>NC_135649.1:11250000-12500000 GCF_053574225.1 Canis aureus
TTGAGACCTAGGATATTGCAACCTTTCGAAGTCCAGGAAATAAGGAAAGAGCAGAGAGACTGCAACGTTGCAGCTAGGTAAATATAGTGTGCTGAAAACCAAGTGAAAAATGAATTTCAATGAGGAAGGAGTAGTCAACTGTGTCAAATGTTTCTGATAGATCAAATAATATGAGAAATGATCACTATATTTAGCAACATAAACTTCCTTGGAGACCTTGATAAGTGTAGTTTCTGAGGCATGGTAGGGGCAAGCCTGACTGGTTCAGGTTCAAGTGAGAATAGGAACAGGGATTTGGTGATAGTGAATCTAGACAATTTTTCTAGGAGTTTGCAGTAAAGAAAAGGCAAGATATGTACAACAGATCAAATGGTATGTGTAGTCAAGAGAAGCTTTTTAAGAGGGGACTATTTTAACCCTCTATTATTTATTCTTTATCGTCTTTGATCAGAATTTGTTCCTTTTAGAAGATGCATCTATTCAGAGGTGCAAAGATCCTGTTTGTTATTCCTGTTATATTGGTGTCAGTTCTCCTTGAACTTCTATCTACTTAAGCCCTGGGGGGAGAGCTAAGGAGAATGACTTGGGTAGCAGGTATCTTTCTTTGGTCATGTATTCTTGGAGAATCTTGTCTATAAATGTTTCTTATCTCTGAAGGGTATATTTCTACTTTTTGTTTGTTGGTTTTTGTTATTTGTCTCTTTGAAATAAGCAAATCAAGCAGGGTAATTATCATTGTGGCTGTCCCTGTATCTCATTGGTATTTTTTGGTTTGGGGTTTTTTTCAAGATTTTATTTACTTGAGAGAGAGAGAGAGAGCACAGAAGCAGGAGTAGAGGCAGAAGGAGAGGGAGAAATAGACCCTCCACTGAGTGTGGAACCCAATGTGGGACTCAATCCCAGGACCCCAAGATCATGACCTGGGCCGAAGACAGCCACTTAACCAACTAAGCCACTCAGGTGCCTCTATCTCATTGTTTTTTTTATCTGAAGATTTAACGTTCATTTTTTTTCTGCTTGGTTAACCTTGGCCAACAGTTACAAATCTGATTTCATCTTCTACTATGTCCTCCATCCTGTATTATCTCTAGAACTTTTCTACAGATTTGAGAACAGAATGCCAAAAAATAAAGCAGGAATCACAGGATAGTTTCTCATTTCACTTTATCTCCCCTTCCACTCTGTGATTTACAAAGAAGACTAACTGGAGGGGATCCCTGGGTGGCTCAGCGGTTTACCGCCTGCCTTTGGCCCAGTGCACGATCCTGGAGACCCGGGATCGAGTCCCACATCGGGCTCCCTGCATGGATGGAGCCTGCCTCTCCCTCTGCCTGTGTCTCTGCCTCTCTGTCTCTCTGTCTCTCTGTGTGTGTCTCTCATGAATAAATAAATAAAATATTTTTGAAAGAAAGAAGGAAAGAAAGAAGAAAGAAAGAAAGAAAGAAAGAAAGAAAGAAAGAAAGAAAGAAAAAGAAAGAAAGAAAGAAAGAAAGAAAGAAAGAAAGAAAGAAAGAAAGAAAGAAAGAAAGACTAACTGGAGATACTCAGTTTTTGAGAGAGTCTCTATATCTCTGGGCCTAATTCTAAATGACAGATTGTTGATTAGAATTTTCTGGAAGTTGGGATGCCTGGATGGCTCAGTCAGTTGAGCATATGACTCTTAATTTTGGTTCACATCATGATCTTGGGGTCATGGGATTGAGCCCCATGTCGGGCTCTATGCGCAGTTGGGAGTCTGCTTAAGGATCCTTTTTCTCCCTCTCCTGTCCTCCCCAAACCTGTACATGTGCATGCTCTCTTTCTTTCTCCCTCTCTCTCTCAAATAAATAGATCTCTTTTTTTAAAAAAGGAATTTTCAGGAAGTTATCTTATTCTTAGAGAATTCCTTATCCAGCTAGAGATTGTAATAATATTCATTATTGTTTTCTTCTTTGAGTTGGTTTAATTCCACTAAAAATACTTTTGGGGGGCGCCTGGGTGGCTCAGTCAGAGTCTGCCTTCAGCTCAGGTCATGATCCCTGGGTTATAGGTTTGAGCCCCATGTTGGGATCTCTGCCCAGTGGGGAGTCTGCTTCTCCCTCTCCCTCTGCCCCTCCCCTGCTTGTTCTCTCTCTCCCTCTCTCTTTCTGTCAAATATATAAATAAAATCTTTAAAAATATATTTTTAATTAGAGTAAAAGAATCAAAATTTCCATTTTAACAATTTTTAGGTATACAGTTTAGTGGCATTGAGCAAATTCACTCTGCTGTACAACCATTACTACCATCCAACTTCAGATCTTTATCATATTTTCAAACTGAAACTCTGTACCTATTAAATAATATCTTTTTTATTTCTCTCCCTCCCTAGACTCTGACAACTACCATTCTATTTTCTGTCTCTAAATTTGACTACTTCATTCATATAAGTGAAATCATACCTTACTTGTCCTTTTGCGTCTGGCTTATTTCCCTTAGCATAATGTCTTCAAGTTTCTTTTTTTTCTTTTTTTTTCTTCTTTTTTTTTTGTCTTCAAGTTTCAATCACAATGTAGCAGATACCAAAATTTTATTCTTTTTAAGGCTGAATAGTATTTCATTATATCTATATACCATATTGCATTTATTCATTCATCCATCTATGGACACTTGGGTTTCTTCTGCCTTTTGCCTATTGTGAATAATGCTGTTATGAACATGGATGTACATATATCTGTTCAAGTACCTGCTTTCAATTCTTTGGGGTATATACTCAGAGGTAGAATTGCTAAATCATATGGTAATTCTATCTTTAATGTTTTTGAAGTACTGCCAGACTGTTTTCTCCAGTCTCACTTCTTGCTGTGCATCAGAATCCCCTCTTGAGCTTTAAAAAATACACATGCTCAATCTCCACCCCTGGAGACTCTGATTGAGTGAATCTGAATATGTATCTGACTCGTGTTTCTTTTTAGGATTCACATTTCATTTTATTTATTTGTTTTTAAAGATTTTATTTATTTATTTGACAGAGAGAGAACACAAGCAGGAGTAGCGGCAAGCAGAGGGAGAGGGAGAAGTAGGCTCCCATTGAGCAAGGAGCCAGATGTGGGGCTCAATCCCAGGGCCCTGGGATCATGACCTGAGCTGAAGGCAGACTCTGACTGAGCCACCCAAGCACCCCTGGGATTCATATTTAAAAAAATACTGGTGATAAGTTATTAAGAGGAAGTTTTTAAAGAGTGAAAGTAAAAGAATATTGAGCAAAAAGTTTGTCTCCTCTTAACATTTGAACTATATTCTTACATATATATGTGTATACATTCACACACACTTTTTGTATTTTTTTTAAATATTTTTTTCTTTATTTATTTATGATAGTCACACACACAGAGAGAGAGAGGCAGAGACACAGGCAGAGGGAGAAGCAGGCTCCATGCACCGGGAGCCCAACGTGGGATTTGATCCCGGGTCTCCAGGATCGCGCCCTGGGCCAAAGGCGGGCGCCAAACCACTGCGCCACCCAGGGATCCCCCACTTTTTGTATTTTTAAAAAACATAAATGTGATCACACCATACACAGTTTCTACAATGTACTTTACTATCTTTATTTTGAAGGTCTTTTAATTTCCATCCACATAGATCTAAGTCAGGCTTTTTCAGCACATGCAAAATCTTCCATGGTATAAATGCATTTTGCCTCTTTAGGTATTCATGTCCTAGTAAACATTTAGGCTTTGCCATTTTTTTTCTATTATAAACAATTTGGCATTTAACACACCTAAATGCATAATTTTGCATTTGAGAGATACAAGATTTGCTAAAATTGGAATAGCTTGGTTAAAGAGTATATGCATTTTCTATGTTCATGGATATTTCCTGACTGTCCTTCAAAAAAGCAGTGTCAATTTAAGCTCCTGTCATTAGTGCAGGAGAAGGAGTTTCCCCTACTGGATATCCACCTCTGGACTATGAACTTTTCAAGTGTTTCTTAGAGTTTTGTTTTTTTTTCTCCCTCTTAAAGTGCTAAAGGACGGGTGGAGTGGGCTTGAGTTAGATACTCCCCTTCCTGTAGTTAAGCCAGATTCTCATAATACCCCGGCAGGTTAGGCTCTGCTTAACTAGTTCTCCCCGAGGGCTGGCCTTGGAAGGCATATTTCAAAATAGTTCCATTTCTCTGTCCCTCCTGGAAGCAGGAGATCATTTTTCCCCTGATATTTACTGTGGAAATCTGGTCAAGTCCCTGGAGGTGAATCCCATAGAATTGTGGTGATCCCCTTATAACTGGATCCCCCTGGTGTCTTTTTATTTTAAGATTCATTTATTTATGAGAGATAGAGAGTGGGGTGGGGGTGGTGAAGAGGGAGAGAACCTTAAGCAGACTTCCTGCTGAGCATGAAGCCTGATGCGGGGGCTCAATCCCAAGACCCATGAGATCATGACCTGAGCTGAAACCAAGAGCAGGATGCTTAACCAACTGAGCCACCCAGCAGCTTCCCCCGCTGGAGTCTTTAACTATCAAATTTTTCATACTGAGCCTCCAATACGTGGACAGTTACCATTCAGGTTTTTCTGCCCAGGTACTTGTTCCCTGTGGAGGTTTCTACTCCTGTGTCTATGTTCTGTTAATACTCTCTGTATTAACCTGTCTCACTCTCCAGTCTCAGGAGCAAGGTTTGCCCTGTGTCCTCTTCCCTCTTATGGATCTTAGAAGAGCTATTGATAGGGTGCCTGAATGGCTCAGTTGCCTAAGCATTTGACTTGGTCTAGGTCATGATCTTGGGGTCCTGGGATTGAGCCCCACACTGAGCCCTCGCAGCAGCCCCCGCTCCCCTGACCTCCTCTCCCCCTCCTGCTGGGCTCTGCACTTGGGGAGGAATCTGCTTGTCCCTTTCCCAGTCTTCCTCTGCTCCTCCCCCGGCTTGTGCTCATTCTCTCTGTCTCAAGTAAATAAATAAAAATATTTAATTTTTTTTAAAAAAAGGGGATCCCTGGGTGGCTCAGCGGTTTAGCGCCTGCCTTTGGCCCAGGGCGCGATCCTGGGGTCCCAGGATCGAGTCCCGCCTCGGGCTCCCTGCATGGAGCCTGCTTCTCCCTCTGCCTGTGTCTCTGCCTCTCCCTCTCTCTCTCTCTCTCTCTCTGTCTATCATAAACAAATAAATAAATACATCTTTTAAAAAATTTTTAAAAAAAGAGTTATTGACTTTTCAGTCTGTTTAGCTTTTCACTAGAATGATAATTTCCAGGCTTCTTACATGTGGAACTAGAAACTGGAACTCTTTCTGATAACATTTTATTTGGCAGATGTTCTTCATATTTTATGTTTGAAGGAGCAGCTAATTCCTAGTTGCATTGCCGTTTTACTTTTTTTCTTTTTCAGCTTTACTCTTTTTCCTCCGTCAGTCTGTTGCAAATAGGGGATGATATAAATACACTTTCACTCTGCATTGTTTTAGAAGCCTCACAAAGTGTCTTTGAAAAATTGGGAAGTACAGGGTAGAGCTATCTTTTCAATGAAAATACCTTTATGATTTTCATAGTCATCCTTTTATATGCTATTCTATCAGTGAACATTTACTGAACAGCTATTCTAGTGCCAAACCCTGCCTTAAATATTGAGTAGTTAGAGCAATAAGAGTTTGTCCCTGCCCTTGAGTAATTATTGTTAAATTAGGGTTAGAAAGGTCTGCCTGAAAATCTTACATAAATTAGGTGTGTTATATGAAGAAAGTCGATTCATATGGACACAAAAAGGAAAGAGGATCTTCATCACATAGGAAGGCACCAGGCAATTATTTTAAAATGTTGAATTAAATATAAACCACAGTTGGAATCACATTTGATACAAGATGTGAAGACAGATTGTATTATTTACCATTACAAATGGGGGTAGGTAGAGGGCAACCCTGGTGGCTCAGCGGTTAGGCGCCTGCCTTCAGCCCAGGGTGTGATCCTGGAGACCCTGGATCGAGTCCCATGTTGGACTCCATGCAGGGAGCCTGCTTCTCCCTCTGCCTGTGTCTCTGCCTCTCTCTCTCTCTCTCTCTCTCTCTCTATCTCTCTGTCTCTCATGAATAAATAAATAAAATCTAAAAAAAAAAAACAAAACAAATGGTAGAGGATGATCATGAGTTCTAGATGGATTCATCATGAGCAAAGATGTCATTTTAGGTTTCATGGGGGCATATTCAGAAAAAAAGCCAGATTCATTTGAACCTAAGATATTTGTAGAGGAAGAATGAGAGATAAGACTGGGGAAATTACTAATAACCAACAGTATTGCTCTGATCCTATCTTGCTAAAAAATCCACTAACCTCTCTGAAATGTTAAGGTTCTCCCATGAAGGAAATAGGACACCTACACTGATATGATATGTAATCATCCACTACTGCTGACACCAATTACTGAAAGGCTGTAATGATGTATCTTTAAATTAAATTCATCCTAACAACCTCAAATCTGGACTTTCTCCTCTCTCTAAGCTAGGCAAATTCTATGACATCACCGTTGCTCCTTACATGCCTGTTGTAAGGGTAGATACCCAGAACTCAAGTCTTTTAGGTAGCCCAACACTGAGTACATTGCCTTTTATACACCTTTTAGGAATATGTCTCTAATGAACCTTCGTGCCAGTTAATGGGATCTGTTTGAGAACATTAACCTGCTTCTCATACACCACCTGCTGAGGATAAGTCCAGGAAGAAATTGTCATCCCTGCATGAACAGTGCTAGACCTTCACCCTTTGCCTAATAGGTACGCTTCGAGCATAGCAAGAGGTCTGCATCCCTGCCCCCTTTCTACGTTTCAGGTGCCACTCAGAACACACAACAAAGGATAAATCAGGAAAACTAAATATTTTATATATGCCACAATCAGGTGATTTTTATGGACAGCAAGAAATTGGCACTAGATGCCATGGGGAGAAGATTTTAATACTTCATGCACTCCTGTTTTAATCAAATTGAAATTGTAATTTATGTTTAGGAACTATAAATATAACATTCTAGTTGATGTTGATTTGTATTTGGTTTCTGAGCAAATGCAGCAGAATTATAGGAAACTCAAAAAAAAAGCCCCCCCCAAATCTTTGTATTTTACATGATAAGAAGGCATTTTAATTGACTTCATGCTAAGATTAGTGGTTGCCTATTACTGTAATAGGGTAAAATTTAAAGCCCTGAAATTTCAGAAGAGGTAGAGTATTTGTATTTGAGGTGTTTTCAGTTGTTAAAAGTCCAGTCTAGTATGTAATTTTTTCCACACCAAAGAAATATTAAGAGGCCAGTTGATGATAACAATATATAAGAGATTCTTTGAGCTTAGGCATCAGAGTAAAAATTATCCATCAAGCTAAATAAAAACATCTCGACTTAACACAAATTTCTCTGAGTATTTTGGGGACTGTATGAGAATTTTGGGTAGTTCCATTCCCATCTCCTAACTTGTGAACTTGTATGATTGAATTTACCACATTAACCTATTACTTGACTTTGTTCATTAACCATTATACCTTGAAGTCACCGATTCACAGTCTAGGCAATGCATAATTAAGCCAGCAAGTGGTAAAGAATGTTGAACATACGTATTATGAATGAAAGGTTCAGATTTTTATGTGTGTGCACAAAACTTTCAGATTCTGTATTTTTACTCCGACATGTTATTCTCAGTTTATGAGGTCGAATCATTTGGGAAACTTGCTGGAATATGTATGGCTCTGGAGAATATGTAAAATAATGCAACAGATTTATAATTTTACTAGTTGCTCTTTTACTCTTTCATATTTATTATTTTTGCAAATTACCGTAGTGATATGTATCATTGTGAGAAAATCCAAAAGTGTATACTGGGAAATGAGAACACCTCCCCCATTCCATCTCATCTCATTCCAGTGAAACTTCAAATTTGGAAGTTCCTATTGTTAATGACAAGGTCTGATTATCCTTCTGCAAGGTTTTCTATGCATTCTTTTTTCTACTTTCTCCTCCTCCTCCTCCTCCTCCTCCTCCTCCTCCTCCTCCTCCTCCTCCTCCTCCTCCTCCTCCTCTTCTTCTTCTTCTTCTTCTTCTTCTTCTTCTTCTTCTTCTTCTTCTTCTTCTTTTCTTTTACTTTTCAAAGATCTTAATACATTATGGGACCTTTCTACATTGGTATAGATAGAATGACCAAATTCTTATTCATATTCCTTATTATGTGGATTAATACTTTACTTGTTTTCCTTTAGATCAAAGTTGGACTGTGTTTAAATTTTATTAAAATCAATGATCTATGTAAGTATAATCTTGCATAATTTTGTGAGTATTTTTAAAGTGTAGTTATTTAAGAGTAAAATTGCTATGCACAGTGAAAATATTTATGAATACTGCCAAATTATCCTTTAAAAGCTATGCTGATCTACATTAGTATCAAAAATATATGTGGGTTCATTTTCCCTGCACTCTTACCACCCACTGAAAATTATAAATTTATATTTTTTGGCAAATCTGAAGGTTAACAAATTATATCTGTAACCTTTAATTTTAACCGTATTTAGCTAAGCATATTTATATATTCTTCAATTTTTGTTCATACTGTGTGATTTCTTTTATTTTATAGATGATCTTTATATATTGTAGTTTTCAATCCTTTGTTACATGTTTCAAACAGATTCTTTTAATTGTTATTTCATCATAGTTTACAGTTTTTTTTCAAACCAAAATTTGTAGTCTATCTTGTCAAATCTATCAGTTTCTTTATTATTTCTGAAGTTGTCATGTCTTGCTTGGGAAATCCTTTCTCACAGCATAATTAAAATAAACCTGTATATTCTTCTATTACATTTATATTTTTAGATATTGTATTTTAATCTATCTGGAATCTTTTATGTGAATCTTTTATGTGAATAGTTGTGTAGATATAGTTGATTTAAAATAATATTCTTATAAAATTCTATAACATTTACCAGTCCATTTCTATCTTCACTGATCTATTCCAGTGATTTCATTTATTTATTCACTCATCCCAAAGTATTTATTGAATATCTAACACTGTTCTAGGAACAGGGGATATGTTGGTGACAAAACAACACATGTAATATGTATGTTTTTAAAAATATTGTTCTGATCACAATATGGTGAAGATATTATGGGAAGAAAGACTTGTTAGGAAGCCATTGCCAGTTACTAGGCTAGATATGATACTGATTTGAAGTAGGATGTTGCATGTTAAGTCAAAGAGAAGTATATTAATTGAAGTGAAACTTAGTAGGTAAAATAAATGTGATATGAGATGGGTTACAGTGGGGCTAGAAGATGAAGATGATTTCTAGGTTTCTGGCTTGGTGATCAGTGATATGAAGTAAGTGGAAGTGGACCAAGATTGGAAGGGAAAATTATGAGTTATGTTTGATATGTGTTGACCTTGTGGTACTTACATGTGTTGACTTTTTGATGCCTATTAGACATCTAGGTATCATATAGGAAATTGAAATTTCAAGTTTGGAGTTCAGAGGAGAAGCTAGATGGATAATATAGATTTGTAAGTAGCCTGCAAACAGGCAGTAATTGAGATCATGTTATGTATGAACTTTCCTAGGGAAAGTAATTAGATAAATAAAAAGAAAGGGCCTTGGTCTCAGACTTGAAATCTTCAATAATTAATGATCAGATGGAGAAGGATGAAACTTTGGATAAAACATTGGAGTGTTTAAAGGGGTAGGAATAAAATTAAGAATGTTGGTGCTGTGAAAGTCAAGAAAAAAATAATAGTTTAAAAACTGAGTATCAGATGCTACTGAAATATCAACCAAAGGGATGAAAAATGTCCATTGGTTTTAATGGCAAAAATGTCATTGATGACCTTGGTGAGAGCATTTTTGGTGGATTATTTGTGACAGAGTCCCTATGAAGTAACTAGAGGAATGAGTAAAAGATGAGGAATCGGAAAGTTTTTTTGAATTTTTGAGAAGTTTCACTATGAAGGAGAGGAAAATGGTGGTAGTAGGAAATGTGAAATGATTATTTTACTTTCTTTCCCCCCAAAATGGAAAGACTGTCAACTTGTCTCAGTAGTGATATAAAAAAAAGTACAGCTTTTTTAGATATTGGGAATAACAAGAAAAATAGAGCATTATTTTATTATATTTTATGGCATTAAGGGAAGAAGGGCAACCAGCTATAACTGGATAGACTCATACATTCTAGAAATTTTCATTGAGAAATTACTCTATGATAGGCAATGTCCTAGGTTCTGGACTGTATTAGTGAATAAAACAAAGAATTCCTACCCTCTTGGCATTTATGTTGTAGTTAGAAGACAATAAAAGTCACCATTAATTAAATTATTTAGCTGGTATAAAATGGTGGCAAGTGCCATGAGGAAAAATAAGATTGTAGAAGAGGGATAGGGGATGCCAGATTGGAGACTACAGTTATTAAAATGATAATCAAGGGCTGCCTGGGTGGCACAGTTGGTTGAGTGTCCAACCCTTAGTTTCAGCTCAGGTTATGATCTCAAGGTTATGAGATCAGGCTCTGTGCTCAGCAGAGAGTCTGCTTAAGACTCTCTCTTCCCCCACATCGGGCTCCTGATGAGGAGCCTGCTTCTCCCTCTGTATGTGTCTCATGAATAAATGAATAAAATCTTTAAAAAAAAGACTCTCTCTTCCTCTTTCTCTGCCCCTCCTCCCTGCTCTGTCTCTCTCTAAAATAAATAAGCAATCTTTAAAAAATAAAATGGTAATCAAGAAAGGCCTCATAGACAGGTAACATTTGGACAAAGACCTAACAGAGCAGGTAAAGGAGAATATATTGGGAATATCTGGGAGAGGACCATTCCAGGAGGAGGCAAGAATATGTTCAAAGGCCTTGTGGTAGAAGTACGCCTAGTATATTTGAGAAACAGTAAGCAAGTAAGCAGTGCAATGGACAGGGACAAAACTAGTAGATGGAGTCATCGTGTTCCATCTTGAGGCCATTTTACAAAGTTGGCTTTTATTCTACAGGAGATGAGGAGTTATCAAAGAGAGCAGAGGTGTGACGTGATCTGATTTATATTTTTAACAAGATTTTTTTAAAAATTGTATGTATGTATGTATGTATGTATGTATTTATTTATTTATTGGGGAGGGAGGGAGCAGGGAGCCCACTGCTTTCCCAGGACTCTAAAATCATGACTGAGCTGAAGGCAGATGCCTAACTGACTGAGACACCCAGGTGCCCCTATTTTTAAAAAGATTATGATAACCAGTAATGCTGAGAATATATTGTATGGGGGCAAGGATGGAGTGAACCCCATTTAGGCAGCTACTGTAAAATTCAAAAGAGATCGTAGTGGTATGGAACAGGATGAGAGTGCTGAAAGTATCAAAAACTGGTTCAATTCTGAATATATTTTAAAGTAAAACCAACAGATTTGCCTTATAGAATCAATAAAGGGTGTGAGAGAGATGAATCCAAGGATTTGGCCTGTTCAAATGTAAAGATGAAATTGCCATCAACTAAGATGGAAGGAATTGCAGGAGCAGGTTTGAGGTGAATACCAGGAACTTTCTTTAAGTATGCTAAGTTTAGGGGATCCCTGGGTGGCTTGACGGTTTAGCACCTGCCTTTGGCCCAGGGCGTGATCCTGGAGTCCTGGGATTGAGTCCCACATCCGGCTCCCTGCATGGAGCCTGCTTCTCCTTCTGCCTGTGGCTCTGCCCCTCTCCCCTCTCTGTCTTTTATGAATAAATAAATAAATAAAATCTTTAAAAAAGAAAAAAAGAGTGCTAAGTTTAGGGACACCTGGGTGGCTCAGTGACTGAGTGTCTGCCTTTGGCTCAGGGAGTGATCCCAGAGTTCCAGATTGAGTCCAAGATCAAGTCCTGGATTGCGTCCTACATCAGTCTTCTTGCAGGCAGCCTCCTCTCTCTGCTTATGTCTCTGCCTCTCTTTCTGTGTCTCTCATGAATAAACAAATAGATAAATATCTAAAAGAAAAAAATAGTGCTAAGTTTATGGTGACAGTACAAATGACAAGTATGTAGTTGGATATGAGTGTAGACTTCACTAGAGGCTGGATTGTCAATATACATTTGGATTTTTCCAGTGTACAAAAATTTAATTACAATCATTAAATTTCATGAAATCATTAAGGAAGTTGAGTACTTAAAAGTGTATTAATACTTGAACACTGGTACACTCCAACATTAAGAGAACAAGAACATGAGGATGAAAGAAGATAGAGATTAAGAAGGAGTGCTTAGAGATGTATAAAGAAAACCAAGAGAGCAGCCCTGGTGGCGCCGCGGTTTGGCGCCACCTGCAGCCTGGGGTGTGATCCTGGAGACCCGGGATCGAGTTCCACGTTGGGCTCCCTGCATGGAGCCTGCTTCTCCCTCTGCCTGTGTCTCTGCCTCTCTCTCTCTCTGTGTCTATGAATAAATAAATAAAATCTTAAAAAAAAAAAAAAGAAAGAAAGAAAACCAAGAGTACGAGCTTCAAAAACCCAGTAAGAAAGTGTTTTTGAGGAGCACCTGGGTGGCACAGTCAGTTGAATGTCTGACTCTTGGTTTTGGCTCAGATCCTAGTCTCAGTCGTTGTGGGATCAAGCCCCATGTTGGGCCACACTCAGCAGGGATCTGCCTGAGATTCTCTCTCTCCATCTCCCTTTGCCCCTCCGCCTTCAAATCAATCAATCAATCAATCAATCAATCATTTTTCTTATTAAGAAAAAGGAAGTGTTTTTAGGAGGGGAAAGTTATCAGCTTTTACAAATGTTGCTGATGGGTCATACATGTTGATAACTGAGAACTGACCACTGAGTTTAGCAACATGAACATCATTAGTGATTTTGGCACGAGTTTTTCCAGTGAGTTGGTGAAGGTGCAAACCTGACTGGAACGAGTTCAAAAGAGAATGAGGTAAGAGGAATTACAGATAGTGATAGGGCCAGAAAAATATGGAGATATCTGGAAGGAGGAGAGTCAAGAAAAAATATTTTTCTAAGGTGTGAAAAATGACAGCTTTTTTGTGTTCTAATGGGGAAATCTGATAAATTAGGAAAATTGATAATTCAGGAAAAAGGGAGGGATTTACTGGAAATGCAGGAAAAAGGGATTTACTGGAACAGTCACCTTCCTTAGGTGAGAGATAATAAGATCTAGAGCAGAAATGGAAGGATTGGCTTAAAAATAAGCACAAATATTTTATTCATATTAATAGGAGGGAAAGCAAAATATATGTGCTCAGAAGCAGCTTCATAGTGAGATATGATTCAGGATTGTGGAAGTCCTCTTCTAACTAGTTCCATTTCCTCAGGGAAGAAGTAAGCAAGGTCATTGATATGAGGTTAGAAGAGTAGGTATTAGAATTTTAAAGAGGGATACAAGAATGTATAAAGGGATCATTTAGGGGAGTGGAGAAATGAGTGGAGTAGAAAATGTGATATAATTATGTCAGTGTTAAGGACTCCTTTGAGGTAAGTAGTGACAGATTTAAAGTGACAAATCAGCACACTTACGTTTTTCCACAGCCACATTCTGTAAATGTTTAGATAGAGAGTAAGCGGTGATTTGGCTTACCAGGCTTGTGAATTTGCCATGAGAATACAATGAAGCAAGAAAAGGCTAAAAAAAGTTGCAGGACTGTGTAAAAAAGTGATTGTAGTGATGGGCTGTGGAATTTAAAGGTACATAAGGAAGGAAGTGAAGATATCAAAGGGATGAAGGTAGTGAAAAGGTGTTAGTATCAATGAATTGAAGATACTAACGAGTCAAAGGATCACTGAAGTCAGCTGAAATAAGGAGAGCACTTTTTTTTTAAGATTTCATTTATTTATTTATGAGAGACACAGAGAGAAGCAGAAACATAGGGAGAGGGAGAAGCAGGCTCCCCCCAGGGAGCCTGATGCAGGACTTGATCCCAGAACTCTAGGATCATGCCCTGAGCCGAAGGCAGATGCACAACCCCTGAGCCATCCAGGTGTCCTGGAAGACTAGTCTTGACAGTTGGAAGATCATAGTCAGAAAGCAGGATGCTTGAAACTGGTGTTTTGGAAGAGTTGTATTGATTGATAATGACAGTGTATAGAGTGCAACCATGGAGATAAATGGCTAATACAGGGTTGAGTAGATGGGGAGGAAGATAAAAAATGGTATACAGTTTATTAGGATCATCATCTATGTGGATACTGAAATCACCAGTGATTATGACAGAAGTACTGTTGGAGAAAACAACCAAGAGCCAAGAACAAAACTCTTCTAAGAATAGAAAAGGAGAATCCTTAGTGGCACAGTTAGTTAAGTGACTGACTCTTGGTTTTTTTTTTTTTTTTTTTGATATTTTATTTACTTATTCAGGAGAGACACAGAAAGAGGCAGAGACACAGGCAGAGGGAGAAGCAGGCTCCATCCTGGAAGCCTGATGTGGGACTCGATCCCTGGACTCCAGGATCACACCCTGGGCCAAAGGCAGGCGCTAAACCACTGAGCCACCCAGGCTGCCCTGACTCTTGGTTTTAGCTCAGGTCGTGATCTCAAAGTCATGAGATCAAGCCCCTCATCAGGCTCTGCATTCAACAGGGAGTCTGCTTGAGATTCTTTCTCCCTCTCCCTCTGTCCTTCCTGCCCGTGCACGCTCTCTCTCTCTCTCATAAATAAATAAATAAATAAATAAATAAATAAATAAATAAATAAATGAATAAATAAATAAATATTTTTTTAAAAAAAGAATAGGAGCAGCCCCTGTGCCACAGCAGTTTGGCGCTGCCTGCAGCCTTGGATGTGATCCTGGAGACCCGGGATCGAGTCCCACATCGGGCTCCCTGCATGGAGCCTGCTTCTCCCTCTGCCTGTGTCTCTGCCTCTCTCTCTGTGTCTATGAATAAATAAATAAAATCTTTAAAAAAAAAGAATAGAGGAAAATGATCTAGGAGAACAGCAGGTGTCTGTTATAAGGAAGGGCAGAGGTGATATAGTCTGATGCATTGAGATTAAAATTTCAAGGGCTTTGGGTGAGTGAAAGGAATAATGATCTGAAAATCTCAAGGAGTAACTTGCTTTTCAACTTAAAGGTATGAGAAGTATGAGGGAGAGGGCCCCTGGGTGGCTCAATCAGTTGGATATCCAATTCTTGATCTCAGCTCAGGTCTTGATCTCAAGATCATGAGTTCAAGCCCCATGTTGGGTTCCACACCCCATGTGGAGCCTACTTAAAAATAAATGAATAAATGAATGAATGAATGAATGAATAAATAAATAATGAAAAAAAAAAAGGGTTTCTGGGTGGCTCAGTTGTTTAAGCGGCTGTCTTCGGCTCCAGTCATGATTCTAGGATCAAGCCCTGAATTGGGCTCTGTGCTCAGCAGGGAACCTGCTTCTCCCTCTGCCCCTCACCGTGCTCATGCTCTCTTGCTCTCTTTCTCTCTCATATGCTCTCGCTCTCTCTCAAATAAATAAAATCTTTTATAAAAAATGAAAAAAATGTGAGAGAATGTACAATCACCAGAAAGAAGGCAATAAGGACCATAGTGTCATTAGGGGAGAGCTAGTTGTTTGTTTGCTTCTTTGTTTGTTTGTTTGTTTTCCAGGTTTTCTTTAGAGCAAGAAGCTTAAGGAAACTTACACAGAAGAAGTTAAAGACATGGGAGATTTTTGAAGACAATATACATTGAGATCTAGGAGGCAAAGTTGTATGTCTCCAGGAGTTCAAAGGGGGAGGTACTGGGGGTCAGAATTAGGGATTTACTGAGAAATATAAGGATTAGAATCCAGAGAATGAAGGATGTCCTAGGAGATCTGGCTGCTTATTGGAACTGACATAAATAAATGAAGATTATAGTAAGATTAGTCCTGGTTGTCTAAAGGCAGAATGATGGGAGTAATGAAGAGATGAGTGTCTTACTAGGAATATACAGGAGGAATTTACTTTTTTATATAACACCTTTCAATAGAAATGTGGAGGCTAGTGGAGGGGCAGTCTTCTCTGAAACGCATATGGATTCAGGGCTTCCTCTTATATAAACGATAGGAGGAAACCAAGGACAAAATGGTTTAATCCTGAGATTAGTAGCTCTGGGGGTCCCTCTTGTTTCCTAAAGATGTATGTAGGTGGTGTGCAGACAGGGTGGAGGTAGTATTTGCCCTTGACTTTCAGATCAGAAAGGTCGTAAAAAAGGTAGTTATATAAAAAACAAAAAGATAGTTATAATTCAGTGACCTGAAACTAAAAAGGGAATAAATAAAGCTATAGTAAGGGAAGGAGGCTGGAAAAATGAAATTTTGGCTATCCGAATATAACCATTATAAAATTAAAAGGACAGGCATTAAACAAAACAAATGAAGCTTCATGGGAAGATCTCTAATTGAAAAGGAATTTTTGTAAAAAAAAAAAAAAATACAAAGAGAAGCACACAACCAGTGACAAACACAGGAAAACTCCAAAAAGGCTAACTTCAAGAATTTCTGAATCCATGGAAGTGCTACGTAGGAACAGAAAGGTCTTTGTAGAGAAAGATGAGGATGGAGAGGAGGTGTAGTGATGGCGCAGAGTGTGACACAATACACGCATGGCTTGGGAAAGATTGTATTTATTTTCGTTTTATTTTATCAAATGCTAAGTTAATTGTGGTGGTGGTATACAGATAAACAAAACCCAGAATCTATTTTCAACATTTGTTCATACAACTATCTCCCATGTCCCTAATGTGAGACAGTGTCTTTCGACCTGAAGATAAATTGATGAACAAAACCATGCGTAAGCACTGTCGTCATAAAGCTTACAGCATAGCCCAAGAAACGTATTTCTCAAGCGTAGAAGTAAATGTTAGCTTACAAAGAGCACATGATGACACAGGCTGTGAAACAGATAACCATTAGTGCTTTTTAAACTTTCTACCTGCCTCCATCACAAAACCCCTTCGGGACCCACCTGACTCACTTGAGTAGTACTTCACTGTACAATTAATTGGCAACTAGAGGGCATATCTGAATCTCCAGAGCAGGCAGTAACAGTTCTTTCCTCTGGTCATTATGTACTGCTCCATTCGATGTGTGCCTGCACCTACCATCTCCAAAGGACAGAATGGAAGGAAGGGGCTAAGGCTCAGGAAAGATGCACTTAAAAAAAAAAAAAAAAAAAGACGCACTTAACAGTCATTGTAAAGCAGAGACAGGGGCTTAGGTTTTCAGAGAATTATATTCAAATTTGGTCAAAAGTAATGGGTCTAAATTAAAATGAAATCTATTGGTTCAAGTAACTGAAACGTCCAGGAATTTTTTAAAAGTAGTAAAAATAAATGGAAAAATATCAACTGGACCTACAGCTGGATGTTCAGATCACGTCTTCAGGGGTCTCTCTGTTTCTATCATTTGACTCTGTTTTCCTAATTGTTGCCTTTATTCACTGTCGGCTCTACCAATGTTGTGAGACACATGATCACTAGAAGCTTTAGGGTTATATCCTAACTGTTTGGAAATTCCTGTGAAATGTATTAGCCTCTTTCCTGTTATTTCAGCCTAAATCTCAGTATTATCTTTGGCTCAGACCAGTTTGGTATTTTTTGTTTTATTGTTTTAAGAGATTTTATATATTTATTTGAGAAAGGGAGAATGAGCTGGGGGAGAGGCAGATGGAGAGGAAGAAGCAGACTCCATGCAGATTAGAGAGCTAGATCCGGGACTTAATCCCAGGACCCTGAGATCGTGACCTGAGCCGAAGGCAGACACTTCACCAACTGAGCCACCCAGGCACCCCAGCTCAGACCAGTTTGAGAGACTTGTCTACATCTGAAGCAATCATCACTACCACTAGGGTATAGGACATGCCAATAGGCCAGATCATACACCCACTCCTTGAGTCAAATAATGGGTTTTATCTCATGAAAAACCACCCAAAACTTATGTGAAATATCAGTTCTTCAGAGTGAAACTGAAGTTCTATTATTAGAACAATGAGGAATGGCTGATAAATAGGCAAAAAAAAAAAAATGATGTCACTTATAGAAGGCTTCGACAAAGTAATGACATAGGGGCACCTGGGTGGCTCAGTGGTTGAACATCTGCCTTGGGCTCAGGTCGTGATACCATGGTCCTGGGATCTAGTTCTGCATTGGGCTCCCCGTGGGGAGCCTGCCTCTGCCTCTCTCTTTGTGTCTCTCACGAATAAATAAATAAAATCTTAAAAAAAAATAATGGCATTAGATCAGGGCTTTGAAAGATGGCTAGGAGCTGGAGAGGGATGAAAGGGTCATTCCAGATCCAGGAAACAGCATGGTTAATGACGTGAACTGAAAAAGCACAGAAGCTTCTAGTTCAGTTGGTGTACTAAGCACTCACATCTACCTTCCTTCCCTCCAGAGACAGTGGGAACATGAGTGAGAGAACGCAAGAAAGAAAATGAGGTAGGTTGATTTCACTAATGGCCTTGATTCTTCCTCTCTTTGCAGTCCTTGTTACGCCATTCAGTAGTGTCCTCTCGCTCAGACTCTGGGAATGGAATGGCCAGAGTGTGTGATTTCTTTTCACAAATGGAGTGTTCCTACCTGCGACACAGAGGCTGTAAAAGTGCTTGCAAGTTTGAGTTGGCTTGCTCTCGTCCCTCTGCCTTTGTCCTGACGATGTGCCTGGGCTGGCCTGTTGGAGAGATGTGAGAGATTCATAAAGCGGAGCAGAATTGCCCCAACTGACAAGCAGTGTAAGGGAGCCTAGCCACAATCGGCATGCAGAGCCCCCCAGGCTGACTCCACATGCATGAGGGGAGCCCAGCTAAGATCAGCTGAACAGCGGAGAAAAATCAGCTAAATAAATGTGCATAGCTGTATGCCACTGAGGTTTTGGGTTTTGCTGTTACTGCAATGTAACCGAGTTGAGAGATAGCTGAAACAGGAGTACGTTGGGAAGAGGGAAGAGAATGGGAAGGAGACCTCTAGTGATTAAGGTATTTCGACAAACTTCTAGAAGATTAAAAATAGAAACATATTGACAAATGAAATTGAGTATAAGAAGAAACAGCCCAGGGGAAGACGGCGGTGACCGCCAATTGATTTTCTAGGGTCTGGTCTTGGGAGTTGGCAGGTACAGAAACAGGGTTATTTGTGGTGCTGAAAAACAGGGGGATTCTTTGAACATGTCCAGAATAACTTGGAGAGTTGCTGTTAGGGTCAACTCCCCTACCCATGCAGAGTGATGAGAGGCAGAGTAATAAGAAATCCCAAATGTATTTTTTTTAAGATTTTATTTATTTACTTGACGCACAGAGAGAGGGAGAGAGAGAGCATAAGCAGGAGTGTCAGGCAGAGGGAGAGGGAGAAGCAGACTCCCCACTGAGCAGGGAGCCCAATGCGGGGCTCCATCCCACGACCCTGGGATCATGACCTGAGCCGGAGGTAGACCCTTAACCGACTGAGCCACCCAGGCGCTCCCCAAATGTATTTGTAAATACATGATAGGAATGTTCTTCTCTAGAGAGATTGCATGTTGATTGTACAGCATGAGGATGCTAGCTGATAGAAAGGAGGAATGGGAGGGGGAAGAGTAGAGGACAGTCAAATCAGTTTTACATAATGAGTTTTTACACCAAGAGCTGCTGTTAGGGACGCCTGGGTGGCTCAGTCGGTTGAGTGTCCGCTTTCGGCTCAGGGCGTGATCCCGGGATCCAGCAATCGAGTCCCATGTCAGGCTCCCCACAGGGAGCCTCCTTCACCCTCAGCCTATGTCTCTGCCTCTCCCTGTATGTCTCTTATGAATAAATAAATAAAATCTTTTTAAAAAAAAAAGAGCTACTATTACAGATGATAGAACAAAAACCAGAGGCTTATGCAGGTGGTGTGGGTTAGAAAAGATGACTAGCACACCAGAACCATCCACAATTTGGAGGAGGATGGGATGAAAAGGTTCAGTGGTGTAAGTGAATATGGTCCTCACTTCTTCAAGTTGCTAAGTCAAGAAATAGTGATCTAGAGGTATTATTTAGTACACTGGAGGCAAGCATGAGAACTAAACACAGATTGCTTCTGGAGGGGATCTAAGAATGGAGAGGTTGGGTGTGGGAGACTTTAGTTTCCACTGTGAGTTCTTTGATCTTAGTTAATCATTTCTGTGTGTGTGTGTGTGTGTGTGTGTGTGTGTGTGTAGAACAGAAACCATTCTAGGAGGCAGCCCAGGTGGCTCAGTGGTTTGGCACCGCCTTCAGCCCAGAGCCTGACCCTGCAGTCCCCAGGATCGAGTCCCACGTCGGGCTCCCTGCATGGAGCCTGTTTCTCCCTCTGCCTGTGTCTCTGCCTCTCTCTCTCTGTCTCTCATGAATGAATAAAATATTTAAAGAAAAAAAAACATTCTGGATATTGAAAGCTGGAATACATTTAATACAGGAAACTATATGCTTACACATTCGCATTTGGAACCTCAAGAGCAGAAGTTGAGGGTCTGCCACGGGGCTATTGATTTCTTTTTCTTTTTTTTTTTTTTATTTATTTATGATAGTCACACAACAGAGAGAGACAGACAGACAGAGACACAGGCAGAGGGAGAAGCAGGCTCCATGCACCGAGAGCCCGACGTGGGATTCGATCCCGGGTCTCCAGGATCGCGCCCTGGGCCAAAGGCACGGGGCTATTGATTTCAAGGTAACGCCATCATAACTACGATCCAGAAGTCAAGGAGCTGTTGCTATTGCTCCTGTCACCACCGCTGCTGCAACTATGCTCTCTCATATCCATAACATAAAACTATTGAGTAGATAGAGTGCCCTGGAAGTTTCTAGTGAAGAGGAGTTATAAAGTGTGATGTGCTCCTGGTATTTGCATGGCGAATGGAACTCCTAGTCGTGGAGACCACTGAGGAAATGGTTCCACTGGCTCATGCAGGCAGTCCTCCTATGCGGGCCAAACTTTTTGTACCACTCACCACAACTGTACTCTCGTTTCCTTCCTTATGTACGAGTACAGTCATTATGCAGGAAACCTCTTTATGATATGCTAAATCAACGTTATTTCTGCCTCTCGTCTTCTGTGGCAGTCAGAAAGAGATAAAAGCACAGATTTGGATTTTGACCTTAGAGGCGCTAGATAGATGTTTCGGCAAGGCTGTCTACTCTTGTAAAACTTTGCTAAGCTCATTGCATGGTGACAGATGGTAGCTGCACTTGTGGTGAGCACAGCGTAACATATGGAGACGTTGAACCTCGAAGTTGTACACCTGAAACTAACGTTACATTGTGTGTCAACTATACTCAAACATTTTTAAAAAAAAAAAAGATATTACTGAGGGTAAGTGTACTATACATAGGCCTTAGATAAGTGTAGTCTACATTTCTTTAAAAATTTTACTAAGAAAAAAAAAATTTTACTAAGGAGGAGCGGGGGGATGGGGTAACTGGGTGGCGGGCACTGAGGGGGGCACTTGACGGGATGAGCACTGGGTGTTATTCTGTATGTTGACAAATTGAACACCAATAAAAAATACATTATTTTAAAAAATTTTTTACTAAGGAGGAGCACCTGCATGGCTCGGTAGGTTGAGCATCCAACTTGATTTCAGTTCAGGTCATGAGATTGAGCCCCATGGGCTCTGCACTCAGCTGGGAGTCTGCTTAAAGAGCTTGTTGCTCTGTCCCTCCTCCCACTTGTGTGCATGCTCTGTCTCTCTCTCTCTCAAATAAATAAATCTTTTAAAAAAATTTGCTACGTTGTCTTGTACGGTAGAGACAGATATTTACAAGATTGATGATAAGGCAGTGTGTTGTTCATTCACGATCATTCTGTGTGTGTGTGTGTGTGTGTGTGTGTGTGTGTGTGTGTTTCCCCATAGGGAGGGATGTAGTTGGCAGAGCAAGATTCAGACATTCCTGGATCCCTGACCATAATAATACCCAAATCCCATAAAATCCATGCTTTTATTTCTCATAACTACAAAATCCTAATCTTTTTTTTTTTAATTTTTTAATTTTTTTATTTTTTTATTGGTGTTCAATTTACTAACATACAGAATAACCCCCAGTGCCCGTCAAAATCCTAATCTAACTTTGCAATACACAGACAGCAACGGAGGGATTCCCTATAAGTGACAAAGGCGTATGGAGATGGAAAAAAAATGACAGAACTGCCCAACTCCTTAATTGCTTTATACATTAAAGAGAATAATCTTAAAACTGGATAGAGTGAAACAACATGGGTAAAAGAGGATGGAAGGAGGGGTACCTGGCTGACTGAGTTGGAAGAGCATGCGTCTCTTGATTCTCTTGATCTTGGAGTTGTGAGTTTGAGCCCCATGTTGGATGTAGAGATTACTTTAAAAAATAAACAAGTAGAGGGCAGCCCAGGTGGCCCAGTGGTTTAGCGCTGCCTTCAGCCCAGGGTGTGATCCTGGAGACCAGGGATTGAGTCCCATGTTGGGCTCCCTGCAGGGAGCCTGCTTCTCCCTCTGCCTGTGTCTCTGCCTCTCTCTCTCTCTCTCTCTCTCTCTGTGTATCTCTCATGAATGAATAAATAAAATCTTTTAAAAAATAAAATAAACAAATAGAAATTTTAAAAAGTTAAAAAAAAAGTGTGGGGGCACCTGCATGGCTCAGTTGGTTAAGCAGCTGCTTTCAGCTCAGGTCATGATCCTAGGGTCCTGGGGTCAAACCACAAGCCAGGCTCCCTGTTCAGCCAGGAGCCTGTTTCTCCCTTTCCTTCTGCCTCTTCCCTGCTTGTGCTCTCTTTGTCTCTCTCAAATAAAAAAAAAAAATACTGTGGGGGTGATGGAAGTACAAGTAAGGAATTTCTTTTTAAAAAAAAATTCATTCATTTATTTAGAGAAAGGGAGTGCATGAGTGCTAGCAGGGGGAGGGGGAGAGGGAGAGGGATAGAGAGAGTTCCAAGCAGACTCCTTGCTGAGCCAGGAGCTCAAGGCTCATGACCCTGAGATCATGACTTGAGCTGGAATCAAGAGTCAGATACCCAACCAACGGAGCCATCCAAGTGCCCATGTAAATGAGGAATTTCTAAATGAGTGTCCAAACTCTAAAGGAGTTAAGGGCTCAAGTCAATCGGAGAAGGACAAACATTATATGGTCTCATTCATTTGGGGAATATAAAAATAGTGAAAAGGAATAAAGGGGAAAGGAGAGAAAATGAGTGGGAAATATCAGAGAGGGAGACAGAACATGAGAGACTCCTAACTCTGGGAAATGAACTAGGGGTGGTGGAAGGGGAGGTGGGCAGGGGATGGGGGTGACTGGGTGACGGGCACTGAGGGGGCACTTGATGGGATGAGCACTGGGTGTTATTCTATATGTTGGCAAATTGAACACCAATAAAAAATAAATTTATAAAGAAAAGGAGTTAAGGGCTCTGCAGTCAGACAAATTATAGAGGTCAAAGTAAATAACCAATTTTACCCTTGAGAAGCTATAGATATTAAAGAATAACCAGGAGACTGGGAATAAATAAACATCGCTTCCTTTATTAAAAAGAGAAAAATGATAGAGTCTGGAAAACAAAGATCAATAAGTGTGAGAGCAATCTGTGGCAAGATTTCAGAATGAATTATTCAACATATGGTTAAATGTAACACTCTAACGTAGCAGTTAAGAGCATGGATTCTGATGACAATCTGAGTTCTCATTCCTGCTCTGCTATATTCTGGTTGTACAATCCTGAGCATGCAGCATATCCTCTCAGTGCCTCAGTTTCCTCATCTCCAAAATGATGATAATAATACCTATCTCAGGGATGCCTTGGGTGGCTCAGCAGTTTAGTGCCTGCCTTCAACCCAGGGCATGATCCTGGAGTCCCAGGACTGACTCCCACGTCGGGATCCCTGCATGGAGCCTGCTTCTCTCTCTGCCTCTCTCTCTCTCTCTCTCTCTGTGTGTGTCTCTCTCATGAATAAATAAATAAAATCTTAAAAAAATAAAATAAAATAAATAATACCTATCTCATAGGGTTGTTGTGAAGAATCAGTAAATTCATAAAAAGTGCTCAAAACAGTGCTATATACTTTTATATAATAATAATAATTACGTGCTATTATATTTAGAAAGCACTTAGAGAACCGATCACTAAAAATCACTTTGAGCTAAGAACAATGCATCTAAGCTAGTGGTACTTCCTTTTTGATAACATGAGTTTTTAAAATAGGGAAATGCTATTTCAGTAGGACATTTGGGGGCACCTGGGTGGCTCAGTTGCTTAGTCCTCCAACTGTTGGTTTCAGCTCAGGTTGTGATCTTGGGGTCCTGGGATCAAGTCCCGCATCTTGCTCCATGCTCAGTGTGGAGTCTAATTGAGAATCTCTTTCTCTCTCTCCCTCTCCCTCTACCCCTCCCCTCCCCACTAAGATGAAAAAAATAAGTCTTTTAAAAAAAATAGGGCATTTGACCTGATGCCTCATTTCATCCTGAGGCCTGGACCAATGGTAGAGGAAGTGGATGTGGAGCTGGCCAGCAGTCAGATGTCATGGAAAGATCACAGGTATATGGATTTGATGTGAAGCCTGAATCTGCAACTTCTCAGTAAAAATTATAAAGAAAAAATTAAAGATTGATTTATTTAAGAGAGAATGTGTGTACACGACCAGGGTGAGGGGCAGAGGGAGAAGGAGAGAAGAAGTAGACTCCTGGCTGAGCACAAAGGCCTATGTGGGCTTGATCTCATGACTCTGAGATCATGACCTGAGCTCAAATCAAAGTCAGTTGCTTAACCTACTGGGCTACCCACGTGCCCCCCAATTTTAAGATTAATTTATTTTAGGGAGAAAGTGTGCATGCACAAGCAGTGGGAGTGGGAGGGGCAGAGGGAGAGAAGCAGACTCCCTGTTGAGCATGGAGCCCTATCCCAGGACCCTAAGATCATGACCTGAGCCAAAACCAAGAGTCAGATGCTTAACATACGGAGCTACCCGGGTGCCCCTCAGTAAAATTTCAAATAAATGATTTAAACTGTTTGACATTCAGCTCTATCATGTATAAAAATAGGGATAATCATATCTACCTTGTAAAGATATTGTAGGGATTTTTTTTGTTCATGGGTGGTGCATCAAGTGGGAACTTGGTTGGGGTAATTGCAATAGGTCCTTTTATCCCTACATTTCTTTGATTGTGGGCTCTTTGTTACCATCATCTGTAATGAATGAATTGACTTTGCAGGGTATATCTCATTATAGATAATAATTTCTATGAATAAGTTATTTAACAACATATGTGAGCCTATTATCTACATCACCCTCCGTCTCCTCCTCACCCAGAAATCTCTCTGCCGAAGTGAATATTAAAAAGTCATGGACCCTTCAACTGGTCACAATTCCCTGACTCTGTGAGACTATTGCACTTCCTCTTTCTGGTGATAAGAAAAAGAGCATTATACACAGAAGAAATTACCCCAAGCAAATAATGTACAATAGTTGGATAATTATAGCGAGAAGCAAATTGAAAAGTCAATTTCCATAATTAGTCCCTGATAGGTTGTGGCTCAAAGATTTTCATGCAATGGAGAACTTTGTATGTGGCAAGACTTACTAAATTGATATCCCTCTTCACCAACATCATACATCAGACACTTTCAGATTAACACAAGTTGAGGGACGCCTGGGTGGCTCAGCGGTTGGGCGTCTGCCTTTGGCTCAGGGCGTGATCCCAGGATCCGGGACCGAGTCCCACGTCGGGCTCCCTGCATGGAGCCCGCTTCTCCCTCTGCTTATGTCTCTGCCTCTCTCTCCCTGTGTCTCTCATGAATAAGTAAATAAATCTTTCAAAAAAAAACAACTATTAATACAAGTTAAAAGAGTTCCAAGAACCATTTCCACTTCATATTGTTAATCTAAGTGATGAATTTTTAAGTACTGATCACTAGGCCATCGATTGGACTATTTGTATTTGGAATATGTGAGAGACAAGGGACTTTGAGTTGATGTTTTTAAGTGTCATGACCTGTGATACATGTCAGCTGTTGCTCATCACCTATGAGCCACATCAAGCCTGTGGTAGGGAGGAGGCCTTCTCGTAGATTCCAGATAGGCACTTTTCACTTTGTGTGCAATGTAACTTTGGTCAGTCAGAGTCACAGAACGCTAAAATAACTGGTACAGAAGTTCAGATCTTTCCAGATAAAACCGATCCTGCTGCTGAAAGGGAAAGGGTCAATAATGTTTTTGCCCCCTTTTTCGGCCTGGGATAGCCAGATGAGCTGTCCTCATTGTTTCTGCCTTCACTGTGCCCAAATAGCTACCTTTATGGAGCAAAGGGAGAGTTGGGCTCTGATTTCTTGGTGCACATGAAATTCATACCTTGTCGGTTTTTTCTTTCCCTTACTTCTTCAATCAATACCACTTCTATCCAGTTATTATTCGTGTCTGCTACATGTCACTCTCTTGTCCTTCACACCTTCTACCTCTGTCATACCAAATTAGCAGCTCTTTAAATAACTCATGCTCTTTCATTGCCCTGTCTGCTCCCTTGCTCATGCTGTCCACTCCATCTGAAAGTCCTTCCCCTCTGGGGACATTTCTCTACACCACCTTGTCCAGCCTGAGTTTGAAATGAGAAATAGAAATGAGGGCATCAGTTTATGTTAACAGTGATCATATGGCACAGGATATCTTTTCATTCACAAGCAGAGCATCCTAGGATTTTCACCAATTTCTCTCTTTCTTTCTTTCTTTCTTTCTTTCTTTCTTTCTTTCTTTCTTTCTTTCTTTCATTTTATTTATTTATCATGAGAGACACAGAGAGAGAGGCAGAGACACAGGCAGAGGGAGAAGCAGGCTCCATGCAGGGAGCCCGACGCAGAACTTGATCCCAGGACCCCGGGATCATGCCCTGAGCCAAAGGCAGACGCTCAACCACTGAGCCACCCAGGTGCCCCGGATTTTCACCAATTCTTAAATACCGTATCAGTTCCACCACAAAACATGCACACCCCGATATGTAGACAACAGCTGAGTCAAGGAAGGTATCCTACACTTGATCTTAGCCAAGAGGCCGAGAAGCGATGAGTCAAGGAAGGTATACTGGGCAGATGGCTATACCCACTTGCTAGCTAAGCAATATGTCCTTTACATAAGCCTTACAACACAGTAAGTCAAATCCTGGCCTCAGCAAAATTATCCACATGATAGATAGAAGGAAGGATAGTCATAAAGCTTCTTGAGTGATAAACTACATAATTTTGAGCTTCATCATTGAAGTAATCTCCCAGCTTGGAACAGGGCAAAAGGGGTAGAAAGAGTAACAAAAGGTTTGGAGAGAAAAATAAGTGAAAGAAAGTAAGAAAGAGCGACCTTGGCAGGGCGGGATGAATTGACAGCCAGATGTTGAAACAAATAACACACAGCTGCACATCTATTTGAAAATGATTATGCAAATAAAATGAGGAAAACTACTCTTGATACACCATGAAGTGGTACCTCATTGTGCTCAGTGCACTCCTACAGACACGCCACGCTTGTCAGCTACTAGAGTCCTCTCCAGAAAGAGTATTGACTCTCTCATTTCCACAGGCTCAGATGCACTGGGGGACCACAGATCATCTCTGTTCTGGCCACAGCACTCTGGCTTTGTTCAGAATTACAAGGAGGGTAGGGGAAATGGTGGTTTCCGAATTGCCCCAGCTGCCTTTCCTGTCATGACCACATATGGTCTCCCTTGCAGCTGCGGGGAACTCAGCCTTCTGGAAACTTCCTCTAGTGAGACAGGTAAGCTGATAAGGTGATATATTATATATATATATATATATATATATATAATCTCGAATCTTTTTCAGCAGTTAAGCGCCTGCCTTCGGCCCAGGGAGTGATCCCAGGGTCCTGGGATCAGGTCCCACATCGGGCTCCCTGCAAGGAGCCTGCTTCTCCCTCTGCTTCTCTCTCTCTCTCTCTGTGTCTCTCATGAAAAAAAATAAAATAAAATATTGAAAAAAATAAATAAATAAAACCTTCAAAAAAAAAAAAAAAAGACATCCAATTGCAGATACCCTGTAACCCTAAACTTAACATCTTTTTTCTTGATTCGTGCAAAATCCCTCTCTCTCAGAGATAGATGTGTGGAGTATATAGAAGACCCACGGGTAACAAAGGAAGTTACAGAGCAGCAAAGTTTACTTACAATCTAAATTATACATTTCTGTTTTTTAAGTGCTATGGCCATTCTGATTATAACAAAGCTTGCTCTTGATGACCTTGCTCCTCAGCATCCCTGTTTTTGTGTCTAAATCCTCTCTGTCCCCTTTTCTCTGTCCCTCTTTCTCCTCTTAATTGTCAACACTTTGACCCTATCATGTTTAGATTGTTCCAAGATAACAACAACTCCTCCCATTTTATTAGCTAAGATGTTCTGGCTTTTTATTTATTTATTTATTTTTAAGATTTAATTTATTTGAGAGAAAGCACAAGCAGCGGGGAGGGCTAGAGGGAGAGGGAGAAGCAGACTCCTCACTGAGCAGGGAGCCAGACTTGGGGCTCAATCCCAGGACCCTGGGATCATGACCTGAGCCAAAGGCAGCCACTTAACTGACTGACTGAGCCACCCAGGTGCCACTCTTTTTGGCTTTTTAAACATGTCTCACACTAGCCCATTTCCCAAGTGTCGTAAGGTGGCTGGGCACTGCAGACGGGAGCTTTATCTTTCACACATTAAGTAACCATCAGGTTATTTTTCCAGATAAAAATAGATAAAAATAGAATGCTTCTAAGAAGAAACCAGTTGATCAGCTTTAAAATTATACTTTTTTTTTTCCTTTTCTCCATTATAGAATTAAAGAACAAATGGAGGAAAATGCAGCATGATGGGTGACAGAGTATAGAATGAACAATGAAACGGACCAGGCCTTCACAGCAAAACTGACAGGACAGTCTGAGCGAAGCCCTGAAGGATAAGTAGGACCTTCCTGAGTACAGAGTAGGGTAGGGTGGCCTCCCAAGTAGCTTGACTTTTTTTGTATTGAGTTCTCTTGGGAATTGATCGAAGTTGCCAGAGAGTTACTATTCTTTCCACTCCATCTTATGTTGTATGTGAAGTAAGTATTTAAAACATCCTTGGGTGCCTAGGTGGCTTAGTGGTTGAGCATCTGCCTTTGGCTCAGGTCATGATCCTGGAGTCCTGGGATCGAGTCCCTCATTGGGCTCCCTGCAGGAAGCCTGCCTCTCCCTCTGCCTATGTCTCTGCCTCTCTCTCTGTGTCTCTCATGAATAAATAAAATCTTTAAAAATCAATCAATCATCCTTGATTGACTTGAAGAAAGGAAGAAAGTCAAGGGAACTGAAGAAGCCACCATTTAAAGTGTAGCAATTGTGTTCTTGCATGTTGAAAACAGGGTCTCAATGCAAAGCTCTTCTGGCACAAAGCACCTTACTTCCAGCTCCTTGGGGGAGGAAATTCTTTCTCTTTGGATGAAGATGTGCTGCCAATTACACGTGGGGCTATGGCAACACTAAACAGCCAAAGTTGATTCTAGATGGTTGAAATTAATAATGTAGAGTCAAATCCAATAATATGGAGTAAAATCCATGATTCTGCAATGTGTGTGAAAGGCATGTCTTAAAGGCTACTCTGTAAAATCTTAAAAGCAGTGTGGATTCTTATAGTTCTTAAGAATTCCAGGACTGGTAACCTCAAAACTTCCCCCAGCAGCCACCCATCAATCCAATTGGACAAGTTTTCCCCAGTCTTCCTGCTTCTTACAGACAAGAGATGGCTATCAGTTTATTTTGCTTGGGTGTCCTGAATACTTAGAACAAAAGTAAGATCTAACAGTCTCACAATCCTATAAAAATACAGGGGTAGATACTGCATGGAAATTCCTAATAAATGAGCTTCATGCAAAAACCCCATTTACTAGCTACGTCTGATCCAAACTCCAAAGGTAATTTGGGATCACAGCAGTTATTTTTCTTCCATTAGTAACATATTAGGGATACAAACACCCTCAGTCTCTCCTGTAGTTACCTCAAGATGTGAATTTCACCAACAAATAATTAAAATATAGTAAACTAGATAAAGCAACCATGATAAAAGGAAGTCAATAATATGCTAATTTAAAAAGACTTTTTGCTATGCCTTGAGGGGTACCAGAAATTAGATTTTCGCTTCATAGGAGAAGAGAAAAATGATCAACAGCTAGCCCCTCTGCCTCTTCCTTCCAACTTCTCATTCTAGAAAATGAGTTCTTGTTGGAGAGGGAGGTTTATTTCAGTGGGTGTTCTCTGAGCACTGACTCAGTGCTGGGCTTGTCCTCAGTACAGACTCAGATGACTGTCAGGCTTCCTTCCTTTAGGAACTCCCAGTCTATTGACGTAAGTAGACACATAAACAGGCCATTACAATATTGTGGTAAAAAAAAAAAAAAAAAAAAGTGACAAAAAAAAAAAGTGACCGAAGTAGGGCTCCTGGGTGGCTCAGATGGTTAAGTGTCTGCCTTCGGCTGAGATCATGATCTCCAGGTCCTGGGATCGAGCCCATGTCAGGCTCCCAATTCAAGGGGAGTCTGCTTCTCCCTCTCCCTCTCCCTCTGCCTCTCCCCCCACTTGTGCTGTCTCTCTCTCAAATGAATAAATAAAAAATATTTTTTTAAAAAAAGTGACCAAAGTATGTATGGAAGTGATAGGCAAAGTACATTTCATCACATATGTAGAAAATCAGAGATGTCTAGAAAAAATTAAGACTCTGAATCTGTTGTGGTGAGGAACCCATTTGCTTTGTCCTTAACAATTGGTGTGGGCCACTAAAAATAGTGGTCAGCCCCTGGCAGAGAGTAAAGAGATCGAAGGGGCACCTGGGTGGCTCAGATGATTAAGCATCTGCCTTTGGCTCAGGTCATGATCTCTGGGTCCTGAGATTGAGCCCCATGTTGGGCTCCCTGCTGAACAGGGAGCCTGCTTCCCCCTCTCCCTCTGCCCCACCACCCCACTCATGCTCTCTCTTTCTCTCTCTCAAATGAATAAATGAAATCTTTAAAAAGAAGGAGAGAGATTAGATGTAGTTTTCTTTTTTCTTAACCCTTTTTTTTTTTTTTTTTTTTTTTTTTTTTAGTAATCTCTACACCCAACACAGGGCTGAAACTCACAACCCCAAGATCAGGAATTGCATGCTCCACCGACTGAGTCATCCAGTATAGGACAGTATAGGACATGGTATAGGACAGAAGGACAGTCAGGATGTTGGACACTACATAGGAGACATGGTATAAATAAAGCACAGCGGAAGGACCTAGCATGCCATGTTCAGGAAATGAAAATGGGTTGGTTATTGCTGGGCCATGACATGAAAAGATAGGCAGTGGCTAGGTTTTGTAAGCCCTTCGATGCTATCTGTGTAGGCCAGGCCAAAGCCTAAGACTTTATCCTATAACTCAGGGATCACCAAACTTTTTTTCTTCTTTTATTGTGCAAAAAGCCAGATAGTAAATACAGCATTGCTGACCATACCCTCTGTCTTGCAGTTAACTCATTTCTGCCTCACTTCTGCCCTGGGAGTCAAAAGCAGTAACGAATAATAAGTAAATGAATGGCCGTGGCTGTATTCCAATAGAATCTTACTGGCAAAAAAAAAAGGCAATAGGCTAGATTTGACCCAGGACTCATAATTTGCCCTCCCTTAATCTAAGTGATAATCTAAGTGTCAGGTGTTAAGCAGTGGCATGCCCTTTACATATGAGGTAGAAGTTTCTATTTTTAACAAGCTTTTCCAGTGAATCTGACATGTATCTATGTTTAATAAACAAGGTTCTGTAGTTTGGGCTCTGTATCAAAACTGCTCCATAGAATGTTCTGCAATAATCGAAATGTTCTATATCTGCATTATCCAAGAGAAAAGCCTCTCACCACACGTGGCTATTGAGACAGAGTTAGTGTGACTGAAGAACTGACTTCTAAATGTAATCAAGTTAGGGACACCTGAGTGGCTCAGCGGTTGAGCGTCTGCCTTTGGCTCAGGGCATAATCCCGGAGTACTGGGATCGAGTCCCACATCGGGCTTCCTGCATGGAGCCTGCTTCTCCCTCTGCCTGTGTCTCTGTGTATCTCATGAATAAATAAATAAAATCTTAAAATAAATAAATAAATTAATTAATTAATTAATCAAGTTAGATTTAAATAGTTATATATGGTTAGTGGTTGCCCTGTTGGACAGCACAATTCTAGGCATTGGCCAACATTTGGATTTAGACCCAATTTTATGTAGAAGTGCAAAGCAAAGAACTATGCTTTACTATCCAACTGATATTGGGCATCAGCAGTAAATCTGGAAGAGAGTACAAAGCAAGCTCTGAGGCCACCTTAGAATTGTTCATTTCCGTTCCTTTACTCATTCTGTTTCCATCTTATCTCTTGGAATCCTTTGCTGGATTTTTTACTGAGTTTGTAAGCTTCCCTTTACTTATTAACACAAGCCATTTATAATGCAAAATGGCCATTTATAATCTGAGTTACAAATATATTCAAATATTGTTTCTTAATATTTTTTAAATTTCTTTAGACTTTGCTTATCAGGTTCTTTACCATGGACTTTATTTTAATGTGGCATTTTAATGATCTTTTCTTTGGTGACCTCTAGGTCCTTTGTTACTCTTACAAGCCTTCTCTACATGTTCCATAATTTCTTTTGCTATATTTATGACTTGAGTATCTACTTTTATATTTTTTATAAAGATTTATTTATTTATTTGTTTGTTTATTTATTTATGATAGACACAGAGAGAGAGAGAGAGGCAGAGACACAGGCAGAGGGAGAAGCAGGCTCCAAGCCGGGAGCCCAATGGGGGACTCGATCCCAGGACTCCAGGATCGCGCCCTGGGCCAAAGGCAGGTGCCAAACTGCTGAGCCACCCAGGGATCCCCTTGAGTATCTACTTTTAAATGTTTGCTCCATGTGGAATTAATTTATTTTGGTTTAAAGTGTGAGGTAGAGATCCAACCTAATTTTTTTTCCAGATGCTTACCCAGAGGACACCAAATCATTTATTGAATAATTGATTTTTACCCACAAGTATGAGAGTGTATCATAAAAAATTCTCCTACAGAACATGGAAGACTCCTAACTCTGGGAGGCGAACTAGGGGTGGTGGAAGGGGAGGAGGGCAGGGGGTGGGGGTGAATGGGTGACGGGCACTGAGGGGGGCACTTGACGGGATGAGCACTGGGTGTTATTCTGTATGTTGGCAAATTAAACACCAATAAAAAATAAATTTATTTAAAAAATAAATAAATAAAAATTAAAAAGTCTCCTATGTGCATTTGCATATGTAGCTTAATTGTGTACTCTATGCTATCTATTCATGAGCCAGAGAACTATACTCTTTAAATTATTAAAAGTTTAGAAAGTGTTTGGATATTTGTTAAGATTGATTTTCCTCTTCCTCCTCTTTTTTGTTTACTTTTTAATATGGATTATAGAATCTAGTTTTCTAGGTACCTCTTACTTTGAGAAAAGCAATGTGTTTATGCAGTGTGTTTTCCTAGTCAAAAACATGGTCTGCCTTATGAATCATTCAAACATTATTCTATATCCCTTAATAGTATTTTTCAAGATTTATGTCATTCTTTTTTCCTAGCGAATTGTTATGAAAAATTTCAAACACACCTAAACTCCCAGAGATAAGTCATACATCCTACCATTTACATTTTACTATATTTGCTCTATCAAATATCTATCCAAACATCTCTCTAAAAAATTTTTTAATGCATTTCAGAGTAAGCTGTAGACATTACTAAACTTCACCCTAAAAAAATTAAGTATGAAAAAAAATAAAAATATATAAAAAGTTAAGTATGCGTAGCATTAACTAGACTTCAGTATTTGTTTATGGGGTTTTTAAAAATGTGAGACAAAACTTATATAAAAGGAAATCTAGCCATCTTAACTGTTTGACAAATACAACATCTGTGTAAACAAAACTTCGACCAAGATACAGAATAATCACTGTTAAACTGTGAATGAATTAGATTGATCTTCAAAAGTTATACATACCTTGATTTTATGAGCTAATCCTACATGGCCGTTAGGTATTAAACTTTTTACATATTACCAGATTTGTTTTGCTAATATTTTTTGAGAATTTTTGAGGTTATGTTCATGAAGAATATTACTTGATATTTTCTTTTGTTGTAATAGCTTTGCCTGGTTTTGGTATTAGTGTTATTCTGGACTCATGTCAAGGAGTAACGTTTTCTCCTCATTTTTTAGGAGTTTGAGAAAGTTTCATTTCATTTCTTAATGAAATGTTTGATAGGTTTTGAAATCATTTGGGTCTCAGATTTTTGTGTGTGAAAATATTCTAATAAGGAATTTGTTTACTTCATAATTGGAAGGCTATTCAGATTTTCTGTTCCATCAAGTGGCAGTTTTGCTAAGTTGGATTTCATAATGAACTTGTCTATTTCATCTGTTTGTCAAATGCATTGGCATTATTTTATGTCTATAATATCTGTTTATAATCCCTCTCATTGCTGATGGTAGTGATGTTTCTTTCCTTTCTTTAAGCAATCTGTGAGTTTATTTTACTTTTGATCTTTTCAAATGACCATGACCATTTTTTAAGTTTATTTATTTATGAAGATTTTATTTATTTATTCATGAGAGACACACAGAGAGAGAGGCGGAGACCCAGGCAGAGGGAGAAGCAGGCTCCATGCAGGGAACCCGATGCAGGACTTGATCCCAGGACCCCGGGATCACGCCCTTAGCCAAAGGCAGATGCTTGAGACACCTGGGTGGCTCAGCAGTTGAGCATCTGCCTTTGGCTCAGGGCATGATCCTGGGGTCCCGGGATCAAGTCCTACATCAGGCACCTTGTGGGAACAAGGGAAAAGAAACAAACCCCAAAAATCAAAGGCAGATGCTCAATCACTGAGCCACCAGGCACCCCAATTATCTGTTTTCAATATAATTTATATCTGCTGTTATCTTTATTTCCTCTCATCTATTCACTTTGGCTTTACATTGCTCTTTTTTTAGCTTTTTTTTTTTTTTTTAAGATTTTATATATTTATTCATGAGAGACATACAGAGAAAGAGGCAGAGACGCAGGCAGAGGGAAAAGCAGGCTCCACGCTGGGAGCCCGTCATGGGACTTGATCCTGGGTCTCCAGGATCACACCCCTGGCTGCAGGCGGCGCTAAACCGCTGCGCCACCGGGGCTGCCCTTTTTCTAGCTTTTTAAGAAGGAATTTGGCATCATTGAATTTAGGCCATTTTTTTTCTAATATAAGAATCAGAATTACATATTTTCTTCTAAAGCTGCATTATGTGCATCCTACGTATTTTGATATATTGGATTTTATTGTGCAGTTCAAAATATTTTCTAACTTTTTAATGATTTTTTTCTATGATCTGTGGATTATTTGGAAGTGTGCTTTTATTAATTTTTTAAGATTTTATTTATTTATATGACAGAGAGAGAAAAAGAGAGAGAACACAAGCGGAAGGGGAGCGGCAGAGGCAGCAGGAGAAGCAGACTCCCCTCTGGGCTGGAAGCCCTATGCAGGACTTGATCCCAAGACCCTGGGAACATGAACTGAGCCAAAGGCAGATGCTTCACTGACTGAGCTACCCATGCACCCCATAGAAGTGTACTTTTGGATTTCTTGCTTTTATTTCTAATTCAATTAGGCCATAGTCAGAGAACTTACTCTAGATGATATTGGTCCTTTTAAATGCATTGAGACTTTTTTTATATATAAATTTATTTTTTATTGGTGTTCAATTTGCCAACATATAGCATAACACCCAGTGCTCATCCCATCAAGTGCCGCCCTCAGTGCCCGTCACCCAGTCACCCCCCACCCCCCGCCCACCTCCCCTTCCACCACCCCTAGCTCGTTTCCCAGAGTTAGGAGTCTTCATGTTCTGTCTCCCTTTCTGATATTTCCCACTCATTTTTTCTTGCATTGAGACTCTTAATAGCCAAACGCTTTTAGGGACTGTACCATGTGTACTTGAAAACAGGATATATTCTGCAATGTTGGCTGTCCTCTTGTACAAATGTCACCTAAGTCATAAAAGTTGATAATATTGTTCAGCTCTTTTATGAGTTCTGGGGGCCAGTGGAGCTTATGCTTGTGGTTATATTTGCAAGCTACTGCCTGAGGGTCTGGCTTCCAATCAGCCTGAACCTATGTAGTGACTGAAATCCTCTCTTTGGGGACAATTATTGATCTTGACACACCCCCAATACTGGCAGCTATTAAAAATACCATAAGCTGGGGGCAGCTGGATGGCTCAGCCGGCTGAGCCTCTGCCTTCACCTCAGGTCTTGATCTCAGGGTCCTGGGATTGAGCCCCACGTTAGGCTCCCTGCACAGCGGGGAATCTGCTTCTCCTTCTCTCCCTGCTACTCCCCCTGCTTGTGCACTCTGTCTTTTTCTCTCTCTGTCATATAAATAAATAAAATATTTTAAAAATAAACAAAATAGGCTGCTTGAACAATCATCAAGGCTTGAGATACAACCAAGAACTAGGGTAGGGTTGAACTATAAAGTTCATCTCTTATACAAGGCCAACCCTTCAAGACAGAGAGGTGGCTGTTTGATCTAATGCACAGAAACCAATACAGAGAATCAAGCAAAATGAAGAAATAGAAGAATATAGTCCAAACAGAAGAACAAGACCTCATTGGGGAAAAAAAACACAATGAAATGAAAATAAGAAATTAACCTAATAAAAAAAAAACTTAAAAAAAAAAGAAATTAACCTAATAGAGAGTGCAAAGTAAAAGTCATAAAGATGCTTACCAAGTGTGGGAGAAGAATGGGTGAACACAGTGAGAACTCGAACAGAGAGAAAATACACCATTCCAAACAGAAGTCACAGAACAAAGAATACAATAATTGAACTGAAAAATAGGCTAGAGGGATTTTCCAGCAGACTAGAGGAAGCCCAAGAAGGGATCAGCGAACTCAAAGAGAAGGCTGAGGAATTCTCTCAAACAGAGCAACAAAAAGAAACAATAATTTAATAAAGTGAAAATAGCTTAAGAGTCTTATGGGACAACATCAAGCAAAGTAACATTCCCATTATAGGAGTTCCAGAAGGAGCGGACAGAAAGGGGCAGAACTTAATTTGAACAAATGATGGCTAAAAGACATGTATTTGCATGGGATTTTCTTTTTTTCTTTTTGTTAAAGATCTTATTTATTTATTCATGATAGACAGAGAAAGAGAGAGAGAGAGAGAGAGAGGCAGAGGGAGAAGCAGGCTCCATGCTGGGAGCCCGATGTGGGACTTGATCCTGGAACTCCAGGATCACACCCTGGGCCAAAGACAGGCACTAAACCGCTGAGCCACCCAGGGATCCCTGCATGGGATTTTCAAAAGTGGTCACTTATGTTTCTTTTATTTTGTAATTATTTATTTATTTTTAAAGATTTTACTTATTTATTTTGGAGAGAGCGAGTGCACACACACAAGCAGGGGAGAGGAGCAGAGGGAGAGGGAAAAGGAAGGAATCTCAAGCAGAATGCATGCTGAGCAGGAGCCCAAGGTGGCTTGATCTTACGACCCTGAGATCATGACTTGAGCCAATACCAGGAGTCCGACACTTAACTGACTGAGCTACCCAGGCGCCCCTTCTGTTTCTTTTAGTTGATTTCATATGATGGTTGTTTTCTAATAATTAACTTCCATTTTGTATGTTTGCTTTTTCTTTATCAGAAGCCAATTAGGAATGCCTGGGCGGCTCAGGTGGTTAAGCATCTGCCTACAGCTCAAGTCATGGTCCCAGGGTCCTGGGATCGAGCCACACATGGGGCTCTCTGCTCAGCAGGGAGTCTGCTTCTCCCTCTCACTCTGCACTCCCCCCTGCTTGTGCTCTCTCTCTCTCTCAAATAAATAAAATCTTTAAAAAGTCAGTTCATGATTTATTGTTTTGCTGACTTTTTTCTAGAATAGCAACTTTTAGGGGCATCTGGGTGGCTCAGTGGTTGAGCATCTATCTGCCTTTGGCTCAGGTCGTGATCCCAGGGTCCTGGGATCCAGTCCCACATCGGGCTTCCCCGCAGGGAGCCTGCTTCTCCCTCAGCCTATGTCATGCTTCTTCCTCTGTGTCTCATGAATGAGTAAATAAAATCTTAAAAAAAAAAAAAAAAAGAATAGCAAGTCTTACATTTAATTATTGCTTCAATTATCTTTCAATTTTCTGTTAATTTATATAGCCCATTATATTTCTTATATTATCCCTTCTCTCTTGAACTTTTACATCTTTTGTAACTACTCCATAGTTCATGAATATTCAGTTTTTCGCTTTGTTTTCTCTGTGCATTTGAGTTTTGGAAGCTTCTAATGACATTTCTTTGAGCTCACTAATTCTTTTCTTGGCCATGTCATCTTTTAATGAGCCCATCAAAGGCATTCTTTCTTCTCCTATAGTGTTTTTTTTTTTTTTTTTTACTTTCTAGCATTTCCTTTAGATGGTTTCTGAGAATTTTCATCTCTCAGCTTACATTACCCATCTATTCTTTTTTTTTTTTTAATTTTATTTATTTATTTATTTATTTGAGAGAGCACACGTGCATGAGCATGAGTGCCGGGAATGGGTAGAGGAGAAGGGAAAGGGACAAGCAGACTTGCATTGTGCATGGAGCCCCACACGGGGCTTGATCTCACCCATCTCAGCAAAGGCTCACTCTCATGACCCTGAGATCATGATCTGAGCTGAAATCAAGGGCCAGCTGCTTAACCTATTGAGCCACTCAGGCAGCCCCCTATCTGTTCTTGCATGTTGTCTACTTTGTCCTTTAGAACCCGTAGCATATGAATCATAGTTTTTAAAATCCCTGGTCTGAGGGCACCTGGGTAGCTCAGTTGGTTAAGCCTCCGACTCTTTTTTTTTTTTTTTTAAATTTTTATTTATTAATGATAGTCACAGAGAGAGAGAGAGAGGCAGAGACACAGGCAGAGGGAGAAGCAGGCTCCATGCACCGGGAGCCCGACGTGGGATTCGATCCCGGGTCTCCAGGATCCCGCCCTGGGCCAAAGGCAGGCGCTAAACCACTGCGCCACCCAGGGATCCCAAGCCTCCGACTCTTGACTTTGACTCAGGTCATGATCTTGAGATCATGAGATTGAGCCCTGCACTGGAGCCCCCTTCTCAGTGGGGAGTCTGCTTGTCTCCTTCTCCCTCTGCCCCTCCCCTTGTTTGAGTGCTCTCTCTCTCTCTCTCTCTGAAATAAATTAAAAAAAAAAATTCCTGCTCTGATAATTCCAACATCTCTGCCATATCTGCATCTGGTTCTCATGCTTGCTGTGTCTCATCAAACTATGTCTTTTGTGTTTTAATATGCCTTGTATTTTTTTTTTTTGAAAGGCACACATTGTCCTGAGTAAAAGGAACTGAGGTAAAAAAAGATTTAGAATGAAGATTTATGTTTATGTAACTAGGAGTTTGGCTGTGTTTCCCATTTGCTGTAGCTGCAGTTGTCAGAGGCTAAAATTTCCTCTGGGGGATCCCTGAGTGGCTTAGCGGTTTAGTGCCTGCCTTTGGCCCAGGGTGTGATCCTGGGGTCCTGGGATCAAGTCCCACATCGGGCTCCTGCATGGAGCCTGCTTCTCCCTCTGCCTGTGTCTCTGCCTCTCTCTCTCTCTCTCTTTCATGAATAAATAAATAAAATCTTTAAAAAATTAAATATAAAATAATAAAATAAAATAAAATAAAATAAAATAAAATAAAATAAAATAAAATAAAATTTCCTCTGCTGCTCTGCTGTTCTCCTTTGTGTCTCCCCTGTTGTCTTTGAGTTTCCCCAGAGACTTCTGAAATAAAATCTGAGACATGCAATTCCTTCAGTTGTAATCGTTTGGGATCAGAATTCTGTGATGGAGTGTCAGTCCTTTAATAAGCCTATGCCCCTGGGCTATGGTCTCCACTAGTCCTTCTTAGTCTGCCACCCCCTGTCCCCAAGACAGAAAGACTACTTGGGGCTAGAGACAGGCATTACCCTTTCCCCACATGAAGGCTAGACATGCTGCTGGAGTTGGGTATTTCCCTTGCCCCAGATCAGTTAGGCTCTGGTAAAATCCCAATAGGTCAGGCTCTGATAAAATTGTTTTTCTTCAGGGGAGGCCTTGTTAAGAACAGAATGCTCTGGGCATCTTTCAAAATGGCTACTTTTCTCCTCCTCCTTCGCAAAGCACAAGGGATTTTTCTCCCATCCTCACTGCGAGCACCCGATAGGGTTCCTGGAGGTAAAAGTCACAGAAGTGTAGCCTTCCCCCATCAGACTTTTGCACACTGAGCCTCCGGCAATTCATCAATTATAGTTTCAGTTTTCCTGGACTGGCTCCAGCAGGCTTCTCCTCCTGACCTTATAGTCTGGTAACCTGTGATTCTCTGCAGCTGCCTGCCTGTCTTTCTCATTTGGGGCCTGTGGTTTGCCCCGTGACATTATATCTATGATGGATCTAAGGAGAGTTGTTGGTTTTCTGTTTGTTCAGCTTTATTCTCCTTTCCTGTGAGGATAGGAGAGAGGATTTCCAAGCTCTATACATGCCAGACCAGAAGCTGGAAGACCACCTCATTCTTTCTTTTTATTAATATTTAAGTCCATAAACTGGAGGGTATTATGCTGAGTGAAATAAGTCAATCGGAGAAGGACAAACATTATGTGGTCTCATTCATTTGGGGAATATAAATAATAGTGAAAGGGAATAAAGGGGAAAGGAGAAAAAAATGAGTGGGAAATACCAGAGAGGGAGACAGAACATGAAGACTCCTAACTCTGGGAAACGAACTAGGGGTGGTGGAAGGGGAGGAGGGCTGGGGTTGGGGGTGAATGGGTGACGGGCTCTGAGGGGGGCACTCGATGGGATGAGCACTGGGTGTTATTCTATATGTTGGCAAATTGAACACCAATAAAAAATAAATTTATATAAAAAATATTTAAGTCCATGCATTTTCCTCTGGCACTTCTTCAGCTCTATCTCCATATGTTCTTTTGTGTAACATTTTTATTATAACTGTACTCTAAATATGTAAGGCCAGTGTTGTTTACTAATTTGACGCAATGCTTAAATGAAGAAAAAAGAATACCCACTAACTGGGAGATGATCACTACACCATTTTTTCCAGGTTTATTGAGAATATAATTGTCATGTAACATTGTATAGATTTAAGGTATTCTGTGTGATGATTTGGTATACATCTTTATTATGAAATGTTTACCACAATAAGATTAGTTAACCCAATCTTTACCTCATCATGTTGTTTTCGGTAAGAACGCTTAAGGCCCACTCTCATCGCAACTTTTAAGTATACAATACAGTATTACTAACTATAGTCACCAGAGGATCCTAGAACTTACTCCTCTTATCACTGAAAGTTTGTATTCTTTGGGATGCCTGGGTGGCTCAGTGGTTGAGCATCTGCCTTTGGCTCAGGACGTGATCCAGGGTCCTAGGATCGAGTCCCACATCAGGCTCCCTGCTTCTCCCTCTGCTGTGTGTCTGCTTCTCTGTGCATCTCTCATTAATAAATAGATAAAATCTTAAAAAAAAAAAAAGTTTCTATCCGTTGACCAACATCTCCTCACTTCTCCCACTTCTAAACCCTGACAACCAGCATTCTTTTCTCTATGAGTACGATGGTTTTAGATCCCACACATAATTGAGATCATACGCTATAGCATATCATAGTAATCAAAACAATGATACTCCCATAAAAACAGACACAGGGGCCCCTGGGTGACTCAGTTGGTTGAGTGTCTGCCTTCTGCTCAGGTCATGATCTCAAAGTCCTTGGACCAAGCTCCCTGCTCAGTGGGGAGTCTGCTTCTCCCTCTCTCTCTGCCCCTCCCCCCACCTGTGTGCTCTATTTCTCTCTCTCTCAAATAAATAAATAAAATATTTAAAATAAATAAGTAAATAAATACAGAGACATAGACTAATGAAACAGAATTGATAGCCCAGAAATAAACCTACACTTATATGATCCACTAATATTTGACAAGAGAGACAAGAATTCTCAAAGGGGAAAGGATAGTCTCTTCATTAAATGGTGCTGGGAAAACTGGATATTCACAAACAGAAGAGTGAAATCAGAGCCCTGTCTTATGCTACTCACAAAATTTAACTCAAAATAGATGAAGGACTTAAACATAAGTCCTTAAGCTATAAAACTAGAAGAAAACATAGGGAAAAAGCTACTTGACCTCAGTGTTGGCAATGATTTTTTTTTGGATATGACACCAAAAGCACAAGTAACAAAAGCAAAAATCAGCAAGTGGAATGACATCAAACCAAAGGCTTTTGAAGAGCAAAAGAAACAATCAACAAAATGAAAAGACAGGGGATGCCTGGTTGGCTCAGTGGTTTAGCGCCTGCCTTTGGCCCAGGGAGTGACCCTGGAGTCCTGGGATCAAGTCCCGCATCATGCTCCCTGCATGGAGCCTACTTCTCCCTCTGCCTGCATCTCTGCCTCTCTCTCTCTCTCTCTCTCTCTCTTTCTCGAATAAATAAATAAATAAAATCTTAAGCAAAAATGAAAAGACAAACTATGGAATGAAAGAAAATATTTGCAAACCATATATCTATAAAGGGTTAAGGTCCCAAACATATGAGGAACTCATACAACTGCCTTCCTCTAATTCCCCCACCTGTCTCCACTCCCCACCCTCACCTTTGGTAACCACAAATGTGATCTTTTTTTTCTATAAGTTTTTATTTTGTTTATTCATTCATAAGACATAGAAAGAAAGACAGAGACACAGGCAGAGGGAGAAGCAGGCTCCATGCAGGGAGCCCGATGCAGGACTTGATTCCGGGACCCTGGGATCACAATCTGAGCTGAAGCTCAACCACTGACCCACCCAGGTGCCCCTTTAATTTTTTTTTTTTTTTTAGATTGCACATATAAGTGAGATCATGCAGTATTTGTCTTTCTCCGACTTATTCCACTTAGCATAATGCCATAAAAATCCATCCATGTTGTTGCAAATATCAATTTTTTTAATGACTGAATATTATTCCATTGTGTGTGTATATATATATATATATATATATATATATATATACACATACATTTCACATTTTCTTTATCCATTCATCTGTCAGTGGACACAATGGTCATTTTCATGGCTTGGCTATTGTAAATAATGCTGTAATAAACATAGGAGCACAGATATCTCTTTGAGATAGTGCTTTCATTTCCTTTGGACGTATACTCAAAAGTGCGGTTTCTGAGCCATATGGTAGTTTTATTTTTAATTTTTTTTTGAGGAATCTCTATACTGTTTTCCACAGTGGCGAGACCGATTTATGTTCCTACCAATAGTGCATAGGAGTCTCTTTTCTTCATATCCTCACCAGCAATTCTTGTTACCTCCTTTTTTTTTTTTTTTTTGATGACAGACATTGTAATAGATATGAGTTAATATCTCATTGCAGTTTTGATTTGCATTTTCCTGATGATTCGTGGTAATCAACACCTTTTCATGTATCTTTTGGTCATCTGAATATCTTCTTTGAAAAATTGCCTATTTAGGTCCTTTGTCCATTTTTAAATTGCATTATTATTCTTTCTTTCTTTCTTTTCTGTTTTTTTGTTTTGTTTTTGTTTTTGTTTTGTTTTGTTTTTTGCTATTAAGTTGTATGAGTTCTTTATATTTTGGATATTAACCCCTGATGAGATACATAATCCATAAATGTTTTCTCCCATTTTATAGGTTGCCTTTTCATTTTTGTTTCTTTTGCCATACAGAAGCTTCATAGTTTGATGTGGTTCCACTTGTATATTTTTATTTTGTTGCTTGTGAATTAGGTGTCATATTATAATGATCTTTTTTGTGCCTTTTAATGTACTTGAATCTCTGTTACTTTATTTTTTCTTAAGTGGGTTCCAGGTCAAGGGCACCTGGGTGGCTTAGTTAAGCATCTGACTCTCAGTTTCAGGTCAGGTCATGATTTCAGGATCATAGGATGGGGATCGGGCCCTGCATCAGGCTCCATGCTAAGTGCAGAATCTGCTTGTCCCCCTGCCCCTCCCCACCTCGTTCTCTCTCTGTCTGTCTCTCTGTCTCTCTCACTCTCTCAATAAATAGTCTTAAAAAGAAAAGAGTAGGTTCCAGGCCCAACATGAGGCTTGAACTCACAACCCTGAGATCAAGAGTCGCATGCTCTACCAACTGAACCAGCCAGGCACCACTCTGCTACTCTGTTAATAAGAAATAAGTAATTTCTTTGATTTTGACCATAGAAAGTATGTAAATTGGATTGCATCTAGGACCTCCAATCTTTTTCTACTTTTTTCCTTAAGTTCTATAATTATATGTTTTTGATATTTTCAAGGATTTATGAAATAGACACTTTTCTAACCATTGCCACTTGTCATCTGCAGTCAGTGATCACTGCTCCTCCTACTGTCATAGTTTGTAGTATATTCATTACTTGTTTTCTTCTGGGGTTACCTTAAAGTAGTTTCTTCAAGGAGAATTCATGGGATTTATATTCTCTGGGTTATTTTGTGTTCACAGGTATAGTTCCTGTTGCTCTAATCTTGAAATAGCAATTATCTATTTAAAAAACACTTGTACCTGGTTTTCTTTCTGCAGGATTGTTCTATATCTGATAAGTTTGACTATCTTTGTGAAAAAAATAAAAATAAAAGCCTGGGGGGAGTGCGATTTATTTTCCCTTTATAAGTTCAATTTTTTATCTCTTGCCCAAAGAATGATTAGAATCCATTAAATTATTAAGGATACTGTAAGATGTTAAGTGTTCTGTTTCATTTTTTTAGAGACATAGTATGCCCCTTTAGTTTAGAAATTCTTTAAAAAAAAAAAAGATTTTATTTGTTTATTCATGAGAAATACAGAGAGAGAGAGAGGCAGACATAGGCAGAGGGAGAAGTAGGCTCCCCACAAGGAGCCCGATGTGGGACTCAATCCTGGGCCCCGGGATCACACCCTGAGCCAAAGGCAGATGCTCAACTGCTAAGCCACCCAGACATCCCTAGTTTAGAGATTCAAGTCTTGTTTTATTTCTGGAAAGTTATCTTGATAATTTTTTGACTTTATTTTTACAGTTCTATTTTAAAATAATACAAATTTTGCATATCACAATGGTTTTAATGTATGTGCTTGATTCTTTGACACTCCTCCCTTCAAAAGGTAAGGCTTTACCTCATTCTAGTTTCCTTGACTTTGGGCTCGACTTAGTCCCTTCACTTTTAGTGAACAGAATGTGGCAGAAGGAATAGTCTTTGACCTCTAAGACTAGGGTCATAAAAGGAATTGTTCCTTCTGACTTGATTTTTTTAAAGATTTTTTATTTAGGGGATCCCTGGGTGGCATAGCGGTTTAGCGCCTGCCTTTGGCCGGGGGCGCGATCCTGGAGACCCGGGATCGAATCCCACGTCGGGCTCCTGGTGCATGGAGCCTGCTTCTCCCTCTGCCTGTGTCTCTGCCTCTCTCTCTCTCTCTCTCTGTGTGTGTGTGTGTGACTATCATAAATAAATAAAAAAAAACCTTAAAAAAATGATTTTTTATTTATTTATGCATGAGAGACATAGAAAGAGAGAGAGAGGCAGAGACACAGGCAGAGGGAGAAGCAGGCTCCACGCAGGGAGCCTGACATGGGACTTGATCCAGGGTCTCCAGGATCCCACCCTGGGCTGAAGGCGGTGCTAAACCACTGAGCTACCAGGGCTGCCCCCCTCCTGACTTGATTTTTAGGGTCACTCACTCTGGGGAACTTGATCAACATGTGAGGGTGAAAACCTCCCAAGAACTAGCATTAATTTTCCAACCATGCAAATGAGTTCCTTGGGCAGTACGTAGTCTATGGCCATTTCAAGCCTTTAGATGGCTGGAGTGTCCTAACTGAATTTCTTAGAATTTGGATGCCCCTAAACTCAGCATATAGAAACTAAGGAAAAGAAGTGTTCATTGTTGTTATAGCTACTGTGATTTGAGAAAATTTGTTACACAGCAAGAGAAACTAAAACATACATGTTAGATCTCTTCAGTCATATATATATATGTATTTCTCTGCCAGAAGTTCTTTTATTTCCATTCCAGCTTACAAGCTTTTCTTAACTTTGTTCTATATATCTCTTGCCATATTTTCAGTAATGTCCATTTTATCCTTTGTGCCACTTCTAACTTCACATTTTACGTTTTCTGAGATAGAATTGACATATAACATTGTAAGAGTTGCATGTGTACAACATAATGATTTAATATATATTGCAAAATGATTACCACAATAAGTTTAGCTAACATGCATCTCGACATGTAGTTACAATTTTTTCTCTTGTGATAAGAACTTTGAAGATCTGCTCTCTTAGGAACTTTCAAATATACAATGTAGTATTTTTTTATGTTTTTTAAAAACATTTTATTTATTAGAGAGAGAGACAGAACATGAGCAGGGGGAGGGACAGAGGAAGAGGGAGAAGCAGACTTCTCACTGAGCAGAGAGCCTGACATGGGGCTCAATCCTAGGACCCCAAGATCATGACCCAAGCTGAAGGCAGATGCTTAACCGACTGAGCCATCCAGAGGCCCCTTTTTCTATGTTTTTATTTATTTAAGTAATCTCTATAAATCAACATGGGGCTCGGACTCATGACTCCAAGATCAAGAGTTGCATGCTCTTATACCTGAGCCAGCCAGGTGCCCCATAAAATACAGTATTGTCACCTATAGTCACATTACATTCCCAGGACTTACTTGTTAATATTTACTATTTTTCTTTAATTTATCTCCTGAATTCTTCATTTCATTTTTTATTTTGTTTGTTATATTTGCTGGTGGTATTGTTGCCTCACCGTGTTTCTTTGAGTTATTATATTTCTTCTTTAAATTTTTTTAATAAAGATCATTGCACTAGTATTTCCTTTCTTATTATTTTCTAAAGGTTTATTTATTTATTTTAGAGAGAGAGTATGAGTGAGAGGGAGGGGCAGAGGGAGAGGGCAAATCCCAAGCAGACTCCCCACTGAGTGCAGAGCCTGACACAGGGCTTGATCCCACAATCCCGGGATCATGACCTGAGCCAAAAGCAAGAGTCAGATGCTTAACTGACTGAGCCACCCAGGCGCCCTTGCACTAGTATTTTTTTTTTTAATTGTTGTGGTGGGGGGCAGCCGGGTGGCTCAGCAGTTGAGCATCTGCCTTTGGCTCAGGGCATGATACCAGAGACCCAGGATTGAGCCTCACATCGGACTCCCTGCATGGAGCCTGCTTCTCCCTCTGCCTGTGTCTCTGCCTCTCTCTCTCTCTCTCTCTCTCTCTTTGTGTCTCTTGTGGATAAATAAATAAAAAATCTTAAAAAAAAAAAAATAAATTCTTGTGGGGGCACCTGGCTGACTCAAAAGGTAGAGCGTGTGACTCTTGATCTCAGTGTCAAGAGTTCAAGCCCACTCTGGACAGGGAGCCTCCTTTAAAAAAAAAAAAAAAGAAATTCTTGGGAGTATGCTTGTTCACAATTTTTATCAGCTTCATGGCAACATTTTGTTGTTGTTGAGTGTTCTTTGCCTAATATTTGCTTTTTAAAAATCATTGGTTCCTCCTTTTACATCGTTTCTTTGTCCAGGTATGATTTGGACACATTATATACAGGAAACTTGTATAGAAGAAGGGGTAGGGTTCTTTTCAGTGAGGTTTCTCCTCCTCACAGTTTGTGAGCTCCTTAAGTTTCTATTTCTCTAAACAATTTGCAACAAAGGGCAGCTGGCAAGGCAGTCTCCCCTTGGTCCATTATTTTACTGGCTCACAGCTTTTTGTTAATATGACCACCTGTTTCATTTCTCATTTACCCCCATTTCTACTTCCCTGAGCCACATACAGTCTAGAGAAATTATCCTCTGCCAGCTTTTGATTCCATTTTAGTTTTGCAAACACGAGTGTGGGTGGATTTTTACCTCCGGGTATACCACATTCAAAGGAGAAGTGTGCTCTGCATATTTTTCATTTGGGATCTGCATTCATGGGCTTACTCTATCTGCATCTTCCTGCAGTGTTTGACCTTCGCTACTTTTTGGCAGTTATTCCTTGTGTTTTGTATTTTGAGGTTTCAAAGATGTCTTCATTATTTGTTTTTTCCTGAACATGTGCTTTGTATTGCTATTTCTCTTCTATATCTTGGCTTTTTGGTGATTTTTGAAATAAGGAACACTCAAATTTTATCTGCAGTGTTAAATCTGGAAGTCTCTCAATTGGGGTTATATTGCAGCCTGTCATAGACAGTTATTATTCTTTTGTTGACTAGAATTTTGATGTTCTAAGAATTCCTATAAAACATAATTAAATAAACAAGTTGCTACGTTGACACTAGCTAGGCTACATATTTTGTTGGGCCTAATGTAAAAAAATCATGTAGGCCCTGTTACTCTAACAGTGAGAAAAAGCTTTTCTTTTGTTGTGTCTTTCAACCTGTTGTGGTGCTTCTTACTGGCATTCACTAATGTGCTCCCTTGGGCGTTATGATTCTGAGGAGGCAGGACAGACTCTCATAGGTGCTTCGTGACTTGATGCACAGGGTGTTACTGAAAAACCCAAGCTTGGCTGCTCATCACTAGAAAAGCCAATACTCAAGAGACTCAAGTGAGAAGTATTTTTGGTTTTGTTTTTTGTTTAATTTATTTGGTTTTTAGAGAGAGAGCACACACGGGAGCAAGGGGACGGGGCAGTGACGTGGAATGGGCAGGCAGGGAGGTAGGGAAGGGCAGAGGCAGAGGGAGAGAGAGAGAGAATCTTAAGCAGGTTCCACACCCAGCATGGAGCTGAATGTGGGGCTTGATCTCATGACCCTGAGATCATTACCTGAGCCGAAATCAAGAGTCAGATGTATAATGGACTGAGCCACCCAAGTGCCCCATTAAGAGATGAGTTTTGATTGGAAAGGAATATGAGCTTTATTTAGGAGGCTGGCCACCTGGGGAGGAGGCAGACATTTTTTTTTAAAGATTTTATTTATTGGGCAGCCCCAGTGGTGCAGCGGTTTGGTGCCGCCTGCAGCCCAGGGCGTGATCCTGGAGACCCTGGATCGAGTCCCACGTCAGGCTCTCTGTATGATGCCTGCTTCTCCCTCTGCCTGTGTCTCTGCCTCGCTCTCTATCTCTCTGTGTCTCTCATGAATGAATAAATAAAATCTTAAAAAAAATTATTTATTTATTTATTTATTTATTTATTCATTCATTCATTCATTCAGTCATTCATTCATTCATTTATTCAGACACACACAGAAAGAGAGGCAGAGACACAGGCAGAGGGAGAAGCAGGCCCCATGCAGGAAGCCTGATGCAGGACTTGATCCCGGGTCTCCAGGGTCACACCCTGGGCCAAAGGCAGCGCTAAACCGCTGAACCACCCGGGCATCCTGAGAGGGCAGACTCTTGTCCAAAAACCAACTCTAAGGTTTCTGCCTGGCCCAAAGATTTTTATTTTATTATTTTTTCAAAGATTTATTTATGTAGCAGAGAAAGAGAGAGCTAGCACACATGAGCAGGGCAGCAGGAGAGGGAGAAGCAGGGTCCCCACTGAGCAGGGAGCCTGACGTGGGGCTTGATTCCAGGACCCTGGGACTAGACCTGAGCCAAAGGCAGACGCTTAACCAACTGAGCCATCCAGGTGCACCAAGATTTTTAAAGGAACTTAGAGCATTGGGGTGCCAGGACTTTTGGTTTTGGCCCAGGTCATGATCTCATGGGGTATGGGACCAGGGCCCCGCTTGGGGCTCCATGTTCAGTTCAGAGTCTGCTTGAAATTCTCTCTCTCCTTCTGCTGCCCCTCCTGCCCCCACTTGTGCATGTGCTTACTTCCTCTCTCTGTGTCAAATAAATAAATAAATAAATAAATAAATAAATAAATAGGAACTTTAGGGCTATTAATCAGTAAAAGGGGAGCACAGTGGTCCATTACACTTCTGATTGTGCGCAGACTCCATGGTGCCAGCTACAGACATTATCAAGGTGCTCAGAGGTTGTGTATTGGTGCAGGGTAGGGGATGGTTGTGTAGAAGGGTTTGGTTCACAGTGTTCCTAGGAAACAATGCATGATCTATAGATAAAGAATAAAAGGTGTAGTTAATTAGTCACAGGAGTTAAAGGTGCTTGCTAAAACTTAGAAGACTACAGAGTTGCTCTGAGGGGCAGAGGCAGAGGCTTCAAGGGCATATGCGCCCAAATCTGTCTCATGCCTGCGCTCTTGCCAAGGGCAAAGGGTGGCCATAGTTGCCGTGTGTTGGGGGAGCCAATAGTTGAGAACCTATCCTGTGTAGGTGGGGTGATGAAGCCAGACATGAGCTGAGACTTCAACCTGAGGAAGATCCTCCACTGGCCCATCGGACTATATTTACAAAATACAAAATCAAAGATAAAATTAAGAGGTGACGCCTTGGTGGCTCAGCAGTTTAGCACCTGCCTTTGGCCCAGGGCGTGATCCTGGAGACCCGGGATTGAGTCCCGTTTCGGGCTCCCTGCATGGAGCCTGCTTCTCCCTCTGCTTGTGTCTCTGCCTCTCTCTCTCATGAATAAATAAATTAGATCTTTACTAAAAAAATACATAAATAAATAAATAAAAAACAAAAAACAAAGATGAAATTAAGAGTTTCAGACTGTTGACTGCAGAGCATTAAACCCCATATGTGAGGTGCTTTCTGAGCATGGGGCCGTGTGTTCACAAAAGAAAGTTCTGGTATGGGTACAATAAGCAATTTGTGAGATCTCATGGACATTAACTACAAATCATTAGCTATTGCTAACACACGGAAACTCCTCTAGATAAATACATTTTTTATTTTTTATTTTTATTTTTTAAATTTTTTTTAAAATACATTTTTTAAAAAGGATTTTAGGTATTCATTTGACAGAGAGAGCAAGAGCACAAGCAAGGGGAGTGGTAGGCAAGTGGGAGGGAGAGGGAGAAGCAAGCTCCTGGATGTGGGGCTTGATCCCAGGACCCTGGGATCATGATCTGAGCAGAAGGTAGCTGCTTAACCCACTGAGCCATCCAGGTGTCCCGATAAATACTTTTAAAGAGCCTTTTCTTTTTGTTTCTGCTTACCCAGCTCATTCTCCTACAGCTTTTTTTTCCTGTCATCTTTGCTTTTTTTCAAAACCCATACATGTATTAATCATATTCAAGCCCCAGATTGAGAAAATTCACAGGCACTAAATTAACTTCTTCCTAAGCCCCAAACTTATAAAAAAGTTAACTCAAAATGGAGTATAGATTCAAATGTGAAACATAAATCTACAAAAATTTGGAAGACCGCATAGAAGAAAATCTTCCTTCCTATGGTTAGGAGAATGGTTCATAGATACGACAAAGGCACAGTCCATCAAAGAAAAAAATGATATAGTAGTTCTTAAAAAAAAAAACTTTTACCTGATGAAAGACTCTATTAAAGGGTAAAATGATAAGGTACAAACTGGGAGAAAATATTTGCAAACTGCATATCTGACAAAGTACTTAATCTACAATATATGTTTTAAAAACCTCTAAACAAAATAAATAAATAAATAAATAAATAAATAAATAAATAAATAAATAAGTAAATAAAAATAAAAAAATAAAAATAAAAATAAAAACCTCTAAACAGGGTAGCCCCGGTGGCCCAGTGGTTTAGCGCCGCCTGCAGCCCAGGGCGTGATCCTGGAGACCCTGGATCGAGTCCCACATCAGGCTCTCTGTATGATGCCTGCTTCTCCCCCTGCCTGTGTCTCTGCATCTCTCTCTCTCTCTCTGTCTCTATAAATAAATAATTTTATTTATTTATTTATTTATTTATTTATTTATTTATTTATTTATTTATTGTTTTATTCTTAAAAAAATAAAAAATAAAAATAAAAACCTCTAAACAAAAAGAAAACGATTAGAATATGAGCAAGCCATGAAGAGACATTTCACTGAAGGGAATATATAGATGAAAAATAGGCACATTGAAAGATGGTCAATATTATTAGCTATTAGGGAAATGCAATGCAATTAAAACTACAATGTGGTATCACTACACATCGATTAAAACAGCTAAAATAAAAAATAGTGACAAATGAAATGTTGGCAAAGATGCAGAGAAAATGGATCTCTCAGACGTTGTTGGTGGGAATATAAAATGGCACAGCCACTCCAAAAAGAAAAAAGTTTCGGGGTACCTGGGTGACTCAGTGGTTGAGCCACCCAGGTACCAGTGGCTCAACCACTGGTAATCCTAAAACCCGAGTCCCACGTTGGGCTCCCTGCATGGAGCCTGCTTCTCCCTCTGCCTATGTGTCTGCCTCTCTCTGTGTGTCTCTCATGAATAAATAAATAAAAATCTAAAAAAAAAAATTAAAGTAAAATAAAAATAAAAAGTTTCTTTGGGGAAAAAAAAACAAAGCACAAAAACAAATACGAAACTAAGCCTGCAACTAAAATATGATCCAGTAATTATACATCTGGGCATTTATCATAGAGAGATGAAAACCTACCTCTACACAAAATCCTGTTGACTATTGTTCATAGCATCCCTGATTGTTATAGCCGGAAATTGGAAACAACCAGATGTCCTTCAAGTGGTGAATAAACAAATGGCACATCTATATAATAAAATTCTACTCAGTGGTGAAGAAGAACAAGTTACTGGTGTAGGCAGCCCCTCAGAAGGTTCTCGAGGGCTTTATGCTGAGTGGAAGAAGCCAGTCTCGAAGGTTACAATGCTGTGTGACCTAATTTACATAGCATCTCAAAAATGACAAAGTTGGGCAGCCCGGGTGGCCCAGCGGTTTAGCGCCGCCTTCAGCCCAGGGCCTGATCCTGGGGACCCAGGATCGAGTCCCACGTCAGGCTCCTTGCATGGAGCCTGCTTCTCCCTCTGCCTGTGTCTCTGCCTCTCTCTCTCTCTCTGTCTCTCATGAATAAATAAATAAAATAAAATAAAATAAAATAAAATAAAATAAAATAAAAACATAAAAATTAAAAAAAATGACAAAGTTATAGAGATGGAGAAGAAACTAATAATGGTAGCCAGGTGTTTGGGCTGGAGGAAGAGTAGAACCATTAGAGGAGGTATCAGTCAGGGGTCTCCAGAGAAACAGAACTGGAAGGATACGTGCACATGGGTGCGTCTGTATGTATACATCTATATGTACGTGTATACGTGTATATACGCAGAACTAATGTAAAGTTTGTTAGGAGGAAATGACTTGTGATCATGGAGGCTGAGAAGTTTCATCTGCAAACTGGTGACCCAGGAAAGCTGATGGTTTAATTCCAATCTGAGTGTGCAGGCCTGAGAACCGAGTGAGCTGATTGTGCAAATCCCAGGCCAAGGGTGGGAGACTCACGTCCCAGTTGAAGCCTGCAGACAGGAAGGAAAGGAATCCTACTGCTGTAGTTTTGGAATACAGGTGAGGTTTGGTGGGGTGAAGTCCGGAGCCTATGACCAAGAAAGAATTTTTGAGATGTCTCTGGTGCAAAATGGTAGGTTTTTTTGTTTTTTTTTTTTTAAGATTTTATTTATTTAAAAAAAAATCTCTCTCTTTTTTTTTTTTTTTTAATTCATGAGAGACACAGAGAGGCAGAGACACAGGCAGGGGGAGAAGCAGGCTCCTTGAGATAGATGAGCCCGATGCAGGACTCGATCCCAAGACCCTAGGATCACGACCTGAGCCGAAGGCAGATGCCCAACCACTGAGCCACCCGGGTGGCCCAAAATGGTAGTTTTATTAGAGCACGGGGACAAGACCCAAGGACAGAAAGAGCTGCGGCCCTGGGGTTGTGAGGGGTGTCGGGTTATATACTTGGGAGTTGGGGGAGGTAAGGAAAAGGGAGATTTTCAAAAGAACTTTCATATGCTAAAGAGGACCTACAAGATACTGGATGCCTTGCCATTGTTAAGTTAAGGTGGTTTTTTCAAATCTCAAGCAAGGCATTAGCGTTAAGACAGCTGGAGAGTCCTAGAGTCCATTCAGGCCTATCCCAGGGGGTGTGGGGGGCTGTTGTGGGGTGTCAGTTTGTGCTTGGTCCTCCTCGGCTAGCCTTCTGCTCCTTCATCTTCTCGTTGTATTCAGACTCTCAATGGATTGATTAGTGCCCAACCGCAGTGGGGAGGGCAGTGCTCCTGATGAAGTTTTAGAATATAGGTGAGGTTTGGTGGGGTGAGGTTCTGGAGCCAACGACCAAGAAAGAATTCTTGAGACATCTTTGGTGCAAAATGGTGGTTTTGTTAAAGCAGGGGGACAGGACCCGTGGGCTGGAAGAGCTGCTGCCCTGGGCCTGTGGGGGGGGGGGGCTGATGATATAGCTGGGAGTTGGGAGGGGTTGAGGATAGTGTACTCTCTAAGGAATTTTGGAAGCAAGGTTTCCAGGACCTTGAGGGGGCTAGGGATTGTTGGGAAAAGGTCACTTATTACCATCTAATAAAACCTGAGTCCTGAGACCCTTCAGATGTATATTGGAGGGCCAGGTACCTAGGGGATGTAAGGATAAAGGACATTTCTGAAGGAATTTTTTTATGTTAAAGTAGATTTACAGGTTCAGGGGGTGGGGGGGTGGGGTGTGTGGGAGGAGGGGATCCGGCTAAAATTGCCTTTTGCCCTTAGCAAAGTATTAAGGTTGAGGCAGTTGAGTCCATAGAGGAATGTCACTGTGCCTACTTCAAGGGCTTGTAGGTTGCTGCCCCAAGCTCGTGCCTTGTCCTCAGCTAGCCCCGTGTTCCCCCTTCACTCTCATTCTATGGATTCAGATGTTAGTATCTTCTGGAAATATCCTCACAGACCCAGAAACAATGCCTAACCAGCCATCTGATCTACGCATCCCACGATCCAGTCAAGTTGACATATAAAATTAACCATCACTAAGGCATAACATGAAGAAGCATCTTTGTGGTGACGGGGTGATTCTAGATCTTGATTTTGATGATGATTACTTGAATCTATATATGTGACAATAATATTTCACCAAACGACACACGCATACACACACAAAGTGCAGGTGAACACTGGTGGAATCTGAATAAAGTAAGTACCTGAATTAATAGTATTGTGCCACTGGGTGTTATTCTATGTGTTGGCAAATTGAAGACCAATAAAAAATAAATTTATAAAAAAAAAAAAGAAAAAAGAAAAAAGAAAAAAAATAGTATTGTGCTAACATCAGTTTCCTGGTTTCGACAATGCATTAAGTTTATGTAAGATATTATCTATGGGGGAAATTGGGTAAAGGGCACATCTGTACCATTTTCAAAACTTCCTCTTTTATTTTTATTTTTTATTTTTTTATTTTAGTTTATTTTTTATTTTTTTACCTTTTTTTTTACCTTTTTTTAAGATTTTTATTTTTTTATTCATGAGAGACAGAGAGAGAGAGAGAGAGGCAGAGACACAGCAGAGAGAGAGGAGCAGGGTTCTTGAGGGGAGCCCGAGGTGGGACTCGATCCCGGGACTCAGGGATCACGCCCTGGGCTGAAGGCAGGTGCTCAACCCTTGAGCCACCCAGGCGTCCCATTTTCAAAACTTCTTGAGAGTCTTAAACTATTTGAAAATTAAAGATTACAATAAAAATAAAAGAGGAAAAAAAAAAAAAGAAAAAGAAAGCCCTCCCAGGCCCACCCAAAGGCAGCTATTGAATCCACTGTGACGCGGTTAAGACGCGCGTCTTACCAAAGCCCACATTTTTCTTGAGGTGAATTCAGTAATCAGATCAAACTTGGACGATATGCACTCTGAGCTTTGGGAAGTCCAATCCTGTTTCCACAATTTACAAAAAATATATTTGTATTCAAGTTTGTTTGCCCTCCACTCAAGTCATTTCTCTAATTTTCTGGACTCTCACCAAGGTAAAGATCATGCCGTGTGTTTTCCATTCACATGTTTGTGATAAAACATAGCAATCTGTACCTGTGATCACAGTTTAGCAAGACCTATTAAATGTTATTGTAAAAAAAAAAAATAAATGTTATTGTAGGCGGCAGTATTTAGGAGGAAGTTATCACAAACGTAAGCAATGGCTGTATATAGTCCTCTCCCTTCTCCTTCCACAAAGAAAATAGCTTTCCATTTACTTTCTAGAATAGCGGTGGATAGGGGATAGATAATAAATTCCTTTAAACAAAGATTAGCAAGGGATTTCACACCAAACTCTTCTTCGGCACGTTTAGCTTATATTCATATTCTAGGGGTTAGCACTATAGTGAATAGTAACAGGGATTATCATTTATTGCTTGCTTATTTTGTGCTAAGCCCAGGGCTCAGCGCTGCAGATACTAAAAAGAATAAGGAATGTTTCTTTAAAAAAAAAAAAAAAAAAAAAAAGTAATGGTTTTTACCCAATAAGGAATGTTTAAAAAAAAAAAAAAAAAGGAATGGTTTTTACACAAGCAGGGTAAAATTCTAATTCTAATGCAGGACACAGACAATGTGAAATTATTTCCTTCTTAGAACTTGCTGAGCAGGTCTTTGTCTCTTTGTCCTCATCTGTAAAATGGGGGCACAAATAATACCTATTTCACAGGTTTGTTATGGGGATTTTTTTAAAAAAAATTTTTATTGGAGTTCAATTTGCCAACATATAGCATAACCCCCAGTGCTCATCCCGGCAAGTGCTCCCCTCAGTGCCCATCACCCAGTCACCCCAACCCCTCGCCCACCTCCCCTTCTACTACCCTTGTTCATTTCCCAGAGTTAGGTGTCTCTCATGTTTTGTCACCCTGTTATGAGGATTTAAAAAAAAAAAAATAGGTTCTGGAACATGTAAGCGTTCAATCGATGATAATGGTTATTATTACTCTTATGTCAAGAAGGCTCAGTCATCCCTCAAAGCTTCACCTCTGGACTTGTGTTCCAACCAACCTTCTTAGGCCCTCTCTTTGCTGTGAAGAACTCGTTTTATCATTGGTCAAATCTAGAAAACAAATCCCTGATCGCAATTTCCTGATTCTAAGCACAACTTCTCTAAATGCTCAGAGGCAGAGACCTTCGAGAAGGACAAGAGATGAGAGGAGCCCTGAAGGAGACAGCAGAGCAGAGTGATTGAAAGCACGAGCTTACATGCTCTGTGATCCTGGACAAGTGGCAGTTTTTCCGAACCTGTTTTCTCATCTGTAAAATGAAGACTTAGATATTGTGAATTATGAGAATTCTATATTTGGTCATTCGAATGGCCAAATATCGAATTCTCATATGTATATGGTCTTCATTCACGGTTTCTGGCTCACAGCTCCCTAAAACCCTTGGAATTTCCTAAGTGGTGAGTATCATAAAGGTGTCTTGTTATGTTAATGAGGTCACTTTTGGACAGCCCAGGGGTAACCTAAAGATGGGGCCTGGTTGCCAGGGGAACCAACTGAGATTAGAGGGAAGGAACTTTCTGCCCACCCCCTGACCTCAGGGGAGGGGAGAGGAGCTGGAGGTTGAATGAGCCAGTGGCCAATGGTCCAATCAATCAGGCCTGTTTGGAAGCCTCCCTAGAAACCCCCAAGGAGGGGTTTGGGAGAGCTTCCGGGTTGGTGAGCACGTGGAGACTTGGGGAGAGCGGTGGCCTGCAGAGGGCAGGGAGGCTGGGGGCCCCGGCTCCAGGCCTGCCCTACCTAACTCTGCCGGGCCGTTCGTGGGTCACGTCCTTGATCAACCACCGACCTGGTAAGGGGGATGTTGCTCTAAGTGCTGTGACTGCCCCAGAGAAGTCATTGAACCTGAGGAGGGGCTTGTGGGAACCTCTGATTCATGGCCTCTTAGGCCCCAGCACCTGGGCTTGCGGCTGGCGCCTGAAGTGGGGGTGGGGGTGGGGGTGAGAGTGAGGGTGGGGGTGGGGGTGGGGCGGTCTTGGAGGCCTGAGCCTGTGAGGGTCCGACTCTCTCTCTCTCTCTCCCCCCCCTCCCTCCCCCTCTCTCCTTCCCTCTCTCTTTCCCTCTCTCCTTCCTTCTCTCCCTCCCTCCTCTCTCTCTCCCTTCCTCCCTCTCTCTCCCTCCCTCCCTCCTTCTCTCTCTCTCCCCCCCTCTCTCCCACCCTTCCTCCCTCTCTCTCTCCCCTCCTTTCCTCCCTCTCTCTCAGTGGGTAGTGTCTGAGAATCGCTTGGTGTTGTGTGTTTGGGGAACTTCCCCCATCGCGTGGAATTGGGTCCTGGCACCCCACAAGAGTTGGTGTCAGTAGAGAGACCATAATGGCCTCAACCTCGCAAGGCTGTTGTGGAGCTCACGTGACACTGTCCTGGAGGCAGACTTTCATCTGCCCTTCAAGGTCCTCCCAGCTGGACTTAGAATCAGATTGACATGAGTCAGGTTAACAGGAGAAAATCAAATTTAATAGGCGTGTGTACAGGGAATCCACGGAGATGCCGAACACAGGCCACACGAAGCTTCTATGAACTAAGGAGAGGGGTAGAGGCCCAAGGACACAAAGGGGAGAAAGTTCTTTAGCAAGAAGGTGAGGGACGTTTGGGAAAACAAGGTTGCCCTATTAGGCAGATGGTGCCTTAGGTTAGGGGGAGCCTCTCTTAATAGCTCTCTCTTAATAGAGGGGGCCAGCTATTATTGGGATGAGGTCATGTGACTGGTTCTCTTTTCTGTCATCAATTTAGGCAGCTGTGGGGGAGGCTGAGAGCTTTACCTGCATCTGCGGGGTTTTAATTCCTTTTCACTGGAAACCATCTTTGTGCCCAAAAAACGCATCTTGGGGCAACCTGCCTTGGGTCCCTACGGCACTATGTTCCTAAAGTGCTTGTTCATTTCTGACAGAGAGTAGCTCTCAATTCCATCTTCCTTACTAGCCCTCAAATGAGAGGAATTTAGAATTGGTCCCAGTTCAGTTTCTCTCTAGCCAGAAGGACTCTCCTTTTTTTTTTTTTTAAAAATTTATTTATTTATTTATTTATTTATGATAGTCACAGAGAGAGAGAGAGAGGCAGAGACACAGGCAGAGGGAGAAGCAGGCTCCATGCACCCGGAGCCTGATGTGGGATTCGAACCCGGGTCTCCAGGATCGCGCCCTGGGCCAAAGGCAGGCGCCAAACCGCTGTGCCACCCAGGGATCCCCAGAAGGACTCTCCTGAATCAAAGGTAGAACAAAATTAATCCTAGGCTGGTTTTATTTTTTTATTTTATTTTTTATTTTACCTCCACTGTACTAAACTCCCATTCATTGGTCAGATTTATGAAATGCCACAGCACCTAACAGAGTACCTGTTGCTTAGTAGCCTTGGTTTGTAAGTCTCTAGCTGCTAATGGACTACCCAGGATGAGGACGTTTGTAACATAAACTGAAGGTTAATGTAGTGTGGTAGAACTGAGAAATTTAAAAAAAAATTTTTTTTGTTGGAGTTCAATTTGCCAACATACAGCATAACCCCCAGTGCTCATCCCGCCAAGTGCTCCCCTCAGTGCCCGTCACCCAGTCACCCCCACCCTCCACCCACTTCCCCTTCCACTACCCCTTAGAACTGAGAAATTTGTAAACGAAACTTGCTTAAACGCTAGGTCACCAGTAAACTAAGGTCAGTCTCTTTTTTTTTTTTTTTTAAAGATTTTATTTATTCATGGGGGGGGGGGGTGGGCAGAGACACAGGCAGAGGGAGAACCAGGCTCCATGCAGGGAACCCGACGTGGGACTTGATCCCGGGTCTCCAGGATCACACCCTGGACAGAAGGTGGCGCTAAATCGCTGAGCCACCTGCCCCCCCCTCCCCCCACCTGCCGGGCTGCCCAACACGTTGCCTTTATGGAGATTTAGCAACCGAACCCAATGGGATTCTGTCCTCAAGGATCTTTTCCATTGCATTTATATCGGTTATGTGCAGTTGCCTTAGACACAGGTAAGCCAGGGCTCTGGATCTGCTGTGTCACCTCCCCACTCTGCACCTTGACTGTCTCATTTTACAGTTTCTGAGAAACTTTGGGTAAAACACTTTATTTTTCTAAAGATTTTATTTATCCATTCATGAGACACAGAGAGAGGGAGGCAGAGGGAGAAGCAGGCTCCTCATGAAGCAGGGAGCCCAATGTGGGACTCGATCCCAGAACTCTGGGACCATGACCTGAGCCAAAGGCAGACGCTCAACCAACTGAGCCACCCAGACACCCGGGGTTAAGCAACTTAGACCTTAACTTGGAGAACACATAATTTCGAAGTGCAGTCTAGCTCTTCACATAGCTCACTAAGCTTTGGAAAAGGTGATGTAGGAAAGATGTTAGGGTTCAAAGCTGACGGCCTCTATTTTTTATTTTTATTTTTTTATAAATTTATTTTTTATTGGTGTTCAATTTGCCAACATATAGAATAACACCCAGTGCTCATCCCATCAAGAGCCCCCCTCAGTGCCTGACGGCCTTTAACAAAGAATTTAACAAAGAATTCTTGAGCCGACCATGGAGCACAAAGGTGGTTTTGATAAAGCCCAGGGCCAGGCCCTGGGGCAGAAAGAGCTGCACAGGGGTCCTGAGAAGTGGCCCATTATTAGATTTTCAAGTTGGGAGGGGGTTAGGGAGAGTGTAAGTCTCTAAGGAATTTGGAAGCCAGGTTTCCAGGATCCTGAGGGGGCCATTTATTGTTGGGATGAGGTCATGTAACACCATCTAATAAAACCTGAGTCATGAGACCCTTCAGATGTATATGGGTGGCCCTTATACTTGGGGGATGATCGCCAACATGTATCTTGGGGGGTTTAGAGATCAAAGAAATTTCTAAAGGAATTTTTATATGTTCAGGTAGACTTCTAGGATCCTGGGGGTTGGGCCAAGATTGCCTGTTGCCCTTAGCAAAGTATTAACGTGGAAGCAGTTGTGTCCCTAGAGGAATGTCACGCTGCCTGTTTCAAGGATGTGTCAATGGGCTGTAGGGAGTAAGGAAATTTAATAATTTTTCTTCTGCCTCTGTTTCCTACATCAGAACGGTGGGGTGGACTCATGTGAGAGGTGAGTTGAATCTGACATTTCCTTGTGAACAAGCACCATCTATTCATGACTAGCTTTGAAGCTACTCCCTCCCCTCACAGGGATGACAGGCCTGGGAGGGGACAGTGCTTCCTGTACAGATTTTCTACTAAGAGGAGAATCTACCATATACAAATCATACTTGTGTTGTAGAGACACGCAACAGCGCAGGTCTTGACCCCATCCCCAATCAGATCCCACAGAACTCCCAAATCCTGAAAGAGAATCTTCTAGAGTTGAATGTGCCATAGGACAGGATCTGGCCCAATTTCATTATCTTCTTTGCTGAAAGAGAATCTTCTAGAGTTGAATGTGCCAAAGGACAGGATCTGGCCCAATTTAATTATCTTCTTTGCTGAAAGAGAATCTTCTAGAGTTGAATGTGCCAAAGGACAGGATCTGGCCCAATTTCATTATCTTCTTTGCTGAAAGAGAATCTTCTAGAGTTGAATGTGCCAAAGGACAGGATCTGGCCCAATTTAATTATCTTCTTTGCTGGGGCGCCTGGGCGGCTCAGTGGTTGAGCATCTCCTCTGGCTCAGGTCGTGATCCCGGGGTCCTGGGATCGAGCCCCACATCGGGCTCCCTGCATGGAACCTGCTTCTCCCTCTGCCTGTGTGTCTCTCATGACTAAGTAAACAAATAAATCATTTTAAAAGAATAAAAAAAGTATCTACTTTGCCTAGCATTTGGTATTGTGTACACAGTTGGAAACAGAAGAGATGGTGTAAAACGGAGTATCTGTTAAAGGACAGTCCTGCTCATTAAGGCAAAATCTAAGAAATAACTGAGCATCCTGACCTGAGAGGCTACAAACACAATGGTGTTTATACCGTCCTGCCATCTGAACTGCCCAGTCCAGCTGTCTCCAAAATGTGTTGTTTCCAAGGCAGTGTTGTATCAAGGCGTTTGGAACGTGACAAAATTCAAGGGAGTTTTATCCACAGAAATTGTTTTTTTTTTTTTTTTTTTTCTGAGGGTTGAAAGTAAAAGCAAGGAGCTCGAGAATATCCTTCACAAATACCACTGTGTTGATGGGGTTTTAGAAAAGTCTTGAAGTTGTCTTTGTCGGGTGAGGGAGGGTGGGTTGAGGGAGGCCTAGGGGGCAACTCATGATTATGATAATTCCTAAAACTGCTCTCCAGAAAGGTAGCTAGTAGAAACATAGAGCTATTCAAATAAAATAAAAATTTTCCTACCTCTTACCAGCTCCATTTCCAGTTCTCAGTAGCTACATCAGGATAGTGACTACCATCTTGGCCACAACAGATACAGAACTTTTCCATCGGCCCCAAAAGTTAGATTGGACAAATCTCAACCACCGTGGCAGTCTACACTTAGGCTCACAATTTAGAGGGTCCTAAATTACATTTTCTTTTGTGTATTTTTTTTTACTGTCAAATTTATAACTAGCTTTCAGGACTTCGCTCTACTGCTGCCTCCTTTTGGGAACATTCCTTGACCTTCCTGGTCAGAATTGAGAATATGCGTACGATGATATTTTAGAATTTGTTCAATTCTGCTCTGTACTGTAATTGGTTATGCAGAGAGTGTCACCCCTGCTATGTATAGAGAGCTCTTTTTTTTTTTTTTTTAAAGATTTTATTTATTTATTCATGAGAGACACAGAGAGAGAGAGAGAGAGGCAGAGACACAGGCAGAGGGAGAAGCAGGCTCCATGCAGGGAGCCCGACATGGGACTCGATCCCGGGTCTCCAGAATCATGCCCCGGGCCAAAGGCAGGCGCTAAACCACTGAGCCACCCAGGGATCCCCTAGAGAGCTCCTTGAGCAAGATCCTGATACTTTTCAGCTTTATTGAGCTATAATTGACAAATAAGTATTGTAGATATTTAAGGGGCACAAAGTGATGATTTAATATACCCATACGTTGTACAACGCTTTTCACAATCGAGCTCGTACGTCCATCACTTCACATACATTTTTTTTTTTCATTTTTTTTTTAACCCTGTGGTGAGAATACTTAATATTTACTATTTTAGGGGGAGTCCAAGATAGCAGCATAGGAACATCCTGAACTCCCCTCCTCCTATGGACATACCAAATCTACAGCTATATGTGGAATCTTGCTTAAATGCTAGGTCACCAGTAAACTAAGGTCAGTTTCTTTCTTTCTTTTTTAAGATTTGATTTATTTATTCATGAGAGACAGAGATAGAGAGAGAGAGAGAGAGAGAGAGGCAGAGACACAGGCAGAGGGAGAAGCAGGCTCCATACAGGGGAGTGGCTCTGGATTTGTGTGATGCCTCCTGATTGTGGGTCACCATGCTGGGGGCGGGGGGTGGGGGTGGGGTTCTTGGAGAGACTCTCTCTGCCTCTCCTCCCTGTCTCGATGTGGCCCTTTTATTATTTGTTGTGAAGCTGTTCAGCTAGTTCTCAGGTCTTTTTCAGAGGGAACCGTTTGTGCAGCAGTTTGAGAAGTGCCAGAACTGCATGTTAAGGTGGATTGTTTGCTAATCTTCGTGTTTACCAGAGGGGCAGGGACCTGTTGGGACTCTGTCCAAGGACGCAGGCACTCTCCTTCCATCTTGCTAGATTTGCTAGTGCTAGTGAGTGGGTGTGCAGTCCCTGCACTCTCCTGCTGCTTTACTACAGCTCCCCAGTACTTCTAGGAAGGAGCTTATGTACTCTTGTCCATCATTGAACGAATGGGTAAAGATGTGGGGTGTGTGTGTGTGTGTGTGTGTGTGTACACATGCACACAATGTAATACTAGTCAGCCATAAAAAAAAAAAAAATAAGATCTTGCCATATGGGACCACATGGATGGACCTTGAGGGCATATGCTAAGTGATGTTAAGTTAGAGAAAGGCAGACACTGTATGATCTCACTTACACGTGGAATCTGAAGAAAAAAAAACAAATGTATAAACAAAACTCATAGATACAGAGAACAGAATGGTAGATATCAGAGGGGAGGGGGATTGAGGGTGGCTGAAATACATGAAGGAAGTCAGGAGGTACAGACTTCAAGTTACAAAATAAGTTATGAGGATGTCATGTGCAGCATGTCGCTATAGTCAATAATGTTGTAGTGCGTATTTGAAAGTTGCCAAGAGAGTAAATCTAAAAAGTTCTTATCGTACAAAAAATTTTCATTTGGGGGGCACCTGGGTGGCTCAGTGGTTGAGTGTCTGCCTTTGGCTCAGGTCGTGGTTCCAGCCAGGGTCCCGGGGTCCTGGAATGGTTCCTGCATCAGGGTCCCCACAGGGAGCCTGGTTCTCCCTCTGCCTATGTCTTTGCCTCTCTCTCTGGGTCTCTCATAAATAAGTAAAATATTAAATTTTTTTTTTTTCATTTTGAGACTTTCTGTGGTGATGGATGATAGTGAGACTTATTGTGGTCATTTTGCAGCATATACAAATCTTAAATCATGCTGTACACCTAAAACTAATATAATGTTATATGTGCATTAGACCTCCATGAAAAAAGCAGTACTAAGGACAATGAAAGATCTATTTTGGCAAATATCAGTTGTATAATATAATATTAACTTTAGTCACCATGCTGTACATTAGATCCCCAGAACCTATTAATGTTATAACTGAAAATTTGTGTTCTTTGACCAACATGTCCACATGTGCCCCACCACCTAGCTCCTGACGATCACCGTTCTGCTTCTGTGTTTGACTATTGTAGGTTCCACAAATAAGTGACATCATGTGATACTTGTTTTCCTGTGTCTGCTTATTTTACCTAGCATAATAATTCTCCTTGTTCATCTACGTTATCGTAGATGGCAGGATTTCCTTCTTGTCTATGGCCAAATAACATGTGTTCTCTTGAATCTCATTGAGCTTCTTTGAGATAATTAATTTTTTTAAAGATTTTATTTATTTATTCATGAGAGACACAGAGAGAGAGAGAGGCAGAGACACAGGCAGAGAGAGAAGCAGGCTCCTTGCAGGGAGCCCGACGTGGGACTCGATCCCAGGACTCCAGGATCACACGCTGAGCCAAAGGCGGTGCTAAACTGCTGAGCCACCCTGGCATCCTGAGATAATTTGAATTATTCGTCAGGCAATTCATAGATCTCCACTTTTTTGTGGTTGGTTGCTGAGAATCTGTTAGTTTTCTTTGGTGGTGTCGCGTTTGCCTGCTTCTGTGTAGTCTTCGTAGCCTTGCATTGGGATCTGAGCATTTGATGAGTAAACACCTCTTCCAGTCTTTACAGACTGGTTTCAGCAGGTAGAGACTTTCTCAGGTCAGGTTCCTGGACTGAAGGGATGGTCTCCAGCACCATGGTTGAGCAGAGTTAGGTTGGGTAATGTGGTTGCTGCTGGGTCTGCACTGGGGTCCGTGTCTGACAGGCCTGTTACCAGGGGCTTGGGGGGCACGGATTCTGTGTGGTTGTTGAGGGAATAGGGCTGCCTCCAGGACCTTCGTCAGTAGGGCCGGCAATAGGACAGAGGTCCACATCCAGGTCTGAGGATGGCAGGCCTCTCACCAGGTGTGTGGACGTGGATGTGTGTGACTCCTGCCAGGTCTCTGGGAGGGCTGCTTCTGGGTCACTGGACAGGTCCTGGGTGGATAGGACTGCTTCTAGACTGTACCTGAGAGGGACCGGAGCTTAGTTATGGGGACATTTCAACTGGTTACAGTTGGACCAGTATAGCAGATCTGCTTCTGGGGCACAGATGGGGGTTTCTCTTGATGAGGTTCTGGGCTGATAAGACTACTCCCAAACTATGGCTGAACTGAAATGCTGGGCTGCTTCAGTGTCCACAGTAAAATGAAGCTGGCAAGCCTCTTACCCTCCTCCCAGGTTCCCTAGTGGGTGGTACTAATAGCAGGACCAAGGTCAAATGTAGCTGTAGCCAAATCCAAAGGCAGATGGGTCTGCAGCTTGGGACCACAGTTGGTGAACCTGCTACCTGGGTGTGGATCTGCCTTTTCAAAATGGCCCTGCTCAGTCTTGGGCTCCACTGGTGTTTTGTGACCTACCTGGTTCCCGAAGCTCCCACAAAGACACTGAATGCCTGCCAAATTATTGTAGCTGTGGCAGGGGATATGGCTGGGGGATCTCCTATTCAACCATCTTGCTGATAGCCCTCCAAGAACCTTCTTTAAGAGCAGTTTTTTTTTTGCGCGTGTGCGCACACACGCAGAGGTTATAATATTTAAATCAAGGGTTCTCTAATTTTAGCATGAATTAGAATCAGAAGTCCTGATAAAACAGATTTTTTTAACGATTTTATTTATTTTTTTACTCATTCATTCATTCATGAGAGTCACAGAGAGAGAGAGAGAGAGAGAGGCAGATACCCAGGCCGAGGAGGAAGCAGGCTCCATGCGAGGAGCTCGATGTGGGACTCGATCCCAGATTCTGGGATCATGCCCTGAGCCAAAGGCAGACGCTCAACCTCTGAGCCACCCAGGTGTCCCTAAAACAGATTTCTTTCTTTCTTTTTTTCCTTTTTTTTTTTTTTTAAGATTTCTTTCGTTTTTTCTTTTTTTTAAAGATTTTATTTATCCATTCATGAGAGACACACACAGAGAGAGAGGTAGAGACACAGGCAGAGGGAGAAGCAGGCCCCATGCAGGGAGCCCCATGCAGGATTCGATCCCAGATCTCCGGGATCAGGCCCTAGACTGAAGGTGGCGCTAAACCGCTGGGCCACTCGGGCTGCCCCCTAAAACAGATTTCTGCTTCTCATCCCCAACTCCAGATTTTCTTTTTTTTAAAAGATGTATTTATTTATTTTAGAGAGTGCATGTGTGTGCATGAGTGGAGGGAGGAGGGAATCCTGAAGCAGACTCCCCACTGAGTGCAGAGCCTAAAGTGAGGCTCAATCCCAGGATCCACGAGATCATGAACTGAGCTGAAACCAAGGGTCAGGCCTTCAACCAACTGAGCCAGCCACCCAGGCACCTCCGCCAACTCAAGATTTTCTGATGTAGGTGAGCAAGTCCCATGAATGTGCATTTCTACCAAGTTCGGGGGTGCTGCTGGTGCTGCTGATCCAGGGGCCACACTTTGAGAACCATCAGCTTAGCTCACTGTCCTGATCCCCAGGCATTGCAACCCAGAAGTGTTCTCTAAGTAGAATTAGTTAGCCCTGAGCTGTAGCTTTAAAATTGCCAGCTCTTTCACTTAATCCAGGATGGAGGAACAAAAGACTTCAAGTGGGTTTTTTTTTTTTGTTTTTTTTTTGTTTTTGTTTTTTACTAATTGATGAAAAAAAGCACTGCTGAGTCTTGGGGACCGAAAAGCTGGCTAGAGGAAATGACTTCTTATAAATCTAAACCTAGTCCAAATTGGAGAGTCGTACGCGGATTGGATAGGATTTCTTTGCTTCCAACATTGAACCTAAACCACTTACTTAATGCAAATCCTAAATTGGTCAAGCTCTGAGTTGCTTTGAAGTAACCCTTTCTTACAAACAGTAAATTGTTGGTGTCTGGCTCCAGGATATAACACAGAAGATCAAAACTTCTGCATAAATCAGAGGAGGCGCTTACCAATATACCCGTGAGAATTAGCAGAGTCAAAATAAAAGCCAAGTGCTTCATTGAGTTACATGCCACTTTTTTGAGTTTCAACTTTTTTTTTTAAGTTTGTTTATTTATTTATTTATTTATTTATTTATTTATTTATTCACGAGAGACAGAGAGAGAGGCAGAGACACAGGCAGAGGGAGAAGCAGGCTCCATGCAGGGAGCCCGATGTGGGACTCGATCCTGGGTCTGCAGGATCACACCCTGGGCTGAAGGCGGCGCTAAACCACTGAGCCACCCAGGGATCCCCCGGAGTTTCAACTTTTGAAAGCGCTCCTGAGTCCTAATAACCGAGAAAGCGTTGCATGCAATACCACAGCATTATACACAACTGATTATTCTATCATCCAAAGAGTTAGCTCTCTCCATTATCTTGTTATAGATTTGACTGATTATTCTTACTTAATTGGCTAAATTCATCAATGGCCTGGTATTTACACACAATTGGTAAAGCAAGTGCACGTGAAAATAATGGAGAGAGGGGACGTGCTCCTTGCTGAGCACCTTCTATTTAATCAAGCACAGTCCTCTAGACAATTCATATCTATCAACTCAGGACCCTCATGAATTTGCATGGTTGGGATTATCATCCTTTCATCACACGAGAAAACAGAAGCTCTGATGGATTACATAATTAAATCATGTTTACGCAGCTAGTAAGGGCTATAGCATTAAGTGAAATGAGGTTTCTTCAATGCCAAGTCCCTTGATCTTTCCCCTGTGTTGGCATCCCTACAATGTATTCCGTAGTATGGGTGTTCGGATAGGGAAAAGGTTTGTTGGCCAAACACATTTTCAAAGTGTTGCATATTGTGACCCCCTCCCTTTTTTTTAGATTCCTCACGCTCCTCGTGTATTTTAAGTGTCCTGGATAGGACTTTCAGTAAAGAAATCGCATAGCCAGGAGTTTCCCAAACTTAATTGATAATGGGATCCTTGATTCCACAGAAAACATTTTAAGAAAGGCTGTTTTGTGCTAGCCTACATGCCTAGGTATAGAGCAAATATTTATTTTTAACTCTAGTTTCCCAAATGAGAGTTTGCAGTAGGTTAATGGAGAAGGTTCCCTACTTCTCATTCCCAAATCCCTTCTGCAGTGGATATGGATCTTCACTTAGATTCAGGGGCAGAGAACTGGACTCTACCGGTTGGCAGGATTACTGGGGTAAAAGTTGATGGATATGTTTCACCTCTTCTGCCCTAAAGGTACCTTCCTTATGTCTGAAGTTGTAGAATGGACTAGAGCCTTCTCTGCTACTAGACCGTTCTGGCCGTCTCGTTCTTTCTTCTTCCTTTGCTGTGCATTTGGTAAGACCACAGAATTTGAGTGTGGACTTGAACCACGTCCTTATACCCCCTGCATCGGATTTGGATAAAAGCCAGCCTCATATTACACTGGTAGCTTACTTTCCTTTGCCACTGAATCTGATACAGATACGTGTGTTTTTGTTGGAGTCTATGTGACAGGGGTGGGGTATGGTCGGATGGTCGGGTATTTTATTTTATTTTATTTTTTAAAGTTGTCATTTTTTTTTTTTTTTAGATTTTATTTATTTATTCATGAGAGACACAGAGAGAGAGGGGCAGAGACACAGGCAGAGGGAGAAACAGGCTCCATGCAGGGAGCTCGACGTGGGACTCGATCCGGGATCTCCAGGATCAGGCCCTTGGGCTAAAGCCGGCACTAAACTGCTGAGCCACCTGGGCTGCCCTGGTCGGGTATTTTAATACTCCTAGGTCCTTAGTCTAATATTGTCAAAAGCTGTTATCTTTTTTTTTTTTTTTAAGATTTTATTTATTTGAGAGAGAGCGAGCAGGAGCAGGGGGGAGGGACAGAAGGAGAGGGAGAGGGAGAAGACTCCCTGCTGAGCACAGAGCTCCATCCCAGGAACCCAAAGGTCATGAGCTGAGCCAAAATGAGACACTTAACCGACTGGGCCACCCAGGCACCCCAAAAGCTGTTATCTTTTTTACATGGCTGTATTTTGCATTATAACCAATGTCTTTGGGAGCATAAAAAGTCCTTCCAGATATTTCCATAATTTGCATTGTATAGGGGAATAAAAAGAAAAAGAAATTCAACTTCTTAAATTGTTAATACACTTTTGCTCACTCATTTTATTAGATATTTGTGTAAAGAGAGAGCACATGTGCATTGTATGAAGTACTATATTGGGTATAGAATGTAAAATAGTACCCTTGTCCTCTAAGAGTTTATGTCCTATAAAATGTCAGATAAAATGTCAGATAATTATCTGCCCTAGTACAGACAGCAAACCTTTAGTCATGCAGGCCTGATCCCGGTGTTTCTCCACTCTATGACCTTTGAACACCACCTAACCGTTCAGAGCCTTGCTGTCCTCTTCAGCAATGGTAAACATTTAACACTTCACAGGATCATTCTGAGAAATAAATGAGGTAGTGTCTCCTGTGCTTTGCAGACAGAAATATATGGACCCCTATGGGCGCGACCAAAAAGCCAAAGGATAACACCCTGGGTGCAGATGTTTTCTTGTGGAGTCAAGTTTACTTGAAAATTGGAGGAAATGACTTTTGGAATAAAACAAACATGACTATGTTAAGAAGTAGGAGGAAAAGTCCACATGAATTTGTTGGGTCCGTTGTGAAGTTTCAATCACATTCTGTTCTTGTGGGGCTGATTCAGGAGACCCTTCCAGGAGCTCTGGAGGGATGTGCTTTCACTCACCTCTGCTTTATGGCTATTTCAGTGGGGAAAAATTCTAAACTGCAGTATAGTCAATGAAAATTTTCCTGATCTGTAAGCACTTTGCAATGTTATTAATACTCACATTCAGGGAGTATGGGAAAGTGAGGGAGATAAGTGCAAAGGAAGACTTGAGTAGCATATAAGAGAGGATGGAGTAAAGCAGCACTGTGCCCCCAGTGCAAGCAGGACGCCCCACAGCAGAGTTCACAGGAGGTGGCTCCTGGGATAATGGTAGGGGACAGGTGTATTCGTGTCATTTCCATATAGCAGTGATTCTCAAACTTGAGTGTGCATCAGAATCATCTGGAAGGCTTGTTTACATAAATTTGGGGGTCCCACCCCCAGAGACTGATTTAGTAGGTGTGGGGTGGGGTCGGAGTATTTATAGCTCTTACAAAGATCCAGGTGATGCTTCTATTGTTGGTTCAGAGAGAACCACTGCTTTCAGGCGATGTTTCCTAACCGCATCAACCTTAAAAAAAAGTATATTGATGTTTGAGTCCCACTTCCATATTCATTTGATCAGATTATGAATATTCTAAGAAGTTTCTATTCTTCAGGTGGAGTCCTGGTGACCAACCCTTCCAGTTTGCCCAGGACTGAGGTGGTTTCCTGAGGTGGAGGATTTTCAGTGCTAAAATGTGACAGACCCACTCAACCTGGGGCAGTTAGTTGGTCGCCCTAGCTAGGGACTCAAGGTCACCTAGATAAATGACTTGCTTTATGTTGTGGAGGTTGGTGACAAACCATTTATCTTGCCATTATCTTGTCATTGCTTAGCGCAAGGAATGGAAACTCAAGAACTAGTTGTTTGAATCCACTTAATATTACAGAGGGGGAGAAAAGAGACTTAAAAAAAAAACTAAAAACAAAAAAAAACAAAAAAAACTAAAGTGTAGTTGACTATAATGTTTTATTAGTTTCAGCCTTACGACAAGTGACTTGACAGCTGTCAACCTTATGCAGTGCTCACCACGAGAAGTGTAGTTTCTCATAGTAGGACTATGGTGCTTTAGAGACAATCTTGTGAAAAATGGAAAGAACATAAGCTTTGGAGTTAGACAGAATGGGGCATGGCAGCTGCTAATTCCCACATGGATTAGCTGTACAACTTTGGGCAAGGTATTAGAAATATTTGAGACTTTCTTTCTTTCTTTCTTTCTTTCTTTCTTTCTTTCTTTCTTTCTTTCTTTCTTTTTGTCTTTCTGTCTTTCTTTCTTTCTTCTTTTTTAAGATTGTATTTATTCATTCATGAGAGACAGAGAGAGAGAGAGAGGCAGAGACACAGGCAGAGGGAGAAGCAGGCTCCATGAGGGGAGCCCAATGTGGGACTCAATCCCAGGTCTCCAGGATTAGGCCCTGAGCCAAAGGCAGAGGCTCAACTGCTGAGCCTGAGCCACCCAGGCATCCCATGACTCTGTATCTTTTTATGTAAAGCGTGGAAATAATCGCTCACAGAGTTTTTGTGAGAGTGCATGAAATTATTTATCGGAACCATGTCTAGTGTAATGATGAGATCCCAGGTAATATCGGTATGCGTGTGTTTCTTATTTATTGAAGGTGGCAATACAAATAGGCAGAAACCTTTAGGGAGGGGGCAGCAGTGGTAGTTCTCTAGTTGGGAAGAACTATTCTAAGACTCAACATGAGTCAGACCAGCAGCTCTAAAATGGCATGGTCTTTGGGGTTAAATAGAGTGCCGTGGCCCTAATATTTGTGGCACTCCAAATTCTTATGTTGAAATCCTAACCCCCAAAGATGGTGGTATGCAGAGGTGAGGCCGTAGGGAGGTGCTAAGGTCATGAATGGGATTAGTGTTCTCATAAAAGAGGCTCCAGAGAGCTCCTTAGCCCTTTCTGCTATATGAGGATACATGATCTTGGGGTTCTAGCCTCTAGAACTGTGAACGACACGTTTGTTGTTTATAAGCCATCCAGTTTATGGTACTGTGTTATAGCAGCCTGGACAAAAACACGATTCTTTTTCTTTTTAAAAAACATTTATTTATTTATTTATGTATTTATTTATTTATTTCAAAAACACAATTCTATATAATCAAAGGTAACATGTAATTTTTTTTTTTTTTAATGTGCAGTCCCTCGCAGTTCCACACTGCCTGTGGAGTTAGTTTCTTTCTTTCTTTTTTTTTTTTTTTTTTATAAATTTATTTTTTTTTTTGGTGTTCAATTTGCCAACATATAGAATAACACCCAGTGCTCATCCCATCAAGTGCCCCCCTCAGTGCCCGTCACCCAGTCACCTCCCCTGCCCACCTCCCAGATAACATGTAATTAATTAATTAATTAATTAATTTATGATAACATGTAATTTAAATGCAACTCAGGGAAATGTGTTAATCTGTTCTGAATTCTTGACTTCATTTTATTTTATTTTTTTTAAGATTTTATTTATTTATTCATGATAGAGAGAGAGAGAGAGAGAGAGAGAGAGAGAGGGAGAGAGGCAGAGACACAGGCAGAGGGAGAAGCAGGCTCCATGCCAGGAGCCTGATGTGGGACTCGATCCTGGGACTCCAGGATCACATCTTGGGTCAAAGGCAGGTGCTGAACCGCTGAGCCACCCAGGGATTCCCCCCTTCCACTTTAAAAATAACTTAAATTACAGGATCATTTTGCCTATTGAGGGGCAGCATTTATTTAATTATTTACTTTTAAAAAATAGTTATTTTAAAAATTACCTCAAATTAAGGGAAACTACTAATAGACTGTGCAAAATACAGCAGTGCCTACCAAGTGGAATTTTGTTAACATAAATCCAACATTTTTTTTTTAAGATTTTATTTATTTATTCATGAGAGGCACAGAGAGAGAGAGAGGCAGAGACACAGGCAGAGGGAGAAGCAGGCTCCATGCAGGGAGCCCAGTGTGGGACTTGATCCCGGATCTCCAGGATCACACCCTGGGCTGATGCTCTACTGCTGAACCATCCAGGCACCCCAAATCCAACATTTCTTTCTGATTTACACAAAAACTACCAAGTATATAATCTCATGTCAGATTCTCTAATTTCCTTTTATTAATAATTTTTAAAATTTCTAATAGTGACATATTTCACATGAAAAATGTTGGTGTCTCAAAAGAAGGATTAGGACCAAGTGTAGTCAAGCTATGACATGTAAGTAAATGGAACAACTATACGGTCATCATTATTTTAAGAATATCAGAATAGCCGGGCAGCCCGGGTGGCTCAGTGGTTTAGCACCGCCTTCAGCCCAGGGTGTAATCTGGAGACCTGGGATCGAGTCCCACGTCGGGCTCCCTGCATGGAGCCTGCTTCTCCCTCTGCCTGTGTCTCTGCCTCTCTCTCTCTCTCTCTCTCTCTGGTCTCTCATATATAAATAAATAAAATCTTAAAAAAAAAGGAATATCAGAATAGCCTGATTACTGTGCAGTCCTATATAACTAGTGGTTAGTAGTGTGCATGTGTAATTTTCTCTGTTTCATAAAATTTCCTGGATCTTATTTAGAAATTACTGTGGGTATTATCAATTCTCTCCCCGAAGAAGAACAACAACACAATAGAACTGATTAGTGTGGTGAAGGCAGACGCACCTGTAGGGTAGAGGAGGTGGAGGGGGTCACCGTCAGAGGTTGAGTCATTTGGCGTGTTCTCTGTCTTGACGTGCGGAAGGAAAGATACAAAAATAACTTAGGAACATAGGCCTGCACAGAAAGGGAGTAAAAAGAAAGAAATGAGGTCAAGGAAAGTTTGGGTTCTGGCCAAGAAAAAGAAGAAAAGATAGCAAATTGAGCAGTGGGACTCCACCTTGAAGCAATTGTGCAGAAAGGTGAATAGTGCAGTTGGAAACTATAGTCCTTAAAACCTCACAACAGTTCTAATTAACTCCAGGAAACAAACAAAAAGATAACTGTATTCCAGATGTCTTATGAGGAAGTAAAGTAACCCTCTTTGAATCCTATTTACTTTTGGCCACCATGTTATAGATGAGATTATAATCAGTGGGATGGAAAATGTAATTAGAAGTTACAGACTATGCAAGGTGTAGAGCCATCCTAGTCCCTGATGCCCTCATTAGACAATAAATGGGTTAGAAAGAGCCCAGCTAAGACTTACTAATGTTCCTGGCAGAGTGAAGTCCCAGGAAACCCCACTACATGGCTTGTTCACTCTTTGTTTTGTTTGTTTTTAAATAGGCTCCATGTCCAGCAAGGAGCCCAGTGCAGGACTTGAATTCAGGACCCTGAGATCAAGACCTGAGCTGAGATCTAGAGCTGTTTGCTTGACCCACTGAGCCACCCAGGTGCCCCCTTATTCCGTCTTTGAATATTAGGGTGTCTGTCTCTTTCAGATTCCTAATCCTGTAGTCACTGTCCTTGTTCCCACTGGCCAGTAACTTTGTATAAGATCAGGAAGGAATCTTTTCTTTCTTTCTTTTTTTTTTTTAAATTTATTCAGAGGCAGAGACACAGGCAGAGGGAGAAGCAGGCTCCATGCAGGGAGCCCGATGTGGGACTCGATCCCAGGTCTTCAGGATCACACCCCAGGCTGCAGGCGGTGCTAAACCGCTGCACCACCAGGGCTGCCCCTAGGGAGGAATCTTGATACCCCACTGGCTGCCCTAAGGAAGCAGAGCCTCAATAGAAGCAGTTTTGTGCATGGTAGGAGAGAGTCACTTAATTCAGTAACCAAAGTTCTAAAATTGAAGTCAGTTGAGGTATAAATAGACTTAGCTCTATGTATTAGTTTCTTCAGATTGCTGTAACAAAGCACTGCACATTTAATGGGTTAAAACAAGAACACATTTATTCCATCACACATCTTGAGGCTACCTACTCCAAAAATCCAGGTGATTTTAGGGTCCTGCCTTCAAAGCCTCTGTGGGAAGATCCCTCCTTCCTTCTTGCACTTTCTGGCAGCCTCAGATGTTCCTTGGCTTGTGGCAGCATCATCCAGCCTCTGCCTCCGTCAGCACATGGCCTTCTCTGAGTGTCTCAGTGTCTGTGTCTCTTTTCCTCATAAAAACACCAGTTGTATTGGATCAGGGGCCTAGCCTAGTGACCTCTTCTTAACTTGATTATGTCTGCAAAGAGTGTTTCCAGACAAGGCCACACTCACAGGAACCAGGGTTAGGACTTCAACGTATCTTTTTTTGGGAACATGCATCAAGCCACAATGATCCTTCCTTTATTTAATTTAATTTTATAAAATATTTTATTTGTTTATTCATGAGAGACACAGAGAGAGAGAGGCAGAGACACAGGCAGAGGGAGAAGCAGGCTCCATGCAGGGAGCCTGACGCGGGACTTGATCCCGGGTCTCCAGGATCAGGCCCTGGGCTGAAGGTGGTGCTAAACCTCTGAGCCACCCGGGCTACCCTACCAGCATTCTTAATAAAATAATTCTATATGAAATACCCCATATCAAACAATATAAAGAAATAGTCATCATTGCTGAGTAGAACAATTACTAAAAATTATAAAGTCTAATAATTCTATAAATACTGAATTACTTTCAATAATTCTAGAAGCTGCTTCTTGACTCAAGTATCTACTTTTTCTTGTTTTTTATTATTATTATTATTTATTTATTCATGAGAGACACGCACAGAGAGAGGCAGAGACGCAAGCAGAGGGAGAAGCAGGCTCCATGCAATGAGCCTGATGTGGGACTGGATCCCAGGACCCCAGGATCATGCCCTGGGCCAAAGGCAGGGCTCAACCCCTGAGCCACCCGGGCATCCCTAAGTACTTTTTCTTATCAGAGTGGTTCCCCAATCATTTTTTTTGAAATATGCAAAAGCATTTGCTTTGTATTTACACAAATTCTGACTCCTAAGAATTTTCTCTTTATTTTATTTTTTCTTTATTTTATTATTTTATTATTTATTTATTTATTTATTTATTGTATTTTTAAATGATTCAACCTTTGATGTTTCAGAAGAAACAGTGTTTTTTTTTTTTTTTTTTTTTTAAGATTATATTTATTTATTTTAGAGAGAGGGAGAGAGAGAACCTGCCTGTGTAGGGGAGAGGGGCAGGGAGAGAGAAGCAGAAGCAGACTCCCGTCCGAGCAGGGAGCCCAACGTGGGGCTTGATCCTAGGACCCTGTGATCATACCTGAGCTGCAGGAAGATGCTTAACAGACTGAGCCACCTAGGCACCCCAAGAAACTGTTGATTTTTGACAGGCATTCTCCATCGTGAATGTCTACATCATCTGAATTAACTGAATTGAGACTGTTCAAGAATTCTGGAAGTTACTGCATCTCTGGGAAGTCCTAAAGCACTGACTGAAGACTAGAATGAGACCTTATTTGTCAGGAAATGAGGGCCTCTTGTTTTAAGTACTGAGATTACTGGTCCTTCGAAGAAGGTCTGTTTGAAGTGACCCCAACCAGGAAGATACTTAAAATGTGCTCTGTGTGTCTTGGAGCTTTGTTGTTAGGTGAATACTGCAAGATAGTTGTCTTCTTGATGAATTGACGCTTGCATTTTGTGGAATGCTGTTCTTTGTCATTGGTGATCCTCTTCATCTTGAGGTGCTGTGTCTGTCATTAATATACCCATACCCGCTTTCTTACGTGTAGTCTTTCCATGATAACAACTCCTTTCATCCTTTTATTTTCCACCTGTATGTTTCTTCACATTTAGTGTATGTGTTTTGTAATCAGCACATACATGCATTTTATTTTATTTTTTTAATTTATTTTTTATTGGTGTTCAATTTACCAACATACAGAATAACCCCCAGTGCCCGTCACCCATTCACTCCCACCCCCCGCCCCCCTCCCCTTCCACCACCCCTAGTTCGTTTCCCAGAGTTGGCAGTCTTTATTTTATTTTATTTTATTTTATTTTATTTTATTTTATTTTATTTTATTTTTTATTTTTTATTTATTTTTTGTTTTTTTTTATTTTTTTTATTTTTTATTTTTTTTTGAGTTAGCAGTCTTTACGTTCTGTCTCCCCCTCTGATATTTCCCACACATTTCTTCTCCCTTCCCTTATATTCCCTTTCACTATTATTCATATTACCCAAATGAATGAGAACATACAATGTTTGTCCTTCTCCGACTGACTTACTTCACTCAGCACATACATGCACTTTAGAAACACCATTCCTGGGTGCCCGGGGGGCTCAGTCGGTAAGCCTCTGCCTCCAGCTCAGGTCATGATTGAGTTCTGCGTCAGGCTCCCTGCTCAGCGGAAAGTCTGCTTCTCCCTCTCCCTCTCCCCCTCCTCCCTGCTCATGCTCTGTCTCTTGCTCTGTCAAACACATAAATCTCTTAAAAAAAAGAAAGAGAAACACCATTCCTCTTTTAATTAATTAATTTATTTTTATTTATTTATTCATGAGAGACAGAGACAGAGAGAGAGAGAGAGAGAGAGAGGCAGAGACACAGGCAGAGGGAGAAGCAGGCTCCATGCCAGGAACCTGATGTGGGACTTGATCCTGGGACTCCAGGATCATGCCCTGGGCTGAAGGCAGGTGCTAAACTGCTGAGCCACCCAGGCTGCCCAACACCATTCCTTCTGATAGGTGGATGATGACCTACAATTAAGATGTAGAGGGAAGAAGGTAACATTGGAGACGAGAGTAAGTTACGAGGATGGAAATAGAGGAGGGGGGGGTGGGAAGGATGAGAATGAATGGGGTCCAGAAATAAAAAGTAATGAAGGGAAAGCGGAATGGTTGGGCAAAAGGCATAGAAAATATCACTTTTAGGGGTAAGAGGAAGGTAACGCCATGATTGCATTATAATGATGGGAGGGAGACGTCAACCAGTTTCACAAGATTTACCAAAGCTTGAGGACAAAGCAACCATTGTCAAATAAAAATAAAAACCACATTTTAAAGATAGGTACGTTCATTTTTGCGGCATTTGCAAAGGGAAGGCCACCAGCTAATCCTGCCAGCGATCACCTGCCAACCCTATTCCTTAAAAAAGGCTTAGAATTCATGCTGAGGTTGAAGAAGCCAGGGATTCATGTGTATCTGAAGAGAGTTGTGGATGTGCTTTGAGTGAGCAGAGGAGCAAGCTTCTACGTACCTCAAATCAAGTGAGGGGTGTTCAAGACCGTGACATGTGTTCCTGGAGTTTTAAGGGATGTGGGGATTGCTCTGTGACTCATATCTGAAAAGTTGGAAGTAAAAACAACCAAAAACAAAACAAAAAAAAAAACACTGCAGCTTAAACTCTCTGCATTTCTGCAGATTATAGACACAGGGCTGCACAGTGGGTGGCCTGTACTTCCAGAGTTTGTTTTTGAAAAAGATGGCCTTTAATCTCCTGTGGGCCAGATGCAGAGCCCACGGGAAGGGAGACAGACTAAGTCCTCTTCGGTAGGGACTCGGCCTGAATAGGCTATTGGAGAACCAGGTGATCCCAGAAGAACAGGGGACCGCCACATAGCAAAGAGTTGAGAGAAAACACATGCGAAATAGCGGTGAGCAAATAAACAAAATGACAAAAGACTCCCATCTTCACTGGAATCTGAAAGTGGCTGCAAAACCAGTCGGAGCTGCCCAACTATGTTAGCTGTAGGTATTAAAACAAGCTGTAAGAGTGAGTTTGAAGCAGAGAGTGGAAAGAAAGAATGAAATCATGGTCTGCTTGCATCCTGAATACACCTGTAGGTGTCTGACTTGGATACAGGTGAGGCGTTGAGAAGAACTGCGGAAGGGCTGCCGTTGACAAGACTGACGCTAGAGTGTAAAAGGACGTGAAGTTGAGTGTGTGTGTGTGTGTTTAGCTGCTAAGTTCAGTTTTCTCTGTCTTGAGTTTGAGAAGGCTGTGGACCATCCAGGTGAAGATTCCCAGTACACAGATGTAGACACAGATGTGGAGCTCAGGAGAGAGACTTGGCTCCGTAACTTAGAGTTTGTCATTACCGTATCGGCGGTCACTGAAACTTTTGGAGCAGATGAATTTACCCATGTCAAGGACCAAACATGATATGAATAAAAAAAACTAGACAAAAACTCTTACAAGTGGCAAAATTTGCTTTCTTCTTACAAGTGGCACTATTTATTTAGCATGACAGCGGAATAAGAATTCCAGAAGATGAGTAAGGAAGAATGGCCAGAGAAGCAGAAGACAAGAGTTGATTTTTCAGTAGTTGGAAGAAAAAGTAAATTCTAGAAGAAGAAAATGAAAAACATTATCAACTACCCCAGAAGAGTCTATTGAGTTGCGGCCTCGTAAGCTGTTAAACTGGGATGTTAGGAGATTGGCATCGCGTGTCTCTATCACAGTGTGTGGAGTGGAGGCAGGCAGGATGGGTAATGGCATATGACACAATTGTGATTCTCAGTCTAATATATGGACCATTTAAAAAATATTATTTGAGGGCAGCCCCGGTGGCTCTGCGGTTTAGCGCCGCCTACGGCCGGGGGCGTGATCCTGGAAACCCGGGATCGAGTCCCACGTCAGGCTCCCTGCATGGAGCCTGCTTCTCCCTCTGCCTGTGTCTCTGCACCTCTCTCTCTCTCTCCTCTCTTTGTATTCTCATGAATAAATAAATAAAATATTTAAAAAAATATTTAAAAAAATATAATATTTGAGAGCGAGAAAGAGTGAGCGAGAGAGAGTGCATGAGTGGAGCGAAGGGTAGAGGGAGAAGCAGGCTCCCCGTTGAGCGGGGAACCCAACCGCAGCACCCCAGGATCATGACCTGAGCCGAAGGCAGATGCTTAACTGACTGAGCCACCCAGACACCCCTGGACCTTTTTTTTTTTTTTTTAAAGATCTATTTATTTACTTGAGAGAGAGAGCCTGGGGGGGAGGGGCAGAGGGAGAGGGAGTGAGAATCTTAGGCAGACTCCGAGCTGAGTGTGGAGCCCAACACGTGACTCTGTCAAGACGCTGAGACCTCCGCCTGAGCTGAAAACCTAGAGTTGGATGCTAAACCAACTGTGCCACCCAGGTGAGGCACCCCTAGGCCTTTCTGTTTTTCTGTTTTTGGCCCCTGGAGCATTTTTAAAGGGATAATTATCGTGTAATTTAAATTATTTTTCAGTTTTAATGTTACTTAAGTATTTCCAAACCTAAGATCATGCATGTGCTATTGCCAAAACAATCTATTTAAACACGTAAATACACAATTAATGTAATGATGTTGTTTTCCTGAAATGAAAGTCTACCTCGGAGCTAAAATATAGTTAATACGAAGCACCTTGTCAAAATTTTTGAGCTTCGTAATGCTTTAGTTCTTCCGTGACTTTTCTGTTTTCACACTTCTGTTTGCGAGGCACACCATGCTATGGTTTGTTCTCTGCGGAGCCAGAACTCATTATCTGCATCATAAAGCTGTTCCTTTCATTTGTTCTGGACAACAAAAGGGGGTGGGGGGTACTCATTGGCATGAACCTGATTCAAAAACCACACAAACCTGGCACTGAGCTCCTTTAAAACGAAAACGTCAGTTTGGGTCTTGAAAGATCATGTGTTATAAGGAGGTAGACCTCCGAAATGATCCAAAATCGACTTGTATTACTTAGAAAGTTTCAAGAGTCCCACAAAGGCATGCTCATAATCTGATCCATTAACCTCTGAATCCCGAGGATATGTTCCCAGGGCCTAGTTTGAGAAGCAAGGCATTAGACGATTAAACTAATTATTATTAACTGTAATTTATGATAAACGTAGACTTTATGTTGTTAATCTTTAATCTTTCTATCCAGCTCTTAGTGATTACCACTTTTTTTTTTTTTTTTGAAGATTTTTATTTACTCATGAGAGAGACAGAGGCAGAGACACAGGCAGAGGGAGAAGCAGGCCCCATGCAGGGAGCCCGACCTGGGACTCGATCCCAGGTCTCCAGGATCAGGCCCTGGGCTGAAGGCGACGCTAAACCGCTGAGCCACCCGGGCTGCCCGCCCCCCCTTTTTGATAGAGATTTTTTGGTAAATAAATGGGTGAATAAATAAATATCTTTTTCTCTGTTTCCTAATATGAAGCATAGAGATGAAAGCAAACGTGTTGGCGGGAGCCACTTACTTTTAGCAACATTTTTTTCCCAATCGTTTTGGTCCTGAATCAACTCATTAAGGCTTGTGCAATAAGAGGGCAATAGGGATGTGAAATGACAGTCGTAGACTGCAGACAGATCCCCACGAATCGGAGGCCCAGGGCTCTGCTGCTTCCAGTGGGCACTCGTGATGCAGGTAGCATCCCGGTGTGAGATGCCATGGTTGTTTGCGGACACACATCTGCAGCAGCAGCTTTCTGCAGCAGGGCTTCAGAACCTGGACTGCACTCTTCTTGCAACAGCCTGAAAACTAGTTGCCCGGTGGGTAAGCTTTTCCCAGCTGGAAGTCACTTGCACGTATATCAAGCCGCAACCTGTTTCCGCTTTCACAGATTCCTAGGAGTATGTAGCTAATTTAAAAACTTAGGCACAGGAGTGCTTGGGTGGCTGAGTTCAGCTTGCAACTCTTGATTTCAGCTAAGGTTTGGATCTCGGGATCATGAGTTCAATCCCCACATTGGGCTCCACGGTAGGCATAGAGCCTACTTAGAAAAAAAAAAAGAGTAAATATAATAATAAAAATACTTGGGCAGGGATGGAAGTGGAAGAAATAAATAACCACCTGATGATGGCCCATCCTTGCTAAGGCTCTTAGAGGTTCACCGAAGTAGGGTCACCCTTCTGGAAATTAGAAGCCCTTTGTGTGTTTCAATATGGCAGCGGGTTCCAGATGGCCAGTTCTCTTTGGCGCGCTTCCCTGTGTGCTTGGTCCTCATTCAGGGCTTTTGCTGATACCTCCTGCCTTTGCTTTCCCTTTTTACCCCCTTGCCTTGGCTTCATATGTCAAGCAAGAAAGCAAGAAATCTTCATATTTCCAGGTTTCTTGCTTGCTTCTACACTCAGGGTTCACGTCTTCACAGAGCTTTTCTCAGACTGTCTTTGCCTCCCCAACTTTCCTTCCTCGGTTTCAGGTAGAAGTTTCCTGAGTGGTAAGCTGGAGTCAGAGCAGAAAATGGGCTTTGAAATGAAAGAGAGACAGGTTCGATTTCTAGCTGCAGTGATTACATTTTGTGACACTGAGGAAATGTCTTAGATTCACGTTTTATCTCCTCTAAAATTTTAGGGCAACAGTGTCGACGTCATATGATTGTTGTGAGGATTAAATGACGTGATAGATGGGAACTCCCCAGCTCCATGTGTGGCACACAATAGATGTTCAAGTATGGCTATCTGTAGTTTTTCTTAGTTTTTTGTGTGTCCATTCAGCCCTTCAGAAACGGGTAGTACAGTTAATTGCTAAACTTATCGCACCTCGAAGCTTCTAGATTAACATCTCTTTAACCAGGGAGCCACCTGCCTGAGAGGAAGAAACTGTCTGATGTTTGCGTCCTTAGTACCTCCCCATAATATCTGAGGATATACGGGCACATAGTAAATATTTACTGCATTGAGTGGATGCAGGCATGCGTGAGCTGTGGAAAGTGATTTTGTGATTTAGATCTGTGTCTAACCAACCACCTAGGGGCATCTGGGTGGCTCAGTTGGTGGGACTCTTGACTTCGGCTCAGGTCATGATCTCAGGGTTGTGAGATTGAGCCCCATGTTGGGCTCTGTCCTGGGTGTGGGGCCTGCTTAAATTCTCTCTTTACCTCTCCCTCTGCCCCTCCGCCCTTCTCTAAACAAATAACCCACCAGCCAGCACTGTATGTTGGCTAGAATGTTCCTCAGCATCTGTTTCCTATGTGCATCCACAGCATTCTAGAGAAAGGCAGGCTCACTCTAGTATGCTGCTAGCTTGGGCTTCTTTCTCAGGGTAGGGGGGTAGCAGCTGAGCTTGATGAGCGGGGATATTTGCATGGTGGGTGGGTGGGTGGGGGGCACCATCTTGTCCATCTGTTAATTTTTCTTAGTTTCGTAGATTACCACCTTCTTGGAAAATCTCCCCATTCCCAGCTCCGCATACTACTAGGGAAACAGAAGACACGTCCTCTTGCTGGAGAGTGGTATTGCTACATTTAATTAGCATAAAGCAATCTTAGCTCAGTGATCAGTAAAGCTGCCAACACCGACCTTGCCACCATGCTGTCACTGTTGCAACTTTAGGAGTATTGAACGTGATTCCGCCTGGCTGAGTACCCGGGGAGTCGTTCCATTTGGGCTGCCTCCGGGTCTCTGTAAGCCCTTCTGACATTTGACCCACCATTCCTCTAGGGTTATTCTACACTCCACCTACCTGGGTCTCAAAGACCCCACAGAAACCCGCCACCATCCCAGCTATGAGTCCGGCTCATCTGGCCAGAAACCAAGAGTCATGTGCTAGAAGCTGAACACTTCCTTATTTCTCCTGTTGACTATTATCCTTGCATTAGAAGTCACCATCTTTTACTTAAACGTGATTTTCAGATGTGTTTTCCTTTGTTTCTTTTCTAAGAGGGAGAATCACAGCCTCCAGCCTTTTTTCTTTCCATCCGTAAGTAGATTCTTGGGTAGGTGAGTATCTCTGATAACACCCATTACTGTAACTTGATTTTTCAGTGCCCTGGTCACCACTAGCACATCCCAGCCTCTAGTTACTGATGGTGGAACTTCAGATTTATTCTAGATTATTTCATATCCTTACTCCCTCACCCATCCAATTAGCTAAATCCAGTTGGTCCTGTCTTTGAAATATCTTTCATGTCGGACTCCATTATCCCCTTCCTTTCTATTCAAATTGCCACTACCTTCCTTCAGCCAGATTTTCCTTTTGGACTAACTAGCATCCCTTTCTTCAATCTTCTCTCTCTCTCTCTTTTTTTTAAAGATTTTATTTATTCATGAGAGACACAGAGAGAGAGGCAGAGACACAGGCAGAGGGAGAAGCAGGCTCCCTGCGGGAAGCCTGACGTGGGAGTCGATCCCAGGTCCTTGGGATCATGACCTGAGCCAAAGGCAGAAGCTCAACCACTGAGCCACCCAGGTATCCCCAGTCTTTTATCTCTTTAGACCAATCGTCATGCTGTTTGTTTTTTGTCGTTGTTGTCTTTATTTTTAAAATTTTTAATTGATTAATTTATTTGAGGGAGCATGAGAGACAGAGAGAGATCACAAGCAGAGTGGAGGGATAGATGGAGAAGCCGACTCCCCGTGGAGCAGGGAGCACCATGTGGGACTTGATCCCAGGACCCTGGGATCCTGACCCGAGCTGAAGGCAGACTCCAAGGATGCCCAACCGACTGAGCCACCCAGGTGCCCTGGTTGTTTTTTTTTTTTTTTTTTTTTTAATATTTTATTTATTTATTCATGAGACACACAGAGAGAGAGAGGCAGAGACACAGGCAGAGGGAGAAGCAGGCTCCATGCAGGGAGCCCGACGTGGGACTCGATCCCGGGTCTCTAGGATCAGGCCCTGGGCTGAAGGAGGCGCTAAACCCCTGAGCCACCCGGGCTGCCCTTGTTGTTGTTTTTTTTTTTTTTTTTTTAAGATTTTTTTTAATTTATAGTGAGGGCAGGGAGAGGCAAAGGGAGAGGGTGAGAGATTCTCAAGCAGACTCCATGGTGAGTGCAGAGTCCAGGGTGGGGTTCGATTTCAAGACCCTGAGATCATGACCTGAGCTGAAACTACAAGTCGGATGCTTAACCGACTGTGCCACCCAAGTAGCCCTCCTCATGCTGTTTTTAGAATTGTCTTCATAAAGCCAAAGGTTTATAAAGCAGGCATCTCAAATTCTGTTTGTCAAAATTTGTCAGTGACTCCCAATTTCCTTCAAAATAAACCCCAAACTTCATAGCACGAGACTACCAATTGGATTCCAAACCGCTTTTTCGGTTTCAAATTCAAATTCACCCTTTGAATATTGAATTCAAGCCTCACAACATATTTAGTCTCTGTGGACCTTAAACACTTTTCTGCCTCAGCATTTCTGTTTAGACTGTTTCTGCCTGGATGGCTACATGCCCCATTTGGTTTCTGCCTACTAGAATCTTCTTGCAGGCTCAGATTTAGTGCTCTGGTCTCTATTCAGAAAGAATCATTTCCCTTTTTGTATCCAGAGTGCAATCCTTATACCTGGGTTTAACGTTTACTTCGTTATGTCTCATGTAACATTTATTTCATTATGTCTCATTTATCTACATGTCTTCTGGACGCATACGCCCTTAGAGGGCAAAGACCATCTCTGTACCCTCACAGCGCAGAGAACCACGACTGGTACATTAAATGAACACAAGACGTTTATTACATTTAATCAGATAACATGCAACATTTTCAACTCTATTTGAAAACGGAAAGGTTTCTTTTTTACATGCCTTGGTGCCAAAATCTGTTCAATTGTGTGAATTGCTAGTCCGTCTAGTATGAGAAGAGAGCTTCTGGCAAAATTGTTCTGCAAGATCAAATTTTCTTCTTGGTATCAAAAAGCTCTCTCTTGCTCTCACTGGATTCGAAGCACTTGGGGTCATATATAAGAATCTGTGTATTTTTTTTACATTAATAATATCCTGACACCCTATGGCAGTGCTAGAGTGGGATCTCTTTTAGACTGATGGACTGTGAATGATTCAGTTAAGCTACTCCTGTGCCAGAAAATAACGAAAAGCAAATCCATTACCGAGCAGCATGCCCTGATTTCAGAAGTTTAAGAAATTGAAACAAAAAGGAATCTGGAGCAAGCAAACTGAACCGTAATGAAAGAAAACGCACCATCTCGGGCATCTCACCATATGATTGAGAGAGAGAATATATTTAACATCACATTCTTGAAGACACTGAAATAGATTTTTAAATTAAGTCAGGCATTTTAACCACAGGTGGGGATGTGCACTAATTCCTGTAGAGTAAGACTAAACAAAACCCAAAGCATAGATAAAGTGTTAAGCGTTTCCTCCTTATATATTTATGCAGATATAAATGGATCATATCAGAATTGCTGTGTTTTAGTTCTTCCAAGTGCACACCTGACTTTTGCCTTTAATAGATATACACAGTTGTTAACTGATACATTTAAAGAAACTTGACTCATATTTTTAGAAAAAAAAAAATAGCAGAGTCTCTAAAGCATCTGAATAGATTAACTCGGTGCGTATTTATGGAGCTTTGTTTTAACAACACCTCACATTTCTATAGATTTCCAGTTGCCAGAGCTCTTGCATTTATCATTCCATTCGAACCTCAAAATAACCCCACGAGGAAGTATTATTATCCCCAGTTTCCAATGAGCTCATTGAAAATTAAAGAATCAAAATGATTCTTCTAAGCTATTAAATGGGAATGGAAGCGAGGTGTTGTAACTCATAGTCCCCTATATATTTTTTTTCTTTTTCAAAGATTTATTTATTTATTCATGAGAGACACAGAGAGAGAGGCAGAGACACAGGCGGAGGGAGAAGCAGGCTCCACGCAGGGAGCCCGATGTGGGACTCGATCCTGGGACCCCGGGATCACAACCTGAGCCAAAGGCAGATGGTCAACCGCTGAGCCATCCAGGCGTCCCCATAGTCCCCTGTGTTGTTTGTAGTTTGATCTATTCTCCTTAGCTTCATACAATGTATCTGGTTCTATGTTAAGCACTGAGAAGGGTATCGAGTTTGAGAACAGGGACACTTTCCTTCAAGTAGCTTATATTTCACTTGATCAAATATATTCAATTGATTAGTACTTGTGACTGTATAAAATGAGTAATTGTAGGTAGAAAGGAGTGCATTGGTAGGGATCTGGAGTCCCTATCCAGCTAATTTTAATTGACTTGTCTTAAATTTTCATGGCCTGCATGCATACAACCTGGATAATAATTTGGTTATTCAAAAAATAAGGCAAGGTAAATCAACATGGGCCTGGCCAAGAAGAAGGGTTATTTGAAAGTTATTAAAGGGTGAGTAGGCTTCTTACCCTCTCCCTATTTCTTACTCATCTCTGATGTGCCCCCAATCCCTGGTCCATAGCCAAGCCTCACACCTCTCAACTGAGTCCTGAGCTTCCCTCTGGCTCTAGGCAGCAGCCCATCCCTTACCTCTTCTCCATGTCTAAGCATTTGGGTAAGTTGGAGCCGGCAATAGAGTTTGAATCTGTGTAATCAACATATTAGGTTCCTTTTCCTTTTTTTTTTTTTTAAGATTTTACTTATTTATTCATGAAAGAGAGAGAGAGGCAGAGACACTGGCAGAGGGAGAAGCAGGCTCCATGCACCAGGAGCCCGACGTGGGATTCGATCCCGGGTCTCCAGGATCGCGCCCTGGGCCAAAGGCAGGCCCTAAACCGCTGCGCCACCCAGGGTTCCCCCCCTTTTATATTTTATAATAACAATTATAAGTAAAAAACTTAGCAACTTAGTCCCATGGATGTTTATTGCCTCACCGTTTCTGTGGGTGAAGAACTTGGGCATCTCTTAGCTGAGTGGTCCTGGCGCAGGGACCTCACGGGGGTGCAGTTAAGCTCTCCTGGGATGCAGTCATCTACAGGCTTGACTGAAGCTGGTAGATTCACTCCTACAGTGGCTCTCTCACACCGTGTTGGCGGGAGGCCTGTAGTTCCTTACCACCTGCACCACTTGCGGATCTTCACAGTAGGACACTTGCCTTCCGCAGAGCAAGTGATCTAAGAAGGAGAGTGAAAGCAAGGCCGGCAGCACAATGTCTTTTCTCATCTAGGCCCAGACAGCACAACCTTCTGCCACGTTCTATTGATCCCTCCTAACAATGCTGGTGCAGTGTGGGAGGGGACAACACCCAGCTGTGAATACCAGGAGGGGGGATCCTTGGTGCATCTTGGAAGCTGGCTATCACAAGGGACCGTGTACTCTCAAAAGCATAGAACAATGGGTCTGACCCTAGAGACCCTAACACTTGGAGATCAGAAAAGCATGGGCGAGGAGGCGTAGGAAGCCGTTTTGAGAACATCTAAACCTTGCCCTTCGGTTTGATGCTGAGTCCTGCAATGAACTTTGAAGCTTTGCCATAGACCAAGGGTCAGCAAACTAGAGCCTGTGGATCAGATTTGCTCTGCAGCTTGTTTTTGTGTGGTCACTGAGCTAAGAGGTGTGTGTGTGTGTGTGTGTGTGTTTACAGTTGGAAAGGGCTAGAAAATAAGTGTGTACATAGATGATCAGTAGATGCATGTGACAGAGACCATATGTAGCCTGCAGTTTTTTTTTATAAATTTACTTTTTATTGGTGTTCAATTTGCCAACATATAGCATAACACCCAGTGCTCATCCCGTCAAGTGCCCCCCTCAGGGCCCGCCACCCAGTCACCCCCACCCCCCGCCCACCTCCCCTTCCATCACCCCTAGTTCATTTCCCAGAGTTAGGAGTCTCTCATGTTCTGTCTCCCTTTCTGATATTTCCCACTCATTTTTTCTCCTTACCTCTTTATTCCCTTTCACTAATTTTTATATTCCCCGAATGAATGAGACCGTATAATGTTTGTCCTTCTCCGATTGACTTACTTCACTCAGCATAACACCCTCCAGTTCCATCCACGTCAAAGCAAATGGTGGGTATTTGTTGTTTCTAATTAGCCCGCAGTTTAAAATATTTACTAAGTGGCCCTTCCAAAAAAAAAAAAAAAAAAAGCCAATTCTGTCTCCGATCATCAAAATGCATATAAAACATCTAATAAAAAGTAGAAATGTAAATTTGGTTACATTGTGCAGAGGGGTAGGGGACATGTACAGGGACCAAGACGTTGTCTTTCTCCACAGCTGGAAGGTTAGATCATCACGGGATCCTAGACCCTTCATTTTTTCCACTTCAAGTTAATTATAACTAAAGGGAAGCATTTTTGCTCTCCTAATTCCAGCAAAGATCTCCAAGCACCGAACGTGAATCTCTGATGTGCAAAAGAAAGATTCCAGGGTGAGACAGGTTTCAGAAGCAATATCTGTTGTATCCTGGTTTTGGAGATTCAGAACTTGTTTGAATCATGCTCGGAGAATCCCTTCAGTCATTCATTTATGGCTACTTAATCCAGAATCTGCAAATCCAAGTTTTTGTGGACCACGTTGCTGTACACGTTAGCATCTACCGAGGCCGTGTGTGTACCTAGTGGCTACTTGCTCCACTTCCTCACTGCTGGGTACTCTGAAGAGGCTCAGTTTGAACCTTGCTTGTGCTGGCATAGGCGTGGGAGTCCCTTCCCATCATCGTTCCAGATGTCCAGAAGTCCCCTTTGGGCTTGCAAGGATCCTGGAGGCATTGTCTTGAGATATCTTCACAGGGAAGGTGGATATCTGGGCTGAGCCAGGGCTCCTGGAACAGGCTCTGGAACAGGCTCTTCCTCCTTCTCCCTTGCAGCTGACGGGCTGCTGAGGACACAGAGTTATGTTCCCCATTCGTGGAACTAACCGATAGTTGACTGGCGTAGCTCTTAAAAAAAATGGGACAATGGGTTGACCAGACTTCTCATTCACCTGGCCTCCTGGACACTTGTAACGCTGCTTTGTTGCAATCCCGTGTTCCCATTTTTAGGCCATTGGCCTTTTCTTGTGACTAGGAAAAGGGATCTATGTTTCTTTTTCTTTTTTTAAAAGATTTTATTTATTCATGACAGACTTAGAGAGAGAGAGAGAGAGGCAGAGACCCAAACAGAGGGAGAAGCAGGCCCATGCAGGGAGCCCGATGTGGGACTCGATCCCGGGTCTCCAGGATCACACCCTGGGCCAAAGACAGACGCTAAACTGCTGAGCCTCCCAGGGATCCCCAAGGGATCTATGTTTTAATAACATCTGATTCAGATGGGGGGTAGATTACTGACCGGCATGTGAAAACACATAGTTTTCAACAAACTCCTTCATGAACAATGCCAATATTTGCTGATTTACAGCATTCAACTCAGTTTTGGGGCCTTTTTTTTTTTTTTTTCCCATTCTAATACACATAATAATGCCATTCACATGTATGGCACATTCTCCCAATAAAGGAAGTATATTTGACTGCAAGTGCATAAGTGTGCTGATATTTTAGGAATAACCGGAATCTACCGTAATTCGTGTAAAATTGGAAACCATTCCCCAAACTTGACCGCTATAGTGCTCCATCCAGTAGCATGCGGGACGTGGCTTGTGTAACCCAGGAAAGCCAGGTGTGAGCATCTCTTATCTCTTCCCAATTGCAAATTCCCTGATTTCACATGGGTAGCCCAAAATGGACCTTGGGAGGGGGGTATCTAGTACCCCCGAAGTAAGCAAATGCTATATGTCGGGAAATTTAAGAACGATGATCCGCGCCCCACTGTTTGAGATGCATATTAAAACGAATTGTGACTCGGTGGTATGTTAGGGCACTGAGGCTGAGAACGTACTCTTCGCTCTGTTTTGTCTTTGTTGTTGTTATTGCAGTCAAGTACTAAGCCGATCAAGAACACACCAACGTCGGTGCACGTTCTGCTGTTTGTCTTCGCTTTGTGATGCTTTGGAATTTATTCTGAGATTCAGATTGATAATATAAAATGTGCATCCGAACATGAAATCCCGGGCTACACATACGCGTACCATGGATCACTTACCGAAATGATATTCCGCAATATGTGACACATGGTGGGCGCTTAACCACACCGTAGTTATTGTTGGTCTTCTCTCTACCAAGGGAACAGTGTCGTCACCTGGAGCCTAAGCTGGGCTTCAGTATCTAGGTGTCTGCTGAAATGTCCCCACCGTTTCCTTCACTGTCCTGCATCCACCCTCACAGTCCACTCTAGGGCCTCCTCATTCAGACTCTAGGGCCTCTCTACATGATTTGATGCAACAAACATTCCTTTTTTTTTTTTTTCTTAAGATTTATTTAATCATGAAAGATACACAGAGAGAGGCAGAGGGAGAAGCAGGCTCCTAGCAAGGAGCCCAACGTGGGACTCGATCCCAGGACCCCGGGATCACGATCCCAGCCGAAGGCAGATGCTCAACCACTGAGCCACTCTACAAGTGCTGACTGCCAGGCACCATGTGCACATGTTCTGGGATCATCTGCAAGACATTCTGCTCCTTTGCAGTCTGGAATGAGGAGTGAAGTTTGGAATGAAAGTAATTTCAGGGGGAGCCCTGGGTGGCTCAGCGGTTTAGCGCCGCCTTCAGCCCAGGGTGTGATCCTGGAGACCCGGGATCGAGTCCCACGTCGGGCTCCCTGCATGGAGCCTGCTTCTCCCTCTGCCTGTGTCTCTGCCTCTCTCTCTCTCTGTGTCTCTTATGAATAAATAAATAAAATCTTTAAAAAAAAAAAAAAGAAAGAAAGTAATTTCAGGGTAATAAGCTCCGTTGGCTTGGTCCCGCCTTCAGAATGCCATCCCGTTCCTGCCACACGCTGGTTGTCACAATAGCAAAGAACATTGGAGAACCGTAACGGGCAAGGCACTTTAAATATGCTGAAGAGGCATTTTTCAAACATCTCGAAGGCTCTCTTGGGAGGGTTTCAGACTACATATTTACAGATCCTCAGGTCAGGAGCTGACCTTGGACACCTTGACAATCCACGACAGAATTTCCTGTTGTTGTTTTTTCTTTTCTTTTCTCTCTTCTTAACTCCAAGCTGCATCCTTGACCCACCTCTCCTAGCTGACCCACAGGCATTTGTTGTTGACTGTAACAAGAATTAATTCTGTTCCATTCAGTAGGCATTTGCTAAGCGCCTGTGTGCATTTTTAACTTCAATTTCCTTTTTGGAAAATGCAAATAAATTATTTTAGGCTTCAGGGGGATTATTTGAGATGTAATTGTTATTTTCCAGCCTAGCTGTGCTGCTATTTATTTTTATGTAACTGTGCAAACACAGGTGTGTATTTGCTGATATTTTGCTTATTTGGATGAGAAAACCAGAACCATTTCCAAAATAGAGTTTTACAAGCTCTTGGGACCAGGAACTGGGTCGTAGTCACCTTTCTAGTTCCTCATAATGGAGTAGAGTGCCTTGTACAAGAAGGTGCTCAGGAAATGTTTGTTGAGGGGCTCCTGGGCGGCTCAGTGGTTGAGCATCTGCCTTCGGCTGGGATCGTGATCCCGGGGTCCTGGGATCGAGTCCCACATTGGGCTCCCCGCAGGGAGCCTGCTTCTCCCTCTGCCTACATCTCTGCCTCTCTCTGTGTATCTTTCATGAATAAATAAATCTTAAGAAAAAAAAAAAAAAAGGAATGTTTGTTGCATCAAATCATTCTCTATCCCGCCGTGTCTTCGGTGAAGATGATGTCTTTGCATTGGAACCCATCACCCAATGTCCTAAATGTGTTGTCGTCATTTGAGACATGGTGAGGCTGCGTGTTGAGGTTCTTGAGTATTTATATCCCAGTGTTGTTAGTTGGGAAAGTATACATTGTTTGATGTTTTCACTGCTTGCCTGGATTCTCACTTCTCTACACCACTATTCTAGGCCGAGGGGCTCTCTCCTTCCTTACCTGATTCCGGCCCTGAACGTGAAGCAGATTAGGAACATCTGCTTTTTAAACATTTTTTTTTTAATTTATTTATGATAGTCATACAGAGAGAGAGAGAGAGAGAGGCAGAGACACAACAGGCAGAGGGAGAAGCAGGCTCCATGCACCGGGAGCCTGATGTGGGATTCGATCCCGGGTCTCCAGGATCGCGCCCTGGGCCAAAGGCAGGCGCCAAACCGCTGCGCCACCCAGGGATCCCAGGAACATCTGCTTTAGTAAAAATTGGCTCAGTATCGGGGTGTGGGCATTATTGTCAATGCCTTCACTTTTCTGCCCATACTCCCTCCCTGGTTTATGATTTTAACTACTTTTTCTCTATGGATTCCTGTTAATCAGTTCCTCTGGGCATGGGCCCCGCTCTCCCTCTTTTCATTTCTCCCTCTCTCCCTTCCTTCCTCCCTTCCTTCCACAGACTATTCTGGGACACCCGTATGTGTCTAGGACTTGTGTGAAACCCTGGGAATTCGCTGACAAATAACACAGTATTGATGTCTTTGAGGAACAACCAGCCTAAACGAGAAAAACCTAACAAGTAACTGTGGTATAACATTTACAACTCACTGAAGTGATTTTGCAGGAAGGAAAATATGTCGGGAAAGTACTGGTGTTATGATGCTTTGGCACCTGTGTTAGTATCAGTTTTCTAGGGCCATCATGGCAAAGTACCACAACCTGGGTGCTTTAGACGGTAGAGAAATGCATTTCCTCATAGTTCTGGAAGCTAGAAGTCTAAGATCAAGGTGTTGGCAGGGTTGGCTTCTTCTAAGGCCTCTCTCCTTGGCTCGTAGGTTGCTTTCTTCTTCCACTATCTTTGGATGTTCATATCCAACTGTCTTTCTATGTCTTAAATCTGTGTTTTTTTTTTTTTAAAGATTTTATTTATTTATTCCTGAGAGACACAGAGAAAGAGGCAGAGACACAGGCAGAGGGAGAAGCAGGCTGTGCAGGGAGCCCGATCCAGGACCCCAGGATCATGACCTGAGCCAAAGGCAGATGCTCAACCACTGAGCCACCCAGGTGCCCCTGTCCTAATGTGTTTTTATAAAGAACCCAGTCCTATTGGATGAGGGCCCCTCTAGTGAGGTCATTTTCACTAATTACCTCTTGAGAGGCCCTGTCTCCAGGTGCAGTCACATTCTGAGATACTGGAACTCAGGACTTCAACGTAGGAATTTTGGAAAACCCAGTTCAGCCCATAACAGCGCACAGAAAATTCAGCATCTGCTAAGTTACGTAACCCGCCAGGGTATCCTGCTAATAAGTAAGGTGTAGAAGTAGGATAGCCTGTGATTCTAGAATGCAGAGTCCTTCAACACCGCTGTGCTACCTTGCCAGCTTCCTGTTCCAAAACTACTGAGACTGGATCTTGCTCCTCATACTCTCACTTTCTTTGTGATAGAGTAGTTAAAACTGCCCTAGTGTTTTCTAGGGCTTGATTTTCTGAACCCATCAGAATCTGACTTCGCTCCTCTGCTCATAGCTTAAATGTTTACCAACTTTGCTTTTCTTGTAATGATCATCCTCTGCTGCAGATCAGACTCTGGGTCGGAGATACTTACTGCTTTCAAGTATCCAGATACTTCACCTACTTCCGGCTTCATTGCAGTTAGGCAGGGCCACATGGTTGGCTCTAGGCTGTGGTCTGCCAGTGGAAATGTGTGCTCGTTCTGTGCCTGTTGTGAACCTACATTGCAGGCTCCCACTCTGCTTTCTCTTGCTCTAGAGACCTGTAAGCTGTGTATTGAAACGATAACCTTATGAGACCAGACCTGCCCGGATTGCTGAGTACCAGCATTGAGATTTGAGGAAGGAGAAAGCACACCTCCATCGTGTTAAAAGCCAGTGAGATTTTTCTGGATGAATTGGTTACCACAGTATGGACTCATCATCTATCCTGACTAACGTAGGCCAGTCGGATGGGAATTGTGCTGTCTTCCTCTACTCCCTTTGAATCACTGACCCACAGAGTCTCCGAGGTTACTCTTCTTACCTCGAGAGAGAGCACTTATGTGCTTTCCCTGAAGGACTTGACCTTCTGAGCATTCATTTTTGTGCCACAGTACCCCATCAGATCACCCCGATTTCATAGGGCTGCCACTGCCAGCCTTGCCTTGGTTGGCTGCCACCCAAGGTCCAGTTCCGAGAGCAGGACACCCCCTACTACCTGGATGCTCTGTCTCCCGAATCCTGCACCTTGATGGAGTTCTGTTTGCTTTTTAAAATCAGGCAAAAACCTGCCTGGAAAAAGCTTCAGAAAGAATATTCCCAGTTGTTAATTTAGTGAGAGTGAAGTTATGTTAGCTCATTGAAATTTAATTGCTAATGGGTTATAAGATCTTAGGAACTACAGGCCCAGCATCTGTCTCTTTTTAGTGTCTCAATTATCACCACAATAATTTAATGGCATCCTGTTGAAGAAGCATCGTTGACATGCTAATGAATGGCACCCTGCTCATTTCCATGAACTTCACATTCCCTAGGTGATCATTTAAGCCAGGCATTTTAGATTCCCATCATTACTTGGCCACACAAACTGGCTTCAAGGTTGACCAATATAGGTATATATAGAACGTACACACTTAACGGTAAATTGTAAATATCTTAAACTGTATGACTTAACCTTTTGTAAATATGCTCAAAACTGGGACAAGCCATGAGAATCTAACTACTTTATTACCTAATTTAATCCTGACCTATTGTACTTAAGTTCATCTACTTGGCGTGTTTTTCATCAGTGTTTAATGACTGGCCCCATCTGTATTATTTTGCTTTTCTGAATAATTATTTTCTCTTTTCTTTTCTTTTTTTGAATCATTATTTTCTTTGTGTTTCATTTTCAATTTTTCAGGAATGTACTAATTTTTTTAAAAAATTTTTATTCATTTTGCTTAATTTATTCCACACGCCGACTTTGTATTGAGCACTGAGTAGTAACAGTCAAAATTTCTAGCCACCTTACAGCCTTTTTAGGAGGGAAGATATAAATAAATAAATACCTAAATACATTTAATTTTCACTTCGCTAATTCCAATAACACAGAAGGTGTTGCAATTTAAATTGAGATTTGTAACTGGCTTCACAATGCACAAAAGTAATCTTTTTGAGGTTTTTACTTGACATATTTAATGAACATAAAAAACGGAGATGATTTGCTTAGAAAGCGCTAAGCATTTTCTTCTTTTTCTTCTTTTTTTTTTTTTAGCACAATTGTACATCTAAGTTGCCATTGGGATTAATTTAGCATGGATTTTGAAAGTCTTTGCAAGATAGAGATTTTGTGTGGTCAGAAGAGAACAAAAAAGAACAAGCCACAAACTGAGGGAGTTACTTAGGTTGGAAATAAAGAAGCATTTCTTGATAGTGAAGTTCACTTTGCTAAAGGTTTGGGAATTTCCTGCCCAGCAGACCTTGAAAAAAAAAAGATAAATAGTAATTTGTCTGGAAATATTTCCATGACATCCTGTCTGAATTTGGTCAATTAGCTGATTAGATGTCTCCCCGTGATTGGGTGCACTTGCTGAAATGGTAAACAAGAGAACTGCATTCGCTGGGGATGTTTTCACCTTAATCAGCGAGCCTCATGTGAACTATGTGTGGAGCATGTTTTACCTTCACCCAGTGGCCTGAAGCCTGTGTAGCCTGGCAACTCAGGCTCATGATGGGAAGAACGTGAACCTTATTATGTGGAGTGCATCCAATCTGAGGAAAAGCCATTTCTTCGGACTCTCTGAGGCAATGTAAAGTAAGAACCAGGCAATTATCTAGAGAGTTTTGGAGAGTTCATGAAGAACCCCAAGCTGCTTCTCCTCCATGGGTGACAGAAATTAAAAGTAGAGGAGAAGGGGAGGAGTTCCTGTGTTCACAGCTCTCCTGGAACCCACAGATCACTGGTGTCAAAGTTGAATGTATCATAGCGCCACCCAAGTACCCGTTCCTGAGAGGCAGACCCAAGGGCAGGGGCTGCTCACACCCCAGGTAGCAGGCTACTCAGGTTATACTGCAGGCTTTCCCCATCTAGCTACCCCATCTTCCCTCTTTCTGGGGAGAACCAAAATTGAATTCCTTCTTCCTAGGCCTGGTGAAGAGAAGACGATGAGTCCCTCAGTTTCAATTGAGGAATTGAATGGAGAAAATGATATATGCAAAAGCATTTGTTATTCTTTTTATTTTTTTAAAATTATTTATTCATGAGAGACACAGAGAGAGAGAGACAGAGACAGAGACATAGGCAGAGGGAGAAGCAGGCTCCTTGCAGGGAGCCCGACGTGGGACTTGATCCCAGGACCCCCGAGATCACGACTTGAGCCAAAGACAGATGCTCAACCGCTGAGCCACCCAGGTGCCCCTGCAAAAGCACTTATACTGGCAATTCAAAATAAAAATCATAGACCATGAAAGTAGTTGTCAGTAAAACAGACTTTACCAAAAAAGTACCAGTTGGCTACAGAGGAATGATACAAATGTTAAGTACAAAGAGTTGTGTACGTAACTGAGCTTGCCTGACGTGCATAGGATTTGAGATCGCCAGTCACAGCAGTTAAGAACAAGTGCTTATGAAGTACTTAGTTGTATTTGAATAAATAAATACTATCCACCCTACTATTTATAAGGTGATGTGCGGTAAGGTGTCAGGGCTATGGAGATAATATTGTGAAGGGATTTATAATTTGGTGGGAGGAAGAAAGGAACTAACATGTACTGAAATTTAACTGTGTGCCACATATTGTGCTAGGCACCTTTCATCCATTATTTCATTTAATCCTTGTTGGTAAAAAAAAAAAAAAATCCTTGTTGGTAAAGAATGTGGTCTTCATTTCCATAGCTCATGGTGGAGGGTACTGAGGCTCGGAGAGAGTAAACGATTTGCCCAACGTCATACTTCTAGTACGTGTTGCAGTCAAACTAGCATGCAGATTGCAGATAACTGTGTAAGGAATAATGTGGCTGATATATTGGGAAAATAAATAAAACAGATTATGATGCATTCCATCTCCTTTAACATAGCTGTTTATTTAGCTAATTGATGCAGCCCTTTGCCCATTGAGGCATGGGATTCTCCTGGCCTTTGTGTCCGGGACTTGAGCTGGTCCTAATTTTCATCTCAAAGTCTTCTTCCAGTTTTCCTAATCTTGTTCAATGACGACTCCATTATTCCACACTGATCAATCGAAGATGCTTAGTTAATCCTGACTCTTCTGTTTCTTTGGCACCACATACTGAGTCAATTAACCACTCATATCAGTTGTATCCTCAAAATAAAATATATTTAAAATGTGAGGCCTCTTACCTACTGGCAGCAATGTTCTAAGCCACTGTCCTCTCATGTGTCTTTTCTCTATGATCACAATGGTCTCTTTTCAACACAGCTGCCCGAGTAACCCTAACACATGTCATGTGCGCCATGTGTATTCTCTGCTTGAAACATTCCATTGGTGCTTCATCTTATCAGACTCAGAGGCAAAGTTCTTATGTTGTCCTTCCAGGCCACCCCGCCATCTGGCCTTGCACCCTCTATGACTTAATTTCTTACCACTTCCCTTTCACTCAGTCAGTTCAAACCTCCCCGCCTGCCATATTGTTCCTCTTCTACACCAAACATGCACTTACCGCCTGGCTGCAGGTTCTGTTTCCCAGGAACACTCTTTCGTCATGTATTTTCCTGGTTTCATTGTTCCTATCTGCATAAAATACAAATTGACAATCTATTTGGAGGGAAGGATGTATGAGATGCCTTAAAATATTCATATTATCTGAACCATCAAGTTTTCTTCTAAGAATTCCCCCAAGGGAGGAACATATTATAAATGTAAAGATTTATAGGCAGAGATACATAAGTAGTACAATGCATTTATGGATACTATCGAGATAGAGGAAATACAAGTGCCAAAATAAGGAGATTCTTTAAGTAAATTATGACACCTTGATACCAGCATGCATTGAAAACTATGTTGTAGGACAGTATTTGTTGAAAACACTCCAGTGGATTACCATTTTGTAAAATAGCAAAAATCTGAGGCAAATGAAGGGGCAGACCAGCCACGTTGCTCCTTAGGTGTCAATATATACAGGATACTAAGCGTCACTGGAAATATAATGAAACTGAGAAAAGCATGTTTATCAGGGCACCTTTCAGGATGAGGACTATTTTGAGAGGGTCGATACTTCAGTGTGGCAATTAGGGTGGGCCCGAGTGGTGAGATCCCCAAGGTCATGCTCCAGTACTGAAACATGGCCAAGCAATTCCCTTTTAGGTCGAACGGGCCCAATTAACTAGGCCTTTTGTGTGGGTCTGTGAGGTTTATAAGTTTAGGGCCCGAGTAGCGCAAAGAGTTGATGAAGCCTGATCTATGACACTGAGATCTCCTTGTCTGATCTTCTCTCACCTGATCCTTAGACCCTTCCATCTAAAGAAATCCTGACGTGAAGGGGTGGCCAAATGATTAGCTTGCCTGTGATGCCCAGGAGTCTTAGCCGTCTTCATAACAAAAAACGAACACATGAATTTCTACGCAATACTGAAGGCAAAATTGCCTTTTCTGAAACAGTAATGGATGGGTATTTTAGATCCAGGAAGCCGTAAGCAATAACTGACAGTTTATCCAACAAACATTGATTATACTTGCTGTGTGCCCGCATTGTATAAAGCCGTTTACAAATAATAATTAACTTAATCCGCATATCTCATAACAGCAACCATATGAGGTTAGGCATTATTATCCACATTTTACATGTGACAGGCCGAGACGGAGAGGCAGTAACATGCCTAAGCTAACACAGTTAGTAAATGGCAAGGAGAAGATTTGACCGTAGGTACTTTAAACAGTGGAACTAGGGCCCTAACCACTACCCAGAATTGCTTCTCCAATATGGTCAAAATGAACAAGGATAATAGAGAAGAGAGTCTGGCTTTGGGAATTCTGTACACAGAGAAAACAGGATTGTCAGTAAAAGATCAAAAGATTGCAGATCCTGTGGGGATGAGACTGTAAAACAGGGTACAAAGGTCTTAATGCCCGAGCGACTTGTGAGAAAGGCATATTTTCAGAATGGGGTGTGCACTGGGCTGGGGCCACATCTAGGGAAGAGCAATAGAGTGGAGATTTCTAAGAAAAAAACACAAGGCAAATCCATAGGGTAATGGCTTTGCTGGCCAGGCAAGACAGAAGCAAAAGGTCATCTTGTGCAGAGATTGAGGGATGGAATTTTGTCAGACCGGGAACGTTCATTGAAAATGGGTGGAAAAGTATTTATTGATGGGCTTTTTACAAACTAGAAGGGAGAAGTAAAATAGATTTCCATTGTCATATGTTTTTTATATACCCTCAAAAATGAGATCTTGTATCTAAGGTTTTTTTTTTTTTTTTTTTTAAGATTTTATTTATCTATTTGACAGAGCCAGTGAGAGCGAGAGAGAGAGCGAGCCAGAGAGAGAGAGAGAGAGAGAGAGAGGAGCATGAACAGGGAGGGGTAAGGGCAGAGGCAGAAGCAGACTCTCCGCTGAGCAGGAAGCCCGATGTGGGACTCAATCCCTGGACCCCAGGATCATGACCTGAGCCGAAGGCAGACGCTTAACCGATTGAGCCACCCAGGCATCCCCATTTTTCTTAAGTTCTTTGCGTACCCACACAGAGATTGAAGACCATGCCTAGTTCTAGGGGTCCTTGTCTTCCATGCACAGCTCTGGATATACAGTATCAGGATCACTCAGAAACTTGTTAGAAATGCAAATTATTAGTCCTCACTGTCCCGCAAGACCTATGGAATCAGAACCTCTTGGAGTGGGACCCAAGAATCTCTGTTAGCAAGCCCTCCAGGTCATTCTTTTTTTTTATATATAATAAATTTATTTTTTATTGGTGTTCAATTTGCCAACATACAGAATAACACCCAGTGCCCCCCTCAGTGCCCGTCACCCACTCACCCCCACCCCCCGCCCTCCTCCCCTTCCACCACCCCTAGTTCGTTTCCCAGAGTTAGGAGTCTTCATGTTCTGTCTCCTTTTCTGATATTTCCCACCCTCCAGGTCATTCTGATGAAAATTATGTTTGATACCCAAATCTTGCTTGATCCCAGTGATCTGGAAAAGCCATGAATCCATTAGCATGTAGGAAATCCTGGAGGAGAATAAGTCACCCATCCCCTCAAACCCTCGCAAAGCCTTCACGCAATCTAGACCTAGAAGGGAGACCTGCTGGGAGACCAGTGCCTGGCCTGGCCAGATCCCAATTCTGGAAAAGGACAGTGAAGAGATTTAAATGGATATAGGTGATGAGAGATGGGGAAAATTTCAGTGCAGCTGTGTTGAAAGAGCCACATCAAAACATGTCCTTTTTCCCCCTTTTCCACGCAAGTAATGTGCACTCCTTGTTTTCATCTTACTTCATTGACGATCCTCACAAAATGTCACAAATCTCTAGTACATAGGTAAAATAGGGAAAATTCAGGGATGAGAGGAGAGCTGAGGATGTACCTTGTTCGATGTTACTTGGGAAGAAAAAAGTTTTCACAACTTGGGTTGTTTTGACTCAGCTGCATCAAAATCCTCATGCCTCGGGATCCCTGGGTGGCTTAGCAGTTTAGCACCTGCCTTTGGCCCAGGGCGTGATCCTGGAGACCCGGGATCGAGTCCCACGTCGGGCTCCCTGCATGGAGCCTGCTTCTCCCTCTGCCTGTGTCTCTGCCCCTCTCTCTCTCTCTCTTTCTCTGTGTGACTATCATAAATAAATAAATAAATCTTTAAAAAAAATCCTCATGCCTCATTGGCCATTTCAAATCTCCATGGTTTGGAAGCAGGCTCTTCAAATCCAACTAATAAAAAAATACTCACTTCAGAAAGGTGATGTTGGCTCATCGCAAGAATTAAAGTAAAAGCGTTTTCAACATAGTTAAGCCCCAACCCCTTTTGGCAACCCGACCCAATTTGTGTTTTCTGGCGCTAGATTTAAAATAAAAGAATATCCTTCATTAACTGTTATCACAATTCTGAACATGCCAGAAGATATTCTAATAGACCCATCCAGACGTTTGAGATGAGAGTCTTCTCTCAGGGTCAGGGGTATAAATCTGGTGCAGGTTGATTGGAGAGGAGTGAAAATAATCACTAGTGGAGGCTCTCCCTCTGATGGATTGATTAGCTGTGAGTGAAGCAGCGGCTCGCAGTAAACTGTGTTTTATAAGCAGTTTCTGTTAGATGGCTGAGCAGTTGCATACAAAAATCACTTCTTCAGGTAGGAGCAATGCCCCCCCTCTATAGCAAGGTCAGGGGATCAAGTGGCGGAGTTTCTTAGGCTTTTCCCTTGCAGCTTCCTAAAGGCCTAGGGAAGTCCATGGGTCCCATTAGCTGGGGGTGCCTTGGAGGTTTTCTACATCAGTCTGCCATGAACAAAAAGCTTCTGTCCATCTTTTTGATTTCACAAATTTCAGGAGAGATTACCTTTCACTTGAAAATACATCCATGTTGGGCAGCCCGGGTGGCCCAGCTGTTGAGCATCTGCCTTCAGCCCAGGGCGTGATCCTGGAGACCCGGGATCGAGTCCCACGTTGGCTCCCTGCATGGAGCCTGCTTCTCCCTCTGCCTGTGTGTCTGCCTCCCTCTCTCTCTCTGTCTCTGTGTCTCTCATGAATAAATAAAATCTTTAAAATATATAGATATATATCCATGTTTATTTTGATCTGAAAATAATGGTTTAACTCCATACCATGGAGAAAAATGGATACTTCAGAAAGATCAATCACTTTTGTCCTAATGGCTCAGGATATGTTGCTATATTTCCTCGTAGACCCAGGGTCGAATAGTAGGAAGAAAAGTGAGTCTGAGCTTTAGTATTTGCTAATGATCTGGTGCAATTTTCCTGATCTGTCTCGATGTCTGTGAATAAGGAGATGCTAATAATTCCTTTGCCATCATCATAGTTACTATGAAATTTTAAAATAATATGCATAGGATCCCTGGGTGGCTCAGTGGTTTAGCAACTGCCTTCAGCCCAAGGCGTGATCCTGGAGACCGGGGATCGAGTCCTGAATCAGGCTCCCTGCATGGAGCCTGCTTCTCCCTCTGCCTGTATCTCTGCCTCTCTCTCTCTCTCTGTGTCTCTCATGAATAAATAAATAAAATCTTAAAAATAAAATAATATGCATAAAACCTATTTTGTAAATTATGAGGTCCTGCAAAAATATCCAGAGCCCTATGAGTCTGATCATTTATATCCAGGTACTGATCAACTTGCCCAGCTCTATTTTATATATGATGCGCTATCAACTGTTGGGTTGTATAAGGAAACATACGGAACAGCAAGATGCATGTGGATAATTGCACATTACTGGTTATTTACCAAGATCTAAACTAAAGCAGGAGTGTAATTTAGCCTAACTTTCCTCCCAGTTAAAAGAATTTTCTGGGCAGCCCCGGTAGCGCAGCTGTTTAGCGCCGCCTGCAGCCCAGGGCGTGATCCTGGAGACCCGGGACCGAGTCCCACGTCAGGCTCAAAGAATTTTCTTTTTTAAAGAGATTTTATTTATTTTGGAGAGAGGGAGAGAGGACGTGAGCCTGAGTAGGGGGAGGGGTAGAGGGAGAGGGAGAAGGAGAAGCAGACTCCCCGCGGAGCAGGGACCCTGACGTGGAGCTTGATGTGGGGGCTCCATCCCAGGACCCTGGGATCATGACTTGAGCCGAAGGCAGACCCTTAACGGACTGAGCCACCCAGGAGCCCAGGAATTCCCTTTTCAACATCAGTTCCAGCTCTTGCTTGATCATTTCTAATTTCTAGTTAACAGGAAGCCCACCGCACCTCAGGACAGCCCATGCCAGCTTTGCTCATCTGCAGTTGCTAGAAAGTTCTTCATTTGTTGATTTGAGGCCACTCACTGTTAGGGCATGGATGGTGTCCTGCTCAAAATTCATATACTGAAGTCCTAATCCCCAGCATCTCAGGCTGTGGCTGTATTCCAATATAAGTAATTAAGTAAAAACAAGTTCATTGGATTTTGATTGGACAACAAGCAGCTACCGCCACACACGTGATGTCCGTTAATCCGCACGTGACCTTTTGATTGAGTACTAATATGATTTTTCCCATTCTCTACAAAGAGCTGATGTGTAAAGAAATTAAGGAACAAGTCCAAAGTCGTATGGATATATGAAGTGTTTGACCTAGCAATTCAGCCTCGTTCACAGAGTCCGGATGCCTCACTATTCCCACACTACCATCCCTGCCATTGCTACAGCTACTGCTACTACTACACACGTGAAAGTAAGCTCCTTGAAATCAAAGATTATGTTTTATTCACCCTTGAATGTCAGTGCTTGGTATAATACTAGGCCCTAAATTATGTCATTGAATGAATGAATGAATGAGCAAATGATTGTTCATTAGCTCATTCAAGCAGTTAAAAATGCACTTTACTGTCATTTAGTTTTTCTATTTTGTTTAAATATATATGAAGAGGGCAGCCTGGGTGGCTCAGCGGTTTGGCGCCGCCTTCAGCCCAGGGCGTGATCCTGGAGACCCAGGATCGAGTCCACATCAGGCTCCCTGTGTGGAGCCTGCTTGTCCCTCTGCCTGTGTCTCTGTCTCTGTCTCTCTCTCTCTCTGGGTCTCTCATGAATAAATAAATAAAATATTAATAAATAAATAAATAAATAAATATGAAGAGAGAAGTCTCAAATCACTTGTTCACACTAAGGGAAGACTACATGCACACTTAGACTTTCAACTATATTAAGTAACCTAGCAATGCAGTATTGTTAATTGGACCTGGAATTATTTTATATTCTTAAAGATTTTATTTTTAAGTAGTCTCTACACCCAACATGCAGCTCGAGCTCACAACCCTGAGGTCAAGATTCACAGACTTCAGCAACTGAGCCAGCCAAGCACCCCATCATGGCCTGGTTTTATTATTAACCTATTCTAGCTGCTACTAATCTCTTTTTTAAAAAATAGATTTTATGTATTTATTCATGAGAGACAGAGAGAGAGGCAGAGACACAGGCAGAGGGAGAAGCAAGCTCCACACAGGGAGCCCGAACCGGAACTCGATCCCGGGACTCTGGGATCACACCCTGAGCCAAAGGCAGATAGATGCTCAACTACTGAGCCACCCAGGCATCCGTACTAATCTTTATTATTATTTTTTAACTAATCTCTAACTTATAAGGGCTACAAAGTCACCTGTTTGGCAGTCTGCCTGAGATTTTTCTTTGCATTGATATTAAGGTCTGGAATTTCTGGATTTCAGCATTTTGGGGGAAGGAGAGATTAAATATTGTCTATCGTTAGTCTTTTGTCAGTGTATGCAGGTTTATTTATTGGGTAGACCAAGGACAGAGGCCACTAGTAAAGCAGAGATAACAAAATTCTTAGGAAAAAAAATTTTTTTTTTAATTTTTTAATTTTTTTAATTTTTTTATTTTTTTTAAATTTTTTTAAAGGAAATACAGCATCACGATGGTTGCCACGAGAAACCTCAGGATTTTGTTTTGTATTTCTGTAGTAATTATTTAGTTGTCCAGTATTCCTTTTATTCTCATTACAGATGGGAGCAGTGGGCATCATAATCTCAGTGGCGCTTACAGCCTCTAAAAGTCGTACTCAGGTATCCTGCTCTTTCTTTTATTCCACACACATCTTTAAGTACTACTGATAAAGATTTGTGTTCACTTGTGAAAGCTCCTCTGAGGAGCTTGATTTAATTTCTCTGAATTAGGATACTTGAATGTATTTCAAGTTTTGACAGAAAGTACTTGCATTCCAAGATAAACTCTTTCTCTCTGGAAGTGTTTTAAATTTGTGTTTTAATGACATGTCCTAATTTTAACTTGTAATACCACGCTGCCTGCTTTGTTGTTTTGATCGTCAATTTATAGCATTTATGCATTTGATCAAACTATGAGATTCAGTCATTAAATGAAGATAATTAACTTTGGACATTTTTTTCAAATCGTAATCCAAAATCCGTGATCGGTTTACTCAGTGTTCTCTCTAAAGTTCCTTCCAGTAAACATACATTTTTCAAACCAAGAATTAGGTTGAATTTGAAGTTCTGAAGATATTAACTAGAAAACAAATATAGGTTTTAAACTTTTTAAATCTTTTTCTTTTTTTTAAATCTTTTTCTAATAAAGCCCATCACAAAGTTTACTTCTAACTTTAGTTTTGACATACAAATTATCAATATGAAAGAAAATAAATTGAAAGATGTAATAATAATAATCATGCTTTCTTGATAACACAAAATTAACCTTTGTGTTCCACAAAAACTTGAGCTCTACTTCATTTAAATTAAAAAAAATCTACGTTTCAATCTCATTTTATTGATCTTGAGATGATTGATGCTGCTCTATAAAAATGTAACCTTCACAATACTGATGCAGCGTCAGATTTTAGTTAGAATTTTTCAGAGACCCATCTTACTGTTACAACTGACATTCAAAAACGTTATGTGGATATTCAAGATAAGAGTATGCGTAAAAGTGCACTACAATTCAAGTAGCAGCATGTCTCCTGCTGACCTCAATTTACAATATTAAATTGTAAAATCCGCAAATGTTGTACTTATAAAATTCCAAGTGTTTAACATTGTTAAAACAATAGAATGTGGTCAAGCAAGTATTATTGAGAATGGCATCATGGTAGCAGACCTTGGAAAGGTCAGTCATTTAAAGAAATAAGTCATTTAATCAGAGAGGATCAAGAAATATTATATATTTTTATTTTTATTTCATTTTTTATTTTATTTAATTTTTAATTTTTATTTTATTTTTAAAAAATATTTTATTTATTTATTCATGAGAGACAGAGAGCAAGAGAGAGGCAGAGACACAGGCAGAGGGAGAAGCAGGCTCCTTGCAGGGAGCCTGATGTAGGACTCGATCCCGGGTCTCCAGGATCACGCCCTGGGCCCAATGTGGCTCTAAACCGCTGAGCCACCCGGGCTGCCCAATATTATATATTTTTAAATTACTCATTTACTTTTATAAGGCATCACGAAAGCTGTAACAACATTTGGAAAAGGATGAGATGTCCTAGAGTAAATAACATTTACATGGGACTTTTGACAGTCACATTAAGCTAAGAAATCCATTGTTTTTTTTTTGTTTTGTTTTGTTTTGTTTTTGGGGAAATCCATTGTTGAAAACAATTCTTAAATACCTATTAACAGTGTACACATAAAACACATCTGATAATGTATTCAGTTGCTATAATTCGCTAAATAAAGTAATAATATTTAGAGAAGTTTTAGTTGGCTATAGACATGTGCAAGTAGCTATCCTTGATTGTATGCTGGATCATCTCTGATGTGGCTTAAATGATTTGCAAGGCAGAAAGGGACTCCTATTCCGTCAGCATTCCAGGTAAACCATCCTCATCCTCACCAGACTCTCTCCCTGTTACAGTAATCCAAATTAAGGCGGAAGCCTTGCCTTAAAAAGAAGCAGGATGGGTTCATTTCCTGATTATTCTTTTGTTCTCTTGTCATTAACCATTCGACTTGTATTCTGTCTCACACAGTCTTGGCTGGTTTCCTTTCTTAAAAGGCACGGAAATGCTTAGACTTTGCATTTGCGAAAGAGCCTGGAATATTCTATGAAGTCAGTCAGGGCATTTTGGGATGACTCGACCACATCACCAGTGATTAATGATGAGTTAAAATGTTAAGGCCATTTAGATTAAAATGCAATTAACCTATGGCAGCATTCCCTCTGCTTTTTAGGTGATAGTTTAATTCTTACTCATATTCACAGCTGGAAGGGGGGGATTCCTGGCCAAAGGCAGCCACTATGATGGACTTTTTTTTTTTTTTTCCCCTATGATGGACTTTTGATTTCAGTTATGTATTCGATTTTCACAATATATTAGGCAAGACAGAGGTTTTTCCTAAGCTGGCAGCTTCTCTCCCCTCCCCTCCCCTCCGCACCTTACCCCACCCCACCCCAACCCACCCCACCCCACCCAAGTTGAGAGTTGCCCAAGGAATATAATGACCATATTTCTTTCCATCAAAATATTACAGATACAATTACTATCCTGTTTAACTTCCCATCCCCATTCTTATTTTCCTTCTCTCCCAATTCCTCCTACAGATAAATGCTAGTATGAACTTGAAAGGCATTCCTCTCCTCCTTAGTTTTTACAGAAACAGCCATAGAAATGATAAAGTACCATCTTTTTCTTTTTAAACATTTCATATAAATGACAAGCTTTATAAGTCCTTCTTCAGCTTACCTGTTCACGCTCATTAACAGGTCTGTGCGATTCATCTGCGCGGAGTACATTCTAGTTCTAGTTTCGTAGCTACATAGGGTTCTGTTGTATGAATATACTGCAAGTTGTTGATCTAGTGCCAAGCTGATGGGCATTCAGTCTATTTCCAGTTTTTAACTGTGGTTGAACGACTCTAAAATGAATAGTATTTGGGTTACGTTGCCCTGTGTGGGAGAGATTCTGTGACGAGGAATTCCTGGGTTGTATACGTGCGGAGGGGTTCAGCTCTCCAAGGTATTGACTGCTAGCTGGCTCTCTGGAGTGGGTACACCAATGTACGGTTCCATCCACTCTATGTGACAGTCCCATTCCTTCTCACCCTTGCCAAATTGGATGTTATATTTAATTTTCCTTTAGATACTTCTCTATTATTTTAGTTATTATAATAAGCATATAAGGGTTTTGGAATTCACATGTCCGAAATAAAATTTAGGGTAAAAAATGCTCATGGCATTTGGACAGAAATTTTGCATCTGAAATCTGTCTTAAGAGAATATTGTGGGGGCATCTGGGTGGCTCAGTCAGTTAAGGGGCTGCTCTGGCTCGGGTCATGATCCCAGGGTCCTGGGTCAGAACCCCCCATGGGGCTCCCTGCTTAGTGGGGAGTTGGCTTCTCCCTCTGCCCTTCTGCACCCCCGCCCCTGGCTTGTGCATGCATTTGTGTGCTTTCTCACTGTCAAATAAATAAATAAAATCTTTTAAAATAAATAAAGATTTATTTATTTGAGAGAGAGCAAGTGAGCGAGTACACATAAAGAGAGGGAGAAGCAGACTCCCCGCTGAGCAGGGAGCCCGACATAGGGGTCAAGCCTGGGACTTTGGGATCATGACCTGATCCGAAGGCAGATGCTTAACTGACTGAGCCCCCGGGTGCCCCCAAATGTCAGACTCTTGGTTTTGGCTCAGATCTTGATCTCATGGGTCAGGTCAGGTGATGATCTCATGGGTCCTGGTATCTAGCCATGCTTTGGGCTTTGCGCTCAGCAGGGAGTCTGCTTTAAGATTCTCTCCCTCTGCCTCTACCCCCACTCACACATGCAAGCATGCTCTCTCAACTAAATAAATATATCTTAAAAAAAAAAAAAAGATTCCGTCTCCTTCTCTCTATGCCCCCCTCCATTTGCACGTGCATGCGCACACTCTCTTAAAAAAAGGGATGGTGGCAGGTGGCAGCCCGGGTGGCTCAGCAGTTTAGCACCGCTTTCAGCCCCGGGCCTGATCCTGAAGACCCCGGATTGAGTCCCGCGTCGGGCTCCCTGCATGGAGCCTGCTTCTCCCTCTGCCTGTGTCTCTGCCTCTGTCTCTCTCTCTGTGTCTCTCTCATGAATAAATAAATAAAATCTTTAAAAAAAATAAAAAAGAAGGGATCCCTGGGTGGCGCAGCGGTTTGGCGCCTGCCTTTGGCCCAGGGCGCGATCCTGGAGACCCAGGATCGAATCCCACATCGGGCTCCTGGTGCATGGAGCCTGCTTCTCCCTCTGCCTGTGTCTCTGCCTCTCTCTCTTTCTCTCTGTGTGACTATCATAAATAAATAAAAATTAAAAAAAAAAAATTAAAAAAAAAAATAAAAAAGAATCGGAAAATTGAGGTTGCAGTGTAGAGTTATGTGGATGGCAGAGGTGACACTAGAGGAAAGAGAAAGGGCACATCAAAGAAGGACAAATTATTAGGAATTGTATATATAATTTTTGAGATATTTTTATATGAGCAACATTTTACCAATACAAATTTAATTTTAGAGAATGATAAGCATTTCTTTAATTTGACAGTATCGAATAGAGACATGAGTCAGTGAGAAATAATACTTGGCTACCTTTTAAAACAGAGCAAGAGATTCACAAAGTAAACGGTAGAATTAAACAGAATTGTAATAATACCTCAACTTTTGAAAATGAGAAGCCTTGGTTCTCTTACATAATCAAGGGCATGACAAAGTCAACACAAAGCACAGGAAATTATTCTGGTAAAACTCAATATCTTTGCTCTCAAAGCAGATTATTCAGAAGGTAAAGAAATACCCTTTATAACCTCTCATTAAGAGTAGACCGTTAATCCACGAAAATGTCATTTCACAAAGAGAAAAAACAAAGTTTGTTTTACATCCGTATATTTGACACTAAAGGTCTTTTTTACATTATAAGATGTTTTATTAACAAAAACCCAAACTTTGAGAAATATGGTACATTATAAAAACTAAGAAACTTAGGAAACACTGCTTGTATGCACCACATAGTGCAGACTTTTCCCAAGTAATGTTCTATATTAATCAGTTTAGAAACATGGGACGTCTGGGTGGCTGAGCGGTCTGCGCCGCCTTCAGCCCAGGGAGTGATCCTGGAGCCCCGGGATCGAGTCCCACGTCGGGCTCCCAGCCTGGAGCCTGCTTCTCCCTCTGCCTGGGTCTCTGCCTCTCTCTCTCTCTCTCTCTCTCTCTCTTTCTCTGTGCCTTTCATGAATAAATAAATAAAATCTTAAAAAAAAAAAGCACTAAATTCAGAGGGTTCTTATTTTTCACTGCTTGCATTATTCTTTTAAGGAATGTGCACTGAAGCACATTGTAAACCACTAATATTTACAACAGCAAAGATAATAAACTTAAAAAAATTGCATTTTGTCCGTTTTTCAAATAATATTTAACAGTCAACATCATTCTGTGATACTATTGATCTTGTGTCTTGCACATAGTAGATGCCTAACAAACATCTAATAGCCATGAACTTCAAGTGAATTATGTAATCACTTTCTTCAGTTCAAAACATGTGCCAATTTTAGACAGAAACCCTAGATACTGATACAGAAATGACAGCATGATGTGACAGATGATATGATAACCCCTAAAAAAATCCCCAAGACTGGAAGTATTTGTTTTCCAGGTCTTTAAAAAGATCTGATAAATAATTAAATCCTAGCCAATTTTGGCCAAAACAAATGAAATTCCTTTTCTGTGACCTTTTTGAGACTTCTCATAGCCATTTCGTTTTTTTCTTTTCTTTTTTTTTTTTTTTAAAGATTTTATTTATTTATTCATTAGAGACAGAGAGAGAGAGGCAGAGACAGAGGCAGAGGGAGAGGCAGGCTCCACGCAGGGAGTCCGTCGTGGGACTCGATCCTGGGATCCCGGGGTCACCACCTGAGCCAAAGGCAGTTGCTAAACCCCTGAGCCACCCGAGCTGCCCTTTCTTAGGTATTTTTGAAAATATTTGCAGGCAAAACGACTCTCTCTTTGGTAACAAAAGTATATTTGGCATACCTTGCATAAAAATCATTCCCCTTTTCCACTCTTGTTTCTAATAGTCCCATTGATAAATATTAATTTAATTATGATTTTTTTGCCAATTAGTAACTTCTGTTTTACAGAGAAAACTCGGTCATTGTACACTATCCTGCTCCATCATTTTGTAGTGGATATCCAAAGTTTATGGATGAATTACTCCTAGTTTTTAATTTTTTATTTTTTAAAGATTTTGTTTTATGTATTTGTTGTAGAGAGAGCCCGCAAGTGTGTGCACGCCCACATGCGCAAAAGGGGAAGGAGGGGCAAAAGGGGAGGGAGGGGGATAAGCAGATTTTGCTACTGCAAGCTGACAGAGGCTTGATCTCACCATTCTGAGCTCATGACCTGAGCCTATTAAGAATCAGATGCTTAACTAATTGAGCCACCCAGGTGCCCCTTATTCCTAGTTTCTAAAAATATATAGTTCCTTATAGCATAATCTCTCAAAGAATATGTTTATTAACAGATCCAAATATATGTAGCCTTTCTATACAGTATAAAATAAGAAAAAGTCACAAATTTAAACTTATCCTGAGTAGTTAATGTTTCAGTGTGTTTTTTTTTTTCCAAGATGTTATTTATTTATTCAGGAGAGACATAGGCAGAGGGAGAAGCAGGCTCCCCCAGGGAGCCCGAGACCCCAGGATCACAACCTGAGCCAAAGGTGGATGCTCAACCACTGAGCCACCGAGGTATCCCACGTTTCAGTGTTTTATCTTAGAAAAGGTCTAGGTATTTAAGAATACATACCATTTAACATAATTTAGCATGAATCTTAACTTATCAAAAGATAACTCAAACTTTTTTAAGATGACATTTTTTTTTTATTTTTATTTTTTTTTAGTTTTATTTATTTGAGAGCGTGTGAGTGAGAGAGAGCGAGCTTGAGCAGGAGGGGGGCAGAGGGAGAAGCAGAGTCCCTGCCAGGCAGGGAGCCCTACCTGGGGGTTCGATCCTAGGAGCCCAGGATCATGACCTGAACTGAAGAAAGACACTTAACTTACTGAGCCACCCAGGCCCCCCCCCCCAAGCTGACATTTAGTAAACATAATTACTGTTGAGATAAATTTTGTCAGAAGGATTGGTCAGTTTATTTAAACATAAATTTACATTCTTCATTATCATATTAAATATCTAGTAGATGTAATGCTAATTTATTTGACCAGTAATCCTGAATTAAGTTCAGGAAGACTAAGCTCAAGCCTAAGTATAATATAAATCTATAAAGTATAATATAATAGTATAGTATTAGTATAATAAAAATCTAACTTAATGTTGCTAACAGAAGACTTAACTGTTTTTATTAAAGTAACAGTATTAAACTAGTCTGATTTGCCAACAATTTACCTAAATTATGTGAACTTGAAATCTTAAAGCATTTGTGTTAATTTTTATAAGAATGCTTTCTTTTAAGTTTTTTTTTTTAAAGTTATCTCTATACCCAATGTGGGGCTCAAACCTACAACCCCAAGAACGTGAGTCATAGTCTCTGCCGACTGAGTCAGCCAGACACCCAGAATGCTTGTTTTTAATATGTCGGAAATAATCAGTTTTATCAATTTTTGAGAGTTTGGGTATATATACACACAAACATAAATACACAGACAAATAGTTTATAGCTTTAACTCTGAAACTTCAGTTACGGGTCAGGCATGAACACAGAAATATAAAACTCATTGGTTTATATAAAAATATTGGTTCTCATTTTGGCTCTGCTTTTATAATTTAGTAGGATTGTGTTTCTGGCAGATGGGAGAGGTTGAGGTTACCTGCTCAATATGAAGGGTAAAGCGTTCATAGGCACATTTGTGGAGGACACCAGTATTTTTCCCCCCTGGGGTGTAACCATATGGATTCTGTGGTCTGATTTTGGGATGTCTCCAAGGCACATCTGAGGGGGTGCAATATACAGTCTCTTTCCAGTTAGCTTTAGGTGGTTTTATCCTTTTTTCTTTTTAAGAAGAAAGAGAGAGAGAGAGAGGCAGAGACATAGGCAGGGGGGAGAAGCAGGCTCCTTGAGGGGAGCCCGATGTGGGACTCAATCCCAGGACCCCTGGTCACGCCCTGAGCTGAAGGTAGATGCTCAACCACTGAGCCACCCCGGCCTCCCTAGGAGGTTTTATCTTTAGGCGGTCGCTTTTAGTGTCTCTAAGAACCTCAAGGCCCGCTGATGGGGGGGCCGAGGGACAAAGTTCTCATGACTTCAGGCGTTAAGGGGCTGGAGTAGGAAAGGAAAGCAATGGTCAGAGTGGATATCTAATGAAGATGACCAAAAGGTTTGAGGGGGGTAATAGGAAGATTTGACGGGGGGAGGGGGTGAATAGAGGGAGGAGGAGGGATGAAGAAAAGGGCTTAAATGAGCCATTTTGAGTAGAGCCCATTTCATAAAGAGGTGACCGAAGTTCCAAACTATGCTCAGTGAAATTTTGCCACTTTTGGTGATGTTGGACCAAATGAGTGTTCTAGTGGAAGAGCATACAGTCAGCAGAGGAGCATTAGGATTAGGTCAACACTCAGATAAACACAAGAGACCTCACAGAACAGCCCTAAAGAGTCTTGCCTAGTGACATACCCAATGGAAGGATCAGGTATTACCTTCTTCTAGGAAGAATCAGGTATTACAGCCCCCCTTACAAAGCTAAAACAAAACAATCAAAAACAACTTCAGTCCAGGAATTAAGCAGCAAAATACCACAAAGAACCCCATTTAATAAAATCCAAATCAAAATAACCCACTACTACACTGACCAACATGTGGAGCACTGGATGAGGACTTGGAAGTTAACTCATCAACCCTATTTTCCCAACCAGGAAGGACACAAAGTGTCTGAGAACCTGGAGGTGATACCTGAGTGAAGACAACAGCATCCAGTGGGTGGTCAGCCCCCGATTTAAGTCATGGCACCAGAAAACTGTCAAACGAAACAAATCTACACTTAGATACTTAGAGCAGAAAAGACCTTTTTCAAAGGAACTATTGCATTAGGGAGAAGGTTCCAATTACAGAAATATCCAAGTATCTCAAAATCAAACACAGGAAGGCTTCTCTTTTACAGAGAGGGGCTAAGCAGTTAGGAAGGAGAAGCTGGGAGGTAGGGAGTGACGACGTTTGAGCGCAAGTGTGTGTCCCTGTGTGGCCGCCAAGGCTCACTGAGCTAATAAAGGGGGATGACCTGCATTTTTGGGTTTGTTCAGACTTGGGGGAAAAGCCAAAGTTCAGGGGCTGTGGGGACGAGAGAAGCCTCAGTGGGCCAAGGCAGATCATGGAATAAGAAAGGGGTAATTGTGAACACTTGATCAGTATGAAATTGGTGTTGTTTTAAGCAACTGTGCTTGTGGTAATTTGCTAGAACAACAATAGGAAACCAACACATGGATATATTAGGGAGGACAAAGGCTAAAAATTAAAGTATGTAAGTATCCATCTCAAGAAGTTAGGCAAGTGGCTGCAAGTTAAATCTAACGAAAGTAGAAAGTATTAAATACTAAAGGTAGGGGATCCCTGGGTGGCTCAGGGGTTGAGCGCCTGCCTTTGGCCTGGGGCATGATCCTGGAGTCCCGGGATCGAGTCTCACGTCGGGCTCCCTGCATGGAGCCTGCTTCTCCCTCCGCCTGTGTCTCTGCCTCTGTCTCTCTCTCTGTGTCTCTTGAATAAATAAATAAATAAATAAAATCTTTAAATAAATAAGTTAATAAATACTAAAGGTAAAGGAATATACAAGTGGATACAAAGATTATGACTAATATCTAATACTTTTGAACTTGTAGATAAAATGGACAGATTCTTAAACCATGCACACAATTTATTGAACAAGATGTAAGAAGAAATAAGAAATCTGATTTTCTATAGATGCTGGATTTGTTATTAAAACTATTCCCACAAACTAAAGCTCAATCCCATATGGCTTCATTAGTGAATTCTTTCAAATGTTTAGATAAGAAATAAAGAAGCTACTTTACAGAAACATTTCCAGAGGATATAGGCTGAGGGAATATTAACCAACTCTTTTTGTAAGTCTAGAATAACCTTAGTACCAACATTTGACAAGGATATTACTAGGAAAAATTGTGTCATTATATCTTATGAATATAGATTCAAATACCATAAGCAAAAATGTACCAGATTAGTCCTAGTAATAAAGAAGATAATACATAGTGGCCTACAGGTTTTATTCTAGACCTATGAATTGTTTACCTTTGCAAAATCAATCGGTTTAATTCACCATGTTAACGGGAAACAAGAAAAATCTGTGTAGATGCAGGAAAAACATTGATAAAAGTCAAAACCATTACATGTTAATAATTCTTAAAACTCTAGGACTATAAGGGAATTTCCTTAATCTGAAAAGGGTGTCTATAGAAAAATAAAAACCCCCAACAAACATATGCAAAGTCCCCATTGTGATATTAGGTTAAAACAAAAGGCTCTTTTTTTAATAATAAATTTTTTTATTGGTGTTCAGTTTGCCAACATATAGAATAACACCCAGTGCTCATCCCGTCAAGTGCCCCCCTCAGTGCCCGCCACCCAGTCACCCCCACCCTCCTCCCCTTCCACCACCCCTAGTTCGTTTCCCAGAGTTAGGAGTCTCTCATGTTCTGTCTCCCTCTCTGGTATTTCCCACTCATTTTTTCTTCTTTCCCCTCTATTCCCTTTCACTATTATTTATATTCCCCAAATGAATGAGACCATATAATGTTTGTCCTTCTCCGATTGACATATTTCACTCAGCATAATACCCTCCAGGTCCATCCACGTTGAAGCAAATGGTGGGTATTTGTCGTTTCTAATGACTGAGGAATATTCCATTGTATACTCAGACCACAGCTTCTTTATCCATTCATCTTTCGATGGACACTGAGGCTCCTTCCACAGTGTGGCTATTCTGGACATTGCTGCTAGAAACTTCGGGGTGCAAGTGTCCCGGCGTTTCATTGCATCTGTATCTTTGGGGTAAATCCCCAGCAGTGCAATTGCTGGGTCATAGGGCAGATCTATTTTTAACTAAAAGGCTCTTAGCACTAGTTCTATTTAACACTTTACTGACGATCTTAGTGCAAAAAGCAAGGAAAATAAATAAACCTCATGAGCTTTGGAAAAAAGAAATAAATACTATTTTTTGCAGGTGATAGGATTATGTATGCAGGAAATCTGATAAAAAATCCTATCTTCAGACAAATTCTTAGAATTAAGAGAATTTGGAAGTGATCCTAAGTGCAAGGTCTATATTGATAATAAAGCAATGGTATTGTGTGTAGTAATAACAAATGATTAGGAAAAAATGTCATTAAGGAGATTATTTAAGAATATCCAGTAATGAGGGACACCTGGGGGGCTCAGTGGTTGAGTGTCTGCCTTCGGCCCAGGGTGTGATCCCAGGTTCGTGGGATCGAGTCCCTCATTGGGCTGCTGCATGGAGCCTGCTTCTCCCTCTGCCTGTGTCTCTGCCTCTCTCTCTGTGTGTCTCTAATGAATAAATAAATAAAATCTTAAAAAAAAAACCTATTATATGAAAACTCTATCATCTGAGCAATACTACTCCTGGATAAAAGCCAACCCAAAAGTTGAGACTTTTGTACATGAATAGAATACATACGTATATTGTACCGTAAGGACAAAACAAAATAGCATACAGCAGTGCAAGTGAACCAACTACAAAAACCTGTGACCGCCTGTCGAGCAAAATAATTGAGACACAAAAGAGTATGTAATTTCTATAGTTTATGATTCCATATGGTGTCCACTGGGGACCATTACTGGGTTAAGTTGAGAGCACTGCATCATTGGATGTTGAGTAGCCTCACCAAGATGATATATTCTGATTTATTAGCTCCCTGGCTGTCTGCACTTGAGCTACGTTGCTCTTCCTTCTTTTTCTTAAAGGGGTGAAGGTTTATGTGTCCCAACACCTTCACACATGCTTTTCATTGTACTTGGAACACTTTTTTCCACTCCTCTTTCCTTGCCTGACTTCTGTCCTTAATATCATAGCATAAATAGAATTTCCTTAAGAAAGGCCTCAAGTAAAGAAAAAAAAAAAAAGTCCTCAAGAAATCCCAGTCTAAATTAAGTAAGCACTGTTATTGTCTCCTGACACCTTCTAGCATTTCTTTGTAGTATTTATCACTGGTTTTGAGTCTTCATTTTGATAATTATTTGTTCACTTCCATTTTATCCCCTGGACCGTGTTCCATCAGGGCAGGACCACTTACATTCTTACACTGTTCTATCTCAGAGCTTATTTTGGTGGATTCTAAATATATTTGGAAAGTGAATGATCGATTGACGAAACGAATGTAAGAGGGAAGGTCTTAAGTGGATAGTTTCTGGCATCATAGAGACCAAAGTTAATATCTTGCCTCCATCAATTACCAGCTGTCTAACGTTGGGCAAGTCCTTTTAACTCTGATTCTCTATTTCCTTATTTACACGATAGGGGAAGCAGACCTTTTCTCAATAACTTGCCCTATTTTCTATCTTATTTCCGGCTCATGTTCCACAATCCGTGTCTTTTAGTCATCACTGATCTTTGTCTTTTGCAACTACCCGCGACCTTGTTGGTGGTCAAACAATCCAGAACTTAATTTTACATGAACTCTGCAAAAACATAGTCTAAAATCGACAAGAGCAAAATGAAAAAATAAAATCAACAAATGTCAGAGCCCCAGCCCTACACTAAGCATCCATTTGATGCTTATAATAAGTACACTGTAGTACTCGTTATTAAAAAGCTGTTTACAGAGACCACAGAATCCCCTAATTTTAGAAAAAGAAAGGTTCTTAAAGATCATCTAGTTCACTTCCTTATCACACACATCAGGCAACTGTGTATTAAAAACAGGGAGGTAGGACTTCTCCTGGGCTTTAGTACTAGTCGTCACACAAATGCTCTGGGTCTGCTTAACATAGTCCTTCAACAGTCCTGGAATAAGCCAGCTTCCCTCAGCAGAGTAATCATTAAGGGATCAGGGGAAGGAAAAAGAGAAATCCAGCATGTAATGTGGATGCCACTTTCAAAGCAAGTAGCTCTGTCCATTTAGCAACTTAGAGGGACAGTTTTATTTTTTTTTATTTCTTTTTATTGGTGTTCAATTTGCCAACATATAGCATAACACCCAGTGCTCATCCCATCAAATGCCCCCCTCAGTGCCTGTCACCCAGTCACCCCCACCCCCCGTCCTCCTCCCCTTCCACCACCCCTAGTTTGTTTCCCAGAGTTAGGAGTCTCTCATGTTCTGTCTCCCTTTCTGATATTTCCCACACATTTCTTCTCCCTTCCCTTATATTCCCTTTCACTATTATTTATATTCCCCAAATGAATGAGACCATATAATGTTTGTCCTTCTCCGATTGACTTACTTCACTCAGCATAATACCCTCCAGTTCCATCCACGTTGAAGCCAATGGTGGGTATTTGTCGTTTCTAATGGCTGAGGAATATTCCATCGTATACATAGACCACAGCTTCTTTATCCATTCATCTTTCCATGGACACCGAGGCTCCTTCCACAGTTTGGCTATTGTGGACATTGCTGCTAGAAACATCGGGGTGCAGGTGTCCCGGCATTTCACTGCATCTGTATCTTGGGGGTAAATCCCCAACAGTGCAATTGCTGGGTCGTAGGGCAGGTATATTTGTAACTCTTTGAGGAACCTCCACACAGTTTTCCAGAGTGGCCGCACCAGTTCACACTCACACCAACAGTGCAAGAGGGTTCCCCCTTCTCCACATCCTCTCCAATATTTGCGGTTTCCTGCCTTGTTAATTTTCCTCATTCTCACTGGTGTGAGGTGGTATCTCATTGTGGTTTTGATTTGTATTTCCCTGATGGCAAGTGATGCGGAGCATTTTCTCATGTGCATGTTGGCCATGTCTATGTCTTCCTCTGTGAGATTTCTGTTCATGTCTTTTGCCCATTTCATGATTGGATTGATTGTTTCTTTGCTGTTGAGTTTAAGAAGTTCTTTATAGATCTTGGAAACTAGCCCTTGACCTGATATGTCATTTGCAAATATCTTCTCCCATTCTGTAGGTTGTCTTTGAGTTTTGTTGACTGTATCCTTTGCTGTGCAAAAGCTTCTTATCTTGATGAAGTCCCAATAGTTCATTTTTGCTTTTGTTTCTCTTGCCTTCATGGATGTATCTTGCCAGAAGTTGCTGTGGCCAAGTTCAAAAAGGGTGTTACCTGTGTTCTCCTCTAGGATTTTGATGGGACAGTTTTCAATTTTGCTCTTATAGACAGACATTCAAGAGGGCCAGATGTAGCTTCCCAACGGACCAAAGGAATGATAACTTTACACTTAATTGAGACACTTCATTCAGAACTGCAAAACATTAACCTCATCAGACTCCAAGAAGACAAAAAACGATGAACTTATTAAAAACACCCATTTACACATTTTTGTTATTTATCACTTTTTATTAAGGTGTAACATTAATGCACCATTTTAAAGTTTACACTCCAGGGACATTTAGACCATCCACAAGGTCGTGCAACCACCGACTTTACCTAGTTCTAAAACATGTCATCACTTCAAGAGGAAACCCTGCACCCACTAAGCAGTTACTCCCTACATGTATTTTAACGTAAGAATAAATTTAAATATGTGCTTAGTGCGTATCCTCTGGTGTGCATTTAGGAGGAGACAAAACTAGCTTGAGATCTTTGAAATGGTTGCAACAGAATCCCTTTTACTGTTGCCGTTGCCCATGACCCTTTTATGAACTCTTTTATATGTGTCTTTAGAGTTGGGTTTCCTTTTTTTTGTTTTTGTTTTTTTTTAAGATTTTATTTATTTATTCATGAGAGACGCAGAGAGGGAGGCAGAGACACAGGCAGAGGGAGAAGCAGGCTCCATGCAGGGAGCCTAGAGTTGGGTTTCATTTGGACAAGATAACTAATCAAGGAGTGACTAAATGAAAAAGAATAGCGCCTCAAAGCATTGAGTTTCTCACAATGAACACATTTTAGGAAATTCAAATATTTTCAGAGCTCTCTAGTTTGCAGTGCTTTAGAAAACACTCAGTATACAGCTATCCACACAGACACGGGCATACACATCCCTCCAACCCCTACCTACATGGGCACTTTGATTTCCCTGTGAATGTCCGAGTTTTAGCAGGAGAAAGGAGCCTCTATTAGCTTTAGCTAGTGAAGCATCTCCTTTTGTTAACTGGCAAAGCCTTGGATCTGGAAGCTCAGAAAATCCCACCACAGTGGGGACTAAACAGCTTAGTAATTGGTAATGGCCCTTGGTGTTGTATGTATAGCAAGAGGACGTGTTAGCCATAAGGGACGTTTCCCTTTTGGGAACAAAAGGGTGCAAAGTGAAAAATGCAGTCACGTTTATTTACACTCAGCCCTCTCTACTGATCTCAGCAGTTTGTGGAATAATCACCACATGGCCGGATCCTGCTCTCCTGGTAGAGACTGAAGCAGGCTGTGCAGATCATTCATTCTTAATTCCTCCCTCACTCTTGCGGACGCCCCCTTTCCATTTCCATTCTTCCAGCCAGTCCCCACCTAGACTGCTTCCGTTTCGAAGCAAATGCATATGTATCGTGGGGTGTATTTGGAGCACCAGATCAATGCCTTCTGTTTTCGAGCCTTACAGAAATGTAGCTAATTTTAACATCCTCCCCCTGAGAGTAGGGTACAGGAGTGGAGAACTTGAGAATGTATTTTTATCTTACGTGATTTAGATTTACCTTTACTCTTGGAACTGAGCTATTGGAACATATTACTTATAAAGGGACTCCATTGTACTAGTCATCAGTGGGATTGTACTAGTCATCAGTGGGATTGAATGTATGTCTGAGTTTGTCAAATACGAGGGAGCCATTCCAGAGAAGCCCAGAATCCTAGCACTAGCAGGGATCTCTTCAGTGCTTCAAATCCAACCTTGTCATTTGCTATTTGAGGAAACCAAAATGCCTAGCAAGGGAGGGAGTGGGTCAAGCTCATATAGGAAGTTCAGGGTCAGAGCTGAACAAATAATCTCTTCTTTGGGAAATTAGAATTGGCTAAAGAACCTGAGCGGATTATCTGTGGAGAGCCCAACTGACTAAATGATGGTATAAAATGCTTGCAAAGCACCTATGAGAAGGCAGGCACTCTTTTTTTTTTTTTTTTTAAGTGTTTTTGCATAAATGAATGTGATTCCTCTTCACCTCAACCTGGTAAAAGTTAAGTGTCTTTAGGGACGCAGATAGAAGCAACAGATATAGGATTTCAGCCCAGGGATCCTGGCTCCAGAGTCCAGGCTCTTCATTACTGGGAAAAGCCCAGTTAGACTTGGGAGCAGGCATGTGCGAACGGGTACAGCAGTCCACAGAGACCAGAACAAGGCCCACATGGAGAGACAAGAGCAGAGGAGAGACAGTGTGGCCTCAGCAAAAGAAGATGAAAGGGTATATCATTGGGGTGGAGCGAGGGAGAAAAGGATGGTGTGTGGGAAGGAAAGATGGACTCAAGTGGCCTGATCCTTTTCTACTTCCTGTGAAGTCTCGGTTTATTTCCTGTAGTGATTTCTAGGAGATTGTCCTGTATCCTTATAATAAATCTGGTTTTTTCCTGTGATCTTCTTGGATAGACTTCTGTTACTAGCTCTTGGCAACTGAATAATCCTTAAACAGTGTGTCTTTTCACCAGAAGGCTGATTTCCATATGTCTTTGAGGAAGGCTGAAGAGTAAAAGCTGTGTCTCCGCCCCCCCGCCACCTCGCACTCTTGTGCTTCACTCCAACCACTTTCCCTTTCACTCCCAGCTTCCCCCCACCCCTGCTCCTGCTCTGAGGCCACCCTCCTGTCCACCACAGCTGTCCCCTCCTAGACCTCAACCTGATGCCCTGTGCCACCCCCCTCATCTTCTCCCCTCCATTGGCCCTTATGCTACATCTGTAGTTGTCCCTTCCTTTGCCCACCTCACTGTCGCCAAGTAGTGCAAATGACACTAACAAAGTGGCCACGTAAGGAGAAAAATATTTCCTGTGTCGATACAGCAGTGTCAGTGCCTCTGTATTTTTTGTACAGGGTCTCACGTTAATACCTGTGTATGCGCTCAGCAGTTGAGGATTCGCGCAACACTTTCACATAAGCCCTTGATCAGATTCTCACAGTACATGGATAAGGTAAAGAGGGCTGGTTTTTAAAGTTCCAAAAAAAAAATTTTTTTTGGAATTTTATCCACTTCACTGAAAGCACTTTTGGGGGAAGTGACTATCTTTTACCAATTTCCATAGCTCCCGAAGTGACTGGAGCCTAGTGAGCTTTTCATGTTGTTTAAAAAATGGGAGGTAGGGAAGTAAATGAATGAAGAATGAGTGAACGGATGGCATTATCGAGTGGTTTATTCACATTTCCTGGATGTTGCAAAGCCAAACCAATTGTAGAACCAAAGTGTCTGAGTCCTAGTATAGACTTTTGCCCTATTGTACTGGGCGATCAACACTCAGCATGAATCCTATTTATACAGCTCAAACAAGAAGGAACTTTTAATGCTATCTTAGCTCCATTAATTGGGAAAGACTATCTCCAACTTGATATTTCAAAGGCATTTTTTTCTCAACACTACATATATTTTTAAGGATAATCTGCAGATAGGCATTACAAAGACACAAAAGAGCATAGAGCAGGCATGAATAAAAATAATTGGACATTTTAAAAGCAAACAAACCAGAATTTATACATCTAAATGAGTGCTGTCCTTCTGAGTAGTCCCCCTGGGAAAATACCAACATATTCCAGTGACGGCGCCATTGCTCGAAATGCAGTTGGAACTGTTGTATGGGAAATGACTCTTGAGACTGATGGGAACAACAAACTCAAGGAATTCCATTTTATTTGTTTATATACCCACTTTACATAAAAACGAGTCCCTTTAGACCCATCATCCTACAGAATGCCAGGTAAAATTCTAAGTAGATACATATTAATTTCTCTTAACACATCATGACTTTTCCCTTAATTATAAAATACAGGCTGAAAAATTAATATTTTACATAGGTGGTGCCCATTGTCAGAGGTACTATCATCTAAATTAAAAGTCGGCATTTCAGACACAAGTTAAATATTTTTTATCCTTTTCAACTTATTGTGGTTCCTGTAACCATCTCATCTATGTGACAAGAACACCCAAATGCTAGTTTAGGAACCATGTGCCTTTCCAATGGCTTCCCAGAAATTAACTGTGTCTGCTGTGCTCTTCCAATCTGTTGATAACAGCTGCTTTTAGCTGCTGTGATCTTTAAAATGGGAATAGCTGCAGGAACCATCAAGAATTGTGATCTCCATCATACTTTCTGAAGCGGATTTTAGTCGGATTTGTATTGGAAAGACACCTGGCCCTATGTTCCCTTATATATTTGGTTCCGTATTTTTTTTTTGATCCATTTATTCTAGATTTTTCCTGGCATTTCTATAAGACTTAGAGATTCCTTGGCATTAGGAAGTTCCAACAGTGAAAATCTGCCTGTGAAATATGGTAACAGCGCTGAAGGATGAACACTCAGGCAGCTGTCGAATAGTGGAGAGAAGACATTTAGAACCAGGCAAGTAGTCTGTGAGAACTTGGGCTGATAATTTTCTTTCCTGGAGTCTTCTTCTTAATTTATGGAAGGAGAGGTGTTATATATATTGACCTGGAAGATTTTGTCTGTGAAGATGAGATATCTTTTGCACCATTCCCAGACATAGTACGTGGTCCACACGTGGTAGCTGCTACTGTCATCACCATCATCATCATCATCATCATCATCATCATCGTCGTCCTCATTATTATTTAAAGGTATTGTGTTGTCCAGGATATACTGAGATAAAGAAAAATAGCCCCCCAAACATCAGTGACTCAAAACATGCATTTCCCACACCACAATCCAATTAGTCACTTGTACTGAGTGACTCAGGGATCTCTGTCACGGCCAAGTTGCCCCACTGCCATCACTGACTGTCCTGTGTCCATATTTGCCCAAAGCTGTGAGACAGGCAGCTTAGAGCAGACACTGCATCACAGTAGAGGTATCAGCATCCCTTCTGCTCCCATTTCCACTAACCAGAACTCCATCCTGTGGTCCCCATAGAAACTCTGGAGCCTGGGGAAATGTGCTCTTCCTGCGTGCATAGGAAGAGGCAATGGGGGGGCCGGCTCACAGCATAGTAGTTTCTTTGTCACCCACAGTTTCTTTATATTGATAATAAGTACCTGCTACCATCATAACAACAACCTCACAAGTGTGTTTCCCTGTGTTTGTCCTCTAGACCTTCTGTGGCCTTGCTCTGTAGGGCATCTCTAAGAACACCTTTGCAATCAGGAACCCAGCCCGGATGGCTGAGACTTTGTGAACTGAAAATACTCAGTTTGGTGCTCTAGCTGCCTGAGGTGGACGGAGCACGGAATGTGGGAGTCTGCCCATTGGACAGTCAGACCCCTGCTGTTGGGGCACCTCCAAACATTCCAGCGCAGATGACAGCTTCATCTGGGCCCGTTTGCGCGCCAACTGGGGATCCCTATTCCAGGACAAAGCTCCAAGTGGTATCGTTAGCATTTCTGACTAGAAATAATTAATAACAGGTCAGTTTGTCATAATGAGAAGGAATCCGTGCCACAGCAACAGCTGATACCAGGGAAGAATCATTCACAGAGAAATTCATTAGGAACATTTCCATTCAAAGAAACAATTTATCAAGAACTCCCACCAAAAAGTGAATCCTGCCAAATTAACAATCACTATAAAAAGCACTCTGCTCAAATGGAAGCTGGAGCTCACTTTGAATCTCAATTTATATATAAATTGTCAGGAATGACAGACTGTATCTATTCAAATATAACTGCAACATTAATAGGAATGTCCTAAGCCCTATTCTTTTGTTGCGTGAACCACTGGATTGAAATCGCTCGCTGCTCACCACTGTGTATAAATAAGTATATTAATCATGCAAACCCATAGTTTATGCAGCTCAGCCATTCTCTCGGGTTTACCTTTTTGTTAAATTAGCTAAACAGCAAAATAACTTGCATTTTGGTACGATACTACCCGTGTAGATTGAGGGACGTATAAGAGACGGTGCTGTAAATGTTAAGCTGTGTTAACACTTAGTTTTATTTCCTCTGTATCTCTTAATTCTGCTTGTCGTCCTTTGTCTCTATTGCCACTGACCCAGCTGCTATCATCCTTTACCTGGGCAATAGCAACAACAACAGGTGCACCTGGCTCCCCCTCTATTTTGGCCAGAGCATAAAAGTAATACAGGGTGTGTCACTCTTCTGCTTAAAACCAATAGCTTTTCTTTCATTTAGAATAAATCTAAATTCCCTACCATGACCTCGGGTAGGGATTTGGCTCCTCTGATTTCCCCAACGGGGCCTACTACTTGCACAAATTTGTATCTGTACAAATGTGTGTTCTCCCAGTGTGAGCAGAGGTTCCTTGGGACGCTTTACATTTATACGATCTATACTGCTTTTGCCCAAGCCTTTCTCCACTGTCCCTTTAGAAAGTCCCATCAGAGCTAATTCTTTGGCCATGGAATAAATAGTTTTCATTACTTTATAGTCTTAAATCATTTTCCCTTCTAAAGTATTATTAATTAGCTCAGCTGATTACTGAAAATGCTGACTAATTTGTTGAACATTTGGCTGCGGCAAATAACCTAATTGCAAGTTAAGAATGACCTATGTCGGGATGCCTGGGTGGCTCCGTGGTTGAGCAGCTGCCTTCAGCTCAGGTCATGAACCCGGGATCCGGGATCAAGTCCCACATCGGGCTCCCTGCGGAGAGCCTGCTTCTCCCTTTGCCTGTGTCTCTGCCTCTCTCTCTCAGTCTGTGTCTCTCATGAATAAATAAATAAATCTTTAAAAAAAAAAAAAAAAAAAAAGAATGACCTATCTCTGGGTAGCCTGGGTGGCTCAGTGGTTTAGCACCGCCTTCAGCCCAGGGCCTGATCCTGGAGACCCGGGATCGAGTCCCATGTCGGGCTCCCTGATGAGGAACCTGCTTCTCCCTCTGCCTATGTCTCTGCCTCTCTCTCTCAAAAAAAAAAAAAAAAAAATGATGGAGAATATTAGTAGAATGTAAATTAATCCCCAAAAGGGATCTCAGACATGACCTGTGCACTTCCAACATTGGTGGAAGAAGTCTACATTTCCAGAGAGGACTGTTTTTTGAAAAGGAGATACCTCTTATGGGCAAATCATTTTTCATCTTTCTGACAAGCACTCTGTTATTACCTTACCACCAGGCCTTCTACTTCCACCTTCAACTTTGGATTTCCTCAGGAGTTTGGGGACAAAAATCATAAAGCCAAGTGGAGGTCACAGTTAGAACTTTTTTTTTTTTTTTAAGATTTTGTTTATTTATTAATGAGAAACAGAAAGAGGCAGAGACATAGGCAGAGACGGAAGCAGGCTCCCTGTGGGGAGCCCGATGTGGGACTCGATCCTAGGACCCCGGGATCACTACCTGAGCCAAAAGCAGACGCTCAACCACTAAGCCACCCAGGCGTCCCACAGTTAGGACTTCTAAATGTCATCCTATCGTCATCCCTCAGCGTTGGCCAGGGCAATGAGTCTCCAGTTCGTACCCCAAAGAGCATAGACAGACATAGGAAATCTGGGTTTCTATTGTCATCAAAACTGGTGCCCATGTCCCATCAGTCTAGTGACGAAATGGTGTGCCAGGAGGACCTTGGAGTGCAATGACTTTCTACCAAGCGCTTTTCAGATCATAGAAAAAAACCACATCTCCTGCTTATTCAGATCTAGCAGAATGTTTCTTTAGTTTTAATGTAGGCAACACTTAGAGGGCCCACACTGCTTATCAAAGACTCCCCAAGAGTATTATTAAATGGATCATTCACAGCAGCTCTAATGTCAAGACAAGCAAGATGCTATGCACACTTACCAATCTGTCTTTGACAGCTCTCAGACAGTCCTCACGGCATCTCTGTGTGACTTCTGGGCTCTTAACAAGCTCTTCTGCTACATTCATCTACTTAGCTTTCAGCTCTGCTAGTTTCTCCGTCGGAGTCAGCAGTCGCACATGTGCCTTGCCTGTTCATTATGTCACCTTCCCCAAAGACTCACATGGGCCTAAAAAAGAAAGACACATTGGACAGGCAGTAGGTTTAAGGGTGACTTCCTTGACTGAGAATCCATCCCACTACGTCAGAATGAGTAATGGTGATCTCTTGAAATAGCATCTGCTGCTTTTTACACACTGGGTTTACAAGCTCCCCTCAAATGCTAGGGCACTAGTAGGAAGTTAGAAACCATTAGGATTAATTGAGTGACTCCGTGAGAAAATAAAAACAGTAGAGCAGCCCGGGTGGCTCAGTGGTTTAGAGCCACCTTCCTCCCAGGGCGTGATCCTGGAGACCCGGGATCGAGTCCCACATCGGGTTCTCTGCATGGCGCCTGCTGTGTCTCTGCCTTTCTCTCTCTCTCTCATAAATAAATAAAATCTTAAAAAAAATGTCTTTAGAAAACAACAACAACAACAACAAGTGCTGTCTTGTAGGGAATTTGTGATGTCCAGGAAGCAGCTGGGGGAGAAGACTTATGAAAGGCCAAAGATCGACTTTGATAGTACACTATGACCAAATGCCAGCTCAGCTCTCCTCGGAGGAGTGTGTGTCTTAGTCTTCTTGGGTTCCTGTTACAGAATACCATAGATTAGTTGGCTTAAACAACAGAAATTTATTTTCTCAGTTCTGGAAGAAGGAGGTCTCAGGTTCAGGTGCCAACGTGGTCAGTTTCCGGGCAGAGCTCTTTCCTGGTTTATAGGTGATGAACTGTCTTCCTGCTGTGTGCTCACATGGCCTTTTGGGGGTGAAATGTGCAGAAAGAATGAGGTCCTTCCTGTCTCTTCTTCTAAGGACACTAATCCTATTGGATCAGGGCCCCACCCTTAGGATCTTAATTATCTCCTTATAGATCCTCTTCAAAATATATAGTCACACTGGGGGTTAGGGGTACAACTCATGAATTTTAGGAGGACACAATTTAAGCCATAGAGATAGACTTAAGAATTTCCTGGGTAAGTTGGGCTAGGTTACTGTTTCTAAACCTCAGTAGGTTTGATTATGTCAATGAGACTGACTCATTGGCCTCAACTACTAATGGAAGTAGATGAGAAGGAAGCCAGGTAAGAAAAGGAATGAAGTGGATGATTTTTTTTAAGACCTAATTTATTTATTTATGAGAGACATAGAGAGAGAGAGAGGCAGAGACATAGGCAGAGGGAGAAGCAGGCTCCCTGGGGGAGCCCGATCCTAGGAACCTGTGATCGCACCCTGAGCCACACCCTCAGTTGACTGACGCTCAACTGCTGAGCCACCCAGGTGTCCCGAAGTGGATGAATCTTAGCCTGCAGATGGGAGTCCACTCTTATTTCCCTATTCATTTGGAACCAGGGATATAAAGGTCTCTAAACTCCCACCTCAGTTTCAACCAAGGCCATTCTCATTTGTTTCATTAGATATACGCATGACACAAAATTTGTAGGAACAAAGGGTTCTTCTGTTACTTAAAAAGGTAGTTTGAAATCCATGGGTTCAGAACAGGAGTCTGCAAAATGCTGTTTGTGTTGCCACCTGTTTTTTGCAATTATAATTTTATTGGCAAAGAGCCACACCCATTTGTTCCTGCTGTGTGTATGGCTGCTTTCGTTAGGAGGGCAAATGTGAGTAGATGTGACAGGGACCATATGTGACCCATAAGCTTAAAATATGTACTATCTGGCTCTTCAGAGAAAAATTTTGCTGACCTCTAGTTCAGACGATCTGCTTTAGAAATCCACATTATTAGCTCCTTCATTAACTTCAGGTCTCAGATGTATCTCCTGTCCCCACAGGCTAGATCAAATGTTCCTCTAACGTGCCTCCACATTTACTTGTGCCTATTCCTACCTATCCTATTCTCATGTTGCCTGTTCTTGTAAATGTTCATTTACTTGGTTCATTTGTATGCGTAAATATAACTGGCTTGCATGCAGTGATGATGTCAAGTCTTCTCCACCGTGTCCCCAGTACCTAGCATAGTGTCTGGAACATAAAGTGTTTAATAAATGTTGAATAAATGAATGAATGAGAAATGCATTCAGTATCCATTTCGAACAAGTATTTATTAGTATTTATTACATACCAGGCACTTTTGAAGCCCTAAGGATACAGTAGAAACAAAAGAAACAGAAAACATTGCCCTCATGGAGTTCATATGAGAGTGGGTGTTGAGGGGGAAGCAAATCACAAACGAGTTGACAAAGATTTAAAAACTATGTGTTTGTATATGTTAATTACTAAGGACAGAAACAGAAAACCAGGAAGGGCCAGATGAAATGTTGATGTTGGTGGCATCAGAGGAGTTGGATTACAACTTGAGATCAGGTCAGCTGTGAAGAATTCAACCAGAACGGAAGGTAACCTTTGAATAAAACCTGATGTTAGTGGACAGTACAGTTTATAAGAATGTATTTTTTTTTTTTAAGATTTTATTTATTTATTTGACAGAGAGCAAGTGAGCACAAGCAGGGGGCAGGGCAGAAGGAGAGGGAGAAGGAGCTTCTCCGGCTCAGGAGCCTGAAGCAGGGCTCAACCCAGGACTCCGGGATCATGACCTGAGCCAAAGGCTGATGCTTTAGGGACTGACCCACCCAGGTGTCCTGCTAATAAGACTTTAAGTTGGAGCTAACCCTGTGAGTGAGAGAGAATTCCAGAATCACTGAAGTAGTGCTTGGTAAAACTATATTGTGCACACACCCAAAAGACAGTTGGTTTGCTAACCAGGACCACTCCAACCAAAACATGGAGTGATGCTCAGGGATGCATTGTTATAAAGCAGCTGATATAGTGAGAAGGCAGTGATTGTTTCTTCTTTACAGTGATTGGTTATATTAGAATTTTCTTTCTTTTTTTTTAAGATTTTATTTATTTAAGAGAGAGCCTGTGTGCGAGTCAGGGGAGGGGCAGAAGGAGAAGCAGACTAGATTAGAACTAGTGATGTCATTAAGACTGTAAGGAGAGGGCAGCCCGGGTGGCTCAGCGGTTTAGCACCACCTTCAGCCCAGGGTGTGATCCTGGAGACCTGGGATCGAGTCCCACATCGGGCTCCCTGCACGGAGCCTGCTTCTCCCTCTGCCTCTGTCTCTGCCTCTCTCTCCCTGTGTCTCTCGTGAATAAATAAATAAAATCTTTAAAAAAGAAAAATAAAAAAAATAAAAAAAAACTGTAAGGAGAACAGTAGCCAAAGATTGAAAAATTTCCCAGAGCAGAGATTCCCAGGAGCCAAGATTTAGCCAATTAAATAACTCAAATGCATTATAATTTTTTAAAAGTTATTTATATGGGTCCCGCATGATGTATTAGCAAACACATGTCCTCATGATTACTTAGGACAAGACGAACATGAGGATGTTTTATTTCAGGACGCAGTGTTGCAGGTGTTTCCACCTAAATTAGGCCTCCATATGATGTGAGGAATCAGGTCATTTAATTAGAGGTATTTCTATAGAAACAAAAGAAAAACAGGTGCCTGGGAGCATCTAACTCTTGCTTTCCCTTAAGGTGGTGATCTTAGGGTCTTGAGATTGAGCCCTCAGGTCCCCAAGCTCAGTGTGGAGTCTGCTTGAGAGTCTGTCTCACTCCCCTCTGCCCCTTCGCCCCTCTAAAATAAAGAAATAACTCTTAAAAAAATAAATTAAAAACCCAAGGTTAATAGTTCAAGCAAATTATAGGTGACATTTCTGAGTCTGGAGTGCAGCCAGTTGCAAAAATTTGTAGATGCTGGGTTCAAAGCATCTCAAGATGGAGTCAGGGCACATTTTCCTGCTTTGCAGAGTGAATGTCTCTGGTGACCATTCTAAGTGCCCATGTAGCGGAAGGCATGAAGATTGTCCACACGTGAGCTGCTGTGACTCCTCTGAGGTTTATATCATGTTGTCCAGCTTTAGCATGCCTGGCGTCAGGGAAAGGGCGGTTAGTTTTAGTTTCATAGCGATTACAAGTCAAAATAGTGGGAGAAAATTGGAAATGTTAGTTTGAAGGGTTCTAGTCAACTATTAAAGGAAACTAGAATTCAGGATCCGGTCCAGCCTATAGGTGGAAAACTCAACCTCAAAGACAATAAACAGCACTAGAATCTGATATCCAGAAAGGTGTATTAGTGAAACAACATTTTTCTCTCTATAATCATCCACATTTGTGGCAACGATAACCACCGTAAAACTTAATTTGTTTTCGAATCTGATCTTTCTTTTTTTTTTTTTAAAGATTTTTTATTTATTTATTTATTTATTTATTTTTTTTTTTTTTATGACTTGAGTTTTATTTTTTATTTATTTATTTTTTTTTTATTGGTGTTCAATTTACTAACATACAGAATAACACCCAGTGCCCGTCACCCATTCACTCCCACCCCCCGCCCTCCTCCCCTTCTACCACCCCTAGTTCGTTTCCCAGAGTTAGCAGTCTTTATGTTCTGTCTCCCTTTCTGATATTTCCCACACATTTCTTCTCCCTTCCCTTATTTTCCCTTTCACTATTATTTATATTCCCCAAATGAATGAGAACATATAATGTTTGTCCTTCTCCGACTGACTTACTTCACTCAGCATAATACCCTCCAGTTCCATCCACGTTGAAGCAAATGGTGGGTATTTGTCATTTCTAATAGCTGAGTAATATTCCATTGTATACATAAACCACATCTTCTTTATCCATTCATCTTTCGTTGGACACCGAGGCTCCTTCCACAGTTTGGCTATCGTGGCCATTGCTGCTAGAAACATCGGGGTGCAGGTGTCCCAGCGTTTCATTGCATTTGTATCTTTGGGGTAAATCCCCAACAGTGCAATTGCTGGGTCGTAGGGCAGGTATATTTTTAACTGTTTGAGGAACCTCCACACAGTTTTCCACAGTGGCTGCACCAGTTCACATTCCCACCAACAGTGTAAGAGGGTTCCCTTTTCTCCACATCCTCTCCAACATTTGTTGTTTCCTGCCTTGTTAATTTTTCCCATTCTCACTGGTGTGAGGTGGTATCTCATTGTGGTTTTGATTTGTATTTCCCTGATGGCAAGTGATGCAGAGCATTTTCTCATGTGCATGTTGGCCATGTCTATGTCTTCTTCTGTGAGATTTCTGTTCATGTCTTTTGCCCATTTCATGATTGGATTGTTTGTTTCTTTGGTGTTGAGTTTAATAAGTTCTTTATAGATCTTGGAAACTAGCCCTTTATCTGATATGTCATTTGCAAATATCTTCTCCCATTCTGTAGGTTGTCTTTGAGTTTTGTTGACTGTATCCTTTGCTGTGCAAAAGCTTCTTATCTTGATGAAGTCCCAATAGTTCATTTTTGCTTTTGTTTCTTTTGCCTTCGTGGATGTATCTTGCAAGAAGTTACTATGGCCGAGTTCAAAAAGGGTGTTGCCTGTGTTCTTCTCTAGGATTTTGATGGAATCTTGTCTCACATTTAGATCTTTCATCCATTTTGAGTTTATCTTTGTGTATGGTGAAAGAGAGTGGTCTAGTTTCATTCTTCTGCATGTGGATGTCCAATTTTCCCAGCACCATTTATTGAAGAGACTGTCTTTCTTCCAATGGAGAGTCTTTCCTCCTTTATCGAATATTAGTTGCCCATAAAGTTCAGGGTCCACTTCTGGATTCTCTATTCTGTTCCACTGATCTATGTGTCTGTTTTTGTGCCAGTACCACACTGTCTTGATGACCACAGCTTTGTAGTACAACCTGAAATCTGGCATTGTGATGCCCCCAGATATGGTTTTCTTTTTTAAAATTCCCCTGGCTATTCGGGGTCTTTTCTGATTCCACACAAATCTTAAAATAATTTGTTCTAACTCTCTGAAGAAAGTCCATGGTATTTTGATAGGGATTGCATTAAACGTGTATATTGCCCTGGGTAACATTGACATTTTCACAATATTAATTCTGCCAATCCATGAGCATGGAATATTTTTCCATCTCTTTGTGTCTTCCTCAATTTCTTTCAGAAGTGTTCTATAGTTTTGAGGGTATAGATCCTTTACATCTTTGGTTAGGTTTATTCCTAGGTATCTTATGCTTTTGGGTGCAATTGTAAATGGGATTGACTCCTTAATTTCTCTTTCTTCAGTCTCATTGTTAGTGTATAGAAATGCCACTGACTTCTGGGCATTGATTTTGTATCCTGCCACGCTACCGAATTGCTGTATGAGTTCTAGCAATCTTGGGGTGGAGACTTTTGGGTTTTCTATGTAGAGTATCATGTCATCGGCGAAGAGGGAGAGTTTGACTTCTTCTTTGCCAATTTGAATGCCTTTAATGTCTTTTTGTTGTCTGATTGCTGAGGCTAGGACTTCCAGTACTATGTTGAATAGCAGTGGTGAGAGTGGACATCCCTGTCTTGTTCCTGATCTTAGGGGAAAGGCTCCCAGTGCTTCCCCATTGAGAATGATATTTGCTGTGGGCTTTTCATAGATGGCTTTTAAGATGTCGAGGAATGTTCCCTCTATCCCTACACTCTGAAGAGTTTTAATCAGGAATGGATGCTGTATTTTGTCAAATGCTTTCTCTGCATCCAATGAGAGGATCATATGGTTCTTGGTTTTTCTCTTGCTGATATGATGAATCACATTGATTGTTTTACGGGTGTTGAACCAGCCTTGTGTCCCAGGGATAAATCCTACTTGGTCATGGTGAATAATTTTCTTAATGTACTGTTGGATCCTATTGGCCAATATCTTGTTGAGAATTTTTGCATCCATGTTCATCAGGGATATTGGTCTGTAATTCTCCTTTTTGGCGGGGTCTTTGTCTGGCTTTGGAATTAAGGTGATGCTGGCTTCATAGAACGAATTTGGAAGTACTCCATCTCTTTCTATCTTTCCAAACAGCTTTAGGAGAATAGGTATGATTTCTTCTTTAAACGTTTGATAAAATTCTCCTGGGAAGCCATCTGGCCCTGGACTCTTGTGTCTTGGGAGGTTTTTGATGACTGCTTCAATTTCCTCCCTGGTTATTGGCCTGTTCAGGTTTTCTATTTCTTCCTGTTCCAGTTTTGGTAGTTTGTGGCTTTCCAGGAATGCGTCCATTTCTTCTAGATTGCCTAATTTATTGGCGTATAGTTGTTCATAATAGGTTTTTAAAATCGTTTGTATTTCCTTGGTGTTGGTAGTGATCTCTCCTTTCTCATTCATGATTTTATTAATTTGAGTCTTCTCTCTCTTCTTTTTAATAAGGCTGGCTAATGGTTTATCTATCTTATTAATTCTTTCAAAGAACCAACTCCTGGTTCTGTTGATCTGTTCCACAGTTCTTCTGGTCTCGATTTCGTTGAGTTCTGCTCGAATCTTTATTAGCTCCCTTCTTCTCTTGGGTGTAGGATCTATTTGCTGTTTTTTCTCTAGCTCCTTTATGTGTAAGGTTAGCTTTTGTATTTGAGTTCTTTCCAGTTTTTGAATGGATGCTTGTATTGCGATGTATTTCCCCCTTAGGACTGCTTTTGCTGCATCCCAAAGATTTTGAACGGTTGTATCTTCATTCTCATTAGTTTCCATGAATCTTTTTAATTCTTCCTTAATTTCCTGGTTGACCCTTTTATCTTTTAGCAGGATGGTCCTTAACCTCCATGTGTTTGAGGTCCTTCCAAACTTCTTGTTGTGATTTAGTTCTAATTTCAAGGCATTATGGTCCGAGAATATGCAGGGGACAATCCCAATCTTTTGGTATCGGTTCAGACCCGATTTGTGACCCAATATGTGGTCTATTCTGGAGAAAGTTCCATGTGCGCTTGAGAAGAATGTGTATTCAGTTGAGTTTGGATGTAAAGTTCTGTAGATATCTGTGAAATCCATCTGGTCCAGTGTATCATTTAAAGCTCTCGTTTCTTTGGAAATGTTTTGCTTAGAAGACCTATCGAGTATAGAAAGAGCTAGATTGAAGTCACCAAGTATAAGTGTATTATTATCTAAGTATTTCTTCACTTTGGTTAATAATTGATTTATATATTTGGCAGCTCCCACATTTGGAGCATATATATTGAGGATTGTTAAGTCCTCTTGTTGAATAGATCCTTTAAGTATGATATAGTGTCCCTCTTCATCTCTCACTACAGTCTTTGGGGTAAATTTTAGTTTATCTGATATAAGGATGGCTACCCCTGCTTTCTTTTGAGGACCATTCGAATGGTAAATGGTTCTCCAACCTTTTATTTTCAGGCTGTAGGTGTCCTTCTGTCTAAAATGAGTCTCTTGTAGACAGCAAATAGATGGGTCCTGCTTTTTTATCCAGTCTGAAACCCTGCGCCTTTTGATGGGGTCATTAAGCCCGTTCACATTCAGAGTTACTATTGAGAGATATGAGTTTAGTGTCATCATGATATCTATTCAGTCTTTGTTTTTGTGGACTGTTCCACTGAACTTCTTCTTAAAGGGGAATTTTAAGAGGCCCCCTTAAAATTTCTTGCAGAGCTGGTTTGGAGGTCACATATTCTTTTAGTTGCTGCCTGTCTTGGAAGCTCTTTATCTCTCCTTCCATTTTGAATGAGAGCCTTGCTGGATAAAGTATTCTTGGTTGCATGTTCTTTTCATTTAGGACCCTGAATATATCCTGCCAGCCCTTTCTGGCCTGCCAGGTCTCTGTGGAGAGGTCTGCTGTTACCCTAATACTCCTCCCCATAAAAGTCAGGGATTTCTTGTCTCTTGCTGCTTTAAGGATCTTCTCCTTATCTTTGGAATTTGCAAGCTTCACAATTAAATGTCGAGGTGTTGAACGGTTTTTATTGATTTTAGGGGGGGATCTCTCTATTTCCTGGATCTGAATGCCTGTTTCCCTTCCCAGATTAGGAAAGTTTTCAGCTAGAATTTGTTCAAATACATATTCTGGCCCTCTGTCCCTTTCGGCGCCCTCGGGAACCCCAATTAAACGTAGGTTTTTCTTCCTCAGGCTGTCGTTTATTTCCCTTAATCTATCTTCATGGTCTTTTAATTGTTTGTCTCTTTTTTCCTCAGTTTCCCTCTTTGCTGTCAACTTGTCTTCTAGGTCACTCACTCGTTCTTCCACCTCGTTAACCCTCGTCGTTAGGACTTCTAGTTTGGATTGCATCTCATTCAATTGGTTTTTAATTTCTGCCTGATTAGCTCTAAATTCTGCAGTCATGAAGTCTCTTGAGTCCTTTATACTTTTTTCTAGAGCCACCAGTAGCTGTATAATAGTGCTTCTGAATTGGCTTTCTGACATTGAATTGTAATCCAGATTTTGTAACTCTGTGGGAGAGAGGACTGTTTCTGATTCTTTCTTTTGAGGTGAGGTTTTCCTTCTAGTCATTTTGCTCAGTGCAGAGTGGCCAAAAGCAAGTTGTATTGGGAAAAAGAGAAAAAGAGAGGAGAGAAAGAAGGAAAGAAAAGAGAAAGAGAAAAAAAAGGGAAGAAAAAGAAAAAAAAACGAAAAAAAAAAAAGAAGAAAAAGAGAAAGAAAAAGAAAGGAGAAAAAAAGGGGGTGGGGGAAGGAAACAAATCAAAAAGCAAAACAAAACAAAAACAAAAACAAACAAACAAAAAAAGAACCACCGGGGAGTATCTTCTGATTCTGTGTTCTTTAAGTCCCTTGGCTTCTCCTGGAAGTTGTCAGTCTAGCTGGTGTTCTGGGGGAGGGGCCTGTTGTGCTGATTTTCAGGTGTTAGCAGTTGGGGGAGCTGCTGTGCCCCTGCCTGGTGCAGGGCTCAGTGGGGGTTGTTTACCCCGTGAGGCCGCAGGAGGAACAGCCCCAGTGGCGGGGCAGCTCTGGAGCCCTGGATTCAGCTCCGGCAGGAACTCTGTCTGCAGGGCCTGGAGGCTCCGGGGCGGGGCCGCTGATGTGCTCAGCTGGGGCAGGAGCGTCCTCGCTGTCCTGGGCCCTCCTGGCCTCTGCCTGTCCCGGGGTAGGCCGGATCCTGGGCTGTGTCCCGGCGCCCTGTGCTCCGGAGCCTGCGCTGGTGGATTCGCGCTCCCGGGCCGCAGCCCCCTCCGCGGAGCCGCCGCCCGAGCCCCTCCGAGCTGCTCCTGGAACCGCGCAGCCCCCTCCGCACGGAGCCTCTTCTTCTGCCCGAGCCCCTCCGAGCTGCTCCCACCCCGCAGCCCCCTCCGCGGAGCCGCCGCCCGAGCCCTTTCAGCTGCTCCGGGTCCCGCCGGGTCCCGCCGTGCGCGCTGCAGCCCTTAGGGAGCTCGGCGCACTCTCCTGGGCGCGCAGTTGCTCTGTTACTGTCCCAGGGAGCCCGAGGGCATCCCCGCCCTCCTGGGTCCTGCTCCACCTCCCTGCGAGCCCCTTTCCGCCCGGGAAGGTCGGTGCAGCTCCTGCTCCTCCGGGACGGGGCTCTCCTGTCCTGGGGACACTCGCCCCGGCCTCAGCCCGGCTCCTCGCGGGGCCCCTCCCCCTTGGAGGCCTTTGTTCCTTTATTCCTTTTTCCCCGTCTTCCTACCTTGATAGATGCGCGAACTCTTCTCACTGTAGCATTCCAGCTGGTCTCTCTTTAAATCTCAGGCCGAATTCATAGATTTTCAGGATAATTTGAAGGTTTTCTAGGTAGTTTGGTGGAGACAGGTGATTTGGGGTCCCTACTCCTCCGCCATCTTGCTCCTCCCCCCCAGATTTTTTATTTATTTATGATAGTCACACAGAGAGAGAGAGGCAGAGAGGCAGAGACACAGGCAGAGGGAGAAGCAGGCTCCATGCAGGGAGCCCAACGTGGGACTCGATCCCGGGTCTCCAGGATCACGCCCTGGGCCAAAGGCAGGCACAAAACCACTGCGCCACCCAGGGATCCCCCCCCAATCTACTTTCAATAAACTTGGCCTGTAGCAAGAATAGTGATTGACCATACAGGCTTTTTGAAGTCTTCTTTGCTAGAACTTTGCCTAAGGGAGCTCAGATTGGACTTTGAAAAGCCTCTGTAGGCTAGGAAGCCAGGCAAAGGACTTGTCCTATTGTGTCCTTTACAAGAAAAGATTCTTATTTATGCAAATACATATATTGTCGTGAAAAAATAAGAATGTTTATCTATCTACTTATTTATTTATTTATTTAAAATGAGAATGTTTAATATGAGTTTCTGAATTGGGTAGGGATCAGGGAGGAAGACGAAGATGAATGTTTCAACCTTTGTTGCGAAGATATACTTGACCAAATTGCTGTGAGTTATAGGTTGTATAAAAGAGGAGAGAAAGGGCTTTCTGGGCTTGGGCCTAGTTTGTGCTAAATACACCAAGAAGGTCAGAATGGTTTCTAAACATGGGACCCATTATGCCTCCCTCAGGAAAATAAGAAGAAAATTGAAAAAAATATGTATGATTTCTCCTGTGGCAAAGCTGAGATGGAAAAATGGGTGACCTGACACTGTGGTTCCTATAGGAAAAATGGTAGCAGGTGGTGCCTGGAGCTGTAGCACCACTTCTGGTGTCTCTGTCGAGTTGGCCATCAGGCAACTGAAGGAATTGAAAGACCGGTAGATGCTCCACCATTTGAAACATTGCTGGCCTATAATAAATGGGTTGGTGTTAAGTAACAAAATTCCTTTGGTTTGTTGTTAAGTTTATTAATGACACGTCCTGATTTACATTGTGTTAATTTTACTTTCTTGCAAAACACTTGGAAATTAAAATCCTTCTAATTTTTATTGGAGAAGAAAAGAAGTAGAAAAAGGGGTCCTTTAAAGCTGTAAGACAAGACATTAAGGAATTAGCAGTGTTTTAAATGAAGCCATAAAAATTATAGTCCTTTTCATTGTTTCATTCCGTCTCATGTGATTAATTCTTGTTTTTCTTGATCTTGGATTAACAGCTTTATGAATCAACCGATTTTCCATACAAATTTGAGAATTTTTTTTTTTTTTCAGTAGCCTCCAACATGTGTCTCGAGCTCACAACCCTGAGATCAAGAGTTGCATGCCGGAGGGGGCACCTGGGTGGCACAGTTGGTTGGGCACCTGATTCAGATTGGCTCAGGTCCTGATCTCAAGGTCCTGAGTTGGAGCCCTGGGTTGAGCTCTGCACTCAGCGGGGAGTCTGCTTGTCTTTCTCCCTTGGTTCCTCCCCTCACTTGTGCTCTCTCACTATCTTTTGATCTCTCTCAAATGGGTGGATAAAATCTTTAATAAAATAAAATAGGGTTCCTGGGTGGCTTAGTCGGTTAAGTGTCTCCTTTAAGCTCAGGTCATGATCCCAGAGTCCTGGGATCAGCCCCCCATTGGGTTCCCTGTTCCATGGGGAATCTGCTTCTAAGCCTCCCCTCTGCTTGTGCTCTCTCTCTCTTAACCTCCCTCTCTCTTTAAAAAAACAAAACAAAACAAAACAAAAAAAAACAGGGCAGCCTGGGTGGCTCAGCAGTTTAGCACCACCTTCAGTCCAGGGTGTGATCCTGGAGACCCAGGAACGAGTCCCACATCAGGCTCCCTGAATGGAGCCTGCTTCTCCTTCTGCCTGTGTCTCTGCTTCTCTCTCTCTCTCTCTATGTGTCTCTCATGAATAAATAAATAAAATCTTAAAAAAAAAGAAAGCTTAAAAAAAAAAACTACAAAAAAACCCAACAAAAACCAAAACCTAAAACTTTTATAAAAAACAAATAGCCATGATCAAAGGTCTGGTACAAGTTGATACACATACAAAAAAATGATGCAGTTGACTTAATCATCCGTTTACCCAAAGTGGCAAAAGATTTCAAAGAAAAATAGAAAGTTACATAGTTGTGAAAGAAACAAAAACTGAAAACCCTTAGCTCTTTTAATATTGAAAAGACTCGGGTTGCTTTGCTAAGTAATGAAAGACCTCGTAAGGACAATGTGAAGCACAGGAAATTATTTTCCTAAGACACAGAATCTTTGTTTCCTAGGCAGCTTACATTAAAGGTAAAGAAAAGCCTTTGCTTGCAATTTCTTATTCAGAGCAGACTAAGGGCAGCCCGGGTGGCTCAGTGGTCTAGCGCCGACTTCAGCCCAGGGCCTGATCCTGGAGACCCGGAATCAAGTCCCACATCAGGCTCCCTCCGCCTGTGTCTTGGCCTCTCTCTCTCTGTCTCTCATGAATAAATAAAATCTTAAAAAAAAAAAAAAAAAAAAAGAACAGACTAATAGGGGCACCTGGGTGGCTCACTTGGTCAAGTGTCAGACTCTTGATTTCTTCAACTCAGGTCATGAGTTCAGAGTCCTGAGATCAAGCCTTGCTTTGGGGCTCTGCACTGTGGCCTGGAGCCTGCTTGGGATACTCTCTCTCCCTCTGCCTCTACTCCCCTGCCATCTCCCTACTCACCTGCTCTTTCTCCCTAAAAAAAAAAAAAAAAAAAAAAAAAAAAACAGGAGCAGACTAAAAAAACATGTGATTTAAACAGAGAGAAAACTATATTCTAATTCTGTACCCATAATAATACTTTTGATATTAAAGCTTTTTTTATTTTTGATATTAAAGCTTTTTTTTATTTTTTAAACTTAAATGCATTCCAATCTTAGCTTAACCACACATAAAATCCCTTTCTCAATATTCCTTTTCAAAAACCTTCTACAACCTTCTATATCCATTTATGTTTTGTCTTTTTTTCCTTTCTCATTCTGGAATAATTTTACTTCAGGGCAAATTACTTTCTTTTTTGCCTTACCAAACTACAAGAACACCAAAAAACCCTTCGTGTCCTTAATACTTTTTCTTACTCAAAAAACAGATTCTATTTTCCAGGTCTTCTTTAGTCATTTTCTTTCACTCTTATTTCTAGTGGTTTCAATTATATGTATTAATTAGAATTTTTAACCCTTAGAATGCTTCATTCCTGGTGAAAGCTAAAGTAAGCAATTGTGGAGTGGTAAAATTATGAATATGTTTCACAATTTATGTAATATATTCTTCATAGCCAAAGTTTCAGAGGTACAAAATGTGTTTATTAATAGACCCACATATCTTCTTCACTCAGCAAAAATTTTAACAGCCAAGTAGATAGATAAACTCGTGTCTACAATTTATTGTTTAACTAATTTGGATATGATATAGGTATTCAGTGAATATCCATATTTAATTTAACTTGGTATAGACATTTATTTACATTTATTTAAATTACTTTTTTTTTAAATTACTTTTTTTATAAATTTATTTTTATTGGTGTTCAATTTGCCAACATATAGAATAACACCCAGTGCTCATCCCATCAAGTGCCCCCCTCAGTACCCGTCACCCATTCACCCCCACCCCCTGCCCACCTCCCCTTCCATCACCCCTAGTTTATTTCCCAGAGTTAGGAGTCTCTCATGTTCTGTCTCCCTCTCTGATATGTCCCACTCATTTTTTCTCCTTTCCCTTTTATTCCCGTTCACTATTTTTTATATTCCCCAAATGAATGAGACCACATAATGTTTGTCCTTCTCCGATTGACTTACTTCACTCAGCATAATACCCTCCAGTTCCATCCACGTTGAAGCAAATGGTGGGTATTTGTCGTTTCTAATGGCTGAGGAATATTCCATTGTGTACATAGACCACAGCTTCTTATAACAATCATGCTTGGATTAGACATTAAACAGCTAACCGACATCTTAAGTTATTTTTCTTGAAAAATTTTGAAGATGAGAAGGTGGCATAAATTTGTTTGATTAGTAAACCCAGGTAGAAAAAGTCCTATGTCTGGATTACATTTCGCATTGACAACTCTGTATACATGTCTGTTGTTAGTAAACCAACAAACTTAAACTACCTTTACTTATCAAAGATTATGATTATTAGGTGAACTTGAAAAACATTTGGGCTTCTAGATTTCTGAGAGTATACTTGATTAATAGAAATGCTTAATCTTCTTTAACCCAATTAAATAGAGCTCTTTACAATTGACTCTGGCAACACTATCCAGAGGTAGAAAAATGTCACATATCTATAACATACATATGTAGACATACAAAAATATACAGCAGCCACAGAGATCTTAAAGCTTTTCTTTGAAAATTTTGCCATATCTCAGGGGTACAAAACTCAAAAGAACAGTTGGTTCCAAACTGTGTTTCTGACAGATGGAATAAGTGTACCTGTTCAGATGACTAACATTTTTTACCAAATATTTTCTTTTTTCTTTTTATTTGCATGCTCTAAGGATTCTTTTAGAGCTATTTTTGGAGTCAGTTTGTCTTTTAGAAGCTTCTACACATCAAACAGAGGTAGCATTCTATTGTCTCAGAGATGTTTGGAATTCTTTCTTTTAAGGATGTTGCTTAAGTTGGACTTGCCTACGTATAAAGGTTCCCCAAAGTTGCCACTATAATTCCAAAAGTTCACCCATTTTCCAAAAATACAAGGTATCCAGGTCAACAGTCCAAGTGGAGCCCATCTTTGCCTTTAGATTACCCAAGACCTCTTTGTTATGAGGGGCCCTATTTTCCAACAGCTGTTCCAAAACACAAGGAATCACGTTTTCCCCTCTTTGAAAAGAATGGAGTGACTTCGCCATCATGAAGCTTCACCAAGCAAAAGATGCACAATCAAGTCAGCTCAAAATGCAAAGAGAATGGAGTTCAGATCCAAGAGAGACTTAGTCTCAAATTCCAAGGTCAACAAGAAAGCCGTGAGCTCATTGAGCTCTGGGTATCAGCACTTGTTTGTTCGCTGGCTTCAGAGTCATTGAGGATGTTCTTTGGATCCCACTTCTGATACCATGAAATGTAGCAAAAGTTAATAAATAACAGAAGTGAAACCGATGAATCACTGAAGTCGTCATTAGTAAAAGGTTATTGTGCACACATCAAAAAGACAATTTGCAAACCAGGAGAGCTCAAACCAAAATGTGGAATGAGGCTCCAAGGTATATTGGCATGAAGTAACTCATATACTGAGAGGGCAACGACGCTTCGTTTAATATTAGAATTGTCTTCAGATGCTAGAATTGTCTTCAGATGCTAGGGAACTGGTCAGGGTTACTTCACAGCAACCTTGGGCAAGTTTAAGTTCGCTTCTGATTTCCAGAAGCATAAGGAAGAAATGACTCAGGTCAAATTGCTCTGGCAAAAGGAGCTAAATTAAGCTTTGTTTGTATGACTAAATGGGTTTTTATTTCTCTGCCCAGGGAATTTTTAAGGCAGGTCCCCGTTGTTTTTTATTTTAACGTTGCAAAACAACTTCCAGGTGGGAGAGATCTTGGCACATATATGGAATTGAAAGACATCCAGAAAGCCTGCAGTTATATGATGCTATAATTCTTTAAAAGGAAGTGATAGAGAAAGGGACTCAAATGTATCTAGTTTTCAGTGCTTTCAACAAAGAAAATGGATTACAGGGTAAATGGTTACAGATAGCAAATGAAACCTGAACTCAAGCATTGCACCTGAGAATCTACTGGGAATCAGTATACATTGAAATGGTGTTCCAAAGACTTTTGTATATTGTTTTCTTTAAGATTTTATGGGTCTGTAGAAAAGGCATGAAGGAAAAGGGCAGAAATCGGTAAACAGTAGTTCCTAATGATGAACTACATTAACACTGCCCCATATGAACTTCCGTAAGATAACTCAACCTTATGGTTTAAGAGCCAAGTCGAGAGCTGTGGGAGCCAGAAAAGGTAGGCATTCATTCTTAAATTCTTATATTTGTATCATTTACGTTGTGAAGAGGGCTGGAGGGGAGAATAGGCCCTCATGAAGTTTCTCCTCTAATATAACGGAGAACATATGTCCATAGATAATGAAAACATAGGCTTTGATTGAAGAGGTGACGTGAAGTTTCTGAAGTTTCTGAAGACCAGCATTCCTGGCTTCAGAACTGGAGGCTGAAACTCTCTATATGAACTTGGTCATTAATATAGCCAGTCTTTGCCTCAGTGTTTTCAAATGTAAAATGGCAAAAATGCTGCTTCCTAAGTTTATGTAGGATCTTAGAAGGGTGTCTGACACGTGGTAAGCACAATATTAGTGTTGTTTTCTAACTCCTCATTGACAATATTACTACCGCAGTCTTTATTAAATACCCTGATGGAGGGGCACCCGAATGGCTCAGTGGTTGAGAGTCTGCCTTTGGCTCAGGTCGTGATCCCTGGGTTCTGGGATGGAGTCCCTCATGGGGCTCCCTGGAGGGAGCCTGCTTCTCCCTCTCCCTCTGCCTCTCTTTCTGTGTCTCTCATTAATAAATTAATAAACTCTAAAAAAAAAAATAGTAAAAGCTCAAGATCAATTTATCAGCAGGTTTGTTTTGCCCAAGGTCTCCCTCTTTCTTGGCTTGCAAATTGCCATCTTCTGGTTGCATCCTCAGCTTCTCACTGTATTGGACTAGGGCCCAACCTAACAGCCTCATTTTAACGTAATCACATCCATAAATTCCTTATGTCCAAATTCAGTCATATTCTGAGGTACTGGGGGTTAGGGCTTCAACATACAAGTTCGGGGGGGTTGACCATTTAGCTCATGACAGAGAAGCTTCATTTCTCAATCTTTTTTGGTGCCTTCCATTCATCTTTCAGACATATAAATGCTACAGCGCTCCAGAGTTCCATCCTTAGATAAAGCCTCTTGTCCATCCACCCTTATTCTGTAGGTGACCTCATCCATCTAGTCCAGTTTTATATTTTTTATTTTTTTTAAGATTTTATTTACTTATTCATGAGAGATACAGAGAGAGCGGCAGAGACACAGGCAGAGAGAGAGGCAGAGAGAGAGAAACAGGCTCCATGCAGGGAGCCTGATACGGGACTCGATCCCGGGTCTCCAGGATCACGCCTTGTGCCGAAGGCAGGCGCCAAACTGCTGAGCCACCCAGGCGTCCCTAGTCCAACTTTTTAAAAGGGCAACTATGTCCATATGACAACCCAAATTACATCTGTACCCTGCACCTCTCCCTGGAACTCTAAGTACCTAATTTTCATATCTATCAGGGTAATTAAATTTATTTTTATTTTTTTTTATATTTTAATTATTCTTGAGAGACACACAGAGAGAAGCAGAGACACAGGCAGAGGGAGATGCAGGCTCCCTGCAGGGACCCCATTGCCAGGACTCAATCCCAGGACCCTGGGATCATGACCCTGTGCCAAAGGCAGACGCTCAGTCACTGAACTACCCAGTCGTCCCTATTTTTTTTTTTTAAGATTTATTTATTTATTAGAGAGAGAGAATGCGGGGGAGGAGCAGAAGGAGAGGGAGAGAATGTCAAGCAGACTCCCTGCCAAGCGTGGAGCCAGACACAGGATCCTGAGATCATGAGCCAGGCGCTCAACTGACTGTGCCACCCAGGCAGCCCCGATCTTGGGCTTTTAGCTTTTGGAGGGTGAAAAAAAATCTATACTGTGTCAGCTACCTACTCTGGTGTCTTACACGGCAGCTCAAGCAAACAGACATAATCAGATGTATTTGTTGTCTCAGAGCCAAAAAGAAAGGAGCTATAGAAATTCAGTGATTATCTGGAAAAAGGCGCTACTGATAGGATTGTATAACTCAGACACTGAGAAAAGCGTGTTGCGATATGGCAGTAGGGAAGTTTTATTTTTTTAAATTTTTAAAAAAGATTTTATTTATTTATTCATTCATGAGAGACAGAGAGAGAGAGGCAGAGACACAGGAAGAGGGAGAAGCAGGCTCCATGCAGGGAGCCCAACGTGGGACTCGATCCCGGGTCTCCAGGATCACGTCCTGGGCTGAGGCAGCGCTAGACCACTGAGCCACCCCTGCTGCCCAGTAGGGAAGTTTTAAGGCAGAATTCTGATTGGAATCCTTGAAGGAGAAAAGCAGAGGTGAGGATTTTGTAGCAGCGAGCGTAGAAGTTTTGCTGTGCATGGAGTTGAGGAACGGGGCTGGAACTGGAACTGGCTGTGGCCTCGCGGGAGGGCTTGGCCACCTGTATGCTGACAGGTACAGTTCCGAGTGAGGAGTAGGCCCCCAGCATGGCTCGTTTCTGGCTGAGCCACCAGCGAGGTTAAGACAGTTACTGAGATAGAGAACCCTGGAATAGGAATGCATCTCGGAGTCAGGTGATCCCAGGTCCTTCCTCCTGTCCTCCAAAAACGCGCCACTAAATGGGGCTCTGCATATGTGTCTTTTAAGTATAAGAGGATAGGAGACAGGCCAAGGTAGCTTCTTCATGTTTCCGTGACCGAGTGGAGCCTGGACGTACTGCACAAATTGTTACCCAGTGCAGAAGTCAACTGTCTGGAGATCAAACACAAATCTGGCAAATGTTAATGCCATAATTTATTCTTCTCGTACAAATGGGTATACCATCAAGTCCTGTGCACAGAAATTTTAAGACTCCCCCCACCATCCTGCAGAAGGGCCAGTACAATAAACTTAAGTCTCTCCTCCTTGTGTGCAAAGTGCTGTTGTCTTTATGAAAAGGAACCCTGGAATGGAGTTAGGTAATAATAAAAAGTATTTACTTTGTTCAGCTTTATTCTGGAGTCACACGATGCACACTGATCCGTGTTTGCGTTCTGCTTCCCTCCCTCTTTGGATAGGGGACCAGTCTCACGTCCCCTGGTATCTACCCAGGCAGGCGCTGTCCAAAAACCTGATTGACAAATGGTGAAGGAAATGGGAGATGGGCATATTATTTTACCTGGTAATTCCACTCACCCACTTATAAAAATATACACCAATAGTGTAATGAAAAATGTATTAGATTTGTATAGACTATATCTATCTAATATCCATTATGTCCAAAAATTTTTGTTAAGTCCTATTTCTTCAATAACAAAGAAATTCTAGGGGCACCTGGGTGGCTCAGTGGCTGAGCATCTGCCTTTGGCTCAGGTGGTGATCCAGGGGTCCTGGGATCGAGTCCCGCATTGTGCTCCGCACAGGGAGCCTGCTTCTCCCTCTGCCTGTGTCTCTGCCTCTCTCTGTGTGTCTCATGAATAAATAAACTCTTAAAAAAAAAAAAAGAAATGATTAAATAAATTATGGGATAGTATCTATGTATTGAAATGGCATTTTAAGAGATTTATGTATATGAAAATAATCAAATAGACTGCTGTTTTTATTATTTGCTTAATAATGCACTAATTTATATTTCATTTTACGTTATTTCTTAGGTTTATTTATTTATTTGAGAGAGCGAGCTTGGGTGAACAGAGGGGGAGGGTCAAAGGAGAGGGAGTGGGAGAGGGAAAGAATCTCAAGCAGGCACCCTGCCGAGCTCAGAGCTTGAGATAGAGTCTGAGATAGTGACCTGAGCCGACTCAAGAGTCAGATGCTTTACTGACCCGCTCAGGTGCCTGCCCCATTTCCTTTTATTTTTTGATGAAAGTAAAATTTACATTTGGTGAAATGCAGATCGTAAGGGTATGATTTGATGAGATATGAAAAGCGTATAAACCCAAGCAGTGATCACCTAAATCAAGACCTATCCCTATCACCATAGAAGTTTTCCTCAGGTTCCCTTCCGGTAACTCTTACAGGCAACCACTTCTATAGTTTCCTTCATCATCAGTTTTTTTTTTTTCTTCTGGAACTGCATTTGAATAGAATCATGCAGCATCTGTTTTGTTTTTATTTGCTTCAAACTTCCTCGTACAACTTTTTAAAAAAGGCTTACCCAGTTCCTGGTGTACACACCGGTTTTCAGAGGGAGAGGGAGAAAAGGGGTATTGAAGTGGGGATTCGAGATTCTGTTTTCTTTGTACTTGTATGTAACTGTTTCAGAAGCATTTGATGAAAGAAAAAGTCATTTATTTCTCCATTGAACTGTCTTGTCACTATTGTTCAAAATCAGTTGACTAGGACCTCGTGGCGCAACGGTAGCGCGTCTGACTCCAAAATCAGTTGACCACGTATGTGGCTCTATTTCTGAATTCCCTATTCTGTTTCATTGATCTGTGTGTCTAACTTTATGCTACTGTAGCACCTTCTTGATTACTGTAGCTTTATAATAAGTCTTGAAATGAGAGTAGTTATTCCTCCAAATTTGTTGTTCTTTTCAGAATTGTCCTACCCATATTATTTGGGTTTTCCATATAAGTTTTAGGGTTACTTTATCAATTTCTACACAGCCCACAGTGTTGGAATTGACATCTTAAAGCTGAATGTTGGATCTTGGTGGGCCTTTCCATTTATTTTCATCTACTCCATTTCTTTCAGTAATGCTTTGTAGTTTTCTTTTAGAGATCTTTCACATCGTTTGTTAAATCTTTTTCTAATTATTTTTTTTAATGTTATTGTAGATGGGTTTTCAGATTTTTACTTTACAATTGTTTGGCTCTAGGATAGAGAAATACAATTGATTGGTTGTTGTTTTTTTTTTTTTTTTGTCTTGTTTTGGTATTTGCTTTGCATCCGGTAATCTTGCTAATTTCACTTATTTTTAGTGACCATTTTATATTCAGTAGAATTTTCATTTTTATTTACTTATTTATTTTTTAGATTTTGTTTTATTTATTCACGAGAGATCCGCAGAGAGAGAGGGAGAGGCAGAAACATAGGTAGAGGGAGAAGCAGGCCCCCCGTGGGGAGCCCGATTCGGGACTCCATCCCAGGGCCCCAGGATCACCACCTGAGCCAAAGACAGACGATCAACCACTGGAGCCACCCAGGTGCCCCTCATTAGAATTTTCTTTTTTTTTTAAATTAATTTATTTTTTTATTGGTGTTCAATTTGCCAACATATAGAATAACACCCAGTGCTCATCCCATCAAGTGTCCTCCTCAGTGCCCATCACCCAGTCACCCCCACCCCCGCCCACCTCCCTTTCTACCACCCCCGGTTCATTTCCCAGAGTTAGGAGTCTTTCATGTTCGTTAGAATTTTCTACATAAACAATCATGGCTGTCAATAATGACACTGTGATCACCTTTTTTATTACTTTAATTTCTTTCCTCTTTTTGGCTTTAAAATTATTTTAAGTTTAAGCTCAGTTCATTAACATATATTATTGTTTTCAGAAGTAGTGATCAGTGATTCACCAGCACCCCCCCCCTTTTTTTTACTAGTCTTATACGCAGTGCTTCTTAGATGCTATGCCCTCTAAAAAAAATAAATAAATAAAATAACATTTTCAGGGATTAAGCTTACTGTAATTTAAATTTGTATTTATTTATAGTTTTATTCCATTTTGGTCTATTGTGATCAGAAATTGTGCTTTCGTATTTATGCATTTTATACTTTATAGAGGTATAGAGGTTTTCCATGTGCTCTAACAGGTGATCTTAAAAAACAGTCTATTCTTGGCCTTTGTTAGTGTTATTTGGTAATGTGTACTAAGATTATTTTATTGTTTTATATCATATATGATCAAGAATAGTGTTTAAGATTTTTTAAACACCACTTTTTAAAAAATTTACATCAATTAAATTTTTTTTAATTAAAAAATTTCGTCAATCTAGATCTTTCTCTTTATTTACCAACTTTGGAGCTCACTGCCATCCCTTTTAAAGTCCTTATTTTCCAGTATTTGAGCTTTTAATTTTTTTTAAAGATTTTATTTATTTATTCATGAGAGACACAGAGGGAGAGAGAGAGGCAGAGGGAGAAGCAGGCTCCATGCAGGGAGCCCGACGTGGGACTTGATCCCAGGTCTCCAGGATCCTGCCCTGGGCTGAAGGCGGTGCTAAACCGCTGAACCACCGGGGCTGCCCTTAATTTTGTTTTTTGCCTTTGAGTCAGGTATAGCACATCTCTGACTTTTTTGTTTGTCTCTTTTCTCCAGTGTGTATATGAGGAGCATGATTTCTGCACACTTCTATCTCTGAATATAATCTTTTTCCCTCAGTAATGGAATACAACTTGTATATTTAATTCATGGATCACAAAGTTTTATCTTGAAACTGTATAGAAATACCCCTAGCTGCTTCTGGTCGTTTAATATTGTTGAGGCAGAAAGTCAGGCCAGCATAATTTAGGTCCAATTGGGGGCAAACTTTTTTTTTTTTTTTTTTTTTTTTTTACCTCAAGCATTTCAATTTCAACTTCATGTCAAGATTTGTTTAGGTGTAGACCTTCTTACACTGATCTTGCCCGAAACTTGATTAAATATTTTCAATCTCTGTACTCTGCTTTTATTGCTTTTATGTTGCTTAGTTTTGCGACGTCAAGAAGTTTTCTATCTAGCTTGTGTTTATTTCATTTATTGTTTGTTTATTAATTCCCATTTCAACTCATCCTTTTTTATTTTTTTAAAGATTTATTTATTTATTTGAGAGATAGATATGGGGGAAAGGGCAGAAGTAGAAGAGAATCTTTTTTTTTTAATTTAAATTTATTTTTTATTGGTGTTCAATTTGCCAACATATAGAATAACACCCAGTGCTCATCCCGTCAAGTGCCCCCCTCAGTGCCCATCACCCAGTCACCCCCACCCCCTTCCCCACCTCCCCTTCCCCTACCCCTAGTTCGTTTCCCAGAGTTAGGAGTCTCTCATGTTCTGTCTCCCTTTCTGATATTTCCCACTCATTTTTTCTCCTTTCCCCTTTATGCCCTTTCACTATTTTTTATATTCCCCAAATGAATGAGACCATATAATGATTGTCCTTCTCTGATTGACTTATTTCACTCAGCATAACACCCTCCAGGTCCCTCCACTTCGAAGCAAATGGTGGGTATTTGTTGTTTCTAATGGCTGAGGAATATTCCATTGTATACATAGACCACAGCTTCTTTATCCATCATCTGTCGATGGACACCGAGGCTCCTTCCACAGTTTGGCTATTGTGGACATTGTGCTAGAAACATCGGGGTGCAGGTGTCCCGGCGTTTCATTGCATCTGAATCTTTGGGGTAAATCCCCAGCAGTGCAATTGCTGGGTCGTAGGGTAGCTCTATTTTTAACTCTTTGAGGAACCTGCACACAGTTTTCCAGAGTGGCTGCACCAGTTCACATTCCCACCAACAGTGCAAGAGGGTTCCCCTTTCTCCACATTCTCCAACATGTGTTGTTTCCTGCCTTGTTAATTTTCCCCATTCTCACCAGTGTGAGGTGGTATCTCATTGTGGTTTTGATTTGTATTTCCCTGATGGCAAGTGATGCGGAGCATCTTCTCCTGTGCTTGTTGGCCATGTCTATGTGGTAGAAGAGAATCTTAATTGGCCTCCAAGCTGAGCGTTGAGCCCATGCAGGGCTCCATCTCATGACCCTGAGATCATGACCTGAGCCTTAACCAAGGGTCTGACAGCTAACCGACTGCACCCCTCAGGTGCCCTCTTCACCTTATCCTTTAAAAAAATAAATAAATAAAGTCGAGAATCTGTATAATAGATCAATGTCCTCTGGTCTACATGTCTATTATCTACTCTATCATTTTTTGCCTCTGACCTTTTCTTCTGCATTCAGACTTGAGTATCTCAACCCTGTGTTTGACTGCTATATTTACATGATTGATTCATTCTATTCTTTATTGCCTCAAAAAATTTTCCTGTGTGATAAAGTGATTGTGGCCCAACGTGCTGCTTGTACAGACTCCGTGATTCTGACCAAAGGTCAGTCATTGACAGAGGGAAGAAGAGTCTTTTAGTAGTAAGCACATTTAAGCAGACTCCATTTCATGAGGTAAAACTTGAATAGGTTTTATGGTTTTTAAGTATGAGTCCATCTGGCTTATACATGGTGAAAAATCCTATAAGTGTGATCATTCTTTGCCCATTAATCTTACGTTTTAGTGTTGTTTTGACTTTTTAGGAATTTTAAAAAGCCTTTTCATATACATTTGAGTAAGGAGCCTTAAGAGGCAGCCTCAAATCTGCTAGACAAGTTCCCTGTTTTGAATGCAACTTTAATTATTTCTTTGTATATTATTGAAGTATAGTTAACAGACAATGCTATTTTTATATTAGTTTCAAATGCAGAAAATAGTGATTGGATAACACTATAAATTAAGCTACGCTTAGTGCGGTAAGTGCAGTCACCGTTACCATGCCATGCCATTGCAATATTGTTGATTCTTCCCTAAGTTGCACATTTTATATCTGTGACTTATGCATTCTGTAAGTGGTAATTAGCACTTCTTAATCCCCTTCACCTATTTCAGCCATCTCCCCCAACCCCCTCCCTCTGGCAAAGACCAGTTTGTTGTGTGAATTTATGTTGTTTATATTATGTATTATATTGTCTGTTTCCAGTTGTTGGTTTGCAGGTACCATTACAAACCAGAGGTTCTTTCCCTATCTTTGAATCCTCCCTGCATCATCTAATTCCATTTTTTCTTCTTTCTTAAACTTCATCTTTCACTTCCGTGATTTACTAAAATGTGAATTTACTAAAAGCTGTCTAAAATCTCTCCCTCTATAATTTGCACTTTGAAATTTAAATAAAAAATTTCCATCCTTCTTGCTTCAGAATTTTCACAGGCCCATGCAATGATTATTCATTTTTTCTGTTCCCATATTTTAAGTTTCATGAGGATAAGGATGCTGTCTTTTTAACTGAAGAATAATTGACATATAATATTGTGTGAGTCTCAGGTGTACAGCATAGTGATCTGATATTTATATACATTATGAAATAAATGATTGCAATAAGTCTAGTTACCATTTTGTCACCATACAAAGTTGTTACACGATATTACGGATTATAAGTACTGTGTTTTGTTCACTACTGTATCCCCATCACCCAGCACCATAGTACATAGCAAACATAGAAGAGCAGGTATAAAATTGCCAGCGCTGGGACACCTGGGTGGCTCTGTGCTTGAGTGTCTGCCTTTGGCTCAGAGCATGATCCTGGGTCCAGGGATCGAGTCCCGCATCGGCCTTCCTATGAGGAGCCTGTTTCTCCCTCTGTCTATGTCTCTGCCTCTCTCTGTGTGTCTCTCATGAATAAATAAATAAAACCTTTAAAAAAAAATTGCCAGCACTATCTTTCCCCGTTGCAGTGGTAAGTGACACTACAGGTATCTAACTATGTCCAATATACATTTGATATATACCAACAGTGAGAAATAAAACACAGGTACAATAAGCTCGTGAAATATATTTATGAAAGAGAAATAATTACAATAGCCATCTAGATAAGTAGTTAATCCCATTATGGCTAATTCTATAGCATGCTATTCTCACTAGTAGATTTTTATCAACACATTTTGTAAAGTGAACTAGAACTAACTTTATAAATAACAGGTTTGTGTCTGGAAAATTTCCTTCCCCAGCATTCCTACATGTTAATTGTACCACCAGTAAAAATAAATAAAACTGATCTAAGTGAGGAACTATTGGTATATACGCCTTTTTGAACTTGGTTCAGAGGAAGATGTTATTTTAACTGATTAGGGAACTAATGAAGCATTCTTCCTGAAAAGCGGTGTTAATTGGTGATAATCCTCAGAAAGCGCTCTAAAATTTAACAGCTTAAAACCCAATTTTACCGTGCATCATCAAGTATTTTTCACAGTCTTATGTGATACCAAAATAAGGATTACAGGGGCAGAAGAACCCAAATTGTTACGGCATGAGTAATAATGGTATAAGAAAATACTTTAATGAGACCTGCTCCCTTGAGAGCAATGACATTCCTCCCACCAGATTTTACACCATTCATTAGAAATGATTGAAATTTAGAGAGGCTATGATTTACTTGATACTCTGTATTAGAACTCTACACGGGACTCAAGATTTCCCATTTCTATTCAGAGTTCTATCATTAAATCACAAAATTACCTAAAAAATGAGAAATAATAGCTAAATTACAACGTAGTGGTTATAATTTTTGCTACTTAGATGAATAAAATAAATGCACTGTAAATATAACTTGTATCTGATTCTTCATAGAACCCCCAGTGGCTATTAATTCGGTAGGATTCATTTTGACCTTTTTTCATCCAGCCTCATAAGTATTTCCTTCTGTTTTTCAGATACCACCATAAATTTCATTCCACCGCTAGTGAAGGACATTATATTGAAAATTGATAGTAGAACTAAGGGTGATACAGTTGTTTTTTTCTTAAGATATAACTGGCAAGGAAGCCCTAGGAATCGATCCATATTATTATATGATTTAAGTACACTTATAGAAGGGTTCTGGAAGTGTAAGATTTTATTGAAATGCAAAGAAAATGGGCCATGTTAGATTTTGTTTCAAGTCACACTTTACCATCTAGAATGTGTGGTGTTGGTTAAGTTACTTAATCTGTCTGAGTCTTAGAGTTTTTCATCCATAGCATGTTAATAGCAGTACCTATTTCATAAAATTGTTGTAGAGCATTATATGTTATAATAAAGGAAGAGCACTTAGCACATACCCGGTATGTAGTCCTATATAAGTGGTAGCTAGGGAAGCCTGGGTAGCTCTGTGGTTGAGCGTCTGCCTTTGGCTCAGGTCATGATCCCAGGGTTCCACACTGGGCTTCCCGCAGGGAGCCTGCTTCTCCCTCTGCCTGTCTCTGCCTCTCTCTCTCTGTGTCTCTCATGAATAAATAAATAAAATCTAAAAAAAAAAAAAAAAAAAAAAATAGTGGTAGCTATTATTACATGCAAAAGGAGAATTTTTCCCATTTCTGTCTAAAACTTCCAATAGTATTAAGACCCTGGCTAGTAGGAGGGACAGAGGCACTCAGGCTTCTGTAAAGGTGAGAGTTTTTATGCATTTTCCTAGAATAACTTCAGAATGAACCTACATATTGAATTTTATCTGAATTGCAAAAACAATAGAATCTTTGTTCTATTGTCAAATCCAATGATAGGAATTTAAGTGGTCTTTCACAAAGATGACACTGGAATTGAAGAAGGATGCTCTTGCCACCCCCCAATGCCAAAGCAAAGAATGTGAAGGCCAAGAAAGTGCTACTGAAAGGCATCCAGTCGTACAAAAAAGATCTGCATATCACCTTACATTCCTTTTGTAATTTTTGTAATTTTTAAATTTTTTTTCTTCATTGTCACTTTATATTCCGATGGTCCAAGACACTGCATCTCCAAAGGCAGCCCTAATATCCTTGAAAGCACCCCCAGGAAAAACAAGCTTGTCTACTATACCATCATCAAGTTGCCCCCACTCCTCATTTAGCCATGAAGAAAAGGTAAGACAGCAGCATACTTGTGTTCATTGTGTATATCAAGGACAACAAGCTCCAGTGCAAACCGACTGTGAAGAAGCTCTATGACGTTGCCATAGCCAAGGTCAACAATCTGGTTAGGCCTGAAGGAGAGAGGAAGATACATGTTTGAGTGGCTCCTGACTATGATGCTTTGGATATTACCAACAAAATTGGGATCATCTAAACTAAGACCAGCTGGCTAAATCTAAATATAAGTGTTTTCACCATAAAAATTAAAAATGGGGGGAACCCTGGGTGGCTCAGCAGTTTAGCGCCTGCCTTCAGCCCAGGGCATGATCCTGGAGTCCCGGGATTGAATCCCATGTCAGGCTCCCTGCATGGAGCCTGCTTCTCTCTCTGCCTGTGTCTCTGCGTTTCTCTCTCTCTCTCTCTCTTTCTCTCTCAAATAAATAAATAAAATCTTAAAAAAATAAAATAAAAACTGATTTGTTGGGACTGGAATAAACTCCATTAATCTCTGAGACCCAATTAAGAGAAATTTTGAATTATGGAAGCCAGAAAACCCTATGTTGTTTATGGAGTACTCTTTCAAATAGCCTTGTGAATTTCCTTTTAAATCTGTAGGACGTTTCCAGAATGTAGATTATATAATTTTGATACTCCAGAATCATTACTTTGACTTATCTCTTTCATGGCAAACTTCAAAGTAGAAAAAACGTACTTCAGTGTTTTTATTGTGACAAGTTTTTGAAGTTCTTAATAATTAGTTTGCAAGTATAACTCAGGACCTCATGGTTCAAAATGAATTTTATTTGGGCAATTCAAAAAAAATTGCCTAGACTCATATACTTTGTTCCACTTCCAGTAGTTACATCTTAATAATCTAAGCTATCAAACTCCCTCATTTGGGTCATTGTAATAAGCTCATAACTCACCTTCCTGCTTTGGCCTTATCAACCTATAGTCAAATCTCCATCAAACTGTCAGTGTGATCCTTATTAAATATAAATGGAAACATTTACATTTCATTGAAATATCTTCAGTATCTTTCCATCACACTTAAAATATAAACTCCATAACCCTGACTATGGCCTACAGGCCCTGAGTGATGAAAATCCTAATAACTACAACTTTGTCTCCTTTCACTTGACCTTTTGAATATGCCAAGCTCTTTTCTGGCTTTAGACACTTTCTGGATGTCATTTCTTTTTTTTTTAATTTTTATTTTCATTTTTAAAATTTTGTTTATTTGAGTGAGAGAGAGAGAGAGAGAGAGAGAACAAGAAAGAAGGGAGTGGCAGGCAGAGGGAGAGGCAGAAGCAGATTCCCTGCTGAGCAGGGAGCCCAATGCGGGACTAAATCCCAGGACCCCCGGGATCATGACCTGAGCTGAAGGCAGATGCTCAACCACTGAGCCACCCAGGCACACCTGTTGTTTCTTTTTAAGTCAAAAACCATTTTCATTCATTTACATATGCAACTATATTTATTGAGTGCCTACGTGTGTATTAGGTTTGATGATAGTTGATTGAGATATGCTGGAACAAAGGCCTGAGAGTAGGAGAATACATGGCATTTTGGGGGAACCATTTGGGGGCCAGTGCAGCTAGAACAGAGTGAGAAAGGAACAGAGTAGTAGGAAATGTAATAAGAGACCTAACTAATGGAGATAGAAAAGTACTAGGCCGTGTAGGACCTCATTAGGTCATTTTAAGAATTTGAGTTTTTTGTGGCACTGGGTGGCTCAGTCTAGTAAGCAGCTGACTCTTGGTTTTGGCTCAGGTCATGATCTCAGGGTTGTGAAATTGAGCCCTGCATTGGGGTCTAGATAGGGTGTGGAATGGTGTGTGGAGCCTACTTATGATTCTCCTTCCTCCTCTCCCCCCACTGCTTGCTCTCCCTAGCTCTCTCTCAAAAAAAAAAAAAAGAATTTTGGGTTTCACTCTGAATGAAGAGGAAGCCACTGGAGGATTTGGAGCAGAGAAGTTACATAATACTATGGATTTCATTCAAGTTTTAGTCTGGCTTCTCTGTAGAGAATGGACTACATGGAGGCAAAGTGCAGACAGGGGAACTGGTTACTAGGCTAGCGCAATAATACAGGCAAAATATGATGGTGGTTTTGTCCAATATAAGGACAGTGGAGGTGTAAGAACTAGTCAGCTTGTGGATGTATTTTGAAAGTAAAAGCAATAGAATTTCTTGTAAGATAGGATGTGAGATGTAAGATTTCTTTTCTTTTTTAAGATTTTCTTTATTCGTGAGAGACAGAGAGAGAGGCAGAGACATAGGCAGAGGTAGAAGCAAGCTCCCCATGGGGAGCCTGATGTGGGACTCGATCCCAGGACCCCGGGATCATGACCTGAGCCGAAGGCAGATGCTCAGCTGCTGAGCCACGCAGGTGCCCCGAGATGTAAGATTTCAAACAAGATTCAAGGATGATCCATGCTTTTCGGTCTGAGCAATTTGAAGGATGGCATGCATCATCATTAACTCCCCATGTTAAGACAGTAGTAGGACTGGGTGCTGAATGAGGGAAGATAATGAGATCAGTTTAGGACCTTTTGAGTTTGAGATGTTTGGTATATAGATAGAGCAGAAAAGAAGTCCAAGAATTGTACCTGTGACACTTCACTGTTGCAACCTTAGGAGAAACCTGGAACTAACAGGACAGAAACAGAGGTATGAGTGAGGTGGGAGGAAAACCAAGAAAGTTTTGTGTCTATCCTGAATGAGAATTCCAGAATGGATATCAAAACGCCAGGAAATGAATTTCAGAGTCAAATGATTTTAGAGACAGAGGAGAGAGGAGGAAAAGGTTGATCGGAGTAGGTTTAAGAGTAATTGGAGAAAAAAGAAATTAGAGACTGGCTACAAGCAATCATTTTGCATACTCTTCTATAAGTGGGAACAGAGACCTGAAACAGGGTGGCGAAAAAGGGGGAAAGAGTGAGGCACTAATTCTAATACATGAGAATGAGCACATCTGTGGGCTACTGGGGAAAGAAGGAACCCTTGTTGATGTATGCAAGGAAGGGACAATTGCTGGAACCATGCACTGAGGGATGAGAAGAAATAGAATTACTTCCCATGGGAAAGAACTGGTTTTAAGGCACAGAGAAAATTCATTTGTTAACACAGACTGAAAGAGGGAGTATATGGGTACAGCAGGAGGGAGGAAGATGGAGTTTCTTTTTTTTTTTTTTTTAAGATTTTATTAGATAGAGAATGCACATAAGCAAGCGAGCAAGGGGAAAGGAGAAGGGGGAAGAAGAAAGAATCTGAAGTAGACTCCAATGCTGAGCCCGGAGCTTCACCCAGGGTTTGATCTCTCAACCCTGAGATCATGACCTGAGCCAAAACCAAGAGTCGGACCCTTAACCCGGCAAGCCACCCAGGCACCTCAGGTGGAATGGTTTTGATTGAATGTTCTCTTCTAATTTTGGTTTTCATATTTCTCAGTGAAGTAGAAGCAAAGATATCAGCTAGAGTGAGGAAGAGAGTGAATTTGTTGAAGGTTTGGAGGGAAAAAAGAAGATATAAATTATTTAGAAGAATGGGAGAGTGAATGGATGAGGGAAATACAGTATGTTGGCTGGGTAGCATGAAGGGCCTGCTTGAGCCGTGGTTCTCAGTGTGTGGTTCCATGACCAGCAGGGTCAGCTTTACCTGAGAATGTGTTAAAAATGCAAATTCTTGGGCCATCTGCCAGACCTAGCAAATATATAATCCTGGGAGTGGGGCCCAGAAATTTGTGTTTTAATAGCCCGCCAGGAGATTCTATTACCTACTAAAGCTTGAGAACCACTGGATTAGAAGAGTAAGTCCTTAAAGTTAAAATGAGACCAATCCATGTGGGTTGTACATTTTTCTCCAAACATGTTCATCGGCATGGTGTAGGAGAGCACAGGCCAAGAGTTGTTTTAACCAAGGCTAAGGTTTCACCAAGCAACACAGTTAAAATGAAAGAAGTACAAGAGAATTAAGAGTGGACGGAAGAAGACACAATGATGTCTTATAAAATTTAAATTGGAAAAGTAATCAAGGGAAACATCAAAGGCGTGAGGAAGAGTGGAAAAGGAAAAGGATCAGAGAGTTGTAGTGGGGCACTGGAGGGGGACAGCTGGAAAGGTAGGAGGAGGTGGCTGTCAGAGAGGGTAAGGTATTTGAGACTATGGAGTTATTAGTCATTGGGTAGGAATATAATGGGGTTCATAAAACCTAATTGTAACTTTTCTAGTACCTGACATTTAAGCAGTACTTATGATCATTGTAACATTAACAGATATAAAAATATTCATTAATTTACTTCTTTTCATATTAAATGTTGAAAATCCAGTGTGTATTTTATACTTTCAGTACATCTCCATGGGGATGAGCGGCATTTGAAACCGTTGCCGCATGTGGCAAGTGATTATCATATAAGGCACTGTGGGCCACAAGTATGATCGTCAGGGTGAGTACTGCAGTAGGTTGGGGGAGGACACCTTTGAAGAAAAGGAGGTTAAAGCTAGGGTGTTGGAAAAGGAGGTTAAAGCTAGGGTGTTGGAAGAATTGTCTAGCACATATTCAAATTGCCCTAGATTGACGCAGGAGTAGTGCTTACAGAGTGTCAGTGAATCACTGTCTAAGGTGAATAGGTTAGGAGATGGCAGCAACCCTGGAGAGGTTGTGGGCACTGTGACACGATCATGTTAGGTTCAAAGCTGCCTTATGGGAGACTGAGAGAGGGAGAATGATCTGGAAGCAGAGATGTGGAACAAGGAGGACACCTACTGCACTTCCAGGCCCAGTGGTAGGATAGGTTTGGAAGAGGAAACAGCCATCACTCGGAAAGTCTGCAGCAGTGTCCTCAGAGGAAGGAAAAAGAAGAGAACGAGTATACACACACCTAGGACAGTTTGGTACCGATGGGCCCGGGAGGCTCAGCAGATGGGTTTTGGGAAGCGAAACGGGGGTGTTAACAAGACCTCCCCAAAATGTAGGGGATGTACAGAGGCTTCATGGGGATTGGTGTGTGCAAGACTAGGGGAGATGGAAGCCTAGGGTTTCTGACATAAATGAGGGAAGGGACTCCATGAGATTGAGGGGATTCAAGGCAGGTGAGCCTGAGTTCCATGGTATAGGGAAGCAGGAGGATCTGGGGTTACGTCTGGGTCTCGGAAGGTAAGAAAGTTATTTTGTGCAAGGCCCTCCGTGTACCCCTGTCAGGGGATGAAGCAGAGTTATTCCAAGGGTGTATAACACTGTCTTTGAAACCCATTGATGGAATTGAGGCCATCCAGGAAAGTGAGCTGTTAGTCCCATTGTGGGGGCCACAACCTGAACTTGACCTTTGGTAATGAGGAGGTCCAAGGCCCAGGATAACATAATTTTATTCACAGTAAAGAGAGCTACAGATATAGACGTATCTGGAGCAAATGAGGGAATTAAAGAATTCGAAAAATGGAATGCCCATAAATTGAGTTAGGGATATAGATAAAGAACTAAAATCTGGGTCCCGATATTAAGCAATGGCAACATGTTAATTTAGATTTCTTCTGGAGTTTAATTTTGTTGGCAGCAGAGTTCCAGATTTTATTTATTTTATTTTTTTAATTATTTTTATTATTTTTTTAGAGCTCCAGATTTTAAAGGGTGATACTGGCCTCGTTCATTTGACGTTGTGTATCCGTGTTAATTAGAACGGCAGCTTACCCAAGAATGCTCGAAATCATTATTCAGCGCAAGTGGCGGCTGCTGCTGCATTGTGAAAAGTAGTTTGCAGTTGTTCGAATACCCCAAGGGTTCATTCTAGGTTTTCTTCACATATGGCCTTAATCCATAGCTCTGTTCTGACTTCTGAGGGGATGCAAAACACTGTCATTCTTCCACTGCTCTGTGCTTTGAAGGGATTACTGCTTGGTTGATACGCATGAGGCTTAATGACTACAGGGAGTACCAGTGATAGGAGAACATTCTAAGGGCAAAAATAATGATAGTCCTGGACATTCTCCTGATTTTCTGACCTCTTAATTACCAGTTTGACAGAAAATCGGGCCTATGTCAACTGGAATACAATATCGGAGTACAGTAATTTTATTTAAGGATGAGCTTAGGTCCTCACTAAACTTGAAACATAGATTACTTAGGAGAATTTTTAATTGATTACTGTGGGGTTCTTACACGAAAAAGGTTCATAAATTGATCACACAAAATTTAGGCAGTTCTGGATTTTGAAATTCCCATGAACAAAGTCAGATGACCAAATGCAACGTGGGGGATGCTCTTTGAAACTCCTGGTGGAGTATGTTTCTTTTACTTAAAAAAAAATTATTTAGTTAGTTTTTTAAAAGATTATTTACTTATTTATTCATTCACAAGAGACAGACAGACAGAGAGAGAAAGAGAGGCAGAGACATAGGCAGAGGGAGAAGCAGGCTCTATGCAGGGAGCCCGATGTGGGACTCAATCCCGTGACCCTAGGATCACGCCCTGAGCTAAAGGAGGACACTCAACCCTTGAGCCACCCAGGTGCCCCGACTTAATTTTATTTAAATTCAAATAACATATAGTGTAATGTTAGTTTCAGAGGTAGAGGTCAGTGATTCCTCAGTTACACAGAATACCCAGTGCTCATGACATCCCGTGCCCTCCTTAACGTCCTACACCCAGTTACATCATCCACCCACCCATGAAGCTGTAACTTTTTTTTTTTTTAAGATTTATTTACTTATGATAGAGAGAGAGAAAGGCAGAGACACAGGCAGAAGGAGAAGCAGACCCCATGCAGGGAGTCCGACATGGGACTCGATCCCAGGACTCCAGGATCAGGCCTCTGGCCAAAGGCGGCGCTAAACCACTGAGCCACCCGGGCTGCCCAGTATTTTGTTTTTAAAAATAATTGAGGGATGCCTGAGTGGCTCAGCGGTTGAGTGTCTGTCTTCAGCCCATGGCGGGATCCCGGGGTCCTGGGACCGAGTCCCACAGTGGGCCCCCTGCATGGATTCTGCTTATCCCTCTGCCTGTGTCTCTGCCTCTCTATGTCTCTCATGAACAAATAGATAAAATCTTTAAAAAAACAAAATAAAATAAAGAACTGAGAAAGCACCCATAATAGGAGAAACATAAGGGTTCCACTTTTCTCATCAGTAAATTTTCATGAGCAAAACAAGCCTTGTGTAATATTTGGGATATATAATATGTTCCAAATATTTTTACGTACTCGTGATTTATATTTTATCTTTTCTTACAGCACCTTTTACCCTACAGAAATTTTTAATTTGTACATAATCAAATCCCTTACAGTGTTTTCATTTTGTGTCCTGCTTAATTAAGATCATCCCTAATTAGTAAACTCCCACACACTGTATTTTAAACGATATTATGAGAATATACTATCTTTTCTTCTAGTATTGTTATGATTTTCTTTTTAGACATTATAGTTCTATAACTCTCTTGGAATTATTTTTTCTGTGTGATGTGACATGAGAGTTTCTTTTCCTTTTCCCCAAATCAGTGATTCTCAACTAGGGCAGATTTGGTTCCCCATGGATATGTGGCAATGTCTGGAGACAGTTCTGGTATAACAGCTGGAAGGGGAAATAATAGTGGCATCTAGTAGGTGGGGGCCAGGAATGTTGTTAAATGCATAGTACAAGGCATAATACAGCCTCACACAGCACAAAACTATTCAGTTCAGTGTGTCGACCATGATGAGGTTGAAAATTCCTTTCCTAAATGAATGTCATTGGAGAAAAAAATACTGGATTTTGGACAAAGCAGCTCAGTCTCTTGCTGAAGTAGCTGACAGACCTTCAGATACACTGACTGGCTAAAACCAGGATTCGGCATTTTGACTTTCATCTCTATGACCTAATATGAATAGCTCATATTTTTGTATTTGGGGAAATACGTATTTTCCTATGAAAAGTTGAAAAACGGTGGACTCCTGTGGATGTGTGTAGGGTGCCAGCTTTCTGCAAGAGTTCAGATGCACCCCTCTGAAACCATGCCGTAAGGCCCCTCTGTCCTATCATTGTTGCTGGCTCTATACTATCTTCCCGGTAGCATGTATGATGGGGAAATTGAACAACATATGTTCAAGTTGTTTTTGTTTCTTCTTTTTTTCTTGTTATTCTGAGTCATTTTCCAGTTTCATACTCTATGTCAAAAATCAACTACACTGGAAATCATTTAGACTCCAAAGCCAGGATAAAATAAAAACAATGTTCCGGAATAAGGCATTCGTTGACTTTATTGTACAAAGGAGGTGTTATAGACTGTAACCATTTATCTTCTTCTGGGGTGATCTTGTCCTTCATTTTGGACCTGGATCAATGTTGTTTCCTGTTGTTGCTAGTGACCTTTCTTAAGTACACATTCTAGTAAATCTGTAAAACATAGCAGGAGTCTCCTGTTAACATATCATTCCCCATGGCTATGACCCATAAGACATTTTAGTTTTTAACAAAGGAAAAACATTAAATGAACTATAAAGTTAGGGTGTTTTATTTATTCTACCAAAACTCAACAGATTAAAAGTTCTGTTATCAGTTTTGGCTATTAGCTATATACATGAGTGACCTTAGAATATTACATTAAAAAAAAAAAGAATACTACATAAACTATGGCCTGATATATCTGGGAAAAATACACTGTAGTCATTGTTTCTCAATGTCAACATGTAGTAGTCTTTCTAAATCTGAACTCTTAAATGATAGAAACAGAATTTGTTACGAGGATTGGTGAAGACCTACTGTCCTTGAAAACTTCACTGAAGCAAATTTGACTAAACTGCATTTCTGAGGTAGTACTGGATACTGTTAATGCCTAAAGCCTGCCGTACCTGTGGACTTCACCGTCACCTTTGTCAAATGCATTGGCAGTGAGGGCTTCCGTGTGGTATTCTTTGGATATGAGGGGAAAATGGGAGGGCAGTTCTGGGACTCTTTAGGCTGCCTGACCAGAACATTCTGTGGTGGGTGGCTAGCTCCCATATAGGTAATAGGTTTCTTCTGTGTATAAACTTGATTTTGCAATATATCCAATACAGTGATGTGCTGATAAATGTTTAATGATACTCTCCAAAGAAACCCCACATCAAACCAAAACCGAAAACCTTGATTTGATTTGCAGCATTTGCTTATTTCCATAGCGTAAATACTATAGACATGGTTGATGTCAAATCACCAAGTTGACTTAACTGAACACAGAGTTGGCAAGAGCTGTACAACAGCTCTCACGAGCTCTTTCACGTTTATTCTAGAATGCTCTTTTTGTCTTCAAAGTATCTGCAGCACTTATCTATGCAAACGTATAGGATAGAGATAGTATTTTGAAGCCTGTTAATGATAGGACCTTTTTGGGATCCCTGGGTGGCGCAGCGGTTTAGCGCCTGCCTTTGGCCCAGGGCGCGATCCTGGAGACCCGTGATCAAATCCCACGTCGGGCTCCCAGTGCATGGGGCCTGCTTCTCCCTCTGCCTCTCTCTCTCTCTCTGTGACTATCATAAATAAATAAATAAAATTAAAAAAAAAAAGAATCTTTAAAAAAAAAATGATAGGACCTTTTTCCTTCTCATCCTAAGATGCGCATTTATTCTTAATGCTTTGGGAAGGAGGTTAGAATTGTTGAGAAATAGGAAGCGAAAGAAAATTTTGATATTCAGATTTTAATAAAGCAGGAAGCCTAATAGCTTGGAAACCAGTGTTAAGAAAGAGAACAATTTTATGAATTCCTTCTTTTCTGTCTTTATCATCAAAGGTCATCAGTCCTGACTAAACTAGATTATAAAGTTTTCTGTGTGTTAGTCAAGGTAGGGCAAAGAGGGACATGACAAGGAAGTGGGAAACGCAAAGCCCGAACCCTTCTAGTCCTGTGGAATTATAGGAGAAACGGAGAGGATAGAATCTGAACAGAGAGTAGTCATCATGGTCTTTCCCCCTCATTCTTTAGGCCACAGGTGAGGATGGAGAGGATGTGATTCAGAAATATCTAGATAATTTTAAAGGAATACTAAAGTCAGAGAAGTTTAGCCCTATGTTCTTCCCTGAAAATCAGTTTTTCTGTAGACTGGCACCGGCCTCATTTAGAGGGAGGTTGCAAGGGAAAAAAAGCTTGTGATGTAATATGGTTAGGAATTGGAGTCCTCCTGATGGAGAAGGCAGGTAGAACTGAATTTCCCTGGAGAGTATCAAAGTGATAAGTAAGGATGCTTCCTAGAGAGTGTGCAAGAGAAGGCCCCAAAGGTGGGGGCGAGGTGGCCCAAAGCTGAGTGCTGCAGGGCTGACTGGGCCAGAGTGCCAACCCTAACTCAGGGTCTGAGCCCTCTGTACAAACAGAGATGCGGACCAGTTACGAAAGTAGAAATGGTCACTGAGAACCAAAATACCAGCCAACAGGACGCAGGTTTTGAAATTGGAGGACAGCAAGATACTACCTGTTAAAGGAAGCAAGACTTGTGGTTGGGGGTAAACAGAGAAGTTACAGAACAGTGTAAGGCTTTGCCCATGACAGTGTGAGGCTCACCTGTTTGCATTCCCCAAGTTATGGACGATTTCCTTCCTTTTTTTTGGCTACCCAGGCACTGTAATTGGGTGATTCAATCCATATAAAATTGCCTCTTTGGCAAGATCAGGGAAAGGGACTGGTTACCCTGAATGTCGCGGGCCAAAGGAAACACACAAATATGCTACTTTGCACAGAAAAGGTGATAGATGAAGCTGGCCTAGGGTCATGGATGACAAACCAGAGGCCTACAGAAGCCAGTGCCTTAGGAAATATCAAAAGATGTGTTATCTCTAAAATCTGCTTTGGAGTTAGGGGAATGTTATGTAAGAGGCCTTGTCACAAGTGCTCTAAGGCCACAATCAAAGCCACCATGCTCACACCACCATGCCATTTGCCATAGGAAGGCAGGATTTTGATATAAAACTGCTCTCCCTGAATCAGCCTATCTGGTCCTCTAGTCTCTTGGTCGTTTTCTGTTCTTCCTCTCCCCCATTGTTTTATTCCGCTCTCTCCCCCACCCAGGGGGTCGGTTCCCCTGACCCACAAAGCCCAGTGGGTGGTGACCACTATTTATATATGTGTACATACCACGGCGAGATCTGCTAGCATAAAGGCTCAGTTATCGCAACATTAGACAAAGAGCAAAGGCAGCCCTTGCTGAGAAGGAGTGAGGCACTGCCTAGAGTTTCAAAGCAGCTGAGATCAGAGGGACAGGAGGGGAGGGGCAAAGAAAAGAGAAAGATTGCCAGGCAGAAAGAAATTCTAGGTCTAGTAAGAGAACAAATGCTCAAGAGAAGCCTAGTAGCTAGTACCCAAAGGGGGCAAGCATGACACTGCCCGTCGCCTCCAGTCCCGCACGTTGCCCATGTGTCAGTGTCATGCCAGCTGTTGCTTCTTGGGTTTTAAAACCTTTTCCTTGTCCCTTGCCAGGGATGCTAAACCAACTGTCCTCATTTACTCTGCCGCCCCCACCCCTTGTTCCAGTCCATCGTTCCCAGTAGCCTCACACTTGGCTCTTGTGTCTGTCCCCAGATGCTCCACTTGCTGCTCCCACTCCAATCCTGACCTCTATTCTAAAGGTTACCTCTTTAACTCCTCATGGTTCTAGATTTGCTTGATAGAACACTGAGAATAAGGTGCTACTTCGAGGCAAATCATCCGCATGGTCATCCGCAGCGTGATGTAATCTAATTTTCCCCTGCAACGCTGAGAGAGTCCAGCGTGCGATAACACACCAACCCAGCATTAGGGAAAGATCAAGAAATACTTGCTGTGTATTAAGAATTAAACAGTGGGCTCGTTCCCGTGCAAAAACCAAGAGAATTCACTTCCACCGAGCTATCAGTTTAATTGCACAAGCACCTGCATTCAGTTCTCTGTAACGATTACAACTGTGGAGGGTGTTACAGAGCATGGGGGTGGCGAATAGAACATATAGATTAACCTTGTTCAGAAAGGTCAGAGAATACTTCCTGAAGAAAGGGATGTTTTGGATGAGTTTGGGTTGTGTTTTTTTTTTTTTTAGGTTTTATCTATCATCCATCTCTATCTATCTATCTATCTATCTATCTATCTATCTATCTATCTATGTCAGCACATGTACAGGTGGGGGGTGTGCGTCAAGGGAGAGGAGAGGTGGAGAGGGAGGAGAGAGAGGGGCAAGCAGACTCCTCTTGCAGAGCACAGAGCCCTCAGGACCTTGAGATCATGACCTGAACCCAAATCAAGAGTCCGAGTCAGACACTTTACTGACCAAGGCACCCAAGTGCCCTTGGGTGAATCTTAAATGAGTGAGTTTTCTCTGCAAGGCTTTTCTACATTCTGTTGTCCTGGGAAATTTTTCCTTCCAGGTCGTTGAGTAGCTGGTCTCTTCCCAGTTTTCATCTTTTAGTTAACATGTTGCATTTCTAGGGGGGCCTATTGCGATTACTTTTCCTAAATTAGGTCCCCCCTAGTGTACTTGCCTTCACAACATTTGCTTGTTTATTTGTTCGCTATTACCTCCCCAACTCTAATGTAGGCTCCATGAGGACACGGATCTAGTTTCTCCTCTTCACCAGTGTTTGTGCCATACCTTAGGCACTTGATAAGTGCTTGCTCTGTAAATGCATAAAGCATCACTGAAACAGGGCGTGCAACGCAGGAGATGGTCATGAGCTTGGCATCTGGGACAGGAAGAGGGCAGAATATAAGGGATGTCCACGTCAGACTAAATAATTTCTCCTGTAGATTATAAAGAATCCCTGAGTGCTTTTAAGCTGCTGATAAAATGAGAATCATACTTAAGGAAGGGCACTTTGTTTTTGTCTTTTTGTTTTGTTTTGTTTTTGGTTTATTTTATTTTATTTATTCATGAGAGACACAGAGAGAGGCAGAGGGAGAAGCAGGCTCCCTGCAGGGAGCCTGATGCAGGACTCGATCCCAGGACCCAGGGATCATGCCCTGAGCCAAAGGCAGGCGCTCAACCACTGAGCCACCCAGGTCCCCAAAGAAAAGGCACTTTTGGCAGCAGGAAGGGGCATATGATAAAGGCTGGGTCTGGAGGAACAAGATGCAGTTTATTTATTCCTCTGGACTAGGCTTTGAATCTCCCTTTGGAAGCTCCTCCAGGGAAATTGGGCAATCAATCCCTCTTTTCCAGTGGCTTCTTAAGCACTCACTGACTTTGTTGTTGACTATATGTATTTCAATTATGACTGAAGCATTATTATTACAGTTTATTAATTTTTTGAAATTTCTCCTAGTTATACATTCAGAAATAAGTGTGTATGTATATATGTGTGTGTGTGTCTATATCATATATAGACACACATATGTAATAAAACATTATCTTCATAAATTTATATATATTTAGAGAGAGACACACATATATGAAATAAAACTATCTTCATAAATTTATATATATTTATATAGAGAGACACATATATGTAATGAAACTATCTTCATAAATTTATATATATTTATATATACATATATAGACATACATATGTAGTAAAACATTATCCCCATAAATTATTTTATTTATTTATTTATTTATTTATTTATTTATTTATTTATAATAATCAATTTATTTTTTATTGGTGTTCAATTTGCCAACATTCAGAATAACACCCAGTGCTCATCCTGTCAAGGGCCCACCTCAGTGCCTGCCACACAGTCACCCCCACCCTAAATTTTTTTTTTTAAGATTTTATTTATTTATTCATGAGAGACACAGAGAGAGAGAGAGAGAGAGAGAGAGAGGCAGAGACACAGGCAGAGGGAGAAGCAGGCTCCATGCAGGGTGCCCGACGTGGGACTCGATCCCGGGTCTCCAGGATCAGGCCCTGGGCTGAAGGCGGCGCCAAACCGCTGAGCCACCCGGGCTGCCCTATCCCCATAAATTTAAACTCCTTCATTGGAGGGACAATCATGAAACAGAAAAAAGCATTGGAGATCATCTAGTAAATTGCTCGCCAATAGAAATTTACTATAATCCTCATATATAATTTCAAGTTTTCTAGTAGCTACATTATATGATACAAATAAACAGGTAAAATTAATTTTAGCAATACATCGAAAACACTGCCATTTCAACCAGTAATCAATACAGAGATGCAATGAGATATTTTATATTCTTGTGTGTGTGTCTTCAAAACCTGGTGCGCATTTCAGAGTTAAGCCCATACCCATTTGCACCAGCCCCATTTCATGGGCTCAGAAGCCACTTGTGGCTTGGGGTTGCCCTAATGGGCGGTGCAGAGAAGGCCAAGCCCTCATTGTGGTGATGGGGAAGTAAAGGACTCAGAGTTGGTAGTGAAAGCCCAAAGACACAGTTTTTTTCTCTGCTAATCCTAGCAGCCAGAAGCGTGAGGACAAAGAACCCACGCTGGGCAGTATGTTTCATATTCATAAGGGCATTTCATCTGGCCTTTGACTTTGGCAGGTTCTGAAATGCCCCTGGAGCTTCCTGGCTGACTTCCTTTGAGGCACTCTTTCCAGTGTGACCCCTGATCTTGGATACTGGCTCTCCATCCTGGACGGCTTGGCTAAAGCAGAGCCATCTGTCTGGCAGGTGGTTACTTCTTTGGGTGGCTGCATATCAGCAAGGAAAAGGCAATTCCTTTGGCACTCACTGTCACTCAGGATTTGTAGAAACTATGATTTGCTGGAAAGAATATGCTCTGGGGGACTGACAGGGCTTTCTGTCTTAGGCTTTGGTTTCACAAACAGGAAGTGTCAATTGCAGACAATTGGGCTACCCATTTCAGAATTTAAAATCATTCTACAGCTTTTAGGCAGGGATGTTTTTGAACACCAGTTCAGCGAGTGCGCATACACGGCCACCCCCGCCGCACACCCACACACCCGCACAGACTTTCTTCTCTTCACAGGCACAGAGCATTTGTTGCAGTGAAGTTATTCTTGCCTTCAAATGACTGGCTGGGGCTCCTTTCTCGCAGTCGCTGCTCAGCCTCTCCTTGGTTTCTATCTGGGTGGGTGAAGGCATTCATGCTTTAAAGCAAAAAAAAAAAAAAAAAAAAAAAAATCAAGGAATAAGAATAAGATAATATATTTCTACCTAGTTTCCTTACTTGACTATCATGCCATGCATAGATATTGTTGGTACAATTTACTAGGGAAATGCATGAGGCTGGCCTCTAGGATGGGGAGGGGCATCACTGAAAGGATCAGTAGATCGGAGCCACCTGTAACTGGCATTCTCTGTCACTCTGGTTAGGAAACTCTGCTTCAAATATATATTAATATGATGACTGATTGATTGATTTACTGATTCCCTTATCCATTCACTCACTTAGCAAATATTTATTGAATGCCTGTGGTGTGTCAGACACTTTCGTAAGCATGAGGGACACAATATTGAGCAAGGCAGAGAAGGTATCACCTCCCACTGATCTTAAGAGTCTAGCAATGGAGTAGAAAGGTGATTGAAAAAACTAGACACAGTGATTCTAAATATTAGTAAATGGGGATCCCTGGGTGGCTCAGCGGTTTGGTGCCTGCCTTTGGCCCAGGGCCTGATCCTGGAGACCCGGGATCAAGTCCCCCATCGGGCTCCCTGCATAGAGCTTGCTTCTCTCTCTGTCTGTGTCTCCGCCTCTCTCTCTCTCTGTCTGTCATGAATGAATAAATAAAATCTTAAAATAAATAAATAAATAAATAAATAAATAAATAAATAAATAAATACTAGTAAATGCTATGAAGCTTAAAAAAGCTTTGGATAATGGAATAAACAGTGAGTAGAGTTTGGATAGGGACAGCAAACTTTTTTAGAAATGGCGAAGTCCCGAGTAGGAAAATTTGAGCTCATACCTGAAAGATCTGAAGGGGGGTAGTGCTACAAAATCCCACAGGAGAAATGTTACCCGAGAAGGAACAGCAGACAGTAAGGCTCTGAGCCCACCTGAAAAGAGGAACAAAACAAGAATGTACGTTCTTACAACTTCTACTCAACATTGTACTTGTACGAGTGAAGACATTCAGGTAAGACAAAGTAACAAAGTAATAAAAGGCGTCCAGGTAGGAAAGTCTGAACTGTTCCAACCCACAACATTTCTTACTCCAAATATGTGGTCCTCCCCACACCCCTCTCCACCCCGCCAATTCTCCAAATCTCTAGACACCAATGGGAATGTCCTACAATTCAATTCAATTCTGACACTATCTACCCAGAGCTTGCGCAGACCCCACAGTTTAAGGGCTTAGACCCACAAGACTACTCCCACTTTAGACTCCAGTCTCACATCCCCAGTTACTACCTGTGCTTCTGACTGACCACACAAGGGGTTCCCATGACCCCTCCTTGGATTCCCTGATTTACTAGAACAACTCACAGAATTCAGGAAACTCTTTTCCTTGCTATAACTGGTTTATTATGAAAGATACTGCTCAGAAGCAGCCGAGAGGAACAGATACATGGGGCAAGTTATGGTGGAATGGGTGTGGAACATCCAGGCCCTCTCTGAGCATGTCGCCCTCCACATCTTGATGTGCTCACCAACTCAGAAGCTCCTGAACTCCCATCATGTAGGGGTTGTTTGAGGGTTTCATTTCATAGTTAGAATGAAGTCATTGGCCAATGGTGATTGACTACATTTCCAACCCCTCTCCCCTCTGAGATAGGGGGGTAGGGCTGAAATTGCCAACTGTCTAATCATGCCTTGATTTTTATTTCAGCCAGCGCCGGTTCTGAATCTATCTGGGGGCCATAAGCCACCAGTCGTGTAAAAGACATTCTTATCACTCCAGAGATTCCAAAGGTTTTAGGAGCTCTGTGACAGGATGTAGAACAAAGGCCAAATATATTTATTTGTATTACGTCACAGAAAGGGTGAAATAAAACTATATTTCAGTATGACATGATTTTGCACGTAGAAAATAACTTGGAATCCCCATAAAGCTGTTAGAACTAATGAACAAGTTCAGCAAGGTTGTGGGATACAAATCAGTATACAGAGAGCTGTGGTGTTTCTGTACACTAGCAATGAACAGTCAAAAAAAAATAATACATTAGCTCAATGTACAAAAGTATGAAAAGGAGGAAAATGCTGAGGAATACATTAAAAGAAGTCCAAAACCTCACAGGATATTGTTGAGAGAAATTAATACCAAAATAAATGAAAAGTGACCCCACGTTCGTGGATCGGAATACTCCCCAAAATGATCTCCACATTCAATGCAACCCACTCAGCCCAGCTGCCTTGTTTTGCAGATATGGACAAGCTTGTATGGCGTCCCTCAGGTGATGGTTCTGAGGACTAAAATTTGAAAAACACTACTCTGTAAAAAAGTAACAGGGTGTTTCAGTCCTTATAAGTCAATTTCGGCAAGTGTCAAAGTCTATTGTAAAATCCAATTGTGAGAACCACAGGGGTTTTGTGATTAAGGTGTTAAGGCAATGGCTTTTTCTAGGACTTTCAGTAAATCATCTCTTGTAGTTCTCCATCTGCAATAAGCTCGGCCTTGACCATGCTTGTCAGTTGGTGTATGCCCTTGAGTCCTCCCACATCAAGTAGCATTACATATTAGATGTCCTCCCTTCAGAATTCTCTTTAGAATCTTTGTTGTTCTTGGTCTTTTCTGAAGTTCCTTTCTAATATTCTGTGTTCATACTACAGAAGATACACTAGCTATGGTCTTGTCTAATAAGCAGGTTTTAACATCATTCTTTGTTTCCTTTGGGAACCTGCTGTCTGAATCCATGTGGAGCTTACAGGGCATTGGATCATGGGAATCGTCCCCTCCAGCCACAGAGAAGGGCATCACAGAGGTTAGACTGATCATCCTACTGCTATCCCTGGTTATTGTTGAGTAATGAGTGTGCATCACAAATTGGGACAATTAGCATCCATACCAGCATTTTCCTTCCTGAGATAACTGAACTAATGGTCTCTTTCATCTGAGGGCACCAAGCTTTGAAAGTATGAGTCTGAGGTTAGCTGTGGCCTTCTTGACACCTGAGCAGTTTTAGAGGTGAGGAGTACTTGCCCCTCACCTGTCTCTGGAAATGAGTTTTAAGGGGACCGCATAGCTGTCTTAATTTGTGTCCCTTATAGTCTGGTCTAATTCTCATGAACACCAGGGAACCCATGAGGCAAGGTCACTGTCCATTGGTGAGCCAAAATAAAGACATTTTTATAGGGCTATTTATATGTCCTGAGCTTGTTGCGAGGATCCATAAGAGTTTCTTGTAGACTTGAAGGATCCTATCTATGTTATCTTTGGTTTTACGTATAGGTGTCCCTATAGTCATAATGGAGTTTAGGAGAGAGAAATTATAGGTATTAGAAGATGCCTCAGGGCAAATGACAGTGTTAGACTGGATCCAGAAGAAAGACTAATCTGCCTTTGTTCTGACCACCACCTACCTGCTTTTCAACATTTTCTCCCTACCTTTCTACATTTACACTTTGCCCTGGAAGGCAGCCCTTGATGCTGTATGTCATGGGTTCCCTTTTTTTTTTTTTTTTTAAGATTTTATTTATTTATTCATGAGAGACACAGAGAGAGAGAGAGGCAGAGACACAGGCAGAGGGAGAAGCAGGCCCCATGCAGGGAGCCCGATGTGGGACTCCATCCTGGGACTCCAGGATCACGCCTTGAGCCGAAGGCAGATGCTCAACCACTGAGCCACGCAGGCATCCCCATGGGTTCCCTTTTGCCCTTGACTTCAGTTGAATGTCCCACTGAGGATCCACCGCAGGAGATATAAAGGAAGGAGATGAGATCAGTTTATTTATTTCCTGGATCCTTTCCTCTGAGGCCCCTCAATCTATCAGATCCCTTTACCAAAGGTCTCTGTTCCTTATGTTGACCCTTCCTGCACAGTACTCTCCTTTTGAGTACCGGTGACCATTCCCCTCCACACCTTGTCAATCTGTTGAGCTCTAGTGATCACTCCCACTGTTACTTTACCCCGGGTTACTTCACTTTCCTTTATGATCTGCCTCTGTTCCACCTACAATTTTGTAAGCCCTTCTTTTTAAAGTAAACCTTCTTCAGATTATCTGGATTTGAGTGTGTCATCTGTATTCTGTGGGACTCTGATGGACACAGTCCTCATAAAGAAAGGTGCAGATAAGGATCTTCAGAAATGTGGCATGCCTGAGGCACTCATGGAATCACACTGCCATAAAGGCAGCCCCTAGTACAGAGAATGGGAGACTGGGATCACCATCACAGGCTTAGTGTTAGTCATGCAGAGAGATTCCGACTCCACTACCTTGCTTCCCTGGCCCTACTCTAATCCCAGTTGGAATATAAACCTTAATTAACAAATTGGGGAAGAGGTATAGAAAGACAAGGTGGGGAAGGAATATACCCCTTTCACTGACTTCAGGGGGAGGACAGGTGTGTTAACGTTATATCAAATTTGGAGTTTTAATTTTTTAATTTTTTTAAAGATTTTATTTATTCATGAGAGACACAGACAGAGAGAGAGGGAAAGAGAGAGAGAGAGGCAGAGACATAGGCAGAGGGAGAAGCAGGCTCCTTGAAGGGAGCCCAATGTGTGACTCGATCCCGGGACTCTGGGACCAAGCTCTGAGCCAAAGGCCAACGCTCAAACACTGAGTCATCTAGGCGTCCCAAATTTGGAGTTTTAATTATTACATGGAGGCCAATGTTTTCATTTTTCTCAGGGGACCTGTTGGACATAATGATTAAAAAAAAAAAAAAAAGTCTATGAGGACTGCACCATTTTTTTTTTCTTCCGAGTTAGAAGAAGAAATAACCAAGCTAAATAAATATAAAGGTTCCATGAAAATATAAAAGAATAACAAATGGGCTTTGTGATGAGTTTATGCTCATTTAAGGTGATGGTTACATAAGTTACATAAAGCTGTACCTGCTTGTCAGATGAAAAAAGAGTTTCATATCCTCTTTGGGCAGTAATGCGATGCTTTTCTTTTACCAAGAGTTGACACTGCTGAACCACTTCGATGCTTACTAGACAGAGATGTTTTTGAGATTGCCAAGCAATTATTACTTGTAAACCTGGGCTAATGCATCATGAGGGGCATGAACATGATTTTCTTACCATGATGATTCAGTGCCATTGTCGGAAGTGACTGAGTTACAAAGACCACATGGTAGTTGGCCTCATTCTGTTCCTTGGCCATAAATAGTTAGGTGGGTATATCCCAACCTGTGGGTTCCCCAGGGTTGCAGCCCTGGGGCGTGGGATATGGAACATACCAGAGAAGAGCCAAAGTCAAGATGGAGTACATGATACCTCATGCCGCATTTCAGGGGCAGGGGTAGGGTAAGGATTATGTGAAAGAACAAAATTTGAGATTGGTGACTTGGACAGCTCATCTTAGGCAAGTGTAAAGTGTGAGTCTGGTTAGGTGGTCTAGGAAGCTGTTTTGTGAGTAGGGCAGGAGCACTGCCTTTTACGTGACACGCTTACCTAGAGTGGCAAAAAGAAACACGACTCCTAAAAGGAGCTATTGATGGATGAACAGCAAGAGATTGCAGATTAATCTATGAGTGACATTTCTTCATCCACCATACGTGGCTTGGCGAACTTTGTCTCATTCTCTACAATTTAGGATAACCATTGATTTGTTGTTTTATTATTGATGTCTTCTAGCCTGACCTATTCCCCAGAGTCCTTCAGGCAGCTGGCTTCACAGTTTTCCATATGGCAGAGTCTTGGTGAGCTACAGATCTCCTTGGGGACTAAGATTAAGCAGACATTTCATTATATGACAGGTATGCACCCGCTGAGATCCTTGCTTCACGATTATAATTAATATAATTGGTCCGTCAGAGGTTGCTGAAGTGAAGGAAAATGATGCTATGCACATGCGGGGGTGCTTCTTTAAAGGCTTTTTCTCCTTTGACACTTGAACCTACTCGTTGCATGGGTCTTCTCTAGGTTTGAATTCTTCTATTTTCTCTGTGTCCCACGTTCTGGCAACTATTGATTGGCCCTCTGGTTCTGTTGCTGCTGCTCATCCCTAATTGATTTCACATAGAATATGAATTTGAGTTCATTCACTTGTCCATTTTCAAGCGTGGAACGCCTGCCTGTAGATAGCATGACCTTCGGACGAGCAACTCTCAAGGTAATCACTCAGCACACTGGTAATAGGCCAGTCAACCAATACATTCATGCAAACTACTGCATTATTTTGTAAATATTTGCCTCTAATTTTAAAAATTGGCATTATAATTAATAGTACTGATTTACTCATTCCAATGGAATTTATTGTGTTGGTTAATTATTAGCAGCTGTTATATCCAGTGATACACAGGAAAGGGGCACAGCTGACATTTATCTTTATTAAATATCAATTATACACAAACACACACACAAAGTAACACACACATATGTATATATCAATATGTAAGTACACATATATATTTTTCATCAAGTATATTTTAATCAGTTTCATTGAGATATAAGTTTCCATAAAATGAATCCATATATTTAAACTTTACAATTTGAGGACTTTGACAAATGTATACAGTCCATTTGGCTGTCATCATACTAAAAATATAGTTCCATTTTCTCCCGAGGTTCCCTCCTCAACTTTCTGCTGTCATCCAACTTTCTAGGCTCTGGTGATCCTAGATCTGCTTTCAGCAACCATAGTTTTGCCTTTTCTTCAATTTCACGTGAATGAAATCATACAGTGGTTAGAGTTTTGTGTTTGGCTTTCACTTATATTCCTTTTGAGCTTCAACCATATGGCTACATACGTCAGTTCCTTTTCATTTCTGAATTGTATTCCATACAGTAGAGTACACAACGTGGTTTACCTATTCATTACTTGGTGAACATTTGAGTTCTTCTCTGTCAGTGGTTTACCTATTCATTTTTTAGGTTTCCTTTCAAAAAGAAATTTTTAATTCGGATAAAGTCATATGTATCATTTAAAAATGTTTCTTACTTTTGTATATCCTTTCTAAGGAGTGTTTTTCCTATACAAAATCACAGAGGTTTTTATCCAATATTTTCCCTAGAAGTTTTGTAGTTCTAGTTCTTCTATTTAGGTCAATGATACATTTCAATTTCATTTTTATATATGGCTTGGGGTAAACATACATTAATATTATATATATGCATATATGTGTATCTATACATATCTATATTCCACTTATCTATACATACATATATTTATAAATATTTGCATACAGATATCCAATTTTCCAGCCACTTTTTTGAAAATAATCCTTTCCCTGTTTATATTTTTAATTTTTTTAAAAAATACTTTATTTATTTATTCCTGAGAGACACACAGAGAGAGGCAGAGACATAGGCAGAGGGAGAAGCAGGCTCCCTGTGGGGAACCTGATGGCAGGATTCAATCCCAGGACTCTGAGATCACGACCCAAGCGAAAGGTAGACACTCGACCACTGAGCCACCCGGGTGCCCCTCCTTTCCCTGTTTAATTGTCTTAACACCTTTATCAAAAATAAACTGACCATCTATGTGTAGTTCTTTATCTAAAACTTTTCTTCTGCTCCATTGATCTGTACATACATACTTATGCCAACACTATACTATTTGGATTACTGTGTTTTGTTTTTTTTTAAGAGAGGGAGGCGGGGAAGAGTAGAGGGAGAGGGAGAGAGAAAATTTTAATTAGGCTCCAAACCCAGCATGGAGCCTGATGTGGGGCTGGATCTGACGACTCTGGTACAAAATCAAGAGTTGGACGGATGCTTAACTGACTGAGCCACCCAGGCACCCCTGGATTACTGTGGTTTTTAAAGTAGATCATGAAATTGGACAATATGAGTTATTCTATTTTTTTTTTAGTTATTCTATTTTATTCTTTATTTTCCCTATCATTTTGGTTATTCTAGATCTTTTGCATTTCAACAATCATTTTATAATTAGCTTGTCAAATTCTAAAACAAAGCTACCTGGGATTCTGTTTGGTTGTTGGAATCTATTGTTCAATTTGGGGACAAGCTGACATTGGACACAAAATCTGAATGATGCAATGGAAACAGTGAATTCCTGGTTGTTGCAAGGGAATATGAGAAAAGGGAGATTTGGTGATATCCTGAGTTGTATGTGGGGGTAACATCTGGATGATAAGGAATATCCTGCGATAAATAGACTCTGTAAAACCTGAACGTTGATGTAGGCTGGTTTACTTTTGATAGTCTTTTATTCTGAGTTGAATATTCAGTGCTAATAGTAGTTTCCTTCTCTTAGGCATTTGGGAACGGTAAAGCAAGTGAATCTGTTTCATGGTGATGTTACAAATGTGGGTTAGAGTATAAGCCATACTGATAGCCATGTCTACAGGCACATAGTTCTGTGAGCCTCACTTAAATTCTGCTTCTCTTCAAAGGCAAGAAGCCTAACACTATGGTAAGAGCCAAGGGCCTAACATCCCAAGCCTTGGTTCACAATCACTGTGGAATAGATAGTGGCTGAAGGAAAGCATTGGATCTCTTAGTCTGGTGCATTGGCATGGATCATCTGCTACTGTATATTTCCTAGGGTCTGCATCTATTAGAAGGTAAAGTTTTAGACTTTCTTTTTTTTAATATTTTATTTGACAGAGAGAGAAAGAGGAGGTAGAGTGGCAGGCACAGGGAGAGGCAGAAGCAGGGAGCTGTGGGGCTAGAGCCCAGGACCCAAGTTCATGACCTGAGTCGAAGACAGATGCTTAACCAATGAGCTACCTTGGTGCCCCAAGACTGTACTTCCTTAAACAGATATTCACAAAGGGAAAGTGCATCATGTGTCACTGTAGATCCAAGCTAAAGCTCTGTCCAACTGGAGTATAGAAATGGAAATGAAGGGATACTATATATCTGTTACACACATTCTTCTCAAGTAAAAGAGAGATGAGGTGGATGACCAAGTTCTTGTTGTATCCTGATGAGCCATACTGGAACCAGTCAAGAATTGGGGCTCAAATAAGATTTTTCTCAGGCTGCTTCGGGCTAGATATTAGTGTTCCTAATAGAACTTTGGTTTTATGAAGGACATGGGTTGTGGAATGTAATATAAATTTAAAACAAATGGGCTTCCACCAGCAGATTTGGTATTTCTTAAACTTTTGAGCCCTGTAGACATGTTGCAGAGTGAAGGAGTTTGTGTATATTTCAACAGGCAAAAACTAAATCCCTCCAGGTAGAGCTTCCTGGTTTTGAGTTTGCCTTTGGAGGTTCAGAGCACTGCTTCACAAACAATATAGCCCTGATCAGCACATATAAGCTCGTAGGAACTTATAGGAAGGCACTAGGTTGATTCTATGACTGATTGAATCACATCAGCTTATGCCACAGAAATCTGGCCAATGAGATGATGAGAAAGGCACTAGGTTGATTCTATGACTGATTGAATCACATCAGCTTATGCCACAGAAATTTGGCCAATGAGATGATGAGAAACTAGGGGGAAAGTGGAGGTATATTGTTGCTTTTGATTCTCAAAGGCATAGTAGGTCATAGATTCTCACTATAGGGGCATAACTTACTCATATACAAGCATTCAAAAGCTGCTGCTGAAGACCATACTAAGGACAAAACTTCCACCATTACTATGATTCAGAGCCAACAGAAAGTACCAAATTCATTGGCATGATCACATTCAAATTGGAGTTTGATTTCAATCAATCCTACTGGAATATGAGGAGAAATTGCTCCTTGATATAAGATGGTCATCATTAGGGATAGATAATGATCAGAGGGCCACAGGCTCCACCTCCAGTATGTGATTTGGGCCTACATGGTGGTCTCTGCAGGGCAGCCTGGCACTGAACAGTCATTGAACCTGAACTCTTCTTTCATCATTAGAATTTGTAAGAAACATTTGGAGATACTCCGCAAGCTAATGTGCCAATTCCAGTTTGTTGCCGGCCATTGGAAATCCAAATGGTTACAAGTGGTGCCCTTTTGTGCAATGAATCCATCTTGTTCAAAACTCCAAAGGGCAAAATTAATATTGTTGGGCTGAGGCCATTTTTGAAATAATGTTTCCTCAGCCTCGTGTCTTACTCCATTCCATAACAAAATGCCACAGACTTGATAGCTTTCAAACAACAAATTTATTTTCCACAGCTCCGTAGGCTGGGAAGTTCAAGATCAAGGCACGTGTATGGGAACAATCCAGTGAGGGCTCTCTAGCTCATAGCTGTGCCTTCTTGCTGTGTCCTTCTGTGTAGAAGGCGAATGGGAATCACATTGGGCAGTAGGATTTCAGCATATGAATTTGGGGGGTCATATTCAGACAATAGCACCTCAGTAATCTGTGATATCTTCCAAATATTTGCCTGTGAACTTCAGTCCTCTCAAAATAGCATATGATATAAACAGGTTAGCCTTATTAAAGCACCGTCCATATTTTAATGATTAAATATGGTTTATTTCTAAAAGCTCCCTTAGGCCCAGCACTACTCTGTGGAAAAAAGATTCGAAAATCCTTCTGATAAGAGACCTTAAAAGAAGATAATTTTCCATTCCTTCTTTCCTTCCCCCCTTCCTTTATTTTTTCCTTCCTTCCTTCCTTCCTTCCTTCCTTCCTTCCTTCCTTCCTTCCTTCCTTTTTCTCTTTTCTTTTTTCTTTCCTTTTTTCTCTTTTCTTTCTACTTTAACAAAAGTAGCTATTAGAGTATTAAGCATTTACTATACTCTAAGACTTATAATACATTTTTGTCTTTAATGATGACTTTGTAAGAAATATATTATTGTTATTATTTCTATTTTTATAGATGAAAAATGCAGTTTCAAAGAGGCTAAGACATTTGCCCCAGGTCACAGAGCTAATACAGGCGCATTTACAGATCGCACTATACAATGTAACTATTATCCTTTTGGTACCTGATTACTTGGCTCTTGGATACCTACTACCCATAAGGCCTTACACTGAGCAATAGAGGACACAGAGATTTATCAAAAACAGACTCAGTCCTCTAGAGGCTCAGAGCCTGGTGAGTGAGAACGGATGTGGTCAAAAATAACAAAAAAAAAAAAAAAAAGAATTAAGTTAGAAGTGTCAAGTGAACTATAAGAAGGACGTAACACCATGGGAGGCTAGATATTTTTCATGAAAGGCTTTGTGGGATACAGGGATTTGAACTTAATCTTGAATGAGGTTAAGGGCTTAGATGTGCAGTGGTGGGGGTGTGTAGAAGGCATTCAGAAAAGAAGATAAATAATAGGATTTGATATCTTTTCACTCTAGTGAATAGGGATTCTTGGTTTCTGGTTGAGATGTGCTTCTTTTGCTTCCCCAGATCCAGTCTTAGCCCTTCTCTATTGGCCTGTGCCACAGAAGTCTGACCTGTGTTGCCAGCATCCCTAGAATCTTGTGAATTCCTGTTGGGTTGGGCCATTGGGCAGCTCTGATAGTAGATCTGAGGAAAAGAGGGGAGTTAACTTACTAATTCCCCTGGGAGTATCTCCTGCCAAAAGGAGTCGCTTTGAATCAGTATATCCAAAACCAAAGGTCACAATGCCTCCCAAAGAAATTAAACAAGATTTTGTGTTCCCCTCTACCTACAAATTCGTAAAGTATCACTTTGAAGTGATTTTAATCATCCCATTTTGAGTGTATCCTCTCTTCTCTGTTACGACCCTATCTAAAAACCTTCCTGCTACTGTTCACCCTTTTTGCCTATAAGAAAGGTTGCATCCTTGCTATTAAGGAAACTGTAGTATTCGATTTCTTTTATTTATTTCTGAGCTTTACTTATTGATTTATCGTCGGTGTTTTTCTACAATGTAGATGCCAGACCAGGGCAGCTGATGCATTGCTGTGACTCTATGGACCATGGGGATACCACGAGCAATGTCTAGCATGAAAAAGTACTGTCAAAAAGTGGTTTCTTCAACATAAACTTGGTGCCATTTTTTTTTTTTTAAGATTTTATTTATTCATTCATGAGAGACACAGAGAGAGAGGCAGAGGCACAGGCAGAGGGAGGAGAAGCAGGCTCAAGGCAGGGAGCCTGATGCGGGAATCGATCCTGGGACTCCGGGATCACGCCCTGGTCCAAAGGCAGGCGCTAAACAGCTGAGCCACCCAGGGATCCCAATTGGTGCCATTTCTTAACAACACTGCCAATTTCATGAGTGTCTGTGTATAGTATGGGCATTCAGCATCCCTCTCTATAGATAGGAAATACAGAGGGAGGCTGATTGTATTTTCCTTCTTTTCTCTTGCATTACCCTGGATCCAGAAGATGAGTTTTATGGAGATCCAACATCAGCATATACTTATCTGTTCCTGAATCCCGAGCGAACAGGAGATTGACACTCCCTCCAAGTCCCATTGGGTAGCCATGATGGTTTCTCCTCTCCATGCCACCATATGAAGGCCTAGCAAGGAAGCTGGTAGAATATCAAAACAGAGAGGCTCTGTCCCTGCTTCGTGACCCCTAACGCTTTCCTACAGTGGGGTCACGAAGCAGGGTAGCGGATGTGGCATAAGCTCAATTCCTCAGCTCCTCTCAGTGTCTGTGGGAGCTACATGGTAGCATTCATGGTACCAACTAAAGAGAGAGGAGTATCATCTGGTTTTGGTAAACTCCATCTCTTTGCCAAAATGATCAGCGTGAGAAACACTCGTCACTCTCCACAGACTCCGTGAACCTCATCTCTACTTAGCCATATGCATTTCTCCTGTTCAAATGACTACAGAAAGGAAGCTTTCTGGTTGTACACAGGTGTGTGTGCAGTGAAAGCAGGAGCATATGCAGGACTTTACCAGGGCCCTTTTGTTACTAGTTCTGCTGCTGGCTTGGCTCCATCTCCTGCTTCTCTCCCTATTAGCTCATTCTTTGGCTTCTACCTCAACGGCCTTTCACTATGAGCTAATTACCTAGTCCTTCTTTTTATCATTAATGCCCACTCATTATATTCCTCCATTTATAGGAGCCCCAACCCGTGTGAGAAATGTCTCCATTGAAAATCCCTGCTTTGAGAATTGATAAAGCTGCCTTGGATTTGAAGTTTAATAGATCTCTTTTGAGTGAATACATTGCAAGTGGTCTTCAGTCTCTGAACCTTTCCTCAGTTTCCTTATAGCTAAAGTGGGGGTTAATCCCATCTTCCTCAAGAGTTATTACGCTAAATCTGGAAAGAATCACACAAGTGTAAGCCATGACTATTTTTCTACTCTATTACTTGTCCCGTCCATGGTTTTATCACAGTTTTTGGTAATTGGCTTGTTTTTTCTGTCTCTTCCTCTAGAGTCTAATGTCCATGAGGACAGAAACTTTGTTCATTTGAGTTCATGTCTGTCCACCCAGCATCTAACGTGTAATTGTTCCAGATCTGCTGCTCCTTAAATATTTGAATTAAGCTATAATTGCCTGAGACAGCAACTGCATTTTCATACCCAACAGCACAATTCTCTATTTCATAGTTGTAAAACTTGACACCGACCAGTGTTTGAGAAAATATAACCCTTCGTCACCCTCACTCAAGCACCTCCCTTTTCCTTTAGAGACATTTCATAAACATCCTGGTAACTGAGCCTGAGATAGGCAGGAAAATGTGTGAATCTGTGATAAATCTGTGCTTGCAGGAAGATGGTAATAATAGGCTCCATTCCTTTAACTGCCCATCTCCAGTATCAGTGGATAGAAATGCATCAGAGAAGAAATATCTACTCTATTCCTGCTACAACTAAGCTATTATGTTTAGAAAATTCAATCTGGCAGTCCAAACCTGCAGCTGATTTTTGTATGGTGTCCTAAGATATACTTATCTAGAAATTAGCTATTGTACTGCTTCCTGCAGCTTGCCAGGTAAGATCGCAGTAGAGGACAAATGGAGGGCATTGGCACCAGAATTCCTCCATTATGCTGGCTATTAAAACAAATGGGAGACAGAATTTCGGTGCACAATGCTCGCTGAGATGCTTTTTACCAGCAAGGAAATCCCAGATAAAACATGGTGAATGTTCAAACTTGTGAATGCTATGCTGGGCAGAGATCTGTCATAAAAGAAAGACCACAGATGCATTACATTTTGGGCAATGTACTATACTGATTTTTACATATGTCATTTTGTTGTTTCTGTTGTTCATTTCTCTGCCTCCGCATACCACCCCACTTGTCATTTTCCTTAAGGTTAGTTCCTTGGCTGACTTTTGTCAAATGAGTGGCTTGTCAAAGAGCAAGTGTCAATGAAGCCCCCATAGTGGGAACCCACGAAGTGTAACACGAAGTAGGCATTTGATAGGCATTTGATAAGGCATTTGTCTTTATTCAGTTGAGGATCAATGATGCACAAGGCTCTTTCTGGGGGAGGGGGAAACTACTTTAGAAACCTGACTTGGTAGCACCCAAAATGGCTGGTCTCCCATGGGTTGACTCACAGACCGTGAGGTCGAAACCAGTATGCCAGTTAGTCCCTTATTACATTTTATGACATTGTCAAAGGGCCAAAGCTCTCTTGTCCCTTAGTTAACACATATTTTAGGTACACCTGTGGGAGAAGTCAAATGAAAATCAGAAGTTCGCATCGTTGGCAAGAAATTAGAAGAAGATGTATAAGGGGATCCCTGGGTGGCTCAGTGGTTTAGCGTCACCTTCGGCCCAGGGTGTGATCCTGGAGTCCCGGGATTGAGTCCCACATTGGGCTCCCTGCATGGAGCCTGCTTATCCCTCTGCCTGTGTCTCCGCCTCTCTCTCTCTCTCTGTCTTTCATGAGTGAATAAATAAAAATCTCTTAAAAAAAAAAAAAAGAAGGGGTATAGCAAAATAGCTACATCAGGTACGAGCTTACCACCGCAGTACAAATGAAGCATCCATGGCAGCCATCTTGGAGCCATCTTGAAGGAGCCCATTCTCCTTCCTGGGCTGTGCTCCAATGGACATAGAGGATTTTTTCTTGATAACTGTATTAATTATCTATCCTTGATTAACCAACCATATAAACTTAGTGCCTTAAAAACAATACACTACTTCACTGTGCCTGTGAGCCAGGAATCTGAGCACAGCTTAACTAGGTCCTCCAATCAGGGTCTCAGGAGGCTGCAAACCATGTGCTGACTGCGCTGGGTTCCTTTCTGGAACGTAGGGTCCTCTTCTAAACTAACGTGGTTGTGGCAAAATCAGTTCTTTGAGGTTGTGGGAGTGAGTTCCCCTTTTCTTCATCGCTGTCAGCAGGGGGACTGTTTCCAGCTCTTCGAAGCCTCCCACAGTTCCTCACCACGTGTCCCTCGCACAGCGTGGCCCTTTGCTTCTTCAAGGCCAGCAGAAGAAACTCTCCTCCAACCTGCTAAGGCAGAGCCTTATGTAAAGTAGCAAATGCAGGAATGACAATCTCATCACTGTTGGTTAAGTCAATTAACCAAGTGAAGCACTTGTCTTATCCTGTTCCCAGGCCCTATCCCTACTCAAGGGGAGGGCTTCTACAGCGTGTGTCCACCAGCGGGCTAGAATCTTGGGGACCAGCTCAGTGATCTTCCGCCTACAGCCCTTCTCTCTTCCCTGTGTAGGAGAGCTTAGTGCAGTGGTTCTTTCCTCTGACTGTAGCCTGGACTCCTTTTGAAGATTTTTTTTTTCCAAGTGCCAAAGCTCAGAGTCGACCTTAGGATTCAGATCCAGTATATTTGGGGCAGAACAGAGGCATTTGTATTTTCCAGCCCCGTAGGTGATTCCGATGACAGGCTGGTGACAAGCCACTTGAGTTTCCTGTTCAAGTTACAAAATCCGATCCACATGTATCTGAGTTGTGATTTTTGACTCCACAATTCACTAGCTGTGTGACCTTGGGGAAAAAAAAAAAATCACTCGATCATCCGAAGCCTTGATTGCCTAATCTGTAAAATGGGAGTGATAAGAAGAGGGCCTTGACCGATAGTTGTCACACAAAGATTTTAATTAAACCTGTGCAGAGCACATACCGCGTATGCTTGGTGCATTGCAGGTGGTCCATTAACACAGTTATTATCATTTGGTTCAGTGGCTGACATACCCGCCTCCTGACCCCGAAAGCTCTCCAGCCTTGTCTTAGTCACCTATTCTGTTTCTTTAGGGAGTCTTTGCAGACTGCTGATCTTTCCTGTCCTGGGTTGTTCTAGAGTTGTGTTAGCTTAATTCACAGTAGGTAATCTTGTATCCGTCCATGTCCTGGACATAGAGGCAGAGAGAGTAGGCGATGGTAGCCCAAGAGCGTGGTAGTCGGGCATGGCTGACAGCCTCTAGCTGTTTTCACCTAGTTGTTCACAACACGTGGGCCTGCCTTTCTATGTTCATCTCCGCCTAGTATAAGGGTATTGAGCATTTGTGTGGACAGTAGAAGAAATTTCCTCTTCACATACTAATTGATTTTTTTTTTCCCTCTCATCGCTGTCTCCAGGTCAGACCAAGAGAAAGCCTGCCCTGACTTATCAACAATATAAAATCTTGCTGTATTGAAATAATCCAAAATGCAGTTGCGCTTAGATCAATATTCCGCTCAGATGTAAGGCAAAAGATTTTCACCCTGTGAAAGTCAATTTTCAAACACTTAACAAAGTATAAATTCCTTTCAAAGGCATTGCCTAACAGTGCTATTCCCTTGTGTGGGGTCTCAATAAATACTTATTGACTGACAGAGTTTTTGACTGTGTGATGGAGCCCATACTAAAAAAAAAAAAAACAAAAAAGAAAAAAAAAAAAAAGAAATCTCTCTCAATCCCTATATTCCAGTGTTCTCTTCTGGCTAGAATTTATGTTGGGATCTCTCTACCGATGTTGGAAGTGTGAGACGTTAAGTCAGTATAACAGGAATGGTACCATACTAGACACCAGGGAGCGGAGACCTAGGTTGTAGCATCTCCTAGGTGGCTCAAAATAGGGGATGTTCCTTAACCTCTCAGAACTATTTGTTCTGACAAATAGTTTGTTTTAAGATTTAATTTATTTGAGGGGATCCCTGGGTGGCTGAGCAGTTTAGTGCCTGCCTTTGGCCCAGGGCATGATCCTGGAGTCCCAGGATCAAGTCCCACGTCGGGCTCCCTGCGTGGAGCCTGCTTCTCCCTCTGCCTGTGTCTCTGCCTCTCTCTCTCTGTGTCTCTCATGAATAAATAAATAAAATCTTAAAAAATATTAATAATAATCTATTTGAGAGAGAGTAAGAGCCAGAGAGATCATAGACGGAGATGGAGAGGGAGAAACCGACTCACTGCTGAGCAGAGAGCAGGATGTTTGGCTCGATCCCAGCACCCTGGGATCATGAACTGGGGTCAAGGCAGACGCTTAACCAACTGAGACACTCAGGTGCCCCATGTTTTTTGTCGTATAAAACGAGAGAAATGCTTCCTGCCTAACTAGTGCAGAAGAGTAATGGGAAACTTAAATGATAGCAAGTTTGTGTAGTTCTTGGGGAGATTTTTGTTGTGGTGGTTTTTTAAGGTTTTATTTATTTATTTGAGAGAAAGAGAGAATGAGCATAAGCTGCAGGGAGGGACAGAGGGAGAAACAGGCTCCCCAGTGAGCATGGAGCCTGATGCCAATGCTGGGCTCAGATCCCCGGGCCCTGGGATCATGATCTGCAAGGAAGGGAGACACTTAATTGACTGAGCAACCCAGGGCCCCATCCTTTTGGACTGTCAAACACTCTAAGCATCTTCCCCAAGCTGCTTCTGATGGAGATGATTGATTGAAGAGGGCGCAGTAATCTTGCTGATTTTAGGGGAGCTTTCAGTATATGCTATAAATACCCTATGGCTGATTTTTTTTCTAGCGAGTCAAACTGAGGCTAGAGGGAGTCGAGATCATTTCAAACACGTATCAACCACACATGAGCATATGCTCTTCTTCGACCATGTTTGACTCTAAGATGGTAATTTGCCATCATACACAAAAGGCTGGTTGGGGGTATATTTGGGACCTGTAGAACCCTTGATGGGCCTCTCTTATGTCAGAGAGAACGCTGTACTTCCACAAATACGTCTTTTATTCCTTGGGACCCAGAAAGACAATGCTATCCTGAATGCCCACCTTGTTCTAGGAGGGACCATGTGACTAAACTCCGGCTAATAAAATATGCATGTATACTGCTTCCATTTCTGGCTTCTCAAATCCTCTGTGTCCTCCTCCACGCACTTGCTTTCCACCACCTCTCCTGGTGACTAGAAGTAGAGGATTCTCAATGGGCAGAGCTAGGAGTTACCACATGGAGAAAAGCTGCCCACTTAGGAACACCCTTGGACTTGTCCTACGGGAAAGATAAATATTTGTTCTATTAGAATACTTAGGTTTTTAGATTATTTGTTACGCCAGGTACCATTTATTATTACTCTCGTTAACATAAATCCTCGCGCTTCTGAATCTGTACTACACTTTGGTTGCTGTGTCATTGACAATCCAGACTGATAGAGCGTCAATAATATTTTCCCCACGGTAAACCCCAAGGTCAATTTAGCTTGTGGAAAAATATAGCTCGTGTTATCTATTAATGTGTTCAATCAGGTCACGTCCTCAGAGAGTAGAAAATCACAGAACTGTAGGCATGGACTTTTATTTTATTTTATATTTTTTTTTATTTTTTTGACATGGACTTTTAGAATCATCTAGTCATTTATCTACCTTCAAAACATACCCCCTCCCCAAATTTGGGGCTGCAGCTGCCACTCTAAAGCTCAGGACTTAAAGAGTGGACTAAAAGAATATATTTTTCATGGACTAAAAGAATAAGACTGTGTAAGAGTTTGTATGGGAGAATTTCCATGGAGATACTAAGAGGCATAACCAGTATTTACTTAATTTCCAGAGAGGCCAGTTCTGTCTATTATGTGACCTTGAACAAATCCCTGACATTTTCTGAGTCTCAGTCACTCATTTTAAAAATGCGTGTACTGTTCCATTAACATGTGGTTATGAGAGAGGACTAAGGTATTGTCCATGGGGATAGAAAATTATAGAAGCCTTGTAAATAAATCATACAAATAAATTACATAAATCTTTATAAATGCCACATATTTCCATCATAAACTAATAGTCGTCCTTATAACGTAAATTGGTTTAATCAGATCCGTGGTCAAAAGTAGTTTTAATTCTGTATCTGATGCCCACAACAACCCACGTACTGAATCCACCCCATTTTGTTTATTGCGATTTGCACAAATCAACCGGAAATCAAATATCCAAAAGCAAGCAATAAAACTGATCGCAAAACAAATCCGCTGTAGCGGATACCGACACCCGGTCTGAATCCAGAATGCTCTGGTTTACTTGCCGTGTCTACTAAGACAAGGGCCTTAACCTCTGTGCTGTGGTTCTGTCATATGCAAAGTGCAGAGAACAGTCGCTGGGAGGATTAAAATTGTTCAAACATGTCACACGCCTCCAGTATTGTGTGGTGTGCGTTACCTCCACATCCCGGCCCTGCGTGGCATTTGTTGTACTTGGGTAGGGTTTACTCTTCTCCCGTCCGCCTTTCAAATTCCAGACTAGAAATGGCCTTCCATGTGGATATGGGTACAAGACTTGCTTCACCTACCATAGCGTGGGGAGCCCCTCTTTACCTCACCATTTAATTTTCATTGACCTTATGGGAGGAAGCAGAATTGAGTCCAGTCCTTCAAATCATGCCATGGTATTCATTGACCTCTACAGCGTAACCTCATACACGAGATGCCTTCACATGCGTAGGGATTCTGAATGACGGCTGCTGGCCCAGTGAGTGATATTGCAGGTACTGACATTGACCCGAAGCACATATCAAGGCAACACTGCTGTCCCAGTGTTAACACCTGCCATCACCCGCCGAGCATTCGTGTCTGAGTCAAACAGAACATGGGCTACAGCTGCCTTCACACCTGGCACACCCCGAGCTCCCTCCTCTCCGTTTTTAGACCTGCACACTCAGGTGTCTGACCGTCCCTTCACGGAGGCAAAGATGTCATAAATGCCTAGGTGTCACTACATGTTCTCTTTTAAACAGCCCTATAACAATGACCTTTTTCTGTTCTAATAATATGGAAAAAAAAATTGAAGACCGTAGACGTGATTTCTATTCCCAGCAAGAGGAAAGTAACTGGAGAAAAGGGTAGATATTTGAAAATTGTACAATTCGAAAAAAAAAACAAAAACCCCCAAACCAATTTCCAAGTAAGAAAGGTCATTTTTATTCTGCATTGAGATGTCTTTCTTAAAATTGGAAAGTGTGGCTGAATAATGTCCCTCCAAGGGTGTGCACAGCCTGACTCCCGGAACCTGTGTTATCCGACCTGGCAAATGGTTCTTGGCAGAAGTGATTAGCTAAGAAGCTCATGATGTGGAGATTTTCCTGGATTATCCAGATGGGCCCGACTGAATCATAATTTTGTCTGTATGCAAGGAACTCTGGAAGATCAGACTGAGAAGGCGCTGTGATGAGGGAGGCAGAGATTGCAGAGCAATGTAGCCACAAGCCAAGGAACGATGGCAGCTTCCAGAAGCTTCTCCCCTGGAGCTTTCAGAAGGAACCAGGCCTTCCTACACCTTGATTTCAACCTTGTAAATCTTATTTCAGACTTCTGACCTCCAGAACTGTGAGAGAATGAATCACCATTGTTTTAGGCATCTAAATGTGTGGTCATTTGTTGCGAAGGCAACAGGAAACTACTAGAATAGATAACATCTCCATGAAAGGAATACATAATGTAACCATAATGGAAAATACTAAGATGTGTCTCTAAGATAAAATTTGTCTTAATTCTGCATTTCCAAATTTCTACTCCTGTGCCTCCTGTTGTCCCCTTCAGAGCATTCGTGTTGGACTCCAATGGAACGAGTACCACCTCCTCTACACCTTGTACACATCCATCTCCCTCTTCTCTCTTTTTAAAAAGATTTTATTTATTTGTTGGAGAGAAAGTGAGAGAGCACAAGAAGGGGGAGCAGCAAGCAGAGGGAGAGGGAGAAGCAGATTCCCCACTGAGCAGGGAGCCCGACATGGGGCTCGATCCCAGGACCTTGGGACTATGACCTGAGCCGAAGGCAGACGCTTAACCGACCAAGCCACCCAGGTGTCCCCCCTTCCCTTTTAGCTCACATCACACCACCACACTAGATCTTACCAAGGTGAGCAAGACTTTCCACCATTCTAATACCAGTATGGCCACTTTTTCGGTTTCATCTTACTTGAATCCTTAGCAGAATTTTATATAGTTGGTTACTTGGGGACTTCTGCTCTAGACGCTTTCTTTTCTTGGCTTCCAGGTCATTCCATTTTTTCTTTTTCTTTTTTTTTTTTTTTAATTCTTTCTCACTGTTTCTTTTTGCTAATTCCTTGCTGCTTCCCCTTTATCTCTGACCTGTATTTATTGGCGTTGTCCTGTGCTCAGTCCTTAGACTGCTCTTCTTTTCTGCTCATATGAGTTCCCTAGATGATCTCATTTCATCCTTCGTATTGAAATACATTTTTGTTGTAGACTTTCTCTATTCTATCTCAGGCAGCATACTGCCTTGAGCTCCATACTCCCATGGTTCAATTCCCTATTCAATAGGTTCTATTTTACAAAAATGGTAACAAGCAATATTTCCAATCTCCTGTACTCCCGCTGTGTTGGGAGGATGTCTAAGCCACATGAAGAGATCACTTACATTGCTCTAGCCAACAATCACAGGCAAGGTTCCTATTGACAGATATTATAAAATATCAGACATGGAAGTAAGGGAGTGTAGATCATTCCATGCCCCAACTTTTTTTTTTTTTTAAACCTGAACTTTTATTTTTTTTAATTTTTATTTATTTATGATAGTAACACAGAGAGAGAGAGAGAGAGAGAGAGGCAGAGACATAAGCAGAAGGAGAAGCAGGCTCCATGCACCGGGAGCCCGACGTGGGACTCAATCCCGGGTCCCCAGGATTGCGCCCTGGGCCAAAGGCAGGCACCAAACCGCTGCGCCACCCAGGGATCCCCTCCATGCCCCAACTTTGAGCATTACTCAACCACAGTCAACACACTGAAATAGAGATGGAACTGTTCCCTCCAGGCCATATCAAATAGCAGAATTTGAGCAAAAGAAATTTTGTTCTAAGACACTACGTGATGGGGCAGTTTGTTGGCTAGAAGTAAATAACTGAAACAAGTAGGTCTTAATCATCACAAAGTTAATTTGTATCAAACTGAATTCCTAGTTTACCTTGCATCCTATACATGTGGCTTTCCATAATCTTTCTCATCTTAGTGGTATCTCGATCCTTTTAGCTGCTCAGGCAAAACCAATCCAGTCACCCTTGATTCTCCTTTTTTTCATATCCCACGCCCAATGTGTAAGCAAATCCTGTTAGCACCACCATGAGGATATATCCAATATTTCAATCTCTTCTCATTACCTCTGGTGATACCAACCAGTCCCAACCACCTTCACCTCTCACATTGTCCCAACTTTGTAACTGCTTTCTCCTTTGTCCCTCCATAAGCTTTTCACAACACAAAACATGGAAAGTTGAGTCTGATCCCGTCATCGCTCTGTGCAGAACTGTTCAATGGTTCAATATTTCACTGACAGTAACCACCAAGGTCCTTCCCATCACAGACAAAAGTCCTGCATGATTTCTAGTCTTGTCTCACTCTCATCTACCTCCCCTACCTCATGTCCCACCATGCTTTCTCTTATTCACACCGCCTCACCACATAGGTCTGGTTGATGTTCTTTGAACATATTAGGAATTCTCTGTCCTCTGGGTTTTTGCATGTGCTCTTTCCTTTACCTGGAAAACTTTTCATTCATTCCCAGTTTCTGCATGCTTATTGTTGTATTAATGGCGATCATATAGAAAATAATCCCAGGGCACCTGGGTGGCCTGGTCCATTTAGCAACCGGCCCTTAATTTCTTCTCTGGTCATTAGGTCAAATCCACATCAGGCTCCCACTCAACAGGGTGTCTGCTTGAGAGTCTCTCCATCTGCCCTTCCCTCCACTTACACCTTTTCTCTCTTTATCTCTCTCTAAAATAAATGTTAAAAAAAAAAAAAAAAGGAAAATCATGTTTGCCCATCCAGCCCTCCATCCTCTTGAGATTCACCTTACTCTGCTTTAATTTTCTCTGGGGGCACTTAAACATGACATATTTTACATGTTCATTTATATTTATATTCACTCCCCCTTTCCTACTAGAAGAGAAGCTGTATACAGAAACAACTTTGTATTACATGCTACTGTATCCCTAGAACCTTAGATAGTGCCTGGCACCCAAGTAGCTACTCAAAAAGTATTTGCTAAACATACAAATTGAGAAACATACTATGTATCTGTGTGTGTGTGTGTGTGTGTGTGTGTGTGTGAAACCTGGATGGTTGTATACAATTCATTTTATTTAAATCTGATAATAACACTGTCAAGTAAATGAGGCTGTCGTCATTTTACAGACGTGAGAACTGAAGGAAAAAAATGATCATTGAAAAATGTACTAGAGTGGATGGGGCCATGGAAGAGCATTCTGATGGTGTGCTAGTCCTTGCTCCATCCGTCACCACCTACGTGATGCTTGCCAAGTGCAATTAGCCTTTCAGAATCTGCAATTTCATTAGTTATCTGTCCATAAGAACTTTGCTGTCTACATAGTGTATCTTGAGGAGCAAACTAAATAAATAGATGTTAAAACGTTTTGCCAATTTGAACAATAGTGTACAAATGTGTGTGCCCATTATTCTTAAAACTTAACAAAAATAAATCTTTATACAAATGAACCCTCTCTGCCAATTGTGGACCTTCTCCCTCTGCCTTCTCTTCTTGCTGTCCTCTGGGCCCCTTCTATACAATGGTGCTCACTATCTGTCCCTGCCTACTTGTTTTCTTATCACCCAAGTGCAAATCTTTCCTTGAAGCACAATTTTTAATCGAGTCCTCCCTGACCATCAATTTCCCTGCCCTCTGAATGAATAGTCTGTGCTCTGCAGGATGTGGGTAATTACAATAACACCAGTTGCCAAATATATCTCCCCAGTGCCAGTCACCTATCATCACCTGGTGATTTATATTTTAATTACTTTATCTTAGATTGTCAGCCCAATGGGGAGATATTTTTTCCAACTCCTTTGTCTAGGAATGGTCCTAGGACTTTTGTGTTTTAGTAAAAATTAAATCATAAGAGTCTTCCTGATGGAAAGAGCAGATAAATGAAAGAACTCAATATACTCATCTGAAAAATGGAAACATACATAACCCCTGCCCTGAAAACGTTGTAGGATTTTTGTAAGGTTCAAGAGTGTTAAGGCAACTGGGCAACTGAAATTACTTTGAAAATTTCATAAGCCATATAAATGTAAATGCAAGTAATTGATAATAATAATAATAATAATAGTGAAATATGTGCATAATCATTACACATTGATGTCTAACCAGACAAGCCAAAAAAATTATTTTGTTTCCCTTTTAGGGAAATTTTTCTTTCGATGTGTCCTGAGACATCTATATTCCAGCTGCTAATCCTGATCTGGTGAGTTCTCTGCTAGAAGCCACGGTTTGTTTCGTGATTTTTTTAAAACCGAAATAGCCTGAGGGATATTACAGGGGGTTAATAGATAAATTTTCTTTATTTTTGTTGGAGTAAAGAATCTGCTTGATATAAAACTTCAATCACAAAACCTTTGGGCTGGAGTAGCCCTCTAGAGACAATTCAGCCCATTACCCCACTTGGCAGGAGAATTTCAGTTCGGGTTGCGCCTAAAATAAAGAGCAATCAGATGGTTTGGGCCGTTGAAAAAGCATGTCTCACATAATTGTGTGATAAATCAGATTATGTCAATGAGGTGGTAGAGAAGTGTTACCGGAAGTGGTTCACTCACTGCTCAGGCATCATTATGGTTAAGACCATCTTGACTAACTTTGCAATTCTCTCCCACTCTTTGGTGAGTTATCATTCTCAGAAAGTTCTCTTTTCTTTTCTTTTTTTTTTTTTTTTTTTTTTGAGGAAGTTCTCTTTTAGAACTTGGGACTCTGGAATCCAACTCCTGGAGTGGAATCATAGCTATTCTACTTAATAGCTGTGACTTTGAGCGAGTTATTTAACTTCTCTTGTGCTTCATTTTCCCCATCTATAATATGGTGATGTTTTTCCTATTTACATCTTAGGATTGTTGTGAGGATTGAAGCAATTAATATCTTTGAAATGCCTAGCAGATATGCAGTATGTAACCAATAAAGATTTGTTGAAGAAAGGAAATAGTACAGTCTGTGTTGTTTTTGTGGTTTTTGTTAGCTTTTAACAGAAAAAAAGAAGGATATATGCTATCTTATACTTGTTACTGGGTACAAGTGTTTACCCAGGACATATACCTAGAAGTGGAATTTTGTAGGGCTCTCTGGTATGTTTATCTCCTCCTTTTCCAGATAATGCCAACATGTTTCCCAAAGTTGTTGTGCCAGTTTAAGCCCCTATAAGTAGTGTATGAGTTTGCTTCGCATCACATCTTGGGAAATTTTAATTTTTTTTTTAGATCCAGGAAGGTGCCTTGTAGTTTTTAATTTGTATTTTTTGAGGCTTAATAATGTTGAACATTTTATAAAAATAGTGTTTACTGACGTCTTCTGCAAAATACCCTTTTGTCTTTTATACATTAAATGAATTTATACAGGGAAGAATTTCATTCTGAGTTTGATGATACTTGATATTTAATATTCCTTGAGTTTCAGCAATGGACCATGTATATCATGTTGATACAATAGTGAAACAAACAACAAAAAATAACTTCCTGGGGAGCTTACATTCATGTGGGGGAAAAAGACAGTAAGTAATAATGATTATTAATTAATAATTTTCCCAAAATAAACACATAGCATATTCACACAGTGGGATATTTTACAGCAGTGGGAAAACACTGTATATATTTAATGAAGAAATAAAGTCCAGAGGAGTGTATGCAATTCATTTTATTTAAATGTTAATTTATTAAATATTACATTTATTACTATTAATATGAGTATCATTAAAATATAATAAACATAAAATATATAAATATAAGAATATTAAAATATAAAATAAATATAAAGTGATGTAAAATGCAAAGGTACAAAATATAAATTTATTAATATTGAAGTTTTAAATATATATATATTTTGAAATCTTAAATATATATTTATATTAAAGGCAAAATCAATCAGCATGTATCTTTTTGGGGTAGGTAATACACATGTACTCAGACCTTAAAGTTAGCAAGGGTCTGCTTGACAGAAACTCAGGACAGTGGATCCTTCTGTATTGGAAGGAAGAGGTTGTGGTTGAGAAGGGACACATGAGGTTTTCAAATGTGCTGTGAATACACTATTTCTTAAGTTGATTGTGGGCACGTAAATGCCCATGTATTCAGGTTATTTTAAAACTGTATGCTGTATGTATCTATTATGTCTTTGGTATAATTCATAAAAAATAATAAATATTGAAATTACAGTCAAGAATGGATCTCCCAAATGTGGCAAATATATGACTTGTTTTTAAAAGTGCTGTTGGGCTATTGACTGGATCTCAAAACAAAAATCAATGTGTATCCTTCCCTCATACAGAACACCAAAATAAGTTTCAGATGTTTTAAAATCAAATCATAAGAAAGTTATAACTTTGAAGTTATTACATTTAGACTTTTTATGCTCCCAAGTTCCAAATAGTATAAGAGGGAATCAATAGGTATTGATGGATTTAAGGTCCAGATAGATAGGTTTGCTATTCTAAAAGGTAACATGGTGGATGGACCAGACAGCAGGCTGAACTGTTACCTCATGGGAACAGGAGCTCATGCCTCTTGACGAGGAAATGTCCTAGTACCTAAGGCAGGTCAGCTGCATGGACTCACATCAAGTGTGCCATGTATCTTAAACTTAGAGGCATTTTATTGCGCTGGATCCTTCCTTACCACTCAAAGAGAGGTAACAAATGAGAGCTAGCTATACAGACTAACTACTGAGATTCTCTGTTGACCAGACCAAAAACATCATGAATAGAACCTCTTTCAGGTTGTTTATTTAAAATATTTATCCTTAAGGGATTGTGAGTTTTCATATAACTAGATAGGACAGCCTATCAATTGAAGGCAGCAGAAGGAAATTTAGATAAGTCTGGGTATAACTATCCCAGTTAGAATATTGAACTTGAAGGTGTGTTATCCTCTATATGTAACATTACTGTGAGTTATATACCTTCACTGAGAACGATGCAGAGCTCTTATCCATGGCTCCTTTTAGAGGGGACTATATTACAGATTTATGCCTTCAGATGACTCAGCAGAAGGCAAATCATTTCCTAGTCCTAACCCAAGAGGCAGTGCCTGAGGTAATGGGAAATGTGCACTTAACGAAAATACAGGTTGATTATAGACAGGACACGTCAGAATGCTCCTAACCTTTAACTCTGTTAAAACCACTTTTCTTTAGTCATTCTTTACATTTTCTAAAAGTCTTCTGATTAATCTAGAAATGTTCAAATTCCTTTCAAAGTCAGTATTGGACTTTATTTATCACACGCAATACAAGTTTGAAATGTTCCCTCATGGGCTCATTAAATTCATCTGCAACTGCTTTCCGAATCTTTTTGTTGAAATATGTACAACATTTCAAAGCAAAGTAAAACTAGCAGAAATAGCAAAGTATAGCGTACTAGTGAAGTCCAGTTTTCTATAATAGAGCGAAGGTCAGGAAATTGCGGTTTCCTTCAAGTGAACTTTGTGACTTTATAAATGTGATGACATAATGCAAGACAACCAATCGTTGCAGGAATGTCCAGCAGCAAGGTGTTCCAGGTAGACATTGGGCGGTTTCCTCAGTAGAATTTCTGGAAAGTGGAACTTGAGGAGGTTGCCAATATGGAATGCTGTGTTATTTTGGGCAGTGATCACTTGATATGTTAAGAATATTGGCCAGTTTTAAGGATGCAAAAAAATGTTTCAATTCTCGAATTTCATGCAAGATTGTATTCTATGGAATGGAATGAAAAGTAGTATGGATTATGTCATAGGTCAACAAATTTTTCTGTAAAGGTCCTGATAATAAATATATTCAACTGTATACTCCATAATGTAGGTGTCACAACCACTTGACTGTCAGTGTAGCACAAAAGCTGCCATAGAAAATATGTAAATGATGGATATGTCTGTGGTTCAGTAAAACTGTATTTAATAAAACAGGTGGCAGGCCACATTTGGCCCATGTTCCATAATGTGCCAACCCCCAGATTAAACCATAAGAGTAGAATAAATGCAGACTCAGGAAAAGGTGGAATTGAATAAAGATGACGGTCAGCAGTAAAAGTCGTTAATAACCATAGTCAGATCTCATGAGTGGGAAAGAAGCTTTTTTACAAATCTACAGAATTGCCACTCTTCCATGCGGAATTCAAGCACTCCTGTAAGTACAGTGTTTAAAAAGGCATTCGCTCTTATTTATGACGTAAATGAAAAGGAAAATAATATCCTGGGTCAAAGCTTTGGCAGCTATATGACTATGTATTGTCTGTTACTAAGTGTTCATAATAAAAAGCTGCAGAGATTGAGAGGGCACCAGTCAAAACAAAGAACAGAAAAGACCGAGGCTAATTAAATCATAAAGAAAAGTAAAAATTATGCAGAGACTCATTATGTCATGTAAATGTATTCCACTAAAATGTAGAAAAAGAGTTCCAACACATGGATGGCTCATGCTTTATAATAGGCTCTATTTAGAGAGATAAACCATGATCCTTATAATACCCTTTGTTACTTGTGAAAAGATCACATTTCAAAGCACAGAAGGGGACCTCAAAGGGCTGTATTGTTCAGCCTTTTATCTCCAGGCAGGATTAATTAGAGTAATAGCTAGCGCGAACCTAGTGCCTACTGTGTGCCAGACATTTGCCATATATCTCCAAAACTCCAATCCTTTGAATCACAATTGTGCTACTTACTACCTTTGCGAGTGTGTCGAATGAAATCTGTCTCTTTGGACGTCTGTTTCTGAAGGGGATCCTCTGGAGTCAGCCAGTCCCCGTGCCATGGAAGTCTGGGTAAAAAAGTCCTCCCTTTTGAAAGGTCTTTTTTTCAGGCACTTGGAAACCGTATTAAGTATCTAAGATTAAAATATAGGGAAATATGTTGAAGCCAGAACAACTGTTGAAATGCTGAACGCATGTGGTCAATGGATAGATGCCTCTCTCGGAATGTCATGTGATCTGGGGCCGGTCTTGGAGACCTGGCTCCTCTTCCTTGCAGTGGCTACCAGAGAGTGTGGGGATAGAGGAAAGAAGATAGATTGTGGCATAACTGGCTATAGAGTGCAGTGGGCATTTTGTTGCTCTTAACCTTTAAAAGCTGTCACTATCTTCTGGGCTTTTAAATGCTCAGGACGTGCTAATTCATGCCTTTAACGTGCTAATTCATGCTAATTCTCTGCTCTTTCAAAATCTCTTCCCTAGCCTCTTGCAGGTTATCACCTTTATTTTGTATTCCCCTCTCCTCTCACCTATAATGAGGCATTGGGCATGTTGTTATTTAGCACTTAAGACATTTGCTTTACTTTATGGTACTACTAGTTTAAGGTCCCCAGCTTTAAGTCTCACAAGGCTGGGATGATGACCTTTCCTTCTTCTGGGTTCCCAGTGTTTAACTCCCTACTTGGCAAAAAGTTGGTATGTGACTGCAGTTTTCATTATGTCCTTCATCTTTTCTTTGCCAGGCACTGAATTAGGTGCTAGGAACACAGTGTGGTGCAACAATAGACCTGTTTCTTGCTGCCATGGATAGCCCTTACATTGCAGTAGGGAGATAGACATCAATTCAGTAATTGGGCCAATGAATTTAAAACTGCAGTGTGATAGTTATATGAGGGGGGGGGAACGTTGAGAATGGAAAGTGATATGTCTGATCTTTAGGAGCTTCTAGTTTAAGGCAAATCAGTAGACAATCACGAGACACTGTGACAAGTGCAGTACTGAGGAAAGCACCAGGTACTGTGGGATCCCAAAGGGAAGGCTGTCAGAAGGGAATGCTTCCACTGACTTTGGAAAATATAAGCAGAAATGAACTTGATGGAGTCGGAGAAAGGAATTTCAGATAGAAGGGAGACCATGGGTGGAAGTGTGGACATTGGATGCGACATGACACACGTGGGGGATAATAGTCATTTCGGAGCTTCCAGTGAATGACCTAAGAGGATGGAGCCCAGAGGAAGATGCTGCCAGGGAGAGAGGCAGAGACCAGATCATGAAGTGTTCCCTCTAGAGTCTCAGGTTTTGCAGAGAAGTGGAGTGGAATATTAAAGGATTTTAAACAAATGAGCCATATGGTCAGCTTTGACTTTTTCAATACATTATGATGGAAGCATTATGAAAGTTGAATGGGAAGTGAGAAATGCTTAAAGGTGAAATATCTATGAACAGGTAATTGCAGCGTCCCAGACAAAAGATGATGAGAGCTGCTCAAGTGGCAGGTGTAGTAGAATATATAGGGAGGCTGGGCAACCATGGACAGAGGCTTAAACTTAAAGGATTTTGTGATTGATTGCTTGGGTGACAGGTGTTGGGGGAGCAGTGCTAGGGAGAAGGAAAACGAGAGGAGAGAGAGTAAGGATAAGTAAAAGAGAGAGAGAGTTCAAGAACAATCGGTTCAAGAAAAAAAAAAAAGAACAATCAGTTGGATAGTGGCGTCCCTGAGAAGGAACCCTGGATGAGGTTCCAGAAGAGAGAGAACACAGCAGACGTAAGTTCAGACATTGGAAAAAGGCCACCTTGATTTATAGCCCAGCTGTGCCAATTATTTTCTGTGTGAACCTGGAGAAGGCATTTCATACTCCTTTGCCTCAGTTTCCTCATTTGTAAAAGAGAGACAAAATAGTGCCTATCTCATAGATTGGCTATTGAGATTGATTAGGTTAATGGATATAAAATTCTCAGAACTTTGGTTCTCAATAAGTACTCCATCACTGTTAACTTATGATTCCTTTAGGAGAAAAAATGCACTTGTTCAGGTTTGAGTATGCTGATGTTTAGATAAGCCTGTGGGAGGTCCAAGTGTTGATGACCACATCTGTGTTTGCTCACCACTATATCCCTCCGTAGCTGGCAACGTGCCTGAGTCATAGTAGGCACTTACTTGAGATACGTAAATTCAGATGAGTAGATAAATGGATGAAAGGATAAGGTATAAAAGAGGGAATTAGTTATACATCTGAAACCTATGGAGAAGGTAAAGATGGAGTTAACAGATGTGGTAACGTGGGCCATGGGACAGGCTGAGACTTTTCCTTTTGGATGGAGAGAGCACAAGACAAAGGATGGGACACTAAATCGCTCATTTCAGGCTTCTATAACAGGTTACCATAGACTATGTGACTTATAAACAACAGACCTTTATTTAGCATAGTTCTGGAGGCTGGAAGGCCGAGATCCAGGTCAGACTCTGGTGAGGGTCCTTTTCTGGGTTGCAGACTGCAGACCTCACATTATCGTCACATGTCAGAAAGACAGTGGGAGTTCTCTGGGGCTTTTTTTTTTTTTCTTTTTAAATAAGGGCACTAATCCCATTCATAAGGGCTCCACCCTCATGACTTAATCATCCCAAAGGCCCCACCTCCTAATAACATCACATTGTGGGGGATAGGATTTCAATGTAGGAACTCTGGAGCGACACAAACTTTCACTCCATGACACTAAGGGACATTTAAGGGTCAGAGACAGCAAGGGAAAAGGAGAATAGAGAGAGGGTCTCCAAAGATCTGGTGAATGTGTTATTCTGAAGCTACAAGAAAGTTTCTGTGAGAGATTCACAATGCCAAGTGCTGTAACAGCTTTTAGTATGTTAGACTATATATTTTTTTTTAAGAAATTTATATTTTTGAGAGAGAGCGTGCATGCACGTGTGTGATTGGGGTGAGTGAGGGAGGGGCAGGGATATCCTAAGCAGACTGGGGGAGAGCCCGACTCAAGGCACCATCCCATGGCCCTGAGATCATAACCTCATGTGAAATAGTTGGTCACATAACTAACTGAGCTGCCCAGGCACCCCTAGAGTGTAAATTTTCAAATCCTGCTTTGCCCCCCCAACCAACAGATTTTATCCCAGCCTGCTCTGTGCTACCTCTATACGTCATTCATAAGCGTACTCCTTCCCTGTTGGTTGCATGTGTGTCCAACTTTCTCCAGTAGATTTTGAGCCACTTGAAGGTAATCCTTCATCTTCTTCATCTGTATGTCCCTTGTATCAAGTGTGATGTTTGGAATATAACGGTGGGCTGCTTGAATGCATCTTAAATGAACTACGTTTATTTTATGTCAAGAGACTAAATTGTCTCAGGGACATGATTTTCTAAGGGAAAAATAAATGGCATTGTTATTCATGCATAACTTAATTCCAACAAAACTAAATGGGTGGAAGGAGTAGTCCAAAACTGAAGGGACATATGTCATCCACTATATTGACATTTTGTTTTCTCTTGCTCATCCTACTGGGCTTTGGAGGAAGCACTGTCCTGGTGTAATAAGCTTTGGAAGGATTTGATTTAAAAATCATGGATCTGGTGAAACCTAGCATGTGAATAACTTACTTGAATTTGACAGACACTTCATCAAGGAGCATTTAATAGGTACACTCGCCAGTGACCTTTCAGACTCGAAGAAGGTAATATTTCTTCCCTTAGTGACAAAATTATACCCCAAGAATAGCTTACTCACTGGTGGTTTCTGTTCAGATTGATATTTTTCATACCCTCTATCAGATTATGATATCCCTATGGTTAGGATCCACATCTTGTTCGTCTTTATATCCCCAGCAGCCAACACAGGAACTGACAGCTTGTAGGTTATTGGTAAATGCTCACTGAATTAATCATTAGCTCTAAATCACTTATTATGTGTGTGAATTCAATTCAAAGGTAAGAAATAGTACAATTTTAAATGTTGGTCCTGGTTTAGAATACCCCCTTCTTAGAGTGTAGAAGAGAACAAAGCCATGGGGTTGTTCACTTCAATTTCATGGAAAGACCAAGAAACTTGTTCACTGTAGTGCTTGTGTGGATGGGCTCATAGCAAGATGAAGGAATGAAAGAATTACTGGTAAACAAAAAATAAAACAAACCATGGTTAAAAAAGACATGATGGAGGGGCAGCCCGGGTGGCTCAGTGGTTCAGCGCCACCTTCAATCCAGTGCGTGATCCCCCAGGATCGAGTCCCATGTCGGGCTCCCTGCATGGAGCCTGCTTCTCCCTCTGCCTGTGTCTCTGCCTCTCTCTCTCTCTGTGTCTCTCATGAATAAATAACAAAATCTTAAAAAAAAAAAACAAAAAAAAAAAACCATGATGGAATATCTATACACCACTCAGAGGGATTGTTGAGATGACTCAGAAATTTTCAAAAGGAAGCTTATATAATTAGTTGATTTTATTTTTTAAAAAAAATCCCTCAGAATGAATATAGCTAATAATTACCTAAATGAATCCTGCATGAGTTTTACTGATTTTACCTGAATTCATGAAAAAAAAAGTCATGCTAAATAATTGGTGTTTAAGTCTCAATTACACAGGTTGAATGAGGGAGGCCAGTAATTCATTTTTAACATTTTACATTTAGTATCAAGAAACATTTTTAATATACAGTTCTATGGATTTTTAAAAAGGCTTATTTATTTATTTGAGAGTAAGGGGTGGGAGAAGGGCAGAGGGAGAGAATTTTTCAAGCAGACTCTCCCTCTGAGCATAAAGCCCAGTGAGGCGCTTCATCTCAGAACCCACGAGACTATGACCTGAGCTGAAACCAAGAGCCAGTTAGCCAATTGAACAACCGACCCAGGCACCCGTACAGTTCTATGGATTTTTTAAAAGATTTTATTTATTTATTCATGAGAGACACACAGAGAGAGGCAGAGGGAGAAGCAAGCTCCCTGTGCGGAGCCCGATGCGGAACTCGATCCCAGGTCCCCGGGATCACGATCTGAGCTGAAGGCAGTTGCTCAACCACTGAGCCACCCAGGTGCCCCTCCAGTTCTGTGGATTTAAACACATATAGATTTGTGCAGCCACCACCATAATCAGGATACAGAACTATTCTCTTACCCCCATAACTCCTTTGTGTTACCTTTGCGATTACATTCTCCTCTCACCCTGGCAACTATTGATCTGTTCTCTATTGCTATAGCTTTATCTATCAAGAAAGCCATATATTGGAATCATACGTGTGCTTTTTTTCTTGAGATTGGCTTTTGTTCAGTCCACGTGATTCCTTTGATATTCATCCAAATTGTTGTCTGTGTTGTATATGTGTGTATTCATAGTTTGTTTTGTTTTTTTTTGGTGCTGTGTAGTATTCCAGTGTAAAGATATATATTGCAATTCATTTATCCATTTACTGCTTGACGGTCATCTGAAGTATTTCCAGTATTCAGAGATTATCAATAGGGCTTCCATAAGTATTTGTTTTTTAGGAATTTATGTTAACAGAAGTTTTTATTTCTTTGGCGTAACTATCTTGCATTGGAATTTCTGGATTATATGATATATGCATGTTCACCTTTAATTCATTTTTAAAAGCTTTTATCTATATATTTTATATTTTTATTTTCATTTTAAGCAGTTTATTTATCTATTTGAGAGAGTGAGCACGAGCAGCGGGAAGAGGTAGAAACAGGCGCCCCGCTAAGCAGGGAGCCTGACACAGGGCTCTATCCCAAGATGCCAGGATCATGACCTGGCCTAAAGGCAGACACTTGACAGACTGAGCCACCCAGGAGCCCCTATCTATCCATTTTAGGGAGAGAGTGAAAGTGAGTGGGGGGGTATAGCAGAGGGAGAGAGACAAGTAGATTCTGTGATGTGCATGGAGCCCAACATTGGCCCAGTCCCACAACCCCGAGATTAGGACTTGAGCTGAAATTCATTGTCAGCTGCCTAACTGACCGAGCCACCCAGGTCCTCCTTATTTTATTTTTTTTTTAACTATTTATTTATTTATTTGAGACAGAGTGCTTGGAGCTGGGGCTAGAGGGTCAGATAGAGACGGAGAGAGAATCTCCAGCAGATTCCCCACTGAGTGAGGATCCTGACATGGGGCTTGATCCCACGAGCCTGAGATCATGACTCCGGCCAGAATCAAGAGTTGGGGGGATCCCTGGGTGGCGCAGCGGTTTAGCGCCTGCCTTTGGCCCAGGGCACGATCCTGGAGACCCGGGATTGAATCCCACGTCGGGCTCCCCATGCATGGTGCCTGCTTCTCCCTCTGCCTGTGTCTCTGCCTCTCTCTCTCTCTCTCTCTCTCTGTGTGACTATCATAAAAAAAAAAAAAAAAGAGTTGGGTGCCCAACCAACTGATCCACCCAGGTCTCCAAATATTCACCTTTATATAAGATGTCACATTGTTTTCTTGAGTGGCTCTACCATTTTGCCTTCCTATGAACAATGAATGGAAGGTCCATTTTCTCCCCACCCTCACCAGCATTTGGTATTGCCATAATTTTTAATTGTAGGTATTCTAATGTGTGTGTAGGACTATCCCATCATGTTTTTTTTTTTTTTTTTTTTAAGATTTATTTATTTATTTGAGAATGAGAGGGAGAAGGAAAGAATTTCAAGCAGACCCCCAGGTGAACAGGCATCCTGAGGCAGGGCTGGATCTCACAACTCTGAGATCATGCCTTGAGCTTAAATCAAGAGTTAGAAGCCCAACCAACTGAGCCACCCTCTCAGTATGGTTTTAATTTACATTTCCCTAATGACTAATGTTGACCATATTTAATTAGCTTATGTGTCAGCCATATTTCCTCTTGGTTGAATTGTCCCTTCACATGTTTTGCTCATTTGTCAATTGGTCTTTTGTTTTCTTGCTGTTGAGTATAGTGAGTTCTTTGTATATTCTGGATACAAGTCCTTTGTCATATATGTGATATATTTTCTGTAAATTGCCATTTCATATCCATATGTCATGAAGATTTTTCTCTTATGTTTTAGAGATTTCTTTTTAAGATTTTATTTATTTATTCATGAGAGACACAGAAAGAGAGAAAGAGAGAGAGAGAGAGAGAGGCAGGGACACAGGCAGATGGAGAAACAGGCTCCATGCAGGGAGCCCGATGTGGGACTCCATCCCGGGTCCCCGGGATCACACCCTGGGCTGAAGGCGGCACTAAACCCCTGAGCCACCCAGGCTGCTCTGTTTTAGAGATTCCACAGGCCTACATTTTATATTTAAATATATGAGTTAATTTTTTTTAAAGATTTTTTTTTTTATTTATTTATGATAGTCACACAGAGAGAGAGAGAGAGAGAGAGAGAGAGAGAGAGAGGCAGAGACAGAAGCAGGCTCCATGCACCGGGAGCCCGATGTGGGATTCGATCCCGGGTCTCCAGGATCGCGCCCTGGGCCAAAGGCAGGCGCCAAACCGCTGCGCCACCCAGGGATCCCTATGAGTTAATTTTTTAAAAAGATTTATTTATTTATGAGAGACACAGACACAGAAAGAGAGGCAGAGACATAGGCAGAGGGAGAAGCAGGCTCCTCACAGGGAGCCTGATGTGGGACTCGATCCCGGATCCTGGGATCATGTCTTGAGATGAAGTCAGGTGCCCAACCGCTGAGCCACCCAGGCGTCCTGATATATCAGTTAATTTTTATATCAAGTTTAGGGTTCATTCCTTGCATATGGATGTCCAATATTTCCAAGCCCATTTTTGAAAAGTATCTTTTCTCCATTGAAATTCTTTTGTATCATTGTACAAAATCATTTGTCATATATATTTTTTAAAGATTTTATTTATGTATTCATGAGCAACACAGAGAGAGGCAGAGACATAGACAGAGGGAGAAGCAGACTCCCTGTGGGGAGCCCAATGTGGAACTCGATCCCAGGACCCCAGGATCACAACCTGAGCTGAAGGCAGACGCTCAACCGCTGAGCCACCAAGGTGCCCCTCATTTGTCATAGGTTTGTTGGGTTATAGTGTCAAAAAGAAACAAAACCAGACATTATTTAAGTGGTAAGGACAGATTTGAATCAGTAACATACTATTACAGTATGGAACAGATACCAGTGCTTATTTAACTTCCTCTGTGTAGACGTGATGAGGCATTTTAAAGGGAGAATGAGGGAATATGGAGGACGGAAGTGAGGGCTCAGTAGAGTGAAGGAATTGAAACCTGACAACAAGTGTGAAAGGGGTGTTGGTCCCTGTGCAAACCATCTGGGTTTGTTAACTGATGCTTATCAAAGTTCGGCTCCTCCCCTCCTACAGAAGCTGGGAGGTGGGCTGGATCTTTAGTTGTTGCCTGGCACAAATGGTTAAGTTTTGGCTACCCTGAGGTTTCTTGGACAGGCGTTTTAAGGGGGCTAGGATCTTCCTAGGGGTGCGGCCTGGAGCTGTTAGACAGTGTGTTCCTGTTTGTTCAAGTCTTCCAGACCAAGGTTGAGTCCTCATGGAGAAGACGGCTCAGAGCCTGCCTAGAGTTCAGTTGAAGGAGATGTAAGCGTCGTCAGTAGTGAACACTTCCTTCTGTTCCTTTGATCTTTGTGTCTCTCCCTTCACCAGTATCACATTGTGTCAGTTACTGTGGCCTTCGAGTGAGTCATGAATGGAGTAATATGCATCCTACCATCGTAGTCTTCATTTTAAACATATTTTGTTTCTCCCGCTTACCTTGTCTTCCATCTAATGTTATTGTTAGGAAGTCAACTGAACTGGAGAGGGACAAATTACCAGCAGTTTGAGTAAAACAAAAACCAATTGCTCAATCTCTTTCTCTCAAATAAATAAAATCTTTAAAGAAAAAAAAAAAAGAAAAGACGGGGTAGTACCTGGGTGCTTCCGTCGGTTAAAACGACAACCAAAGCTGCAGTAACAGGCCAATTTTTTATCACTTGCTGTGATAATATAGGCAAGAAGCTATGCCGGAGAAGGCACTGACTTCCCCATGTTTGATTTTCATCCATGGAGTAGCATGGCATGGAGTAGACTGAGGGTTAGGCGGAGCAGCACACAGACATGGGGTTCATCTCACTGTAAAGAGATCTTGAGAGAGAATGAATATCAATGAATGATGCATGACAACAGAGATACGATCTTTGAGGAGGCAAGAGGGGCTGGACTCCAGTGCGCCGGTGGTGAGGATGGGCCTTGTCTCAGTAGGAGCACTTGTAACAGACAAGAGGGAAGGCAGATAAAATTGGCCCAGAAAGCACAGAGGTAGCTTGATGGTTGATAAGATCACATCTCTGGGCTTTTATCTTCTTAATAAAATATGAAGCCAAGTCATTAGCTCAGTGAGGTATCATGGGATACTTGAGAGAGCCAATTTCAGAACAGTGGTTTGCAGATTAAGAAAATAAACCCACAGGGGAAATAGATAGAGTAGGATGGCCAGCCAGTGTTGGGTTGGGTGCCCATTTAAATTATATGCGTATGCTGCACAACATGTTCTAGCCAGAAAATGAATGTGGATTCTTTAAAAATGCAAAAGGCTCACACTAAGCACGCTCTTGGAAATTTACTTTTATTTTGTGACTTAATGTATTTTACACATTTCTTTTCGCAGCACATTGCACATGGCTTCACTACATTCCTTTAGTAGCTACATTGTATTTTGAAGAGTGGACATCTTCTAATTTTTTTTAGTCCATGCGAACATTGGAAAATCTAAGGTTGACTTCATAGCCATGTCCTGGAGGCAGGTTAACAGGGAACGATTTGAGAACACAGGCATTTGGGGATGTGGATGATTTGGGAATAAGGAAAATGATTCATTTATTCAGTTTTTCAAATATTCTTTTATTTCCTGAAAACTGTTTAATGAGTGTATACAGTGGGCCACTTGACCACGAGTGAGCTCGTGAATGTGACATAGTTGCTGTACGTGAAAAAGAGTCACAAGTATGCGAGACCACATTAAAATACCTCCACACCCCTCCTTTTTTATTTTTTATTTTTACTTTTTATTTATTAATTTTTTTACCCCCTCTTTAAAAAAAAAATAACCTCTTAAAGAGGATTACAATCTTTCTTCGTGGTCGCTCATTTAGTATTATCTACTTGTGGTGAGGTTTGTTCCCTACTGAATAGACTCTCATAATCTTTTTTTTTTTTTTTTTTCCTCCTTCTTACATGATGTATCTTTTTCATTTAGTTTTTCTTTAAAAGTTCCTGGAACATCTCTAGTGGTGATGAGCAACAAGGCACTTGAGTCAAAGTTCTGAAAGCCCACATCTGTCTCTTTTCACATAGTCCTCCCTTTTTATGCTTAAGTCGGCTGCGGAGCAGCACCTGTGGTGGGAAGAAAATTCTGGACTGCTGGCCTGTTTAGCTTGAGCTTTCCCTTCTTCCTGACAAAGCTCCCCATTGCCCCCCACGAGGAATATGACAGTTCATTCCCTTTATTCAAACACTGTCTCTCTGCCCCAGTCTCTCTGCTCCTCTCTCCTGGTCTCCCCTATCTCTAACAAACATGCCTTCCTCTGAGTGATGGGCAGACTAATAGCTCAACGTTGTTAGCAGCACTGCCCTCCTTACACCAGAAAATTAGAAAGTCAATGTCTAAATATAGAGTTGAAATTAGGAAGTATGCTTTCCAATTCTTGACTGCTCCATCATTGGCTTGCTGTGGGGACCGCAGGGAACTGCTTGACCTCTTGGTTTCCTTTGGTTCAATGAAGGCAATAATTCCTGCCTTGCCTTCCAGATGTAGGTGAGTAATTAATGGTTGTGGAGGCCTTTGGAACTCGAAAAGGAAGCTGCGAAGGCTAATCACTCGCAGTATTCACCTATGTTTTTGGATTAATTGACACAGGAAAACAAGTGGCTGGGTTGTGAAATAGGAAACCATGAAAGTCAATACAAACTCACCTGCCAATTCACAAGAAGTTCCTCAAGGAAGCAGAAAGCTATTTTTTTCCTGCCTTTGCCTCGTCTTCCTCTCCTGAACTTTGGTTTGTGTACTTCCTCCTGGACTTCCTCTCCTAAATTATGGATTAGCAAGATGCACTTGAAAAGCAGCATCACTTTGGAGCTGGAAAGACCCAGTTACATACCTGATTCCACCACTTTCCAGCTGTGAGAACTCGGGCAAGTGACTGGTTACATGTTTCACCTCTCCGTGCCTCAGTTTCCTTCTTTTGTACAAGCGCAATAACCTTTACAACACAGAGCTACCACTGAGGATTGCATGCATGCCTCTCAGCATGCGTGTGTTGATGCTAGGACATCAGTGAGTTTCGAGGATGTTCATTCCCTTTCAGTGTTTCGAAAGGAGGTCGACGGAGAGGTCTTCCAGCAAAGCTGCAGACACTCGAGAGCCAGCTCCCATGGTCAGGAGTTGGGTCAGGCTCGGTACAGGCCTCAATGTTCCACTATGACTTTTAACCACATGGAAAGAAGCATCTCACATCAGACCAAACTCCCTCCTTCTGCAACCACAAACATGATCAGCTATGTGCTAAACAGAGGAAAGCAATGGACATTTTTTAAAATGAAGATGTTCTTTGTTGAGCTCTAGAAACTAAGGCAGTAAATGTGACAATCCCATGAAGGACAGGTATCCGAGTACATGGTTTCTGAGAAGATCCCTTTTTTAGGGAGGAAAAGATGCATGTAAGTGGACAACGTTTCCAACGTGCCAACACCATACATGACGATGTTGCACATTTTAAGGACTTTTTTTTAAAGATTTTATTTATTTATTCATAGAGACACAGAGAGAGAATGAGAGGCAGAGACACAGGCAGAGGGAGAAGCAGGCTCCATGCGGGGAACCCGATGCAGGACTCGATCCTGAGACCCCAGGATCATGCCCTGCGCCGAAGGCTGGCGCTAAACCGCTGAGCCACCCAGGGATCCCCATTTTAAGGACTTTTTAAAGGCTTTTGTATAGGATCCTCAGGGTAACTAATTTTTTCTTCAATGTATAATCTGAATTTTTTGAAAGAAGTGAGTGTTTGACCTGGGCCTCTGAATCCTGCTCTGTTGTCAGATCAGTGCTGCATTTGGGAAAGTCATTTTTTTGGGGGGGGGGGGGGGGATGGCTTTGATAATGTCACATGTAGCAGAGAAACATTTCATCTTATAATCACATTACATAAGAAGACAAATATATAATATCAGCCCAACAGAGGAAAGGATTCCTTTAGTCATTAGCAAAGGGACTAATAAAATATGGAAACCTCGAGGTATTGCTCATTCCTAACTCTTGTAAATTAAGAATATTTTAGGGGCACCTGGGTGGCTCAGTGTCTACCTTCCCCTCAGGTCATGATCCCAGGGTCTTGAGATCCAGCCCTGCATCTCTGCTCAGCGGGGAGCCTGCTTCTCGTCCTCCCTCTGCCTGCTGCTCCCTCTGCTTGTACCCTCTCTCTGTGTCAGGTAGGTAAATAAAATCTTAAAAAAAAAAAAAACTTTGTATTACAAAACATGCCAAAAATAGTAAAATGCTGAGTCCAATACTAATGCAGATTTTAGTGCTATAGTATAGATATTTATGCATGTGGCAGTTTTCTTCCCTAGAAGTTGGCATCAGAATATTATTTATTTCTCTGTTCCTCCATTACATCTCATGGTACTAAATGTTAGAATGTCTCAAATTCTAGTACAAAAAAAAATTATGTTTTGAAGACATGTAACAAGAATGATCATTAGAAAAAAAAAAATTTAAGTATCACAGATATAACACTCAATGAGGGACACCTGGGTGGCTCAGTGGTTGATCGTCTGCCTTCAGCTCAGGGTGTGATCCCGAGCCCAAGAATCGAGTCCTGTATCCGGCTCCCTGCATGGAGCCTGCTTCTCTCCCTGCCTATGTCTCTGCCTCTCTCTGTGTGTCTCTCATGAATAAATAAAAAATAAAAATCTTTAAAAAAATTAATAAAACTCAATGATTGTTAAATGTTACTATTTCTTTTTTTTTTTTTTGTAAAATTTAAAAATTTATTTACAAGCGTTCCTGATCATGCAGATAGAGGCTCATGACAGAGAGAAAATGTGCTTGTGAATGATTTTTTTTATTGAAATATAATTGGCATACAATGTTGCATTAGTTTTAGGTGTATAACATAGTGATTTGACAAGTTTACACTATAGTCGTAGCGTAGCTTCCATCCGTCACATACAACACTATTACAAGATGACATTGACTTCATGAGTCCCTTTCTGCCTTTTATTTGTCCATTTGTTTTGTGTTTTAGATTCCATATATAAATGAAATCTTATAGTATTTGTCTTTGTCTAACTTGTTTCAGTCAACATAATATCTTCTGGGTCAACCCCTATTTGTTTTCAACCCCTATTTTTGCAAATGGCAAGATGTCATTCTTTTTTGATGGCTGAGTAATATTACATTGTATGTATATGTACACACACACACACACACACACACATACACACAGTCATAGTTTAATGATTTTTTAAAAATCAGGGGCACCTGGGTGTCTCAGTTGATTAAGCATTCAACTCTTGATTTTGGCTCAGGTCATGATCTCAGGGTTGTGAGTTCGAGCTCCACGGTGGGCTCTGCATTGGACGTGGAGCCTGTTTAAATTTTTCTCTCCCTCTCTCTCTGTCTTTCCCCACTCCTCTAAAGAATTTAAATGATTTTTTAAAATCAGTTTTTTATCATTTTTACATAGGGATGATTTGTAACTATGGACTTTATGATTTTATATTTTGTTTTATGTGTAAAAATTCGGGAATTTAGTTGTGACTTAGTAATAAAATTTTTAATAATTTATTGACTAATTCTTCTATGGATTAGACATTACTACCTGTATCATCATACCATAAATTTGAATATATGCTATGGTTAGTTTCTGAAATAGGACTAGTAAATTGTTTTGCTGTTAAGGGCTTTATATTCATAGAGCAGTTTTAAAGGGTCACAGCAAAATTGAGAGGAAGTTACAGATATTTCTCATATGGCCCCTGTCCTCACCTATGCATAGCTTCTCTCATTATCAACATCCCCCACCAGGCTGGGATATTTGTTACAGTTGATCAACCTGTGTTGACATGTTATCAATGTCTATAGTTTCCATTAGGGTTCAGTCTTGGTGCTGTACACTCAATGGGTTTGGATAAATGTATAATGACACATTTCTATGTTTATAGTATCATATAGAATTTTTTCAGTGCCCCAGATATCTTCTGTGTGTCCTCACCTATTCATCCCTCCCAGCTATTCTTACCCTGCCAACCACCAATCTTTTTATTGTCTTCATAGTTTTGTCTTTTTCCGAATGTCATATGGTTGGAATCTTACAGTATGTAGCCTTTTCACATTGGCTTCTTTCACTTAATAATAATGCATCCAGGGCCCTTCTTTGTCTTTTCATATTTTGAAGGGCCATTTCTTGTTTGGACTGAAATATATTCTATTGTCTGGCGTATCAATGCTTATTTGTTTATTCAGCTACTAAAGGACATCTTAGTTGCTTCCCAGTTTGGACTATTATGAATAAAGCAGATATAAACATCCATGTGCAGGTTTTTGTGCGTGGACATTGCTCTCAACTCCTTTGGGCAGCTTCCAGGGAGCATGGTTGCTCAATCATATGTAAGAGTATGTGTACTTTACAGAAACACTAACCTGGATTCCAAACTAGCTGTACTATTTTGCCTTCCCATCAGTAATTAATGAGTTTCTGTTGCTCCACATACTTGCCAGTTTGGTGTTACAGTGGCCTGGGTTTTCGCCATTTTGATAGGTATGTAGTTGTGTCACATTGTTGTTTTTAATTTGTATTCCCCTAAAGACCTACAATGTGGAGCATCTTTTCATATGTTGATTTGCCATTTTCTATCTGTATATCATCTATTAAGATCTTTGTCCTATTTTTTAAAAAAAGATTTTATTTATTTATTTGAGAGAGGGAGCGTGAGAGAGAGCACAAGACGGTGGAGGTTCAGAGGGAGAAGCAGACTCCCTGCTGAGCAGGGAGCCTGATGTGGGATTTGATCCTGGGACCCAGATCCTGACCTGAGGAGAAGGCAGTCACTTATCTGACTGAGTCACCCAGGCACCCCCTCTCCCAATTTTTTTTTTTAAGATTTTATTTATTTATTCATTAGAGACACAGAGAGAGAGAGAAAGAAGCAGAGACATAGGCAGAGAGAGAGGCAGGCCCCATGCAGGGAGCCTGATGCGGGACTCGATCCCAGGACTCCAGGACCACACCGTGGGCCAAAGACCAATTTTTTAATCAAGTGGTTTTCCTGTTGAGTTTCTTTGTATATTTTGGATAAAAGCCCTTTATCCGGTGTGTCTTTTGTGTTTTTTGTTGTTGTTTGTTGGTGGAGAGGGGCAGAGAGAAAGAGAATCTTAAGCAGGCTGTTTGCCTGATGCTGGGCTCGATCTCACTACCCTGAAACCGTGACCTGACCCGAAATCAAGATCTGGACATTTAACCAACTGAGCCACCCAGGCACCCTTGGCTGTCTTTTGTAAGACATATTTTCTTCCAGTCTGTAGCTTGTCTCTTAATTCGCCGGGCATTGTTTTTCACAGCAGAAGATTTTAATTTTAATGAAATCCAGCTTATCAATTATTTATCTTATGGATCATATCTTTGGTGTTGTATCTCAAGTCATTGCCATACTCAAGGTCATCTAGGTGTTCTTCTACATTTTGTTCTCGGAGTTTTCTAATTTTGCATTTTAAATTTAGGTCAGTGATCCATGTCGAGTAACTTTGTGTTAAGGTTATAATGTCGGTGTTTAATGTCTGGGTTAAATGAATCTTTGTTCCACCTTCGGCCTTTTGACCATATCTCTGCTGCTGTAGTTTCCATATAGGCCCTATTCCCCATCTACAATTCTCATTCTATTTGACTTATTTCCATAACCGATTCCTACCTGCTACTTACCCCTTCACACTCTCCCAAGTGCTAGCTTGACACAGCATTCATGAACAGCTATAATTTATGTCACATCTTTTTATTACTTCATTAGTAGTTACCTGTGATGCTGGAGACATCTTGATAAATAAGATATATTTCCTGTCACCAAAGTGATAAATACACAAATGTACAGTTTCAAATTGTTTATAAGGGCCATTTTATAGAAGTGTACATAATGTATTAGAGCACTGAAGTTGTGCACACAACTTCCTAGGGCAACCATGGGGAAAACAGCAGAGTGGGGGCTATTTCAAGAAAAGGGATCAACATGGGATGCCTGGGTTGCTGAGCATCCACCTGTGGTGATCCTGGGGTCCTGAGAACGAGTCCCTGTAGGCAGCCTGCTTCTCCCTCTGCCTATGTCTCTGCCTCTCTCTGTGTGTCTCTCATGAATAGATAAAATCTTTACAAAGAGAAAAGGGAACAACATATTCAAAGGTATTGGGATACTGTGTAGGTAGGGCTTAGAGATTTGCTGCAAAGATGAGGTTAGAATGTAGGTTGGGAGAGATTTTTAGATTAATACTAATGTTTTTTGATTCTATTTTGCACGAAATAGTTGGAATGATTGTATTGGAGCTGGGGGCAGAGGTGGAAGGATTGTGATGTTTTAGCAGGTAATGGCACAGTTAGATGTGTATTTTAGGAAATCAAATGGATGGATGGATGAATGAATAAATAAACAAGTCTTCCAAAAAACAAAAATTCAAACCCTATGTCCCCACAGAATTTTCTGTAGATTAGGGCAGTGTCTTTGATTATTCTCCAATCTTGTATAATAACCTGTGTATGTGGCCCAAGTCTTCGAATGATGTGGTCATTTTACCCACTGACAGACATCATGGACCTGTGTAAGTTGCATGCATGAGGTTTTAACAAAACTGCCCAGATGCGACTGTTTTGATATAAAGACCTGATATTTCATACAGCAACAAGTCTATTGAAAGCAAACGATGGGAATTTTTAAAAAATTACATTTCAAGGAAAGTGTGAGCATCAGATGGCCTTCACTGTGAAGAGCTACAGAGAGACTCAGTTGGACTCCTAAGAGGAAGATGCAACATATTATTACCAACAGCTCCTCAGGCATAGGCTTAGATGATTGCTGACTGCTGATCCTTTAAAAAAAAATGAGCTGGACTGAATCTGGGAATTGTAGATTAGGCATCTGACTTTGATATCAGTAAGACCAGATAAGGAAAATCTCTAAAGAGCACCTTGTTGAGTGTAAATTTCAGAACCTGCCACTACCTTTTCCACCAGAGTAAATCAGGTCTCACACGAAAGCGCTCTTGAAACAAAGAAAAATAAAACTATGGTCCAAAGAAAATCAGTGAGTAAATTTTCTGTAAAACATTACACAACTTTTGAAAATGTATTTCTAAGAGCTTTCAGCGAAATGTGGCAATAATGCTCGTTTCTGCCTTTTGCTTGGTATTCACATTACAAATCACCGGGAGAGGCAAAGTATTGCACTTTTTTTTTTTTTGAAAGAATTAAAATGGAGAACATGATCCAATGTTAGGAATATTCCTCAATCTCTGAGACAATATTGCTTGCAGGATCCCCTGACCCTCAGCTTACAGATAAAGTAATTAAGGGCCAGAGTGGGGAAATGGCTTACGCAGAGTCATATATTGACAGAGACAGTTCTTAATATCATATGCCATTTACTGTATCCTGATCAGTTTCCAGGCACTGTGGCGAGACACTGTAAAGTGTATTATGTCTTTGTTAACTCCATCACATCCAGAGAATGAAGACCGGAAAGAGACTTACCTTGCCCAAGGTAACATAGATATTTAAGATACAGACCTGGGATTCAAGCTTGGTTTTGTCTCATTCCAGGGCCTTTGCTCTTCCCGGTGAGGACATGTGTCTTGCCTAGATCAGACTAGTATTACCGCCTGTGCTGGGCTCTTCCCCCATTACCACTAAGTGATTTCAGTTCTTGGAATTCTGAGAAACACAGTAAGCAGTGAGGTTTGTGCACTTTCCCCCCAAAATGGCATATATAGTATATGAAGGAAGTAACACAGATCGATAGGCTGTGTTGGAAAATTAAAAAAAAAAAAAAAAAAAATCAACCATTTTCCTTTCTCTGGTCATGAAGTATCTCTGCCAAGAATAGTGCTTTTATCTTGTCTTTGCAGATATGGAAAGGAGATGGAGAACGCTTCCCATCACCGTCCTACCCGTATAGGTAGCTAAATGGCCTAACTGGAGGGAAGGTGTAACCAGTTTATTAAATGGGCTCGATGTACTCTTTCTGGCCTCCTTCAACATTATGGACCCATCCCATAGTTTTCCAGGTGTTTTGAGGAATAAGAACACTTGATCTTACATTATACAATCACAAGTAAATGACATACTCGGTAGCCCTGATTCCAGGCCTAATATCTGCATAAATTTGCTTATCCCTCTGCCTATTTTCCCGTCCAATTTTTCTTCCATAGTCTAGCTAGAGTAGTCTTTTAAGGAAAAGGTGCTAATTAGCTGGAGTAAGAGAAAGAATTTGTGCGTATGTGCACACGTTTGTTGGGGTGGGTGGGGGGTCCAGGAGCACGTGGTAAGACAGGAGCTTCAACACACCATCACTGTTAACACCAGATCCCTCGAATGGAACCACTCTGCTAATAAACATGGAAGCCAGAAACCTGCCTCAGAGCTTACCCAATATCCCTTGGTGGCGGCCTCCCTGAGGAAACTCAGTTTATTTAAATAATTTATGCCACTATAGTTACCAGTTACTCACTTCATCTCTTTCCATTTCAGGAGTGGGGTGTCATTCCCCAGGATGCTCGTTGGCTTCATTTTTGGCATGAAAGGTGACAAAGCAAACTAGTTTCACATGTCAGTGGATGTTTAAAATCTTTCATTTCAGCAAGAATTTCTTTCCCCTGATCTTAACTTCTCAGATCCTGAGCTTTGTAAAAGCGGACTTTTTGGCTGTGTGCTGAAGGCTCAGTAACTCCCCTGGGCTCTTACACTCATTGATCAGAGTTTGGTAGATCCTGCTATTATAGTAGAATTAATGAATGAATTAAGAGCTGCTCGGAGAAACAGCCACAGATTGTGCACTTAGCGACTGGTGGTATCGTGGGTGTGAACAGGGTTAATTGTAAATCTAGGTGCACCTTTGCCAACTATGGGGATCATTAAATATATCTGGGACTCTTTTCCAAAGACTTGGGGCTTTAAATTCCAATGCCTTCCTCTTTAATATTCACAGCCGCACCAAGGCTTGATGGGTAAGGAAATGCATGTTTGTCCTTTTCCCTGGTAAGAACTGTTTCTACCTTAATCTTTATTTTTCCCCTCTGCGATTCGACATAGACACCATTATGAGTTTAATCGGGGATGCTTATTAATTGGCAACTCTATTTTTGTCATCACTGACTTTAAAACACGTTTTCCTACAAAATGGGTTTGAAGATAAGGTTGCAAAGCCTGCTCTTGTGTCAATTTTCTGTCATTCAATTATGATCTAAAATGTAAAATCCCTTCTCGCTTTTATGTCATTCAAGAGAGCTGAGATCCTTCTTGCTTAGTATTCTGGCCAGGTGATTTCTTTTAGCTGTCATTTTAAAAATGCATGAGGCTAAATTAAAAGTTGCAAAGACTTTGGGGATGATAATTAGGTAATCATCTTCTTGAGATGTGATTAAAACCTTTAACCATAACACATTTTCATCACCACTTTTGCTAGGTGTGTTATGAACAACGTCCCTAATACTATGCTCTGTGATTCGTATGGATCTTTACCACTTAATTGTATGCAAATTATATGTCACCAAGCAATCACGTAGCCAGACGGTATAGATGGCAAAGAAATAATTCCTATTCAGTATCACAGATCACAGTTAAAGATGAGAGACCTTGGGAGACCTGGAATCGCCAAGAAGATTCTGAATCATAAATTTCACTTGCCCACTCAAAAAGTGGTCTTGTTCTCCAACAGTCATCAAGTCTTCTTTTTTTTTTTTTCAAACAATTAACACCTATTTCGATAGCTTTGCCAGATACATCCATAGTTCGAAATGCTTTAACATCATCAGTTACGTCTTGATTAGGAGGAAAAAAGGAAAAAAAAACAAACTGATCAACAAGCTAGCTAATTGGCAGTGGGCACTTCTGATAAGCATGAAGTAGCCTCGCTAAGCGTCCATCCCTGGAGGAGTAAGAGCCATCGTGCAGTAGAAAGAGCCAGGTTGGGGGACCACAGAGCCCTGCGTTCAGTTCTTTGTTCTTACACGTGCATACACAGATGTGTGATTTTAGGCAGGTTGCCTTGATTCTGAGCTTCCGTTCCTTTTTCTGTAATATGACAATAGCAATTTCTTTGTCCTACGTATCTTAGGAGAATTGCACTTAGCTTAGGACATGGCACATAAGCCCTAAACGACTGGAACTATTGTCTTTATTATCAATTTAAGCAAACGTTTACTTTTTCTGAGCATCCTGTTATTCTCCTTTAATATTAAATTCATAACTCCTCCCCACCCTTGCAGGGTAGTTAGGAAGATTAGTCATGCCTTATGAAAATAATCCCCTTTATTCTTGGCACATATTAGGTACTCATTAATGATTGCAACCATGTTATTTTACTGCTAGTATTTTAGTTGAATTTCATTTATTGAAGAAATATTTATTCGCTCTCTGCTCCATGTCATGATTTAGGTGCTGATAATGTGGTGAATGAGCCACACTCGATCCCTGCCTCGAGATTAGAACTGAGTGGGGGGCACAGTGTTGGTGGCTGAGGGGGTGCTGGAGGGTGTGTGCAAAAGAGGAAGAGATCTGAGGTCCCTCTCAGCATTCTCAGGTCATCCTTAGAGTCATCTTTAGTGCTAGAGCTACAGTGAACCGCAGGGGGTCAGGTTTGGGAACCTGGCTCCCCACCCCTCCCCATTCGCAGGCAGCCTAATTTGGGATAATTACCTAAAAAAAAAAAAAAAAATCTACTTTGTTAGACACAGAAACAATAAAATGTCCCTCATGCCTACATTTAGAATCTTCATGAAATTTTCATGTTTACTATATTAAAGAATTACTTATTCTGCCAAAAATAAAAAATTACCTGATGTCTCTGTGCCTCAGTTTATTCATCCGCAAATGGGGCTGAGAAAGTGACTCATATGCTGTTGTGGCAACGCAGTTTAATATACTGAAAACTTTTAGGATTGCACGTGGTACATAGCAAGTATTCAAGAAATGTTCATGGTCATTACAATTAATTTATTTCCTTGGATATACCTTGTCCCCACACGCGGTTCCTTCTTGGAAGGCTCTTTCCTTTCCCTCTTAACTGACCTCTCCATTACCCACACTTTACATCTCAGCTGGACACTGAAGCCCTGGTGGTGGGGGGGTGGGGGGAGTGCCTGACCGGACCTAGCAAGAATGTGCAGAGAGAGACCTGATGGGACTTGACAAAGCATTGAGAGACCCCAACATTTTAGATTTGGGGTCAGGAAGAGAAACCATGTACAGAGCCTGAAATGCAGCCCTGGAAAGGCTGGAGAAAAATCAAAAGACCATGGTATCACGGAGCACACCCGGAAGAGAGCCTTGTAAGGAGGAGTTGTTGTCGCCAGTGTCCACTGCTGCCTAGAGCCAAGTTCTACAAAGTTCCAAATACATCACCCATGGACTCTAGGGACTAAGAAGTCATTCCCTACCTTAACAAGATCAGCTTCTGGGGCCTCTCTTCTGGGTGGTAATGGAAGAGATAGTCTAGTAAATAAAAGAATACTTGAAGGCTGAGGGGATAGAAATAAGCTTATAAAATCATTTTTGTTTCTGTTATGAGGGAGATTCCATAATTTCATTATTTTTTTAATTTTTTGCTTTTAAGGTAATTGTTGGGAATTGAGAGAGTCGGGCCTCTGCTGGGATGATTCATCATCATTATGCCCTTGAGCATTCCTAGTGATGATCCTGTCCCCTTTCCTGATAATGAAAGAAAGGCAAACACGGGTGAAACCTGTGGGTTGGGCCACCATTTTGCTTTGTTTGTCTTGAAGTGGGGGGAACAGGACTTCAGCCAGCCTTCCCCAGGTCTTATCTCCACACCTCCTGGTTCCTTGGGAGATCTTTAATTTTTCATCTCCTTTACTTAACCCTCGTTCATTGAAGGTAACAAACTCCTGGTGTTTACCATCATTTGACCTTCCCTCTCTAGCTTGTCCTCCTCGCTGGCAAAAAAAGGTTAAAACTTTGTTGTTTTCTTTTCTGCCTCCTGTCAAATACCAGCACAGTTGGATTTTGTCTGAAGTGGAAGACGTCACTGAGCCACTTTTGGTCTCCAAGAAGTGTTCCACTTTTATTTTCCATAATAGTGCTTCCCCATCCGAGGGGGGAAGGTGACCAGGGAGGCTTATAAGCTCAGCTGATTCCTTAAATCTTCTGTTGCTGTCATTCGCCCACTGGGTTTGAAATTATGTTGAACTTCTTCATTCCTGCTAATGGGGCCTTCCTGTTGATGTTGGGGAAGAGATATTCTGTAATCTGGCTTCATTCCATGACATTATTTTTAAAGCCATAGTCCACACTTACTAGCTTGGTGTAATAGGCAGATGATCACAATAAAATGTAGAGGAGGCTTTCAGGGTCCTGCCAGATGTCCTGTCAAGGGCGGGAATGGTCTTTCCTCCAGCTTCTGTGAGTGCTTACTGCTCCCAGCTGACCCCTTCCTCCAGGGAATGCTTGTCTGCCACGCAGAAGCCCCCCACTCACACTCCCAGGTAACCCCCCGCTAAGGATGGACTCACTGCATACAAGAACCTCACTCCCTTTCCTTAATGTGGGGCTATTGCTCTGATGCTCCCTTTGGGATCATGCTTAATCTACTCTGAATGAGAGACCATATTCTTGTTTAGCAACTTCCTCTGCCCTACCCTACTTCTCTTATCCCCCTCCCTTTTCTGAGACCTCCTTATCAATAATCTCTCATTGATAATCAATAATCTCTCACAAGAATGTCCACAGTAGGGTCTATCTCCAGGGCACCTAACCTCAGCCCGTTGGCTAACATTTAAGGGTCTTAGCAATATGCCATTAACTCTGCTGATTGCATTACGTACGTGATGTCATTTAATCTGCCACACAGTCTCACTGGGCATGTAGTATTATCTCCATTTTACAGGAGAGGAAACAGAGAAGTCTCCCTCCCCAGGTTCATGTCCTTCTCCCCAGGTTGCAGAACTGGAAATTGAGGAATTAACTGTAGCTTTAGGACGGAGGAGAATAATAATGAACAAAAAAACAGTCCCTGCCTTCAAAAGGATGTGTGCCCACAAATAGATCAAGAACCACAGTTTTAGGGAGAGTCTTGATCCCAGTATTAGAAATACTTGTACCATATAGAAGATAAATAGTCTATGAACTTCTTTTTCTTTCTTTCTCTTTCTTTCTTTCTTTCTTTCTTTCTTTCTTTCTTTCTTTCTTTCTTCTTTTTATGAACTTATTTCTTACTGTTAATTTTGTGTGTCGATTTCTGGGTTCCCTATTCTATTCCATTGATTTCTGAGCGTATCCTTTCACCAGGCCCACCCCGTTTTAATCGCTGTAGCTTTGTAGTAAGTCCTGAACTCTGGGTCTTGTAAGAATTCCAGCTGCGTTCTTTTTTTGAACTCTTTTTGACTTTTCAAATTCCTTTGCCTTTCCGCAGGAATTTCAGAATCACCTTATTGATAAGTATTTTGAAAAGCGCCCTGAGATTTTGATAGGGGCCGCAGGAAATAAATAGCTCTGATTGGGGAGAACTGATGTCTTCTTTGGTTTTTCTTTTGAATCGATACATAGTCGTTTTCAGCATACAGAGCCTGCTCTTTTGTAAGGTGCCAACCTGAGTGGTTTTTCTTTTTTTGTGCTATTGCCATGTTTTTGTTTGTTTTTAATATTGAGTCCCTATTGTTCATTGCTGGTAATAGAAACATGGTTGATTTTTGTACATTGATTTTATATTAAATGCCCTTGAAAAAAGTTACTACTTCTAGAAGCTTTCGGTAGAATCCTTAAGATTATCTATTTATACAAGCATGTCCTCTGCAAAGAGAGATAGTTTTTCTTCCTTTCCATTCTGTATTCCTTTTACCTTTTTTTTTTTTTTTTTTGACATGGCACTACCTAAGATGTCTAGTAAATTCTTGCATAGAAGCGATGAAAGAGGATATCCTGGTATTGTTCGTAAATTTAGAGAGACATATTCGGTCTTTTGCCATTAACTTATTTGTTTATACTAGGATTTTGTAGATACCCTTTATCAGATTGAAAAAGCTTCCCTCTGCTCCTAGTTTGCTGATTGTCTTTACCTCAATAATCTATTGATATGATCATATGGATTTTCTTGAGTCTATTAATATGACTAATTATATTCGGTGTATTTTCCAATATTGAACCAAACTTATATTCTTGGGATAGATCACACTTGCTCATGATGCATTGTCTTTTCTGTATTGTTGAATTTGATTGTCAATATTTTGTAGATTTTTGTAACTATCATTATAAAGGGTATTGTCCTATGGCCTTTTTTTTTTTTTTTTAATTTTTTTTATTTTTAAGTGATCTCCACACGCAGCATGGGGCTTGGACTCAAAGCCCACTCCACTGACGGAGCCAGCCAGGCACCCCTGTATTATACATTTTCTTTTCTTGAAAGGTCTTTGTCTGGATTTATTAGTGGAATTCTTGCCTCATAGAACAAGTATAAAAGTTCTCCCCCTATTCTGTTTTCTGGAGGAGATTATATAGAATTGGTTTTATGCCTTCCTTAAATGTTTGGTAGAATTTGTCAGAGAAACTATGTGTGCTTGAGATTTCCTCTGTTGGAAGGTTTTAAACTAATAATTTCTAAAATAAATGTAGAAGTATTCAGGTTATCTATCATCCACAGAGTGGAATTTGGTGGCTTATGTCTTTCAAGGAATTGAACTATTTCATATAAGTTGTCAATTTTTTTATTAAAGATTTTATTTATTTATTCATGAATGACACATGGAGAGAGGCAGAGACATAGGCAGAGGGAGAAGCAGGCTCCTTGCAGGGAGCCAGATGTGGGACTCGATCCCGGGACCCCAGGATCACGACCTGAGCTAAAGACAGACACTCAACCACTGAGCCACCCAGGGGTCCCTAAGGTGTCAAATTTATGGGCATAGAATTGTTCCGAGTATTTTCTTGTTATCCTTTTCATATCTGTGGTATCTATGGTAATGTTTTCATTTGTGTCTTTTCCTATTGTATTTCATTGTCAATCTGGCTAAAGCCACCACATTTTTATTTTTAAGAACTGGTTATTACTTTTGCTTGCTTTGCTTTTTTTCATATTTTTTTAAAGATTTTTTTTTTTATTTATTCATTTGAGAGAGGGAGAGTGTGAACAGGGGCAGAGGGAGAAACAAACTCCCCATTGAGCAGGGAGCTGGACTTGGGGCTTAATCCCAAGACCCAGAGATCACAGCCTGAGCTGAAGGCAGACACTTAATCGACCAAGCAACCCAGGTGCCCCCTGATTTTTTTATATTTTATATTTCAATGTCACTGATACTTACTCCCATCTTCTATTGTTTCCTTCTTTCTATTCTTTTTTTTTTTTTTTAAGTAGGCTCCATGCTGGGTATGGAGCCCAGTGTAGGACTTGAACTCAGGACTCTGAGATCCTAAGACCTGAGCTGTGATTAAGAGTCTGACATTTAACCAACTGAACTACCCAGGCACCCCTCACCCTTCTTTTTACTTCTTAAAGGACAATTTTCCTTCCTCTAATTACCTAAAATAGCTTAGATTCTAAATCTAAATGCCACATTAATATATCAACAAATTGTCATATGTTGTATTTTCAATTTCCTTTAGTTCACGTATTTTAGAATTTCCATTAAGACACCGTCTTTAGGGATCCCTGGGTGGCGCAGCGGTTTGGCGCCTGCCTTTGGCCCAGGGCGCGATCCTGGAGACCCAGGATTGAATCCCACGTCAGGCTCCCGGTGCATGGAGCCTGCTTCTCCCTCTGCCTGTGTCTCTGCCTCTCTCTCTCTCTCTCTCTGTGACTATCATAAATAAATAAAAATTTAAAAAAAAAAAAAAGACACCGTCTTTAAAGCATATATTATTTGGATGTGTTTTAAAAAAAAAATTTCCATGGGTTCCAGGCCCCTAGCCAGTCTCACTTTTTCTTTCTATCCTTCAAAGAGTTCATACATTTGTTTTATAGGTACTACCCAGCATTTTTAGTTGTATTTAGCAGTTGAAAGAGGCAAAATTATATCTATTTTATCTTCCAGAGGAAGGAGTGACTTTCACATGCATTTTTAAAATTTAATTTTGACAATTACTTCAAGTCCACAATTCATATGACAATTGTTTAAATGAGAAACTTAATACTCAGAGCATTTCAGTAAGTTAGTTTTACTTGCCGAATCACTAACACTTATATATATGTTTTTGCCAAGACACCTAGCATTCTTGTATTTTATGATGTTAACTTGTACAATATCATTTGTTTTTCCTCCATTTCTTCAGATTCAGACTGTGTCTCAGAGCCATGGTGTCTCTCACACCTGGTTTAGTGGGCCTATGGGTATATTAAGTATTGAGTAAAATAGTTGCTGAAAAATCCCAATGATGCATGCATTCTTATACGTTTGTTGTTACTTTTTTTTTTTTAATTTCATGAATAATTACATCTGTAACCCTTTGCTTTTGCAGCTTGTACATAGCCTGATTCTAATAGGTGGTTTAGGAGGCTATACCGCGAGGCACCCCTGCAGCCACACAGGGGAAAGAACCACCGATTTCAAAATTGGCTGTCGCTGCAATTCAGAGTCCCTTTGAAATTTTGTATATCTGCAGATCAGGGTTGGCCTGTAATGGCATTTTTGGAAGTAAAGATTTGTGAGCCTCTTCTTGGTTCACAGCAACTCGATTCAGCGTCACCCATCACCTTGAAGTCAGCCCTTTCACAATCACATGCACTAATAGCATTTTTTTCCTTTCATTGATTTTTCAAACTGAATGCACAGCCTTCCTCTGACTGGCACATGCTTTTGTACCATGCTGCAGTTCATCCTGGCCCCCTCTATTACTCTGTGTGATGCTGCTCAAATCCCTAATTACCCTTCTAGATACTGCTATGGCAGCTAATAAAAGGATTTTGCAGGCTGGGACTGCCATGATTTTTCAGCAGCTACGTACTCTTCGACTGTTGTTGTATTAGTTTCAACATATGTTCACTGCTCCACCTGTTGTTTCCAGCACCGGCGTGTTTCGGTTTTTCTCCGTTATGCTTTGCAGTGTCTTAGTTGAACTTCTTTCAGAATGAGGATTCAATCAGTAGGACACAGTAACATGCTTTGAGCTCACAACCTTTTGGGTGTATGCTTATAAGTACATCTCAATTCAGATTGAACGAGCATCCTCTGTTCTCTTAAACTATGGAAAACAGGTATGTTGATGCTTTGTGAGTCACAAGGAGCAAAGTCTGCAGAATCATACAATTATGTTGACAGTGGTAGAGCAGGATACTATGGGGCTTTGACTTTTTGTGACAGGTGGTCCTGGAGGTGGCCTAACCTTGACATCTTAAATATGCTGCTATCTCATGTGAATGCAACCCCAAATGCACTCCCTCCTGCCCCACTGAGATCTTAACCATAGTTAATAATAAATGTTAATGTAAGAGGCAGTGTATAGAGTAGAAAAAGTACCTTTGCGGGTAAAACAGACTTGTAGCCGATGCTTGATCCTCTCACTTGTGGCTATGTGATTCAGGTGAGTTACCTAAAATACCTGGGCCTCAGTATTCTTATCTGTGAAATAAAGATAATAAATACAGATTTTAAAAATAATGTATATACAGTTCCTGGAGATGTTTTTTAAAAAAATTTTATTTATTTATTCATGAGAGACAGAGAGAGAGAGGCAGAGACAGAGTCTGAGGGTGAAGCAGGCCCCAGACAGGAAGCCCGATGTGGGACTCGATCTCGGGTCTCCAGAATCATGCCCTGGACTGAAGGCCGCGCTAAACCGCTGAGCTACCCAGGATGCCCCAGTTCCTGGAGATTTGAGTTTAATGTAGTGTAGACTGATATGCTCAATTACATAAAGTCTTGATTGGTTATAATAACTATATATAAACTTTATTGAACACTTACTCTATGTCAGATACTGTATAAATGCTTTACATGGGTTATTATATTTAATCCTCATACAACCTCTATGATATAAATGCTATCAGTACTCCACTCCCAGTTAAAGAAAGTCATAGAGTGGGCAGCCCTGGTGGCGCAGTGGTTTAGCACAGCCTGCAGCCCAGGGCGTGATCCTGGAGACCCTGGATCGAGTCCCATGTAGGGCTCTCTGCATGGAGCCTGCTTCTCCCTCTGCCTGTGTCTCTGCCTCTCATTCTCTCTCTGTGTTTCTATGAATAAATAAATAAAATCTTAAAAAAAAGAGAAAGTCATAGAGTAACTATGATGTAAGAAGTTATATAGATAGTAAGAGACAGATCCAGGATTTAAGTCCAGGTGCATATAACCTAGCCTGTACGCCCATACTGTTCAAGTATATATTGTACTACCTCTCATCAACCTCGGTACATTGTTATTTGATTGGACTCAGTCACAATGTGCTTAGAACTGTCCTGAAATCAAAGCATGAATAGAATTTAAGCAGTAGTAGGAAGATCATAGCAACAGCTTTACCTACTTGTTATAAAAAATAAAAATAAATATTGAAATATTTAAAAATGAGTATATAAAGGAATTCTCCTGGTATTCTAAATATTAGTAATTTAGTGTTCAGGAGTTTAAATCACTATATTCATTGCACTGGTGCCTATTGTTGTAATAGTAGGAAGTCCTTCTTTAACAGCCTTCCAATAGTCTGGCTATGAGAAATTAAAACAGGGGTGTCTGTGTTTGAAAACATGCCCTATTGAACTAAGTACATGTATATTCTCATAAGCTTAAGACTCTTTATATTCACTTTATCTTCTTCAACAAAAGCCCTAGTTATCCTCTGCTTTTGCTTTTCAACATGACAGCTAACTAATCTAATAGATTACTTGCTTTGTGTGGATCGATGGTACTTGCATTCTAATAGATGAGGGCCGTCCTTATGCAAGTATCATTTTACCAATTTCAGTTGCATAGAAAGCTAATGTGGAAAAGATTTTGGGCAGAACCCAAGAATTATGTCCTTTATATTACTGTTGATCTTTTTTTTTTTTAATTATTTTTTTAATAGGTCCTGTTGATAGTTCAGAACCTTTTGGGCAATATTTGAATTTCTAGTTTGAAAATGAACATTCATTTAAGGGCTTTGGCGGGGAGAGGTGAATAATGTGCAAATTACCTGGCCAACAGTCCTTCTCTGCTTTATGTGGACTCTCAGACATAACGTATGACCAGCATAAGTGTAAAGTACTGTATATACTACTAATTTTGGATTATTATTGGGAATCTGGTAAATGAACAAAAAGAATATGGGTGTTGTACCGACCTTCTTTGGAAATGAAGGTTCAGTTTCCTCTACCTCTATTCTTTATCAAAGTCATTAAAATTCCTCTGAATGGACAGAGACATTCTGCTCTTTTTTTTTTTTTTTAAGATTTTATTTATTTTTTTTGAAGGAGACAGAGAGCGAGCTAGAGTAGAGGAGGAGCAGAGGGAAAGGGACAAGCAGACTCCACAATGAGTGTGGAGCCTCACATGGGGCTCAATCCCAAGACCCTGAAGTCATGACTGGAGCTGAAATAAGAGTCAGATGCTTAACCAACTGCACCACCCAGGTGCCCCTTAGACGTTCTACTCTTTAATTTTCTCTTTCCAGCCACTGGTGAAGATCGTAATGAATCTTCAGCTAAAAGGCAGCCGAGAATAAAGAGGGAACATGCAATCTGAATTATTGGTCTTCAGGGGATCCCTGGGTGGTTCAGCGGTTTAGCACTTGCCTTTGGGCCAGGGTGTGCTCCTGGAGTCCTGGGATCGAGTTCTGCTTTGGGCTCCTGGCATGGAGCGTGCTTCTCCCTCTGCCTGTCTCTGCATTCCCCCCTCTCTCTATCATGAATATAGAAATTTAAAAAATCTTAAAAAAATGAATTATTTGTCTTCAGATAATTAAGCATTGACTATGTATTTTTCTCTGATCTTTTAATTACCACTTTTATTTCAGACTTTGTTTCTTATAATTTTTATTTTCTTGAATCATCAAATAATCATCATGGGAGATTTGGTCGGTATCCCCAGTAAGGTCCTATTATATATGATGCCAGTACTAATAAATGTGATACCGGTCTACTTAATCTAGCTTTTTAAATTCCACATTTAAAAAAAACTTAGTATTTTGCGTGTGTGTGGGGTTGTTTTTTTGTTTTGTTTTGTTTTGTTTTTTTACCTGTTTTATTTTTTAGGGTATGTCATAAGATGGTATTGATGCTTTTGATCTTTTTGCTGTCTGGGGATGTGGTACAAAGGCAAAGAAGTAAAGTGTGGGGAAAAAAGGCATAAACGTTAGACTCTGAATTTCAAAAAGGGGAAGATTAACTTTCCATCTTTGTAAATAGATCTATAAGTTCACATATGGGGATTCTTACCTTTTACTTTTCAGAGCATCTACTAGATAATTTGCACTCTTAGTTTTCACCCTAGCTTCTGTTCATAAGAATTAAAACACATGGAAGGGGTTTTGGGGTATATATTAAACAGTATATTTTTACTGCAGACAGTGTATTTTGGGTGCTATGGGACTACCATTGAAGTAGACTACAAGTTTTCTGCTTAGAGTAAGCTCAAAAACCAGGAAGGGAGGCAAATTTACACATATAAAGAAACTGAAAAAATATACAAATAAATATACAAAGCCAACCACTATATACATACACTAATGAAAATTTTATGTAATCAATAATAGCCTTCCACTTCAAGTATGGCAGAAAATGTTCTCTGAAGGTTCCTGTCACTGCAAAACAACTAATTTTATATGAAACTGTCTTCAGGAAAAATTGTAGTTCTTAGGTGTGGGAATTCTCTTAGGTCTCTTTCCCATCAACAAATATGAACTGAGCTCAGTACGCACAGTAAGTAAAAGAGGAAAGTTGCCTTGAGTTAATATGCTCATATCAGGGACACCTGGGCACCTCAGTGGTTGAGCATCTGCCTGCGGCTCAGGTCTTGATCCTGGGGTCTTGGGATCAAGTTTGACATTGGGCTCCCTGGAGGGAGCCTGCTTCTCCCACTGCCTATGTCTCTGTGGATCGCTCATGAGTAAATAAATAAAATCTTTTTTTTTTTTTTTAAGCGCCCAACACAAAAGAAAACAATAAATGGTGGATGAGTCTAGGAATACTAATACTGCATTTAAATTTCAAGGGAATTATATATTAAAATTATTTGACAAAAAGTATAAAATGACTGCAGAAAATATTTAAGGAAATCAAAAAATGAGAGGCTGTTAAAAATAACCATAAATATTTGGAAAGGAATGCAATTGAAATCCTAGAAGAAAATGTGTAATTGCAGACGTAAAAATAACAAAGAACGCCCGACTTGCAGACTAGACACAGAAGAACAGTGAGTTGATTTTTTGGGAAGATAGTTGTGAAGAAATTTTATAGGATGCAGTGCACAGAGACCAATGAAATATGTCAGGTTAAGCAGTATGGAGGATAAAAGATCTGATGTGTAACAAGTAAGAAGTAGGAAAGTGGAGATTCTGGCACATAAATATTATAAATAATGATTTGGTATTTTTCAGAACTGACAAAATACATAAAGCCAAAGACTCTAAGCACAGAAAATTCCCAGTTAAATTATTTAAAGCAATGAACATTGGCAGCTCTTCCTGCCTCTGGGTTCTGTCCCCATGCTTTATTTTGTTTTCAAGATTTTATGAATTTGTTCATGCGACACACAGAGAGAGGCAGAGACATAGGCAGAGGGAGAAGCAGGCTCCATGCACGGAGCCCAACTTGGGATTCAATCCCAGGACTCCAGGATCACATCCTGGGCCGAAGGCAGACGCCCAATCACTGAGCCACCCGGGTGTCCCATTTTATCTGTATCTTAAACACTAAACTAAGGACAGAGTCCCCAGAACGACTTCAAATTTCTTTCCTTCTTTTATTCATTTTCCTCACATTTTAAAGCTATTTCCATGACTATGTCCTCAGAAAATCCTGAGATGTGAGGGGCACCTGGGTGGCTCAGTAGGTTAAGTATCCAACTTTTTTTTTTTAAAAGAGTTTCTTTATTCATGAGAGACCCACAAAGAGAGGCAGAGACACAGGCAGAGGGAGAAGCAGGCTCCCCACAGAGAGCCCCATGCGGGATTCAATCCTAGGACCCGGGGATCTTGCCCTGAGTGGAAGGCAGATGCTCAACCAATGAGCAACCCAGGCGCCCCTGTCCCCATGCTTTAATACAAACACCTTTTGGCCCTGGAGGGGAAAAAAAGCAACATACTTGTATTTTTTTAAAGATTTTATTTATTTATTTATTTATTTATTTATTTATTTATTTGAGAGAGGCAAAACAAGCGGGGAGCAAAGCGGAGGGAGAGAGAAAAACAGACTCCGTGCTGAATACGAGCCTGAACACAGAGCTTTATCCCTTGACCCTGAGTTCATGACCTGAGCCAAAATCAAGAGTTGTCCACTTCACTGGCATCCCACGGTATACATTTAGACACAAGATAGTGAAATGGCTAAACGTAAAAGTCAAATAAAGTTATTTAACAGCAGCCAGGGAGAGGAAAAAGACAGAAAACCTATCAAGAAACCAAATTTGACCGATAGCAGATCTTTTAACAGCAACACTGTATGCCAGAGAACACTGTATTTATATTGTCAAAGTGCTGAGAGACCATAACTATGAATTAGTAGTGCATCCAGTATTGTGTTTAAAAGTACACGAGTTATACAATGTAAGACTTGTGATGACCCTGGTGACAGATAATATTAATCTGTCTGAGAACTGGCTGGTTACTGAAATAAATACTCTAATTTGCCCAGGCCAATGTTCTAGTTAATAGTGGAGCTGGTGTCGAACCCAGATCTGTCTCCACCCCATGCTCTTCTATGCAATGCTATTTCCCATTCTAAAGATGTATAATTTATTTTGTGCTGATTAGAGATTCCCATTCTATTTTTCCCCCAATTCTATCTCTAGGAACATTAGCAATACTGATTATTCATTCTTGTAGTAACTCTTTATGAAGGATTTTTTTTTTTTTTTTTTTTTTTTTTGGTGCAACGTGCAGGTTATCACACCAGCTATTCTGGGGGACAGTGAAATGAACAGTTCCACAGTCACTTTAACAAGACTTTAGCAGAATAGAGAAAATAAGATATTTAAATTAATATATTACCTAGAACACAGAAAGAAGTAAAAGATGATTAATTCCATAAAATACAGTTAGATAAGGGGCTATCAGAGATCATAAAAGAGATAAGATACTTCCAGTTGGTAAGGTAGATGGAAAGAGGGTGAGGAATTCCCAAAAAATGAGTTTTAGAATATGGCATTTGAACTGAATGTTGAACAAGGAATAGAATTTAGTTAGGAGCTCCTGGGTAGCTCAATTGCTTAAGCATCTGCCTTTGGCTGCTGTCAGGATCCCAGGGTCCAGGGTTGGAGCTGTGCATTGGGCTCCCTGCTGAGCGGTGAGCTTGCTTCTTCCTCTCCTCCCAGCTTGTGTTCTTTGTCGCTATTTCTGTCTCTCTCTCAAATAAATATATAAAATCTTAAATAGAATTTAGTTATGAAGTAATGGGAGAAAAGATCATCCTTAGGATAATTAGTAGAGGCACAGAGAGAAAGCATTATGCCATGTGTTAGACTTTGAATAGTAGATACGGTATGGGAAGGGGAGGCACCAAAGAAGAGTCCAAGAAGGTGGAGGTGGCAGGTGGAGGTACTTGCATAAGAACACACTGTAGGATTTTGAACAGGGGAATGGCATGATCAGTCATAGGGGCAGGGAATATTGGCAAGGTTAATAACTAAAAACATTGCTGAGATATTAAAAGGGAATGAATTAAGTTTTCTGCAATGGCAAAATTAAATAGGTAGGGGTATTGGTCAGGATTCTCCAGAGAAGCAGAGCCAATGGGATAGATAATAGGAGATACACACACACACAACACACACATGCACACACGTGACCCTTGAACAACATGGATTTTTTTTTCAGTAAATACTACAGTATTGTAAATGCATTTTCTCTTTATGATTTATCTAATAACTTTCTTTTCTCTAATTTTATTGTAAAGATGCAGTATATAATACATATACAAAATATGTGTATATTTTTGTGTATATATGTGACTTTTCATGTTATCAGTGAGGCTTCCAGTCAACAGCAGGCTCTTAGTAGTTAAGTTTTGAGGAGCCAGAGTTCTATAGGAGATTTTCAAATGTGCAGGAGAGGATAGGTGCCTCTAAATCTAACATTTTTCAAGGTTCAACTATATATGTTTTTACAGAGAGAGAGAGAGAGAGAGAGAGAGTTTTTAGGAATTGGCTCACACAGTTATGGAGGTTGAGAAGTCCTACAGTCTGCAGCATGCAAGCTGGAGAACCAGGAAAGGTGATGGTAAAATCCACTTTCCACCTAAAGGCCTGAGAACAAGGGGGCTACTGGTGTAATTCTTGGAGTCAAAAGGCCCAAAACCCAGGAGCTCTGATTTCTGAAGACATGAAATCATGATAAAATTAAAGGAGCTGCTACTCAGTTATTCTGTTGTAGCTCAAAGGTAAACCTCTGGTCATGAACAGGGTGGGTTAGGTCCTGGCTTAAATATATAAATATAATTAAATAAATATATAACCATATTTCCACATATCATGTACATCTTTGTAGTGGGAGGTAAGCTGGCATTTGTGCTCCAGAGAGAACCAAATGGGTTACTCTTCTTGCCCAAGGGATGATGGGATAAGGACTGATGGTGAACATTGAAGGAGATTTGTCTTTCCATGGAGCCTAGAGAATCTTACCATTAGTATTTTCCTGGACTCCTCCATCTTCCATCCACATATAAAAAAGAAATCAAGTGTAAATGGGTCATTTATATTAAGGAAAAGAATTAATTGCTAGAAAATTGCCAGAAAAATAGTGGGGGAAACGGGCGTACTTCTAATCAAAGTGTATCATATAACACAATAATAATATCACTAAGATAAGTCCATTTCCAAGAGAAAAAGCATCCCTTTCTCTCTTAATCCATTCAGGTTGCTATAACAAAATCACCATAAACTGGGTGTCTTACACAACAGGAATCTATTTCTTGTAGTTCTGGAGGCTGCGATTTCCAAGATGGCACAGTTAGATTTGACGTCTGGTGAGGGTCTGCTTCCTAGGTCATAGTTGGCCATCATTTTCTGTGTCTTTGTGTGGTGAAAGGGGCAAGGGAGCTCTCTAAGGTCTCTCTTTTTTTTTTTTTTTATAAGGGCTCTAACCCCATTTAACAGTGTCAGAGCCCTTATGACCAACTCCATTCCCAAGGCTTCATCTCCAAATCCCAACACACTTGGAAGTAGGATTCAGCATAGGAATTTGGAGGGGACACACACACTCAGTCGATAGTACTTTCAAATTATCTGTTGAGAAGAATGAATAAACAGTAAAGTCAACCCAATAAGTTTGGAAACTTCAAATACTTTAGTCAGATCCTCCAAATTCGATCTAACAAACTTTTTGACACACAGACATAAACACAAGAGGGAGTTTAAGCAATTATGGGGAGCTGGGGATAACTAAAGGTGGCTTATTTTACAGCTGTCCTTAGATAAACATAAAAGTTATGGGCAACTTGCATGGATCATTTTTTGTTTAATTCTCTTCTATAATCTTTAAATCAACATTTATCTTGAAGACAAGGGAGCGAGATTTACAGGAAGATCGCAGTCTTATAATTGGACTAGCTTTGAATGTAAAGTAACAGTTTTATATTCATACGGTTCAAGTCCCAGTGTGCAGTTTAATAAGACTGTATTTTTTAAGGAAAAAATATCTATGTTGTTTTATTGCCAAAATGAGAAAAATTACAGAAAATGGTTTGTCTTATTTGCTTAGGGGGCTGGGGAAACTATCAAATTCTTTACCTTCTTGTACAGGCAAATATATAATCTATGTCTTTATTTTTAAAAATGCATAAAGATAATTTATCTTCCAGATGTTGGGGTGAATATAATATTTTAATCTTCCTTGAAAGCAACATTAATTTTCCAGGGATATTTTTATGCACCCACCTTATTCATTGGCTTGAATCTCCAATGTTTAATTATTTCTTGCTTTTTCAACCAAGATAATACTTTTAAGCTACTTTTTCTTTGTTTCTAATAACAATGCCATGTGGAGTTCTGAGTACATTTTTTTGTTTTACTGATACCGCTTAGAAGATTGTGAGCATTATTCTTTGGGTAATGCAGAGAACCACTAAAGTGCACTCTTTCAGTTTTCCCCCCAATTTGAGCTCCAAAAGTGAGGAAAGGCAGATCCAATCCTTTTTGAACCTGTACACTGTACATTTCCATAATAGTCAATGTCTATTTACATTGAAAATAACTGAAGACATGATCCCTGGTGCAAGTTTTTTCTCTTCCTTCACCTCAAATGTGCTGAAATTCTCGCTGTCAAATATCTCATTAAGGAGTTAACAGAAAAAAAAATCTGCTTTTAGTTTTGCTGAGAGGTCCTTCTGCCTTTCCTTAGAAGATAAGCTCCTTGATGACAACAGTGGCTTATCTAGTTTTCCTAAGGGACTAGCCTAGGACTGACAGGATTGCAGTAAGAGGTAAAGGTAATCAGAGGTAAAAATTAATTAAATGTATTGTTTCTATTGAGGCTTTTTATTTCCACCTCAAAACATTTAGAGGATTTGAAAAGATCAAATTTCTTTTATCGCATATGTATTCAGATTTAATTCGCTATCTACCTAATTGGGTTAACCAGTTTGTTCAAAAGAACAAACATGTAGTTAATCTAACGTCACTCATGAAAGAGAATATATATACATACATAATAGTGTTAGCTATCACATATCACATCACTCCAAGATAAACCCCCAGTTATTTTTTTTTCAATTTATTATTTTTTTAAAGATTTTATTTATTTCTTTGACAAAGAGCACAAGTAGGCAGTAGGCAGAGTGGCAGGCAGAGAGAGGGAGAGAAACACACTCCCTGCTGAGCAGAGAGCCCAATGCGGGGCTTCATCCCAGGACCCTGGGATCATGACCTGAGCCCAAGACGGATGCTTGACCGACTGAGCAGCCCAGGCACCCCAATAAATCCCCAGTTGTAATTAATAGCCTCAATCCTCTAGAATTTTCTTTTTGTCTCTATTCTTCTGACTTTCATTTATTCCCACTCCCTTCGTTTACCCTCAGTTACCATTTCTCTTTGGTTGACCAAAGCTGTGATGTAGACCTTCCTACATGTGTGTTTGTCTCTGATTTCTAATTGCCTACTAGACATTTCTACCGCCAAAATCCTGACAGCTTCCCTGTATCATGTATATGGCTAAATTTTATTCTCTGACCTGTCCTTTTCAGCACTTTGTTATTTTGTTAGGTTCATTCAGGCCACTATGAGCTTTCCTATCAGATTTTAAAATTAAGAATCATCTTTGATTTCTCTTTCTCTTGATCGCCTTTATTGCAGTCTTCCATCCAAACCCTCCCTTTCTTCCTTCCAAATCTCCATGGTATTAGCCATGCTCTTTGCTTTTCTACTACCAACACCCCAGTGTAGACCCTTCTTACCTTTCTGCCTGGATTATTGGAATTGCTGCCGCCTTCTTCTTCTTTTTCTTTTTGAGAGAGACAGAGCGCATGATTGAGTGGTTGGGGGGAAGGGTGAGCAGAGCGGGGAGAGAGAATCTGAAGCAGGCTCTAAGCCCAGTGCAGAGCCCAGGGTCTTGACTCTGAGATTATAACCTGAGCAGAAATCAAGAGCCCGATTGATACTTATCCCACTGAACCGCGCAGGTGCACCTGGAATTGCACGCCTTAATGGAATACCTTCCTTGATTTTATTTATTCATGAGAGACACAGAGAGAGAGGCAGAGACCTAGGCAGAAGGAGGAGCAAGCTCCTCATAGGGAGCCTGATACGGGACTCGATCCCAGGATCCTGGGATCATGACCTGAGCCGAAGGCAGACACTCAAACCACTGAGCGACCCAGGTGCCCCGGAATAACTTCCTTTATTTAGCCTCTTCCTCTCTGAACCTGTAGCAGCATTATAATTGCTGACAGCGTTATTGATCATGCAGTTGCTGCATTAGTCAGGGTTCTCCAGAGAAATGGAGCCAATAGCATATATAGAGAGAGATATTAAATGGGATTTATTATGAGGAATTGGCTCATACTGTTGTGGAGACTGGCTTCTCGGCCTTTTGGCTAAGATCAAGTGTAATATCTGTTGTGGAGACTGTGTCCTCCCATTTTCTGCCATCTGCAAGCTGGAGGCCTACCAAAGCCTGTGGTGTAGATCCAGTTCAATCCTGAAGGCCTGAGAACCATGAACCGTGTAAGTCCCAGTCCTGAGCCAAGTTGGAAGACCCGAGAACCAGGAGTCCTGATGTCAGAGAGCAGTTCAAGCAGGGAAAACAAATTTGCCCTTTTTCCAACCTTTTGTTCTATTCAGTCCCTCAGTAGATTGCAGGATTCACACCCACACTAATGAGGACCATCTTCTTTACTTTGTCTAATGGGTCAAATGCTAATCTCTTCCCCAAACATCCTTGTAGACACAGTCAGAAAAATGTTTTCCAGGCTATCTGGGCATCCCTTAGCCCCATGTAGTCAACACATGAAATTAATGATCACATTTGCCTTTAGCAGAAGAGGCTGTTCGTATTGAAGATTTTTGTTCCTGAAGACTGAGCACCAAGTGCAGCTCCCTCCACATAATCTTCACCTTATTATCCTTGGCAGAATGGCATTTCTGCATTCTGCTGTCTTATGGCTGTTTATCAATACCATTAACATGTGCTCCTTTGTGTTGTGGTGGATTACAGCCACATTCTCTTTCTGGATGGCATCCTAATTGAGGATAGAAACATTAATATATGAGATGATTAATAGATGAATAATAGATGAATAATTGTAGATGGATTTTTTTCAATGATTAATGGGCCCTGTTTTATTTACCAATAGCTAGGGAAGGTCTGAGCTAATAGATTTTCTTTTCCCAAGATTAAAGGGACTCATAGGATATTAGAGCTACAGGGGCCATTAAAATTTACACATTAAAGATTTTCTCAACATTACAGGGGAGAAAACTGAAGCCCAGAGAGGTTAAGTGACTTATGTGCAAGTTCAGGCAGCAAGTTAAATGCCTCCTCACTTGTACTCCAGTCATTCCAGTTCCCAGTGAATTGCCTTCCAGTAGAGGCCTTACTTCCAGTCGTAGCAATGGTGATACAAAAATCAAGTGCCGTTACTTACTCCTCTAAACATTCATTTTTAATAGTCTTCATTCAGAATATATATTAAGAGGTTTCATATCTGCAGTTGATAATGAATTCAAAATGAATCTGCATTTAGGAGACAGAATTTTGTATACCATGAAGAGAAATATTCTGCTGAATGTTAGATGTTTATTTTTTTATTTTTTTTATTATTATTTTTTTTATGTTAAATGTTTAAAGGTAAATAATGACAAACGAAAAGCCCCCATGGTGTTAACTGGCATAGTGTACTTTGGGGGGAGTAATATTTAATACACTGGGGAAAGATATCTTTTCCTGTGATGAGATTCCATGCACTATTATGCAAATTTTTTATAGCATTTCAGGAAAGATACAATTTCATGAACAATACAGTATGTTGTAAAAAAGTAGTAAAAATAAACAGATCTACCTCTAAGCCAAGGACATAAATCATATGAAATATTTATGAATCACATTTTGTAACCTTTAATAATATCAAACCGAATCCAGTGGTTTTAAATTAGATTTCAATCCAGCGCTCTGCTCTTCAAACAATGCTAGATATAGCAAGTCTTCACTATCAAGTGTACTTTTAAATAACTAGGTGTCTCATAAAATGCCTTCTTCACAGAGGAACCTTGTTTCGTGTTGTCTGTCGTAAACAAGATGAACTGCATTGCTATTTTCTTCCTTTTAACAACATCATCAGATTGTTTTGATTTATATCTCTCTCATAAAATATTATTATCAAGCAAAATAAAGCACAAAACCCTTGTTCTTGTTTTACAAGCAAGAGAGAGTCTTGCTTTTAGGCTGTGGTTGGTTAAGCAGTCTGGCTTCTTTTGCCTTCTATTTTTCTTTCTTTTCTTTCTTTTTTTTTTTTTTTTTTTCCTTCTGTATATCAGAATATTCTGAAATAGATATTCAGTCTGCCTCTTTTCAGGTGGTCTCTTTCCTTGACATTCTGAAGCAGGCTGTGTTCTGCACACTGTGTTATGGCAAAATTTCCAGAGTCTTCGCCCCAGTGAAGGCACCTTAATAGTCCGACTCTTTCTTTTCAATTAAAATAAAAAAATAAAAATTACAGGGTGACCTTGCAGGACAAAATCATCATGCATATTCTGAGCTATGTTTTGGATTTCAAATCCAAAGATGTTCCTGAAGTCCTTTGTATTTAATTTTATTTAAGTACTTGCAATTTTAGATAGATTGGCAACGAAGACGTGCCAACAAAGGAACAGCTTCTTCCCTTAGTAGTTAGCAGCAAATTATTAGCTTTTAAAGAAAATTGCCTCCTTCACCCTGCTTTAAAATATGCAGTCTTTGTTTATAGCACATTTTGTCTTTAATGCTGTGTGGCACCATATATGTTATTTGTTTGCTTCCCTTCGTATTGATTCCAAAGCACAGCAACCAAGGTAACATTAAAGGGAATGATGCTTACATTAGCGTATTCTCTATTTACTCATAGACCCAAATTACCATTCTATGCCTCAGATAAGCCACATTGGTATTACCAAGTGCGGTTGCTGGCACTATTTTTGCAAAGTAAATATTATGTTTCATGGAAATCACGAAATATAGAGTCAAATATATTTATATCTGCACATAGATAAATAGTCACAGTGGATCATGGCCAGGGAAGAGCAACTGAATAGGGATCCTACCAGATCCTACCCTTTTCCACGATAGGTAGTTGAAGTGAGTGAAGTAGCTTAATTTGAAGGACAAGATAACATGATTAGAATCTTTAAAATCTGAAGAGCTTGCATGATTAAGAAAACCCCCAAAGTAAGGCAGCGTTGTGAATTGGAGGGAGTCCAGCTTTGGAGTGTGGCAAACCTTCTTATTCATTGTGAGACTGGGCGGATGCTTAACGTGCCTCTCCGAATCTTTGTTTTTTTTTTTTTTTTTTTTAAGCTTTTATTTATTTATTTGAGAGAGAGAGAGTGAGGGATAGTAAGTATGAGTCGGGTGAAGGGGCAGAGAGAGAGGGAAAAGCAGACTCCACGCTGAGCAGGACCCCGGGATCATGACCTGAGCTGAAGGCAGATGCTTAACCGACTGAGCCATCCAGGTGCCCTCCCTCTTGGAATCCTGATTCGGTGATAAAATTGATTGTCACTTGACTGTGGTGAAGATTAATGCCGATCACTTGCATAGAGCACCTCAGTGGAGGGCCTTATATTCAGGAGGGAAGTCAACCATATCTGAAAGTCCTTCTTGGGTAAAGGGGGACCCTAGGGGCTGTGCCTGGGCTGAGAGTAGGAACGAGGGCTGGGGCATGTATGGAGCGGGCCTCGACTTCTGAGCATGGAACATAAATCATAAATCATTATGATACCTTTGGTGAAGCCAGGTGGGAGACCTAGGAACTAATTCATATCGTCAAATCAAAAGCAAAGAGCCAAGGAAGCTCCATCAGTAAGTAAAGGTCCTGCAAAGGGGATGGGCAGGATGGATGGCATAGTTGGAGGGTACAAGAAGGCAGAGCCAGGTGACATCTACCTTGGGAGATTAGGGACATGATTATTCTTAGGGATTGAGTGATCACATCCAACCCTCAAAGCCTACTCAAACCTACTTATTATTAGCAGGGTCTTCATCACGTGAAACCCTACTCTGCTGCAACTGATCTTCTCGAACTCTGGGAGAATTATTTGGGTTTGGGTCTGAATTCAATTAACAATGGGCTCACCTTCCCTAAGCTACCTTTTGAAAGTTATACCTAATGATTTTCTTCTGAAGCCTGTGCTCCATTCCGGCTGGTTTCCAAATTCACTTGGCATATTTCTGTCTCTGTGATTTTTTTTTTTTTTGAATGCCATTTGTTATTTTTACTCTCCATTAAATCCTACCCCAAGCATCAAGAACAAGCTCAAATCCTAGTTTAGATACAGTCCCTTCTGGGCTGTTTGGAAAATTGGCAGTTAAAATTATTTTTACTAATATATAATAAAATATTTTTATTAAAATATTCATATGCTATATTTTGATACATGTAACATGACTTTCTTGAAATACTGTGCGCAATTTCTTATGTTCAGAGACCCAGAATCTATGTATCCCCCCATTCCTCCATGTTTTAGTCGCATAGGATACATTCTCAAGAAATATATATCACGCTGAATTTACTTAAGTTACTTTAAACAGGTTATGTATTCTCTTTTCTAATTTAAAGATCAGAGATAAAAGGCTTAGGACTCCTGGGTGGCTCAGCGATTGAGCATCTGCCTTCAGCCCAGGGCGTGATCCTGGAGTCCCTGGATCGAGTCCCACGTCGGGCTCCCTGTGTGGAGCCTGCTTCTCCCTCTGCCTGTGTCTCTGCTCCCCCTTCTGTGTGTGTGTGTGTGTGTGTGTGTCTCATGAATAAATAAGTAAAATCTTAAAAAAAAACAAAAAAGGAAAGAAAGAAAAGACTTGGCAAGGTTTAGTGGCATTCGGGGTAAACTTGCCTGTGGGCTGCACACTTGACTGTAGGCATTGCAGAAGCCAAATAGAATCATGTTAGGAGACCAGCTCTTTCTTATGCAGACTTTGACTGCATCCCCAAGTTTTCTGCCCTGTGACTCTTTCTTTCTGTACCTGGGTAGGGCTTTGTGAATATTCGATTATTAAATCGGGAGACACATTCCTGCTAGAAGAAAGAGAAGCTTGCTCTCGGGCCATTTGGTTTATTTAGAGACAGAGCCCTTGCTTTTTTTTTTTTTTTTTTTTCCCTGCCTGTGTATGTGCTTGGCTACTGTGAATATCATAATTTCAGGAAAAGGTATGAGAATGTTTGAGCGAGTGGCATGTTTCCTATGAATCCCCCAGGCTTTCAACCTTTGATAATGAGCTTCTCTTCTACTGGACGAGATCCTTCTGTATGTGGGTTTCTATGCTTCAGTTCTCTGGTCACCAGACCCCGCCCTCCAGCACTTTCCATATATGATGAATTTGTTAGTGCCCCTTGCCTACTAATGTTTTTAAATGTTCATCACTGTTTTAATGTGGTCATTTTTGGCAAACGAGTTAAGGGTGTTTTTTATTCTTTCATCTTTAACTGTCCACTGATTGACGACACTGACCCCAGACAGTTTTTTTTGAAGCCAGTCTTAAAAACACCGTGCTTGACCTTTGCTCAAAACTTTTCACCCTGTCCTCAGTGCCTTTCCCCAGTTTATTCAAGCAATATTTATTTATTTATTTTAAAGATTTTATTTATTTTTTCATAAGAGATGCACAGAGAGAGAGGTAGAGACACATGCAGAGGGAGAAGCAGGCTCCCCATGGGGAGCCCAATGCGGGACTCGATCCCGGGTCTCCAGGATCACGACCTGAGTCGAAGGCAGACGCTCAGCCACTGAGCTGCCCAGGTGCCCTTAGCAATATTTATTTTTAAAAAAATCCATATTCAATCCAATACCTTTCAAAACATTTAATTTAATTGTCCCTGTGGAGACCAAATGTCTATATTCCTTCAAACCCCACAGGATGTTTTCTCAACCTCTCTTATAGCTTTTATAATCAATGGCTTTATGACTGGAATAATTTCTGTATCTCTGACTTTCCAGTTAGACTCCAAGCTCCAGGACATAGGGTCTATCTGTTTTTAATCTCAATATTCTCAAATGGTGCTTTGCCCATTGGAGGTAATAAATGTTGGTTCAATTGAATTAAATTAGTGTATTCCACTTGTCATTGTTTATTTCATTTATTCATGTCTAATAAGTGATTTAATTTGTTTTATGATTAAAAACACTAATATATTCTTTTCTCAAGAGTTCTTGATTTTCCAAATCTAACATTCTGTGCCTCCTAAACTCATATCTGTTAGGTTACCAAAGTAAAATGAAAACACATAGCAGAAAGGGAAATAAAGGCCATGGCTGGTGTATCATGTCAGCAAAGACATCGGAATCAGAAGGACCAGCACTCTAATCCGGATCCATCTCTTGCTGTGTGATCTAGGGCCAGTCATGAAACTTATCTTTAGTTTCTTCATCATTAAATTGAGTGTGACAGTCTCTCCTTGTGGTTATCAGAATGAGATGATTTTGCTAAATCTAACCTTTCAAGTCCCAGTTGTTGTTCTTCCCATGAAACTTGGGCATGGTAGGTGCTCCTCAGTGGCTCACTAGGTTGAGTGTCTGCCTTTGGCTCCCGTCACGATCCTGGGGTCCCTGGATTGGACCCCGCGTTGGGCTCCGTGTTCGGTGAGAGGGATCTGCCTCTCTCTCTCTCTCTGCCTCCTCTGCCCGGCTCATGCTCTGTCTCTCTTTCAAATAAATAAACAAACAAACAAACAAACAAACAAATAAATAAATAAATAAAATCTTAAAAAAAAGGAAACCTTGGAAATGGTAAATGTCCTTTCTCAGACATGCTCCTGTTCTCCCCACCCCTGGCACAGGGCCTGCCACATAGTAGGTGCTTTCTATATATTTGCAGAACAAAGAAATATGGAGGAAAGAAAAAGAAAAGACAGAGAAATAGAAGAAGAACTAGGTTATATAATACCTTTGATCCTGATCTCCAACAATTAGGATGGAAATCCTGCTCTTTGGAAGAAGGAAATTTTCTCCATGACCTAGCAGGGTCTACGTCTGTCCTGATACGCGAGTTTATATTCATCAAACAGTAGGAACTATTTTTGCAATGCACATCAATTGCACGGAAAGTGGAACTAGTTTTCCTTGCCTTTTGTGAGACATAAAGATTCAGACGTGCGTTCCCAGTCTATGAGCTCAACTCACATCTGAGAGATAAAAAAGATTTTAAAAAAAGAAAAAAGCAGTTTTTTCCCCTTCCTTTCCACTTTCTTAACAACAGTAGTTCTAGGGAGAAGAAGCAAGAAAAATGATTAGAATCCCACCTTGTTCTTTATCTCACTGCTGTGCTGTAACCACTTGTCTTACTGGTCTTGAAGCTCCACTGAATCAAGACCAGAATCAGATGAAGGGAATACCAGTTTGGAGCATCTCACTTGGGCGAGTAGTAGACAATGTAGAGCCGCATGCAATCCTTCTGTTTCTGGTGCAGAGGCCTCCAAAGGGACAGGGCTTGAGAATAGAGAAGAAAAACTAGTCTGAGGAACTTAAAGGCATCTTGGAGTCATGCATCCAAAAATAGCTCGGGGAGCCAGACTGATTCTGTTGCTTCGTATCTGAATATCTTTGCAGAGGGTACTTCGAAAACTAAACTCGTCAGTTTCTTCCTCTCATGAAAGTACTCATAATCTTGACTTTTTTTAGGGGATTTTTTTTAATAATACATTTATTTTTTATTGGTCTTCAATTTGCCAACATACAGAATAACACCCAGTGCTCATCCCATCAAGTGCCCCCTTCAGTGCCCGTCATCCATTCACCCCCCGCCCCGCGCCCTCCTTCCCTTCCACCACCCCTTGTTCGTTTCCCAGAGTTAGGAGTCTCTCATGGTCTGTCACCCTCTCTGATATTTCCCACTCAGTTCCCCTCCTTTCCCTTATAATCCCTTTCACTATTATTTATATTCCCCAAATGAATGAGACCTTATAATGTGTGTCCTTCTCCAACTGACTTACTTAACTCAGCATAATACCCTCCAGTTCCATCCACGTTGAAGCAAATGGTGGGTATTTGTCATTTCTAATGACAAATTAGAAATGAGGAATATTTTTTAGGGGAATCTTAACGATGAAGTAATATATGAGAGATTGGTGCATAATTAATGCATATTACTTTACTTTCTTTTCCTTTTTTAGTTGGAAAGACCCTTAGGAAAGACACAACTAATGGCCACAACTTGGTCTATAAGCAGGTTTTATTTGCAAGACAGCTGAATACGTAGTGTTTGGTTCTAGAGGAGAAAGGGCTGGAGAAATTCACATAGGGAAGCAGCAGAAATTCTAGGATTTAATTATGCTTCTGGAAGTTCTTTTTTTTTTTTTTTTTGTTTTGTAAAGATTTATTTATTTATTCATGAGAGACACAGAGGGAAAGGCAGAGACATAGGCTGAGGGAGAAGTAGGCTCCTTGCAGGGAGTCTGATATGGGACTCGATCCCGGATCCCAGGATCATGCCCTGAGCCGAAGGCAGATGCTCAACTATTGAGTCACCCAGGCGTCCCCTCTGGAAGTTCTTCTAAACATAAGGAGATTTGAAGTGTGTCAGAAAGAAGCCTCCTGCTCATGTCTTGATAAAATCAGACTTAAAACAAGCTACATTAACTCAGTCATTCAGTAAAATTTGAGGATGTCAAGCCCAAGCCTAAATTTAATACTTGGACCAGTCTTTTGTATTTGAACACAAAATACTAAATTATGATCCATTGTCAAGAAGTGGGAAGAAAAGCATGATACTTGCCATGAACTCCTTCCTTTAAGATATGCTTGAGTTGGGCAGCATCCTTTGGAATATGGTATTTCTTCATGCATTTTGTATAGTTAATTGTTAGGGAAATATTATCAGTCTAAAAACACTGTTATTACTAAAAAATTCAAGCAGTCAACCACTTGGATGGCTAAAACCTGAGTCTTTCACCCATAAGAGCCTGAGCGGACCTAGTGGCAACCTACTGAAAATGCAAGGATATTATTTACTCCTCAGCTCCCTATCTGAGCCACAAAACCAAAACCAGTTGAAACTTCACAAACACTACCAACACTTTGGGAAAAGGAAACTGGCCATACGTGTGAAGAGGCCCAAGTTTTGGATACCATTTGATTAAATGATTCTATATCTAGGAAGCTATGCTGAAGAAATGATCAGAAACACAAAAATTAACCAAGCCACCAAAATCTTCGCTACAACTTTGTCCCCCAAAGCACATTTGGATTACTTCAATATTTAGCAAAAGAATAAAGAATTTGTGATCTCCATATTATAGTCTTGTACATAGGCATCACAGTGTTATTTCGAACGAATTCTCAATGACCTGGAGAATACTCATTGTATGCTGTGAGGCTAAATACAAGCAAGCTTTGAAATTTTCATGAAACATCAATGTTGTGTGTTTATGGGTGTATGCCTGTATGTGTATACCCCGATGTATACGTTATTTTAAAAACTGAAATAAAGTCTCCAAAATATTACTGTACTAAACTAAATTCTGTTACCAAGAGTATATTTTAAATTTTACAATAAACATTTATTACACTTGTAGTAAGAAAAACACAAAATTGTTTAGAACAGTTCCTATAATGAAGATCGCCTGTTATTTAAAAGTTTATGTGAAGCATAAACTTAAAATAGCTTTTGATGAATAAATATTCATGTAGGTCCCACTGAAATGGAAAATTTCTTTGTTAACCTGTGCCCACATTGAAGTGACTTACCTAATACTTATCTACTACTAATAGGTAAAGAGCTGGAGCACTAGAAGCTGCCTCGTAAATAATCCTTCTCCTTTTGATGAATCCTCCTTGGTCTGATGCAATTCAGTAATTCTTGTCATGTGTCTTACTTGCCAGCTGCTCCTCTCTCTCATGCCACAGAGGTCACTGACATTCATGCTTCTTGTGGTACAGCATGAACAGGAAAGAATATTATAAGTCTGGGTCACAATTTTAGCGCAAACCTCAAATATACACACACTGACAAAATAAGATCTGCACTATATTTTACAAAGCAGTGTTTTCTTATTTTTTTTAAGTTTTTGATTCCATGATAGTTAACATACAGTCTTATATTAGTTTCCGTTGTACCATCACCTATTTAAGCCGTCCCTCCCCTACCTCCCCTCTGGTAACCATCAGTTTGTTGTCTGTAGTTTAGAGTGTGTTTCTTGGTTTGTCTATCATTCACTCGCTCGCTCATTTTTTTTTCCTTTGCTTGTTTTGTTTCTTAAATTCCATATGAGAGAAATCATATGGTATTTGTCTTTCTCTGACTTGTTTCACTCAGCATTATATTCTTTAACTTCATCCATGTTGTTTCAAATGGCAAGATTTCATTCTTTATGGCTAAGTAATATTCCATTCATTCTTTATCCTTTCATCTATGGATGGGCACTTGGGCTACTTCCACAGTTTGGCTGTTGTAAATAATGCTGCTGTAAACATAGGGGTGCATGTATCCCTTTCAATTAATGTTATTTTATTTTTAGCGTAAATAGTGGTATGATTGCTGGATCATAAGGAAGTTCTATTTTTAACCTTTTTGGAGCTCTCTGTACTGTTTTCATGGTGGCTGCACCCATTTGCATTCCCACCAACAGTGCGCAAGGGTTCTTTTTTCTCCACATCCTCGCCGACACCTCTTTTCTCTGTTGTAGATTTTAGCTATTCTGACGAGGTGAGTGTTTTCTTATTTTATTTATTCATTTGTTGTTGTTGTTATGTTAAACAGGACATCTGAAATCAGTCTTACTCTGACTGATCACTTTATTAAAATAAACATTTTTAACAGGTTTCAAAAGATTGTTTGAGCAGACTTGGAATAAACTGAGAATGAGTTGGGAAACATGCGTTCTATTTGTGGTACGGATTAGCTACATGTTCTTAGACTGTCACTTCTCTTTGAGCAAGTGTCCCAATCTGGAAAGGTACGTATTGGGGACCATGAATACTCTCCTCCTAATCCACATTCCCTTTGGGTATTAAAAAGTATTCGAGGCCCAGAAATCTGAGATCATGGAATCCAATGTTTTCCGTGTCATAAGATTTTCATACATTGAAATTTTCATTGCTCCTAAAAACAGGCTGATTACTATGCTGTTATTCAAGGCTCAAGATGACTTGTGAACAAAGAGTTTGACTCAGTGGCACTTCATCTAGATGACTTATAAGCCTAAAAGAACTTAATTGTAGCAAATTAATCAAGAAGCATATTTATTGTTTATTTATGCCCTTTTGAGACTGAGTTTCTGTAGTGCACTTGAAAGACATGATCATTGCTCACTTGTGAAACTGACATGTTTGTTCTTGGGTAGAAAATGCATTTTGGATGTAGGCCAAGTTTAATTATGCCTCCTAGAAAACACCCCCTTTACCACAAATGACAAATTCTCTCCTAAAACAAATTGCTGTATTCACAAACCTGCTCATTGCAAATTGTTTCAGTATTGCCCCCCAGTCCATCATTTACTTTCAGTTTAAAAAATGAAATATTTTTTAGTCAAGGAGAAAAATACTTAGAAGTGAAGACAAGAAATGTCTCTCTGTGATTAGGCTGGGCTGTCTTCTGGGTATTTCTTATCTAGTTTAGGGCACAACTTTAAAAAGTTTACAAAGCAAAATACTAGTTATTGTGAAATCATAACATTAAAACCAAGGAGAAAAGAAGAACTGGGTTGTGACAATCCCAGGAATCCATAGAGGGCTTCATAATACAGATGGACACAACATATCTTTGAGGAAAAACTGTGACACAGCCACTTCTACAAGGTCATAGAGGTTATTCATCAAAAATTCTACCCTGTATATGGCAAGATTTCATTCTTTTTTGTTGGTAATATTCTATTGTTTATATGTACCACATCATCTTTATCCATTCATCAGTTGATGGACATTTGGGCTGCTTCCATATCTTGGCTATTGTAAATAATGCTGCAATAAATGTAGGGGTGCATAAGTCTTTTTAAATTCATGTTTTCATTTTCTTTGGGTAAATACTCAGTAGTGGAATTAATGGATCATGTGGCAATTCTATTTTTATTTTTTTGAGGATGCTCCATGATTTTTTTCCTTAGTGGCTCTTCCAGCTTGCTTTCCCACCAACAGTGTGTGATGATTCCTTTTTTTCCCACATCCTTGCCAACACTTGTTATTTCTTGTGTTTTTTATTTTAGCCATTCTGACAGGTGTGAGGTGCCATTTGTACCAATATGGATGGATGTGGAGGGTATATTGCTAAATGAAATTAGTCAATTCAAAGAAAGACAAATACCATATGATTTCATTCATATGTGGAATTTTTTTAAAGATTTCATTCGTTTATTCATCAGAGACACACAGAGAGAGGCAGAGACATAGGCAGAGCGAGAAGCAGGCTCCCCGGGGAGAGGCTGATGTGGGACTCAATCCCATGATTCCGAGCTCAATCCCAAGACCTTCTGGGAGCATGACCTGAGCCAAAGACAGACGCTCAGCCACTGAGCCACCCAGGTGCCCCCATATGTGGAATTTAAGAAACAAAGGAACAATGAAAAAAAGAGATAAACAGAAAAAAATTCTCTTAACTATGAAGAACAAACTAATGGTTACCAGAGGGGAAGTGGGTGGGTGTATGGGTGAAATAGATTATGGGAAATAGAGACCTTGCGATGAGCACTCAGTAATGTATAGAATTGCTGAATCATGCTGTATGTTAATTATACTTGAATAAAGAATTCTCCGTTGTAAATGAATTCCTGCCTAGATTTAATCCTTGGACTCTGTATATATAGGTATTAAATCATTTTCCACTTTCTAGAATTAAAATTCCTTTTATGTTCATAATTGTATGGAAATATCAATCAAGACTAGCCAACTAATTTCTAAAACCTAACTAAACATAGCTATGATAAATCGATTAGAATACACATTTCTACGGTATTTTATATAGAAGGTGAAAATGATGTACTTTATATACTTTCCCCCCATTTAATATTCATGTATTCATTCATCCACTCATTTCACCAATATGTATTGAGTACCTACCATGCTAATATCTGAGTGAGTACAACAATGACCCTCACCCCCCCAAAAAAATAAAAACCCCAACAAGCAAACAAGCAATAGCCAATGTGCTGCTCTTGTGCAGGTTTGATCTTAATGTATAGTGTATGTGTCTGTGTTAGTCACTGTATATGTCTATGCCTGTGTCCGTGGTTACACACTTGCATATATATGAAGCAGAGATTTAAGAATTAGCAAAATCCCCCCCCCCCAAAAAAAAAAAAAAAGAATTAGCAAAATCCAGGGGTCATGAGGTCCTAGTTTTTAGTCTTGACACTTCTGGCATGTTGTATTTCCTAAAGAAGCCACCCCCCGCCCCCACCGCCCAATTTCTCTTTTACAGTATGACTTTGACACATTCCAATCAAAGAGGTGGAATCTAGTTTGCTTCCCTTTCAAACTGGGTAGGTGATAGGACTTGCTTGTAATTGCTAGAAATGCAGCAGCATGGAGGCTCTGGGACTTCTAAGGCTAAGTTTGAAAAGGTGAATCACCTGCCTGGTTGTCTTCAGATACTTTCTCTAGGGGAAGCCAACCACAGTATCAGAAATGTGATTTTCCTGAGACCACCATGGGGGGAGGGGGGGCACATGTAGATACTTTGGTCAGAAGTCCCCAGCTGGCATACAGGTTGATAGCTATGATGTAACTGTCATAAAGTTACTGTCTCTGAACTTTATTGTTCTCATTGGTAAAAGGAAAGTATCAATCTCTCCTTCCCATCCAACATAAAATAAGAAGAGATCGTAGAGGGTAATGGCCGTGCAACTGCACAGTGAATCGTATGATGGGACATAATGGTAAAGCATTATCTGTAGCTCTGTGTATCTATCTAACTTACAAGTCGGCCTGCTTTTTCCAACACCGAAGATACTCTAACCCTCTGCATTAAATGATGAAGGTCAGATGATTTTAAGGCAGGTGCCCTGTTACCTGAGCTTCAAGCTCAGTCCCAATTGGAGGCTACACTTTGCAGACTTTCCTTCTTCCGAAGAAACATGTTCATTATCTCCCTAGTTCAGGTGCTTCTGGTCTCTGGGAGTCACAGGGACTCAGTCCTGAAATCTCCTTGATTTGAATGCTAATAAAGTACAATTAGAGATGTCATTTTAGCACCTGTTTTCCTCCCGCCCACATTTCTCTTTTCATTGTCTTCAGCAAATTAAATACCGAGTTAGTGTCTCTTCGCCCTTCCCTCACCCAAGCCCTATCCAGTCCACAGTCAAGTTGCAAACAAGGTCAGAGGGTTGTGCCACCATGTTTAATTCTCAGAGCTAATTGGTGGTTCTATGCAGCCTCTGCTCCACTGCTTCTAAGTTTCAAGCTGCCAGAGTTGCAGCAACTTAATTTGGGTTATTTTCCTGAGCCTTCTTTCCACAGCTAATCTAAGGGACACGTTAGACATGTTTTCAGAAACGATTTTCCAATCTGAATCCCAGGCAGGTTACTAGGTTCTTTTGCCTTAGTTCTTCTAGTTTGCAAATGTCAAAATTGACTTTTCCATTACAAGAAAAAACTGAACACATACTACACCATGTCTGCTAACCCGACCTGCCCTTTCTCATGCCAATAATATGGATATATAGAAATTCACACTATTTTGTGTCTTTTATGTCTCTCTCATAGTCAATGAAGTATTCCTGGTGGTGGCTACGATCTGACCCATTAGTCACACATCTCTGATAAGGAAGCAAATTCTAGGCTATGAGACTGATTTGCATATACCTCGGGTGGGGGGGTGTCAAAGATTGAAAGACAAGTTCCTCATTGAAAAAAACATAATATTGGGATCCCTGGGTGGCGCAGCGGTTTGGCGCCTGCCTTTGGCCCAGGGCGCGATCTTGGAGACCCGGGATCGAATCCCATGTCGGGCTCCCGGTACATGGAGCCTGCTTCTCCCTCTGCCTATGTCTCTGCCCCTCTCTCTCTCTGTGTGTGACTATCATAAATAAAAATAAAAAAAAAAAACATAATATTTTGGGTTGTGTGGGTGTTCCAGTTGTTTAGGTGTCAGGCTCTTGATCTTGGCTCAGGTCTTGATCTTGGGGTTGTGAGTTTTGGTCCCATATTGGGCTCCGTGCTGGGCATGGAACTGCATTAAAAAAAAAAAAAAAAAAGAATACATGATGTTTGAAAATCTGGATTTAGGAAAGGAGAACATTGAGGAAATTGGGTGAAATTATTCTCTTTTCTGAAGTTTTATCTATAGCATTTCTTTAAATACTGATCCATAGAGACACATTCAAATGCAACATTAGGTACAAAATATGTCTGCGTTCATAAGGAGATTTAGCATTACATATATTATGCAGAGTAGGTTGTATTTGTATAAATTATAAATATATACAATAATGTTTCAGGACAGAAAGCTAAGGAAGTGGGTATTCTCTTATTCATTCTCTATGAATAACAAATAGGCTAGGATGCTCTTTATGTAAATATTTTTTAAAATCTTGTTATCCCCATTTTAAAAAGACAGAGAAATGGGCTCAGATCTCTTAAGTAAATTATTCAATGTCACTCAATTGGTAAAGGGGGGGCACTTGATTTAAATTATAGTTCAACTTTAGGAGCACCTGGCTGGATCAATTGGAAAAGGATGCGGTTCTTGATCTTGGGATTGTAAGTTTGAGCCCCACATTGGGTGTAGAGATTACTTAAAAAATGAAATCCTTAAGGATCGCCTGCATGGCTCAGTCGGCTGAGTGAGTGACTCTTGGTTTCAGCTCAGATCATGATGTCAAGGTGGTGAGATTGAGCCGTGTGTTAGGTTCCATGTACAGCTAGGAGACTGCTTGAGATTTTCTCCCCCTCCATCTGTTCCTCCCTCCACTTGTGCTCTCTCTCTCTCTTTCTCTCTCAAATAAATAAATCTTTAAAACAATATTTTAGGGAAGCCTGGGTGGCTCCACGGTTGAGCGTCTGCCTTCAGCTCAGGGCGTGATCCTGGAGTCCCGGGGTCAAGTCCCACATCAGGCTCCCTGTGGGGAGCCTGCTTCTCCCTCTGCCTGTGTGTCTGCCTCTCTCTCAATCTGTGTCTCTCATGAATAAATAAATAAAGTCTTCATAAAAAATAAATTAAAAAATCTTTAAGGGACGCCTGGATGGCTCAGTGGTTGAGTATCCTTCATCACAAACCTGCCTCACTTTCCTGACTTATCATGGCATTTTGTGGAACCTTTCTCATAATGCCTGATCATATCTTGCCTTTATATGTTATTTTTGTCCATGTCTTAGCTTCCCAACCAAACAGCCTGTAATAATAATCATCAGATCTGTTTGTGCATTAAAGCTACATCATACTTTCACATTTTTCTTTTTCTTTCTTTCATTCACTTTCTTTTTTTCTTTTTCCAAGTAGGTTCCAAGCCCAGTGTGGGAGCCCAAGGCAGTGCTTGAACTTACCACCCTGAGATCAAGACCTGAGCTCAGATCAAGTGTCCAATGCTTGGGGTTCCTGGGTGACTCAGTCAGTTAAGCGTCAGCTCCGCTCTGATCTCAGGGTCATAAGATGGAGTCCTGGGTTGGGCTCTCCACTCAGCCTGGAGCTGCCTAGGATTATCCTTCCCTCTCCTACTCACTCCTTTTATCCCTCTCCCTGCTCTTGTGTGATAACACACTCTTTCTCTCTAAATAATTAATGAAAATTTGTTTTTTTGTTTTTGTTGGAGAGGGGTAGAGGAGAAGGAGAAAGAACCCCAAGCAGGCTCCATGCCCTGCACAGAGCCCGATGTGGAGCTCGAGTCCACAACCCCAAGTTCACCACTGGAGTTGAAATCCAGAGTCTGGTGTGCAACCAACCGTGCTACCCAGGCACCTCAGTGTCATTTTAAAACCAAGATTAGGATAGATTTTAAAAATTCAAATTACCATTGAGTATATTCCTTTCTAGAGAGTTGTAAGTATTCAAAAATCATAACAAAAATTCTCTCTATGGATTATCTATTTGTACCTGTCAGTTGATCTGTCTCTCTTCCAGAATGTCAATCAGAATTGGCCTTCTGGAACTTTACTTTATAATATTAATTTGAAGTTAGCAATTTGAGGGCACCTACAATTTTCACGATAGGCCACGATGGACACTTTTAAATTATGGTTTGTGAACGTGGGCAACCAATCTTAGCATCTGCATCTCTTCTTGGCTTTGCTATTCTCTGCTCCTTTTCTGAACACCTATGCTAGAATTCTCATAAATGAGTTAAAGCGTTATTTCTTTGTGGGGAAAAATGAGTCCAAAAATAAAAGCTAGCTGATGTTTCTCTTGTTTTTCTCTTGATGAAAGGAGTGAAGGAGCCTACAGTGGAGCTTAGGAAAATGACAGTCCTTAGAAAGAAAACAAAAGCAACACACTGTGCCTAAATTAAAGAGGAAGAATGAATTTCATGGTAGCTCACATCTTTGGCATCGACAAGCCAGCCAACCATATGGTCTCTATAGAAATGAGAAAAATATAATTTCCCTATTTAATTTGATGAGAAACACTGCTCATGGAGTGCTAGATAAAACATTATGTGTCTAAAAGAGTTGTTAACTTTTTGAAGATCTATTGCATTGCATTTGATGGGGAAAAACATATATTATAGTGGTATGTGTCAAGCGAGAGCTTCATGAAGGTCTTATGACAGCTATTATTCCTTAAAAGTTGTCAGATACAGTCATTATTATGCCCTGTTTACTTATCATCAAACTACATTTAAGTAGGGTAAAGTGACAAGGTCTGGATTCCATGAAACCTTCATAGTTCAGTGCAGAAAAACTCAGTTTATTTGGACCTTTCAAGGCTTATTCTTTCACTTCCGTGTGAGCTGTTGATCTGAAAGCTTTACTTGCCTCCTCTAAAACTCTGTACATTAGGAGTTAACATTTTTTGTGTGCTGTGATCATTTTTCCTTCACATTTTTTGAGATATACAAACGATATCTATTGGACCTCCTTTTTCAACTATGTAAAGGAAACACAACTAATTAAGGCACATTTCTAGCTTAGCTGTCTCTTATTTATTTATTTAAACTAATCAGGGATTTTATTTTAAAGATTTTATTTATTTATTTGAGAGAGAGAGAGACAGAGAGCACAAGCAGGGGGATTGGCAGGCAGAGGGAGAGAGAGAGAGAGAGAGAAGGAGATTCCCCACTGAGCAGGGAGCCCAACATGGGGCTCCATCCCAGGACCCCAGGTCTTGACCTGAGCTGAAAGCAGATGCTTAATAGACTGAGCCACCCAGGCACCCCTCATCAGGAATTATTTTTAAGTGAATTTTCATGAGCATATGTATTGACCTGAGAAATATTTTCAATGAAAGACCTAAGCAAGAATCTTTTTTTTTAAAGTTCTTCATTGTTTAACTTCCCGGCAGTCACTGCTCAGTAACCTACATCTATTTTACAGTTAAGTAATACAAGTGTCCTCCAGACTGTATAACTTTAGGAGAAACTGTTGATTTCTAATTACATATTGAATTTTGCCACCATACAAGTTAGAGAAAATAAGAAGGAATTATGTTTACAGAAGGCTTGTATTGGAAGTGATATTTTTTTGTTTGCTATAGTGAGTTACTTCATTGATTTTATAGCACTGTTTGCTTTATTCCTTACAATATGTATTCTGTGATTTGGTTAAATCTGAATGGTTAACTCAAGAATCTGTAGACCGTCTATTTAAATATCCTGAGTAAGAGGGGAAGGAGACACAATGCTATAGCTTCCTATTCCTAGGGATAGTCTGTGACTGGGAGTGTGTGAGCGCATGTGTGTGCATGTGTGCTCATGACCAGTAAATAAGTCAATTCCTTAGCTCACAGTAGATTTAACATCTACCACCTTTTTATAATTATTCTGTTTTTTGATAAAATGATGACTAAGAGTCTTGGTCCAAAAAGCCTTCACAGTCTGTTTTTCGTCCCAGCTCAGCTATCTCATCTGAGCTCAAGACACGTGGACTGGCCAACACCTAACACAATGCTTGACACATAATAGACATGGACTAAATCTTTTTTTTATGAATACTTGTCCTTTTCAGGGGCCTTGAATAGCGAAGTTCCTTTGAACATTGACCTTATTCCCTCTTTGATCTCTTATATTCTCATATGCCAGCTGCCAATATACGCTGACAGCCTTTTCAATTTACTTCTCCAGCCTGAAATTCTGTTCCAAATTTCAGATCTGTATTTTCTACTCTATGCATCTGTAAATAGATGCCTCAAGGGCTCTTTCAATTCAATATACCTTTTAGGGACCTCGTGATCTTCGAGCTCGCTCTTTTGTAGTCCCACTAGAAACTTGTTCTTATTCTTAGTAAATGGCATCACCCTCCGCCTGGCTGCAATGCGAGCATTGCAAACAAGACTCTGACCTCTTGGGAGGTGGTCTGATCCCTAGCTCTGGATATTCACACCTTCTTATTATTCCCTCTTCCTTGAATATGGGCAGGATCTGGGACTTACTTCTAAGTCATACAATGTGACTGAGGTGATGGATGTCACTCCCGTGATAATGTCATGTCATATAAGACTCCATCTTGCTAGCTAACTCACTGTACAAACCCCCCTTCTTGCCTTGATGAAGTACATGCCTGTGTTGGAAAGACCCATGTGGCAAGGAACTGTGGGCAGCCTCTGGGAACATGGTGGGTTCTTGATGCCACAAGATTAAATTAGAGCATAGAGATTATGGGCAACGTGCCTGGAAAGGTGGTTTAGTGCTAGGTTGTGAAAGACACTTTCCTGCCTGAGAAGGATAATTTGCTACCATGACAACAAATTAGTTTATTAGTTCAATAGTTGTCCGATGCCTAATTAAAGTGGAAACACTTTTCTAATCGCTGGAGATATAGTTGAGAACAAAACAAATGAAAATTCCTGGCTTCTCAAGTTTACGTTTTTAGATGTATTGCCTCTGAATGGTTAAAGTAGGGTGGGTGGAGGTCACACTTGGATTTCAGAAGAATAACTTTAAGAGAAAGATTAAAAGAGTGGGGAATGGAGGCAGGGAGAACTGGACTCCAATTCTGGGGAATTGTAAATTAATTAAAAAATAGACAGTACTACATAGGAAGAAGATGGGTATTGCAGCAGGGCTAGAAGTATCGCTGCTCGCCACAGGTGAGCACACCACCAGGCACGTGGCAGGGCATTGAATGATCGTTGACTTGAATCCAGGTCTTGCCATCTTTCCAGCTTTTTCCTACTCTTAGCCACTGGAGCTAAGCTACTTGGATTTGGGTTCATTCATGCATATTCTGTGACTGGTCTTTTCCAACAGATAAAAGTTCGGGCCTTTAATTTGACACCTCCTATTCTGATATAATAGTTTTTATCCAGGGATCCGTTGGCCTTGTGTTGGCATTATTCAAGCAGTCCTCTTCTGCCAGTTGGAAATACAATCTGTTCCTGAGAGTAGCTGCTTGTCTTTGATAAAAGAAATGGCTTTATCTGAATTCTACAGTTTCCCTACTTGACTCTGGGTCTTCATTTCCTGACCCGATCCATATTTGGAAGAGCTCAATAGAATTTTTATCAGGATCATATTTAAGGCAAGGTTACGTTTTCAAAGCAAGTTACATATACTTCAGTGTGCCTTTCAGCATGTATTATGGGAAAAGAATATGCGAGCCTAATTTTAAGGGTAAAGGTATTTTTTCCCATCTTTCTCTTACTTGTATATGTCATTAGTGTCCCAAAATGCAGGTCAGAGGTGGGAAGTAAAAAAGGGGTGAGACAGCATCCTAATGAAGAGCATTAGCATATTTACAAGAAATTAACCCCATGTGAGAACTTCTGTCGACAGACAATATAGCCAGCTTCGTAAACTGCACGCAGCCACCTTAAAATTTGGAGCCCACAGTAAAATGTAATTTGGGTTGCTTCATAGCATTAGCATTGACAGGTTCCTTTTTTATGCTGCCTTAATCTAAAGTGGTTTTGTGAATTGAATTTAAATGCTGCTACTAGGCTGATAATACACAATACATTTTAAAACACGAGTTCTCTATTGTCTGTAACATACAAGTTTCACTTGTAAGGGAGATAGAGCATTTCTATTAACGCCAGGCTCATTTCCGGTTCTGAGGGCCAGTAAGCACCACAGATGATAGAATTCAGTTTGTCACAGGAAGGATCAGGCAGGCGACATTCCCTTTTGATTGTTTTGGAAAATGAGTTGGATCCAGCTGAGCTGAATTGTCTGCACTCATTCAAGGCCTCCTTTCCTCTTGTTCTCTTCGATGTGACATAATCACTTAAAACCTATTCCTCTGTATATAGTTGTTGATAGCTTCTTCCTAGATTATGATTCCCTAAACTAGTTTCTTCCATAAATAGCAGGTCCCGTGGTCATATATTATTTTTTTTTAAATATTGATTTTTTTTTTTGCATTTTGTCATATTTGAAATCATGTTGCACTTATTCCTTCAGAAACAAATATCCTTGCCTTTGTGGGAGTTATGTTTGGAGGACAGAGGGGAACAGTACAAAAACAAAACAAGAAAACAAAACAAAAACCCAAAAAGCGTATATAGCATGTTTGATGGTCAGAGGTCCAAAAGAAGGAATAGGATAACAGTTAAAAGTGGATCTCATGGGCGCTTGGGTGGCTCAGCGGTTGAGCATCTGCATTTGGCTCAGGGTGTATCCTGGGATCCCAGGATCAGGTTCCTCATCAGGCTTCCCGCAGGCAGCCTGCTTCTCCCTCTGCCTATGTCTCTGCCTCTCTCTCTGTGTATCTTTCATGAATAAATAAATAAAATCTTTTAATAAATAAAAAAATGTGGGGATCCCTGGGTGGCTCAGCGGTTCGGCACCTGCCTTCGGCCCAGGGCGTGATCCTGGGTCCTGGGATCGAGTCCTGCATCGGGCTCCCTGCATGGAGCCTGCTTCTCCCTCTGCCTGTGTCTCTGCCTCTCTCTCTCTCTCTCTCTCTCTCTCTGTGTGCGTCTCTCATGAATAAATAAAATCTTAAAAAAAAAAAAAAAGTAGTGCACCTGGTTGGTTGGAAGTGTTGAAAGGCAATGAGGTGAGAGCGCCCAGGAATACGCAAGGAGAAAAGTAGTAGCAGCGGTCAGGGAGGTTAAGTGCAGACATAAAACTAAGGAGGAAGCGAGAGATACTGACACATCAAGGTTGGGAAATGTTTGCTTAGTATACGTGCAATTAACTGGGAGCAATTTGTACAGGCAATAGGATTAGCTAATTTGGTCATCATTATTGATCCAAGCAACCTGTTATTAATGTTAGTCCATAGATAGTGCTGAAGGTTTCCAGTTAGTGCTGGTATCATAATTAGAAATATATTGCATGGCATAATTTTCTGTTTGCAGAGCTAAGCTGAGGCTAACACTATATTAGAGGGTGGGCCGAGGAGGAGAACTTCTTTTTTTAAAAATTTCCACCAGAAAAAGTGAAAGTCTTTTCGACAAGACATCAAAATGTCTTATTGATCAGTGAAGAAATGAAACAGTCACATGTCTTCAGGTAGATGAAATATATGTTCTGTCTTTAAATTCACTTATTTGAAATGAGTTCGGTTAAGCAGGTGGATATATTTGTAGATAATCAAGCTTCACAAACCTCAGTCTTAGGAAACGAGAGCCACGTTCATCTTCCCCATTACTTCTGGGTCTGGGAATTAATTCTTATGCCAAAACAGATTTGGGCTTATGCTACAGATCCCTCGAGATGTGCCCGAATGCTGTTTACACTTATTTAACTCATTTGTGCTCTAGTTTATATCCTATCTTAGGTGAACTTGTCATCAAACTTCATTCCTTCAGTCACTTTATAAAATAAACTTCTGACTTAAACTTGCCTTTCCTTTGCATTTTGCAATACTGGAGTTGTATCCTACCGTTTGGATTGCCATAACCCCTTAAGAAAAAGGGGAGAACCGTGATGCAAGCTTTCACCATGAGGCATTTACATTCCTGTGCTTAAAAAAACACAGGACAAACAATTACATACGAGTTACTCGTTTTTCAGTGATTTATTAAAGTCTAGGATTAACCATTGGAGCAGAATAGTATCTTGTGGGATGCCTGGGTGGCTCAGCCGTTGAGTGTCTTCCTTTGGCTCAGGTCATGATCATCCTGGGGTCCTAGGATCCAGTTCCACATTGGGCTCCCTATGGGAGCTTCTCCCTCTGCCTATGTCTCGGCCTCTCTCTCTATCTCACATGAATAAATAAATAAATCTTAAAAAAAAAAAAGAATAGTATCTTGTGATGGTCTATGTTAGGCTGTTGCCTTGTAGGGAGATAACTTGGGTTTGGGAAGTTTGGTTATTCCCTGGCTCTGAACTACTACTTCCCACTGTAAAAGAAGAGGCTGTACTAGTTCAGTGGTTTCAAAACTTTTCTAGCAGATGTAGAGAAGACACTTGCAGGGCTGCTGCTGGGGTTGAGTAGGGTGACATGATAAGGGGCTGCACAGCTGTTCCAAGCACATCTGTTTTATGTATTGAGATTCCTTGTAAGATTTCATTTGAACGAAGCTTTCCCCTGCGAAAATAATTTGACAGTTGTTGTCTTGGAATGGTGTTCATCAAACTGTTTTTTTGCTTTTATAGACCATAAAAAACTTTTAATATACCTACTCCCTCACAAACTTATAAATTAAAAGCTAGAAATTTTCACTATATGTTTCAATGGTCACAGAGTATACTTCCGAGCATATTACAGAGGCTGAATTTTTAAAATAAAAATATTGCATCATCCTTTTAAAGTTGTCCAATAGTATCTATATGTCAAAACAATCGGATACACACCATTATCCATTAAAATGAACATGAACAATATGTACTATAACTGTCAGAAATTTAACATTGTTCTTTTAGTCTTGTAACTCATATAGCCATTTCCACAGTATTTTATACTAGTGTGATACATTTTATGCTTAAGTCTTTTACGGAACAGCAGATCACAATCCTTTGGCATAAAAATGTGCACATACATTATATACATTAAAATGCTCAATTAAACATTTCCTGTAAGTATATATTCATATGGGTCGAAAAAAATCATTCAGGACTGAGTGATCATTACACTTATTTAGTAGTACATGATTGATCAAAATAAAACAGATTGCCCATTTGAATAAAAAAAACGTACAGCGAGTATTTATTAGAAATGCATTTCTTAAGTGCATTGGATAAGAATAAATTTTTCAGGGCGCCTGGGTGGCTCAGTTGGTTGAGTGTCTGCCTTCACCTTGGGTCATGATCCCAGGGTCCTGAGATTGAGCCCCTTGTCTGGCTCCCTGCTCCAGTGAACCTGTTTCTCCCTCTGCAGCCCCCACCACCTTGCTTGTGCACACTCGCACTCACTCTCTGAAATAAATAAAATCTTTAAAAAAAAGAATTAAATAATATTTTCACTGAGTTTTTATGCCCCTAGATAAATGCGTTGGGAAAGGAGTTTCATTTTGCTTATGTCTCACACTCATTTAAACTCTGACTTATATGTCAAAGGTTTATCAGCTGTTTTAACTGCTTTAGCTCTTCCTTCAGTGGTTGAAAGGAAAGAATTGGAAAGCACAGGAATAGCAAAGAATGTGTCACTGTGTGGTATTTTGATTCACATTCTGGACATTTACAACAGTGTTTCAAACAGTCTGTGGCTGGTACCTTGTAGGTTTTACTCCTCCAAGGAAATACCCCATGCTGTGGGTTTGGTGACAGTTCCCAGAGCCCTGCACTTCTTTTTTAAAGTGGGAGAAGAGGAGGCTTGTGAAAAGCTACTAGAAAGGAGAACCCGCTTGGAACCTACACTTGTGTTGCTTCCAGGCCCATCAAGTTTGCAAAAATGGCATGGAGAAGTAGGGGAACTGAAAATGCATTTTCTTAGAACTAGCCACATCCATGTACTCGTTAAAAAACGTCTGATGGACCTCTACCCACAGATACGCACACTCTAGTTTGAAAACTACTGCACTGGTGGATCTGTTGGGCCCCTTCTCATTTTAGAATTGCATGATTCCTTGTAGGTTATCGTATTATAGATTCTAATCCTAAAATCCTTTTGCAATGGGGTAGCCAAAAGAAAACATACAGATTTTGCAAATACAAAATGCAAATGCAACCTATGCAGCCCCCTTTAATATTTTTCTTTTGTATTTACATCAGATTAAACCTCTGTAAATAATGGTATTCCCCCAAATTGTTCTTCTCATGTGTATCTGATTGAAAACTGAACTTGAAAATTGAGTTTTCCAGTTTACTTGTAAGTAGATCCAGAGCAAATCAGCCCTGTTTCATGCCTCTTGCCTACTGATAAATTGAATTGACTTGAGCAGAAACATATTAAAACGTAACATGAGAAGAATATAGGAAGAGAGGAGAAGTGGCGTGATAATTACCATAGAGACATTATATCGACCTCACTATTAGTTTCTCATGTCACCAGCAAGACTGAGAAGCAAGCTCATTAGAGTAAATACAAAGACTTATTTTTATGTGTTACAATTATATTGTTCTCGTTTAGAAGAGAAGCATGACACAGCTACATGGATTCTGTGCAGAGTTCTTTAGGTAATTAACTCCAGCAGAGACGCACTATTTTCAGATAACAAGGAACATACAATTTTCACCTGAGGGCTCCAGGTTTCCTCAAATCAAGACCATAGTGATGGGGAGTACTTAAGCCGTGAATGCAGCATGGCACACTTAGCTGTCCTTCTCGAATCTCTTGAGCAGCGTGAAGAGTCTTTCCCTGTCCACGTAAATATATAATAACATGTCCCTGAAATGTAGTGACAGGCTCCCACTGTCAGATTTGGGTGCTTCCTGGCATAATGCGCACAGGCAGAATGACTGCATAATGTTCTTGGGTTCTAGTAAGTGTTCAAGGAAGGTCTGTTGACCACTTACATATATTTAAAGATTTATTCGCTTATTTGAGAGCACGTGGAAGCTCAGAGGGGGCAGGGCAGGGGGAGAGGGAGAACCAGTCCTAAGCAGACTCAGTGCTGATGGCGAGCCCGACCTGGGGCTCTGTCTCAGGACCCTGAGATCACCACCTGAACCGAAACCCAGAGTCTGACGCTTAACCAACTGCACCAACCAGGCACCCCCATTATATGTATTTTTAAAGAAAACTATTAGAAGTGGGTGAGGAGATAGTTGAAATGGGTAAAGGGGATTTAGAGTACACTTAATCTTGATGAGCACTGAGAAATGTGTAGAATTGTTGAATCATTATATTGTACACCTGAAACTAATATAATGACGTATTACTTGAATAGTATAAAACAAACCCTAAAAACAAAAAAGAAAAAAAAAAAAAAACCCTAGTAGGGCATATAGATATGAGTATCATTCGTAAGAGAGGACACTCGTAAGATTTTTGTAGTGCCTATATTTTTAGGTGCATATCTATGGATGTGCATACATGTATACACATGTATGTGACTATATATGTGTGTGTTTACACATGCAAACACACGTGTGTATATGGGGGGAGAGAGAGAAGGAGAATATGAACCTTTTGTAATAGTAATTCTTTTGCTTTTAAATCTCAGAACTGTGAGCAACCCAAGGGTAGGGAACCTCTTTTCTTAACCTTTTTATAGTTAGGTATAATGCTGTGCCCGATTGAGAATAAAACCCAAAAAGTGAATGGTTGGATGAATAAAATATAATAGATAAAATACGTGGCTGTGGAATTACAATGAGAATACGTGTGTGGGTGCAATTCCGAGTTGTAAAGAGCCATGGAAGGGTAGGCTGTGATATTTTGGGGAGCGCGCAGCAGTTCTTGGTTTCCGAGAGAGACACAGGAATACAACTATCCTCAGGAATTACAGTCAAACAAAATAGTGCCTTCGGTGCAAAGTGGTCATAAGTATGGATCCTCGAATTAGAACGGAGTTGGAATCACTTACTAGTTGTGAGACTTTGGTCAAAATACTTCACTTCCACAAACCTCAGTTGCCTCATTTGTGCAAAGGGCACACACAATCAGAGTTCCTAAAGCATTGGGCTGTTGTGGAAAGCGCATGCTATGGTGCACGTACAATATTCCTTACTACAGATTTGTGGCTGTAAAAATTCAGGTCAGTGTCCATTCAACTAATCTTTACTAAACAGATCTTGAAGAAGAAAAAGGATTTTACTGATTGTTCAGGTTGCAGCAATCTGTGGTAATAAAGGTAACATGGGGTTTGTAGTCTGATAAATCTTAATCGATGTCCTAAATCTGCTATTTCAAAGTTATGTGCCTCAGAGGAAGTTGCTTTAGCCATGAGATTCAGATTCCTCTTTGGTAAAAATAAGATAATAACATAATGGCTCATAGTTAGCTGGGATAACGGGCCAGACACTGTTCCAAGAGCCTTAGGTGTATTTGCTTGTTTAATCCTCACAGTGGCCCAACGGAATAACCATGGTATTGTTACCCATCTTGGCTCCTCATTGAAGTGGTAGTGATTACCCTCAGGTCACAATTGAGAGAATAACTTGAGAGTAATTTCAAAAATGGTAATATGTTTTCTACTTCCTGAGGACTTGTACCCTGTGTGAGGGATCAAACAATCCTTGGCACCTATGAAGTGGTAAATAAACATATGATGCGCTGTCAGGAGGATGACTCGTGGAAATCAAGCCTGTTAAATTGACAATGGTGTGGTGAGTATGGCTTGAATACTGTAATAACACTCTGAGAAACCTAATGCTCCAGAGAACGAGGATGATGTATGGCGTGTGGGAGGGTAGACTCGACAGTTGGGCTGTTGATGAATACACAAGCCTCTTGAAAGGGACTGAGTGGTTCCACATGCTGCCTTTTGCAAAAGGATAAATTGAACCATTTGAAATCCTCATAAAGCCTACTGAAAGGTTACCCAAGAAATCTGATTCCTAGAATTTCAAGTCTTAGCCACTTTATCTAAAAAAATAAAAAATAAAAAGAATCCTATTGACTCCAACGATTAGACTCTGAATGACAAAAAAGAAAACTTTCAGCTGCCAATATTTCTTATGTTTGCTGGACTTTTTCTTGTTCGGGGAAAATAAGGAAAGGGATTTACACTTCTCCAAACAAAGTAGCATATGAAGCATCCATACAATATGGTGGAATCTTTTCTTTTTAAGAGATTTTGAAAATGTATTTATTCATGAGAGACACACAGAGAGGCAGAGACACAGGCAGAGGGAGATGCAGGCTCCATGCAGGGAGCCCGACATGGGATTCGATCCCGGGAGTCCAGGATCACACCCTGAGTCAAAGGAAGGCGCTCAACCCCTGAGCCACCCAGGCGTCCCCAGATACAGTGGAATCTTGAACTGACCTCTTTGTTATTTATCTATTTGTTATATCTGTTACCAAAGCACCAGGGGAAAACAATGTATTTCTCTGGGTTCCAGTTTAAAAAGAGATCTGAAATAAATAAATAAATAAATAAATAAATAAATAAATAAATAAAATTTGTCTGCCTTTTCTTTTTTTTTAAGACTTATTTATTTATTTGAGAGAGAGAGAGGAGAGATAAGGGACAGAGGGAGAGAGAGTCTCAAGCAGACACCGTGCTGAGTGGGGAGCCTGACACGGGGTTTGATCCCAAGACCCCGACATCACAACCTGAGCTGAAACCAAGAGTCGGATGCTTAGCTTTACTGAGCAACTCAGGCACCCTGGTTTGTTTGCTTTTAATACAGATACGCCTTTTCCATGTAAAGTTCACATAGATTTATGTTAATATATGCTTTATAATTTAATATATATTTTTAATAGTTGTCCGAGTAGTCCAAGCCTAATATTATTGTGGTTGTTGCTGGTGATGCTGTTGCTGCTGTTTTGTTATGTACGTTCCCAGATTTTGGAGGAAGAAATTGAGCCTGCAGAGAGATGAACTGACCTAGTTACAGAGATTCATCTATTTAGTGACATGAGACCTATATGCATAGAAAGGTAACAGGAGACAAGTTTCTCTGTTCAGTGTAACTAAACTCAATGACCAAAGTTTATGATGTCAGTAATCCCATATTTGGAATTAGAGGAAACATACATTGATTAGGTTGGTACTGAGAAGCATATTATTGGATTTGTCACGACATGATTTATACAGGAATACTTGGGAATTTGGGGCGCCTGGGTGGCTCAGGGGTTGAGCGTCTGCCTTTGGCTCAGGTTGTGATTCTGTAGTCCTGGGATCGAGTCCCGCATCAGGCTGTCTGTGGGGAGCCTGTATCTCCCTCTGCCTGTGTCTCTGCCTCTTTCTGTGTGTCCCTCATGGATAAATAAATTAAATCTTAAAAAAAAATAAGTAGCATCAATAAAACTGGGCCTTTGCATAAAAAACAAGGAAATACTTTGGAGTTTTATAACCAAATATATATATTTGAGATATATATCTCAATAAAATCAGTACATATGAAAGTGCCACTATTTTTGGACTACAGGAATGGCAACTCTGTATGGTTTAGTCCAACAGAAAGCAATGAAGCATGAGAGAAGGCATTCATTCACTTTATTTAGAAAGTATTTATTGAGTGCCTACCATATGCAAAACGCTCATCTAAGCACTGAGGATTCAGCAGTGAATAAGACGAAGAATCCTCCTGTCCTCTTGAAGCAGAAATTCTAGTGAAGAGAGAAAGAAGTTTAAGGGGTGATGATGGGGAGTCCTGGACAGATCGTATAGAATCTTGTGGTTTTGTGAATTAATCCTGAGGTCAACGAGAAGACATTATAGCAAATTTATCAGAAGAGTTACTGGGTCAGTTGTATATTTTTAAAATATCACCATGGCTAAAGTGTAAGGAAGATGAATGGGTTGGAGGGACCAAGAGTGGAAATAGGAGACAACATAGAAGACTGTTAATCATCAGGTGAAAGGTCATAGTATCCCAGACTAGGGTAGAGTAAGAATGGTGGGAAGTAGACAACTAGATATTGGTTTTTGCGGTAGAATCAACAAGGCTTCAAAGCTGTTAGGATGTGTGGAGGGGAGGTAACGTCCGTTCAAAATCTCCAGTGGCTTCTAGAATTTTGTATTATGAGCCTAGTGGATGGTGGTATGATTCACTAAGATTAGGAACACATAAGAAAGAATAGGTTTGGGGTATGGCTATGATTCAATGACAGATATTAAGGGTGAGATACCAAGTGAAAGATGCCAATGGACAATTGCACAAATCAAAAGTCCAACAGTGGGAGCAGATCTCCCTGGGTGTGGGCGATAAACTGGTGTGTGGTCTGTAAGGAATTCGGAAGCAATAATGAAACAGGCTAAAAGTGATCTGCTTCTTATTATTGTCATGTGCCAGCAATGCTAAGCAATTCCAGACAAAATACTCCTCCTTACTGGAGCTGTCTGTGCCTGTCCCCCTTCCCACTCCTTCCTTGATACACCCCTGCAGTTGGGTATGGATGCCTGCTTTGGAGAGAGAAGGCTGAGCCAGAGATGTTTATTTGGGATTCAGCGGCATGTAGGTGATAATAAAAGCCATAGCAGTAGAAGCAGTAGAAAGGGACACCCGATATTAAGAAGAGCATAAGAAAGAGCCAGAGCTTTGAGAATGATAATAGTTAAGGCATATACTAAGGAAAAAAAAAGCATATACTAAGAGACTGGGGAGGATTTTCTAGAGTGGTGGGAGAAAATGTCAGAAGTGAATGATTTGGGACATCTGAGCAGTTCAGTGGTTGATCGTCTGCATTTGGCTTAGGGCATGATCCCAGAGTCCTGGGATCGAGTCCCACATCGGGCTCCCCGTGGGGAGACTGCTTCTCCCTCTGCCTATATCTCTGCCTCTCTCTCTGTGTCTCTCATGAACAAATAAACTCACTAAAAAAAAAAAAAAAAAAAAAAAAAAAAAACCAAAGAAGTGAATGATACTACAGAAGCCAAAGGAAGAGAGTGTTTCTATAATTATAAAGTGGTCAAATGTCCACTTTAAGTAAGATGAGAGCTGAGAAGCGTATTATCTTCTGTCTTCAACATTATTTGAGCACGCAGTGCTTGTGTTATGGGCCACAAAAAAGGATGAGATATGGTCCCATCTTTAAGAATTTCACAAGTTAGGGAAATTACACAGAATTTCACAGGCAGCCCGGGTGGCGCAGTGGTTTAGCACCTGCCTTCAGCCCCGGGGTGTGATCCTGGAGACCAGGGATCGAGTCCCACGTCAGGCTCCCTGCAGGGAGCCTGCTTCTCCCTCTGCCTGTGTCTCTGCTTCTCTCTTTCTCTCTCTCTGTGACTCTCATGAATAAATAAAATATTAAAAAAAAACAAAAAAGAATTTCACAGGCTAGTAAGAAAAATAAGTTAGATCGCTCGTTCGTTATAAAGCAGTATAACAAATGTTTGGAGAAAGGTATCTCAAAAATAGATGGGGAGAAAAAAAAGTATTTGGAGGAGAAACTAGATTGGAAAGTGGAGAGAAGAATGGGGCAGGGATTGTGCCAGAGATGGCCTGACAGGAAAAGTTGGCCTTGAGGTGGGGAGTGGAGTTCAGCAGATGAAAAGAGAGAGCAAGATGGTCCGTGCCAAGGAACGTGCCAATTCGAGACATGACCGTGTTTGTTGCTTTCAGTAGATGAATGCTCAGTGTTCATGTGAGGAAGGACCCGGAGACTACAGATCTAAGTCCGAATTACCTTGTGAAATATCACTCGCTTTGCGAAGATTTGAACTTTCGTTTAAGTGTGTAAAAGAGGAACCAACATTGTATAACCTGTGTCAGCGCAAGTATTTTATTTACATATACCAGCTTACATCCCACCAGCTTCCTAAAAAGATTTGTTTTGGGGTATCATTATTTCATTTTTAAATGTAATATTGAAATAAAAATATATATCCATATATGCAATGTGATTCCATAAAAGCTCTCTTTCTGAGGCACTTTCAAATTTATCTCACTGCATGAATCCGTTGAATAGTAAAGAAAAAATTAATTAGTCCCTGTCTTCTACATGCTTCTAAGAAGCCAGCCACAAATCTTAAGGCTAAATGGTTGCTGCTGTTTAGGAGTCATTGACCTTGTTCATGAACTATTTTGCTTTTTCAAGGATACTGGCCTCATATGGGTACCGGAGTACCTATCAAAGACAATATTTGGTACAAATCCTTACATCCATGTTGTGTTCTTTCCAGAAGATGGAGTATCTCTTCTATCTGAAGTGTCTCCATCCTAAATTACCGCCATTATCTGTTTTCTCTGCCTCTGGATTATTCTATCCTCTGATGGTTCAAAGGAATCTGAGAGATTATGCCCATCTGCTTCAGGAGGATTTTCCCAGGTTATAACTTTTGGATAATTGCTATCAATATGGAAACTGGGTTTTTCAGGCCTCATGCCGATTAGGGCCTCCAAGAAGTTATAGATGAGTTAGGACCTATTCACCCATTACCAACAATAGTCATATTTAAATGACCACACTTCCAAGAGTTAATTTTATCTTATTAACATGAATATCAAAGCACTGTGTCAAGAAAAGACCATTAGGGACCTTTTGATTGTGACTCAGTGTGGTGAGTTAGTCGATCAGCTCTTCCATTCCAATGTTCCTAGGAAATAATCCTGCTTAACAATTAGGACTTTGAGGGCGCCTGGGTGCCTCAGTGGTTGAGTGTCTGCCTTTGGCTCAGGTCATAATCCCGGGGTTTGGGGATCAAATCCCGCATCAGGGTCTCCGCAGGGAGCCTCCTTCTCCCTCTGCCTATGTCTCTGCCCCTCTCTGTGTCTCTCATGAATAAATTAAAAAAATAAAATCTTATAAACAACCAAGACTTTGGACAATATCATTGAAAAGGCTTTTCAACATATATATGTTCACATAGTTTTTCTCTCCTTAGGTGGGATGCTTGAGAAATAAATACAGTAAATGTGTAAGGCGTTTTATGTGCATGGTGCTCACTCTCCTATTATTAGCAAAGGAGGTGGAAATCAAAGACTTTCTAGAAATTTACCTCAACCATTCTAAGTTTATTATTATTAAATTCAAGATACTGTACACAATCACACCTGCTTTTCCATCTTCCCTGAATCCACTGCATTTCAGTCTTTACCAAACACATGAAACCGGACAGAAATGCATGTGAAAGCCCCATTCCAAAATGGAATAGTAAATGGATGCGAGTGCTGTGGTCATTTACCTGTAGATGAACCGGCCACAGAGAATCTCAGAGGATGGCAGCATCTTATCAAGCACTTCACAAAGCTGTTGACCTCAAAATGGACTATATGTAGATAAATGAACACCATCCAATAGTGGGAGGCACGTCTCCACGGATCTCCTGCATTTCAGCAAGTCTTTTTTTTTTTTTTTTTATATTTTATTTATTCATGAGAGACACAGAGAGAGAGGCAGAGACACAGGGAGAGGGAGAAGCAGGTTCCATGCAGGGAGCCTGATGTGGGACTCAATCCGGGGACTCCAGGATCACGCCCTGAGTTGAAGGCAGGTGCCTAACCGCTGAGCCACCCGGGCTGCCCTCAGCAGTCTTTTGATCAAGTGGCATTGACAGCTTTGTTTCAGACTCTTTTTAAAGGATGTTTGTTTGGTAAGCCACCTTGGAAGGCTGAGAGAGTGTCTCCTTTCAGGGCAGAGAACAAGTATGCTTCCTCACCAGGATAAGGCAAATGTTGAGGGAAATATTGGGCAGATTTGATAGCAATGCTTTTATATGATTGTTCCATATTTCTTTAGATTTATTTTTTTTTTAATTTTTATTTATTCATGAGAGACAGAGGGAAAGAGGTAGAGACACAGGCAGAGGCAGAAGCAGGCTTCCGTGGGGGGTCTGAAGTGGGACTCGATCCCAGGACCCCAGCATCACGACCTGAGCCAAAGGCAGACACTTACCCACTGAGCCACCCACGTGCCTCTATCTGATTGCTCCTAATCCCAGAGTTCCTCAATTATGGCCCCGACCTGCTGTTTGTGTACCCCTCCACCTTGCTCACTCTGTATCATTCCCATGTGATTTGGAGCTGGAGGGTAGGGACAAGAGAAAATAACCCATATGAGGCTCATGCTCCCTGCTCTATTTGTAACAACTCCTTCGTTTCTTTGTTTTTCTTTTTTTTTTTTAAGATTTTATTTATTTATGATAGACATAGAGAGAGAGAGAGGCAGAGCCCGACGTGGGACTCGATCCCGGGACTCCAGGATTGCGCCCTGGGCCAAAGGCAGGCGCTAAACCGCTGAGCCACCCAGGGATCCCCACAAGTCCTTCATTTCTGACCCAGGAATCATGACATCTGCTGGCATGTATGAAATTATAGCTGGCTAACTTTTATCTTGCAAGCATGATAAAATCTTAGACACTTTATAATTCTTGACACCATTATTAAAAAACAACTCAGGTGTATGTTCTCGTGACAGTAGGATACCACAAATTAAGAGTTTGCACAAATCAATAGGCCAGGATGGTGGTGGGTGAAGAGCCAGTCAAAACATTTTCAACATCTTAGATGCCTCTAGGCACAGTGTTATTGGTGTTAGACTTGTAAAACCATGACATCTTACTGAACAATAAAGGTCAGGAAATACACAAATAAATATAAATCCTACCACATTGGATAATATTGCAGAGTGTCATTAGGTGGGAAGCTTTTGGGGGCTTCCGTTTTCTAAAGGAAACAACACGCCTTGATTATAAGCATTGACTTCACTACGTGCGCCTAACGCCGGTTAAATAACTAGCGAAAAGTGGAAATGTCATTAAACAAGTAATCTAATGTCATGTTAATAAAACAGTGAAATGATTGAAAGCAACCTTTGAAAAAGGAAGCAATTTCAGATGAAAATTAATTTGGTGTTCAGGCCAATAAATGTGAAGTCTGTGAGAATTTCTGTAGAATTAATTTTGCTACTGAATAGGCTAAGATTAATTGTGAAAGCTAACAATGACTAGTCTTTACTGGGGGTATGATTACAAATCATGCATTTCTCACTCTTGCTTAAATTCAATATCAGTATAGTTCTTCCATACAACATTGTGGTTATCTTGTAAATTGTAGCATTTCTGGGATTTCTGTTTTCCTGGTGATCATTTAGAAATTTTGGCAGAGGCTGTGTTCTTTGTCCTTCTGTTCCCCAGTAATTGAGTGTGCTCCATAGAGGAGGGGCTCTGCAAAGTGACTAGGATAGGGTGACATGTTTGGAACTGGCACTTCTTCTAGATAAAAGATGATTAAGTTCCGGTTTTCAAAATAACAACAACGGGCAGCCCCGGTGGCGCAGCGGTTTGGTGCCGCCTGTAGCCCGGGGTGTGATCCTGGAGACTCGGGGTCGAGTCCCACGTCAGGCTCCCTGCATGGAGCCTGCTTGTCCCTCTGCCTGTCTCTCTCTCTCTCTCTGTCTCTCATGAATAAATAAAATCTTAAAAAAAAAAAAAAAAAACAACAACAAAATAACAACAACGTATTTCTCAGTAAAGGTGCTTCTGTGATACTGCTTTCAACCACCCCCATGAAAATTCAATAGCTCTTTGTTCAAGTGTAGAACCCTGCTTTAGTTTTATGTTTATGATGCCTTCTCTTGTAGGTAGAGCTCTGCTATTTAAAAAATCAATATTCAGAAAGTTCACAGCCTGATGACTTCAGTAACCTTTTGTTCAACTTTCCCCCCTCTAATTAAATCATTTTCCAAATGATAATTTGCTCCGTACTAATTTTGAAGAAATTTTTTTCTTGTGATCTTATTTTGTGCTGTAAATAGTAAGAAGCCACAACTAGTACACGGATACACAGCTTACAAAGCAGAACTATTCCACATCAGCATTCTACTGATTTTTATATGTGAATTAATTGAGGATTACTCTTGGCACATTTTTTTTTGCTCTGAGGACTATCACCTCCACATTTCTCCGCATTAGTTGATTGGTTTGATAATAGCCACCACATTATTTGGGAAGAACTTTGGACACACTGACCACAAGGATTAATGGAACCTCTGACAAGAAATGCTGTGTCCACTAGAATGTAAATTCCAGGGGATCCCTGGGTGGCGCAGCGGTTTGGCGCCTGCCTTTGGCCCAGGGCGCGATCCTGGAGACCCGGGATCGAGTCCCACGTCAGGCTCCCGGTGCATGGAGCCTGCTTCTCCCTCTGCCTACGTCTCTGCCTCTCTCTTTCTCTCTCTCCGTATGACTATCATAAATTTAAAAAAATAAAAAAATAAAAAAAAATTAGAATGTAAGTTCCACAATGGCAAGGACCTTCTCTGGTTGACTTCTCTATCCTCATTGCCTCAAATAGTGAAATTGAGTAGATGTTCAATAATTAATTGCTTAACAATGAAGTAATCTTGTATGAATTTGATATATCTATAAAGAAGGCGGAGTTGGTTTGTGACGCTGGCATTTGTATTTGTCACACTTCATCACATACCCCGTTTTACCATGTGAGTTATATCTTTCCAGATTATTTTATTCATTTACCTGTATATTATCTCTCTCCTTCACTGGATTACAAATTCCATGAGGAAAGGTACCATGTTCTGGGTACTCATTTAGTTACCACACTTAGTGCCAGGCATAAAGTAGATCTGTTGACTGTAATAGTACATTTTATTTTTTATTTTTTGTTTTTTTTTTTGTTTGTTTTTTTACATTTTAATATAAATTTAGTACCTCTGTAATGTGCAAGATAAAAAACAGAGAGATAAGAAAAAATCCAATCTTTGGAATAATTTGACAAATTCTCGAGAAGGGTAGTTGTTTCTGTTCACTACTTGAGGCCAGGTTATGGAACTCACTTTTTTTTTTTTTTTTAAGATTTTATTTATTTATTCATGATAGACATAGAGATAGAGAGGTAGAGACACAGGCAGAGGGAGAAGCAGGCTCCATGCAGGGAGCTATTTGAGAGGATTGAGGATTTCTAGATGACGCTGATAATTCTTGGTTTTGGCAAGAGATAATTTAAGGATTTCATGAGTCTTTAAAGCATAGAGATAACTTCATGGCATCGTTATATTTTAACCCTAAGAGACAATTTAAATGAAATGAAGTATAATCTCATCATTATTATTATATCTGTATGGTTTTTTCATTATCAATAGTACTAGTAATAGTTGTAGTAGTAGTAGTAGTAGTAGTAGTAGTAGTAGTAGTGTCTAGCATATGGCAGGCACCAAAAATAATTGCCAAATGAATTAATGGCCTGTCGTGTTTAGATTTTCTGCCTCTATTGTTCTGTGACATCTTCAGAACAAATCCAAATTTTCCAGTCCTCTTCAAATTCCTAAGTTAGATATACAGTGATTGGGACACCAGCATAAATTTTGAGAGGAGCCAGGGAGCTAATCTCCAACTCTTTTCTGAGAGATAGATACCAACTGTTTGTTCATAAACTTGACCTCTCCAACAGAATAAAAGCTCACAGGGTGCCTGGGTGGCTCAGGTGGTTAAGCGTCTGCCTTCTGCTCATGTTGTGATCCCAAGGTCCTTGGATAGAGTCCTGCATTGGACTCCCTGCTCCGTGGGGAGTCTGCTTCTCCTGCTGCCTTTGCCTCTCTCTCTCTCTCTCTCTCTCTCTCTGTCTCTCATAAATAAATTAATAAAATCTTCCAATAAAAATAATAAAAGCTCACAAACATTTCTATGTGTTCATTATTCAGTTTCCATTTCAATTAAGAAGTGATGTCAGAGAGGTGTCAGGTGTTGACTCCTGGCCAAGGCCTCAAGAGAGAGCAGAAAGTTGGAGCAATGATCACTGTCTAATAAATCAATGATATTAGTTTACATAGGATTGTTCAAGTTATATTGGGCTGTGAAACATGTACCAAGCTTAAAAGACTCTGATAATGAGACACAATGCCAATCTAAGAATTAATAAGTGAAGTATATATTTGGCTCAAGATCTGGGTCCGGTTGTCTGCACAGAGGCTTCCCTACTGATACATAAGGAAATAAATTTATCAATATAATCACAATGCAGCATTTGAGAAAAGGAACAATTTATTATAACCCTAATACTTACTTTTTTTCTATCTTCCAGCTAATTACTCACCAGGTCATGTCACCTCCACTTCTGAAATGTATCTTGAATGATTTTTTCTTTCTTTTTCTATTTCCCTTCCTTAATTCGTCATTTTATTTCCTGAAGGGAAGCTATTCCACTCTGTTTTTTCTCTCTTCAGATCTTTCCTATCTTTGGTCTCATTCTTTTTTTTTTTTTAAAGATTTTATTTATTCATTCATGAGAGACACAGAGATAGAGGGGCAAAGACATAGGCAGAGGGAGAAGCAGGCTCCATGCAGGGAGCCCGACGTGGGACTCCATCCCCGGAGTCCAGGATCATGCCCGGAGTCAGAGGCAGATGCTCAACCACTGAGCCATCCAGGCATCCTTGGTCTCATCCTTTTTAAATCTTTGCTAATCAAGTCTGATAATACTATGCTACACTAGCAGATGATCCTTTTCCTAATATTGTTTGGTCAAGAGTAGCTTGGGATGCCTGGGTGGTTCAGTTGGTTGAGCGTCTGCCTTAGGTTCAGGTCATGATCCTGGAGTCCTGGGAGCTAGTCCTGCATCTGGGTCCCTGCTGAGTGGTTAGTCTGCTTCTCCCTCTTTCTCTGCCCCTCCTCGCTGCTCATGCTTTCTCTCTCACTTGCTCGCATTCTCTCTCAAATAAATAAATGAAAACCTTAAAAAAAAAAAAAGGAGTAGCCTAATGCCCCCTCACAATGCTTGCATCATTTACATTCCTTTTGCCTCTGGATTCCATGCTGCGAACTGCTGATGGTTTAGTCTACAATTCTCCATGTGTTCGGGATCCTTCCCCAACTTCCACATTGGGAACTGTTGTTGGTGGTTGTAGTTTTATATTAGACTTAGTCCACAGTGCCCATTCTTTGAGCCTGGCTGGCTGTGTCCTGCCCCCAGTCCCTGGTTCATTGGTTACTGCTGTTATCCTCAGTTGCATATCCTCAGTTGCATTTCCTCAGTCACCAGAGTCACCAGTGATTTCTGTTCATGTGCACAGGAGGTAAAGACTGTTGCTAAAAGGAAAACTTGGAAGTCAGAGAGCAGAGATACTTGTTTGGCTCTGAGAAACCCAAAGACCTTGCTTAAGAAATGGGATGCTTTACATCGGAAATGTTGAGCATGCCACCTTCTGGTAACCTGCTTATTTTATGTATAAGAACCATAGTCCAGGGGCAGCCCAGGTGGCTCAGCGATTTAGCGCTGCCTTCAGCCCAGGGCGTGATCCTGGAGACCTGGGATCAAGTCCCACATGGGGCTCCCTGCATGGAGCCTGCTTCTCCCTCTGCTTCTCTCTCTCTCTGTCTCTCATGAATAAATGAATAAAATCTTAAAAATATATATATAAGAACAATTGTCTTGTAAAAAAAAATAAAGAAGAAGAGGAAGAACCATAGTCCTGGAAGTTGCAGATATCTAGCAAGATGACAAAATTTTACTGCAAAGAATCTAGAATTACACTGGTCATTATTGGGAGCATTCCAATTAGACAGGATCACTCATTTAAGAAATTCACTTGAGAGCAAGGGATCCTAAAGTTGAATAAACAGAATGGGATGTCTACTTTAATTGGTATATAGAAGCATACAGAAGGCTTCAAGATTCCAAAATAGCTTCATTAAAGGACTTGTTACAAAAAAAAACTAATGAAAAATTAAAGACACAATAGGGACCTAAAACAGAAGACTATGAAGCTGACATGACCCCCCTTCCGCCCCCTTCCTTTTTCACTTCAGTACTCACTTTTCAGTAATTCTCTGAACCGCCTTTCCACTCTGAAGAGACTATTAGACAGTTACTGTATAAAAAACTCACCAAAAAGTCCCTTACTGGCTCACTCAGCAGAACGTATGACTCTTAATCTAGGGGTTGTGAGTTCAAGCCCCACGTTGGGTGTAGAGATTACTCAAGAATAAAATCTTAAAAAATATATAATAAAATAAAGTAAAATAAAACTCCCCAAGGCTGCAGACAAACCCATTCAGGTATACTTCACCCCTTAGTCAATTGCTGAACTAATGTTTATAAATTAAAGAATTTCCTAAGTCAAGGGAGGAACCCCAAAAGGTTTTTTTTTTTGTTTTGTTTTGCTTTTTGTTTTTTTTAAGATTTTAGAGTCCAGGATGACTTGGAGAACAAAAGGCATAAGAAATATAGAAAAAAAATAAATTTCCTTTGCAGCCCATTGACAAGTTCTTAAGATTCACAGGGTAACATTCCTCCAGGGACTCAACTGTCTTGGTGCTAATACTTTGCTAGACGCAAAAAGCAACCTTACCTTTGATCTTAGTCTGACCTCTAGGATCCTGTAAGCTTTCTTTAACATATAAAAATCCCTTTTGGGGCAGCCCCAGTTTGGCCCCACCTGCAGCGTGATCCTGGAGACCTGGGATCGAGTCCCACATCGGGTTCCCTGCGTGGAGTCTGCTTCTCCCTCTGCCTGTGTCTCTGCCTCTCTCTCTGTGTGTGCCTCTCATGAATAAATAAATAAAATCTTAAAAAAAAAAAATCCCTCTGGAAACTTCCTTTACCTCTACCCCCATCCAAGAGACATGTTAGCAATCATCCTCCAAACATATGGCCTGATAGGAAAACGTTGAGTTTCAGAGTGAACAGTCAAGAGAGCATTTTTGAGGTGTCTTCAGTGCAAAAAGGTGTTTTTTTTAAAGCCCAGGGACAGGACCTGTGGGCAGAAGGAGCTACCCTGGGGTCATGAGGAGTGGTTATTTATATAACAGTAAATTGGGAGGGGGTCAGGGAGAGCTTAAGTCTCTAAGGAATTTGGAAGCAAGGTTTCCAAGACCTTGAGGGGCTAGCTATTGCTGGGATGAGGTCATTTACTACTGTCTGGTAAAACCTTATTCTTGAGACCGTCAGTGGGCCATGTGCTTGGAAGATGATTGCTAACATATATCTCGGGTGGGAGGGGGGGAAGGAAGTTTCAAAAGAAATGTTTTAAAAATCTATTTATGTATTTATTTATTTATTTAGAGAATGAGAGAAATAGAGAAACTGAGCATGTATGCGAGTGGGGTGGGGGGCAGAGGTAGACAGAGAATCCCAAGCAGACTCCAGGCTGAACATGAATCCCAACTTGGGGCTGGATCCCCCGACCTTGAGATCATGATCTCAACTGAAATCAAGAGTGGGTTGCTTAACCAACTGAGCCACCCAGGCACCCCTCCAAACGAATTTTTATATATTAAAGGAGACTTATAGGATCCTGTAGGTCTGGCTAATGTTAAGCTAGAGTATTGAACATTGAGGCAGTTGCTTTCCCAGAGGAAGATCACTCTGCCTGTATCAAGGACTTGTCAATGTGATACGGGAGAGCTTGGTTCTTATCTCAAGGGGTCTAAGAAAGAATCTCGTGGATATAGGAGAGTGAATAAAGGGAGAGAAGTTTATTAAGTAAAGAGAAAGAGAAAGCTCTCAGGAGTGAGAGGGTTCCCGACAGAGTTGACACTGAGGGCTTATAGGGTTGGTCTTTTATTAGAAGCCAACCAGGGATCCTAAATCCTTTCAACATTATTTACTGCTATCACCATTGAGTAAGGACTAGTGATAACATCTTTAAGGCCTTACTTCTTTGGGGTCTGGTTATCCTTTGTTGGTCACAGATGACTGTCATAAAAAGACACTCTCCCAGCCCACAACTAGGGCAGGGCGGTCTGGCTTGTTTTCTTTTTCTTTCTTTCTTGTTTTCTTTTTTCTTTCTTTCTTTCTTTCTTTCTTTCTTTCTTTCTTTCTTTCTTTCTTTCTTTCTTTTTTCTTCCTTCCTTTTTTTTTTTTAAGATTTTGTTTATTTATTCGTGAGAGACACAGAGAGAGAGAGAGAGAGGCAGGCAGAGGGAGAAGCAGGCTCCATGCTGGGAGCCTGATGCGGGACTGGATCCTGGGATTCAATCCCCGGACTCCAGGATCAAGCCCTGGGCCAAAGGCAGGAGTTAAATAAACCACTGAGCCACCCAGGGATCCCTATGGCTTGTTTTCTTATCTCAGGTTTCTTACACCTCAGCATTCTTGGGATTTTTGTGAGCCTGCTTCCATGGCCCCCTACCTAGCCCTGCCTAGCTCCATTGCCCAAATGGGCTGTAAATTGTAAGGAAATTTATTTTTTGTGTGTATTTCTTTTACCTTTGTTCTCCACATCAGGGCCCACTGCTATACAACCCCACCCCCCAGGATGATATTCCAGATCCTTCACCAGAAAGGGCTCTCAAAGTAGCAACCGAATTTATTATTATTTTTTTAAACCAAACGTAGGGCTGGAACTCAAGACCCCAAGGTCAAGAGTTGCCTCCTGTACCCACTGAGCCAACCAGGCTTCCCAGCATCTGGACGTTTACAAGCTGAGTCTTCCTGGCCCATACTGATTGTTTTGTTATTCAAACATTCAAACAAAAGAAAAATGAATCTGATGGCAGTCTTTAAAGCCTGCTTGGAGGCCCTCTTCTTAGGGCATTCCAAATTCAATACAATAAATAAGGTTACCTCGCCTCTTCTAGCAGCTCTCTTTGTAAATAGATTATCTCCTGAGATTAGTGGATTGATAAAAAAAAAAAAAAAAAAGGCAGAAAATAGAATGGGGAGCCATGGGCCAGAGTGAGCTAGTGACTGGAGCTGAGCATTTTGAAAGGACCCTGGAGCAAAATTGCAAAACAAAAATCCACCAAGCTAATAGCTTTACAGCTACATCAGCTCCAAGGCCAGAGGCCCAAAATAACACCTACGCCTCCTCCATTACGTTCTCCTAGGGGTTCATTATCAAAACCCTGGCCCAGAAATCGATGTCTCAATTGTAATCAACTGGGACACTGGAAAAGAGATCATCCTCAATGTTCTTATGCAAATTCTTCTCGAAGTGACCTCTAGAGGAGCCCCCCCTCTTGGGGCCCCTCCCACGACCGATAGGACTCCAAGGGGTTTTCCAGGAAACTATTTACCAGTAATTCCCTTAAATACTCAAGGGGAAGCTAAAATGAAAATTAATGGGTTTATTCAATCCTGCCAGAGATATTTAGTGTGTCCTGGCTGAAACCTTCACAAGATGTTTGAAATGATTTAATGACTTTATGATAACAAACTTGACTAAGGCGGAAGCTGATATTTCAAGCCGGGTAGAAATTTTTTTCAAGGCTTTCTCCCCTAAACTGAAACAAAACTGCGCAACTCAGAGGAAAAGAAGCAAATTGGAGCAAAGGTAGTTGAAAGGGCGGGTCAGCCTCTTCATTAGGTCTGCAATGGGGAACTGGAAACAACTGTCTTTGTCCTGCAAATGTCCCTAGGGCCAGAGGTGTGGCCCTGGAGGAGTAAAATTCACCTATTTTTTTTTTTTAATTAAGATTCAATATATTAACATATAAAGTATGAGTCTTGGAGGTAGAGGTCAGTGATTCATCAGTCTTATAACACCCAGTCCTCATTACCTCCTGTACCCTCCTTCATGCCCATCACCCAGTTACCCCGGCGCCCCCCTCCGCCCCTCCAGCCACCCTCAGGTTGTGTCCTCTGATTAATGAGTCTCCTATGGTTTGTCTCCGTTTCTGGTTTTGTCTTGTTTCACCTACCCTTTATTATGCCAACCCCCCAAACCTTTCCCGTGCCTCTTAAGGGGCTTGAAAAGATCTGGACCCAGTTGTCTTTTGCCCATATCTGTGCCTGTGTGCTACAAATGTCCTACCCTCTTCTCTTGAGCCTAATTGGCATTCTTTGAATACAGACTTCGGAGAGAAGTTTCTGGGGGGGGTGGGCAGTGAGAGGGAGGTATTTGGAAATTGGGCCTATAATGTCTTCTCCACAAGTATTACTGTAGCCCCCAGCCTCCCGATCCGTGGTTTGGTTGCAGGATTTCTTCTCCTTAAGCGCTGGGGTTCTTAGTGTCGCTGCTTGCAAGAATGAAGAGGTGGCCCAGACAGTGATGGACAGCAAGGCAATGTTTATGGAGCCATAGTACAAAGCTCCCAGAGATAGATGGGACCCAAGAGGGTTGTCCCCCAAATTTCTAAGTCTAGGGGTTTTTATGGGCTGGTTGGCAGGCTGTTTTCATCTGATTAACCCTTCACGTGTCTGTCATCCAATCTGGCTTTTGTCCAGGTGCTCATCTACTTACCTGTTAGGTAGTTTGTTCACTAGGGAAAGAGTGGAGGGCTCCTAAAGGGTGGAGCAAAATCGTTTTAAGGGTGGTTTCCTCTTGGTGGGGAGGGGCTTGTCCCTACCTGCCTCTCTTCTGACCATCCCTTATTAATTTCAGTTCCCCCTGGGGTTGAAGATCCTCCTCCTGACAAATTACCAAGTCAGGAGTAGCCTGACACTGAGCCACAGTGCCTGTGTCACTTGCCTCATTTTGTCTCCTCCCATAGGCATTTCATCATCTCACATCCTCAGAAGAAGGGAGATGGCAATAAGGTGTTTTGAGAGAGACCACATTCCTGTAACTTTTATTGCAGACTACTGTTAGAGTTGTTTAGTTTATTATTGTTGTTAATCTCTTCTTATGTCTGATTTATAAACGATCATGACTATATATAGGGAAAAACATAGTATACAGAGGGGTCAGTGTTGTCTGAGGCCTCAGGCATCCACTAGGAAGTCTTGGAAAGTATTTTCCATGGATAGGGGACAAGTGTTGTAAAAACAAAAGCTGAAAGCTCTCTGCATCTGTGAATATCACACACAGGACCAGTAAGAAAGCCTAAGAACCTCATAGAGGCCACTGAGAGTGGTGCTAATGCCCTTAATTTTGATCACACCTCTCAGGCTAGAGTTTGATGAAGTGGGGGTAATTGTTAAAAAAAAAAAGAGACCGCAGCCCAAAGTAGAGAAGCATTTGCCCCTGTCAACAGCAGAGACTTGATTACAGTTTCATCCTTACCTGGGAATGGGGCCTTTTACCCTTCGCTCTGAACTTTCCTGATGAGCAGTGTTAAGGGCATCTGTATGAAAACCATCTGTGTGTAGTGAAACGCCGGAACCACCTGCATCCCAGTGTTCATAGCAGCAAATGTCCACAATAGCCAAACTGTGGAAGGAGCCTCGGTGTCCATAGAAAGATGAATGGATAGAGAAGCTGTGGTCTATGTATACAATGGAATATTCCTCATCCAGTAGAAACGACAAATACCCACCATTTGCTTCAACGTGGATGGAACTGGAGGGTATTATGCTGAGTGAAATAAGTCAGTCGGAGAAGGACAATCATTATATGGTTTCATTCATATGGGGAATATAAGAAATAGTGAAAGGGATTATAGGGGAAAGGAGGGGAACTGAATGGGAAAAATTAGAGAGGGAGACAAACCATGAGACACTCTTAACTCTGGAAAACGAACAAAGGTAGTGGAAGGAGAGGTGGGTGGGGTGACTGGGGCACTGAGGAGGGCACTTGATGGGATGAGCACTGGGGGTTATACTATATGTTATCAAATTGAACTTCAGTAAAAACAAACAAACAAACAAAAAAGAAAACCATCTGTGCTGTTCTTTCCTCCCTCCAAGGCTTTCCTCCCTCCAAGGACAATGAAAGGATCTTCTGTTTTGCTGATAACTTCTTTGCCCCACCCTCCTGCTCTAACAACCTTCCATTTTGTACAACTCCTCTGGGCCTTTCTCTTGCTAGATGGAATGCTGCTGCTTGATTCATGAATAACTTAATAAAATAATTCAGATATTCAGATTTATGACACTGAATTTTTTTAATACTACACACACACAAATACACAGGTACATGTGGTACAAGTGTGTGCATTAGGTATATATATATTTTTTCTTTTTTTTTAACTAAAAAGGGAATTTATCTTCCCTCTCTACTTTTTATTTTATACGTGTCTTTAATAAAAAGCATATAGTTGAAATTTTTTAAAAGATTTTATTTTTAAGTAATCTTTATACCCAACATAAGGCTGGAACTTGATGATAACCTCAAGATCAAGAGTTGCACGCTCTGTTGACCGAGCCAGCCAGGCACCCCATAGTTGAATTTTTAAATGCAACTTGAAAATTTTTGTCTTTTACTCAGGAATGTAATGTTGGGGAACAAGAATTTCTGCCCCCTCAAAGATCCTTCTACCTGGACTAAGAATAAAATTGACATACGACAGATGAGCAGGAGAAAATCAAATTTAATGGCCATATGCTCAGGGAATCCATGTAGACCTGGAAATTCCAAAGACAGTCAGGCAAGAGGAGGTTTATGGTCATTCTGAACTAAGGAGGAAGTGATAGGGATCTGGGATTTCAGAGGAAAGAAATGCACTTCACAGGGCCGTAAGAGTAGATGTTTGTCCTGCCATACACATGGGTCCCTCAGATAAAATTTATCTCTGCTAATAACCCTTATTCTGGGAAAGACCTCTAATTTCGATCTTTTATGGGGTTAAGGAAGGAACCAAGGTTTCTTGAGCCCCCAGGGTCTCAAATACCTTCAGCTTGTGGAGGCTGAGAAAAATTAAGGCCATCCCACATAAAGTTTAGGGTTAGCACAAGTACAGCCATCTTAGGCCCCTGTGAATAAGAGCTGAACTTTATGGGAAAAACTGCAGAATGTCCTCAATGTCCTCAGCAGGGAATCCCATATCAGAAAGACAGCAGAGCCCATGCCCATGGTAGAAAGCCCCATATCAGAATGAGAACAGAGCTCAATGTCCTTGAAAGCCCCATATCAGAGTGTAAACAGAATTTGAGAAATTCCTCCACCCCTTCTGAAAATCCCCTAGAGCAGCCTATAAAAAACCCAGCTGTAACCCACTTTGGGGTCCAAGTCCCTGCTCCCCCGCTGTGTTGGGTATACTTGGACCCAAGCTCGAGCTTGTAAATAAACCCTCGTGTGCTTGCATTGGTGTTGGCTCCTTGGTGGTTTCTCGGATTCGCAATCTTGGGCACAACAAGCTCAAAATAATCTCCGTGTCAAAGTAGTACATTCTTGGGGGTGGTTGGGGGACCTATTCTGAATCCTTCTGTAGCTTGTTGGCATTTATTTTGATACCTGGCTTACTGGACTCATTTCCATGATCTTAGCTTATGCTTTCTAATTGATTTTTTATTTTTTTTATAGTGTCTTTTTACTTTTTATGTATGGATAAACTTTTTATGTATGGATACGCCTGGGTGGCTCAGTGGTTGAGCATCTGCTTTTGGCTCAGGTTGTGATCTTGGGGTCCTGGGATCGAGTCCCATATCGGGCTCCCCTCGAGGAGCCTGCTTCCCTCTCTCCCTATGACTCTGCCTCTCTCTGTGTCTCTCATGAATAAGTAAATAAAATCTTTAAAATAAATGACAAATTCTCAGTTGAAATATAGTGGGTTCTCATAATGTGTTAAGATGCATACTTGTATCTTTCCCCATAAGTTTCTAAAATTTCTAAAAATTTATTATTATTTTTAAAGTTCCAGTGTAGTTACCATACAGCATAATACTTAACCTTATCAATACTTGTACTTCCTGCCAGCCTTGGCACGCTCTCACCTTTCTCTAAGGCCAGCATCTAACAAAGCTGGCATGCACATGACAGGGGCTCAGTTTTGTTGGAATCCTGTTTAAACAGTAGAAATAATATTTGTGTAATATCTCTGATAGTGTCTGGATAAGTGCTTGGCAAATTAACTCAGTACAGTTTGGAATGAAACAGCATAGTGGAAAGGGAGGATTTGCCAAATACTTATTTGAAATTCTAGTGTCCTTGCATCCCAGTCCAGGGCTTTTGATGACCCTGTCTTCCAAAGACACATCCAATAGAACCTGTGCTCGGTGGCTTTATCCACATGGCACACTTGTCAACATTTAGACCTTACTGAATCGGATAGCAAATAATCAAAGAAGCCAAAAGAGGCAAGTACTTCATAATTACAGACACCAGTGGGTCTAGCTGCCTGGAGGTGGGGGTGGGAGCTTCTAGGGAATTTAACCAATATGCTTTGCTCATATAATGAAATCCAACCGAATAGTCCTTAAAAAATTATTGAAAAGACCGGATTAAATAGTATCGGTGGAGGATATGAAAGCTCCCCATGACAGGATCTCAACTGGAAGCTAAAGGAAATGGGGAAGTGAGCTTACTGAATGCTGAGGCGTCTGGACTGACATCCAATATATTAAGATTCCTCCTCCTTGTCTCTCTCTCTCTTTGTCTCCCCCCCCCCCCCCGCCACCCTAGATTTTCACATCTTCAGTTTTTAATCATCAATGTTTGTGTCATATCCAGGCCACAGAGGAATTAAGATAAATACGTCCTATTCAGCGACACAAAGTCTTTTCTGAGCCCAGAAAGACTACTTTCCACCCCTCCTCACCTCCGGAATCCTTTGCCCTCTGCACACTCTAAATTCCCCGCTACCCAGGAGCAAGGGGACTGCCAAAGGGAAAGCCCTCTCCCTCGTGACACTGCATACCCCAGATACCGAGGGGACACTCAAGTGCCCTTGCAGTGCCCTTCCCTCCTGTAGGTGCTGGGAGGAGTATGCTCCCCCATTTTCCTAGGGCCTTGGTGCTCCCTTTTATGCCACAGCAGGACACCTACCCCCAGAAGATTTTCTTCTGCTTCTAGAAAAAAAGCACAAGTACTTTCCATTTGTATGGGCAGCTTTATAATGCTGTCCTACTAGGGGAAACTTTTCAGATGCTTTGGGTCACCCTAAAGTCATGTGCTCCCTCTGCCTCTTTTCTGCTCCTTGTTCTATTCATTTCTTTATTTTCTTACCTGCTCCTTCTATCTACCCATCTATCTCCTTTTCCCTTTCCTTTTCATTATTATTATTATTATTATTATTATTATTATTAGTTTATTTGACAGAGAGAGAGCACATGAGCAGGGTGGAGAGGCAGAGGGAGAGGGAGAAGCAGGTTCCCCACTGAGCAGGGAGCCTGATGACAAGGGGCTCCATCCCAGGACCCTGAGCTCATGACCTGAGCCAAAGGCAGACTCTTGACTGGTTGACTGACTGACCACCCGGATGCTCTTTCCTTTCGTTCTCCTTTTCTCTTTCATTCTTCTTCTTTTCTGTCTTTGCTTCAGTCTCTCTTGTTTCATACATTGATTTTCCTCACAGTAATAAATAATAAAATATTCACATTTACTGCTCTTCCAGTTGTGTTTGCAATCATGTTCACAAACCTTCTCATAGGCAAATATGTTAATTATCAAAAGAATCCTAGTAATAAAGTGCCATCACCAATCTGAATTTGTGTATGTGAAAAATCAAGCTCAGAAAGGCTAAGTCCAAAGCCCAGACTCGGCATTCAACCCGGGCAGAAACAACTGGAAAGTCCTTGATTGTGTCGCTGTCTACTTGTATCTGAGAACCTCTCTGCTCTGGTATGTTATTTTGTTGTGCAGGCAGTACTTTAAGAACTGACTGGTGGAAAAAAAAAAAAAAGAACCGACTGGTGGTAGGCATTTTTAAGGTCAGCATGTCAACTACATTTTGTGTGTAATGTTTGTAAGATATTCTACAGATGGCCCCATTATTTTGTTATTTTACCTGGAACTGTTTGAAAGATAATGAGGAAGCTGATTTCAGCAAATATGTATATGAAAAATATTTTCTTATTAGGTGTCTATCAACTACAACAAATTGTTTGGGACGCCTGGGTGGCTCAGTGGTTGAGCGTCTGCCTTCCGCCCAGGGCGTGATCCTGGGGACCTGGGATCGAGTCCCACGTTGGGCTCCCTGCATGAGGCTTGCTTCTCCCTCTGCCTGTGTCTCTGCCTCTCTTTCTCTGTATGTCTCTCATGAATAAATAAATAAAATCTTTAAAAAAAAAAACAAATTGTTCATGGTGCTACTTATAGTTTGATTAAATTGAAAATTCAGTTTGGGTGTCACAATCATGATGCTACTTAGAAATAGTATTTGAGGAGGAGCCTGGGTGGCTCAATTGGTTAAGTGCCTGACCCTTGGTCATAATCTCAGGGTCGTGAAATTGGGCCCCTTGGCAGGCTCAGCGCAGAAAGACCCTCTCTCTCTTTCCTTCTGCCCCCCCACCCCGATAAAAATAAATACATCTTAAAAAATAAACAAGAAATAGTACTTGAGGGTATTCTGCTATGTGTTTCCATGTCATTTGCCATCGAAGGACATCATTTCGCAGAAAATAAAGCCATAAACATACACTGGTCTTTTCAGTCAGATTCGTCTTGCTTCCATGTTGGCACCTCTAGGATGACATAATTTAAGAGAAATTCTCTGCTGGTCGTGTTGCAGGGTTGCAGCGTTCTTGTCTCACGGAGTCAAAGAATGAATCTCAAGAACACGAAAGGGTGAAGTGAAGTGAAAGTTTATTAAGTGAAGGTCAGAGCAGAGAGGAAAGAGAAAAGCTCTCTGGCCTGAGAGGAGTCCCAAGGGGCTTCCACTGAGGGCTTTTAGTGGCAGTCTTTTACTGAGAACTGGCTGGGAAGCTTGTGGCCTTGAGATTCTTGCGTCATCCCTTCTCTCTGGTTCTGCTCCACCTGCCAGGAATAGATCTGGAGCCCCGTCAGGGGACCCAGGGGCCTCCTATCGCTCCCACCTCTCCCTTCACCCTTTCCCTCTTCATGGTACAGGACCTGTGGGCAGAAAGAGCCATACTGGGATTGTGAAGAGTGAGTGATGGTATATTTTTTAATTAGTGGGGTTGAGGGACAGGGCAGGTCTCCAAGGAATCCAGAAGGAAGTCTTTCAGGACATGGAGGGGCCAGCTGCTGCCAAGATGAGGTGACTTTTCAACATGAAAGTACGAAGGTGGCCACGAGTTGCCTGAGGACGGTCATGCTCTGGGTGTGTTGGGGATCTATCAGTGGGCTGCAAGCTGTAAAGAGATTTTAATTGAAATGACTTTTCTTTTGCCTTTGTTTCCCACATCAGTAGGAGCCATTCTAGAGTTTTCCTTGTCCCTCGTGTATCATATCAAGTCCAATAGCCAATTAATTCCTATCTCTCCAGTTCATCCTCCCTTTTCTATCCTGACTGCTATCACCCTAACCTAGGCCCCATTGCCTCTCTCTGGGACTACCAAAGTGGTTGCCTAACTGGTCTCCTGGTTTCTAGGATTGTGCTACTCCAGTCTGATCTCCACATGCTAACCTAAGACCTTTTGAGAACCAAAGCTGATCCAGTCTGTCTTTTTCTTAGAAGAAATCAAGTTTTCATAACAACTAAAGAAAAAATAAACCCAAGTTCCAGGGCACAGCATACAGCGGCCTTAAAATACGACCCAGACTTTCATCTATTTCATTCCTTCTGCATACCAACTATATGGGATGGCATTCTCAACTTTTCTCCCTGAGAGACTCCTGGAGTTTCAGCATTTTCTTTTTGAAGTATTCCCTGATATCTCCAAGTTGAATTGATCAATCGTTATTATCCCATAACTTATAGTAAGCTATTATCATAACCACTGTACTGAATACAGTTTATTTGGCACCAGTGAGCTTTGCGGGCAAAGCGTATATGCATTATTGGCTTATTAACGTAGAGCCAAGCACAGAATCTTGTGTGTCAGTTAACTATCAGTAATGTTTATTGAAGTTAAAGAAAAAGGCAGTGTAACATGGAATTTAGAATAAAATGTGAGCTGACTCTATTGAAACCAATAAATCCATCCCCAGAAATCACTAAAACTCTCTTCCGTCTTTCATTCCTCTTTTCCTCTTTATCATCCTTGCCACATCCCTGATTTCAGTTCTCGTCATGTCTCACTTGGGTTATTTTTTTTTTTCCTCACTTGGGTTATTAAAATAACCTTGTATCCTCCATCCAGTTTTTCTCCTTCTTCCCCGAAGCATCATCCACGCTGTCAGAGTGATCAAACCAAAACAGTTTGCCCCTGTTAGTCTCCAGCTTTTCACACACCGAGCAGCTCGCCACTAGCCTTTGGATGAAGTTCAAACTTCTTAGCTTGATATAAAAGGCCCTTCAAAACTTGGCTATGGTATATATGTTGTAATCTCCTGTAACTCTTCCAAATATACAGTACTCTTTCATGGCTCTGACTAATATCCCTACGATTCTTTCACTCATCCTTCAAAGTCCAGTATAACTGGACTCCAGTATAATAATACTGTATTTATTTATTTATTATACTGGAGTATAATACCTCCTCTCTCTTAATTTCTTTGACCGCCATTCACTTCGCCCCACTCAAGAAGAATGAATTGTTCCAAAAATAGGTTTTACACACATCTCTTATACCATACCTTGCACCATTGTAGTTGTGTATGCATCTGTCTTTCTCCATAGACTGTAGATGACTGGAATCCAAGGGCTGTGGATTACCCAGTTTTGTCTCGAAATCCAAGTTTGGAGTCTAGATGACAATCAGAGTTTGTTGCATGTCAAATGGGCCCGAATTATTTGACAATATATACTATAAGATGGTAGGTTACAGGTTATATAAATACAGGTTATGTAAATATATATAATTATGGTATATACTATATAGCTATGCCAACTGTATATTGTAAAATGTCTATTAAACTCTTGTGAGCAATCCATTTGGTTGTACAGAGTAAAATCAATGCTGAAATATCCTGAAGTATAGGATATACCTTCCAGGATAGCTCAAATTCATACTCTTTATTAATTTCATGTAAATTGTTTTAGCTCTTCTATGCCCCATCCCGTAGACTACGTACCATCTCAGAAATCCAGTAATGTGGTTGTTGCATGACATTGGATGGAGTAAAAGTATCATTTGTAAATGGACATTTTAATCATGAACACATGGCATATCCTGAAATATTTCTGTCCCTTTTATCTTTTTTAAAGATTTTATTTATTTATTTGTTCATAAGAGACACACAGAAAAAGAGAGAGAGAGAGAAAGGCAGAGACACAGGCAGAGGGAGAAGCAGGCTCCATGTAGGGAGCCCGACATGGGACTCCATCCCGGGTCTCCAGGATCACGCCCTGGGCTGAAGGTGGCACTAAACCACTGAGCTACCCAGGCTTCCCTCTGCCCCTTTCTTTTAAAACTTGTACAAGGTGGTTAATGCTATCGGTGAAATTTTAATCATTGGTTTATTCAACCGATATTTGTCAAGAAATTACTTACGGTAGGTACTCATGTAGGTTTTATGATATAGCATAAATGAAACTACATTAGCCTCTGGAGCATATACTAACAATAAACAAATATTATTCAATAAGATATTATGAAAAATTTTATGAAGGAAAAGTCCAGGGTGTTACGAATATATGTAACACCTCTGAACCTCAATTTTGTCCTTTATAAGTACGCAGAGTACTTTTTAAAGAGTAATAATAATAATACCAATTGCTATTTATAAAAATCCCTCTTATCTCTGTTTACTGTTCACAAATATTTTCACATCATTTATTCTTTCAACAGATATTTATGGAATGTCTCCTCTATATCAGGGACTGTCCTAAGCACAGTGAATATAATGGTAAAGCCTAACTCACTTATTAATTAGTCATACGAATATGATGAGTGCTATGAAGGATATGGTCCCTGCCATCACAGAATATGTAGTGTGTTAAAGGATAATGTTGAGTACAAGGGGCAATCTCAAAATAGCATGATAATTTAGCATTGGAACTTTAATGAGGAGGAATTTAAAAACACTTCCTAATAAGGGTCGGTCTGTCCTTTCATTAATTATGTAGGCACTGTATGATTCTCTGGAAATCCTATATGCTCTAAAATCCCTTTCCCAATTAAAAGCCCCATTTCATCTATTTACAGAACTCAGGTAGCTATCTGATAGAAAGCAGTTTGATCAGATCAATTTAAACTATGGTATAAACAAATCAATTTTCAGCCCTTCCAGAGATGATTGTATTTTAAAATGATTAATTTATACTTTCAAATTACTACATCTCTAATGGTGTTCAGTGTGGCTAAGAACATTTTAGGAGTCAGGAGAATCTCTAAGAACCCCCACATTATGTCTAGAAGATAATCACCTTCACCGCCTGCATAGGAGGCCAGGGCTTTAAAAGAAGGAGGGAAATCAATTGAAAAGAAATTCACATTATATATTTATTTTTTAAAGAATATCCCGTTGTACCCTAGGTTCACTCTCGAGCCCATGTCTACCATTAGAGTCGTGCCCGATTAGAATGGAAGACCTTGAAGAACACTGCAACATCCACAAAGAAAAATCCACGTTAAGGCACTTGAAGGTCCACAAAGGAAAATTCAATTTACAATCCCTAGGTGCTATTCAATAGCCTTGGAACAATTTCCAACAACAATGGCTGAGATACTATTGGGTCTTAGAGTAACTCAGCTAACCAAAAAAATTAAGCCAAACACCTGATTCCCCCAGCAGCCTAGATAATTGGGGTTTTATGCTACATTAACAAAAACATTAGACAGTTATTTCCCCCATCTGTTTCCTTGTTCTAAAACCCCCAGCAAAAGTCTTTGTAGTAGCTCTTAAAAATGTTCCTTGAATTTTATTCCATTTCCGTGGTTCTTACCTAAATTGTCTTTGCTGACATTGTTGCCTTAAATGGTGATGTTGCGTCCCACGCATTTTCGTCATTTCATTTGTGTCACATTCCCTTTATTTCTTCAGGTTACAAAGGGAAACTCTCCACACCATATCAGAAATGATCATATCAGATCAGCCTTTAAAATATTGGCATTCTTTAACGTTAAACGTAATTCGTCCATTTTTGACTATTTTTTAGAAATTTTCTACAGTGTGAATAAGTCTTCCATAGCTATTAAAGAATAGTGTTCAATAAATTAACAATTTAAGATGCCTCACATTTTATCAGCAAATCTGGTCAGCTGTGTGTCTGCCAAGGAGTTATGAAATCAGTAGCAACGGCAGCTGCCACAGCAATAGAACTTCATGTTCCTTTTTCCTAGCATAGATTGAAGAGCTGTTTTTACCTTCGGACACAAAAACTGGACAAAGGATTGTAAGAACCGAGTGAGAAATTTCCTTTGATTTTAACACAGACTGAGAATTATTTGTCCTGGGGAAGGAGAATGGTGTTTTTTTTCCATTTGACATCTTTCAGTTCTGTCTTGGCAGGCTTTCTTAATATTTCATCATGATGGCGTAATTGTGGATATTCTCAATGCTAGTACCTAACCATTTTGATAGTTACTTTACAGAGCTTAAAGGTGTTGGATATTTTAGACAGCTCTTAATTATCAATTTGAATATTTGGAAGCCCAACTTATTTTTCCTATGTCAAGGCAAATTATTTTAATAAGGTTTTTTCTAGGTATATAATATATATATATTTTGGATATACAACATATATATATATTTGGATATATTTATATACAAATATAAATATTTATATATATTAAATATATAGAATATATATAATTTATATATTTTATAATATATATTTTATATAATATTATATATATATATATTAACTGGGCAGCTCAGTTGGTTAAATGTTGGCTCAGGTAGTGATCCTGGGGTCCTGGGATCAGGCCCTGTGTCGGGCTCCCCACTCAGCACAGGGTCTGCTTCTCCTTCTCCCTCTGCGCCTCCCCACCTTGTGTTCTCTCTTGCTCACCCGGTCTCTCTCTCTCTCAAAAAAAAATGGTAAGTCTTTCAAAATAAGTATTTATGTTATAGTATATATACTCTTTAGCTATTATTAGATGAATGGCCTCAGATGGTTAACATCTAAGAGGAGCTTGTCTGCTTCTCTGTAAAATAGAAATGATAGCTATTTTCTTTCTGAGGGAGTCACTGGGATAATTTAATTAGATCATGGGTATGAAGCACACCCTCTCCTACACAATAGGTGCTCAGCAAATCAGAGCTTTTTGTTTCTGTTGTTCTTTGCTTTCTACTCCACCTCCTCATTGTCCTCTTTACTTTTTCCTTTTTTTTTTTTTTTTTGAAAATAGGGGGACAGGGATGCCAGAGAAGGGGAAATGGGGGGGAGGGATCATAGATAACCTTTCTAGGGTGGCGGCTTATCAAAACTGTGTCAAATTTGAACACACTAACATGGGAGGAAAGGACATTGCAGATGTAAGGAACATTGTACAAAAATGCCTCGAGTCACGGACTCGAATTGTGCTCAGAAAGTCAGTGTGAATTCCATCTGTAAAACCGTATCATTTCAATGGCAGCAATTCTTCTGTGTTCTTTGGAGGAGAGGTTTGAGAGAATATTTCTGTTGTCCTTTGGCTCTAAGTTGAGCACAACCAGTTACTTAAGTCAAAGAACTCAATTTCACCCGCCATCAATTCACTTTCTGGGAAAGAGGGTCCCCATACCTGCCAGGAGCTGAGGTCAGAGCAAAAGGAATGGTCAAGCAGATTTTGCTCTCCTCTGCTTTTGGGAAACTGTAGACGTTATCAAACGTCAATCACCGATGCCATTTTCTGCCTTCAAACATATTCAAGGGTATAGATTATGTGATGGTATCTCTAAGTATCAGTGCTAAAGTGGAAGTTATCTACATTCCATCCGTGTTCTAATCTTGAGAACACTAAAAGGGATTTTATGGTTGATAGAACTATTTCTTTGAAGAATGAAATTCACTTGGCCTTGGGGCCTTGCCAACATCAAAGCCCTTGGTCCAAATGGTTACTTCATTGTGACCAAACTATGATTCATTTGTTTTCACCATCCTTCCTCTTGATTTTCCCCAATTGCTGACATGGTATGTGTGTGTTCCTTCATAAATTCATGAGCTTTCTTTATAATGTATTCTATCAGCAGGCACTAGTTAAACTATTAGCTTCAAAGGTCTACAGAAGTGCATGAAATATAACATAAAATATTTAATAACGGTGATAAACTGCAGTCTTCAGAGTGATTGCAAAATTGAGGCCATGCATCTCCAAAATAAAAAGAATATTATGACAGTGATACTCAAAATAATGCATGCTATTTTTAAAACAGGTAATGCAAAAAAGGTGCTGAGGTGGCAAAAGTGTCCAATTAATTAGAAGATGAAACAAATGCAGCCAAACACGTGCCTGGGCCACGAGTTTACTTTCTGTCTCCTGGAGTCACACTTCTTTCAGAGGAATAGATTTTCCTCCTCATTTCCCGAACCCCACATCACATTTGCATTTTGATGTTTTCCCAACTTGCATCCAGTCGTTAAAGAAACAGATATTCCAATTATTCTTCATTGAAACTTGTAGTAAATTTCACTTCAGGATCCTTGATGGAGTGAAAATCTTTTTTTTTTTTTTTTTTTCCTTTTTTATTTTTTTTCCTTAAGGAGAGGAAATTGCTGGATTGATAAACTTTGAATCCAGTGTCATTTTCTGGCCCAATAGATAATACTTTGTCTGCTGCTTTCTCCAGGCTTGGTTCCTATTGCTCAAGTGCCTCAACTGGCTTCTTTTTTTTTTTTTTTTTTTTTAATTTTTTAAAAAAATTTATTCATGAGAGAGAGAGAGAGAGAGGCAGAGACAGAGGCAGAGGGAGAAGCAGGCTCCATGCAGGGAGCCCGACATGGGACTCGATCCTGGGTCTCCAGGATCAGGCCCTGAGCCGAAGGCAGGTGCTCAACCACTGAGCCACCCAGGTGTCCCTCAACTGGCTTCTGTAACTCTGGATACAGCTTTGCAGAACTGAGCTGCACTCCGCATTAGTAAGTGGGTATTTGAGAATTCTGGTTGTTTCACCATTTTAACACAACCTTTAAGCTATTACCTCTTAGACATTCTAAATCTTTGAATTGACTTTGTGTTTTTGTAGTTATAATGTATTTTAAACATGCAGAAAAGTACAGAGGGTAATATTACACATCCCAATTTTACTGTCACCCAATGTAAAGCTTTTGCAACATTTGAGTCAGAACTTTTTCTAAAACAATAAAACATTGCAGAAAGCTAAGTGTCATGGTACTACTCAGCGTGACCTTTCTATAGGATTGTACCTTTATAAATAGAATAGTTTACTAATAATATTCACATTTACTTTGGGCTTACAAGACGTTAGGCGGTATGCTAAGAGCTTTACATGTATTAATTTAGTTTATGCTCAGGTTCCTCATCTGGGGAAGATGCTATTATACCCATTATACAAATGTGGACTCTAAGGCACAGACAAAAATAAGTAACTTGAACTACATTTCTACAGCAAGTGGCGGAGTTAGCATTTGTAACAGGCTCTAAAGACTAGTTTCCATTTTTTTGTGTTTGTTTTTACTTTTTATTTAAATTTAAATTCTAGTTAGTTAGCATACAGTGTAATATTAGTTTCAGGCGTACCATATACTGATTCAGTGCTTCCATACATCACCCAGCGCTCATCTCGACAAGCACAGTCTTTAATCCCCATCACCTATTTCAACCATCTCCCACCCACCTCCTCTGCTAACTAGCAGCGTGGTCTCTATAGTTAGAGTCTATTTATTGGTTTCCCTCGTTTTTCCCCTTTGCTTAATTGTTTTGTTTCTTAAATTCCACATATGAGTGGAATCATATGGTATTTGTCTTTCTGACTTATTTTGCTTAGCAGAATTCTCTTTAGCTCCATCCATGTCATTGCAAATGGTAAGATTTCATTATTTTTAATGGCTGAGTAATATTCCATTGTGTGTGTGCATGCACATATACATGTGTATACATATATACACACGCACACATGCACACACACACACCACCTCTTCTTCAGCCATTCAGCATTGTTGGACATTTGTTTACATAATTTGGCTATTATAGATAACATTGGGGGGTTCATGTATCACTTTGAATTTGTATTTTTGTATTTTTTTAGTGAATACCTAGTAGTGCAGTTGCGGGATCATAAGGTAGTTCATTCGTAACATTTTGAGGAACCTCCCATGTTGTTTTCCAGAGTGGCTGCACCACTTTGCATTCCTGCCAACAAAGCAAGAGGTTTCCTCTTTCTTCAAATCCTCATCAACACCTGTTATGTCTTCTGTTGTTGGTTTCGAACTAGGGGTGGTGGAAGGGAAGGTGGGCGGGGGGTGACGGCACTGAGGTGGGCACTTGACGGGATGAGCACTGGGTGTTATTCTATATGTTGGCAAATTGAACACCAATAAAAAATAAATTTATAAAAAAAGAGAAATTCTGATAGGTGTGAAGTAATATCTTACTGTAGTTTTGATTTGTATCCCCTGATGATGACGTATGTTGTTGAGCATCTTTTCATGTGTCTGGTGGCCACCTGGATGTCTTCTTTGGAAAATGCAAAGACTAGGTTCTTAAGCAGTATGTATCATTGCTCTCCGAATTAACTTACTCTTCCCTCTATCCATTTACTGATGAATAGATTGTTTCCTTTTTCTCATCATGCAAAATTCTTTGTATATATGGTTATCTGCACATGCAATATATGTTGTATTAATTTGCTAGGGCTGGCAAAACGAAATACAGACCTGCCTCATTTTATTGTGCCTTGCTTTATTGTACTTCATAGATATTGCCTTTTTTACAAATTTAAGGTTTGTGGCAAGTCTATTAGCACGATTTTTCTAACAGCATTTACTCCCTTTGTGTCTCTGTGTCATGTTCTGGTAATTCTGACAGTATTTCAAACTTTTCATTATTATTAATTTGTAATGGTGATCGGGGATTATGACTCACTGAAAGCTCAGATGATAATTAAGATATTTCGCAATAAAGTATTTTTAAATCAAGGTATATTCATTGTTTTTTCAGACATTATACTATTGCACACTCGATTGACTATAGTATAGTGTCAGCATAACTTTACTTTAAAGATTTTATTTATTTAAGAGAGAGATCGAGCACAGAAGCAGAAGGAGTAGAGGGGGAAAAATCCCAAGTAGACTCCGCGCTGAGCTTGGGGCCTGAGGTGGGGCTTGCTCTCACAACTGTGAGATCATGACCTGGGCTGAAACCAAGAGTTGGATGCTTAACCAATTGAGCCACCCAGGCGCCCTGCATCAACATAACTTTTATACATGCTGGGAAATCACAAAATTCATTTGACTTGCATTACTGTGATATTTGCTTTATTCCAGTGGCTTGGATCTGAATCTGCAATATCTCTGAGGTATGCCTGCACCATAGACCGGGGAGTGAAATTGGTGACTCTTAGGGAAAATATTTCTTCAATTTTATTAGGTATTAGCAAATAGCTCTTTAGATTTTTTTTCTACCAATTTATATGCCCACCAGCAGAGTAAGATTTGAGTTCTTTTTGTCCATTTCCTTCCCCAAACTTGGCGTTGTCAAACTCTAACTTTTGCCACACTGATAAGTATGAAATATGTCATTTTATAAATTTTGTAGTCTTATGTATATTAACAAATCTCTGCCTATCTCTTAGTTACTGACCTTTCATGTTTCCTCTCCTATGAATTGCCTGTTCCTGGTCTTTGGCTATGCTTTTACCAGCTCATTTGACTTCTTCTTATTGCTTTGTATTAAATCTTTATATATTATGGGTGTTCATTATTTTCTTTTTTTTTTTTTTAATTTTATTTATTAATGAGATATGGGACTCGATCCCGGGTCCCTAGGATCAGGTCCTGGGCCGCAAGCGGCGCTAAACCGCTGAGCCACCCGGGCTGCCCTGTTCATTGTTTTCAGTTATGTACATCTTCTCTAATTCAATGCTTAGAATCGAACTTATTTTCTGAGGTTCATAAAATAGAAAATTTCAATTTTGATATCAAATTATTAGTCTTTTATTTTGACTTGTACCTTTTGTATCTTGTTTATAGATCTTTCCCTGCTCAGGTACACAATTAAGATATTCTCCCACAATTTCTCCTACATTTTTTTTTAAAGATTTAAAAAATTTATTCATGAGAGACACAGAGAGAGAGACAGACAGACAGACAGACAGAGAGGCAGAGACAGAGGCAGAGGGAGAAGCAGGCTCCATGCAGGGAGCCCGATGTGGGACTCGATCCCGGGTCTCCAGAATCACACCCTGGGCTGAAGGCGGCGCTAAACCGCTGCTGAGCCACCCAGGCTGCCCCTCTCCTACATTTGTTAGAATGTTTTTTTTTTTCTCTTCTTTTCAAGTTAATTAAAATGAAGAGGTTATGGCGTTATTTTCTAAATCTCGTTTTACAGTGATAGCAAATTTTTCCGGCAAAATTTGCTTTATAATCCATCTTGTCACAACTAATTTCCAACGCCACTCCTGCCATATACAAATGCTCATATAAGAGTTAACAACAATTATACATATGTTATTTGTTAGTCATTATATTTACATTGTATCATATGTTCCTGCTAACACTTGCATGAGGAAGGTATTATTTCCACTGTACAAATAAACCGTTGTAAAGAAAGGACAAATATTTTTTCCAATTTCGCAAAACCTGTAAATGGTGGAGCAGGATTTGAACCCAAAAGTAGTAGTGGTAGCAGTAGTATGAATACCACTATTGAATGACACTTATTTTATGTATACATGAAACAGTTTCTTGAATTTATAGTCTTTCCATTAGTTCGTTTGATTATCTATGTGACAAATCATACACTTTAAATGATTTATACTTAAAAAAAAAAAGGTTTTATTTGTTCAGAAATCTCTACACCCAACATGGGCCTCAAATCTATAGACTGAGCCAGCTGGGTGCCCCTGAGTTTTGCTCTTTAATGTCTTCATATTTCCTAGGGCAAGCTTTCACATTTCATGTACTATCTTCACAATTATGTCACTTATTCTTAGTATTTTCGTTGTACGTTAAACTTGGCTTATCAAGTTCCATTGAATCCTGTCTGGAATTTTGTTGCAAGAGCATTACACTCAACAAACTTTTCCAGGGAATTAGCATCAGTAATGAGATATTGAGACTTTTAATTCACAAACATGCCCAAATCCTTATTTTTAAGGTCAATTTTTTAGGGTGCCTTTTTTTCTAAGATTTTATTTATTTATTTTTATTGTAAATATTTATTCATTTATTTTTGAGAGAGAGAGTAGGGGATATGGCAGAGGGAGAGGGAGGAGAAAAGCAGAGAGAAGCAGACTCCCTACTGAGAGCTGAGTCTAACTCAGGGCTCAGTCCCACCACCCTGAGATGGCCAAAACCATGACCTGAGCAGAAACCAAAAGCTGTATGCCCAACTGACTGATCCACCCAGGTGCCCCTCTAAGACTTTATTTTTTAGAGCAGTTTTAGGTCTAGAGCACAACTGAGAGGGAGATAGAGAGATTGCCCATCTACCCCATCCCCACACATGTGTAGCCTCCCCCATTACCAATATCACTTCCCAGAATAGTACATTTGTTTGTTTGTTTGTTTCTTTCTTTTAACCAAGGATCAATCTGCATTGACCTATCAACCACTTAAAATCTATAGTTAACCTTATGATTCACCCTTAGTGGTGTACATTCCATGGGGTTTGGAAGGTCAACTTTTATATCCTTAAAGAATATTGTTCTATTTTCTCCATTAAGGTATTGCGTGTCGTTTTCTGAACTTAATCCTAAGGAAAGTACTTTTTGTTATTGTTGCTATTATGAGTGGAGAATTTTTAAAAATATTTTATTTATTTATTTATTTGAGAAAGAAAGAGAGAGAGCACAAGTAGGGAGGTGGAGCAGTGGGTGAGGGAGAAACAGACTCCCAACTGAGCAGGAAGCCCAATGCAGAGCTCGATCCCAGGACCCTAGGATCACTATCCAAGCTGAAAGCAGATGCTTAACTGACTGAGCCACCCAGGCATTCATGAATGCAGAATTTTTAATGACAATTTCTACTTGGTGATTGAGGTATCTGGAAATACTATTAATTATGGTTATCTTCTTGCATACAACAAACATAACAGATTTGTTATTAATTCTGATAGTTCGTATACATTTGTTCTTTGATTTCCATATATAGATAATCAAGTCATCTATAAATTATTACCATTCTCTTATGTTTTTTTATAAGCATTATATCACATTTCTTTTTCATGTCTTATTTAAGGGACTAAGATGTCTAATACTATAATGAATTGTAGGGATAATAGAAGGCATTCATGACTTGATCCTGACTTGTAATTGGTAGCTTTTAAAATTATAACACTAAGCGTGCATGGGTGGCTCAGTCACTTAAGCATCTGACCCTGGGTTTTGCCTCAGGTTGTCATCTGAGGGTTGTGAGATCGAACTCCTCTTCTAGTTCCACACTCAATACAGAGTCTGCTTGGGATTCTCTCCCCCCCTTGCTCTCTCTCTCTCTCTCTCTCTCTCTGTCCTTTAAATAAATAAATAAACAAATCTAAGAAAAAAAGTTATAACAATAAATATGATGTTTGTTATATGTTTCTGAAAAACATGATTATGAATTAAAGAACCTTTTTTATATTCGTAGTCTCTAATAGCCTTATCATGAATGGGCATTGAATTTTAATTATAGTAATTGATTTTCTAATATGAAACCATTCCCACGATGCTGGTTAAACATTACTTTATTATGATGCATCCTATATTTTATGCATTGATTTCAATTTATCAATATTTTATTGAGGTTTATTACATATATTCTAATTAATGAGATAGGCCTATAATTTTTATTTATTGCACTGGCCCTGTCAAGTGTTATTGTCAAGGTTATTTCAGACTCTTGCAGCTCTGAAAGTGTTTTGTTAGATTAGAATTGTCTATTTCTTGAACATTTGTAAAAACAGAGCTTTAAAACTCCTTGAATCTTGTGCTTATTTTGAAAGGAGATGTGGTACTGGTTGGTGGAATGTTTTTAATTGCAGATTAAGTATATATAATTTGATTTATTCACATTTTCTACTTTTTCTTTGATTATATTTTCTAGAAATGCATGCTTTGTATGTAACTTTTCAAATTCATTGATGCTTTTTACAATATATTCACGATACTTAATATTCTAACATATCTGCATTTGTTTCCATTTATTGGCTAATGTTGATTTTGACTTTTTTTTAGCAATATTTTCTCAGAAGATTTTTTTTTTTTTGTATATTTTTTTATTGGAGTTCAATTTGCCAACACATAGCATAACACCCAGTTTTCTTTTAAATGCTACAGGCTTTGAATTTTGTTGGTGCTCTTCATTGTTTATAATCTTATTCTTTAATTCTCCCTATCCATACTTATTCCTTCTTCCCACTTTATTTCTACCTACTCTGTGGTTATTTTTCCAATTTTTTGAGAATAGCACTTTTCTCAGTGGTTTCTTCATTTTTCTTTTTTCCTAAAATAAAAATTCCTACTCAGGGCATTTTGCTTCTTTTTTTTAGAGATGTTATTTACTTATTTGACAGAGAGAGAGAGAGAGAGCACAAGCAGGGGCGCAGCAGGAATAGGGAGAGGAAGAAACATTAGTGCCCTGCAGAGCAAGGTGCCCAATGCAGAGCTCAATCCCAGGACCCTGGGATCATGACCTGAGCTGGAGGCTCTGAGGCAGCCACTTGACTGGCTGAGCCACCCTAGTGCCTCTAGTTCAGTGCATTTTAATATGTAGTGACATCCTCGTCATTCAGTTCTAAATATTTTAGAATTTCCATTTTCTTTCTGCTTTTTATTATTCACATTCAATATTAACACATAGTGATCAAACAAAAAAAAGTGTGTTCTATCTCAAGTAATTTCACTGGATATAATTGACCATCCTAGGTAGCCTGGCATGCACCCATGTCCAGATGTGTTTGACAAGTATGCACATCTTTCTCTTGCTCCTTCACTGCTAAATTGCATAACTATTTCCTAATTCATAAAAGTTAATTTTTCTCCTGCTGTTTTATATATTTGCCTTTCTCACAAATTTCTCATAATCTCTGATTCTGCAGTAGGTACAAATCAGAAAACTATCATTGTTTGTATTGCCACGAAAACCCCTGTGAGGTTGTGTGATTATAAATTCTCTTTTCTCTAGGTTGATAAGAAAATAGGTTTCTAGCTTCCTAGAAGGATTGTTAATTATCACTCATTTATTAAATTATTTGAGCAGTAAATTATAACACCCATTTCTCATCTGGGTGGGATGGGGAGGTTATATGACACTTCTCAGAAATGAGAACTAGCTAATTGACTTGAAATGCCAGTTTTTTGTTTTTTTGTTTTTTTGTTTTTATCAGTCGGCTAAGTTGGTTAAAAAAAAAAACAAAACAAAAAACAGTTCAATACCACCACCCATCCACCCCCGCCATGTTGGGTCCAGATTGAAATTTGCAAGCTGCTCATCATGTCACAGGTGGCCATTCAGTGGTACCCAAATAATTGTAATGAGGTAGGAATAAGGGAATGGTCACAAGGACAGTGAGTCAGCCTGACAAGTTCACTGCTATATGCCATTGCTGAATGTAGTGCCTGCCACGCAGCGACTGCTCACTTACTATCTGTTCAATGAATAGATGGACTTCAAAGATTATCAGTACTACCTGTAATTCTATGCAAAGTACTGTATATAGGTGACCTCAGGGATCTTACATTCCAATAGTGGGGATCATCATTTTTTTTTTTAAGATTTTATTTATCTATTCATGAGAGACACAGAGAGACAGAGAGAGAGGCAGAGACATAGGCAGGGGGAGAAGCAGGCTCCATGCAGGGAGCCCGATTTGGGACTCGATCCCGGGACTCCAGGATGACACCCTGGGCAGAAAGCAGGCACTAAACCACTGAGCCACCCAGGCATCCCGTGGGGATCATCATTAAACAAGTAATCACATGTGCTTGTGGAACATGTGATTTTATGTTGTATAAAGGACTCAGCATGAAGCCAACCTGGAGCATGGGTACACTACCAAGCCATCACATACAGACCTTTCCGTCCAATAGTTCTCCATGTGTGTACACTCCCCAGATAGAAAGTGGACTTCTGGGCCACCTTGTACAGAAATGGAGACAGAAAAGCAAAGATCCCCTGACCAAGGTATAACTCACAAGAACCAGTTCTTCTCACAGAGGCACACTGACATATGTGTTGTCACTACAGGGTCAGTTGAGTCTCTGGTCCCATCCCCTAAAGTCTACAGCCTTCCGTGGGTCTACAGGTCACAAGAGTCACTTGAACATCATCACCTTTCCCCTATGCTCTTATGGCTTTATTCTCTGTCCTTATTTGTGGATTTCCCTTTGACACTCGGTTATATATTTAAACTCCATTTTGATTCTATTTTTCCTAAGATCCCAGTAATTTTGGAGGCAGAGGAAAGCATGCCTTCGTAGGCTCAGTCTGCTATATCCATGCATACTCTTTTGTTATGGTTATTAATTCAATCTTTCACACATACATAAAAATTGTTTAATGAGTTCTCTATGCTCAGGAATATATTAAAGGCCATAGGAGGCAAAGGAGATAAAAATAATAAACCTTTGATTTCTATTTGTTTACAATCTAGTTGATAAGATACATAAAGATACAATCTCTTGGGGCACCTGGGTGGCTCAGTCGGTTAAGCGTCTGGCTTCAGCTCAGGTCACGATCTCAGGGTCCTGGGGTCGAACCCCACATTGGGTTCCCTCCTCTGCAGGGAGTCTGCTTCTCCCTCTCTTTCTGCCCTTAGCCCAGCTTGTGCTCTCTTTCTCTCTCTCTCTCTCGTAAATAAATGTTTTTTTAAAAAAGCATACAGATGCCAAAAACACATTAAGCAATATGTACTGACTGCCTTTGTGAACTGAAGCACTGGATGAAATGCAGAAGGAAACAGTCTATGGAGAAAGTTTGAAAACTACTGGCCAGCCTACCCACAGAGCAGAGCCATATTAAAAAGATATGTGATCCGGATGGTTTTGGAGAACTGTCAATGCTCGCTCAGACATTACCCCATATTGCTAGATCAGCTACACGTTATTATTGATTTCATATGATAGTGTCAAGCTGAACTAACATTACAACATGGGTTTGAATTGAAATTGATGTCCTTGAATAATTCAAGCTGTTATTATTGTAAGTCAGCCGTTTTTTGAAGAGTATAAGCATTTTTAAAATAAACTCTTTTCAAAAATGTATGGGCTTCCTAAAGTTTCAGCATTCCCCCCCCCACCGCCAATTTATAACTTAAAATTCGTATAAATACTCCATTGCATCTTTTTAAAAAGATTTTTATTTATTTACTCATGAGAGACACAGAGAGAAGGCAGAGATATAGGCAGAGGGAGAAGCAGGCTTCTCACAGGGAGTCCGATGTGGGACTCGATCCCAGAACTCTGAGATCACGCCCTGAGCCGAAGGCAGATGCTCGACTGCTGAGCCACCCAGGCGTCCCAATACTGCATTCTATTTATGGTTCGAAACACCAGGATGATAGTGGAGAAATATATTTGTCACCAAAGTTTGGGACCACTATTTAAACGATACCTCCCATTGCCTGACTTTGTCTTAAGATGACCAATTAGGCGATGAAGAGCTTGAACATTTTGTAAACATGTTTATTTAGGAAGTGTACAGGAGGACTGATCAAACTTGCAAGAACCGGAGTGAGAAAATGACTCATTTTGTGAGGAAAAAACATGTTTTCCTCTAGAATTTAAAAATATACTGCAGATATATTGAAAGCAGTTTTAAAGCTCTGACAAGAAAATTCAGAATACCTGCACTTGGGGAAAAATCACCTATTTTCACTTGAGAAGTCAGACAGCAACCAAGGCACAACCACGATGTCTCTGAGTTAGGCCCTAGGTAGTTTTCTGAACAGATACAAGGTATTTCTCACTACTTTCTAATGTTTGTTTCTCATCCACACTCAACTCCCATCACCCACCTTGTCCCTAGGTCAGCTGTGCTGCTCCTTCCCAGGATGAGATTTGCAGAAAGCTGGAAGTCAATAGCATGCCACTTGTCGGACTGGCCATTGAACAGTGCATGCGAATTTCTCTATGCTCATTCCGGTGAGCTAGAATGTAGACATACCTGCAACCCAACTTCAACTAAACCAATGAGGGCAGTGCTCAGGGATAATGCTAGAGAAATAAGAAGAAGGTAGTCAAAATCCTTAAGTGACCAAATGGAGCATGCCTATCCCTTCTGGACTGTTTATGAAGAGAGAAGTAAACATTTTTGGTCCTTAACCCACTTAGAGAGTTGGGTCTCTGCTTCATACATCATTGGAAGCCAAAAATATGACCACACTGTTTTGGACACATGCATTAAATATAAGATCCTTAGAGCAACATCTCAAGAATTTTATTTTATTTTATTTTATTTTATTTTATTTTATTTTATTATTTTATATTTTATTTTTATATTTTATTTTATTTTATTTTATTTTATTTTATTTTATTTTATTTTAATTCAATTAGCCAACATTATAGTACATCTTTAGTTTCAGATGTAGAGTTCAGTAATTCATCAGTTTCAAGTATTTTAAATGTTTTCATTCATTTCATGTCATTCTTGCTATTCATTAATAAGGATCTCAGTTGAGACAGAATCAGAATTAGCTACATTTTAAAGATGGGGAACTGAGGCAAGAGAGGTAGCATTTTAACCACAGAATTTTGCCCAAAGAATACAAAATTGCAAACCAATTGTATGAATCACAGCTGTGTCTTACATAGAAATTTTATTCTATATCAAAAGTTTTATACATATTTCCTGATTCATCATAAAATTCTGGGTTAGTTTACGACAGACACAACCCTGGCCAAGAGGTCATGGGCACTATGACTCTCTAACATTCACCAGATATGTGATTCGTATTTCCCTACACATATGAAATTTACAAATATACCATCTGCAATTGAATCCTTTTCCCATTAAATATTACTGTGATTTCCAATAATAATTCCTCTTATACAGTGAGGCTTAGGTGCCTGAACATTTCCAGTACACAGATTTGAGGTTAAAGACCTTTGGATCATATAGGCAATATTCAACCAAAGGGACTGTGGTCATGGGTGTAATTGTGAAAATCATTGCATTTTTTTTGTTTAAAGATTTTATGTATTTCTTTGAGAGAGTGGGGGCTGGAGCTGGAGGAGGGGCAGAGGGAGAGGGAGAAGCAGACCCCCTGCTGAGCAGAGAACCCAACATGGGGCTCAATCCCAGGACCCCCCATCTGCCCATCTGCTGAAGGCAGATGCTTAAGCAACTGAGCCACCCAGCTGCTCCAACCATTGCATTTTTGTTCAATTAAAATATTATATTATTTAAAGAGAACATAAAACGTATTTATATAACAAAGGAATAATAATAGTACCATCAAATTTCCAGTTATCTTCCCTTGCTTCCTAAACACTCAGCTCTGCCTTTTCCTATGAACTTTAAAGAAATGAATTCCATTTGTTTTATCGTATATTTATAAGAAATACAAAGAGGCATTTTATCCTGCTTGCTTTACCACTCAAAGATTTAATGTCTTTCCGATTTTGTAATTTGGAGTTGACTTTTACCTTCTGGGATCATCGTGACTTACAGAGATATAGAGTAAGAACTTGGATGCCTTAGAAAGACACGGACAAAAACGAGAACAAAACAAAAAAAAACTTGAGTGACTTTAAGTGATATGCTATGTTGAGTGGCTATTTATTTATGAAGTTAACTTCATATCTACTCTGAAAGCATTTTATCTTCATTCTAATCATGATTATATCACGCTAAAGAACATACCAAGAGTCTGTGTCTTACTTCATCTTTTGTGATAGACATGTGAGTGCGATTTTAAGATTCTGGTTTAGTTTTTCTAATTTTTTTTTTTTTCTCCCAAGTCAGGACTGCAGAATACCAGTCCCTCCTCTGCCATCTTTTCAATTTTTCAAACTTCAATCCCTCTCCTAATACAGATCCTCAATAGAGGGGTTTTGCAATGTGTGCTACTGGATCTTACCATCTTAATGCACAATTAGCTCATATGACTCAAACTGTTTGTGTTCAGGGCTCAGTGTGAATCCAGTGATTAATGACATACATTTCTCATGTAACATAAACTCACTATCAAGCCAAGTCTTTCAGTGCATGCTCAACACTAAAAATAGCATAGTTTCAAATAGCAGTCTCTTTCAACAGACTGAAGGAAAAACTGGCTGTGCTGGGTTAATTAAGAATGATATAAATACATTATGGATCATTTAAAATATTTAAAGGGTGATAGTGACATACTCAATTTAAGCTCTAAACTTAATTTTGGAAAATAATCCTTACATAATGTGAGACTTTGATGTGCTGGAAGAAATTCTTGCATGGCTTACTTTAAAGGTAGATAGAAATAAATTAAAGAAAACCCAGTGTATGAATGGATAAAGAAAATGTGATCTCAGGGTGCCTGGGTGGCTCAGCCAGTTAAGCGTCTGCCTTCGGCTCAGGTCATGATCCCAGGGTCCTTGGATTGAGTCCTACATAGAGCTCCCTGCTGAGAAGGGTAATTGGCTTCTCCCTCTCTCTCTGCCCCTGCTCGTTTTGCTCTCTTTCTCACTCACTCTTTCAAATAAGTAAATAAATAACATCTTTAAAAAAATAAAGAAAATGTGGTATATATTATTCAGCCATAAAACAGAAGGAAATCTTGCTATTTGTGCCGATGTGGATAAACCTAAGGCCATTAGGCTAGGTGAAATAATAAGTCAAACAGTAGAAGACAAATACTGTGTCATCTAACTTACATGTGGAATCTAAAGATGCTGACCTTCTAGAAGCAGAGTAAGTAGAGTGGTGGTTGCCAAGGGCTGGGGGAGTAGGGTGGGGGTATGAGATGTGTTGGTCAATGGGCACAAACCTCCAATTATAAGACGAATAATTTCTGAGGATCTAATGTACAGTATGGTGACCACAGTTAACACTACTGTGTTGTATACTTGAAAGTTCCTAAGAGCATAGATCCTAAGTGTTCTCACCATAAAAGAGAAGGTAAATTACATAAGTGATGAACATTAACTAATGTCATTGTGCTGGTCATTTTGCAACATATATGTGTGTATATAAAAACATCACGTTGTACATCTTACACAATGTTATGTGTCAGTCATATCTCAATAATGCTGGAAATAAATAAATGAACATTTCTCCTAGGAGAATCTGTGCAATATAGATGTTAAGAGTATGACCCAGAAAACTAATAGACACTCTTATTTCTATACTATTCTATATCTAAATATATAATGGGATGTCAGCGTATCCTCAGAGGTGCCTGGATAGACTCTATTGTGTTGATCTCTGAGGTGATATATAGAATATGCACAGTGTAATAAATACTTTCCAGGTTCTTAATAGAAAGCTGGAATGCAAAAATTCTGTTGTCCAGATATTATCCAATGGTAGTGGTTTTTGTAAATGTGTAAAGTACCCATAGTTGATTATTAGTAATCAAAACCCTTTAAAAAATCTAATCAATCTGTCAATGTTTTAAAGAGATTTATTAAAGTCTTCTACAGTCTATTAAAGTCTACCTACATAAGATTCTACAGTAATTGTGATCATATGTAGTTGTCCTTGTATTTCTGGTAGTTTTTGCATTAGGGATCTTATGACTGTGTTAGAGTTAAGAACAAAAAATGAAATGAAATCTGAATATGTGCACTTCTTCAGCAGGATTCAGAGAAACAGAAATTAAACCAATGTGACTAATGATAAATATTTTTCAAAGACATACTAACTGGGATCCCTGGGTGGTGCAGCGGTTTGGCGCCTGCGTTTGGCCCAGGGCGCGATCCTGGAGACCCGGGATCGAATCCCATGTCGGGCTCCCGGTGCATGGAGCCTGCTTCTCCCTCTGCCTGTGTCTCTGCCTCTCTCTCTCTCTCTCTCTCTCTCTCTCACTATGTGCCTATCATAAAAAAAAAAAAAAAAAAAAAAAACAAAGACATACTAACTGATGTGGATGGATGGTGAGGAGATAGGGATTTTTATACATTGCTTCCCGAACTATTCATTAATGGCAGTATTGTTGGAAAATACCCAGGAAGTATTTATTAAAATAAATGTTCAGAACATTTGGTCTGATAATCCCACCCTAGGTGATCTAGTGACAGATACAAAGATTTCAGTGGGTAATCATTTTTTTAAAAGATTTTATTTATTTGAGAGAGAGAGAGCAGCAGCAGAGAGAGGGAAGGGCTGAGTGAGGGAGAGGCAGACGCCCTACTGAACAGAGGGCTGGACGTGGGGCTTGATCCCAGGACCCCTGAGATCATGATCTGAGCCGATGGCAGCCTCTTAACTGACTGAGCCAACCTGGTGCCCCTCCAATGAGTAAAGTATTAATAAAATGTTTATAGCTACATTGTTTGGTAATACGGAAAAACCTCAAAATACCCTGGAGATAGTATTAATGACTAATGATTAATAGTTTAATAAAATATGATACTTCTATAATTTAGGTTACCATGCAGCTACCAGAAAAGAATAAATTTATAAATTCCTATATTAAGTGGAAACAATAAGTTAAGGTTGTATGTATGTATAGTGAGTGTGCTTATGCATTTCTTTACACACATGCATATATATACATACCACTCCCCCGTATATAAATACAAGCACATGCACAGATATTTTGTAGATTTATATAAGAAAAATTAAGTATATGGAAGTTTATGTAACAAATAACAGAGGGGCTACATCAGATGAGTAATATTGAAGTGACAGGAGACTATTGACTGTATTATTTGAATTATTGTGATAACCACATATTTTCATAAATCAATTTATTGAAAGAGTGTTCAATTGAATTCAACTGTGTTCAATTGAATTTGACTTTGAATTGACATAAAATGGAAGTTAATCAAAGTTAATTCTTTAAAAGTGGAAGAGAAATGAAGAAATCGAAAAATAAGTAAATTATAAAAACCGAGCTGTGAAAAATGCTCATTTAGTGGGGCATTTCCTGAGAACTTAAAATCATATATTCCTCTAAACTGTTACTTACAAATTATTTTAAGAAAAAAAAAACACTTTCTGTTTTCAAATTAAATATACTTTTTAAAAGTTTTTATTTATTTATTTATTTATTTATTTATTTATTTATTTATTTATTTATTTTTGAGAGAGAGAGAGCAGGGGGACGGGTAGAAGGAGAGGGAGAAGTGGACTTCCTGCCAGTGGGGGAGCCCGATGGGGGGTTCTATCCCAGGACCCTGGGATCATGACTTGAGCCCAAGGCAGGCGCTTAACCAACTGAGCCACCCAGGCATCCCTCAGATGAAATCTTATGTGGGACCCCAGTATATATAACAAACAATAGCAGTGTTACTCTGGTTGATCCAGATTCTGAGCCACCCTGTTGCCTTACTGTCTCCAGAGGAAACTTGGAACTTGGTCATGTTTGGAGTTTTAATGTAACTACGTCAGTTAGTTTGAAGCCATTCCCTGAATCAAGCCTGTCATCAGAAAAGTTGAACACACGCATTTTGCCTTTCCTGAAACCGCTTTTATTAAACTATGTTGTCGTAACACTGGAGATGGGAATTCAGTGCAGTGGTATGGGATTCGCCATGGCATTTAGGGTATGAATGGATGCCATAAAGGATTGTGTCCCCTGAAACACAGTGACCCTACCGTGTGCATCCAAAGACATTTCCCTCAGACCTCAGTGCCAAGAGAAGTTGTGGTGCCCCTGAACTACTGCTAGATGTTATTTTTTTTTTATTATTTTTTTTTATGATAGTCACATTGAGAGAGAGAGAGAGAGGCAGAGACATAGGCAGAGGGAGAAGCAGGCTCCATGCACCGGAAACCCAACGTGGGATTCGATCCCAGGTCTCCAGGATTGCACCCTGGGCCAAAGGCAGGCGCTAAACCGCTGCGCCACCCAGGGATCCCCTATTTATTGTGTAAATCAAAATTTTTCCTCTGTACCCTGGGTACTGGGTTGCATAGAGGCAATTTTATAATGTATCCTTAGCAATTGTGTAGAACTTTCTGGTATGCTATTTTATTTTCTTACTGCCAACTATCTCCAAGTATATTTTCCTTGCTATCCTTATTATCCTTATGTCTTGATCTATGTTTCTCAGAATCTTGTAAGTTTAGTCACTTTAATTAGCTGATTCTCATTTTCAAATGGATTAAACTATGCCCCACCACACCGTGGTATAAGAAAACCATACGATAGACAAAAGGGGGCTGGTTCTCTAGAACATTTTCAGGCAATCTGTACACTGGAATCCACTATTTGAGTTTCTCATCCAAGCTGCTCTTGGTAGCAGATATCCTAGAGATAGGCTGGATCAACTGCTTTCACTTCCTCTGCAGGGGTATGCTGTTTTATGGAAGGGGTCCCGTCTGCCTATCGTGTGTGATTTCTCTAGATTGCCAAACCTGAAGGGTCTTGAATATAAGGGACACTAAATAAGAATATGTGTCTTGTGTTTTCACGTTCTTCTTAAAGCGAAAACAAGCTACTTTTCACACATTACAAAATATTATTCTTGTAGATTATTCTCTTTCCGAATTTCTGATGAGTTAGTTAAGTGGCAGATTCGGGGAAAGTTAAGTTTTTTTTTAGGGATATATGCAGTTTTCAACAAATGGGAAAGATTACATTTATTTAGTTTTTTTGAGATTTTATTTATTTGAGAGAGAGAGAGAGAGCAAGAGAGAACGGGAGTAGGTGGACAGGGGAGGGTCAGAGGGAGAGGGAGAAGCAAGGTCCCCGCTGAGCACAGATCCCGATGTGGGGTTTGATCCTAGGATCCTGGCATCATGACCTGAGCTGAGGGCAGATGCTTAACCAATAAAGCTACCCAAACACCCCCTTTGTTTATTGTCAAACATCATATATCATGTGACATTATTGTATTTTATTTAATATTATAAATCATGTACAACATACACATGTACATATTGCATGTACACGTATATAAAATAAATCATATACCTAACACGGATACAGTATATAACATTACATATCATATTATAAATCATTCTTTTTTTTAAATTTTTATTTATTTATGATAGTCACACAGGGAATGAGAGAGAGAGAGAGAGAGGCAGAGACACAGGCAGAGGGAGAAGCAGGCTCCATGCACCAGGAGCCCGACGTGGGATTTGATCCCGGGTCTCCAGGATCACGCCCTGGGCCAAAGGCAGGCGCCAAACCGCTAGGCTTGGCGCCACCCAGGGATCCCTAAATCATTCTTTAATATCAACTGCCATTTTTATTTTTACTGTTTGCTAGATATATTACCTCATTTACTCCTCACAGCAACACTAGGAAGGATATAGTGTGGTACTGTAATGGACTGTGTATCATTTTATTCATTCATCACAATGATCTTTTAAGTTAGGAAGTATTATTATTCCCATTCTTGCAGATGAGCTATCTGAAGTTTAGGAACACTAAGTAAGTTTTGCAAAAAGTTCAGATTCTAAGTAGAAGGGTCAGATAATATAAACCATCTGTCTGACCCCAGAGCCTATGTTGTGAACCATCATGTTACTCAGTCCCTTCCAGCTTATAAATGGGACACGGTTCTGAAAACCACACTGGCAGCACAAACAGAAGACGTGGCAAGTTGTACAGTGTAGAGGTAGGTTACGATCAAAGTTAGATCTGGGTTCAAGTTTTGACACTTGATAATAGCACAATCTTGGGCAAAAGACTGTTCAGCATTGGTTTCCTCGCTGTCACACGTGAATAAGGATACCTACTTGAGGGATCCCTGGGTGGCGCAGCGGTTTGGCGCCTGCCTTTGGCCCAGGGCGCGATCTTGGAGACCCGGGATCGAATCCCATGTCGGGCTCCCGGTGCATGGAGCCTGCTTCTCCCTCTGCCTATGTCTCTGCCTCTCTCTCTCTGTGACTATCATAAATAAATAAAAAAAAGTAAAAAAAAAAAAAAAAAAAGGATACCTACTTGATCCAACTATTTGGAATTGTCAATAAGACGAATTCCAAATTCGTCCAAATTCTAGCTGGGGCACCTGGCTGGCTCAGTCTGTTAAGTGTCTGCCTTTGGCTCAGGTCATGACCACAGGGTCCTGGAAAAGAGCCCTGCGTCAGGCTCCCTGCTCAGGGTGTGTGTGTGGGGGGTTCTGTTTCTCCCTCTCCCTCTCCCTCTCCCCCCAACTTGTGCTCTCCTTCTCAAATAAATAAATAAAACCTTTAAAAAAAAAGATAAAGTGGCCTGAATACTAGATGGTTTGATATTCAGTGCACTGAATGGTGGCTGTTGATATTGCTGCGGTTCCCATTATGGATTACAAGGAAAATAAGCACTAATGTGATGATACCCATTCAATATTTTCACCTTTATTTATTCATCTATTTGTCAGATATTTCTCACAGACTTTTAGCCTGTGATAATCAATGGAGTGGTCATGACCAGAGCCCAGAACCAGCAAGTGCCCGTTCCACATGGTCAGCACAGCCCCTCGGTCTCCATAGTGTTTCCATATTCAGCAAACTATGTGTTTGTCTCACCAGCAATTCACTCTGTCTCCGGGTCCCTCATACCTTTTGGGGTGCAAAATGAAGGAGCACACGGGCCCCTCGTTGGGGCACTCACAGTTTAGCTGGGTGGACACACACATGAACAACCTCAGTTGATGGAATGAGAACTGTCTTGTCAGGAACACAATTTAAAAGGGCCACAAAGGGGGATCCCTGGGTGGCTCTGCGGTTTAGCACCTGCCTTCGGCCCGAGGCATGATCCTGGACACCCAGGACTGAGTCCCACGTCAGGCTCCCTGCATGGAGCCTGCTTCTCCCTCTGCCTGTGTCTCTGCCTCTCTCTCTCTCTGTGTCTCTCATAAATAAATAAAATCTTAAAAAAAAAAGGGGGGGTGGGGGGAGAGCACAAAGGAGTGATTAACCTGAGGAGAAAGGATAAGAAAGTCTCCAAGAGGAATTGATGTTTGAAAAGGCTTCTGGAAGGGAGAAAAGTGAAGCAAGCCATAAAGTCCTTTAAATGGTTAGCATGGACATCATGGCCTTTACTCACAGGTCATGTCAGACTCCATCTTGTCTGCCTTCAATCTCTCTCCTCTGTCTTCATTTTTCTCTTCCTTCTCGTCTGACCTCCATCAACATGGATTATCTGCTCCCTCGTCATAGAAACTGGGAAGGAGGAATCTAGTTTAAGGAAGCCTGTGCACACCACAGCTGGTGGTTGAGGGAGACGTTCAAACAAGCTATTGAGAGCAGATACTTACGAATCTCGAGATGGGGAGGCCATCTTGCGTTGTCCGGGTGGGCCCAGTCCTCGTAAGAGGGATGCAAGACTGCCAGTCACAGAAAGAGGTGACGGAAGCACAGGTCAGAGGTCAACACCGCTGGAGTTGAGGGCCCAGGAAGCAAAGCATGAGCCAAGGAGTGGGACCAGCTTCAACAAGACAGAGATCTTCCGGAAAGGAAGGCGGCCCCGCTCACATCTTGATTTTTACCCCCAAGGAGGTCTGTGTGGGATTTCTGTCCTGCAGAACATTTGTATTGATTAAATCTCAGAGTTCGTGGTAATTTGGTACCACGGGAATGGGAAAGTAGTACAGGTGATGTTTAGTGATACCTCCCGGCCCACAGACAGCCCTGTGCACCGAATGCCTTCGGCCTTGCTTCTAACCTTTGCATTCTCCTGAGAGGCGGGAAAAGAAAATGTTGGAACAATCGATCGCCGCATTTTAGACTATGGAAACACTTTTCCATTGCCCCATAAAAACTGGCCACACAGTCTAATTTCCATAGGGCCAACTTCTCCCGGGCACATGAATGAAGTTCTTGAACCTCCCCTTCTGGAGACAGAGCCCCATGGCAGATAGCACTCCGGCTGGTTCAGGATTCTCTGCAGAGCTGACGAGAAGTTTGAGGTGCTGCCAGACTTTGAGGACTCTGTGGAGCAACACGTCAACAAATTCGATTCAACGTAGGGAAGACAATCCGCATGCCTTAGAGCCGAATGGACACTCTAGATAAACTTATATTCCTCTCTAGAAAGCTTTCACGTTATATATGAAAGTGTTTAGCCTACTAGTAATGCTGCCCGGGCCCCCTATATCTGGTGACCTCCAAAAACAGCCACAGGAGTAAACAAATGTTGCCTCCCAGCTGGTTAGAAATACCCTAGCTGTGTGTGTGTGTGTGTGTGTGTGTTTTTTTTTTTTTTCTAGCTGTGTTGTTAAGAAATTCTGAGCTTTAAAACCATCACCCGGAAAATAAAAAAAAATAAAACAAAAATAAAACAAAAAACAAAAAAACAAAAAAAACCCATCACCCGGGATCCCTGGGTGGCTCAGAGGTTTAGCGCCTGCCTCTGGCCCAGGGTGTGAACCTGGAGTCCCAGGATCAGGCTCCTTGCATGGAGCCTGCTTCTCCCTCTGCTTCTCTCTCTCTCTCTCTCTCTCTCTGTGTCTCTCATGAATAAATAAATAAAATCTTTAAAAAATAAAATAAAATAAAATAAAATAAAACCATCACCCAGTAGGTTTTTATGTTAACGTTCTTATGTTTGTCATTCTGTGACTGCTTCGTTAGCAGGTGAAAATACTAAATGATTCCAAGCAAAAGCTCAGAGCTACAGGATTCTGTCCAGTGGCCTGGAAGCAGGGTGAAACATTAAGTCCACACGGAAAAGAGAAGGCACAAATTGGGACCAATATTTTAGTAGACAGTGGTGACAACCCGAGTTATGTCTCTTCACGACCTTCCGATACTGTCCAGATATCTCAACACGACATCTACAACCCTCCTTGATCCACTCACTGATTAGCTGTCAGGCTTCCGAAGTATGAGGACTTCTTTTCCCCTTGGTGTCTTGCCCATATTTGTCTTCCCAAACCCTATTCCTGGAACTGAGTGGCCTGCATCGGTACTGACCTTCTCCCACTCTCTACCCAACTGAACATTTTGGCCTCTTTTTTTCCAGTTCCATGTCTGCTTCTTCAATAACTTAGTAGTTAAATCAATCCATTTATTCAAACCTAGAATCTGGAATTTTTGATGATACCATTCCCCTTCCTAGCCAGCTCATTTCGACATAGCTAAACCCTTCCCTTCGACCTCTGTGTCGACCACTGTTTTTCCTGGCCCTTAGGCGAGGGCACTGAAGACCTCTAGCCTGTCTCTTGCTTGAAAGTTGATAAATAACATTTATAAAATCACATGATGGCATTAATGGAATTGGGCCGGGCAACCTACGGATCCGAGAAATGTTTATAAGATGGTTTCTAGGAAAATAGTGCTTCTGTTTCCAGATAACCAATTATGTCCGGAGAAATAGGTCTTTTGTTCTTCTCGAACCAATTAGGACACGGTGAACTTTAAAGATAAAAAAGTTTTCATGAATTGGGCAGTGCTTGTGAGAAGATGACAGGATGATGGCCACGAAGCATTATGGAGTGCTAGCCACATGGCGCACACTTTGCTAAGCGTTCTAGATGTCTTATCTCATCTGGTATTGGCAACACCTGCATAAGATAGATGACTGCTGTGATTTCCCCTTGGAGATTCTGTGACTTTTACAAGCCACGTGAATGGGAAGTTCTGTGGCCCCAACGTGAAGTTAGGTATGTCATGTTCTTTTTTTTTTTTTTTTTTAAAAAAAAGATTTTATTTATTTATTCATAAGAGACAGAGAGAGAGAGGCAGAGACAGGCTCCATGCAGGGAGCCCGATGCAAGACTCAATCCTGGGACTCCAGGATCACGCCTTGGGTGGAAGGCAGGCGCTCAACTGCTGAGCCACCCGGGCTGCCCAGGTATGTCATGCTCCAGTGCTGTGATAGCTGTGTTCCAGCTATCGGGGCACACCCAACTTACAGAAGGAAGGAGTAGGTGGACTGATGTAAGAACAGATAGATCAAATAATGTGAGCATTGTAGAACGTGGCTGAAAATACAACCCTGTACAGCTTCAGGGGCTCTTAGTAACTGCCTTCCTCTCGGGCGAGGTGCATCAAGCTGAACAAGGTGCATCAAGCCCTGCTTAAAATGTGTCAACCATTACACTGGAAATCACTAGTTTCAAACCTATCATTTCATCAGCTAAAGTAGCTGCCCGCCTGGTTACAATAGAGTAATTTTGTTCACAGTGCGGTGATTGCTTCTAAAGTACTTAAAGCAGGGCTGGCTCAGTGGGAAGAGCTGTGACTCTTGATCTCACGGGCTGTGAGTTCAAGCCCTTTGCTGGAATAAACTTTAAAGTGCTTGAAGCCCGTATGTTTTTAACCATGTTTGTATTATATAAAGCATACAGTTTTGGAGTTATTAATGTTTGAGGAAAACTTCAGAACTTTCTGGCTACAGCCAGGAGTGTGCTGCTTAGCTCTTCTGTGACTTTGTTTTCTTGCCTGTTGACTAGTACTTCGGAGTTTGGAGATTTTTAAAATTTCCTTTGGAGTGTTTTGTTGTTTTAGCTAATATATCAGAGTTTTTGGCTCAGTGCCTGGTACATTAAAATTGTTAGCTATTTATATTAATCGTGCTAATTAATAAAAATAGCTTCTTTCATTTGTCTTGGGACTTACAATTTTCAAAATGTTTTTACTGAGATTATCTCAATTGATCATCTAAGAAGCCTGGACATAAAACTTAAAAATAGCAAATTTGATCTTCTAAGACAATTATTAATATGTTCCGGGCTCTGTATTGCTTCTTTCCATTCTTTGTTTAAGATTTATAAAAAATCCAGAATAATTAACAGTAGAGTATTATATTAGTTTTAGGTGTACAACATAGTGATTCAATGATTCTCTAAATTACTCATTGCTCATCTTGATTAAGCATACTTTTAATCCCCTTCCCCTATTCCACCCATCCCCCACCTCCCCTCTGATAACTACCAGTTTGTTCTCTAAGAGTCCGTTTTTTTTTTGTTTATCTCTTTTTTCTTTGTTTTTTTTCCCCTTAAATTCCACATATGAGTGAAATCATATGGTATTTGTCTTTTTCTGACTTATTTCACCTAGAATTATACTTTCTAGATCCCTCCATTTTGTTGCAAATGGCAAGATTTCATTCTTTTTGATGGCTGAGTACATACACATACACACATACATTACATTGTGTGTGTGTGTGTGTGTGTGTGTATATATATCTCACATCTTTGTTATCCATTCATTAGTTGATGGACACTTGGGTTGCTTCCATATCTTGTCTATTGTGAATAGACAATTAACATAGGGGTACATGTATCTTTTCACATTAAAGTTTTTGTAAAAAAATAAAATAAAATAAAGTTTTTGTAATCTTTTGGTATATACCCAGTAGTGGAATTACTGGATCATATGCTAGTTTTACTTTTATCTTTTGGAGGCGCCTCCATACTGTTTTCCACACCGGCTATTCCAGTTTGCGTTCCCACCAACAGTACGCCAGGGTTGCTTCTTTCCATTCTTAACCACAAATGTGTCAGGATAGGTACTAGTGTCCAGTGGAAGACAATGAAGTTGCCAAATAACTTGTTCTCAGATCCTCCCTGTTCCCCCACTCCCCTCTGAGTGCAGAGCTTGATACAGGGCTCAATCACAGGACCCTGAGATCATGACCTGAGCTCGGAGGCTCAGGTGGGTTAGTCAGTGAAGCATCTGACTCTAGGTTTCAACTCTAGAAATCAAGTCGGAGGCTCAACCAACTGTGCCACCCAGGTGCCCTGAGCATATAGACTCTAGAGCCAGTGTGCATGGGTCCAAATTCTGGCTCATTCACGTACCAGCTGTGTGAACATAGACCTCAGTTCTTCATCTATATCATGGAACTTGTAACACTACTTGCTTCATAAGGATGTGGTGAGAATTAAACGAGTTAATATATTCAAATCAATTAAAACAGTCCCAGGGACATATTAGTTCAGTTAATATTGGCAATTATTTCCTGATGCAGGTAGTCCTCTCCAAATAATCAAATAATTACAACTCATTGCTCTTTCAGTATACTTTACTCTGTTCTGAGACTGAATGGAAGAAAATAATGTAAAAACCCAAATCCTTAATTATGAGGATCGAACAATGCACTATTTCAGCACTACCATATACTTTTAAGTAACATTTTGGTGAAGAGGTTAAGGTCCCAGTTTTAGGTTGGGGAGAATGAGATACCCACAGATCAAATGCCATTCTGAAAATAGATATTAGAAGATGACTGTCAGTGAGCTAGACCTCAGTCTCAGTACAGGAACACTATTACTAGATAGGTAATTTTGAGAACACATCCATCAACCTCTCCCTATTCCCCCAACATAAATGTAGACTCTTGGTTGTAATAGAGCTTATTTTCTTGACATAGAACTGCTTCTATGAGGTGTTCTGAATATCAGTTAGCTTAGGAAATCATTAAAATAATACCTACCATTTAATAAGCATCTATAGTGTTTCAAGATATGAACTAAGCCCTTTGTTGTTATTATTATTATTAAGATTTCTTTTTTTATTTTTTTAAAGATTTTATTTATTTAGTCATGAGAGACACACAGAGAGAGAGAGAGAGAGAGAGAGAGGCAGAGACACAGGCAGAGGGAGAAGCAGGCTCCATGCAGGGAGCCCAACATGGGACTCGATCCCAGGACTCCAGGATCACGCCCTGGGCTGAAGGCAGAGCTAAACCGCTGAGCCACCAGGGCTGCCCTATTTATTTATTTTAGAGAGAGAGTACATTTGTGAATGAGGTGGGAGAAAGGCAGAGGGAGAGGGGGAGAAAGAATCTTAAGCAGACTCCGTGCTCAGCATGGAGCCCAAGGCAAGACTTGATCTCACCACCCTGAGATGATGACCTGAGCCAAAACCTAGAGTCAGATGCTTCACTGACTAACCCACCTGAACTAAGTCCTTTATATACATGAGATGGAAAGATAATATGTGCAGCCAAGTGTAAAAGAGATAGAGCTTTCTTTATCTTTTCGGGATTTAACCTAATTTCTTTTTTGTGGTCCACATTTGCCAGGGTGGCAGACTTTGGGTTACTCATTGTCATGGCAGGATTTCCTCCTGCCCATTTCCCCATCCTTTTGTATGCATGACTTGGGGCTTAGAAAGTGTCAAAGTATTAGCTGTGAATGGGGCAGTGAGTAGGAGCGCTGGTACATGTTTCTTGCAGTGCCATCCGTTCACCCAGGTAATCTGATCCTTGCAGGAAACCACAGAGGCAGCCCTCATTTCTCCCCATAGGCCCCTCAAGCAATTCTTGCCACTACTTCTCCACCATATTCATGGATTTGGGAATCCTTCTGTTATTAGTCATTCCATGCTGGGCTTATATAATCACTGCTGGACTGTTTAGGCTTCATCTATTGAGACACAATAGAGACCCATTTCCACTCTGGGATCCTGCCGTCTTCTTGTGTCTCCTACATAGAGATCCTAGTATAGATCCCCCTGATGTCTTAACCCCTCCTTCCTTCATTGATCTTCAAGATGAGACCACAGCTGACATCTTTATTACAGCCTCAAGACAAACTCTGAGATACAACCTGGACTGTACTTTTTGTTGTTTTGAGCTGCTACTTTTGGGGGTAGTTTGTTGTGCCACGATAGGTAACAACTACGTTGAAAATAGAATCTATTTGCCTTTCAATATTTCTGTCTTTTCCTAAAGTCCTCTTTCGAAACCAAATCCAGGAATTCTTCTTTTTGGACTATGATTTCTGTTCTATCACATCCTTCTACTGAGGCAAAGTATATCACAATTTTTGAGTTGTGGTGAGGGCAAGAAGCAGGCGGGCTTACACATTATTAGAGACAAATGGTTAGGATTTTATTTTATTTTTTTAAAGATTTTATTTTATTTACTCATGAGAGATACAGAGCGTGCGAGAGAGGCAGAGACACAGGCAGAGGGAGAAGCAGGCTCCATGCAGGGAGCCCGATGCGGGACTCGATCCCGGGTCTCCAGGATCATGCCCTGGGCTGCAGGCGGCGCTAAACTGCTGCACCACCGGGGCTGCCCAAATGGTTAGGATTTTAAAAATACCATTCCTACCTGCCCTACCATTCTAGCAGATAGTTATCATTATGCCCATTTTGTAAGTGAGAAAATTAAAGCTTCAGGGACATTAATTTACAAAAGTTCTCACAATCATGTATCCATCATCAGCCTTCATTTCTCTTCATTACATTTCACTACCACTAGGAAAAAGTTTGGGCCTACATTTGAAAAGAAGAAAAAAAAAAAATCACCCGTGCTATTTAAATCTGCCATGCAAGTTTTTAGATATGTAGAGTTGTATACCAATCGAGAAAGGTTAATTTAGTGTAATTAAGGTAACAGCATAATAGGGGAGAAGTTGACTCTGGACTCTGCCTTTTTTTTTTTTTTTTTTAATAAGAGCTAAACCAGAGAGCAGTAATTTCTGCAAATTATGATGAAGTACAATAGGAAAAATTCAGATACTAGACCAACATTTTCACCTTCTTAAGTTGTCATACTTATTCAATTCCTATCTTACATAGTTCTTTGGAAAGACATGATTTAATATTACTTTCACCTGTGAGACCATTCATAACATTTGGTTCTCATCACATTTTTCTTCTCATATATAATGAGTATTCATGATGGCACCTCTCTTCATCGAGCCTACAGAATTGAAATCAAAGCCAAGAAAATATATTCTACTCTCTCCGCATTGATATATTGAATCTATGACCATCTTGGCAATGCAACAAAAATTAGTGTGCTCTGTACATAAATATATATTTCTTCATTCAGTTATTTTGTATTAAATACAGTTAGATTGTTTGTGTTCCTTATCCAGCCCGTCATGTGGAGAATTTATTCAGCTGTAACTTTCTTTACTGCAGCCTGAAGAATCCAGACTGCTCTAGGATATTTAACTAATGGAAACCCTTTCTTTAAATAGAGGGGTAGAAAGGGAAGTGGGTCACAGTTAGATGCTTCGGAGTTTTCAATAAAAGGAGACCTTTGAAGGTCTTAAAAGCATTTATTATGTTCACTTAACAAACATATCACAATTACTTGGTATCTGACACCATTCTAAAAAGGTTGCAAATAGTAATTCATTTAATTTTCACGACAACCCGATAAAGCAGATACTCGTAAAATCTAGAAAACTAAGGCATAAATGATTTAAATAAGTTGCCCAAGGTTAGACAGCTAAAGCAACAGAGCCAGGATTCAAAATTTGGTCTTCTGGTTGGAAGATCCATGTCCTCCACCACTACACTATGCCATAGAGAGAAAATGAATAATTTTTTTAAAAAAATGAATCATTTTAAAGATGTTTGAGAAATCACAAGAATTCCTTCAATAGCATATCAATAATGTTTGATATCCATATATATTATGCATATTCCATGCATAGGTGGCTAATGCAGATGAACCTCCCTGTGAATCATCTCTATTAGGTATGAAAACATAGACATATAATATCTATTTATGAATATAATAGAGGAAAGCATCGCTTTATTATCAGAAGACATTATCTTGAGTCTTGACCGTGACTCATGAAGACTTCAGTTGACTTTTATATCAGCCTTATGTTTATGCTTTGCTCACTGTTGTATTATACTCCACCCCTTGCATGCTATGCTTAGCAAACATTAAGTACTTAATAATTGTTTTTGTTGAATTGAATTGATAATGTGTACTGCTTGATTATTTGGGGATTATCTGTTATGTCATCCTCTTAGTTATGTAATAATGAATTCTCCCCTATATGTAACCAAGAGCTAGATAGTACTTGCTTAGTGTGCATTATCAACAAAGATGTATTATATAGATGGATCAGAAAGAAACAAGTTGTATAGGAAAGTCAAATGTATATCAACTCATAGATTAGATCCTCCATGTCTTATTCTTGGGTTTTGGAATATTAGAGCGGCGGCCCATTCTGTGCTAGAAATGAAGGATTTATTTATTCATGAGAGACACACAGAGAGAGAGGCAGCAACACAGGCAGAGGGAGAAGCAGGTTCCATGCTGGGACCCAACGTGGGACTTGATCCTGGGTCTCCAGGATCACACCCTGGGCTAAAGGCAGGCATCAAACCACTGAGCAATTGCACTCTTGGGGATTTACCCCAAAGATACAGATGTAATGAAACGCCGGGACACCTGCACCCCAACGTTTATAGCAGCAATGTCCACAATAGCCAAACTGTGGAAGGAGCCTCGGTGTCCATCGAAAGATGAATGGATAAAGAAGATGTGGTTTATGTATACAATGGAATATTACTCAGCCATTAGAAATGACAAGTACCCACCATTTGCTTCAACGTGGATGGACCTGGAGGGTATTATGCTGAGTGAAGTAAGTCAATCGGAGAAAGACAAACATTATATTTTCTCATTCATTTGGGGAATATAAATAATAGTGAAAGGGAATAGAAGGGAAGGGAGAAGAAATTTGCGGGAAATATCAGAAAGGGAGACAGAACATAAAGACTCCTAACTCTGGGAAACGAACTAGCGGTGGTGGAAGGGGAGGAGGGCGGGAGGTGGAGGTGAATGGTTGACAGGTACTGAGGGAGGCACTTGACGGGATGAGCAATGGGTGTTATTTTGTATGTTGGTAAATTGAACACCAATAAAAAATAAATTTATTAAAAAAAAAGAAATGAAGGATTTTATGACTACCCAGAAAATTGAAATGGAAGAAAGCAAAACAACCAAGTCAAATTATTACCTTGACAAGTTTGATGATTGGGCCTATAGTTCCAAAATACTATGCTCTGAAAGAATTCCAGTACTTTCTTCATCAAAGACTCAAAAAGGAGAAGAAAGTTCTTTTTATTGCCCTTTTAAGATGCTGTTTTTCTTTTGCTATCTGACCTTACCTCATTTCCGGATGTTTTTTAATCACAACTATAGGTATTTCTGTTGGCCTCAAGCAGTGTTTTAAAAACATTCATATAGGCAATGGATTCTTCTCTCTGTCCTTCTCCTCTTCTTCCTCGTCCCTCTTCTTCCTTTGAATTGAGTATGGAAAATTACAAAGTTAATAAAGCTAACCTAAGCTAAACTTGCAAACTTGATGCAGAAATGTCTACAAAAAGAAATAGAAATATTTAGAAAATAATTGCCTTTAAATCACGAAAACTGTGTTGGAAGCTTTAGTATGCATGAAGGTTCTTGCTCTCCTGTTCAGGTCAAAATCATTAACTCTCCTACCACTTATTGGGATGCACATTGCCAGTCACTAAAGCTCTTTTTATCTGTAGCCCCACTTTGCTAACCTGGACTGTACTTATTTGCAAAGAAGAAAAAAAAAATCGTATCTTTCAAGTACCTAAAAACTTGATTTTTTTCCCCTCTCCAAATAGTTCCAATGTGGTTTAGAAAACTGGCCTTACTTGCATTTGTTTTTCTTTATCACTCATTGCAGTATTGGAGAAGATGCCCTCACACTTCTTTTCTTCCTCTTCATTTTAGAATTCTATTTTAAAACCCAAGCTCGTTAAAGCCTCCAAATATATTGTTGTTGGAGATGGTAGTTTCCAAGGTTCTCAATTATTTATTTCTAAATAAATCTCTACAGTATAATAAATACAGCATTTAGAAGAAAATTGAAAAGATTTTCCACATTTCCCAAAAGTTGTGTGACTTTTTATGTTCTCATTTATTATTCACATGAATATTCCTACCATACAGAACAAATTCTCTTTAAAAGGTGAGAGAATTGGGAAAGAATTCTACAAATCACTTAGGTGCAGTTCTTATCACAGTTCATTCATATATGGATTAAATGAGAATATTAGAACAAAGATTGTCTCATTTTCTAGGTCTTTTCTTCCAGTAAATTTAAGCAAACGTGAATTAGATTTCCCTATGGTGAGGCTGCAAACAGAGACATACTTTTCCCTGAGACTTATTCTTTTGTTAAGTAAGTGTTCAAAATGGACCTGGGTTTTTTCTCTTCAACAGACTGTTCATAATAGCTCAATGGAAAGGTTAATGTGATTTATTTTCCCTTGTTTTATCATTGGTGTCACTGCTGCAGACAATGCATTTTCTAGTACAATGGTATGCTTCCACCGTTGGACTGCAGACCCAAATAGCTGATGATATAAAACATTTGTCAGTTTGGCAAGACAGGTTTTGGTTCTTATTGAAAGATGAGGAAATCAATTTAAAATGTTAATTAATAATATTCTTGAAAAGCTTATTGACTAAAATCACCAAAAAATATGAGTGGTCCTACTTTGTTTCTTCATGATCTAGTCAGAGATCCAAAATCTTGAATTATTTTAACAGTGGTAAAAGTGGCCTATATATGAAGCAGCAAAGTAGTGTACTCTGTGACATCATCCTTTTTGATGGCTATGTCCAAAATATTGTTTGTTGAGATGACTTATATTTGATTGCAGCCAAAGAAGTAATATATGTTAGATGTATAGGATGGTAAACATTCATATTTGAGGTTTGATAAGGACCAATACTTTTTTCTGCTAAAAATAAAATGAAATCCTGAATATTCATAAAAAATAAGAAATACTTGACAGAGGTGCCAAGACCATTCAAATGAGTAAAAGTCAGTCTTTTCAACAAGTAGTACTGGGAAAACCAGGTATCCACATGCAAAAGAATAAAGCTGGACCCCTACCCTATCCCATTTCGAAAAATTAACTAAAAATGGATCCATGAGCTAAATCTAAGAGCTAGAAGGAAAACTTTATGACATTGGACTTGGCAATGATTTCTTAGATGCGACGCCAAAAGCGTACGTAACAAAAGAGCAGCCATGTAAATTGGACTACAGAAAAATAAAACCTTTTACCTATCAAAACAAACTATCCACAGAGTTAAAAAGCAACCCATGAAATGAAGAAAAATATTTCAAAATACCATATGTGATAAGATGTTAATATCTAGAACTTTAAGAAAGAACACCAACCGATGGACAACAACAATAACAAAATCTGATTAAGATATGGGCAAATGACTTGAATAGCCTTTTCTCCAAAGGTGATATGTCAGTGGCCAATGAGCCCAGGAAGAGATACTCAACATCATTAATCATTTAGGAAATGCAAACCCAAGCCTCAAGGAGGGGGTGACATCAGCAAGATGAAAAAATAGAAAGTCTCCAGCTCACGTCTTTTGCACCCAGATGGAGCCACATCCATATATACCCCCGAGTTATAGTCCCACCAGCCATGGACCTGATTGTAAGTTCTGAAGCCACCCTAAAACTTAGCTATGACCCTGCCCTCCTGCTGGTCCAGAAACATTCCTGTCTACACGAGGACCCAGGAGGGAGCCACAGCTGTTCGTGCCCCTGGTAATAAGCAATCAGACCCAATTGCAACTGGGAATCCTGAAGCCTGAAGCTGTCCTGTGACCCAGCTCCAGTCCTGCTGGCCCAGAGACCCAGCGATACCAGTCCATGCCACTGGTAGCAGGTTCGATGAACTCAGTCCCAGCTGACATTGTGGTGGCCCTGAGACTCACCTCCAGCCCCACTCTGCCCTGGTCTGGGGGACTTCCTATCAGCTCATGGAACTGACGGAAGATGTGGGGACTCAAGCCCTAGGTGGCAGGCCTGCTGATCTTATTCCTGTGGACAGACCCTGGAGCTGGCCCGTGACCCACCCCCGGCCCCACCCTACCATGGTCCTAGAAGCAGTCCTGTCCCCCCAGGGAGCCCTCTCAGAGACCTAGTAGGAGTCAAACCCATCTGTGTACCTGCTAGCAAGCCCTCTGTCTAGGGGTTAGACTGCAAACCTGGAAATGGCCCCAAGGATGGGCTCGGCTCTGCTCACCAGGGTCCTGGAGCAGTCCCATCCACATAGAGATCTGACAGGAAGCACACATGCCCCTGCTCCTGCTATCCGTGGACCCGGCTGTGGACCCCACAACAGCCATGGAACTCAGCTCCAGTTCCATCAGCCTGGGAACCCAGCACTGGTGAAGGTAAGCATGTGGTCAAATTCAGAATACTCTACTGCTGTGATGGTGGCATGTAAATCACCTTTACCTCTAATATAAAGGTTAAAAGGCAAAAGTATTAAAATACCGTAACTATAATAATTTGTTAATGAATGCACTATAAAAATATGTAAATTGTGTCATAGAAATATAAAGGGGGGAGAGAAAATGTATAGACTTTTTAGATGCAACTGAAATTGTTAGCAGCTTAAAATAGACTGTTGTAGGGTATTTTATGTAAGCCTTCAAGGTACATAGATGCTGTTAATAAAGAGACATGCACGTGCAGAAATTTCTATATGTTTTCCTTCCCTTTCTTAATTCCAATGTACCATTTGCTGTCAAAGAACTATTTCATGCTAAGAAGCAAGTCTATATGCCGATGAGAAGGTAACTTTCCCATCTGAAGCTCTGAAAATCATTTCGTTTATATTGGTTTTGATCAAATCAGGAGACAGCAAAAGATGAGAAAATGATTTCAAACAATAATCCTACCCCATTCCTGAGATTGGGATATTTTATGGATGACAGCTAAATTAAATTGGAGTAAGAATTGCTCACAATGATGAATGCCACCGTTCATTCATAGTAACTAGAGAAGGGAAAGAAGTAATTTTTCTTTAGAGGGAAAATCAATAGCTTGAAGGAATGATCAATTACTGAAGACAATTCCTGAGAAAATTTATCAAGAATTTCAGCTTCATTATCCTCTCTGAGCTCATGAGGCCTTTGGTCAGAGTGTGGATGAAAGATCCCTGAGAAACTTCTGTTCCATTCACCACTAAATTTGACCCCAAAGGCAGCTGGGAAGGCATGGCTGTTGGGCTGCAGGTTTGGGTTCTCTTTCCCATGGCTCTTAACAGCAAATACGTGACAAGCCATTCATTCGTTCATTCATTTGTTCGTTATTCACTCATGCATTCATTCCAGAAATGCCTTTTGAACATGTACTATGAGCTAAGCCATAGTGAGAGAAAATGTAATTAGAATAAAAGGATTCAGGTATGTCTGGGTGGCTCGGCGGTTGAGTCCCGGGATCGAGTCCCACATCGGGCTCCCTGCATGGAGCCTGCTTCTCCCTCTGCCTGTGTCTCTGCCTTTCTCTCTGTGTCTCTCATGAATAAATAAATACAAATATATTTAAAAAACAAAAAGAAATAAAAAGATTCAGAAACCACCAAGAAAGACAACACCTTTCATAATTCAAGCCACACCCAGTGTCCCCTGGGGATGAATGACTACTGAGGCCTTTGATTTTTGGCAAGCCTCCTAAGTCTGCATATCACCCCACCACTGCTTGCCCAGAACCAGAGGCACTCCTGGTTTTGTGCAAGTTTTCCTCCTCATTTGGCTGCTGTCTTGGCCCTATGCCATCATGCAGAAAGCAAAATCTATAAATATGAACTAGCTCTCACGCAGCTGAGAAAATCTACAAGAAAGACAATGGTACTAATAATGATAAATGTTCTTTACCCTTTGATTGATAAAATAATTTTATTTTAAAAGACCAGCTTTTTTTTTTTTTTTTTAAAGCACTGAGGAGATTATGGGTCACAGACTTCAGTTATCCACACAAGGTACACATCTTTCACATTATTAGTGTCTGTTTTTGTGAAAAGATCTCAGTGATACCAAAGGAGTTTCTTATGCAGAAGGTAATCCTAGAATTATTCCACAAAAGAAATATCACAGAGCATGCATTAATAGGCCTTTCCCCCCCTAAATATACATATTTATACCATTACATACGTTTGATGTAATTATTTGGAAAGCCACACTTCACTAATAGTAAGAAAAATAATATAAGATCATAGTATGAAATTTGCCATGGCTTCCAGATACAATCAGAATAAAGTTGTTGGTTTTGGTGTTTTGTTTTTTTTCTTCTAGATTACTGAACACACATTTAAACATAATGTAATGGTCCCAGTTATATACCTCTAAAGAATTAAGCGATAAGAATTAATTGACTCTTATAAGTCAACTTCTGTGTTATTTAAATATGGAATTTATAAACATGTAGTCCAATGTGTAGAAGCTGGAGAGAAAAGTTTTGGCTTCAATTGAAGAAATGTTTAATGTGCAAATATATGATGGTCTGCCTCAGGATAATACTTAATTCATAAGATAATATCAGATGAAATGAAGGCACAGAATATTTGAGAAATTTCATCTTGATTGTGGAAAGAGTGATGCTTCTTTACCTACTAAGAAAGTTCAAGCATCAGCAAATATTTGGATAAAAATATTTGGGGCTCAAGTTACTTTGGAAGAATAGTTTGATTCAATACTATACAAGTGAAGACAAAAATACCTCTACATAACACCCATACTCCAGGAGTATACTGGTTAATAGTATCCCACAGGGGTATGGGTTGGCAATTCTGAAACTACTGCATGCATGCACCAGAGCTGAAGAAATAAGTAAATATATAGTAGAAAATGAGAACACATTCTCACTGTCAGAAAAAGAAGCTTCTAGGATGCCTGGGTGGCTCAGTGGTTGAGGGTCTGCCTTAGGCTCAGGTCATGATCCCAGGGTCCTGGGATCAAGTCCCACGTCGGGCTCCCTGCATGGAGCCTACCTCTCCCTCTGCCTGTGTCTCTCATGAATAAATAAATAAAATAAATCTTAAAGAAAAAAAAGAAGCTTCAAACAAGGAAAGAGTGAGTCTTAGAGTGAAACTCATGATGTTGGACTGGAATTAGAGATATCATTAGGAATGCATGTTTTCATTAGCATATACATAGCTAGATGATAGATGTATAGATATAGACATATGGAGAGAAAAGAATTTAGATGCTTATGTAGGCATGGTTACGCATACGTATTTCCAAGTTCTGCTCACCGAGAAGGCCTAGAAGCAGTGATACCCAGTAGCAGTGAGCACACCTTCTACCCAGATATTAGTTTCTAAATATCATTCTCCAGCGGAAGGAACCAGAGTCACTTGGAATAGTGGCCGATTCTAGGACTGGGACAGAGAAAATACAAAATAGTTCTGGAATATTTTGCAGCGCCAAAAATGAAGGAAGTGCTCAAAGAAGGAGGAGGCACATCAAAGGGGCAGGGACAGGGACCTGAAAGAGTTCTCAATGGAGAAAGCGGAAACAATTTAAACAACGAAATAGGTAATTATAGTACTAGATTGATGCCTATAGATAATCAGTAAATGCAGGAGAGCAATAGCTCTTTTTTATTGTTTATTTTTATTTTTATTATTGAAGTATAGTTGACCTACAATGTTATATTAGTTTCAGGTGTACAACATACCTTTTGATTTGACAGTTCTGTACATTACTCAATGCTCCCCACAAGAAACGTAGTTATCCGCTGTCGCTGTACTTCTCATCTCAGTGACCTACTTATTTTATAACTGGAAATGTGCACCTCCTAATCTCCCTCCCCCACTGAATTCTTCAGTAAGAATAGTTCTTTTTTACTGAAGAATTCCATGGGTGCCTGGGTGGCTCAGTGGTTGAGCATCTGCCTTTGGCTCAGGTCGTGATCCTGGGGTCCTGGGATTGAGTCCTGCATCGGGCTCCCTGCAGAAACCCTCCTTCTCCCTCTGCCTGTGTCTCTGCCTCTCTCTGTGCCTCTCATGAATAAATAAATAAAATCTTTTTTTAAAAAAAATAAAAAAAATCCAATTAATAAATGTGGAAGAAATGAGGATAAGAGAAAATAACCACTAACTAATAATTGTAATGCTAACTAGTAATTGTTGAAAGCAAGATATTCTATAACACAACTGACCAAAATGTTTTTTTTTTTTTTTTAATTTTTATTTATTTATGATAGTCACACAGGGGGAGAGAGAGAGAGGGGCAGAGACACAGGCAGAGGGAGAAGCAGGCTCCATGCACCGGGAGCCCGACGTGGGATTCGATCCCGGGTCTCCAGGAGCGCGCCCTGGGCCAAAGGCAGGCGCTAAACCGCTGCGCCACCCAGGGATCCCCTGACCAAAATGTTAAGGTCAAAAATGTTAAGATCAAGGAGCACCACCTGGGTGGCTCCGTCAGTTAAGTGTCTGCCTTCAGCTCTGGTGATGATCCCAGGATCCTGGGATCGAGCCCCGTATTGGGCTCCCTGCTCAGTAGGCAGTCTGCCTCTCCCTCTCCCTCTGCCCCTGCTTGTGTGCTCTCTCTCAAGCTCTCTGTCAAATAAAGTCTAAAAAAAAAAAAAAAAAGTGAAGGTTAAAAGACAAAGAAGGATTTACAAAGTGTTACAGATTGGAGGAGAGCAAGGAGACGTTCCTGCAATGGATCCTGGAACAGAAAAAGGACTTTAGGGGAAAGGTGGGTGAAATTGAAATTAATTCTGTAGGCTAGTTAATAGCAACTCTAATTTCTTGGTTTTGGTAACTGTACTCTGGTTACATAAGTTGTTAACATCAGGGGGAACTGAGTGAAGCCCCATAATATGGGGGAATTTTGGACTATTTTTGCAACTTTTCTATAATTCTAAAATCATTTCAAAATAAAAAGTCCTAAAAGTAAGCATATACAACCACTCCAACATCACATCACTTGGAACTTGGTATTTTTCAAGTGAGTATTTGACACAACCCTCTTCATTTAATTATTTGTGTTATTTCTTTCCCTTTCTCTTCGATATCACCTGTTTGTGCATCATCATTCACATACATATGAATAGAATCTTTCACTTCTTATACAGCATGCAAGTAAATACAAGAAACAATTGGGGATCCCTGGGTGGCTCAGCGGTTTGGCGCCTGCCTTTGGCCCAGGGTGTGATCCTAGAGACCTGGGATCGAGTCCCATGTCAGGCTCCTGGCATGGAGCCTGCTTCTCCCTCTGCCTGTGTCTCAGCCTCCCTCTCTCTCTCTGTGTTTTTCATGAATAAATAAATAAAATAAAATCTAAAAAAGAAAGAAACAATTGCTTATCTACAACCAGGGAAAGTGGACCCTTCTATCTACATAATATATAGTATCTCTGAATTACTTTACTTCTTAGCTTATCAGAGTTATACTTTGGACATGAAGATGGATAGCCTGGGATGTTGTCCAAATGCATCTTTAAAAAGACGAGGTGTTTCATCCCAGTCTATTTTTTAAGTGCAGCAATAGATTTATCTCTTAATTAAGCTCTCTAAAAATCGGCTGCTGCACAGGGCTTCCATTTGGTAATGTGACCATAGAAGGCCATGTAGTTTAAATAAGTAAATTGTATTTAAAATAAATAAATAAATAAATAAATAAATAAATAAATGAATAAATCGTAGAATTTTACAAATAAAAACAATAACGTTTGCATTATATAGTTTAAATAATCATAACACAGGATGAACAAACATATAGTGTGTCAGTTTCTTTGATATGTGATATATGTATTACTTAATTTACTACTAATAATAAAAATTATGAGTTGCTAATCCATATTGTGTGTACTCCATGTGCCAGAGTGCTGAATGCTTTAGAAAAATATAATTAATTTGATCCTCATCACAAATCTGTGCTGGGTAACATTGTCCTTAGAATCACCTGGTGAATTGTTAGTCTCCCAAAGCCAGGCCAGGCCATATAGCAATTTAATTGGAATTTCTAGGTGTGAAGCCCCAAATCAGTTACTTCTGTCAGGCTTTCCCAGGTGGTTGCAATGTACCACTCCGCTTAAGAACTCATGCTCTAGAAACTGATTATTCATAATTTTGCAAGATGCCGTCAAGAAAGAACATGGTTAGGCAAGCTAGGTACATAACATAGAAACTAGAAGTTAACGACACTCCCGCTATTATATGGAAGTTCTAGTTATTAGTAAGATAAAATTTTTTAATCTCAACATTGCAATAAGCAGGCTCTTCTGATGAATAGATTACACATTCTGCGGTAGCGATATTTTTCTATGATCTTTTGTGAATGAAAAATAATTATAACTTAAAAATAATTGAGAAAGAAGAATTACTGAGGATGATAATTATGCAGCTTTTCCCCCCTGGTGTCTTTCATAGCCTGTTTATTCCCCATTTGGCAGTTAGTAAGCAAAATTGCATTATTGTTCTCTTTTGCATTTGTTTTCTTTTGAGGAATATATATGAACTATGTTCTCTTTTGCCTAATATGCGGTGTTCTTTTATTACTTTTACGTGTCTATAATATAATCATTAGTTTATATTGTTTTTTAAACATCGATACTCTATTTCTGATCAGTTTAGTGAGACGTTGAAATGATTATCTGATTCATTAAAGGAAAAGAGAAAGGACTTTTAACCAAAATTCACTGTATTTAGCCTGGGCATGCACTTGAATTCTGGAAATAAACTCCCTCAAATCTCTGACATATCTAGAGAGAGTAAGCATTCATTCTGCAAATGCCTATGGCAAGTATGTCCTTCATGGTTTTTACTCAGAAAGATATATGTTGATGGAGATATGAAATGCAAACTCTACTCGTCTTGTTTGGTTGCATAAATTGTCATGATAAGTAAATTTGAAGGAGTTGAAGGGACAACATTCCTGAGCGAGGCTGTGATGCTCTGGACTTGAACAGTGTAACTGTAGGGCCCAAGCGACAAGATAGGATCAAATCTTCCCAGCTCTGCAGGGGACCGAGCATCATCAGGCTTCTTGTGAAGGAACACTGGGATGAAGCGTGTCTGGCACCACTGCTGTCTCTAGAAAGACATGGTGATACTGGCAGTAGTGAGTTTCTTTAGGTGAAGGCCTGAAGGGTGGCCACTAGCTAGGAGTCAGGAGAACAGAAGAGGAAGAGAGCTGACGATTAGTTGTGAACATACCCATGATGATTCTTTGTAGCTCGCCAGAAATGATGGGGTGTACTTGGTTTGGGGGATTCCTACATTTGAGTCAGTAGAGGGCTGAGCTGTTATATAAATTGAGCATTAAAATTTAATAAGGAAAGAAAGCCAGTGTGACCTCATTCTAAACTCACAGCCTAGGGAAGCTTAGATATGCAAATCATAGACCTAAAACAAGTCTGATGAATGTACATGGAGATACTGTGTTGATTAAAACCTCCCTCCTCCTAACTTCTGTCCCCTAACTTTGTACCAAATAAAGCAACAGCTGCACAATCCTTGATGGAAGTTTCAGAGGATAAACTCGTTCAAATTTGTTCCTCAAATATTTGTGGGATGGCCATTATTTATAAAGCATCAATCTAGAAAGATGTTACAGAATGGTTACAACATTGTCTATTCTGTAAGAACTCTCCGTGAATAATCCAACAGTGAGATCTCAAGAATGTTCCTTCTGGTTTGACCGAACAATACACTCAATAAACCCCTACGGAGCATTGGGCATTGTGTCTGAGGATGGGAGCTGGTGCCTAGAGATTTAGGACCTGGTGCCCAGAGATTTAGGAGCATGGGAAAACTCAGTCGGCAGTTTGTAATGACCGGACCCCACTTCCACAATGCCAGAGTAATGCACACGCACCCCCTCCCACCACTACTTAAAGACTTCCATCACCCAATGGAGAAAGGCAGGCAAAGGGAGGGGAGTTAACTATTAAGGGCTGTGGACTTAGTAAAAATGATTTACCTAGGAACTAGTGACCTAAGTTATATTACTTGAATTTGGCTTAGAAATTACTGAAGCTTCTTTGATTATGCTAGAAAATGATAGATCTGTCCATTCACGCTATGCAGATGTGGCACTTGAGTTGCATTACGGGTACATGTGAGCTACATTTTTGCCTACCCTCGTCTGTGACTGTTCGATTTATTGCGAGTCAGATTACTTCCAAAGCAACCAGTTATTTGATTGAGTTAATCCATTTCTTTTGAACGGATTTGTCTAAACTATTGGGTTATTCAAATGGGATGCATGCAAGTAGAATCCTGCTCAACTGTGAAATTACCCTGAAAATCCAGGCATTAGAATGGGGGTGGGGGAGATGTTGGTCATAGGGTACAGACTTGCATCTAGAAGATGAATAAGTTTTGGAGAGCTAACGAGCAGCGTAGTGATGCTAGTTCACAATACTGCGTTGTATACTTCAAAGTTACCAACAGACTTCGTGTTCTTAAATATTCTCACTGCAAAAAAAAGAAATGATAGTTTTGTGACCTGGTGTTGGCTAACACAACAGGGGTTATCATATTGCAATATAGGAACGTCTCCGATCAACACGTTGCACACTTAAACTTAACCAGAACTATATGTCAGTTATATCTCAAAAAAAGAAAAACAATACAGTCAGGGCCTCTGCAGCTGCTCAGCTGCCTGCAGTAGTGTCCTAACTAGTTTCCCACTTCTCTTTTTGTTTTTTTGTTTTTTTTTGTTTTTTTTCTAATGTTTTCCACTACTGTTTGCCAGTTTTGTTTTTTTTTTTAAGATTTTATTTTTTTATTCATAAGAGACACAGGCAGAGGGAGAAGCAGGCTCAATGCAGAGAGCACGACGTGGGACTCGATCCCGGGACTCCAGGATCACGCCCTGGGCTGAAGGCAGGTGCTAAACCACTGGGCCACCCGGGCTGCCCATATTTGCCAGTTTCAAAACCAAACCAAACAAACCTGTGTATGGTATCTACCTGCTTAATCCATAGCCTTCCATCATCTTCTGATCCCAAAGCACTATTTCTACCATAACCCTATCTACTCATAGTAATTATGTGAGCAGAGGTATGACCCCTGCCAAAGTCTCCTACCTCATGTTCTAGTCCTCTCTTCGGTGTCCTCTTCCTTATTTCCACTGTGCTGGTTTTATTTAATTTCCTCAACTGGGTACACATTCTTTCCAGTTTCAAAGCTTTTTCACAAATTATGCCTTCCAGTGAAAATACTCTGTAAGTGCCCCTCCCTGTCATGTGCCACACTTTGGTCTATTTAATTCATAGCCATCCTTCAGGTCTCAAGTTCCTCACATCACAGGATATAATCTGTTCTCCTGTGTAGACTGCATAGTATTTATCATAGTTCATAATTACACGCTCAAGTGAATCTGTTGGTCAGCAAGTATGTCTATATCTATGTTGCCCACTGGCATATCCTTAATGGTTAGCTGCTTACTCCTAAGATACCCTCAGTAAATATTAGTTGAATGAATGAGTGAATGAATGAATGAACGAGTAAGAATAATGGCAGGGAGGGCTTTGCATGGAAAATACACATTGGCATATTAGCAATAATGACAGGCACTGGAGAGAGCTAGGTGGTTTGGTGCATGGCCTTTGGTTCACAACTCAAGTTGACCATGTAATAGATGTGTAACCTTAAGCAAGTTACTTTTTGATTTTTCTGTCTCAATTTCCTCATCCTAACAATAGAGACAAGACTAATTTTCTTATTTATTTATTTATTTATTTATTTATTTATTTATTTATTGGTGTTCAATTTGCCAACATATAGAATAACACCCAGTGCTCAACCCGTCAAGTGCTCCCCTCAGTGCCCTTCACCCAGTCACCCCCACCCCCCACCCACCTCCCTTTCTACTACCCCTTGGTCGTTTCCCAGAGTTAGGAAGACTAATCTTCTACTACATTATGGGGTTATATAGTAGGATTAAATATTGTATATAAAGTGCTTAGCACAAGACTAATTTTCTATGTTATGGGGTTATGTAGTAAGATTGAATATTGTATATAAAGTGCTTAGCTTGCCTAATAAGTGCTCATTAATGAGAATGGCTATTGTCCTTACTTTTGTTTTATTAGGTTTCATTAAGAGCTTGCTTGAGATATAGACATATGTTTCAGCTAGGCTATTTAACTGAGGCCAGCAATTCTAGGGATGAAAACATTCTGCAACAATGCTAACACTCAAATCCCAAGGGGAGGTCTCAACACAGCCCCCACCTAGGGAGGAAGCATCACATAATGGGCTAATGTCCAAATAGAATGCAATTAGTGGAAATGAAATTGGAGGAACAATGATCCTCAGGTTTCTTATATCACCTTTCAGCCAGTGAGATTTTGGAAAAGAAATTCTGGCAATGGAAGACAAGAACCCAATCCCTGGTGATTGGCAAATAGACTCCTACTTACTGTAGAGATGTTAATGCTGTTGAAGAGTGTCACCTTTTCAAGGTCCCTTATGGAAACTTTGTCTTAGTCCTAAAACTCAACAGTTATGCTTTTCTTGGGAACAAATCATGCAAGCAATTTCTTGTTTGCTTTGGCTGCTAGGAAGCTCAGAAGCAAATAGAGGGCTCACAAATAGCAAAGAATGGTATTCAATTAATCAGCCATTGAACATTGAACTTCGAAACCAAACAAGCTACTTCTTTTATTATGTTTGTATGAGTACACATGTATCGCAGATATACATTTTCATTTATTTGTACGATTATTTGATTAATATCAGCCTCCTCTACTAGAGAATCAGTTCTTTGAAGACAGGAAAATTATTTATCTTCTTTAACTCTCTACCCCTTAGTTCCTAGCACAGTTCCTAGGAAATGGTAGATGAGCAAAAATATTTGTCGGGTGAAGAATGCAAGTTCAGAGTAACTTGTGGAATTAGATTGGGTGCTGACCTCAACCGTGGCTTCGTGTCATGTTTTCCTTCTTTAATTTTTCTCACTTTCTTTAAAAAAAAAAATCAGTTTTATTTTCAAAAGTAATACCTGTTCATTGCACAAAATATTATAAAATAGAGAAGAATAAGTGTAAAAATAACTCATAGGGATGCCTGGGTGGCTCAGCGGTTGAACATCTGCCTTCGGCCCAGGGAGTGATCCCAGAGTTCCAGGATTGAGTCCCACATCGGACTTCCTGTGAGCAGCCTGCTTCTCCCTTTGCCTGTGTCTGCCTCTCTCTGTGTGTCTCTCATGGATAAATAAATAAAATCTTTTTAAAAAAGACAAATAATCCCTCTAACTAAAGACAACTTCTAATGAGGGGTGCTATCTTCCAGACCTCTGATTAAATATAAATGATTGTATGTGTGTATGAATTTTTTTATGTCTACAACATGAACTAAACTTATTAATCTGTGTGGTTTAACTTGTTGTTTTATGTGTCCTTTTGAAAAAAACTATAAATCCTTTTTGGAACAAGAATGGCTCTAACTATGTAAACCCTGGGAATTTGGGTAAGCCATTTGGTAAGGGGGTCAGATGCATGATGTAGTAGGTAGGCACTCATCTAGTGGGCCCAGACTCTTTTTGTTCTTCCCACCTAAGCCTTGGGTCAGTCAGTGATCCTGAACTACAATCTAGGGATCAACTAGGCTCAGCCTTTAGGGGCAGCAAGATATAGAAGGGATTCACGCTGTATTTCCTGGGCGAAGTACCATTTCAGGGATGAAGCATTAGGCAACCGATATTAAGAGTACTGGTCACGGGCAGTCTTTCTTCCCTACCTCTCCATCTACCAAATATTGAAATCTTATCATTTTGAAAGTCAGCCTAACACTGTGTGGTTTTATTTTTGTGTTTCTGTATACCTTCCTTCTAGGGGAAGCTCTTCCCTCCCCCCCCCCCCCCCGGGGTTTCAGGAATAGGAGCGAGAGAAAAGTGGGGTTGATTAGTTATTTTTCACCTCCATGTGGTACTTATGATTAGACACATGGAAATTGGATGTTTTCCATTTAAAAACTTAACATCAACATTAACACCACCAAAGAGCTGGATTTCCACTTCTTACTAAATGTCATAATATACAGTAAATAAGATTGCTGCAGAAAGTGGGCTTAAAAGTGGTATGGCTATGAATAGCTTAACAGATTCACAGATTGCTCCCCAAACGCAAAGCTTTCTGCAGCGCCTGCTTCTCTAGAATGCCAAGGGACCATTACCAGGGAACTAAATAACTGGAATGTTCTATAGTATTTCAAATCACTTTAATGACCCAAATCTATCTCACCGCCACTGCTTTGAATTGATGGCTCAGACATGTTTTAACAGACTTACTTATCTCCTGAATGCAGTGGTGAGTTGGATTCAGCCTTAAGGTAACAGTGCGGTGAAGTCCCCTGGCTACACTGTGACATGGAGCTCTCACTGCAATGTGTGTCTACATGCCAGTCCCTAGCCAGATCCAACCAGAAGGCTTGCCAGGTTTGTTGTGCTGAAACCCAGAAAGCCTAGATTTGTTTCCCTTCCCGTCCAGAAAAATTAAAACGCACGTGTGCACACACACAGACACGCGCATACACACAGCTGTGTGCGCACGCACGCACACACGCGTATTGGACTTGTTATCCTGTGCGGTTGCTCTGAGCCAAGGGAATTTTTTCTTCAAAATGAAAACTTATTAAATCTGTAAGTCAAGTTATTTATAAAGGTTATCTTTTGGAACATATGAATCTCTTAAAAATTAAACTTTTTCATCCCTTCTATGAACATTACAGAGTATATTTAACAGTTAGAAGTGGGCAAACCTTCCAGGTTATTTTCTGAGTAAGGCAGCCCGGATCTGCTGGATGGTGTGCCCTGTAGCTGCGCGACAGTGATGAACAGAGAAAAGGACAGAGCTAGGCCTCCAAAGTATAAGGTGGAGAGTGGCTGTGAGGAGTGTGGCTGAAATTAATGCCCCATCAGTAGACTTAGAATTCTAGATTTGAAGTCCAAGAGTTTCTAGGCCAATGATAAGATGTGAAAGGAGGTGTTTCCATGTGGAGCCAGTACGCCTGGTCCAAACTCCTGAGCACGGGAACAAGGTTCTGTGTCACGTGACACCTGTCTACTTCTCCATCATCCCTAACATTTCTTCCCCACCACTGTATGTTCCAAGCATTACCCAAATTTCCTGCTGGGGAGCTGTATGGGTGCAGTTTCTCTCTTCTCAAATATCTTGCACTCCCTCTCTTTATCTAAATAAGCCGAATTTAATCTTCACACTCCGTTACCAGTATCATCTCCTCTAGGAAAGCATCCTTGGCCCCTCTCCCAGCAACCTACTGAATTGCCCTCTCTCTCTAATTCTGGAACAGGCGATTGATACGGGTGCTACTGCCCTCACTTCAGACCGAGAGGGCCTAAATCTTTCTCCACCCCCAATCCTAGCATAGTAGATATTCGATTACGTGTTTATTTAATTACTGATTAAATGAATATAGTCAAATGGTTAACAGTTTTGTGATTACGGGTGATCAACATATTTGGAGAAAGATCCCCCAGAAACCAACTAGTGCTATCAGGTTTATTAGGTCTATTAGGTCTGCCATCCAGGGAAAAGAGGTTGACAAGAACCAGTTAGGGCTCCAGCAAAATAGTCCATCCTTCTAAATAGAGCTCTGCTTAGAAGCCTAGCTTTTCAAACTAGTCTAACATACTGAAAGTCACAGAGAAAGCTACAGTTTGGTGAGAAAATGAGTGACCGTGGCATTGACCGAGTCACACTGAACAATTTCAGACACTCCTTGCTGTGGAGTTCAAGCATCCAATGACTCTGAAAAAGGGCAGGGAGGACATTTGCTCACTGGTAGAGCTAAACTTTCAGGCCAGGCTTTGTAACCAAGGAAGAAAAGCAGACAATGGAGGTGAGCGCAGCGCTGAGCAAATCTCAGGGAGAGCCCTGAAGAGAAATTCAGACTAACACGTAGTATCAGCTATGTGAGCTCTACTTTGCTCATCTGAAAAATGGAAATAAAATAGCACTTCACAGCACTGTCGGTCAATACTAAATAATAGATGTGTAAGTAGTTAGCGTAGTTTCCAGTGCGTAGTAGTCAATAACTGCTATTTTCCTTAATTTCCTTTTCCTCCCTTTATAAAAATCACATCCATATACCTTAAGTACTGGGTTTACTCAGTATTTGACATTTTAAATGTTCAAAACATGGGCTCTTTCATAGTCTCTGGAAGGGAAATGGCATACTTTTTTGAGCATAAAAATTAAGATTTCTCTCAGTGATAGCGACTGTATGAATAAAGGTTGTTTTAGCCTCTTATCATTTCAATACAGTGAAAGCTTAAAGTGAATAATATTTTCAAAGAAAAAATATACTTAGATTTATATTTCCTATGGCCCCTGAGGGAATAACTAGGACTAGTGTGTGGAAGTCACAGAGCAATAGATTTTGAGTTGATATGAGAAAAATCTTTTCTAACAGACAGCAGGCCAATGATGGAATGAGCTATTTTAAGATTTAGCAAGTTCTTAGTCGCTACATGTGTTCGAGAAGCGCCTGTGTGAACACTCCTTGGGGCTGTTGCGGAAGGGTACCTTGCATATTCTCTAAGACGCCTACTTAATCCAACATAATACATATCTCTTAGTATCATTTATTATATATTTGTTCAGGAAACCCTGAGTTTTATTTTTTCCCAAACAGATCTCTCATCCATTAGCCCTTTGAAAGCAACCATTATGTCATATTTATCTTTGCTTGACATTAACAGATGCCCGATAAATGGCTATGAGACGTGTAGACCACCTACACTGTGCATAGCATTATGTTTACTGTCTCAAGAGCATATTTCCTATGTGTTGGGGTAACATAAGCAGATCGAAGATGAGTTGATTCTACCAAACTGCATTATTTCAGCAAAAATTGCTGAAAATGCCTTATGTCCAACAATCTCTAAGTACAAGGACCCAAAGTGCGCTGAGTAATAAGACTTCTAATGGGAGAAACAACCTAAGATGAACTGTTATTTCTCCACTATGCATACGTACAGATGTACGGGTGCTTGTGCATATGTGCACACCCGTGCATGCAGACTAGATATCATCATGGGGCAGACTAGATACATATGTGAGAGACCTTGTATCAGGTAGGAAGAGGACGATAGCCTATTAAGTATATCCTTGCTTTATGATAATAGATTTCTGGTAGTCTGATAGGAAAATGTAAGGCTTCAAAATGCAAAAGGTACTGGGGCCTTTGGCTGGCTCCATTGGTAGAGCATACAATCCTTGATCTCGGGGTTGTGGGTTCAAGTCCTACATTGGGTGTGGAGATTACTTAAAAATAAAGCCTTATGGGATGTCTGGGTGGCTCAGCAGTTTAGCGCCTGCCTTCGGCCCAGGGTGTGATCCCGGACTCCCTGCATGGAGCCTGCTTCTCTCTCTGCCTGTGTCTCTGCCTCTCTCTCTCTCTCTGTCTCTCATGAATGAATAAATAAAATCTTAAAAAAAATAAAAAATACAAATAAAGCCTTTTAAAACAATGCAAAGGGTACCAACCACCCAGGGTCATCTTGTGAGGGCTATTCACTAGAGACATTCTCATCACTTCTTTTCTGGTGTAGTTACTTACAATGCAACACCTATTTTCTTTCCCTCAGTAAGATTTCTGACTATCTGAACCAGGACACCTGTAGAAAGCAATGAATGAAGTTGATTGACACTCACTGTCATTCTTCCAATATCGAGAGAAATAAAAACCAGGTGGAATGAAAATAACTTTATACCTAAAATCTTAGTAGTATAGGCAAACATGCTCACTGTTATTTGCCTGCTGGACTATTTCTGTCCAGTAAGAGAAAAAGGATTATTAGTGAGTCGGAAGAGAGAAGTAAGGTGCCCATCCTTGCTGCTAAGACATAGTCTTTGAAAGTGTTATGCGTCTCTTACAGAAGGATTTCCAGAAGCCTCTCCAAGCATATATTCTTTAAATAATCAAAAGAGTCTGTGGAGACAGTTTCAAACAAAAGGGACACATTCTGAGCATTTTGCTAAGCAAGGACTTGGACTATCTTTGGTGTTTTTTCATTAATTTTTTAATTTAAAAATGGTGAAATAAGCTTTCTTCTATGGAGTCCAAATGAGAACCCAAACCCCCAAAGCTGAGGCGCTTGTTCGGCTTCATCAGCTGCAGAACAGAAGTGAGATTCCTAATATGAATAGAGGCTACGAAACTAATTCACCGTGCAGACCATTGCAAACTGCCTCTGGTGTCAGGGAATAGCCTTTGGTGTCAGGAAATAGCCTTTGAGTTACACATGACTGCGGTGCTTTATTTTTCAATACAATCTAATTTGATATTATAACAGGGCATCCACACATTACCAAAAATTCTCTCAGGGCATGGCTGTTCCAAGATTTTTAAGAAATGAACCAGCTGTTAGTAAAGATAGGTGAGGAAAGGAGGAGCAGCTGCCCTTCCAAAGCTGTACATTTCTTTCAGGTAATAGGAGAACAGTGAGATGAAAAGACTGGCCTTTGTGTCTCTTATGTGTCACTCTTTAATTTGTGTAACATAATTTCCTCACAATAACATGAGCCCCCTTCAACTGTATATTCCAGTGTTTTGTCAACTGTATACATCTATAAAATCACACCATTACCAAAGGAGAGACAATTTCCATCACCCCAGAAAGTTCCCTCATGCCCCATTGAATTCAATCTCCCTCATCTCCTGCCCCAGGCAACCGCCAATCTACTTTATCGTACCATAGGTTAGTTTTGTCTCTTCTAGAATTTCACATAAACGCGATTATATAGTATATACTCTTTTGTGTCTGGCTTCTTTCAGCATATTTTTGAGATTTATCAATGTAGCTGCGATACCAGTAGTTCCTTTATCTTTGGTAGCAGTGCTCAACTGTATAGACATACCAAAATTCGTTTATATCTTCATCTGTTAATGGACCTTTGAATTGCTTTCAGTTTTGGTTGTTATTAGCTATGAAGAAGTATTTCCAGGGGCGCCGGACTGGCTCAGTCGTACAGCATGAGACTCTTGATCTTGGGGTTGTGAGTTTGAGCCCCACGTTGGGTGTAGAGATTACTTAAAAATAAAATATTTTTTTAAATAAAATATTTTAAAAAAAAAGTATTTTCAAGCTTTTTTTTGGCATACATGTATGTAGATGTATACTATGCTTAATATTGGCTAAGATATGAGGAAACCATCAGGGTATGGTGAATTTATATTGTTATTGCTAATATCAGCACTGTATAATCATTTGGCACCATTAGATATTTAGACTGCTTCCATTTTTTCTTATTCTAAATAAGGTCACAGTGGACAGTTTTCTGTAGAAAGCACTGTCCTCATTTGAGGCTATTATTTTAAGAAAAGTTCCCCAAAGGAGCATTGGATGGGTCAATACATACAAAAATGATAAGGTACTTAATATATATTGCCGAGTTAATTCCTAGGACAGTTGAACCAATTTACATTTGCATTAACAAAATTTTAATATCATTGTAGAAAAAACAAGTTCCATAGAATGCTCTCCAGTGTTTATACTTTTCTGGGTTAAGTCGATGAAAACCTTAATACACTTCCCTAGGAGTAATATATTTACAAGCAAGGCATAGATTAATAACTATATTTAGCGTGTTGCTATAAATTCAGCACTTAGGTTCCTTACATGTTCAGTAGTTTCAGAGGGTACTGATATTGGACTAAGACTACTTTACATATTGTTAATGATGTGGAAATATCGGGGGCTCAATCAATTAAGTGTCTGCCTTCAGTTCAGGTCGTGACCCTCAGGTCGTGGGATCGAGCCTCGCATTGTGCTCCTTGCACCGTGGGGAGCCTGCTTCTCCCTCTCCCTCTGCCTGCTGCTCCCCCTGCTTGTGCTCTCTCTCTCTTTCAGTCAAATAAATAAAATCTTGAAGGAAAAAAAAAAAGAGAAATATCTGAGAGTGATAGCCATGGTTAGGTAATGGGAAATAATGACACTTGGAGAGTGTAAAAGACATTTTATGCAACAGAAAAAAAATTTAATTTAGTTCAATGGCTTTTAAGTATGTCTGATCATAGAGATCACCTGAAGATACTAGCCCAAAGTGTATATTCCCAAACAGCTTCTCTAGAAATTCTGTCTTAGAGGTCTGAGGTGAGCTTTATTTGATGATTATTATATAGAAGTGAGTTTTAGAATCATTGTACGAAAAGATAGTAATAAACTTCTTTGACTGTTCAGCATTTCTTTTACATTATTTTCCTTAATCCATACAAAAATTCAATAAAGTAGGCAAACTGGCAATATCTTGTCACAAAGAAAGTAAAGTTCAATTGGCCTAGGTGAGTTATCGAAGATCAAAGTGTTTCAATAGATTTATTGGTTCAATAGATTTAATTGGCTCATCTTTCCCTAAGCTACAGGGGCAGGAAATAATACACAAACTCTAGATATAGCAACACACTCCAGTGAGGACAAAAGAAGCGCCACTACATACCCACTAGAATGTCTTTAAGAGAAGGATAGATGATACCAATTGTTAAAGAGAATCTGGAGAAGCCACAATTCTCATACACAGTTGATCGAGGTATGAATTGATACAAATACTTTGAAAGACAGTGTTTGGCAGTATCTAATAAAGCTGAACACTTGCTTTAAAAAAAAGCTGAGCACTTGTACACACTATAACTCAAAAATTCCATTTCTGGCTACACGTCTAAAATGAAATAAGTGCCGATCATCACTAAAGGCATGTAAAGGAATGTCCGTAGCAGCACCACTTGTCATACCTTTCAAGAAATCAAGACTAGAAAGGATAAATATATTTTGAGATGATCGCACAACGGAATGTTGCCCAGCAAGGAGAGGATACATGACGTAGGATGACCTACCGCACTATGGATGGATCTCACAAGCATGTTGTGCAAGAGTAGCCAGACCCAATAGTACATAATCTTTTCTTCCATTTACCAAAGACATACAAAGCAAACTTAATGCTGTTAGGAATCAAGATATTATTTTGCCTTGAGGAGGGGCAGGAGTGGGTAGTGACTGGAAGAGAGCACACAAGGAGTAGCGTAGGTGTGGCCATTTTGTAAAATTTTATCGGTGTGTACCATTGTGATTTTTGTACTTGTTACGCATGCTATAGCTTACTAAAAGGTTGGTTTTTTGTTTTTGTTTTTTTTTTTTTTTAAGAATATAGCTTAGCTGGTGTTACTTTGTGGTAGGAGGAGTGCAAAGAATGGACATGGGATGAATGGGGAAAATAAATTTTTTTAAGATTTTATTTATTCGTGAGACACACACACACACACACACACACACACATACACACAGAGAGAGGCAGAGACACAGGCAGAGAGAGAAACATGCTCCATGCAGAGAGCCCGACGTGGGACTCGATCCCGGGTCTCCAGGATCACACCCTGGGCCAAAGGCAGTGCTAAACCGCTGAGCCACCCAGGATGCCCAGGAAAATAATTCTTAACTGTACATAAACTTCACATTTCCCCCTGTATTTCCACAGCCTGACAATAGAAAGGTGGGCACAATATTCCTTGAGATCCCACATACTTGCACTACAATTCCTCACTTAAATCCAGTATTCATGTTTCTTTCCATATAGTATTAAATGCGTACTTATCCGTACAGCAGCTCTATTGATTTCCAAGCAAACATTTTAAACCTCATTTGCTACTATGCCGATCTTAATTTCTCTTTTCAAGTAGATTTTGGGCTTCATTCATTTTCCAATTTGAGTTGAAATATTTGTTTGATTTTGCAGTGTGAATTGTTCCCCCAATGGGGTACATATCGGTGTTTCATAGAGTGGGCACTTAATGATCCATCCCTCCAAAGGAAAACGGAGATTGATAAATTGTACAGAACAGTGTTTTCATAGAGAAACATTTCAACTTTCATTTTGACCGAGTGAGAGGGAAAAAAAAAAAAAAACTACAGTTGTTGACCAATCATAGATCTTGTTAGATTTCACGTAATAATAATTTAAATAATAATTTAAAATAAATTAAATAATATTTAATATTTCAAAATAATATTTTGAAAGCACAATTTGGGAAAAACAAATATACTTTTCTACTAAAATATGCTTATTCACCATATTCACTTAGATCAAGAGAGGATATGAGGCAGGAGATTAAATCACCAACCTTCTGGATGGATTCGGGATTCACACTAAAGCACTGCATCATCATTTCATAATCTGTGCAGTTCGATGATATGCGAAATCGTTGTTTCCCTCGTTTTATAGTAAAGAAATTGAAGTAACAGAAGTGGCAATACCGAGGCAATGTGTGTTTGAAACAATATGGACATAATAGCTGTTTGATTTGAAACAAGTCATTGAATTTCCCTGATCTCAGATTCCTCAGAGAAAGTAGAGATAATAATACTTTATAGGGTTGTTGGGAGCATTTAATGAGAAAATTATCCTTAAAGTGCCTTCGTACAGTGCCTGATATATAGCGAAGGGCCCAAAGTAGTGATTCTCTGCCGATCCTTAAATTTAACAGGGGAATAATTGGAATGCTGGGGAAGTTCTAGGCAAAGACGGGAGGCAGTTGAGTGTAAATATTAAATGTTTTGTAGGCAAGGTGCCCACCTGAAATCATGGTTAATCCCAACCTAGAAATTCAATGTCAGACTTACCTACTCTCAGACTCTGCTCTTGCTTTCCTGATAAAAAGTTGGCATGAAAAAAAAAGAAAGAAAAAAAAGTTGGCATGGACATTTTATTGTCTTACAATGACTTATTATTACCAAATATTACTGAATATCAGGGGGATCCCTGGGTGGTTCAGAGGTTTGGCCCCTGTCTTTGGCCCAGGGCGTGATCCTGGAGACCTGGGATCGAGTCCTGCATCGGGCTCCCTGCATGGAGCCTGCTTTTCCCTCTGCCTGCGTCTCTGCCTCTCTCTCTCTCTCTCATGAATGAATAAATAAAATCTTAAAAAAAATATTAGTGAATATCCAGGAAAAACGCGTTACTGCACAAAGACGTAGCAAAAATTAAAATCATTAAGTGCTCAGCTGCTGCACTGTCAGGGAAATAATATAATTTGTGGACTGACCCAAATCATTTCAAAAATAGTTACTAGTATTCTTATTGCACATTTATGTAGGTTATGTTAAGAAACTGCCTGATTTTTTTCGTCAGCAAATTCTTTTTTATTGTTTATAGCACCAGGTCTTTGTATTAATAATATTAAAATGAAAAATTATTAAGTCAAAGATCTTAGAGATTGCAATGTCTGAATAAAATTTACTAAACTGAATATCGATGTGGTAGCCATGTAAACCTTTTGGAAAATTGATTACATTTAATATCTTTGGTTCAGAGTTATCGTACTGACGAATCAACTAGTTTTACCCTTTGTTGCTTCTACTGCTGTTTAAATTAATTCACTTATTCATTATTCATAATGATGCCCCTCACTTATTAACTGGTCTCACTCGACCACATGCTCTGCTACGAACTGAATTCATTAAATTTTTATTTTAATATATTGTAAACCACAAGGAGAAGTTACAATAATTTTACAAAAACTCTTGCTCTACACTGCCAAGATTTACCGATTCTCTATGTTTTCACCCCAGGTGCATGATCATCCCCTCTCCCTCTCCTCTGTGCCTCTGCCACTCACTGTGTCCTTTCCACTCTCAGTGAATCATTTGACACTAAGCTATAGTGTTGTGCTGTTTCGTTGCTGTTTTTTTTTTTTTTTTTCAGGTCTGCCTGACTTTATTCTTTTTTTTTTCTCTAATTTAAATTCAGTTTGCCAACATATAGTATAAGATGTAGTGCTCATACATCTCATGCCCTCCTTAATGCCAATCATCCAGTCACCCCATCCCCCGTCCTACCTCCCCTTCTGCAACCCTTTGTTTCCCAGAGTCAAGATTCTCTCATGTGGTTTGTCTATTTCTCAGATTTTTCCCCACTCAGTTTCCTCTCTTTCCCTTATGGTCCCTTTCACTATTTTTTACATTCCCCGTATGAGTGAAACCATATAATGTTTGTCTTTTTCCGACGGACTTATTTCACTCAGCATAATACCCTCCAGGTCCATCCATGTTGGAGCAAATGGTGAGCATTCATCCTTTCTGATGGCTGAGGAATATTCCATCGTATACATAGACCACAGCTTCTTTATCCATTCATCTTCCGATGGACACCGAGGCTCCTTCCACAATCTGGCTATTGTGGACATTGCTGCTGTGACCATTGAGGTGCAGGTGTCCCATCACTTCATTACCACTGTGTCTTTGGGGTAAATACCCTGTAGTGCAATTGCTGGGTCATAGGGTAGCTCTATTTTTAACTTCTTGGGGAACCTCCACACTGTTTTCCAGAGTGGGTGCATCAGCTTGCATTCCCACCAACAGCGTAAGAGGGTTCCCCTTTCTCTGCATCCTCGGCAACATTTGATGTTTCCTGTCTTGTTAATTTTAGCCATTCTCTGAGATGCCTGGGTGGCTCAGCAGTTGAGCATCTGTCTTTGGCTCAGGGCATGATCCCGGGTCCCGGGATCGAGTCCCACATCGGGCTCCCTGTGAGGACCCTGCTTCTCCCTCTGCCTATGTCTCTGCCTGTCTCTCTCTGTCTCTCATGAATAAATAAATAACATCTTAAAAAAAATTTAGCCATTCTCACTGGTGTGAAGTGGTTCTGATTTGCACTGATGACAAGTGATGTGGAACATTTTTTCATGTGCTTGTTGGCCATGTGTAGGTCGGTGGAGAAATGTCTGTTCATATCTTCTGCTCGTTTCTTGACTGGATTGTTTGTTCTCTGGGTGTTGAGTTTGATAAGTTCCTTATAGATCTTGGATACTAGCCCTTTATCTGATATGTCATTTGCAAAAATTTTCTCCCATTCTGTAGGTTGCTTTTCAGTTTTACAATTGTAGTTTTTTTATTTGTCTGTCTTTTTTTAAAATTATTTATTTATTTATTTATTCACAACAGACACAGAGAAAGAGAGAGGCAGAGACACAGGCAGAGGGAGAAGCAGGCTCCATGCAGGGAGCCCGACGTGGGACTCGATCCCAGATCTCCAGGATCACACCCCGGGCCAAAGGCGGTGCTAAACCACTGGGCCACTGGGGCTGCCCTGTTTGTCTGTCTTTTGTAGATGCTTTTTGTCAATCTGAATTAATTCCCTTCTATTCCTGGTTTGCTGTCAGTTTTAGTCATGAACAGAATTGAATTTAGTCAAATCCTGTTTTTTACATGTATGCAAATGATCAAATGACTTTCTCCTTTATTCTTCTGATACAGTTAATCACATTGGTTGGTTTTTAAATATGAAACCAATTGTGCATTCCTGGAAATGAACTGTACTTGGCCGTAAAATGCTATCAATAGATTTCATGGTTTGATCTTCTTGTGGGTTGTATTTTTTTGGTGGTTTTGGTTTTGGTTTTGTTGTTGTTGTTGTTTAATTTATATTCACATGATGTTGTTTAGTCAGTTCTTTCATGTAATTTATTTTATTTTTTTATTTTTTTGAGTTTTGGTATCAGAGTTATCCTGCCCTTGTAAAATGAGTTGCCAAGTAGTTTCTCTTTATTTTCTGAATGTGTTTGTCTATAATTGGTATTATTTCTCTATTATGTGTTAGAACCCAACAGTGAAACCATGTGGGCCTTTTGTATTCTTTGTGGGAAGGTTTTGAACAAATCACTCTATTTATTTAATAGATGTAGGGGCAGTTAGATTTTTTGTGTCATTTTTAACAATTTTGATAATTTGTGTCTTTCAAGAAATGTTTTCACTTCATCTGAGTTGTTAAAATAATTGGCACAAACTTGTTTATAATATTTCTTTATCATACTTTTGATACATGTAGGATATGTAGTGATATCTCATCATTCACTCTGGATATTAGAAATTTCTGTTTTCTCTCTTTTTTCCCTCAGCCAGTCTGCTAGGGGGCAATCAATTTTATTGATCTTCTCAGGGAAACAAATTTTGACTTTGTTACTTCTTTTTTTCCTTTTTACTTCATTGTACTCTTCCTTCCACTTTGGATTTATGGGATCTACTTTACCTAGATTCATATGATGAAAAGCTACACATTTTTTTTTTTGTTTCTAATTTAGGCACTCAAATTAATAAATTTCGCTCTAGACATTACTTTAGCTACACACCCATACATTTTAATGCTTTTTTTCTTCTTTTTTTCTGTTAAGCATACTTTGTAATACCTCTTTTGATTTCTTCTTTGAAGAGTTTTGAAGTATATTGTTAATGTGCAGGTATTTGAGGCTTTTCTGGATATTATTATTGATTTTTCACTCTGTTCTTTTGTGGTTAGAGGACATATTCTGTATCATTGGAATTCTTTCAAATAATACAGTCTATCTTGGTGAGTATTCCATGTACACTGGAACTGTGCTCATTCTGCTGTTGTTTGGCAAAGAGTTCTATCGAGGTCAATTTGTCTTAAAGTCTGCTTTGTCTTATATGGATATTATCACTCCAGCTTTGTTGTTCCTATTTTTTGTCTGGTACACCTTTTTTAGTCATTTTCGATTTTATTTTTCCATAGGCTTATTTTTTTTTCACGTTTTTACTTAAATTCCAGTTAGTTAATGGTGTAATATTAGTTCAGGAGTAGAATTTAGTGATTCATCACTTCCATAACAACACCCAGTGCTCATCACAAGTGTCCCCCTTAATCCCCATCACCTATTTAGCCCATCCTCTGCTCACCACCCCTTACAGTAACCATCAGTTTGTTCTCTATAGTTAAGAGAAACTATTTTGTGTTTTTTCTCTCCCCCCCCCCCATATTCATCTATTTTGCTTCTTAAATTCCACATATAAGTGAAATCTTATGGTAGGTGTCTTTCTCTGGCTTATTTCACTTAGCATATTACTCTGTAGCTCCATCCACAGTATTGCAAATGGCAAGATTCCATTCTTTCTATGAGTAATATTCCATTGTATATATAGATATAGATATAGATATATAGATATATATACCGCATCTTTTTTCATCCATTCATCAGTCAATGGATATTTGGGCTTTTTCCATAATTTGGCTATTATTTATAATCCTGTTATAAACATCAGGTGCATGTATCCCTTGAATCAGTATTTTTATATCCTTTGGGTAAATACCTAGTAGTGTAATTGCTAGATTGTAGGGTAGTTTTATATATATATATATATATATATATATATATATATATAATTTTTTTTAAAGATTTTATTTATTTATTCATGAGAGACACAGAGAGAGAGACAGAGACAGAGACACATGCAGGCGGAGAAGTAGGCTCCATGCAGGGACTCCACCCCAGGACTCCAGGATCACATCCTGAGCTGAAGGCAGATGCTTAACCACTGAGCCACTCAGGTGTCCCAAGGTAGTTCTATTTTTTTTAACTTTTTGAGGAACCTCCGTACTATTTTCCACAGTGGCTGCACCAGTTTGCATTCCTGCCAACAGTGTAAGAGGGCTCCCCTCTCTCTGCATCCCCACCAATACCTGTTGTTTCCTGGGTTCTTAATTGTAGCCATCCTGACAGGTATGAAGTAGTATCTCATTGGGTTTTTGGTTTGTATTTCCCTGATTATGAGTGATCTTGAGCATATTTCATGTGTCTTTGTCCATCCGTATATCTTCTTTGGAAAAATGTCTGCTCATGTCTTCTGCCTATTTTTTAACTTGGATTATTAGTTTCATGGGTGTTGAGTTTTATAAGTTGGGAAAACTGGACGGCAACATGCAAAAGAATGAAACTGGACCACTTTCTTACCCTATACACAAAGACAAATTCAAAATGGATGAAAGACCTAAATGTGATACAGGAAACCATTATAATCCTAGAAGAGAACACAGGCAGTAACCTCTTTGACATGAACCGTAGCAACTTCTTACTAGATACGTCTCTTGAGGCAAGGGAAACAAAAGCAAAAATGAACTCTTGGGACTTCATCAAGATAAAAAACTTCTACACAGTGAAGGAAATAATCAGCAAAACCAGAAGGCAATTTAGAGAATGGTAGAAGATATTTGCAAATGACATATTTGAGAAAGGGTTACTGTCCAAAATATATATAGAAATCATTTTAGTTTTAACCTATGGTTTTATATTTAAAGTCTATCACTTAGAAGAAAACATACAGTTGGGTATTATTCTTTTATGTGGTCTGACAACCTGAATTTTAAAGATTTAATTCATTTATTTTAGAAAGAGAGCATGGGGGAGGGCCAGAGGGAGATGGAGAGAGAGAGAATCTCAAGCCGACTCCATGCTGGGCCTGGAGCCTTATGTGGCATTCCATCCCATGACCTGAGCCAAAATCAAGAGTCAGATGCTTAACTGATTGAGCCATCCAGGGGCCTCCTGACAGTCTGAATTTTAATTGGGGTGTTAAGTCCACTTAGACTAAATATATATGGATATGATTAGTCTTTTGTCTACCACTTTGCTGTTTGTTTTCTATGTAACACATATGTTTTTTGTTACTGTCCTGCTTTGTGGGGGGGGGCTTAATTAAATATATAAAGTTTTAATGTTTCAGACTTACAAAAATGTTGCAATTATAAAGTTTAACTATGTACACATCATCCCAATTCTCAGATGCTAACATCTTGCAAAACCACAGTACAGTACAGTCATCAAATCAGAAAACGAGCATTGTTGCAAAGCTGTAATAAAATCTACAGAAATGTCTGACTATTATTCAAAGGTCACCAGTTATCCTGCTAGTATCTTTTCTAGTCCAGGATCCAATCCAGGATCAGACATTGCATTTAGTTTTCATGGTTCCTTAGTTTGCTTTATTTTTCAATAGATCCTCAGTCTTTTTGTGTTTAATAACTTTAGCATATTTAAAGACTACCAGCCAGCTATTTTCTGGAAAGCCCTACATTTTGGGTTTCTTCATGATTAAGTTCATCTTACGAATTCTTGGCAGGAGTACCACATAAATGATGTTATATCCTTCTCAGTGCATCATATGAAAAAGCACATGGCATTGATTCATCTCCTTGGTGAGAATGTTAACTTTGGTCATTTGATTAAGGTAGCACCCACTAGGTTTCTCCATCATAAAGTTACTATTTTTAACTTTATGATAGGCCTCTTGAGGCACATGATGTAAGCCTATGTAATTATCCTGTTTTTTTTTTTTATCATACCTTGTCTACTAATTTTAGCATCCTTTGATGATTCTTACCTGCCTGAAGCAATTAGTACTGTTGCTTGCAAATGATTCCTTTTCTTTTTTTTTAAAGATTGAGTGACTGATTTTAAAAAGAGAGAGAGAGAGAGAATGAGAAAGCTAGAGAGGGGAAAGGAAGGAGAGAGAATCTCAAGCAGACCCCAAGCTGACCATAGAGCCTGCCATGAAGCTCAGTGTCATGACGCTGAGATCATGACCTGAGCTGAAACCAAACATCAGATGCTTAACCAGCTGCGCCACTCAGGCACCCAGCAAATTGCCATTTTTCTATTTCAATCATTCTTTCTATTTTTATTACTTGGAGGTTATACTGTGAAGAAGAACGTTCCCTTTCCCCCCATTTATTTATTAAATTATTATTCATCACTATAGGAACTTACGGATTTTTTTTATTTTATGGAGTACAATTTTCTTTTATTGACATAGATGTTATATTAGTTTCAGGTGTATGACGCAGTGACTTGCCGATTCTATATATCATGGATGCAGTGCTCACCATAGCAAGTATAGTTACCATCTGTCACCATACAATGTTATAACAATATTATTGTCTATATTCCTTATTCCATACTTTTTTCCTATCCTATACTTTTCATTCCTGTGAGCTTTTTTCTTTATTCTTTTCTTTTTCTGTGAAGTTTTTCCCTCTTAGTCTGCTTCTTCCATTTCACCTATCCCCCCCCACCCCCTCTCCTCTAACAATATTGATGGGCCTAGAGGGGATCATGCTAAGTGAAATAAGTCTGAAAGACAAATCCCATATAATGTCACTTACATAAATCTCGAAAAACAAAACAAATTAACAAACATTGTTCTTTACTTTATTGCTTACATTGTTCCAGATTGGACCACTTAGAACCCCTTCAGCTTGATTCTTGTGTCCTTTTCATATGTCCTTATCACTTCGTGTGCACTTCCTTATTATTTGGTACTGCAAGATGTTTCAGGCTCATGTTTTATTTTTCCTGCCCAAGCCCTGGAATCAACCATTTCCCCATGAATCCTTTTTTTTTTTTTTTTGCTAGTCCATGGTAAGTAGAACCCAAGACCTGGTGTTAATTGTGTTCATTGATAGCAGGGTGTCATTTTTAGTAGGCTGTCTCAATAGTCAGAGATATGTATGTATTTATGCATACATCTGCCTATTAATTTCTATATTTCTCTGTATATTCATTAAAAACCATGAGGTCATACTGAAATGACCAACTACTCAAATATCACAGTTCATCTTTTCTTTTCTTTTCTTTCTTTTCTTTTTTCTTCTTTCGTTTCTTTTTCTTCATTTTCTTTCTTTCTTTCTCTTTTCTTTGAGAAATATTACTCTTCATGCATGATGTTTTTACTTATTTGCTCAGTTCTAGAATACATTTGAAGTAATTTGAAAATTGATAACATCTACTCCTATGAAAAACAAACCTAGGGCTCCTGGCTGGCTCAATCGGTGGAGCCTCTTGATCTTGGAGTTGTTAGTTCAAGTCCCAGATTTGGTGTAGAGACTACCTAAAAGCAAAATCTTCAGGGGGGCCTGGATGGCTCAGTCTGTTCAGCATCTGACTCTTGGTTTCAGTTCAGATCATGTCTTACAGTTGAGATCGAGCACCAGATTGGGCTCTGCGCTCAGTGAGGAGGCGGCTTCAGTTTCTCTCTCTCTCTCTCTCTCTCTTTCTCTCAAGTTAAAAAAAAAATCTTAAAATAAAATAAAAAAATAAAATCTTTAAAAAGGCCTATTAACTACAGTACAGTGTTTGTGTAAGGCCATTTTTGTCTTTGCTCCTAGAAAAATAGTCATAGCATTCTTTCCCAAAGTTAGGAAGTCCTTCATTGTGGTTGTGAGATTGTCTTATAAGACAGCTATGTTTATTTGATTGTTTGTATTCCAGTTTGGGTCCCAGTCCTCATCTTTGTGGATTTTTAATATTAATGTCATTGTTATTGATTTTAAGAGATATTAACCAAAATCTAATGGTAAGCAGTATATTTAAAAATCATACTTAAGAGAAACTTCACTTCCCATTCTATCTTACCCATTCTAATTATTCCAACATTTTCCATGTTTGACCCACTCTCTTTATATAAATGACCTCATTAGTTTGGGTTTATTCTTTGTGCCTTTCCTTTTGTCAAATGAGTGTGTGTTTGTGAGTGTGTAATTTTCTTTATTCCCTTTCTTACATAAAATATAGCATATTATAGATAATCTGTACTTCATTTTTTTAAAAATTTTTTTTTTTTATTTATTTATGATAGTCACACAGAGAGAGAGAAAGAGGCAGAGACACAGGCAGAGGGAGAAGCAGGCTCCATGCACCGGGAGCCCGATGTGGGATTCGATCCCGGGTCTCCAGGATCGCGCCCTGGGCCAAAGGCAGGCGCCAAACCGCTGCGCCACCCAGGGATCTCTGTACTTCATTTTTATGGATGATATAGTTTCAAAATCACTTATGTCTTTACAGAAGTCATTCTTGTCCTTTTTCTGCAGCTGTATCATATTGAAAAATATGGATTACAATAATTTATCTAATCACTCTTCTCTGTGTGGGAATTCAGGTCACTTTCAATATATTATAATTACAAATAATGCTGACATTTATATCCTTGTGCATATATTTGTTATTCTTGGAGATATATCTTCAGGGTAACTTCCCCAATGTAGAATTGCTATGTCAAATAGAAAGTGTATCTGTACTTTTGTTGGATTTTACCAAATTTTCCTCCCACAGAATTTTATCAGTTCTCATGCTAACTGGCAGTTTTTATAGATCATTTTACTGCAGTGTCACTAACATCATTTGTTGTCATTTTAATAAATTTTTGTCAGTCTGATTGGTGGCAGATTATTTCTTAGCATGGTTTTAATTTGTCCTTCCCCACATGTGAGTGAGAATGGACATCCTCTCACGTGTTTCAGAACCAGTTTTATATCTGCTTTTGCAAATTTTTTTTGTTTGTATCTTTTCTCCATTTTTTTCTGTCAAGATATTAAGGGTAGTTTCCTCTTGATTTTGAGATGTTCACATATATTAGGGATATTGACTCTTTCTATATGACATATGGTGCAAATATTTGTTCCCAGTCTGGCAGTTACTTTCTGAGTTACTTATAGTGAGTGTTTATCTGTTTCCTGAGAAACAGTTTTTTAATATTCACATAGCCAAAGTTATCAATATTTTTTCTTGTTGCTTGGATCTTGAGCCATAGCAAGAAGACTTAGATGTATACATAGGATAGACAGAAATTCACCCATGGTTTCTTCCAGTGTTGGTGCTATTCAGCTTTTACATTTAGATACCTAATTTATTTGGAGTGGTGTGTGTGTGTGTGTGAGGTAGTTATGATTGTATCTTTTCCAAAATCCTCACCATTTTTTTAAAAAGTCCACCTTTGCCCCAGTGTTGAGATGCCACATTAATCACATACTGAATTTCCATATGTAGTAGGATCGGTTTTTGGCATTTCTATTCTCTCACACTCGTCTTTTTATTCATGTGTCATAAAACTCTTTTGTTTTATTTAATGGGACTTTAGAGTATGTTTTAATGTCTGATAGGGCTAGTGCCCCCTTGGAGTTTTGCCTTTTTTGTATTATCCTTGTTCTACTTGCATGATTGTTTTCTATATAGATTTTATTAAATTTGTCTTTCTTATCAACTTCTCAGGCTCCGTTAAAATGTGAATAAATATTCCTATTAGAATCACATTAAATTTATAAGTTAACAGAGATAATGAACATCTTTATGATGTTGATTCTTCCTGTCCAAGAATAGAGCATATTTTTTTAAATATTTTATTTATTTATTCATGAGAGACAGAGAGAGAGAGAGAGAGAGAGGCAGAGACGCAGGCAGAGGGAGAAGCAGGCTCCATGCCAGGAGCCCGATGTGGGACTTGATCCCTGGTCTCCAGAATCACGCCCTGGGCTGAAGGCGGCGCTAAACTGCGTAGCCACCCAGGCTGCCCCAAGCATATCTTTCAATGTGTCCAGGTTTACTTATATGTCTTTCAAGTGTTTTAACATTTTCTTCATATAAGTTTTGCACTTCTTATGTACGTTTTATTCCTAAGAAGGTAATCTCTGGTGTAGTTGTAAATGATATTTTCTGTACTGTTATTTCCCCTAACTTGTAATTGTTTTTCTGTATGAAAGCTAACAATTTCTATATATTAATTTTATATCTTGCTATATCGTACTGAATGTTTTTATTGTTTCAATTAGTTTTATCATTGAATCTTTAGAGATTTTTAGATGTGCTATCAGAGCATCTGAAAATTGAGATTGGTTCACTTCTTTACCACTTATTATACCTCAGATTGATTTTTCCTCCCTTGTCGAGTTTCATTGACTAATACCCTCTAGTTCAATGTTAAATAACGACAAAAAATCTGAACAGACAACTTACCAAAAAAACAAATGCAGATAGCAAATAGGCAAATGAAAAGATACTCCACATCACATGTCCTCAGAGACATGCAAGTTAAAACAACAATGGGCCACCACTATACTGGTATTAGAATGGGTGAAATACAAAACACTGACAACACCAAATCCTGAGGAGGATGTGGGGAGCAACAGAATTCTTATTCACTGTTGGTAGGAAAGCAAAAATAGCACAGTCCCATTGGAAGATAGCTTGGAAGTTTCTTACAAAATTAACATACTCTTACCATATGATTCAGCAATCTCATTCCTTGGTATTAACCCAAATGAGTTGAACACTTATACCTACACAAACATCCACACATAATGTTGATAGCAGCTTCACGATTGCCAAAGCAGCCAATGATGGCCAAAACGTGGAAGCAATTAAGGTATCCTTTAATAGGTGAACGGATAAATAAAATGTGGTAAGTCTGTACATTGGAATATTATTCGGTGTTAAATAGAAATGAGTTATCAGGTCATCAAATGACATGGGGGAAACTTAAATGCTTATTACTAAGTAAAAGGTACCAACGTGAAGAGGCTATAGACTAGCACGATTCCATCTGACATTCAGGAAAAGGCGAAAGAGTGGAGACACTAAGATTAGTGATTGCCAGGGGTTTAGGGGAAGAGGGATGAATAGGTGGAGCTCAGGGGATTTTAGGGCAATGGAACTATTTTGTATGCTACAATAATGATGGATCAATGTCATTATGTGGTTGTCTAAATCCAAAGAATATATAACACCAAGAGTGAACCAAAGGCAGAGGGCTGGATGAAGATAAACTCCTGAATGTGTGCCCCGCTCCCCCGCCGTCTATGGGCTAATAGGTGGTCTGATCTTGGGGTCAGATACCCTCCTCTGAAGATCACAACTAGTACGGGGGTCTTCCGATGCTCCTAGAAGGCTGCAAAACCCAATCCTTCTCCTAGTTTCTGGGGCCGGGCCTTGTGTCTGGCCAGTCTGTGACTGCCACTTTGTCAGGGCATAGAAGATTTGTAAATTCATTTTCTACTCTCCATCCTACTTTTGTTTTAGTTATATATCATTAGTCCTTTCTCTTGACGTTTTTCCAGTGTTCACTCTCAGAAAGGACTTATGATGAAAAAATATCCTCATGCTCTTGCATGTGTGAAGCTGTTTTTCTAAAGCCCTGATAATTGAAGGGCAGCTTGAATGAACACAAAATCCTCTATCGCACTTTATTTCACTGTGATTTTTCAAGTTGTTTCTACATTGTTGCCTTGCTTACTATGTTTTTGAGAAGTCTGATACCAGTTTAATTCTTTTGCTCTTATAACTCATTAAAATGTATCCTGCTTAGAAAGACAAATACTGTATGATTTCACTCATATGTGGAATTTAAGAAACAAAACAGATAAATCTATGGGAAGGGGGAAAGAAGAAAGAGGGAAACAAATGGTAAGAGACTCTTAAATATAGAGATGAAACAGGGTTGATGGAGGGCAGTGGGTGGGGGATGGGCTAGATGGGGGATGGGCATTAAAGAGGGCATTTGTGATGAGCACTGGGTGTTGTGTGTAAGGGATAAATCACTAAATTCTACTCTCGAAACCAGTATTACACTAGGTGTTAAATAACTAGAATCTAAATACAAATTTGAAGAAGAAAAAAAGGAAGAAACATAAAACAAAACAAATTAATTTATCTTACTTAGTGTTTCCTTAATTTCTCGAGTCTGTAAGTCAATATTTTTAAAAAGATTTGAGAAATTTCAGCTATTATTTGTTCAATTTTTCTACCTCACTCTCTCCTTTCTTTCTTTCTGGAACTCCAGCTACGTGTGTTTGTGACTTGACATTTTTCCACAAGTCACTGCGGCTCTGTTTATTTCTTTTTAATCACGATTTTTTTCTCTGTCCTGCAAATTGTATAGATTCTATTAATTTCCCTTCAGGTAACTGACTCTCTAATTTCGTGGGCCCAGTGTTCTAGTATGCTCATTCAGTGAATTTCTAATTTCAGATGGCTTTTTTTCAGGTCTCTTTTCTTCCCATTTTTTAAAGTTTTAATTTTGTTATTAATACCTGTTTTCTCTTCACTCATTATGGTAGTATCTTATGCCATATGAAATGCATCTCACTGTGCTAAATGATTAATTCTGCAAGGACTAGTGTGACCCAAGATCCTCTGCCACTTAGGACATATCCATATTGAGTTAATTGAAAGCCCTTGTATCCTAGTCATGTCATCTCGAGTATCTTGGTATTGGCACCTATTAACTTTCTTTTTCTTCACTATTTTCCTATTTCCCGACACAGGAAATAATTTTTAGTTAGAAACTAGGTATTGTTGTTGATACATTGTATACTGTAGAAAATCTTGATTCTGTCCTCTATCTTTGAAGATGACTGATGTCTCTCCTGGGAGATAGTAAAATCCAATTTCTTCCCAGTCTCCCATACAATAGAAAGGATCTGAAACCTCTGATTAGCTCTTTCAGACTTCCAGCTGTTACTTTCTGGTCTCCTTCACTCAAAAGCAGGTCAGGAATTAGGGAGTTTGAGTGAAGCATGTATGTACATTTGGAGGCTCTCTCTCTCTCTCTCCATTCTGTCCCTCCCTCCCCTAAGATTTCCCTACTCCGTTCAGTGTTACTCTAGCTGCCCCAACCTCCTCTGCTCAAGCTAATATAACCTCAACCTCCTGCTTAACACGTGGCCTTCCTATGCAGCATGGATGGAGGATTGCCTTTAGACTGAATTCTATACAAATGTGCATCTTACTGCCTTGAGGTCCCTCCATTAAAGGTTGAACTCTTTCCATTTTTCTGTGCTTCTACACACTTTTGTGGGCCTTGTGTGGTAGACAGAACGATCCCCAAAAGGTCCAAATTCTAATCACTGGAACCTGGAATATGGCAAAGGAGAATTAAGGATGCATATGGAATTAAAGTTGTGAATCAGCTGATCCTGAGATGCAGAGATTCTCCTGATTGTCCCAGTGTGACCACAGGGTCCTTGTATAAGTGGAAGAAGAAGGTGGAGGAGACGTAGTTAGAGAGATAGCATTTTTAGAAATACTTGACCAACCATTGCTGGCTTTGAAGACGGTCATGAGTCAGGGAATGCGGGCGCCTTTGGAAGCTGAAAAAGGCGAGGACATATACTCTCCCATAGAACCTCCAGAAAAGAACATTGCCTTCCTGACACCTTGATTTCAGCACAGTGAGATCCGTTTCAGATTTCTGACCTCTAAAAGTGTAAAATAAAAATAGATCCTAGTATTTTAAACAATATCTTACAGTGTTTACAATGATTAATTCTGCAAGGATTGGTGTGATACAAGATCCTCTGCCAGAACTGGAAGTTTGTGGCTTTAAATCTATTATTTCATGTAAGTATTTATAAATTAATCCTTCCTTCCAAAGAATCATGTTTAGTATCATTCAGAATCATATAATTAGTTAATTATTAGCAGAGTTTCTGTTTTCTAATTTTTCTTTTATACCTTAACTTACTCAATTAAGTGAATTTGGTGCCTGTACATTGGTGAGAATTGACCACAGAACTTGCAGACAGAAGTTCCAGTATGTTCTAACACTTAGTTCCCTCTTCTTTACAATGGGAAAATGAATCCTTTCACTTTCTTATTTGTTAGTGAACATGAATGAGATACTGCATGTGAATGTTTTGCAAAGCACTGTGTAAATGTAAGGCATGATTGATGTGGTGAGTTTGTGCCCCATGAGTAAGATGAAGAAGCCATACAAAATGTTGAATGTGGAGAAATACAAAGGGATCGCAGAATTGAATTAATTTTAACAGAAATAAAGACATCTTGGACATTTCACAGTACAAAATATGATTTTTCTCTCTTCAGTCTAAAATCCCAAGCAGTGTAAAATCCAAGCAAAGGCCAAGGATGTCTAACTAGGCAGCAAGGGGTAAAACGTGCCAATCCTAAAATATCAGTGTCTGGGGCAGCCTGGGTGACTCAGTGGTTTAGCGCCTGCCTTAGGCCCAGGGTGCGATCCTGGAGTCCCGGGATCAAGTCCCGTGTCGGGCACCCAGCATGGAGCCTGCTTCTCCCTCTGTCTGTGTCTCTGCCTCTCTCTCTCTCTCTCTCTCTCTCTCTCATGAATGAATAAATAAAATCTTAAAAAAAATCGAGAAAAAATGCTATAATTTCTTTGGAACCATAAAGCTTCATAAATCACACTTCTACAACCCTTTTGTACTACCTTCTTTTCACCTAACTTTTCCTGTAATCTCACCCTATCTTGCTTCGCCTTTTGTTATTCTCGACTTGCATATTCATCGTCAGTATCACTGCCCAACTTTTCTGACTGGATCACTGGAATGCATGTTCCTGATAAGCAAATTACCTTTCCCCTTATACTTTACTGCACTACACTAATATAGATACGTAGACAGATTCAAAAAAAAATTAGAGATGTATGGATATATAGATAGGTTGTTTTTTTAAAGATTTTATTTTTAAGTTAATCTCTCCACCCAGCATGGGGTCCAAACTTACAGCCCCCCCCCCAAAAGTGTACAACTGAGCCAGTCAGGCATCCCTAGATATATTCTATTTATAGATTGAAAATATATTTATATTCTCTATAGAGTTATGTATATTCTAAGTGTATTCTGTACATGTATCCTATATATATTCTATATCTATTCTACAAAGAATGTGTAGAATGCTTCTATCTAGTCATATTTATGCTCATTTATAAAATCTAAATATTCTTTGTGTAAAACATTTTCAGGGAACTTCACTCTTTTTGCTCTACTACCCTTTAGCCTCTGTGATTTAGTTAGGTCAGATATTCTCCAGGACAGCCTTTTTATATTCACTGAAAACTTGACAACTATGTTTATTTTAGAGTTTTACTTACTTTACAACTCTGTCTAGTTCTGTCACTAACAGGCTGGCTAATATCAAACTTGAATGACCCACACCAAAACCTAGTATTTCATTTTCTTTACCTCCTCAACTCCAATGACCCCATTCCGTTCCAGCCATCCACTCCCAAGCTCATAATGTACTTTTGTTGTTGTTGTTGTTGTTGTTACCCATGATATTAGTTTGGATCCTCAAAAAAAGCAGATGCTAATAAGGATTAAATGTGCAAGAGTTTATTAGGAGAAATGCCTGTGTGAATGTAACTAGAGGGGCTGGGGAGGCTGAGAAAGCTGTCAAATTGCTATGCCAGATATGACCTCAACTGGAGGATAGATGGAAAGAAGGTTGGGTGAAGGCGACTTAGACTGCAGTGCGTTCTGTGGAAGGTTTGGCAGAGCCATGGGGTACTCCTTGAACCAAAGTCAGCTAGCACAGGAGCCCCATAATCTTCCCGGAGTGGGTCTGCCTTCATATCTTCCTTAGTATTCAAATATTCGGAGAAGATGATGGAGGTGGGGGGCGGGGTGGTGAGTCTTGGCACCAACACAAGAATAGATCTCGAGTGCAGCAGCTGAGGCCCTTGGTTATTTATGCTCCTTGTAGTAGGAGGTGTGTGAGGTGCATTCTTCTGGCTACCATCATCTACCCCTTAACCCATTCAGCTCTGTGTGTCCACAAGGAGAAGATCCTGCAGAGTTCCTGTGGACATTTCTTTTTGAAGGAGAATTCAGGAGAAGGTAGTTAGTGGGATGGACAATGACCCCAGTCACTGCAGTTGGTCCTGGGACACAACTGCCACTCATCCTCTCTTTCATGCTCTATCCATTCTGAATTCCCCTGGCCTTCGGCTGGTCCTGGTTCTTCTCTGGTGGTGGAACCCAAACCTCAGTGGTATGAGTCCCACTGTCTGAGATTGCTGCTCTTCTTTATTCAGTTACAATGGGGCAATGGAGTACTAGGAGGTACCCACGTGGATCACCTGGGATACACACGTAACTCTTCCCTGTCGTCATTGTGTAAAAGCCTCCCTGCTTCCTCAAGAACACCAGGTTCCATTACCCTTGCCAGGACGGTGACTCATCCTCTCACTTTCTGGTCCCTGGGCACTAGGAGTCCAAAGTGCCATAGAATCAGCTCTGACATGTAATTCATTAGGAACCTTGCTGTGTCCCTTGTAAAAGTGGCCCCACTTTGGGAAACAGGACCTCCAGCCTTGCAGAGCACAGAGTTGAGGGGCCAGTGGGTCATTAAGAGTAAAGGTAATTAGGGCTATTCTTTCTTCCAACCCTAGGTTCCCAAATTCAAGGATCCTTAATATTGGGGGTAGAGCACCATATTGAGGTGTCTGTTTTAACAAATACTCTATACCTTCACAATTTTCCTGTCTATCTTCAGAGTGTTTCTTTTTTTTTTTTTAAGATTTTATTATTTATTCATGAAAAAGAGAGAGAGAGAGAGAGAAGCAGAGGGAGAAGCAGGCTCCATGCAGGGAGCCCAACGTGGGACTCGATCCTGGGTCTCCAGGATCACACCCCTGGCTGAAGGCGGCATTAAACCGCTGGGCCACTGGGGCTGCCCCAGAGTGTTTCTTCTTTGCTAATAATTCAGTTGTACCTTTAGAAGGCTGTTCCAGAGTTCTCTGAGACTAACTGTCTCTGCATGGTGTGGTATGTCATATGACTGGTGGACCAGTGGTCATTGGTCTACTCTTTCGTTGGGAAGGATTAGTCTGGTCAGATGCTATGCTGTGTGGGATAGCAGGCCTATAGATCAGGAATTCCATAAGCCCACAGATTGTGGTGCTGGCTGGAGCTCTGCAAGCAGGAAAGGCAAACTCATGCCTTGAATAATTATCTATTCCTGTGGAGGATTAACTACTGGCCCTTCCACGGTAAGAGAGCCTCAAATAGCCAATGTGGCCACTAGGTGTCTTCAGGGAATACTGCTATACTAGGGGCTCAGTATTGGTCTCTGTTGCTGACAATTTTATTTTATTTTATTTATTTTATTTTATTTTATTTTATTTTATTTTATTTTATTTTATTATTATTATTATTATTTTGTTGTTGCTGACAATTTTAATATCGAGAGGCAGCAGTAACAAGATCAGCCTCCTTAAGTTGGAGTCTCTGCCACTGGGCCACACATAGCTTTCATCTCTGCTACCACAGACACGTTCACGTGCCCATTCTGTCAGTTTTGGAATGCCCAATGATGAAGGCTGACTAAGGGGAACTGGCTGAGTTATTTTGTCAACTTGGTTGTGTAGTGTTTCTTCTAAAGTAAATGCTTTCTGCTGGGTATTGACTTATGACACAAACATGTTCACACTTTGTCCTCTCATGTGCCCAGCCACATGCCTCTACTGCTAAACTCCTTGCCTTGTGTATCTGTCTTTCTTCTTCCAGGTCTCCAAACATTTGGCCAGGCCATTGGTTGCTGCCATGTACCTCAGTCATTACTACGCTCTAGCGGTGGTATTATAAATGGCATGGTAGCTATAATCAGGGTTTACACTTGCTTAATTAAGCCTTTGGTAGTCTATAGTCATTCTCCAGGATCTGTGAAGTTTCTGTAGTGGCCACCTTGGTGAATTCATTGGAGGTATGATATGGACCACTATCTCAGCATCTTTTAGGCCTAAATAATTGCCATAATTTCTACCTCCAATAATATATATATATATATAATTTTTAATTTAATATCTTGTCTGGGGTGGACGGGGAGCATTTTCAGTGATTCCCTACTTGGCCTTCCCCAGTATATTTCTTACTCCAAGCCAAGGACCCAATGTGGGGATTACTTCAAATGTCAATTATATCCATTCTGATTATATACTTTGCATCTGGGTAAATGACTACTGGGCCCGCTGTGAGCCAGACTTTAGGCAGGACTCTATTTATTACTTGATTTTCATGTGGCCTTACCCCACAGGATAGCTGCAATGATTCTTTGGCCTCTGTGTATCAATATCAACGCACATTTTCTGTCTAATAGTTCTTGAAATGTCTGGTTATTCCCATTTTATCAATTACTTGAGTAAATAGCTGTAGGTCTTTTTGGGCAAGGACTGGGGGAATTGTCATGGCATATATTTTCTATGGTGTGCTGAAGTCTCTTCCCCTAGAGATTCAGATTCCTCTTCAGTCAGTGGATTCTAGAACTGAAAATTAGCTCAGGTCTGGGAACTGAAAAAGAGATTGTGACTTTATTTGGGTGACCTCTCTCTGCCTTCTACTTTTCCATTCTTACCTTTTTCTGGTTGTAAATATTAAGCAGCACCCTTGTTGTCTGCCCTTTGTTTTGCCCCCTAGTTACACCCTGCTCTGTTAACAGTCTGTAGCTCGCTGTGGGTCAAACCCTTTCAGTGCTCCTCCAGTCTTATTGGTAATTATGGTAAATGTGGCCTTTCTACTTCTGGTAGTTAAGCACTATCACTTAGCCTCTGTTATATCATGGTTCCATCATCACCATGGCCATTAATGAGTCCAGCTCTGCAAGTGCCTTTCCTAATATTAACCCAACCTTAATGAGGAGAACCACACTGACATTCTTTTTTTTTTTTTTTTTAAGATTTTATTTATTCATGAGAAACACACACAGAGAGAGAGAGAGGCAAAACATAGGCAGAGGGAGAAACAGGCTCCATGCAGGGAGCCAGATGTGGGACCTGATCCCAGGACTCCAGGATCGTGCCCTGGGCTGAAGGTAGGTGCTCAACTACTGAGACACCCAGGCGTCCCCACACTGACGGGGGGGTGATGCTTGTGTCCCTGTCATCAGTACAATCTTGATGACCTTGGTGAATGGTAGATACATTGGCTCCTCTCAGGGAATACAAATCTGTTGTGGAGCTCTGGCTTTAATATATCCATTCCTGGATGTCCACTTCCCTAAGCTTCTTTATTTTCTCTTTTGCTCTTGCAGGGAAATGAATACATGTCTTCTTTGCCGTGATTTTTTTTTCAGGGCTTCTAAGAGCCATCCTAACAGCAAGTATGCCCTATTTCATGGAGTCCTTGCTAGGATTAAATCTCATGCCCCAACAAAATTTACAAAGTCAATGAATTCTTGCTTATTCATCCTTACTTCTGAGTCCATCAAGTACCCTCAAAATAGAGTCCATCGAGTATTTCCCCAGTTCCTGTGTTTCTTTAGGTATATAATCTCTTAAATGTCTTATCAGTCCCAGTTTGTCCACAGTCAGATTATACTGGAATTTGGGGCTCCTGGGTGGCTCAGTCAGTTGAGCGTCTGACTTTTGATTTGGGCTTATGTCATGATCTCAGGGTTGTGAGACTGAGCCTCACATTGGGCTACACTCTCAGTGGGGAGTCTTCTTAAATATTCTCTCCATCCCTCTCCCTCTGCTTCTCCCCCCACCCCAACTATCTCTTTCTCTTTCTCAAATAATTAAATAATTCTTTTTTTTAAGATTTTATTTATTTATTCATGAGAGACACACAGAGAGAGGCACAGACATAAGCAGAGGGAGAAGCAGGCTCCCTGTGGGGAGCCTGATGTGGGACTGGATCCCAGGACCCCGGGGTCACGACCTGAGCCGAAGGCAGACACTCAACTGCTGAGCCACCCAGCTGCCCCTAATTAAATAATTCTTAAAAAAAAAAATTATACTGGAATTTGACACTAAGTTATAAGCCTGGTGGCCAGGAGAGTAGATGGGAGAAACTCCAAAGGGGACCAATTGCCTTGGGGGAGAGAAGCTTCTGCAGTCTCTTGAATTACAGAAGTACTAGGCATTATACGGGAAGAGTGGGCCATCTACATAGGCCTAGTACATTTGTGTGTGTGGAGTATGGGAGGGCTGTAGAGTAAGTATGCTCAGGACAGCCATCTAGATGTGTCCTTTCATGTTTTCAGGATACTAGATTTTCCCTATCAGGGTCCTGACCTTCACATAACAGACCTGCTTTGGTGTCTCTGGAGTTCTGCAACTCTCACAATGAGTTGTTCAGCTTGCTGTTTCATTGTGTCTTGGCCTTCTGCTGCAGGTGATGAGGGCCTCTTTTTATCCTACCACTGAGGCCCCCTGGTTCCTGCACTTAGCTATTAACTGCTTGTTAACAGCTCCAAGTCTCTCATTATCTGTATGCAGTATGTCAACACAGCTTAGCATTAACCAGCCAACTCCACCATCTTTGTAGGCACTCTCCTGCTCATATATTCCAAATGCCTGCTTGCTTGCACCTGCTACAGCACCCTCCTTTACTGAGTTATTTTCCAAGGTTACCACAGGCGAAATATTTAACAATTGAACAACTTTTTTGTGACAAGAACTCTTCATGGTACCGAGGAAGGTTGTGTCCTCCTCACCTTTAGTGTGGGGTGAGGTGGGGTAGAGATGGAAGGGTATGTGAACCAGTTAGAAATCCTTATCCTATTCACTCTTGTTTTGGACCATTCTGGGTACCACTTATTTTAGCCTGGGTCCTCTGCTTCTTGGAGAAGACTGAATGTACAAAGATTTTATTAGGGGACTGACTATGAAAGGGAATATGGAGTGAGCTGGGGAAACCGGAAGAGCTATCAAATCTCCTGACAGCCAGGGAAGAAGAGAGAGACAGAAAGTTGGGTGGAAGCAATCTAGACTGTGGTGCACTCTAAAGAACTTTGGGCAAAACCATCAGGACCAACCAAAAGAGATCAACAAAGGCGTCCTTTTTCTCCCAGGAACATGCCCATCTTAGTTTTATTCAGTCATGGGTGGGGAGCAGCATGTGAGAGGTGTGGCCTTGGCACAAACTTTAGGTAGATTTCAGGGCAAAGCAGCAGCTGGGGTCTTTGTTCAATTACATTTCTTATTATAAAAGAAGCCTAAGAAGGACATTTTCATTGTTGCCACACCCAAACATACTCAGTACCCCCAACCTTAAAATCTAAAATGATGAATGATGGTATAATTTGTAGTCCAAGACAGGATGCTTTTGAGAATGAAAGGGGGAGGTCTGTTAGAAATTATACTAGGACTGTCCCAGGCACACTGTATAGTCACAGTATCCTTTGTTTTTAAAATCATTTTCTGTGCATATAGTGTTCTCATTTTCTTATATCTTACCGCTATGATTGTCAAACCTTGCTGATTTCTCCCAATCTATCCAACTCTTTCATGTCTATTTTTTTTTTCATGTCCATTTAAAGCTACCAATCAAAATTGTACTTCACGGTCTGTCCAATAAATGATCCCTTTGATTACCACTAAACTCTTTTGTCCTCTTGCCCTTCATCTACAAGCATGCAGAGACATCCTAATTCTGACTCCTTTGAAATGGCTACTGAGCAACGCTGGTCAGAGTCACACTTCAGTGCACATTTGTATCACTACAAATTCATGACCTTCAAAATTATCTCTAACATCAGCATAGCTACTGTTCACCAAGAAAAGCCATTTAGTATGACTCCCCTGTAATTGTTCGATGCTTTCTATAGATATTTTCATGCTGGTAGCCACTAGACTTAATGCTTTTCTTTTCATCCTATAGAAAGTTGCATTTCCTCTGGTGCATTGCTGGCCAGTCCTTGTAGAATTTTATTCCATTACTCATTTCCTATTTTCTATTGTCAACCTCCTCCGTGCTTCCATGCTTCTAAATTTCCCCTTTGTGTATGAACGTGAACATTACTGTGTCTCTTTAACCCAAACATTAAGCGAAAATTTCTTTGACTTTGCACCTTTTAACTCCCACAGTTTCATTCTCTTTCTCTTCACAGACATAGTTCTTGCAAGTATCTATATATACAATTTCCACTCCTTTACCTCCCTTCACATTCCAACCCATCTCAATCCAACCCCTTTGCTCCATCATTCCACTGAAATTATTTCACTAAGGTTATTGTGGTAAATTAAATGGTCATAGTTTCTTTTAGCTTCTCCCATCAAGAGGTGACTTTTTCCGATTTCTTTTTTTTTTTGGAGTCCAATTTGCCATCATATAACATAACACCCACTGCTCATCCCACCAAGTGCCCCCTCTCAGTGCCCACCACCCAGTCACCCCAACTCCCTGCCCACCTCCCTTTCCACTACCCCTTGTTCGTTTCCCAGAGTTAGGTGTGTCTCATGTTTTGTCTTTTTCCCCATTTTTGATCAATGCCGGCAATATGATTTTTTGACTAATGAAGTGTGGCAGAGGTGACATACTACTTCTGATTTTAGATCTCAAGAGGCCTTGTAGAAACCACATGGAGAGAACCAAGGCATCCTGGCCAAAGCCTGAAGACCACCAAACATGTGAGCAAGGCTGTATTATGCAGACCAGCCTCTGTTGGTCTCATAATTGACTGGAGCCAAATAAGTAAACCCAAGCAAGCCCAGCAGAAGAAGCATACATCTGAGCACAGCCCAAATTGGGGCCCCTCAGAACCATGACTTCATAAATGACTGTTACTTTGAGCAATTAGGTTTCAGGGTAATTTTGCTACACGGCAAAATTTAGTTGAAACAAATACCAGTGGTACCACCTGCAAAACATTATGTGTATTATTTAATCTAAATCTTAAAATAGCTCAGAAGTAAGTGCTATTTTCCCTGCTTTTGACAATGAGCTACCAAAGCTCAAAGGAGTAATTTGAATAAGGTACTGCAGCTTCTGTGGGAGAACCAACATCTTTCGTCAAGCATTATATTTGACGAGTCTGAAAATTACAATCATTCATTTTTCTTCAAATTTAACTCTGTTGGCAATCACAGTTGTGAGATGTTAATTCTATGTAATTCTATACTGCTGCTTAATATGTGGATCATTCAAATAGGTTTTTTTTTTTTTTTTTTTTGTCACTTATCAAACCCAGGGGTGAACAAATCTATGCCCATTGAAAATCTAACTTCATTGTCTTAGTAACAGTCTTTGGGCTTCACTTTTTCTTCTAAATATCAATCGTGTTTGAGCGAAATGATTTTGTGATTTGGGGTTCTCTAGGGATGCACAGAATTATTTTTTAAAGGTTTTATTTATTTATTCATGAGAGACACAGAGAGAGGCAGAGACACAGGCAGAAGGAGAAGCAGGCTCCATGCAGGAAGCCCAATGCAGGACTTGGTCCCAGGACCCCGGGATCATGCCCTGAGCTGAAGGCAGATGCTCAACCATGGAGCCATCCAGGTGTCCCAAGAGATGCACAAAATTAAATTATATTCTGGTATATACATTTTTTATATCAAATCTATGGTAAATACACTCTGGCTGGAGTATCTAATTGCAAAAATAGTCATGTTTGTCCATAATACAGATCGAATGTTTAATTTGGGTAGGCAGCTTTGCTTGGTTTTGTTGTTTGTTTTCATTTAGTTTAATAACTATTAGTAAAGATTGCAATACTCATGTAGTCTCTCTAGATTTCACTCTATCGTCTCAACCATTTTTGACATACTTGACTATTCACTTTAATCCAGAATACTGAAGTTTTTGGAATTTATTTGAAGATAAATGATTCCTAATCTAATGAGTGCTCAAGAGTAATGCAATCAATAGATTCAACAATGCCAAGAATACTTAGCAAGAAATGCTGTATTTTCCTTGTTTATTACCATTCAGACTTCAGTCTTGGTCCCCGAAAACAATGTCACTTAGAAAATGGTATAATCAATTATATAAACATAGAAATATAATTATATAAATTATATAATACATCATTTGCCCAGATATCCCTGGGTGTACACTTAAAATGCCCTCTTCTCTATCTTTTTTTAAAATTTTTAACATTAATTATTCATGAGAGAGAGGCAGAGACACAGGCAGAGGGAGAAGCAGGCTCCTCCATGCAGGGAGCCCGATGTGGGACTCGATCCCGGGACCCCAGGATCACGCCCTGGGCTGAAGGTGGAGCTAAACCGCTGAGCCACCCAGGCTGCCCAAATGCCCTCTCCTCATCTTTCACTTAGCAGAGACCCTCTTAACTTAGAGCCCAGATAGCACCTCTTCTGTGGTACGTAGTCAGCTGTGACCACATGTGAGGCACTATTTTAGGTGCCGGAGACAGAAAGGAAAATAAGAAGAAAATTTCACCACATCTTCTTTTTATGAACTTATAGAATATACAGGTGACAAACAAAAAAATATAATACTTTAAGGTAAATGCTACAGAGAAAATAAAATGAGGTCAAAGTCACAGTGAGTACTTCTGTGTGTATGTGCATGTGTGTGCGTGCGTGCGTGTGTGTGGAATTGAAGGAAGGTCATTTAAAAAGTGTGGTCAGGGAATGATTCCTAGAAGAGCTGCCATTTGAACTGAAGCGTGCATGCCAAGAAAAAGCCACTCATCCAGAAAACCTTGCAGTGGACTCATTAAGGCAAAGGAACAGCAATTTGCAAGGCCACAAAGTAAGGATGAGATTGGCTAATTGGAGGAATAGAATGGAGACCAGTGCAGTTGGGGGTAGATGTGTGAGGCAAACAGTGGTAGGATATTTTATTTTATTCTTTTTTAAAGATTTTATTTATTTATTTATTCATGAGAGACAGAGAGAGAAAGTCAGAGACACAGGCAGAAGGAGAAGCAGGCCCCCTGTGGGAAGCCTGATGCGGGACTCGATTCCAGGACCGCGAGATCACAACCTGAGCCAAAGGCAGGCACTCAACCACGGAGATTTTAATAAGAGATCTAGAAAGGAGATTTGGGCTTGTTGAGAGTTTGGATTTTAGTTTATGTGCAAATAAATACCTTTGGAGAATTTAGTGAGGAGGAAGATGTGACTGTATTTACATTGAGAAAATACTATTTGGGGTGCTATGTGGAGAATGGATTGTGGAAACACAAAATGGAAGCGCAGGGACCAGTTTAGAGGTTACTTAACAATCAAGGCTTGGGTAGCAATGGAGAGAGTAGTCCACAGATTCGAGGTATTTTGGAGGTACAGAGGATTGGACCAAATGTGACGTTGAGGGAGAGAGAACTCAAGAGTGATTCCCCCTACTGTGATGTCTCCCCATTTATTCAGGTCATCTCCTCAGTCCTTTAGCAAAAAATTTACTTTTCTTCATCTACAATCCTTACACACTTCCTGTCGTATCATTATTTATAAATGTATTTATCTTAGAGCTAGAATTTGATTTTTAAATTTACACGTGTATTACTTTCTACCTCCTTCATTCTTCTTTATTTTGCTTCTGTTATTGTTAACTGGAAATTGTAGTGTGATGTGGAAAGAAGCAGCAAGGGTGAAAGCTCCCGTCTTGTTCTGAAATGAAAGCTAAAATCTGTCACTTTAAGTATGCTTGTTGGAGATTTTTGGTAGATATATTTTATCCATTTGAGGAATATCTAGATTGCTGAGCTTTTATTACAAACATCTGTTTGATTTACAGAATGCCCTTTTCTGCTTTCATTTATATGATCATGTAGTTTTTCTCCTTTAATCTCTTAAAGGTGAATTAGTCGATTTGTTTTATGTTACAGCATCTTTTCATTCCTGAGAAAAACTACTTAGTCATGGCATACATGTTATATACTACTGGATTCAATTTTTAATAAGTTATTTAAGATTTCGCATCTATGCTCATAAGTCTGTAACGTTTCCTTCTGCTACTAACCCTTAGTAGACTTCAAAGCCTTCTAGATTAATAAAATAAGATTTTCGTTCTTATATTTTAATGAAATAAGAATTTTCTTCTTTTAGGTTTAACAGAAACAATTTCAATAAAGATGGATTTTCTGTTCCCTAACTCATATTTTCTAGTTCCTCTTGAGTCATTTTTGATAGTGTATATGTGTTCCATTTCATATTTTCCCCAATTTATTAGTACAGAGCTGTTCATAATATTTTTATTACTTAAAAAACTGTATTATGTTTAATTATGTCTCTTCTCATTCTTAGGATTTTCTCCTGCATACTCTTCAAAAGCAGTTTGTCTGTTTTATTAATTTTCAAAGGACAATTATTTGTGTGTTTAGGCTCTCGCTTATTTGAGATTCATTAATTCCTGCTATTAACTCCCCTCCATTTTTGTGAGTTTCTTCTGTTACTCTTCTAATTTCTAGAATAAAACAACTAACCCATTAATTTTTTATCTTTTTCATTTTATAATGTATGCATTTTTACCTATACTTTTCTCCACTAAGTACTACTTTGGTTGCTTACCAGGAAATTTGATATATCATATTGTCCTTGCCTTTTATTTCTAAGTATTTTATAATTTCCATCATAGTTTCTTATTTGATCCATTTGTGTTTTATTGTTTCCAAAGTATATATTATTTATTATACATAGAAATATTCATTATTGATTTCTTACTTTATTATGCCGTACTCCAGGATTGTGGTCTATATATTTTGGATTCTTTAATATTCATTGAGAATTCCTTTGGGATTATAGACAATAAATTTGTGTTAATATTTCATGGTGCTTGAAAAGAATACATTCTATATAAGTTGTTTACAACAAACTGGATAATTTTTTGGTTTGTTCTCAATATTCCTAGTAATTTTGTATCTTCCTGATTTATCAGTTTCTGAGAGAAGTGAATCAAGACCATACAAGATAACTGTAAATTTTTTCATTTCCAGAGACCCATGGGCAGTCAATCTATGTCTTATTTCTTTGTGAAATAATTTACTTCATGGAAAGAAATTGTATGGGGCTTCATCATTGTGTAAGATATTTCATACGTTCTGTATTATGAGCTAAATTATGTCCCCCCAAAGTATATTTTGAACCTCCAAATCCTAGCATCTCAGAAGGTGAAATCAAACCTACCAACACCTTGATCATGGGCTTCTAGCCTCCAGAACTGTGAGAAAATAAGTTTCTGTAGTCACCCAGTCTGTGGTGTTTTGTTATGACAGTTCTAGCAAACTAATAATACATGCTGGAAGAATGGTCATGCATAGCAAATCCAATTAGAATCTATATTCTTGGCCAAGTCTTGTCCTCTCCACGATGGAAGGGGTACAGTATGATCCACCTAAGACCTATGAATAGGTAGTTCATTAATTCTGAATCACATAAACAAGATTGGTTGCCGTTGCTGGAATATTGGTTAATTAATGGTGGTACTTTGTGTATGCTTAGATGAGGGAAATTTCATGTTCAGGTTACACTTATCCTCTAATCTAACTGGTATTGTGAGATCACAGGAAATTGGATGGGGAAAACATAAATATTCACAAAAATTTTTTGTTATGTCCCAAAGGAGTTCTTCTTTATGTTCCTAGAAGGACAGATGGTCTATTATAAGATTCTACAGAAGTCACAAAGTAGCAGACATTATTCTTATTGGATGACAAGGGACTTGGAAAGAATAAATTTGTTGGATTAAAGACAAGAACGACTGAGATACAGGTATGTAGATGAACATCAGGTAATAGGTCCAGAGCCTCAGAAAATTCTTTTCTAACATGAATGTTCTGCTGGATAGATTGCTCGGATTTCCACCCACTGGGATTTCCATTTTCTATTCTTCAGAGTAATTTCAGAGAGGAACTATAACATCTTGAAGTTCAATTTTGAGTGATGCTGGAATATTGTACAGAAAAGTCTGTGCACCAGGCTCAAATATTTATTTTTAATTCTCAGTGAACTGATTATATAAAATTTCTCATGATACCCCAGGTTCCAGTGAGGGAGAAACATAATTGTACTATAAGTAAAATTAGGAGTGTAAAAAATATAATTATATGAGTTATTTGTGTCTTCAGGGTTTGCCATTTTCACTTGATGACAAAATACTCCTTGGCATGCCCCAGATTATGTTTAGTTAGGGACGCCTAGGTGGCTCAGTAGGCTAAACATCTGACTTTGGCTCAGGTCATGATCTCAGGGTCCCGGGATGGAGCCCTGTATTGGGGTGCCTGCTCAGCAGACAGTCTGCTTCTCCCTCTCCATCTGCCCATTGTGCCCTCCTCATGCTCTCTCAAATAAATAAATGAAACATTAAAAACAAAGATTATGTTTAGTTGTCTCAGCTAATATCTAATTCATGATGAGTACTTGGATGCATGATCACTGCTTCATGATCTTGTTTTCAATATTTACTAGCATCTAATAGCAACTCATCAGTTGTTTTTCCAAAGTTCGTTTTAAAAGATAGTGTGGCTTTGCTCCAAAATTTTAATGGTTTCCAATATAAGTTGTCCTATTTGAGTTTACTATAGGCTACACAGAGCATGCAAATATACTAGTGACATTTTAAGCATATTTGGATGTGTCATGTTATAATTGCAACTGGAACTAGCTGGAGAGCTTTCTTTTCTCTGGCCCCCATAAAAATCTGGCAGCATAAATATGCACTGTTATCCCCAAAGCATAACGAATCTCATACACTGTTACAGTTTTTTCTTAGGGTCAGAAGATACTTCTCCTTCACCACAAAGGAGATATTCTAACATGCCTTCAGATTAGTGGTTTCCTGGGAATTCTGCTTTATTTTCTTGAGATTTATTTTCTGCAATGTTTGAACATTCTCCTAAGACATCCAAGGAAGCTGCTAGTATCTATTTCCCAGATTCTCTTAGCAAGATGTTATCAATGTAAGAGACCAAAATGGGTGTCCTGTAAAATTGTGGGGCGGTTAAGTTTCCTTTAAACTAAGCATAACGAGAGAAAATACCATTTGCAGTTCTGATTTGCTCTAGTAGGGAGACCACACCTTGAGCTGTAGCTACAAAACCTCTATTTGATTAACTTTACTGATATCTAATACTATTCTCCAAGACCTTTTGGATTGTTTATTGGCCAAATGAGAGAATTAAATAGTGCTATTATTTGAATCAATAGGCTTAGATCTTTCAAGTCATTCCATGGTGGCAATTTAATTGACAGTTCCCCTAGAGGAATACACTGTTTGATAGGTAGCCCTTATTTGATTCAATAGTCAGGAAGTGAAAATGGAATTATCTCATTTGTTGAAGGTATGTATCTTCAAAAAAAAAAAAAAAATCAGAAACAAGGAAAAAAAACCAGTATGAGTTTGTTGTTATATGGTCAAGTATGAGCATTTCAGTTGAGAATTCCACTTATCATCTTGACTCCATATGGCCTTGTTTGACTAATAAATTAAAACTGTGTGTAGGTCCTCAGGAGATAGTGTTAGCTTATTGCCCATATATAATCCCCCCAAAGATTTATTCATTATATCTATGATGTAGGACTAATCATATTGTATGAACAAAAAGTAGCTAGCATACTAGAAATCTTGACTTTTATCACTCTGTAAAGAGTGGGAGATATATGCATGAATTTTAAGGACCTAGACATATTAGTAAAAATTTAGATGTTTGCTGGTCAGGGGCATTCAAGTATGTCCTATCTGCTTTGGGCTGAACTGTGTCCCCTACTCTGAATTCATATGTGGAAGCCCTAAACCCTAGGAACTCAGAATATTACTGTGTTTGGAGTTAGGGTCTTAAAAGAAGAGATTAAATTAAAACGAGGCCATTAGGGTAGACAGATGTCCTTATAAGAAGAGAAAGTTTGGATACAGAGTATGTCCACACATAGGAAAGAGTGTCTAAAAACACAACAAAAGGTGACTGTCTATAGGCCAAGGAGAGAGGCCTCAGAAGAAACAGATAAATGAAAACCTCCTGACACTGCTATCTTGTATTTTTAACCTCTAGAACTGCGAGAAAATCAATTTCTATTGTTTATACCATCCACTCTGGTATTTTGTTATGGCATCCCTGGGAAACTAATACACCATCCAAAGTAAGGGACAAATTATTGCACCTTGCACCTTCTACTGACAAAGAAGTATGATGCCTGACAGCTTCTTCGTATTTTCTTAGCAGCATATTTTATACCTAAGAAAACTGCTCCAACCCATATGCCAGGTAACCCTAGAGACAGCTAGCTTTGAGTTGGGCCCAGAGCAGGAAAAGGATGTATATCAGGTCAGGATGTGATACAAATGCAACACCCGTATTGGCATTGTTATTTTGAAGTGTATATATATGTGTGTGTGTGTATTAACTACTCTGTATTTTAACTGTATAATAAAATTATAATACAGACACACACACAAAAAAAAAAAAAACAAATGCAACACCCGCTTGGGATGTATGACCTGGCAGACATATGGCATTGGAGATATTAAAGGTGGCAAAAAGATGCTTTGTGGAGTTTGTTGAAAGAACCAGAGGGAGAATCAGGAAACTGGCCACCAGAGATTCTGACATAAGATCAGAATTTAGTAGCAGGAGTTTCCGTATAACATTGCATACAATCAGAAGACTTACTTTACAGCAAATAAGCAGGAGAGATACTCTCTAAAAGCTGCTGGCCTCTATCAAACATTTATTTATTTTTTAAAATTTTTTTTTCTATCAAACATTTAAAGAAAAGTTAATATCTGTTCTTCTCAAACTATTAAAAAAAAAAAACAAAAAGAAAAAAAACCTTCCAATTTCATTCTTTTTTTTTCCCCAATATCATTCTATGAGGCCAACATTACCCTGATACCAAAACCAGATAAAGATACCACAAAAAGAACAATAGGCCAATATCCCTGATGAACATGGATGCAAAAAATCTCAATAATATACTAAACTGAATCCAACAATACATTAAACAAATCATTCACCATGATCAAGTAGGATTTATTCCTGGGTTGCAAGTGTGGTTCAATATTTACAAATCAGTCAATATGATAAACCATATTAATAAAAGAAAAGATAAGAACCATATGAATATTTCAATAGATGCAGAAATTTGACAAAGTATAACATCTATTCATGATAAAAACCTTCACCAAAGTAGGTTTAGAAGAAACACACATCAACATAGTAAAGGCCATAGATGAAGAACCCCCAGCTAATATCCTCAATGGGGAAAAACAGAGCTTTTCCTCTACAGTCAGAAACAAGACAAGGATGTCTATTCTCACCACTTCTATTTAATATAGTACTGGAAGTCCTAGTCAACAGCAATCAGACAACAAAAAGCAATAGAAGGAATTCAAATGGTAAGGAAGAAGTAAAACTTTCACTAGTTGCAAGTGACATGATACTATATATAGAAAACTAGAAAGAGTCCACCAAAAAACTGCTAGAACCAATAAGTAAATTCAGTATAGTCACAGGATACAATATCAATGTACAGAAATCTGTTGCATTTCTATACACCAATAATGAAGTAGTGGAAAGAGAAATCAAGGAATCCATCCCATTTACAATTGCACCAAAACCATAAGATACCTAGGAATAAACCTGACCAATGAGGTGAAAGACCCATACTCTGAAAACTATAAAACACTGATGAAAGAAATGAAGATGACGTAAAGAAATGAAAAGATGTTCCATGATTGTGGATCAGAAGAACAAATCTTTTTAAAATGTCTGTACTACCTAAAGGAATCTACACATTTAATGCAAACCTATCAAAATACCAACAGCATTTTTCAAAGAGCTAGAACAAACAATCCTAAAATCTGTATGGAACCACAAAAGACCCTGAATAGCCAGAGCAGTCTTGAAAAAGAAAAGCAAAGCTAGAGGCATCACAATTCCAGACTTCAAGTTACATTACAAAGCTATAGTAATCAAAACAGTATGGTACTCGCACAAAAATAGATGCATAGATCAATGGAACAGAATAGAAAACCAAGAAATAAACTCACAACTATATGGCCAATTAATCTTTGACAAAGGAGGTAAGAAAATAGGGGAAAGACAGTTTCTTCAACAAATGGTGTTGGGAAAACTGGACAGCAACATGCAAAAGAATGAGTGGAACAGGACCACTTTCTTACACCAAACACAAAAATAAACTCAAAATGGACGAAAAACCAAAATGTGACACAGGAAACTGTAAAAATCCTATCTCTAGGATAGGAAGGATCTCTCACAGGAAGTAATCTCTTTGACATTGGCCGTAGCAACTTCCTCCTAGATATATCTCCCAAGGCGAAGGAAACAAAAGCAAAAATAAACTATTCAGACTACATCAAAATAAAAAGCTTTTGTACAGGGAAGGAAACAATCAGAAAAACTAAAAGGCAACCTATAGAAAGGGAGAAGATATTTACAAATGACAAATCTGTTAAAAGGTTAGTATCCAAAATCTATACAGCTTATACAGCTGAACACTCAAAAAGCAAACAATCCAATTAAAAATTGGGCAGAAGATATAGACACTTTTCCAAAGAAGACAGTCAGATGTCCAATAGAAAGATGAAAAGATGCTCAACATCACTCATCATCAGGGAATTGCAAATCAAATCAACAGTGATATATCATCTCACACCTGTCAGAATGGCTAAAATCAACAACAGAAGACACAGCAGGTGTTGACAAGGTTGTGGAGAAAGGGGAATGCTTTTGCACTGTTGGCAGGAAAGCAAACTGGTGCAGACACTGTGGTAAACAGTTTGGAGTTTCCTCAAAAAGTTAAAAATAGAACTAACCAAGATCCAGCACTACTAGGTATTTATCCAAAGAATACAAAAATACTAATTCAAAGGGATACATGCATCCCAATGTGTATAGCAGCATTATCAACAATAGCCAAATTACGGACGTAGCCCAAGTGTCCATCAGTTGATGAATGGATAAAGATGAGATGATGATGATGATGATGTGTGTGTGATGGAATATTACTTAGCCATGAAAAAGAATGAGATCTTGCCATTTGCAATGACATGGACAGAGTTACCGAGTATTATGCTAAGTGAAATATGTCAGTCAGAGAAAGACAGATGCCATATGATTTCACTCATATGTGGAATTTAAGAAATAAAACAAATGAGCAATGGGAAAAGAGAGAAAAACAAACCAAGAAACAGACTCTTAACTATAGACAACAAACTGATAGTTACCAGAGGGGAGGTGGGGGTGATGGGTGAAAAAGGTGATGGGGATTAAGGAGTTCACTTGTGAGGAGCACTGGGTTTTGGAAGTTTTGAATCACTATATGGTACACTTGGTACTTATATAACACTGTATGTTAACTAACTGGAATTTAAATAAAATCTTAAAAAATGAATAAAAATAAAACATTGGAAACCTTCTTTATTTTCTATTGTTTTTGTTTTGTTTTGTTTTGTTTTTTACCTCTGAACCTTTTATTGGCCTCCTGCTCCTCAAAGGGTACCCTGTTTTGCTGCCTCAACGCCTCAGAATTTTGGTGTCGTTGGTCTCAGATACCACCTTGCTGTCCACGATCTTGCGGGTGGTGGTCTTCTGGATGGTCTGCAAGGAGTTGCTGCTGTCCAGGGCGTCAGTAAGACTGAAGTCCTCCCCGTCTTCCAACAGGCCATGGTAGGTGGCAATCTCAGCCTCCAGCTTGACCTTGACATTCAGCAGGACCTCGTACTCCTGGGCCTGGTGCTGCCCCTCTGCCCGGGTCTGGGACAGCTCTGACTCCAGGTGCAGCAGGACCCCGTTGAGCTGCTCCATCTGCATCACGTAGCAGGTCTCGACCTCCCTCAGGCTGTTCTCCAAGCTGGCCTTCAGGTTTCTCATGGAGTCCAGGTTGATCTCCAAGGACTGGGCTGGTCTCAGCTCCGTGAGGGTCATCTCAGCTTCTCCGATCTCAGTGGTCTGTGTGGTGACCATTGTGGTGCTCTCCTCGATCTGCTGAGACCAGTACTTGTCCAGCTCCTCCCGGTTCTTCTGAGCCAGCTCATCATACTGGGCCCGGATATCTGCCATGATCTTGCTGAGGTCCTGAGATTTGGGGGCATCCAACTCCACCGTCAACCCAGAGTTGGCGATTTGGTTTTGTAGACCCTTTACTTCCTCCTCGTGGTTCTTCTTCATGAAGAGCAGCTCCTCCTTGAGAGCCTTGATCTCTGTCTCTAGCTGCAGCCCAGTGACATTGGTGTCATCAATGACCTTGCAGAGCCCATGGATGTCGCTCTCCACGGACTGGCGCGTGGCCAGCTCCGTCTCATACTTGACTCAGAAATCGTCAGCAGCGAGCCGGGCCTTGTCAATCTGCAGAACGATGCGGGCATTGTCCACAGCACTTGCAAAGATCTGAGCCCTCAGGTCCTCGATGGTCTTGAAGTAATGCCCCCAGTCTCTGACCTGGGGGCCCTTCTTCAGGTGTTCCCGAATTTTCACCTCCAGTCTCTGATTATCAGCCTCCAGGCTCCTCACCCTCTCCAGGTAGGAGGCCAGGTGGTCATTCAGGTCTTGCATGGTCTCCTTCTCACCCTGGTGCCCCCTATGCCCGCCAGACCCCCGGCCATCCCCGCTGCCGGGCCCCCTGCGCCTGCATAGACGCTGGCCGCGCTGCTGCTGATGGGCCGGACCCGGTGGCTGGACACCTGCACGGAGCCCAGGGACCGGTAGTTGGAGGAGAAGGTGGAGCGGGCGGTGAAGCTCATGCTGCTCGGAGAGCCAGAGGGCGACTCGGGAGGCCAGAGCTCAGGCTCGGGCCAGGGACCTGGAAACCTTTAAAATACATCTTAAATGCCAATTAGGGATGATACTATTTAAGAATGCGGTGGTATCTTCAGGACACCTTTTATACCTTGAATCAAGGACATTTATATAGTTGTCTGTAGGAAAAATACGTAGGACTGGATACTGTGAAGTTCTTATTATTAATCCAAGTGACTCCACTTGTAAAATACACACATCTGATCCCTACAAATCTGGACTTCGCTGGTTTAAAGGTCTTCGGTTCTAAAGGAGGAATACAAAAAAAAAAAAATTAAAAAAAAATTAAAAAAAAAATAAAGGAGGAATACTTCTGCCAGAGGACACATGAAGAGTAACATTGAGTCATAAGCTGTGACTGCTACCTTGGCACTCCTGTCTCCTTGTGCAAAAGAAACAGCAAACAAGAAGAGGAGTTAAGAACTTGCCATGGATAAATGACCATGATCATCAGAAGGATGTGGGGCTCTTTTACATCATGGGGACAGGGGAATATGTGTGTTTCCAAGTGATCATCCAGGGTCACTCTTGATTACTTGCTTTTCCCGTTGTAATAATAAATTCAGCAATCTAGACCAGAAAATGGAATGGTGACAAAGTGAATTATGGTTTGCATATGTCACCAGGAAAGTCATAAACACCGGCCGAGTTATGATTTTAGAGTGAAAGGAATCTAGAACAAGCGTGGAGGAGGAAATGTGTATCAGCTGTGACCTTGAAACCAACTGGAGCACTGTGAGTGGTTCATCCCACCAACCTTTTTCTATGTTTCCTCCAGGAAGAGAGGTTCACCAGAATCCTGGAGGAACGGCATCTGAAATATATATGAAGTGAATCTAAGCAGCACAAGGGATGGACTATGATGAGCACATAGATGCAATTCCCAGATCCCTCTGAGGGAGGACCTGATGATTTAGCTACTATATCAGCAAACATGCTTTTGTTGTCCATCTCTTCAGAGATTCCTTAGGTTCAGAGATCTGCCTGGCTGAGGAGCATGCCCCTTCACAGGACAGCCCACATTCAATGGCGGATTAATGCAGAAGTATAATGGTACGATCATCTCTTTTTTTTGTAAATTTAAATCAGTTTTATTTCAAAATTTCCAACCTTGATAACTTTTATGGAAAGCATCCAAACACAGGCAGAACTTTGTCAGACAGCATTGCTATGGGTAGCTAACGGGCATTAGAACTTGCACCCTCCTTTGTGACACCCCAGGCTCCCTGGTAAACTCTGCTTCCAAGTACTCCCGTAAACCACACTACAAACTCAGTCTGTGTTCTCCACTGAACAGCTTCAGTTCACGTGAATGGTTCTTTTTTTTTTAATTTTTTAAAATTTATTTATGATAGTCACACACACAGAGAGGGGCAGAGACATAGGCAGAGGGAGAAGCAGGCTCCATGCACCAGGAGCCGGACATGGGATTCGATCCCGGGTCTCCAGGATGGCACCCTGGGCCAAAGGCAGGCTCCAATCCACTGCGCCACCCAGGGATCCCAATGTGAATGGTTCTATCATCTTGGCAAAACTAAAGATAATCTGAAGGGCTAGTCTAGCTCTAGAGCTCCTCATGGCCTTGGCTAAGACTGGGCCTGCATCACGGTGTTGATCCTAAAGTCACTCATTAACAAACACCCTGCATATCTATCTCAAAGTCTCCTTCCTGGAGAACACGACCGCTAATACTTGTCTAACCCTAGTGAAAGGAAGCACATTTGGGGAGAGTATTAGGTTTTAGTTGCAAGGGATAAATGACTTCTTTAGGCATGAAAAGCATGCCTGTAAGAACTTCTGAGCATTTGTTGGAGTTATCTCTGTTTTCTGTATCTAACCATGTATCACTGTTGTAATTATTAGTATTTTACTCTTTCCTAATTACTGTGGCAACTTTATCACTTAATTTGCTCCAGCAACAGTTATTATTGAAACTTTCCATTAATCTTTGTGTTTGGTTTATAGCAGTGTGTGTGTGTGTGTGTGTGTGTGTGTGTGTGAAAAAGCGATCAGGTAATAGTCCTGAGTTTTATTACATGCCTTGAGGGAAAATTTTGAGATTTGAGCTTTATCTGATCAGTCAAAAAGAATCATCTTAGACCATCCCATTTAAATTAGTTTCTAGCAGCAGTTACCTGGCCTCCCAGAAGAACTTCACCTTCAGTGGGCTCATTGCCTCAGGATACCTCAAGAAAACTTCTTTAGGTTATTCTATACTCCATGACACAGTCTGCTAGTTTACCATTCTGGAATCTGAATTGGCATCTTACTGGCTTTCGTCTTAGCTCAATAAACTATTACAGATATATTTTCTTGGGTCTTGTTTCTGGAAGTCGTGATATTAAACTATAAAGATTAATCCTAATTAGAAGAGACTAAAAGTAATTTATTAGAATAAAAGTGTAGTTCAAATATTTGGGAGAAGAGTAGAACAAATTAGCCACAGGAGAAGCAAAAACTATAGCAGCTCTTGAAGATATCAGTAACAGGATATCAGGAACTGTCTTGAAATATTTCCTGAGAATTTCCCCTGGTAGTTCTGAAGTAGGAAATCTAGAATATGACTTAGGAATTCAGGTCTGTTATAGTACATATTTTTAAAGTGTTTCCCACAGTAACTTAGCCCCAACCACCTTCTGCCCCTTTGTGTGTATTCCCAAATTTTAAAAATTTCCAGAGTCCCAAACTAAAAAGCTTCTGCACAGCAAAGGAAACCATCAGCAAAGTGAAAAGGGAACCTACAGAATGGGAGAAAATATTTGCAAATCATATATCTAATACCCAAAATATACAAAGAGTTCATATATCCCAGTAGAATGTAACAAAACAAAAATCCCCACCAACCTGATTAAAAAATGTGTAGAGCATCTGATTAGAAATTTTTCCAAAGAAGGTGCACAAAAGTCCATCAGGTACATGAAAAGGTGCTCAGTATCACTAGTCATCAGGGAAATGCAAAAGAAAACCACAGTGAAATATTCTCATACCTTATAGAGTGGTTATTCTTAAAAAGACAAGAAACAACAAGCGTTGGTGAGGATGTGGAGAAAAGGGAACGCCTGTGCACTGTTGGGGGAATGTAAACTAGTGCAGCCACTATGGAAAACAGTATAGAAGTTCCAAAAAAAAAAAAAAAAAAAACCTGAACATAGAACTACCATGTGATTTAATAATTCTGTTTCTGTTTCTGGATATTTATACAAAGGAAATGAAAACACTAACTAAAAAACATATCTGCACCTCTGTGTTCTTTGCAGCATAATTTGCAATAGCTAATACATGGAAATAACCTAAAGGTCCATTGATGGATGAATAGGTAAAGAAAATGTCCGATATAGATAGACAGATACATATATCTGTCTGAATATATATATATATATATATATATATATATATTCAGCCATAAGAAAGAAGGAAATACTGCCACTTGTGACAACATGGGTAGACTTTGAGGCCATTATGCTAAGTGATATAGGTCAGGCAAAGAAAGACAAATACTATATGATTTCACTTATATGTGGAATCTAAAAGAAGAAGAAGGAAAAGGAAGAGGAGAAGGACGAGAAGAACCTCGTGGATACAGAGTGGTTTGGTGTTTTGCCAGAGGCAGGAGGTCAGAGATGAAGAAAATGGGTAAAGCCAGTCAAAAGGTACCAACTTCCAGTTATAAAATAAATAAGTCCTGTGTAACATACAGCACGGATGCTATAGTTAATCATACTGTATCACATATTTAAAAGTGCTAAGATAGTGAATCTTAAAAGTTGTTACCACAAGAAAAAAAATTGTAATGATGTGTGGTGATGGATGTTAACTGGACTTATTGTGGTGATCGTTTCGTGAGCTTTACATTTAATGAGTCCTCATGTTATATACATGAAACTAATATAATGGTATATGTCAACTATATCTCAATAAAACAAAAAGATTTAAGCAAGGCGAAACAAAGAGAAATCAATAGAGAAAATCAACAAACCAAAAGTGGATCTTTGAAAAGATCAATAAAATCAACAAGTCTCTATCAGGCTAAGAACAAATGAGAGAGTATGCTAACTACTGATACCAGAAATGAAAGAGGGGCTATCAGTACAGATGCTGTGAATTAAAGGATAATAAAGTAATTTTATAAACAATCCTATGCCCACAAATTTGATAACCTATATGAAATGGACAAATACACAGTCAAAAAAAAAAAAGAAAGAAATACACAGTCCACCAAAACTCACACAACAATAAATAGATGATCTGAATAGGCCTGTGTCTATTCAAAAAAAATTGAATCAATAACTAATGATCTTTCCAGACAGAAAGCACCAGGACCTGATAGGTTCACTTGTAAATACTGCTAAACAATTAAGAAATAAGTTATCCCAATTCTCTATAATCCTTTCAGGGGATAAAAGCTGAGAGAATACTTTCTACATCATGTTATGAGGCCAACATTACCTTAATACCAAAAATCAGACAAAGACACAACAAAAAAAGAAAAGCATAGACAAATATTTCTCATAGACATACAAAAATCCTCAACAAAGTATTAGCATATTGAACCCAACAATGGATAAATAGCATTATACACTCTAACCAAAGGGGATTTATAGCAGATATTCAAATCTGGTTCAGCATTTGAAAATTAGTTAATCTAATCCATCACATCAACAGGCTTAAAAATAAAATGTATGTGGCTATATCAACAGATGTATAAAAAACCCTTGAAGGGATCCTATGTGGCTCAGTTGGTTAAGCATCTGACTCTTGAGCTCAGCTCAGGTCTTAATCGCAGGGTCGTGAGTTTAAGCCCTGAATTCAGCTCCACATGGAGTCTACTTTAAAAAAACAAACAAACAAACAAACAAACAAAAAAACACTTGGAAAAATCCAGTACTCATTCATGAAAAAAATCTCAATCAATTAGGAATAGAAGGGAATGCTCTCAACTTGACAAAGAATAGCTACAAAAAAACTACAGCTAATATTACACTTACTGGTGAGAAGCTCATAGCTTTCTCACTAAGATCAGGTAAAAAGCTGAAGAGTCCCTTCTTGCCACTCCTTTTTCAAAATAGTACTGGAAGTTCTAGCTAATGCAACACAGACACAGGCACAAACACAGACACAGATACACAAAGGAAATAAATGATAAGAAGATTGGGAAGGAAGAAATAAAATTGTTTTTCTTTGCAGATGACATGATCATCTATGTAGGAAATCTAAAAGAATCAACCAAAAACTCCTGGAAATAATAAGTGAAATTGCAGGATACAAGGTTAAAACATACAAGTTAATTGCTTTCCTGTAAACCTGCAATGACCAAGAGGAATTTGGAAATGAGTGGGAAAAATTAGAGAGGGTGACAAAACATGAGAGACTCCTAACTCTGGGAAATGAACAAGGGGTAGTGGAAGGGGAGGTGGGTGGGGGGATGGGGTGACTGGGTGACAGGCACTGAGGGCGGCACTTGACGGGATGAGCACTGGGTGTTATACTATATGTTGGCAAATCAAACTCCATAAAAACATAAATAAATAAATAAGTAAGTAAATAAGTAAATAAATAAATAATAAGATTTGTGTTTCCACACATATTTTGAAAAGTGAAAGAAAAAATGGAATTGAAAACAGTACAATTTACATTTGCACCAAAACAAAATACCTCAGTATAAATTTAACAGAATACGTCCAAGACTTCTATGAGGAAAATTACACAACTCTGATGAAAGGGATCAGCATAAAAACTAAATAAATGGAAAGAAATGCCATGTTTACGGACAGGGAGACCCAACATTGTCATGATGTCAATTCTTCCTAACTAGGTCTATACATTCAAGTGCAGTTAGTGAGCAAAATCCCAGTATGTTATTTTGTATATATCAACAAACTGTAACATTTTTATGAAGAGACAGAAGACCCAACATAGCCAACACGATATTGAAAGAGAATAGCAAATTTGGAGGACTCAATCTACGCAACTTCAAGACTTCAAGACTTAGTAGAATAGGTGATGGGGATTAAAGAGGGCATTTGTTTTGATGAACACCTAGTGTTGTATATAAGTATAGAATCAGTATATTGTACACCTGACTCTAATATTACACTGTATTAAACTAACTGGAATTTAAATATAAACTTGGAAGGAAAAAAAAGAAGTGCATTAAAAAAAGACTTACTCTACAGCTATGGTAATCAAGACAGAGTTGTACTGGTGACACAATAGAGTCCAGACATAGACCCTCATAAATCTAATCAACTGATTTTTTTCACAATTTTTCACATTGTGATTTTTCACAATGGAGCAAAGACAACACGATAGAGCAAAGGTAGTCTTATCAACAAACGGTGAGGGGACAACTGGACATCGATACGCAAAAAAATTGAACCTGGGCACATACCTTACACTTCTCACAAAAATTAGCTCAAAATGGATCACACTTCTAAATGGCAAATGCGAAATATATAACTTCTAGAAGATAATATAGGACAAAACCTAGACGACCTTGAGGATGGCAATGACATTTTAGACACAGTATCAAAGATATGACCTAGGAGAGAAATAATTGGAAAGCTGTATTTTATTAAAATTAAAAACTTCATCCTAACTCTGGGAAACGAACTAGGGGTGGTGGAAGGGGAGGTGGGCGGGGCGTGGGGGGTGACTGGGTGACGGGCACTGAGGTGGGCACTTGATGGGATGAGCACTGGGTGTTGTTCTGTATGTTGGCAAATTAAACACCAATAAAAAATAAATTTATAAAATAAAAAAAATTAAAAACTTCTGCTCTCTCAAAGACTGTGTCAAGAACATGAGAAGACAAGCTACAGACTGGGAAAAATTTGCGAAAGACACATCTGATGAGGGACTATTATCCGAAATATGCAAAGAAATCTTAAAACTGAATAGTAAGAAAATGAACAACCCAATTAAAAAATAAGCAGAAAATTAGAAGACACTTCATCAGAGATATACAGATGGTAAATAAGCATATAAAAAGATGTTCCACATATGTCATCAAAAAAAGTAAATTAAAACAATGAGCTACCACTACACACCTATCGAAATGGCTCAAGTCCAGAGCACTGACGACACCAAGTGCTGGTGAGGATGTGAAGCAAGGGGAGCTTTCTATCATTGCTGGTGGGATGGCAAAATGGGGCAGCCACCTTGGAAGACATTCTGGTGATTTCTGATAAAATTAAGCATACATTTATCATATAATCCAGCAATCATGCTCCCTATTTTTTGCCCAAAGGATTTTAAACCTTATGTCCACACGAAAACCTGCATACAGATGTTTCTAAGAGTTTTATTCTATTTGCCAAAACTTAGAAGCCACATTTTGTCCTTCAGTAAGTGAATGAATAAAATGTGATACATCCAGAAAATGGAATATTATTCAGTGCTAAAAAGAAATGAGCTATGAAGCCATGAAAAGACATGAAGGAAGCTTAACTGTGTTATTACTAAGTGAAAGAAACTTAAAAAAAAAAAACTAAAAAAAAAGAAAAAAGAAACTAATTTGAAAAGGCTACATACTGTATGACTCCAACTATATGACATTCTGGAAAATACAAAACTATGAAGAGAGCAAAAATGATCAATAGCTGCTTGGGATGGGGGAGGATGGATAGAGCACAGAGGATTTTTAACGTAGTGAAAATACTTTTTAGGATACCATAATGATGGATACATGTTATATATTTGTCCAAACCCACAGAATGGACAATATGAAGAGTGAACCCTAATGGAAACTATGGACTGTGGGTGACTGTGGTCTGTCAATGTAGTTCATCGGTTGTAACAAATGTACCACTCTGGTGGGGGATGATGATAATGAGGCTATGCATATGTTGGGGGGGCAGGGGTCATATGGGAAATCTTTGTACTTTCCCCTCAATTTTTAATGAACCAAAAGTTGCTCTAAAAATACAGTTAAAAATAATAAAAAGCACGTGTCCATATATATCAGGCAGTGATTAAATAAGATATGTTATAGACCTGGTATGGAATGTTGAGGACTCCTGAAAAAGAATGTGTCAGGGGTGCCTGCCTGGTTCAGTGAGCAGAGCATGCGACTCTGGATCTCAAATTCGGGCCTGGCACTGGGCATAGAGTTTACTTAGAAAAATATATCAGTGCTAGATATATAGACACATGCAGGAATAACCATGTTATAGTCAAGCCAAAAAAACAAAAAATAAGGGCTAGTTTGTATAGTATCTTCATAAAACACACTAAGCAGATGAAAAGAACATACCTAAGAGTTTATAACATTTGTTACCACAGCCATGCAGGATTAGAATGGTTAGTGATATAATTAACTTTTTTATGCATCACTATATTCTTTATTTTATTTATTTATTTTTAAAGATTTATTTATTCATCAGAGAGGCAGAGACATAGGCAGAGGGAGAAGTAGGCTCCTCGCAGGGAGCCTGATGCAGGACTCAACCCCGGATCCCAGGATCATGCCCTGAGCCAAAGGCAGATGTTCAACCACTGACCCACCCAGTCGTCCCTATTTTATTTTAATAATCACGCAAGACTTGTTTTTCACAGTGAGAATACCTTTGTTTTTATGACTATATTAACAATGCACATAATGAGTAAAGCCAAATATCACCAAAAATACAATTAAGAATGTAAAAGTCATCTGAAATCGTAGCACCCTGAGAAAATAAGCATTAACATTGTGGTAGTGACTAATTTGTAAAGGCACAAACACATGAGCACAATTTTCCCTTAATGGAACAATGTAGGTTTTAAAAAATCTAAATTAGGTGCTTAAAAAAGAGTCTTTTAGTTGGGTGGGTAGTTCTAGATATAGAATCCTATTACAAACCAGAGAAAGAGACAGGAGAGAATTTCATCTTTCAGTTATCAATATTTATAACAGTCCTTTTTTATTTGAGCTATTATTGCATTCCCTCTAGAATCTCCAAAATAATGTCAAATTATAATATTCTCAGCAGGGATTTCTGTCATGTTTTCTATCTTAATGGAACTGAATTTTGCATTTTACATTCTAGGATGACAGGATTTTTGGGGGGTGACTTATCGTTATTCTTTTAATAGGTTTATTTATATTTTATCTAGATATTTTATGAGAATATCTGCTGAATATATCTCATATTTTTGCAAGGATTAGTTATCGATTTAATAAATTATTTTATTTCCTGATTGTATCAGTCGGTGTTCTCTAGAGAAACAGAGCCAATAGGGGCTATGCCTATATACCCATTCATATGCATATATGGGTATATATTGTATATGTGTGTGTATGTAAATATCTATATCTATCCACCTATATATATAGAGAGATTTATTATAAGAAATTGGCTCATATAATTATGAAAGCTGAAAAATCCGAAGATCTGCAGTCAGACAACTGGAGACTCAGGAGAGCTGATGGTGTAGTTTCAGTCTGATTCTGAAGGCCAGAGTCCAGGGAGAGCTGATAAATAAGTTGTAGTCTAAAAGCCAGCAGACTGGAGATACAAGAAGGGCTGATGTTTTAGTTTGAGTCTGAAGACTAGGAAAAAAGACCAATGTTCCAGCTCAGGGCAGTCTGGTAGTAGGAGTTTCCCCTTAATTGAGGAAGGGAGAGTCTTTTTATTCTATTCAGGCTTTCAATTGATTGGATGAGGGCCACCCACATTAGGGAGGGCAATCTTTTACTCAGTCCTTTACTGAGTCTTTTTTTTTTTTTTTTTTTAAGATTTTATTGATTTATTCATGAGAGAGAGAGAGAGGGAGAGGCACAGAGACACAGGCAGAGGGAGAAGCAGGCTCCATGCAGGGAACCCGATGTGGGACTTGATCCCGGGTCTCCAGGATCACGCCCTGGGCTGAAGGCAGGTGCTAAGACACCCAGGCGGCCCTACTGAGTCTTTTAATTGAAAGTTAATCTTATGCAAAAACACCCTCGCAGATACACCTAAAGTTATTTTTGAACACTTATCTGGGCACCCCATTGCCCTGTCAATTTTACAAAGAAAATTAACCATCACAAATCCATTCCTTGTCAACTCGGCACCCAATCACATCTCTTTAAACCATAGTAACCTGAAAGACACTAAGGAGGTCATGATTTTCTTGTGTACAGCTGAAAATGCACTACACTTTCTCTAGAAGAGGATGTAAAGTCTTTGATGTTTACTCTGCTTGATAGCCCATAACTTATGTACTATGATGTAAAATTAATAATACTTAAATGTAATAATATAAAGTCAGCACATCTACTGTTACATGAAAAGTAACAGGGAAGGAAAGAAAGATTTGACATATAGATAGATATAGATATAGAAACACACACAAACGTTCTTAACAGAATAAGGGGGGGGATATTCATGACAGTTCCAGTCCCCATTTCTGTAAGTGGTAATTTGGTCATAGCTGGTATTTACAACTACCTTCATCCACTACCCATTCCATATTGCCTTTGCCTTCAGCAAACACCTCAGCTGGTTATGGATCTTTGCCTGGTGGGTTGACCCAAATCGTTTTTTTTTTTTTTTTTTTTTTTGACCCAAATCTTTATTCCCGAAGGGTCTCTGCCATGAACAGTTTTGTCAGGATTACATGATTGTAGTTATCCATTGACTAATCACGGGGCATGGTAATTCTAAGGGATGCCCTAAAGAACCTCGTGTATTCCAGACATGGTCTTCCTTTCCTCCATTGTGAAGTTGTAGTCCTATTTCCCTTGGGAAACAAGAACAGTCACTCCAGCCAGCACAGGAACTTCCTTCTTTGCCTGTTGACTCAAAGGTACGAGGAGTCCAAAGTTGCCCAGCAGCAATCTTAAGTTCCAAGTCCATGAAATCATTGTTGTGGCTCCTTATGGAAGCATTCCTCCCTTTGGAGCCAAGATCTCTAGGCCAGTAGACCATAAGGTCATGGGAACAGGAAGCAAAAATTTTACTAATGGGTCCTTAAAAATAATAGTGGTACCACTCCCATTTCCACCCCTTATTTTTTTTTTTTTTAATTCTTTAATGAATCCTAACTATGGGAGAAACAGCATCATGTATTGGCTGTTGATTCAGAGTATATGCAGGCTTTTGCAGAACCTTGTCCAGCCATGCACCAGTTAGGTATTGCCACCTAACTAGTATTGTAACTCGGTCTTCAGAAAGCCATTCCATTATTCTACGAAGCCAACTGTTTCAGAATGGTGGGGGACGTGGTATGACCATTGAAGTCCATGAACATGGGCCCATTGCTGCATTTCATTTTCTACTAAGTAAATTCCTTGATCTGAAGTAATGCTGCTTTGAATACCATGACAGTGGATAAAACACTCTATCAGGCCATGTGGTAGTTTTGGCTGAAGCATTGCATACCAAGAAGGCAAATCCACGTGCAGAATTAAGTGTCTCTTTCCAGTGAGAGCGAAATACTGGCTCTTCCATGATGGAAGTGGTTTGATGCAATCAACCTGCTACCAGTAAATGGCTAATCCTCCTGGGGAATGGTGCCGTATCAGGGACTCACTGTTGGTCTCTTGCTGGCAGAATGGGCACTCTGCAGTGGTGAGTGGAAGTCCATGCTGCTGATGTCATGTAAAACCTCCATCCCTGTGAACATAGCCATTTTGTTCATGAGCCCATTGGATGATGATGGAGATGGCTGCAAAGCAGGTCATCCTATTCACTTGATTATTAAAATTCTCCTCTGCTGAGTTCACCCTTTGGTGAGTTTTCTACATAGAACACAAATATCTTCACACACAACCCCCCCAAACCCTGCCATTCAGAGAGGTCTATCCGTATACTTCCTCAGATTTGCTTGTCACCAATTTTTCAGTCATGTTCATTCCAAGTTCCTGACCATCTAGCCAAATGCTTGGCCACCGATCATGAATCCATATAAAATCATACATCTGGCTGTTTCTCTTTTCAGACAGTTATGCCCACTGAGTGGATTTCCTGTCACCACTTCCTTCAGGGATGTCCCAGAAATGGGCTGTATCTGTCCACTTTCAGGTGTTGCTTACATATCATGCAGAATCATCTAGAAACCAGACTCAAGTCTTCCCTTCTTCGGTCATCTAATTGTAAGAGACTTTTCATGAGGCTATAGGTGTAGGCTAAGAGAGAGAAGGTAGTATAATAAGAGTAGGGACCATGGTTATTTGGGCCACTTTGTGTAACTTACTTGTACCTTCAGGGGTTTCTTGAGCCCAGTCACATATATACTGATTCCATTTGATGATGGAGTGCTACTGTTCATACCTGACTTCATGGCTTAGTGGGTCACTAACAGCAGTTCACGATGGGCAGCTCAGGTTGCATGGTAACTTGGTGACATATTGTTAAACAGTTTCTACTAAGGCCCACAACAGTAGGCCAAGAACTATTTCTCAACAGTGGAGTAGTTTTATACTACTTTCGAGGATGGTAAAGCTTTCCTCGAAATCCCAAGGGCCTGCAGATTTACCTCTAGGGGCCTGCCAAATGCTGCAAACAGCATCCTTATCTTCCACTGTTACTTAAGCACCATTGGATCTGCTGGATCATATAGCCCAAGAGGCAGAGTAACTTGCATAGCAGCCTGGACCTATTGCAGAGCCTTCTTTTGTTCCAGGCCCCATTCAAAACTAGTACCTTTTTGGGTCACTTGGTCAACAGGCTGGATTTACACATCCAAATGAGGAATATGTTGTCTCCAAAATCCACTAGGCATTGTGCCTCTTTTTTTGCTTATGTAGTAAAGGCCAAATGCAACTATTTATTTTTTACTTTAGAAGGAGATATCTCAACATGGACCCCTAGAAATATCACTGAGGCAAAAGACCTCTGAACTTATATTGGATATATTTTCCATTCTCTGACACACAAACATCTTACCAATAAGTCAAGAGTAGTTTCTTGTTCACTAGGTCCAATCAGCTTAATGTCATCAATACAACAGACCAGTGTGATATATTGTAGAAGAAAAAGATGATCAAAATTCCTGCAAATTAAATTATAACAAATCTCTGGAGAGTTGATATGTCCCTGAGGCAGGACAGTAAAAGTATATTGTTAGCAAACCGCTTTTGGGGTTCTTATTGACAGGGATGGAGAAAAAGGCATTTGCCAGATCGATAGCTGCATACCAAATACCAGGGGATGTGTTAATTTACTCAAGCAATGAAATCACATCTGGTATAGTGGTTGTAATTGGAGTCAACACCTGGTTAAGCTTGTGATAATCCACTGTCATTCTCTAAGATTCATCTATATTCCACACAGTCCAAATAGGTGAGTTGAGTGGGGTGGTGGTGGGAATCCCAAACCCTGCATCTTTCAAATCCTTTCACTGTGAAGTACAGAAATATCCCTCTGCCTATGTCTCTGCCTCTCTCTCTCTGTATCTCTCATGAATAAAAAAATAAAACCTTTAAAAAATCAGAAGAGATATAAAAATATTAAAGACCGACTTAGGTTTGGGAGTGTTTCTTTAAATAAGACAACACAGAAGCTTTGAAAGGGATGAGAACCATCCCTAAATTTGTACTGTTTCATTAGTCTTGTCTTCTTTAAAAATGAAGATGATTTTTCAGTTAGTATGGATTTAGCTGGATCACATAATAATATGAAAAGTTCTACATCTCATTCACTTCGAGAAATTTTACAAAATCAGTACTGACTTCCTCTTTGAACCAAGACAGTTTTAGTAAATTTTCTTAATTACTAAGCATTTTTTTTCAACTTTATCTTTTGCTTATTTATTTCAAATTTTATTGGGTTATCATCAAAAAATGTGACATGAAAAATATTTTTATTTGTTAATTTAAAAAGATTTTATTTATTTATTCATGAGAGACACAGAGAGAGAGGCAGAGACATAGGCAGAGGGAGAAGCAGGCTCCATGCAGGGAGCCCGATGTGGGACTTGATCCCGGGAGTCCAGGATCACACCCTGAGCTTAACCGCTGAACCACCCAGGCGTCCCTGAAAAAGATTTTTAAATCTTTGTTAAGGTTTCTGTTGTTGTTAAATGATTATTTTTTATAAATATTTATAGACATACACAGATATTTTCTCATATGAAACAACTTATGTGATTATGTATACATTAATATATACACTCATCATACATACATGTGCATATATGTAATGTATATTACTGATGTATATTAATCAGCCATGTGATTCGTTATTTTTCATCTGATAGATCTATTTGATTATGAAAGAACCCTATTCAAATGTTCAAGTGTAAATTGCACCGTTTTCAAATTCTCCTTGCATTTGTAATGGTTTTTGCTTATTTAACTTTTTTTAAGGTTTATTTATTTATTATTCATTTAAGTAATCTCTATACCCATCATGGGGCTCGAACTCATGACCCCAAGATCAAGAGTCACAAGGCTGTTCACTCTGAGCCAGGCAGGTACCTCATGCTTTATTTTACTTCTATGTGATTTTATACAGACATATTTTGATTATCATGTAAAGTATATATCTTAGTATTGCTTGATGTGACTTACATTTTTGTATTGTAGCTAAACTTAAAATTATACTTTGATAAGATAGTTTTCATATTTGTCTATTATTAATTCTATTCATCCCTTTATTTTTTACATTTTTAAAAAAATATTTTGTTTATTTGACAGAGAGCAAGCACAAGCAGGGGGAGCGAGAGAGGGAAAGGGAGAAGGAGGCTCCGCACCAAGCAGGGAGTCAGATGTGGGGCTCAATCTCAGGACTCTGGGATCATGACTCAAGCCGAAGGCAGATGTTCAACAAACTGAGCCACTCAGGCGCCCCTATCCCTTTATTTTTAACCTCTATGTTTTTGTCTTATTTAATTTAACTTTATTTATTTTTTTAAGTAGGCTCCACACCCAGCATGGAACTCATCCTGGGGCTTGAACTCACAACCCTGAAATCAAGACCTTAGTTGAGATCACGAGTTGGAGGCTTAACCAACTGAGCCACCCAGGTGCCCATTTTATTTTATTATTAAAGTTTAAAGACATACACAAATGCAAACTTACTGAGTATACTGCAGCTAAATGAGCATTCACAAATTGAACACATCTGTTGAACCAGAACCTGGTTCATCCAATAAATTGTTTAGCATCCCAGATGTCTTCCGCTCATGGAAAACTACCGCTCAGACTTGTAATGCCACAGATTAGTTATGCCTTTTTCACATTAGGTCTACATTTGATCAAAACTGACTATTGTGTATGATGTAGAGTAAGAGTGTGTGTGTGTGTCCTCCGCCCCCACAAGGATATCCAGTATTCCCACTAGTATTTATTTGAAAGATAATCCTTTCTCCATTATACTGCAGTGACACCTTTTTCATAAATTGGTTGATTGTATACATGAGATTTTGTTTCTGTATTCTCCATGCTATTCCATTGGTCTACTCGCCTATCCTCATACCAACTGCACCCTATCTTAATTACTACATTATTATTATAAAAGGACTTGAAACCTGATAGTGTAAGTCCTTCCATTTTTATTTTTATTTTTGTTTTTTTCCCCTCAAGATTATATTAACTATTATTGGATATTTGTACATTCATAGCAATTTTAAAAACCAGCTTGTCAGTTTCCATAAGTTCTTTATCATTTGTATATCTTTTTATATCTTTTCTTATTTACAGTTATCACTAAACCCTTTTAAGTCTCCAGTTAGATGAGTTTTGTTAAGTGTATGCAGGTTACACCACTAAAACAACCCAGTTTTAGAATACGTCCTTCATCCTCAAAAGTTCCCTCCTGCACCTTTGCAATGAATCCCCACCCCTATCCTTGGCTCCTGGCAAGCCACAACTTGCTTTATATCACTATAGTTTTGTTTTTGTTTTTTAACAAAAGAGAAGTTTATTGCGTACGCCGCAAGGGAGTGGCAGGCAGGACAGCAAAGGACAAACTGTCTGCCTATATCACTAGAGTTTTGCATTTTCTAAAAATTCATGTAAATGAGGGTAACAAAGTTTTCCATGGCCCCCCCAGCAGAGACCAAGCCTTGTTTGCACCACCCAGGTCACCTGCTTGCTCAGTCCAGGAGCTGCTCCAGTCAAGAAAGATAATCAGATCAAAGTCTAGAGAAAAGGGCAGTAAAGCTATGCATTTAAGAGCCATTTGCCATATATATGTATACATATATATGTATATATAATGATATTTAATTTATAAAAATGACTGGAAAAACGAACACAAGATATAAATCTATGCGACTAACTATACAATGATATAAAGTAGATTAATAACTACAGTAAAAAACAAAAATAAGCCTTTAGATGAAATTTTTAATTTATGATAGCTAATGGGACACTTGAAATTATTTGGCTGAATGGTTTTCGGAGAATTGACAAATAGACCTAGAATACCCATCCATCTGGCTAACTTCATCAAGATTAATTTAAAATATCTCCTTTTTGGGGAGATTTTTCTAATGTACTTCCTTTGTGCATAGGATCACTTCCCGCGTTATACTTCATTACATCTTTTTTTATGTATACAGATATCCTTGTCCTCTTATCTCAGTAGCTTCAGGGCCCAAATCTTTTGATTTAAAGAAAGTACTACTAAAAAATAAAAAATAAACAAAAATAAATAAACAAAAGAAAGTACTGGTTCTCCAACTTAGAGATACATGAAAATCACTAGGGAACTTTCAAAAACTGATGCTTGGACTTTGTCTCAGACTAATAAAGGCAGAATCTCTGTGGGTAGGGCATAGGCATTGCTGTGCTTATTGTTTCTGTTGTTTTGTTTTGTAGCATCTCAGGTCACTGTAATTAATGTTCATTTAGGATTGAGAACCATTGATCTATCCTTTGGTAATTGTTAAAAAAACGAATTTCTGGGGCCCACCACAGACCCACTGAATCAGAAATTCCAGAGTGTTTACCCACTAATCTATGTTCTGACCGGCCCTATTGCTGATACAGGCATATCTCCAAAATGTGGGAACCATTGATCCGGCCAGGGTTACTCAACTTTGACAATAGATTGGAGGCACCTGGATGCTTTTAAAAAGTTCTGATGCCTGAGTACCTCCTCCCTAAAGAGTCCAATTTAGTTGTTCTGGAGTGTGATCTTGACATTGAGATCTTTACAAAAATCTTCCAGATAATTTTAATGTTTAGCCAATATTGAATACTTTACTAGTTCATGAGCCCTGTGAGAACAGAGATCATGACATAACCAGTCTTAGAGCTTCTGAATTTGGCACGGGATTTGACACATTGAATGAGGGGACAGGGGAAGAATAGATCAACCATACTAAAAAGGATCAAGCATTTGGATTTTTCTGAAGGAATGCAAGTCAGCTGCATAGTCTTCAATAGTTATCCAGAGGTTCTGACTTTATTCAGATTAACTGAGATTTCTTCATTTTGCTTTTCAGAAGTAAAAAGTATTGGTTCTAGAAAGACCATGTTTGGATAACACGATTTACTATGCTACTCCTTGTAAATAATCAATTGGAATAGAAAATGTGCTCAAATGCTCAACTATCTTTCAGGTTTAAAAAATATATCAGGCTTATCATAACTGGAAACCATTCAGCACCAAATGGATCTGTCAGGAAAATAAGGACTTTAAAATACATCCGCTCCAGGAAAAGATCAATTGTAATGCTTATTAAAGTAATCAGCTTAGTTATGTATGAAGACAGCCACATTTCCTTTTTGAATTCTGTTTTACAGCAAAATCTCCACATTTCAAATTGTTTTAAACCAAAAGCAAGAAACAAATATTTCATTATCTTCAAAAACTCAAAAAAGTATTCAACCAAGTTTAGGAGTTATTGAAGATTTTCTAATTGAAATTTGATTAATGCTGAAACAAGAGGGGAAAAAAACCTTGTACTATTTTTCTTTTCAATTCGGTAATATAATGTTAAATTATTTTTTAGTCCTTCATTTATCTATTATAATAATTAGTATCAGAAATAGATTAAATTAAAATGTGTTGTTGAAAATATAATTTTGTGAATTATAACATCAAGATATTAGTCATGTTCAAAGAAATACAGTGAGAACAACCAACCAAAATGTTTTCCCATATAGTGTTATTTTAGTTTTATAAAACAAACAATAATCAAAATTTTATCAACAGTGAATCAGCATCCTAATCAAATAGAGGTTTTTTTTTTTTTTTTTTTAATTTCATTCACTTTTGAGCTTGACTCTCTATTAACTCCTCAAGGATCTGAACTCCTCTGGTCATTACCATCTTCCCTTCACCGAAGCAGATGATGAATAGATCTTGATCAGAGGAAATGACTACACCTCGCTTCTAAGCATGACGGGCTCAGTAGAAGGAAGCCACAAAGAGACAACAGCTCATATAAGTTGCATAAAATGGCTGATGATTTGATGAATTCTGTGTTACAATTTGAATAAAAAAGATCTAGAACACAACCATCATCAAAATGTTGGAAGTTGAATTGGTCATTTTCCTTACAGTCATATGATGAGAGCTCGATTTAACATTGTCTGCTTCTTATTTCAAGAGAGTTTTAATTTGGTATTAAATTAGTTATCATGCTTGGATGCAAACCTAATAACAGGTAAAACTTGAGGCACAACATATGACCAGTGAGCGTAAATGGAGATAAGCTTGAGTTTTCAGCCAGATCACAGTCTGATGGTCTTGAACACCAGGCTTTTTAGCCTCTCGGTAGCATCTTCCAGAGTAGATAGATGCCCTTGGGTGGACAACACCTTAAATCCTGTGACCTCTTCTCTGGGTTTCTGTCTTCTCTTGAATATTGGCCCTGTAATTTCTCACTGTCCGTTAGTCCCTTAAAGCTAGCGTATAAAAGTGTTGTCCAGACCCTAGTTGTCCCCAGCATTACGGCTGGCCTGAATTACCTGATGTGCTTTTATTAAAAGAAGAAATATAGTTTGTTTTATATTTATTGTATATTTAATTTCTAGAAGTCTATTTCTATGGTAAATTTGCTAGATCTCTGTTTATGGTTTCCTATTTCCTGACAGTTTCATACTTACGTGTTATATCTTATAATAATCATAGTTGTTTTATCATATCTGATCATTCCAACATACGGAGATTTTTTTCTTTACTGCATTTCTGTTACCTATGTTTATTCATGTTTCTTCTTGTTCATGGCACCTTACATGTTCTTGACTGTGTAATGCTTATTGGCACTGAAAAAATTGTCAGTATGGAGAATGTTGTAAGCAAAATAATGCTCCATCCACAAAGATGTCCATGTCCTAATCTTTGGAAACTGTGAATATGTTAGGTTACATGGCAATGGGAAATTAAGATTAAAAATGAAATTAAAGTTGCTAATAAGCCGTATTTAGACTAGAGCTAGTATTCTGAATTATTCAGATAGGCCCAGTGTAACCGCAGGGGTCCCTAAAAATGGAAGAGGGAGGCAGGAAAAAATATTGAGAAGAAGTGAGTGTAAGAACGAATGGTCAGGTAAATGCAATATATTTTTTAAAGATTTTATTTATTTATTCATGAGACACACACACACAGAGGCAGAGACACAGGCAGAGGAAGAAGCAGGCTCCATGCAGGGAGCCCGACATGGGACTCGACCCCGGGGCCCCAGGATCACGCCCTGGGCCGAAGGCAGCGCTAAATCACTGAGTCACCCGGGCTGCCCAAGGAAACACAATTATTGATGGGCTTCAAAGTTGTGTGAACCAAGAAACGTAGGTACCCTCTAGCACCTAGAAAAGGCAAGTCAATGACTTTGGCTTAGGGAGACACAGGGTTGGACTTCTACTAGAGACTCTAATCTATAGATTCTTCTAATCTCATCTAATCTGTACTACTTTAAAATAAATCTGTCTTTTAGGCCACTGAGTTAAAGCAGCAAAAGAAAGGCAATAAAGATCCAGGGTAGAAGTACCTTGTTCCAGGGAAGTTTTTTGTTTTTTTGTTTTTGTTTTTGTTTGTTTTGTTTTTTTGTTTTTTTTGTTTTTTTTTTTTTTGCATCTGTCAGGTGCCTGGCAGCATACTAGCCCAGGAATACCTTAAGGCAATTTAGTACCAGGCAATTCCCTGGATCATCCTAAACTAGTTTGCAAATAAATGTACTGGCCAGCTCTATTCATTAACAAGAAGTCTTTTCTACAGTTCCACATTATGGAAAAGAAGTGAGTATGTTAGAAACCATTGAATCATATACTTTAAATTCATGAATTATATGGTATATGAATTGTATCTTCATGAAGCTAATATATATATATATTTTAAATATTTTTAATATATACTTTTTAATGTGGCTGTAGTTCTTTGAGTTTCTGTTTTTTTTTAATTAGGTTTATGCTTTCACTCTGATATTGGCATCAAAGTTCCTTATTTTTGCAAAATGTTTCATGGAATGTACATATATAATTTTGTAGGTATTGAAAAAAATTTCAAATGTCAGGGAGATAAAATAATATTTGGGCTTCTGTGTGTGCATGCTTACATGAGTCCGTGTGTGTAATCTTTGACAAAGCTGGTGTCCTTACTTTTGTTTACATGCCATGGTCAGACTCCTGCCCATTTCTTTACTCATGCTCCTTATGTCCTCCCAAATCACAGCAGTACCTTTGTTTGGTTTGGTTGTGTATTTCGTTAGCATTTTTCTTTAGTCCTTAAGGGTTAAAGGAATAAATGCCATATAAACATGTATTAAAACGAAAGGTCTAGCCATTTCTATTCAAAAATCACTAGGATTGTGGTAAAGCACTAGAGAAGATCTTTCCTGGCATAGAAAGGTGATGAATAATAATCGTGCCTGATTTCCATTAAATTCCTGCTGATATCTCTCAGTCAATCATTTCTAAAGGAATGATACTGTGTATAAGTGATTATTTTTATTAGTAGATTTTATTTTTTAGAGCAGTGTTAAGTTTAGAGAAAACTTGAAGGGATAATACAGGGAAGTCCTTTTGCCAGCAGTTTCCCCCATTAACCTCTTCCAGTAGTGCAGTACATTTGTTACATTTGACCATTTTTAACTAAAATCCATAGTTTACATTAGTTTTCACTGTTTGTGTTGTACATTTCCATGAGTTTTGACAATGCATGATATCATACGTCCACCATGATAGGGTCATTGAGAATAATTTCACCACCTTAAAAACGTCCTGTGCTGCAACTAAGCTATCCCTTGCTTCCTCCCCCAGAAATCCTGGCAACCAGTGATTTTTTTTTTTTTTTTTACTGTTTCTGTGGTTTTACCTTTTTTCAGAATATCATGGGATTTTAATTCATTTCTGATCTGAGAACATGCTTTGTGTGAATTACATTCTTTTGAATTTGTTAAGGTATTTTTTTATAGTCAAAATTTGGTTTATCATGGTGAATGTTCCATGTGAGCTTAATTATGTGTATTCTACTATTATTGGATGAAGAGTTCTATAAATGTCAATTAGACCCAGTTCAGTTCAACTATAGCCTTACTGATTTTCTACCTGCTGGATATGTTAATTAATAATACAGTAGTGTTGAAATCTCTGAGTGTGATAGTGGATATATCTATTTGTCCTTGAAGTTCTATTAGATTTTGGTACAAATTTTTTGATTCTCTGTTATGTTAGATGCATACATATTACGGATTTTATGTCAGACTTGTGTCTTCATTATGTTATGTTGTCTTAGAGAATTGACACTTCTATCATTATGTTAATGCCCCTCTTTACTTGTAATACGTTTCCTTGTTATGAAGTCTGACTTGTCTCAAATTAATATAGTTACTTCTGCTTTCTCTTGATTTTGGTATAACTTTCCAAGTCTTTACTTTTAATGTAGCTGTATTTTTATATATAAAGGGGGTTTCTTGTAGACAACATGTAGTTGGGTCTTGGTTTTGATCAACTCTGATGGTCTTTGTCTTTTAATTGACGTATGTAATCATTTACATTTAACATGATTACTAATATGGTTGGATTGATATCCATCATACTAGTAACTGTTTTGTGTTTGTTGCCATCATTCTTTGTTTCTTTGTTTCTTTTTTTGGTCTTTCCCTATTTTTCTACCTTCTCTGGTTGTTTTTTTTTAATTTTTATTTTTTTATGATAGTCACAGAGAGAGAAAGAGAGAGAGGCAGAGACATAGGCAGAGGGAGAAGCAGGCTCCATGCACCAGGAGCCTGATGTGGGATTTGATCCCGGGTCTCCAGGATCGCGCCCTGGGCCAAAGGCAGGCGCCAAACCGCTGCGCCACCCAGGGATCCCCCCTTCTCTGGTTTTAATTGAGCATTTTATATGATTCCAGTTTTCTTCTTTCTTAGAATGTCAATTTTACTTCTTGTTTTAATTTTTTGATTATTTCCCATAGAGTTTGAAATATACATTTACAACTAGTCTTAGCTCACTTTCAAACAATACTAGCTTGCTACATAGGTAGTACAGGTGTCTTAGAATATTCTAGATTCCTTCCTCTTTTCCTTTGTAACATTGCCATCATTCATTTCACTCATCCATAAGCTATAGTCATTTGGCATATTGTTGTTATTATTTTGAACAAATGTGTAAATGATTTTTAAGAAATCTTGGAAGAATACTAATTGATGTTTAGATAACACAATTACTGTCTTCAATGAAACGCACCAATCAACGTATTCTCTAATAATTGGGCTGTAATTTCACATTCAAAAAGATACTTGTGTTTCACTGCAAACCTGAGTGAATGTTAAAACTAATAAACACATGATCTACTGAGCATTTGCTATGCTCTAGGCACTGTTCCAAGTTTCTTACATGCATTATCACAGTTCCTTCTCACAAAATCTTTGTACTCTTCCCTGTTTTACAGTTGAATAAACTAAAGCACAAAATATTTACATAACTTGCCTAAGGACACAGGACTAATAAATTCCAGTAATTGTGAAAGTAAGATTTGAATTCATGCATTGTGGTTCCAGAGCATGCATGTATTTATTTATTTATTTATTTATTTATTTATTTAACACTATTCTGTCTCCAAGTATAGGGAAGGAAATATAAAATAATGAAGGAATGGAAACTAAATATTTATTAAACACAGTGTCCTAGAAATCATTCAATTACTTTATTTAATTAGTAATTACATTATGCATATCATTTAATTTAATTCTCACAATGTCCTATTAGATTTTTTATCACCTTTTATAGATAAGGAAACTATAGTTCAAAAAGATTAAATAATTTGACCAAGGACATGTACCAAAACAATGAGAGGGCCATTATTGTAACTAAGTTCTGTTAGACTCCAAATAATATGCTATACTACACTTATTGAAAAATCATCTCAGATTTCTCTAGTATATTGGAATATACTAGTAGGACACTTGCCAGGTTATTATACACTTGAAAATAGCAGGAGCATGAGAAACATGAAACCCTGAGATAAAAGGTGCCAGGCTCCCTAACTGAAAATCATGGAAAAGCCCTTGGTTACTCTTTAAAAGACCACTGCTGTCATCATCACCACTATCATGATTTTCATGTTCATCATCATAGATTTGGCCAATTAAAAAGAGATTTAAGTTCATTATCCTCTAAAATATAATTTATATGGTGATGGACTAAGTTATGCCATTACAAATAAAATATTTTTCTGAACTCATTTTAGTAAGTACATGTTAAATACTCTGTAGAAGGTTATGATCTTTTCCTCCTCCAAATGCAAATGCTTTTGACACCTTTCTTATTCTGAAGCTTAGTGAGTTTAATTTAATGATAGGCAATTCTGTGGCTTAAGTTGTGAGAGAGATTTTTTTAAAGATTTTATTTATTCACTTGAGAGAGTGAGCAAGAGAGAGAGAGAGAGAGTACATGAACAAAGGGCAGAGGGAGAAACAGATTCTCCCACTAAGCAGGGAGCCAACTTGGGGCTCCATTCCAGGCCCCCGGGATCATAACCTGAGCTGAAGATAGATTCTTAACTCACTGAGCCATCCAGGCACCCCTGTTGTGAGATATTGAAATGAAAATAATTCAGGACACTTATTAAAACTTTAAGGAGTCTCAATTTAGAGCAGCTTTTGCAAAATCACCAGTTATAAGTTGTTATTTTCACAGAATCAGTAATGAGTTTTAAGTCAAGCTGAGATAACTCACCAGTTTGTCAGAACCTGGGCTGGGCTATGCACTTTTTAGGGTGAATTGTTGAACATTGGACATCATTTAGAGCCTTCTGCTACTTTTGCCAAAGTAGAGAATAGAAGAATAGAGAAGCCCACATAATTTATGCCTAAGTGTTTTAGTATTTGTCAAAAAAAAAAAGAGAGAGAGAGAGAGAGAGAGAGAGAGAGAGACATATAGTGTAACATCACTTTTTGTGAATCTTCTCTAAACACCAAAAATCAACATTAAAAAATGTAAAAATAACTCTCATCTTACTAACTATCATGTAGTAATCATAATTACCTCTCCGAATTTTCACAAGGACTTTACGAGATGGCTATTAATTATAATCCCTGTTATGGAGGTAGATGAAGCTCAGAGAGATTATTAAGCCTTATTCAAAGCCATATAGCTCTACTCTAGTAATATGTGAAGCTAGAATTTGATCCTATGTCTCTCTTTTACCAAAGCCTATGCTTTAAATACTGATTTTGCTAGTCACAGTGAGTATATAGTCTTAGTTACTTAAGACCAAGTTCTCCTCTTGAAATAATAATTTTTGGTTCTATCCCATTACTTCTTTATTCAGAAAGATACTTCACAAGAGAATCAAATAAACTGGTAAATAACTGCTGATTGCAAAGTTATTTTTTACATTGTTGTAAAACCTGCCCCCTGTCACTATCCTCTACTGGTTTTCTTGATATGTAATATGAGACCCAAAGAGCCTCTTAAATCACAAAGAACAATGACTCTCAAGATACTAAGACTGGAAGAGGCCTTTTGAGCCACTATATAGCAGATTCTAGTTCCTTTTCCTTCACTGGGACTGTGGTTCTCACAAATTGAATATGGATTTAAGAAAATGATTTAAACTCAAGGGGAAAAAACAACTTCATTTCCACAGATGGTTCCGAAAATGACTGAAAGAAATCCTGAGATGAAATATGTTCATGAAATTTAAGGTTGAGCCTACAGAAAAACCACCATACAGGGATGGTGGAGGGCTAGGAGCCAAAAATTTACTTTATGAATCCACTGCAATGTTTAGTGAAAACTAGGTCAGTCGGACTCTGTGATCTTTGGTAACTCCTATCTCCGCAGACACAGGCATCTTTTTCAATGTTGAACCACAGAGCAGAAATGATTTTCCACAAAATAACATTTTCCTATGATTTATCCTTTTGGTAAAAAATAATAGTGTAAAATGGAGTTTGGGGATTTTAAAAAATAGTTTAGTATGTGAAATATTAAGGAGTAATATGAAATAATGATAAGTTTTATGTTTAATAGACAGTATAACCAACCTGAGAAAATAAAGTTAGACACCCTCTGATTCACCCCTCCAGATGAAAATACACAGAGTGGAGAGAGGAAAGAACATACCTAAGGCCTTCCTGGTATCAGATATTAGAGTTAGGAGGTTAAGCTGTGTGCTATGCCCTTTAATTCTGTCTTCTGCATACAGAAATAATAATAGTAACACTACATACCTACATAATATATACATACATGTGGAGACACATATACACACACACACCTAAATACATATACACCTCACAAAAGCCCTATAAAGTGAATACTATTCATAACATGTTGGATGGATGAGGAAGTAGGGAGAAGGGATAAATACCTTTTGCAAAGTTACATAGCTAAGAAGTGGTGAAACGGAGTTATGAATTCAGGTAGCCTGTATGTAGAGTCTGTACACATAACTACTTCACTATATTGCCTCCGTAGTCCAATTTGAACCTTAAACGTAACTAAGATTTAATCAAAACTTTCACTGAGATCTCAATTGTGGGTGAACCTCAGAATATTATTACCTTTATTTTATCACTTAATAAGTAGCAGGTGGAAATATGCCTTGTCACTCAGAAGGCTCTTATATAATACTAACTTCAACTTCAGTTCCCTGTCATGAGAAAATGAAAGCAAGGAATTGTAAAGGACTCACTCAAGATTGTAGGATAAGGAGAAAATAATTCCAATACTGGAACTCAGATGTTCTTACTCAGAATCCTTCTAACCTGTTGACCAGCAGCATGTATTCCCAAAGCACAGAGGTTTGTCTGGCCCAAGGCAGGATCATAGAATTGGAGGGACCTCTAACATGTTCAAAGGCCATGGACCTGTAGATTTTTCAAGAATTCTCTAAGCTCCTGGATATAATATAAACTATTCTCTAAGTAATTGAAAGCTATTTCTTGAGGTAGTCTCTGTTGGAAAAAGCACAGCTTTTGTGAAGGCTGACATGGCCTCTAAGGTCTGACTTTGTCACTCTCACTTATTGTCTAACACATGAATACAAGTCAGAGGACATTATTTATATTAGCCAACAATCAGCCTTATATTTGAAGATTAATGAAACCACAGTTCAGGAATCTTGTAGATGCTCCTTTAAATACACATTCTCAAATAAATATTTGTATGTGTAGACATTCTGGAATTTTAGTAAAGTGGATGGAATAAATACGCCAAAATGTATCTGTAGGAATACCAGGTCATTCTGAAATTAGTCATCATAATAGATTTTAGATTTATGTAATACAGTATATAGAGGCAAAATTTCCATGTTTATACCATGCTCATGAAATATAGTTTATATCTGTCTTCTATACGCATGGTGTATTCACAAGTGTCAGGCAAAGAGAAGAATAAATAGAGACAGGTACTCCAGGAGACAGGAATTGCACATCCATAAGTCTTGCATCAATCTAAGGAGTAAAGATTATCTCTCACTTGACCCTTCCTTCCATGCAACACACTAAACTTTTTATTTATTTTTATTTTATTTATTTATTTATTTTTTAAGATTTTATTTATTTATTCATGAGAGACACATAGAGAGAGAGAGAGAGAGACACAGGCAGAGGGAGAAGCAGGCTCCATGCAAAGAGCCCTATGTGAGACTCAATCCAGGGACTCCAGGATCACGCCCTGAGCCGAAGGCAGACGCTTTAACAGCTGAGCCACCCAGGTGCTCCACAACTAAACTTTTTAGAAAGGGTTCTGCGAATGCCTAAATTCTAAATAACTCTTCATTCATTGAAAATGAAAAAAAAAAAATTAATCTGTAAACTTCCTCTCCACCCTGTCTCTCTATCATCACTCCCCTAATCTTCCCCAGATCTGCTTGTTGAAGTCTACCCACCCTTCAATAAGAAGATCAAATGGGATTTCTTCAAGGAATTCACTATTAAGCATGACCACCCCCATCATATTTCCACATGAAATTATTCTTGTTTTCTCCCCTGTACTCCTGTATCACCTTTCTCATACCACCATTATAGCATTTATATGTATTTAAATTAAAACACTAGAGAAAAGTTCTCAGTGGAAATCTGTCTTGGTCAATTAGTAATTATTGCTGATCATTTTCAATGAAAGCTGACAAAAAAGGAGGAGGAAGCTGCAGGGCTCCTTGGGGGCAGCAATTCCACCCTCTCCCTCTTTTCTAAGAATGGGCTTTCATTTCCAGGTATCAGCCCTCTTGGGTGGCAGTTGACTTGTTTTTATGACCTTCTGAGGTTAAGGAGCCAACTAGAGTTTTACTCCTAGGACCAGTCTGGTCCATTGATTTGAATTAAAGGGAGAAAGTTGTTTCTAAGAGAGATGATTTGTGCGCCTGCCCTCCACTAACTGCAGTGGCCCCCCAAAAGCTGATTCCTAATTGTTAATATGGAAACCTTTCATTTTCTGAGTTTCAGGTTGAGCAATTGAAATGGAGTCTTTATTCTCAACCAGCCTCCTCCCAAGGGCACAGTGGTAAACCATAGGTTACAGTGTCATTATTTAGGCTGTCTTAATTGCAGCGATTAGAATTAGAAGGCAAGCTTACATTAATTTTAATAAAAAAAATGGGTATAGAGTTCAGGGAACAAGGTAAAATACTGCTTTTGATTCACAGTATAAATATGACAATGTTTTGTACACATCACCATTATAATTTGGCAAAATCAAGACTATTTCCAAAGCTTTATTATATTTTGGCGACTAGACCATTTTTTAAAGGCTATAGTTTACTGTTCTCTGTGGTATAAACTAGGTTTGTAACATGTCTACAAAAATTGAAACATACCTATGCTAGTTCATTGGCATTACCAATGTTATTTGAAATTATTAATCAAAAAAAAAAAGAAATTATTAATCACGTAGCCCAACAGTGGAAGTCTGCCTGTTTCCTAGGTACTTTGAAAATCAGCACCAGTGGTGTTTTTAATTTAATTATAACAGATTACGTAGTTATAATTGATATGCAATAAACTTTACATATATAAGGTGCATATTTGACCATTTTTGACACACACACACACACACATATATATATATAAAACACACATGAAATCACTGTAATCAAGAAAATGAACATAACTATCACTGTCAAAAGTTTCCTCATGTCCCTTTGTGAACCCTATCCCCACCTTTCCTGTCCTGTCAATTACTTTACATTTTGGGAATTTTAATTAATTAAGTTTTTAAAGTTTTTTTTGTTATTTTTTTTATTGAAGTTCGATTTGCCAATATATAGTATAACACCCAGTGCTCATCACATCAAGTGCCCTCCTCAGTGCTCATCACCCCGCCCACCTCCCCTTCCACTACCCTTTGTTTCCCAGAGTTAGGAGTCTCTCGTGTTTTGTCTCCCTCTCTAATTTTTCCCACTCATTTTCTCTCCTTTCCCCTAGAATCCCATTCGCTGTTTCTTATATTCCCCGTATAAATGAGACCATATAATGTTTGTCCTTCTCCGATTGACTTACTTCACTCAGCATAATACCCTCCAGTTCCATCCACATCAAAGCAAATGGCGGGTATTCGTCACTTCTAATGGCTGAGGAATATTCCATTGTATACATAGACCACATCTTCTTTATCCATTCATCTTTCCATGGACACCAAGATTCACCAAGGTTATGTATTGGACATTTGGGTTGCCTCCAGTTTAGGTGTAATACAAGCAAAACTCATATAAATATTTTAGTATAAGTTCTCTTGTGTGCATATGAATACATTTCTCTTGGGCACATACCTGGGAGCGGAATGGCTGCATTATATGATAGACATGTGTTTAATTTTTTAAGAAACTTGCAAACTGCTTTCTAAAGTGGTTGCACCACTTCTGATGGGGCTGAAATTAAGATTTGTTTTCATGCGGGATCCCTGGGTGGCGCAGCAGTTTGGCGCCTACCTTTGGCCCAGGGCGTGATCTGGAGACCCGGGATCGAATCCCACATCAGGCTCCCGGTGCATGGAGCCTGCTTCTCCCTCTGCCTATGTCTCTGCCTCTCTCTCTCTCTCTCTGTGACTATCATAAATAAATTAAAAAAAATTAAAAAAAAAAGGAAGATTTGTTTTCATGCCTCATTAAACACGTGAACTGTGAAATGTGTCGGGTATATATAGGTCATGTGGATTTCAGGCAAGAGGAAGAGACTCTGCCCCATTTTGTAATTGCTCTTGTGGGAAGCATCTATTGGTTGATTCTTTAATCATATGTCCTTTAGTTTGTGTTTTGTTTTTGTGTTTTGAAAGTTTTTATTTCTTCTTCACTTCTTTTTTTTTAAGATTTTATTTATTTATTCATGAGACAGAGAGAGAGAGAGGCAGAGACACAGGCAGAGGGAGAAGCAGGCTCCATGCAGGGAGCCCGACGTGAGACTCGATCCCAGGTCTCCAGAATAAGGCCCTGGGCCAAAGGCAGGTGCTAAACCACTCAGCCACCAGGGCTGCCCCACTTTTTTTTTTTTTTTTTAAACAAGTGTTGGTGAGGATGTGGAGAAATTGGAACCCTTCACAATGTAAGTGGGAATGCAAAATGGTAGAGCTACTAGAGACAACAGTATGGGGGTTCCTCAAAGAATTTAAGATGGAACTACTATAAGATCCAACAATCCCATTTCTGGATCTTTATCTGAAAGTATTGAAATCAGGATCTTGAAGAGATATTTGTACTCCTGTGTCCATTATAGCATTATTCACAATAGCAAAGAGGTGGAAACAATCCACATGCCCAGCAGTGAATAAATGGATGAAGAAAATACGGTATATCCATTCAGTGGAATATTATTCAGACATTAAAATAAATTCTGGCATATAGTACAGCATGGATGAAACTTGAGGAAATTATACAAAGTGAAATAATTCACAGACAGACAGTTCCTGCATGATTCCACTTTTATGGGGTATCTAAAGTAATCAAACTCATTGAAGTGGAAAGCAGAATGATGGTTGCCAGGGCTAGAGAGTGGGGATATGGACAGTTAGTATTAAACTGAGTTTCAGTTAAGCAAGATATATAAGCTCTAGAGACCTGCTATACAGCACTGTGTGTATGGGCAGCAGTAATGTATTATACACTTAAAAATTTGTTAAGGGGTTACATCTCATGTTAAATTCTTACAGCAATAAAATAAAATCTAAAAATATAGACTTTTTTTTTTTTTAGAGTAGTTTTACTTTCACAACAAAACTGAGCAGAAACCATAAAGTTTTTATATATGCCCTGCCCCACTCCCAACAACCTCCCTATCAGCACCCCCACCACCCTGGTATGTTTGTTAACATTAATGAATCTACATCGATCCATCATTATCACCAAAAATCCATAGTTTACCTTAGAGTTCGTTCTTGGTGCTGTACATTCAATGGGTTTGGACAAAGTTATAAGAGCACATACATATCCACCATCATAGTATCCTACCGAGTAGTTTCACTGACCTAAAATTTCTCTGTGTTCCACCTATTCATCCTTCCCTCTTCCCAACCCTGGGTAATCACTGATCTTTTTACTATCTCCATACTTTTGCCTTCTCTAGAATGTCATATATTTGGAATCATAACAGTATGGAGCCTTTTCAGATTGACTTCTTTCACTTCGTAGAATGCATTTCACTTTCCTTCATGTCTTTTCATGGCTTGATAGCTCACTTCTTTGTGTAGTGCTAATACTCCATCGTTAGCTTGGCTTTTTACTCTCTTAAAAGTGCAATTTAAAAAGTAGAAACTCAGGTAGCTCCGGTAGCTTAGTAGTTTAGCACCGCCTTCAGCCCGGGGTGTGATCCTGGAGACCAAAGATCGAGTCCTATGTCAGGCTCCCTGCACGGAGCCTGCTTCTCTCTCTGTCTGTGTCTCTGCCTCTCTCCCTCTCTCTCTCTCTCTGTGTTTTTCATGAATAAATAAATAAAATCTGCAGGGGGTGGGGGTGAATGGTTGACGGGCACTGAGGGGGGCACTTGACGAGATGAGCACTGGGTGTTATTCTGTATGTTGGCAAATTGAACACCAATAAAAAATAAATTTATTATTAAAAATATATAAATAAATAAAATCTTTAAAAAATAAAAATAAAAAGTAGAAACTTATAATTTTGATGCAGTATTATTCCCCAGTTTTTCTTTATTTTGTGGACCATCTTTTTAATATTGTTTTTAAGAAATCTTGGCTTAAGTGGCAACTGGGTGGCTCAGTCAGTTGAGCATCTAACTGTTTCAGCACAGGTCATGCATGATCTCAGTCCTGGGGTGGAGCCCAGCATCAGGCTCAGCACTTGGTGGGGAGTCGTTTTGAGGATTCTCTCTTTCCTCCTCCCTCTGCTCCTCCTCCTGCTTGTGTTCTCTCTCTTGCTCTCTCAAATAAATAAATAAATCTTAAAAAAAAAAATCTTGGCTTAAATCAAGGATGCAAAGATTTCTTCTTATATTTTCTTCCAAAATTTTGTAGTTTAAGATTTTACATTTAGGTCTAGTATATGTTTTGAGTTAATATTTGTATATGGTGTGACATTTGAATTGAAGTTCATTATTTTGGCATCTAGAGATCCAATTATTTCTGTAGCACTTCTTGAAAAGACTATTCTTTCACTGTTGAGTTGACTTTGTACCTTTGTTGAAAAGCAGTTGCCCATATTTATGAAAAGCTACTTCTGGATGCAAGGATATTTATTGATTTATTTTCTTTCTTAATGCCAGTATTACAGTGGCATGATACTGTAGGTTTTTTAAAGTGGTTTTTTTTTGTTGTTGTTGTTTATGCAATCTCTACACCCTATGTGGGACTTGAACTCATGACCTCAAGATCGTAAGTCACACACCTTCCTGAGCCAGCCAGGCATCCCTATAGTTTTTAATTAAAGTCTTGAAATTATGTTGTGTTTTTTCTCTGAATCTATTCTTTTTCAAAAAATATGTTTTGGTTATTCTAGATTATTTCAATTGCCATATGAATTTTAGAATTGATTTATTAATTTCTATAAATGTTTGATAGAATTCACCAGTGAAGCCATCTGGTTCTGAAGTTCTCTTTGTAGGGTGTTTTTTTTTTTTTTAATCAATATAGGAATATTCAAGTTATCTATTTCTTCTTAAGTGGGCTTATGTAGTTTGTGTCTTTCAAGGAATTTATTCATTTTCTCTAATTCGTTGAAATTATTAACATAGAGTTATATGTTATGTCCTCTTATTATCCTTTCAACATCTGTAGCATCTGTTCTGATGCCATCTCTCTCCTCAAGTTGGTAATTTGTAATTTGTGTCTTCTCTATTTTTGTTTCCTGATCACTCCAGTTAAATCTTTTTTAAAGTCCAAGCTGATAATTTCTACCTTTTAAGTGATGACATTTGAACTATTTTCCTTTAATATGACTGTAAGTAAGTTCTCATACTCTGTCTTGAGAACTCTGCCTTTAACTCTCCAGATGCTCAGGGTATCTGTCAGTCTTTGTCTGGGTTCCCCTATTTGCACCACAACCTGGAAAATCTCTCAAGACAGTAAGGCAGAGGCTAGGGAATTGGATACCTCATTTGTTACCCATTTCTCAAGGATCACTCTCTTCTACTTCCTGATGCTCAATGCCTTAAAAAACATTGTTTGATATATTTTTCACTTAAAAAAATGTTTTAGGCAGGACAGGAGGGTATATCTAGTGTCTCTTATGGCATTGTGGTTGAAAGAAGGAGTCCCAAATAATTCTAGTTATATTACTTACAGTGTATTCCAAACATTTAGCATACAGAAAGATGTATAAACATGTAAAATCTACCCAGCTTGTGACCCTGAACAAATTACAAATGGATTTCATAAAATGATGATTATCAAAACATATTTTTATCATATGTTTACTTAATGGACTATGGTAAGGGTTAAATGAGAGGTACTACTTCATAATGAAGGCCAAACTGGACATTAGGAGTGAAATGATGGTATATTACAAGCCAGAAAAGTTACTTAACTATATTGCATATGATAGATATCCATGCTTGCACTTACTAGAGAATCTATTTCCTTTTTTATTGATATATAATTGACATATAACATTATATTAGTTTCAGGTATGCAACATAATAGGAGATCTGTTTTCAAATCAGACCCCAAATAGTTGCTTTTCCTGCATAAGGAAGCAGGTTAAATTGTTTCCTAAAATGTCTAGGTTAACTAACTTCACAGAAGCCTTCCCATGGTCAATGGCTTAAGAGCCCTTGCATTAGATCTCTAAGCTTACTTCCAAATTTGGGAATCTTTATTTCTATCTTTTCATTAGAAACATTGTACACCTATGTAAAAGTGGAGGGATATTTCCATAAGATTTTTTTTAGAGAAATAAACATAAAGTCCTGACTTACAGAGATAATAATGGTGACCAATGGCCATCTTAGATTTGAATATATTTTCATTTCTCAGGGTTCCGTATCTAAAATTTATTTTCTCAGTAAAATATGTAAGATGATCATAAATGGCCCAGACTTACATTTCTTACAGCTATTTAAAAATTACTCATCTTTCCAATAGTGACATAATACATATCATTACTCATCAATATGGTTTTAATATCCATGCCAGATGATTTCATAAAATAAAGTGATTATAAAACTAACTGGTCAGGTTAATGAACAAATTACATAATTATTCTATTTATCAATATAATTACCATTATGACTAACATGGTTGAAAACAGCAAACTTATACATCACATTATCAAATTCACTATGCAAAATCAGAAGGGGAATTTACCCTTTAGCCTTTTAAACATGACTCATATCCAGTTCACAAGGCACTGAGATCTGCTGTGGTATCTAGCCTATGTAATAGGAAGCTGAGCAGGGGTCTATATATAATAAAAAGAAGAAGGAAAATGACAGGCATCAAGATGTGTAGCACATATTAAGAGCACTGGACCCATATTTTACATGTTTAAAGAGCTTTTAACACCAACATATTTTTTATCATATTTCTTTATGTTTTAAGAATATCAAGAGGTGGTGTTTTATCTTTAAACATTTACTGTTAACCTTCAATTTCTCTCTATAATAATATTGAGTTGTATAGATATCATTTTGCATTTTTTATGGATTTGTTTTTGTGGAATTCTGGGCATCTGCTGAATAAGCACATTTATATCCTGACTTTCTATTAATCTAATATTCCCCCAATTTTATTTGATATTTGATTGCCTTTGGTGGTGTCACACATTGCTGGCATAAATGTTCCTGTGGAATCGTAAACGAACTTTACTAAGACTTTACATTTCCTATACTTTACAACTTGGATGTTTTAGGACTTACAGGAATGGGAATTCTAGTACCATTTTAGTATCAGCTTCTTATAAACAACTTAGGTATATTTTCACCTTTATTTTTGCCATTTAACATATTTTGTGGTCATGTTGGTCCAACTTTCCCAGAAATAAATATAGCTTGAGTTTTGTGTAGTTACTACATAAATTTAAATCTTTCAAATATCCAACCCTTTCATCTGATATTACTTACAACTACTAAGAAAGTTATGAGATTATAAAGATTGTTATTCGTCTAGTCAAAGAAATATCTTTGTTTTTAATGTGAAACAGGAGTCTTCATAAACTAGAAACTTAATATTCTGTAGGTGCCAAGGACAGGCTTCCCCAAAATGTGCCACAATGGCATATTGATTATTTTAAATAAAAATTATTTGAGAGACAGCTTGCACAAGAAGGACACTCAGGGGACACCTGGGTCGCTCAGCGGTTGGGCACCTGCCTTTGGCTCAGGTTGTGATCCCAGGATCCGGGATCGAGTCCTGCATCGGGCTCCCTGCATGGATCCTGCTTCTCTCTCTGCCTGTGTCTCTGCCTCTCTCTCTCTCTCTCTGTCTCTCATGAATAAATAAATAAATAAATCTTTAAAAAAAAAAAAGAAGGACACTCAGACCCTCCTCTGTCCCCCTAAAAGCAGAAAAAAATCTCCCATGTGAAAGATACCCTCCCTGTACCAGGGGACAAGAACATACTTATCACCAAAGGTGGGAAATTCAGAGCCCAGAAGGCTGTATTAACAACCCTGTTACATTTTACTAATTTACTGTCTCCACTCAAATTCTGTTTAGAATTCCTTACTACTTGAAGCTTCCAAGTTTCCTTTGCCCTGTCAAGTGCTCACAGATCTATTGTCTCTTTGTCCAGAAAATATCAAAACTGCTTGCACTCTGGTCATTTTTTTTAGGTCTCAATTTCATTATTGAGCCTCCATGTGCACATAATAGAACTTTGTTTTTTTTTTCCTTCTGCTAATCTTTTTCATGTAAATTTAATTAGTCTGGCTGGAAGACCTTGAGGATAGAGAAGAATTTCTCCTTCCCTTCAATACACAACAAGCATTTCCATGATTGTTGTTAAGTGTGTATACAATTAATCAATCAGTTCATCATCTTGACTGAATTGGTCAAATTTGGTCATAATCTTGGATCTTTAAAGCTCTAGCTCAAACAAACCTATGTGTCAACCACTGGTTCAGAAGTTTTTGTTTTTGTTTTTTTCATTTTTTTAACATTTTATTTATTTATTCATAGAGACAGAGAGAGACAGAGACAGAGACACAGGCAGAGGGAGAAGCAGGCTCCATGCAGGGAGCCCGATGTGGGACTCGATCCTGGGTCTCCGGGATCACACCCCGGGCTGGAGGCAGTGCTAAACCCACTGAGCCACCAGGGCTGCCCCTAGTTCAGCAGTTTTGAGTGAACATCACTGAACTTCTTTATGTATGTCAGACAAAATATGTGTGGTTATGCTATGATTACAATAGCCACAAAACCTCAAGGGCTTAAAACAATAAAAGGTGTATTCTTGCTTATGCTATATGTGAATCTTCAATTGGCAGGGGACCCAGATCATCATTGTTACTCAAGGACCCACACAGAGCAGCCACCATCTCAACCATCCTTAGTTACTTTACCTCTAGTAATAGTCCTCTGGAGGGTGTGGTTTTGACAATTAAATCCTCCCACTGAGAGTGATCATACATTATTTCTATTTGCAACTCATTGACCTGATCTCATGAGACCCTCTCAACTACAAGTTTAATTGTACCATGTGTCCGGAAGACAGAGACTTGGAAATATTTGTTGAAGAGCATTCATGACTACTTCACTTTACATATTTTTCACATTGTATGATTAAAGAATTTTGCTTAATTAAATGTATAAACCTCAATGTAAAAGACAGAAACATGTGGAACTGACTTACATGTCTTATGTTCAAGTTGAATGCCTCATGTTCAAGTTAGATGTTTAAGGTAAACATTTCCTGCTCAAGTTAAACTACCCCAAAAGCCAAAACAAACCAGGCAAAAACAAGGTAGAGCATTTACATAGCATATAAGACAGCAGCCCAAATGTTCTGAGGAACTGACATTCACATTTTCCACCAAGATTATCTTACTTAAAAAAAAAAAAACTATAGTTATTCCTAATTGAAAAAGGGTAAAATTAATTTTTATATTGGTTATACGGAGACCTAATTATATGATACTAATTACATTTTCTCTGAAAATCGTTATTTGCAATGGTTATGTATATAAAATGTTTTTCCTTCATAAAATAAGATGAAATCAGAGAGGGAGACAAACCATAAGAGACTCTTAACTTTAGGAAACAAACTCAAGGTTGCTGGAGGGGAGGTGGGTAACTGGGTGATGGGCATTAAGAAGGGCATGTGAGGGCAGCCTGGGTGGCTCATCGGTTTATTTATTTATTTTTATTTTTATTTTTATTTTTATTTTTATTTTTATTTTTATTTTTTTGTTTTTGGCTCATCGGTTTAGCGTTGCCTTCAGCCCAGGGTGTGGTCCTGGAGACCCGGGATCGAGTCCCATGTCAGGCTCCCTGCATGGAATGGAGCCTGCTTCTCCCTCTGCCTGTGTCTGTGCCTCTCTCTCTCTGTCTCTGTGTCTCTCATGAATAAATAAATAAAATCTTAAAAAAAAAAAGACTGATGAATCACTACACTCTAGCTCTAAAACTAATAATACACTAGATGTTGTTTCTTTTTAAATAAAAATTTTAAAAAGAAATGTTTTCCTTTATGTTTATGAAGTTCTTAACTAAAAAACATCAAAACAATTTCATTTCTCTTGCTTTTCAAGCTACAATATTGGAAAATTTCATTCAAAAGGAACTGAAATATGAGAAAATTGCTTTTGGCAAATTCTAGCAGAGCTTAAAAAAAAACAAGGCAAATGGGGAAGAAGCAAAAGTTTACCCTTTTAGTCTTAGCCTCTTCACTGAAGAAAAGGAATCCTCTTTTATGCATGATTATGAAACTTTTTTTGTGATTTTTATTCACAGCAAGAAATAATTTTGAATTGCTATTTAAAAAGTGTGTGTGTGCCAAAATAAAAGTATCATGAAATAATACTTACCCTTAATTTGAGATGTTTTTCTGAAATTTCCCACTGTATTTTATTACATTATACTAAAAATACATGCTTCTTGTGATCCACTAAATTTATTTCACAGTTAATTGGATGCTACCTAAAGTTTAAAAAGTATTTTAGTGAACTTAAGCAATATAATTGTAAAAGTTCCCTCAACCAAGGAACATGTAAAATATAATATGTGAATATTGAAAATCAAACTCCAATATTAAATTTCTATTAATAACGGATCAGAATGGACAGAGAATAGGTCTGATTTACTACTGTATCTTCCATGTCTAGTACAGAGTCTGGATAGTGTAGAGGCTCACTGTGGAAGGAAGGAAGGAAGGAAGGAAGGAAGGAAGGAAGGAAGGGAGGAAGGAAGGAAGGAAAGAGGGGGATGAATACATTTTTCACCATGAAATCTTAGTATTTGCACACTTTTAGGGTAATAAAAATAAAAATCATTGACAGTGCCTCAAAGAATTAAACCTAGAATTACCATATAATTTCAGAAATTCAATTTCTAGGCATATACCCAAAAGAATTGAAAACAAGGACTCAAATAGATATTTGTACACCCCTGTTCACAGCATTATTCACAATAGCCAAAAGATGAGCCAAAACAACCCAAATATCCATTAGATAGAGGAATGGATAAACACAATGTGGTGTATAAATACAATGGAATCATTCAATCTTAAAAGGGAAGGAAATTTTGATGGATGCTACAACATGGATGAACCCTAAAAACTTGATGCTAAGTGAAAGAAGCCAGACAGAAAAACACAAAGACTACATGACTCCATTTATATGAAGAATCTCAAGTTATCAAATTCTTTCCAACAGAAGGTAAAATAGTGATTATCAGGGGCTGGTGCAGGGGGGCTGTGGGGATTGGAAAGTTACTGCCTAATGGGTACAGAGTTTCAGTTTGAAGTGAAAAAGTTCTGGAGATAGGGATTATGGTGTCAAGATCAGGTGAATATACTTTATGCTACTTAACTGTCAAAACAGTTAAAATGGTAAATTTTAGGTTATGTAATGTTTTACCACAATAAAAATGTATCAGTCATTATTACTGCCTTTAACAACGCTTCATACCTGTCACAGCTCTTTAAAGATTCCAAAATTATTTAGGGGCGCCTGGGTGGCTCAGTGGGTTAAGCGTCTGCCTTCAGCTCAGGTCATGATCCCAGAGTCCTGGGATCGAGCCCTGCATCAGGCTCCCCATTCTCCCTCTCCTTCTGCCTCTCTGCCAGTTTGTGCTCTCTCTCTCTCTCTCATAAATAAATAAAACTGTTAAGAAAATAAATAAATAAGTCTCCAAAATTATTGAGTATATGATCTCCTTTGATAGTCCTGAGAACAACCCTGCAGTACACACAGCGTAGCTGTTATTATTCCATTTTGAAGATGAGAAAAATGGAGCTCAGGGAGTTTAAGTGATTTATCCAAATGATACACAGCTAACAGGTGGAAGAATAGACTCTTTAACTCATCCCAAGTTTTCAGATTGAAGTCTGACATTTTTCTCTGACACTCCATTCAAAAAACTAATGGTTCCATGGGGAATACATTCCCAAGACCCCATGGATGTCTGAATTCAGGGGTAGTACTGAATCCTATATAGACTATGATTTTTCCTATATGTACATACCTATGATAACGTTTATTTTATGAAATTAGGCTGGGCACCTAGTTGGCTCAGTCAGTTGAACATCTGACCTTGGCTCGGGTCTTGATCTCGGGATCCTGGGATCAAGCCCCATGTCAAGTCCCCGCATCCATGGGATCCATGCTCAACCAGGAGTCTGCTTCTCCCTCTCCCTCTCCTTTTGCCCCCTGCTCGCTCATGCTCTCTTTTTCTCTCCCTCAAATGAATAAATAAAAATTTTTTAATAAATTTTTTTATTGGTGTTCAATTTCCCAACATATAGAATAACACCCAGTGCTCATCCCGTCAAGTGCCCCCCTCAGTGCCCGTCACCCATTCACCTCCACCCCCTGCCCACCTCCCCTTCCACCACCCCTAGTTCGTTTCCCAGAGTTAGGAGTCTCTCATGTTCTGTCTCCCTTTCTGATATTTCCCACTCATTTTTTCTCCTTTTCCCCTTTATTCCCTTTCACTATTGAATAAATAAAATCTTGAAAAACATGATAAATTAGGCACAAGAAGAGATTAACAATAATAACTAATATATCCTTTATAATAAAAGCTTTATGAATGTGGTTTCTCTCTCTCAAAATATCTTGGTATACTGTACCCACCCTTCTTCCTATGATAACGTGAGATGATAAAGTGCCCACGTGATGAGATGCAGTGAGGTGAATGACATAGGCTAGTGACGCAGTGTCAGGCTATGGTCAGCCTTCTGGTGCTGCATCAGAAGAAGGATCATCTGCTTCCCAAGCGCCACTGACCACGGAAACTGAAAGCAAAACCGAGGTGAAGAGAAACTCCTGAAATCCCGAATCTGTAGTATTTCAATCCTTAGATCTAAATTAAACTCTTATCATAATGCATTCAGATAATCTGCCTTTAAAATTGAAGCCCGAGATCCGATAAAAATCTTTGGAAGAGGATAATGAGTCAACCTGTCACAAAACAAAGACCTGGATTAGGTAACACTCAGTCAGACAACTTTCTGACTAATAGATGTATGATTTAACACTCAAGAATAATCCAGTAAATTCCCCCAGATAAACTTATTTTGAAACCTAGCCCGTGTCTTCTTTTATTGCCAATCCTCCCTCTCTCATCTGGACACAGATGCTTATTTTTTGGCCAGTGATATTTGCTTCATGTCATTCGTCTGTTTTCCCTGCAGCGAGGCTGGAAATGAGAGAAACGCAATGCATCCCAACTGCACGTGGGTGTCAGGAAGCTCATTTCTATTTGCAAGTAAAACCCACAGCAAGAAAACAAGAACCGAGAAACAAGACCAGAATATGATCATATTGTCTGCTCTATACATATCCAATGTGTATTAAGTCTCCTTCTCCCTCTCTCTCTCTCCCTCTCTCTCTCTCTCTCTCTCTCTCAATACAAGCCTTGCTAGGATATAAAGTCAGCTTTTCCAAACTTGTCGAAATGCAACAAATACATTTGAGAGATCTTTTTGAGTTAATTCTGAAACACATAATTCACTGCTCACCCATCACTTCCCCAGGAACACAGTGCGGTAGTAACATGGGTGATCAGCACGATGGCTGCTGAAAACTGTCAAAATGATCTCCTCTTGCTTTTAGTCCCTGACAGATTTGACAGGTACAATTTCTTGGAGCTTCTTTCATTATTTCAGAACAGAGATGGGCTGGCATGAAATCCCCAACCTGCCTGGCTGCCTGTGGCATGTTCCAAAAATATCTAACCTACCTCTAGGTTCTAGGGAATTGAAAGGAAGAGTGAAAGTTCCTTTGGACTTCCTCACAGATGTCTTCTTATAGATGTTGCCTTACAAACTACACCCGTCAGCAGGCATGACCCCTTGGTGGGAATCAAGATGGCAGTAAGGCTCTTTCTGGAAGGTTTCTTTCTATGAAACACACCTGTCTATTCTTCTCAGACTGAACTAGAGGAAATAAGAAAGCCATATCTTGCCACTTAACTCGTTATTTTTTTCATTACATAAGACTTCTAAGTAATAAAGCAACAGAGATGACAGGACAGATGTATTTATCCACAAGCCATCCTCTAGTCTGTGATGTGACACCTTCCATCATTTCTCCCAAATTCATCTCCAGTGGCTCCCATGACACACTGTATCTCTACCTGCACTTAATAGCATCTGACGAGTATTATAGTTCTGTCTATGGTTTCATGAAACCTACCAGCATATAAGCTCATTTTTATATTCCTAGAATTTGGCACATGGTATTAAAAAACTGTTGTAAATTGGGTTCGGTAAACTAAAACATAGGGTCCTAATAAATCATCTAAAGATAACTCCACACATTGCTTATCAGTGGCTAACTGCGTAATTCACTTTATATTTTTATTTTCTATCTGTTAGATTTTATTTATTTATTCTTGACAGACAGAGAGAGAGGCAGAGACAGGTAGAGGGAGAAGCAGGCTCCCTGGAGGGAGCCTGATACGGGACTCGATCCCGGAACTCTGGGATCACACCCTGAGCCAAAGGCAGACGCTCAACCACTGAGCCATCCAGGCATCCCAAGCTTACATTCACTTTATTTATTTTTTATTTATTTTTTTTACATTCACTTTAAATAAAAGTTGATAAATCTAATATAAATGAAGTTTGATGCATGCTCAGACATCCTTGGTCTTGGAGAAAATATAAGAACTAGTTATTACTAAAAAAAATCAATTGTGGTTGCTCTCATTTCTTATGGTTGCTCTTCCCCCAGCTCAAGGCTCTTGATTCACAACTTATCGAAGGTTTCCAATCCGTTACACTTTTCTACTTCCTGAAAAGACCACAGAGTCAAATGAGGAGGAAACAGTAGGTTGACCTAAAAGTTGAGAGGGAGAAAACATGGAAAGTGAGGTGAAAACTTCATGGTTCAGCTCATTCCAGCAGGTGATCGTTAAGATACCTAAGGGCTACACCAGCTCCACATTGACTTTGACCTGAGGCACACGAGTCATATAAAACCTGCCCACTGAGCTAAAAAAATATATATAAGAAATAAACCCTTTTATTACAGGAATAAACATCAAGTGTTTCTTTATCATCTTAGAGAGTTTAATTCAGACCGAATCAATACACTTGGACACAAGTATGCCGCACGGAGTAACTAAAATCTGATTCTATTCTTCATTCTTGGGTACAGCCTTATTGGAAATATCTGAGGGGGATACACGATAACATCTAATACTTAGAGGCATCAGAGTGTTAGTTTATCTTTCTTGGTCATCCACCAATCAAGTACAAGTGGAATCTCAGCTTGTCCTTTTAAAAACACCTTTATTTCAATAACCTGATTGTATTTTTTTTCCCATGTCCTTGCCCCTACACACACACACATCACATCACATCACATCACATCACATCACAGTATATTATTCATTGTTCTCTGAACACATCATAGATGTCTTCAGTTCCTCAACCATGCTAATTCTGTGTCCTCATTGGAGTGTTCTTCCATCTCCCAATTTTTCTGCCTTCTCTTCCTTCAAGATTCATATTACATACTAATTCCTCTATGACCACCTCTCTAAGTACACCAGTGGCTTTGAGTACTCCCCTAATCTGCACCCTCAAAACACTTTTTGTGTTTATCATCTAAATTACAGCATTTGGGCCTTGGATCCTATTTCTGTTTTAGCTACAAATATATATATATATATATATATATATATATATATATATATATATATTCATGTAAGACAGAGAGAGCAGAGACATAGGCAGAGGGAGAAGCAGGCTTCCCATGGGGAGCTCAATGTGGGACTCGATCCCAGGACCCCGGGATCACGCCCAGAGCAAACACTTAACCACTGAGACACCCAGGCACCCCTCTGTTTTAGCTATATTAAAGCTATTTAGCCAACTCCTCTTCAAGTTCCCATAAAGTGGGAACACACTTGATCACTTTTGTATTCCAGTGGCATTCAGCACCCTGTACTACAAAGGCTAGTTGTTTAATACACGTGGTTTGAATAGTATTACATGACTATGGTTTTAATGATACTAAGTTCACATCTCCCAATCTTATCAACTCTGATAAACAGATTCCTTTTAGCCCACCTTTATGTCCTTCCCTGTACTCCAGCTACCCAAGGAGAGCTACTTCAGAAAATGCAGTGATCCTGCTTTGCAGATACTCTCCTTTACTCTCAACACATGTAATTAAACTAAGTCTTCTGTGAATGAAGTACACTATTTCCAAGAGGGACATCTTCTACCAGAGTTGGGCATCATATTTATACTGTGTCAAATTTAATAAATGGTACTTTTTAAAAAAGATTTTATTTATTATTTGAGAGAGAGAGAGCATGAACAGGAGAGAGGAGCAGAGGGAGAGAGAGAAGCAGACTCCCCGTTAAGCAGGGAGCCTGACATGGGGCTCAATATTAGGGCCCTGAGATCATGTCCAGAGCCAAAGGCAGATGCTTAACCAACTGAGCCACCCAGGTATCCCAATAAATGGTACTTTTATGCAAAGCCTATGTAAGTTTTAGGGTTAAAATGATGTGAAAAAATAAATAAGCATAAAATGCCTAGAAAGGGAAACAAATGGATATTAAAAATGAAGGAAAACATTGCTGTTACAATTTCTAATATTAAGCCAATGGCAGCAGAAACTCAGCAGAAAAGTCTATTCATTATTGAAAATTAAGGGATATCAGTCTTTGATGTAGGTGAGGTATATAATATTGTCATCAGTGACATCAATGGACTCATTCCCTCATGGCTTCTAAGAAAAAAACTTGTAAAAGTCATGGTGACTGAGGTATGAAAATGTTTTGAAAAAGCAAACACTGAGGATCAATTGATTAGCATTCTCAAGCCAAGGTACTAAATGGCTCTTATTGTCTCCTTATTTCCAAATCATTCGAGAGTCCAAAACAGGTAAGAAAACAAATGTTTAAAATCTCCAACATTTGGGGCACAATGGGGTGGCTCATTCAGTTGAGCAATCGACTCTTGGTTTCAACCCAGTCATGATCTCCTGCGTCGTGGAATCAAGCCCTGTGTCTGGCTCTGTGCTCGGCGGGATGCCTGAGAATTCTCTCTGCCCCTCCCCCGACACACACTCTCTCTTTCTCTCAAATAAAATAAACAAATCTTAAAAAAAAAACAAAAAACACTCCAACACTTATCAGTAGTGTATGCTAACATATTAAAATAAAAATACTGAACTGGATTGATATTTTGTAAAAATTGATGGTTAATTACTTAAGCTAAATTATCAATACATTTTATATATTCAATTTAATTGTATTGTTATTAAAGCAATGTAGGTGCATAATTTTATTTTTTATTATTTTAAATATTCATTTTATTTTAGAGAGAGAGAATGAAAGAGAGAGAGAGAGAGAGCACTTGAGTAGGGGGAGGTGCAGAGGGAGAGAGGGAATCCCAAGCCGACTTGGTGTTGAGTGTGGAGCCTGACTTGGGGCTCAATCTCACAACCCCGAGATCATGACCTGAGCCAAAATCAAGTCAGACCCTTAACCTATCGAGCCACCCAGGTGCCCCATAAGTGCATAATTTTAAAGTCAACTGGCCCTTCAAAGTTTATAGCTAGACTGTAGTCCCAGTCCCCAACCATGTTCTTGCCCACCCTTGATTCCCGCTCTCCAAACCGAACTACTTTTACATGTTAACTTTTTTGGTTTCTTCCAGTATTTTCCTTCGTATTTAAAATAATCTCCATATATTTTATTCTTTAGGTTTTTAGAGATATAAATAAATATATTCTCTTGACCCCTACTATACACGAAGAGAATTTATCAATCTTTTATTACTACACTTACCCATTACCCACTCAACATTCTTTTAATCAGCATCATTTGAAAAAAAATATGTAACCATTTTTGGTAAATAAATATTCAGGTTTCAAATTATTACCAATATACAAGTATTTTGTATCTGTGTTACTTGGATTATATTTTCTTTCTTGTATAAGATTTCCTTTTTTTTTTTTTCTTCAGAGAGTTAATTGTTACTTATATTTTCCTATTTGTTTCTTTGCTTAGTCATCAAAAGAGGTCTCAGGAATGCCCTTATGCTCCTAGGGCAATGCATACCTTTTCTCCATACAAACACAATAGATAATTAAGTTAATTTTTTAAAATCATGGCTCAAGTGGTGTTCTATCCTGTGGCACCAATGGACTGATTTGTCTCTAGAACTGCCACATAGCTGCCATGCTAAGATGTCCCTTTATAATCATCCTAGAAATTTAATTTACCTCTTTCCTTTGCTGAGTCCTATTTCTTCATTTTTATATTTTTCTCTTTTTTAGTTGTTGCCTTCACTTTGTTGTTGTTGTTGTTGTTAGTGATATCTCCTAGTAATTTGTTGAAGAAGAATGAATGCAAATAAACTTTTGAAATGCCTATTGTGTTGCTTTCACACCTAACTGGAAGTTTGAATGCCATGGGATTCTTTTCTTTTTTTCCAAAGATTTTGTTTATTTATTCATGAGAGACACAGAGAAAGAGGCAGAGACATAGGCAGAGAAGCAGGCTCTCCGTGGGAACCTGATATGGCGCTCAATCCCAGGACCCTGGGATCATGACCTGAGCTGAAGGCAGATGCTCAACCACTGAGCCACTCAGGTGTCCCAATACCATGGGATTCTTGGTTGGAAATATATAATTCCATTTACAGAAAAATATATAGGGAATGTAAATTGATGTACAGTGGCAGAAAGCAGATCGGTTGTTGCTCAGGCAGTGGGAGCGAGGATACATAGAGGACCCAGTAAGGGAAAGGAAAGAATTTGGGGAGTGCGATGGCTATGTTCTCTGTCTTGGTGATGATGTGTTGTTCATGGATGTACATATATGTCAAAAATTATGAACTTGTACCCTTGACAGATGTGCAGTTTATTGTATGTCAATCATGCCTCAATAAATCTGTTTCGAAAATGTTATTAGGCAGGGGCACCTGGATGGCTTAGTCCATTAAGCATCTGACTCCTGGTTTCAACTCAAATCATGATCTCATGGATCATGAGATCGAGCCCCTTGTGGGACTATGTGCTGGGTGCAGAGACTGCTTGAAGATTCTCTCCCTCTGCCTCTTCTCCCACTCACGTGCCCTCTCGTCTCTCTCTAAAATAATAAATAAATCTTTTAAAAATATTATTAGGCAGTCTTTCATTAAGATTGTAGAATAGAGTTCCCTGCTCTCAGACCAAGCCTCATGGTAACTCCTCATCATGTCCAAGTCTATCAATTATCAAACTTTTGTTGTAATCACTACAGAGAAACAGAGAAGGAGTAATCAAGTTAGGAACATGGGATGTTACAGATTTAAAAACTCAGTGTTTTTTTTGTATTTTTTTAACTCTTTTGATAGTCATTTATTGTGACTAGATTGGCAGATGGTACTTTTAAACTCTGATGAAGGTATAACTCTTGAGATGGTCAGGTTTTTAGGATGCCTTCAGATTTTTTTTGGTTTGGATCACTTGCTGGAGAGTAGTGCATTTACCCAGAAAGAGATGACAAGAGAAGCAGACTTTGGTGAGAAAATAGTATGTTTGCATATTGTGCTTAAAGGAGAGATTTATGGATTATCCAGTAGGCAATTGGAGTGAAAAAGCGTGACATTTTGCATGAGATTTCTGGGGATTCGTTGTGGGATCTGCCACATTCACACTGTATATCTGTGTATTTATTCAAGCTTTACTAGCAAGTTTTAGTTTCTTTATGTTTAAATCAGGTTAAAAGTAATACTTATCTCACAGGGTTGAAAGTCAGGTTTGAGTGAACTAATGGCTATAAATGTGATTTGTAAACTGAATTTCCATGTATGTGGTATACTAGACAGCAGCGACAGCAGCACAGACTAGAAGATGTATCCTATCATGGGCTTTGGAGTAAGAAACTTAGACTTGAATTCTAGCTCAGTTTTGCATCTCAGACAAGTCATTGCTCTCAGGGCAGAGTCTTAATTCCTTACCAGGTCAGGCTCGGCCCTTCGTGGTGTGACCCCAGCCCACCTTTCTAGTCTTGCCTGCTCCTACTTACCTCAACACTGCCCAACCTGGGAGTCAGCTTCCCCATGGCCACATGCTCTTCATTCTTATTCCCCTTTCAAGTGTATTCTTTACACACATATCATGTGTTGAGAATTGCCTTTGTTAAGAATTGAGAGTGAGGAACACCCGAGTGGCTCAGTTGGTTGAGCATCCAACTTTTGGTTTCTGCCCAGGTCATGATCTCATGGGTCATGAGATCGAGCCCTGCGTTGGGCTCTGGGCTCAGTGGGGAGTCTGATTGAGATTCTCTGTCCACCCCCGACCCCTGCCCTGCTCTCAAATAAGTAAATAAATCTTAAAGAAAAGCATTGAGAGTGAGTGTAGTCACTGCTACTTTCTGACTATTTTGGTTTTGGCAGGTATTTTAACCCCCTTGAGCCTCAATTTCTTTCACCTATAAAATATGAATAGTTTATATGTAAACTGGGGGAAGAAATAGCATTTGACAACAAAAGTATATTTTTACAATTAGCTTTTGGAAATAGCAGAGCTAAGTCAATCTTGGTTCTAGTTATTGTCCTACTACTTATTAGTTTGGTGACTTTTAGCCAGTTATCCCATATTTCTGAAAGTTTAAATTTCCTCCTCTATAAAACTGAGCTGTCAATAGAGTCTACTTCATTGGGTTGTTGTGAAGAATTAAGTTATGCACGTAAAGTACTTGTCAGTGTTCTTGGCAACTAGTGCATGTTTAATTAATGTTAATAATTATTATAATCATTATTGTGACTATCAGTTAAAAGTCAGAGAAAGAATGGGGTCAGGAGTGAAACTACTTATGTCAAAGGATTGAATAATGACAGTGTAAAGGGAAATGTACAAGATCCATTGTTAACGTTGAACCACTGGCAGGTACTCAAGATAGAGGGAACTCCATTTTTAGGGTTAATCAAAACATCTTTGCCCAAAAGAAATAAAATTTAGATCAGAATATTTGCTACTTCATAGATGGATCTGTTTTGGAATAAGGAGTTCATCATGGGAACTAGACCACATGAGATTGTGGGAGGAGTTTGGGAAATAAAGGTTTGGAAAGAGGAGGTGAAGGATCAGATAAAAGTCTGAGGTGAACAGTCAGAGCTTACAGAGGAATCTGGATAGATCCCAGGAAAGGAGCTATGGTGAAGTTTATTAAACATTATTGACGGGCAGCCCGGGTGGCTAAGCGGTTTAGCTCTGCCTTCAGCCCAGGGCCTGATCCTGGAGACCCGGGATCGAGTCCCACGTCGGGCTCCCTGCATGGAGCCTGATTCTCCCTCTCCCTGTGTCTCTGCCTCTCTCTTTCTGTGTGTCTCTCATGAATAAACAAATAAAATATTTTAAAAAAACATTGTTAAATAAAAACATTGTTGACTCTTGTGTCTACCACCTCTGAACACGTTCAGGGATGCTTTGGTGGTGGACCTGGGTTGCTTCTGGTCAGCAGGACTGGTAATCTGGAGTAGAGTGGGGTGGAGGGAAAGCAAACCAGGAACAGCCGGCACCTCTGTGTCCATCTCTTACTGCACACAAACAAGGATAACCCTCAGAACACAATGGCTAGTGCTTCTTCTGCCTCCCAAATTTGGCTAACTAGAACTCTGAGCCATACTGGGAAGGAGGTCCTGAGAAACAGAAGTCCTGGTGTGACAAAGTTCACCCAGCACAACTTCTAAGTTTACATTTTCATCTGATGTTGTTGTTAGTATATTGGGAATATTATCTGTGATGCTGCTTCTATATACATGGCCTGCCTCAATACAACCATTCACCCATACTAGGGAGCTCTTCCTTAATAAAAAGTATTTTAGGGGTGCCTCCCTGGCGTAGTCAGTAGAGCATGCACCTCTTGATCTTGGGGTTGTAAGTTCGAGGCCCATGTTGGGTGTACAGATTACTTAAAATCTTTTTAAAAAGTGTTTTAAATTGTATTTTTAAATATATGTAATACACATAACGTATATGTATGTGTGTCTACTGTTCTCAATGCAAATACTGATTAACAAATGAGTGATCAACTGTCCTGGGTGTATCAGGAGGTGGGACTTCTGCACTAAATCCACAAACGTTTCAAGCAAACTGGGATGGCTGGTCACTCTATGACAAGACTCAGTCAGAATTTATGCCCAATATCAGCCTCCTTCTATGATTCTCTTTATTTTGTTTTTGTATTATTCCCTACATGGGAACTACTGTAATCTTTCCAAGCTCTGTATGAACAGATACAGTGCCTAGAATCAGGTGAACAGTGGACTTCCATGAACTCCCCCTTAGATTAGGAGCTCCATGAAGTCGGGATCACATCTGATCTGTTCACTGCCACATTCCAAACATTCACATTCAGCACAGTGTTTGACATGTGATATATTGTTGAATGAATTAATTCCATAATCTTATCCTCCATCAAGGCTTCAATGGAAGGAGATAATAATGGACCCCAGTGCCCCCTGCCCTATGAACCTATGAACATACCAATTATATATATATTTGTGTATATATATATATATATATATATATATATATATATATATTCATCGAGTCCCTGCCATGGGACTCGATCCCGGGTCTCCAGGATCAAGCTCTGGGCTGAAGGCAGCACTAAACTGCTGAGCCACCCGGGCTGCCCATCAATAATGTTTAATAAACTTCACCATAGGTCCTTATCTTGGGTCTATCCAGATTCCTCTGTAATATATATAAATATATATATTTTTTTCCCTAAATGTTGTTGGACATGTTTTTTGTCTGTATCACAACACCCCAAAATCTATGAGTGCATAAATTCTACTTTATTTAGCTTTTTACCCCTAGCTTTTAGCTCTGATCCTAGTACATAGTAGATGTTCAATACGTATTTATGGAAAGAAGAAAAGTGGAAGTAAAGAGACTTAAATATATATCTATGTGATGCAACTGGTATTGAGTTCACAGAGGTATGCCAAGCTGGGGCTTGTTATATTAAGAAAGATGGTTTGAAGTTTATAAATGGACCTGGAGCATCTGAGAGCTTTTGCATTTTTAGTTGTGTACAAGAAACTGTTTCCAAAGGAATGACGGAATGAGGAACTCAGAAAATCTACTCTTCCATAAAAGCAACAAGAACATGGGCAAAAATGGTCAAAACTAAGTATTTCAGAACTCTGGAAATTAACCAGTTTTGCAAGAATTCAACTAACTCTTATTCAAGAAAAATGGGTGAATATTTATAAGAACGGAGCTTTATGACAATTTACTTGTGCTCTCTTTGTCCCCCTCTCCTCAGTAACGTGGTAGCCTGGAATTCTGGAACTAGACAGCGGTGATGATTGCACAATCCCAGGTATATCTTAACAAACATTAAGCTATGCACTTCCAATGGGTCAGTGGCATAGTGTGTGATTATCTCCCAAGCTGTTATTTATTTGGGAAAAAAAAAAGGAGGCAGACCATCGTTTCACAGAGACCATCACTGTGAAAGGGGAATAGGGAGTAACCATTGTACTAATGATGTACAAGACTGCTTTGTAGGGGGATGACGATGTTCTGGAGCTAGATAGTGGTGATGGTTTACAACTCTGTGCCTATGCTAACCACCACTGGATTACATGCTTTATTTATTTATAAAGATTTGTTTATTTTTATTTTAGAGAGAGAGTGCACGTGAGCAAAGGGGAAGGGCAGAGAGAGAGAGAGAGAGAGAGAGAAGCAGACTCCTCACTGAGCTTGGAGCCCTATAAGACATCTAGTGGCTGGATCTTAGGAACCTGAAATCATGACCTGAGCCAAAACCAGAAGTCAGATGCTTAACCGACTGAGCTACCCGAATGCCCCTAGATTGTGCACTTTAAAAGGGTGAATTTAATTTATGTGAATTACATCTCAATAAGGTTTTTATAAAAATAGAGAGAAGCTATTTCCTTATACATACTAAGGAAAACAATGACTATAAAGCGGTATCTTTGAAATGCTACACTGTCTATACAATTTTGGGGAACCTGAGGTGACTTCAACTACTTACAGAGAGGATCCTGATACTATAAGAGCTAAATGAAATAATGTCAATATGACTCTTTTCATAGTAACTGACACTTAGTAGGTACTTAATAATAGGAAAGTTCTATTCTCCTCTGGGCCATCGAGGCCAGCTCAAATTCATATGATATGGTATGATAATTTGTTAATTTTTATGTCATTTTCCTATCTAGATTCTGTGTTCCTTCATGGTACAGACAACCTGATGCATCATAGAAAGTGGCGAGTGTAAGCATAAATCATGTGCATGCTAGATCCCACTCCCTGGTTTCAAACTCTGACTCCTCCATTCCTAAGCTATGTGACCACCTGCAAATTAGTCTCCATGCCTCATTTTCCTCACCAGCAAATGGAGATAATAATGATCCATAATTCCCAGCGTGGTGGTTAATGTATGAGTTAATCCACATAAAGTTCAGCTGACCTTTAAACAACACGGTTCAAACTGCACGGGTCCACTTGTACATGGATTTTTTTTTCAACAAATATAGTACAAGTACTGCGCTTGCATTTTCTCTTCCTTATGATTTCCTTAATAACATTTTCTTTTCTATAGCTTACTTTATGGCAAAAATATATAATACATATAATATACATATACATACATGTTATAATACATATAACATAACATGTTAGTCGACTATTTATGTTACCTGTAAAGCTACATAGTCTACCAAGCAACAATAGACTATTAGTTATGTTTTGGAGCAGTCAAAAGTTATAATGTGAATTTTCAGGACGCCTGAGTGGCTCAGTCAGTTCAGGTCATGATCTCAGGGCCATGAGATCCCATCCCCTGTCGGGCTCCACGCTCAGCATGGAATCTGCTTGTCTCTCTCCTTCTGTTCTTCCCCTTACTTGCACTCTCTCGCACACTTAAATAAATAAATACATCTTTTTAGAAAAGTTATACATGGCTTTTCAATTGCACAGGGGTCAGTGCCCCTAACCCTTGAATTCTCCAAGAGTCAGCTGTAGTTGGACTGGTGCCAGGCACAAGTACACAGTCGGTACATGTTAGCTCTTATTCCCAATACCTAGCACAGAGTTTGGCACATAGCAGGCGCTCAGTGGAATTTCATGTGAGTAGGATACAGTGCTCATTTGTTGTAGAGGCTCCATGGGAGGAGTTGAATGCATTGTGTAATTTTTGGAAAACCAAATGCTACAAGGCACAGCTATAAACTTGCCTTGACCTAGTTGGTACATGCTAGCAATTGAGTGGGGCTGGGGTAAGGGCTAGGGCAGGGGATGTTATCTGCTTCTATTTCACTTGATCCCTTTTACTCTCTAATGGTCCTGCCTTTGCTGGCAAAAACAGCATCTCCTATCCATAAAGTGGTCTCAGTTCTCACTTCTACTCCTCTGAGTGGTACACCATGTGCATCAATGGTGACACCGAGTTTCTTCTGGTGATAAGTCAAGGATAGGTGTCATTATTGAAGTGTGAGGAGCCTAAGATGAAGCTGACTGATCATTTTCTAGAGTGATTAAGCCCAAACAGAAACAGGTCTTGTTAGGCAGAAAGCTTGTTTGTGCTAAGAGATATGTACATCTGTATTATGTGTCACCTCAAAATGTCATGGTCCATTTCCTTTACTTACAATAGATTGTGAAGGGAACTTGGTAAAGAGTCCTAATGTTTGCTTCCAGAAATTGTGTATGTGAAAGCTGTTCAAATGAGGAAGTTTAAATTCTTTTTTTAGTAAAGGAATCTAGGCCTCGCTTTATACAGAGAATATTCCAAGCCTGGAATTGAGTGCCTTCCAAAAAAATGGCTCTACACCATGTGCATTGACATTGACTCCCTCAGCCACCATAATTTATGGACATCAATTAGATAATGGGCTGCTTTGCCTGTTTTTATGAAAATGCCAATTTGGAACCTTGGCGTTGATGGAAAAAACCTCCTTTGCTGTGCATGGAAGGCGGCCAGGCAAATGGTCTGCATGGAATTCCTTCATCAATCTGGAATGGCAGGCAGTAAACGATTCCCTTTGAAAACTGCAATCACCTACTAGGGGCCTCACCAAGGAGGTATGCAGCTATTTATCCACACCTTTTCAGCCAGGCAGAAAATCCAAGGCTGTATCCTCATGACCAGACATGAGGCTGGGAGGATCAGGATCTCCAGTCAGACCCCAGGGGTTATCCTACATGCTGACCCTTGAATCACCTTCTTCCCCACTAACAGCCAAGACCTGGTTATTATACCAAAGACCTGGTTAGTATACCAAATCCGCCATACCTAGATCCTTCTTTTTTTTTTTTTTAATTTTTATTTATTTATGATAGTCACAGAGAGAGAGAGAGAGAGGCAGAGACATAGGCAGAGGGAGAAGCAGGCTCCATGCACTGGGAGCCCGATGTGGGATTCGACCCGGGGTCTCCAGGATCGCGCCCTGGGCCAAAGGCAGGCACTAAACCGCTGCGCCACCCAGGGATCCCAGATCCTTCTTCTCTTACAGTATGTTCTGTCTCAGGCAGCTCCTCAATCAGACCCCACCCCCTACCTCCCACCAAAATAATTCTACTGAGATCATCTCTTCAGCTCTCTAGTCTTTCCCAGACACTCGTGGGTCCTAGGAGTGGACACAACTTCGGTTCAGAGTCTCAGCATATGATGCAATAAACTCCTTAGCCTCGCAGACACCTTCTGCCTCTCCCTCAAACACAGTCTTTCCAGCTCTGCTGAATGACTTGCAGTTCATAGGGAGCATCACATTTTCTCTCCCCCTCATCTTGTCTACCTGGAAAACTATGTATTCTTCAAGATTTCTCAAAAATCACTTATACTCCCAAACCTTATCTGACTACTCCCATTTATCTTATCCCCACTCCGCAGCGCACATAGGTGCACACACACCTGCACACACAGTGTTTCCTTCCTTCATGCTTCCAAGGGGATTATCAAGCGTAACACACTGTTCTAAATACTTAATATGTATTAACTCACTTGATCCTCATGAACGCCCTATGGAGAAGGTATTAATATCACTCCCGTTTTACAGACGAGGAAACTGAGGCATAGAGAGTTTGATTCACTTGCAAGTCATCACTCACAATTAGCATGTTGTGGAGTCAGGATTAGAACCCCAGCAAAGTAGTCTGTAGACTTAATCACTACACTAAATGGAGGAGCTCTGTCAGATACGTACTCACACTTGGAATATGTGTCCTAGGCTGGTGCAGCTCTGGTGGGAAAACAGGGGTGAGTCTTTCTATTAAGCTAACAAAAGAGAGATAATAAATTGTCCGTAGAGTAGCCTAAGTGACTATCTCACAACAGAATATTCCTTGTGGGTTCCAAGCTGTTAACCAGGTTTGTTCCATCCAGTCATGGTTGCAGCTAACACACTGTGCTTTTGCAGTGACCTGTTCTCAAACAACAAATGTCAACCAGTATAAAATTCACACGAAACAATTCTAATCAGAACCATCGTTTGCTGTGTACATTTTCACAGTGGAGTATGAGAAGGTCAAACTTTATTTAACAACTTGAATTTAGAAGAAAACAAGACCAAACAGAAAAAAAAAAAAAAAGACCCCCACCCAAGACAGAAAACAAAAAAAAAAAAATAGGGTTTCAGTACAAAACAATATAGACATTCTTTTCTTACTGATCAATTATAATCTTATATCACCTATGTGTCAAAGAGGAAAGAATGTCAAAACTCTAACGGCTCTAACCCTTTGGATTCTCTCTGCTGAATACTGTTGGGTAGAAAAAAATAACATTTCAATTGGGTCTTTGGAGACTTTTGGAAAAATATTTTGCTCTTCTTTGCAAAGCCTGGGTGTGGAATACAACTTTCAAGTACCTAATGGGATCTGAGTATGGAGACCTAGAGAACTACTCTAAGAGGGAATAAGAAGGTAAAGATTTTTATTTCATCCTTGTCATGTATTTCCACAATTTCAGGGTATTAGTGTGCATGAGTTAATATAAAATATAATAGACTAGTCATAAAGAAAGAGCTTTAAAATTTTGTCCCTGGTGCCTATGTTAAAGAAATAAAAAAAATTATCTGGAAGTGAATGTATGTATTTCTCCCCTCCCTTCACCCTTTCCTAGCTGAAAATTTCATCCAAAAAGCCTTTAAGCAGGCCACAGGACAGAAGGTGGCAAGTGGGCTAGCAGACTGAGAGGTTCTGGGTATTTGCCACGTTCAAGAGACTTATATAAAAAAGTTAAGATATTAAGCCAATGGGATCCAGGTTTTTCACTGAAGGGAGTTAACATTATTATGGACAGGGAGAAAAATTACAATGAAATCCGTGGTATCATATTAGACTGGAATCAGAGGTTTCAAGTTATATTTTACAATATATAGAAATAACTAGAAATACATATAGCTGTAAGGTTGCATACGTGTGCAATGCATGAGTACATCTAGCACCCAAGATCACTCCAGTGCCATCCAGGGCAAGTTACTTTATCTCTCAGTTTACTCATCATGTAATCAAGATGATAACAATCCTGGGGTGCATGGGTGGCTTAGTCAGATAAGGGTCTGGACTCTTGGTTTCTGCTCAGGTCATGTTATCAGGGTCATGAGATCAGTCCTGTGTGGGTCTCCACACTCAGTGTGGTCTGCTTGGCATTCTCTCCATCTCCCTCCACCCCTCCCCTTGTTCTTGCTCTCAAACAAAACAAAACAAAACAAGAAACAAAAGAAAGAAAAAAGATGATAACAATACCTTAGCAAGCTGGTTGCAAAGATCAGAGATGATGACTGTGTAAAGTTTCCAGGCAGAGTTCTCAGATCTTAGAAGACTCTAACCTTGAGTAAACCAGTATATATTTCTTACAAATCCAATATGCCATGGCCTAATATGGCACTGTGATTTGACTTGATAAGGTGGCATCTACTGTAAAATGTGGTGCCTCCGGCAGCACGGGTGGCTCAGAGGTTTAGCGCCACCTTCAGCCCAGGGCCTGATCCTGGAGACCCGGGATGGAGTCCCACGTCGGGCTCCCTGCATGGAGCCTGCTTCTCCCTCTGCCTGTGTCTCTGCCTCTGTGTGTGTGTGTGTCTCTCATGAATAAATAAATAAAATCTTTTTAAAAAAAATGTGATGCCTCAAAAAATAAAGGTAGGAGGGTGATCATGACGTCTGTGTCACTTTGAGAGGACTGACAATTAATTTTAAATTACTTTCTGTCAAACCTTCAAGTGTTACAAGAGATTATTTACTTACGCACATATTTTGCAATGCATTAATATTTTAATATTGATGATTTTAAGGTCCAATGCAAGGAATACTCATTTCAACAACTCTACTGTCTTTCACTGTCTAGTTGAGACATGGTGAACCAATAAGAAAAGGCTTCCTTCACAACTGAATAAGTTTGGAATCCTGACTTTGCCTAAATTTGAAAAATACATTACTGTACATGTAAATATGTCATTTATTTGCATATTTATTGAATTATTCATCAAAAGACTCCATTAAAAACGTGGATGCCTTGATAGTAAATTTTTATCACCATGGAAAATTTATTCATATGGAAATAGCATCAAGAGAAATTTATTAAAATGAAAATGGCATTTAATACAATGTTGAAACACTTAAAGAGATGAATTTACAAAGGGAACATGTCCCACAAATGGCTTTTCATAAGATTTCTCAAAATCTAAAGATACAAATTTAGAAAATGCCAAGAGTTTTTTTACAGGTACGCAGAATTATTGAGTCTTGTAACTCAGGCCACTGACTTCTCTTTTTCTCTTAGGTAGTAAAGCGTTTGGAACTAGCACATCATGGTTTGTATTAAGAATGAGAAGGGTTAAGCTAAAATAAATAGGTGCTAATTTTCCTTTATTTGATGCTTATTTTTCTCTTAATTAGCTTATAAAAATCAGCAGTAAGAGGACATTCAAATACATAGCTATGGCAAATAGTCTTTTTTTGTATCCTACTGATTTCATTTTTCTTGACAAAACAAGGTGTTGGTTTACTTTTGTTTTGTAGGTTTGTTTGTTGTAATTGTGCTGACCATTGTCTTCTTCAAATAGGCTGTGTTATGAAAATTAAAATTGAAGACAGGCAACTGTGGCCTTAACATTTGGAGCAAAAAGAATGGTTCCACTGTCAAACATGAAAGTACATTGGGTTTTTAAAATATTTTTTAAAAATGTTTTATTTGTTTATTTCACAGACAGAGAATGAGGACAAGCAGGGGAGTAGGAAAGGGAGAAGCAGGCTCCCCACGGAGCAAGGAGCCAGATGTGGGGCTCTATTCCAGGACCCTGGGATCAAAACCTGAGCCGAAAGCAGACACCCCAAATAAAGCACTTATAAAGACATGTTGGTAGTATGAGCATGGACTTCAAGATAGCTTGGGAGCAGACTCTACTTTTTCTGGAATTTTCATATAAAATTAAGGAAATAAGGCAAGGTAGTAGATTCCTCAATAAATTAAATAAATTCTTAAAAATAGATTTCTTCACATCATATAGTAAAAGTAAGTTTTAGATTAATTACAATTCAATATAAGACACAAAATCATGAAACACATGGGCCTTTTGGATTAAGATTTGTAATATTTCTAGAAATGCAGAGATGGAAAGAATTCTGCAAGCCCAAAAGCTATGGAAACCATTACAAAATAAAAATAAAAAGTAGTTCAACTATGTGCAAAACCTTTTTACTAATCAAAGCACAAACACGTGAAAAAGGCAAATAATAAAGAAAAATTGTGACAAATATGACAAAGGGTTAATAAATTAATTAAATGCTAAATATCTGTTGTAGTAGAGTAAGATACATATATAAGCAATTTCCTTTATCACCAATTTTGCGTGAAAGTAACTGTCACAGAAGGAGAGAAGGGGAAAAAATTAGAAGCCAGAAAGTCTTAGACTCAATAATAGTTATTTTTCTGTAGGGACATTTAAATTAGATATTTTTAGAGCTGTAAGACAGTGTGTAGTTATATATCCTAAACACTACTTGGCAAATCCCATTTTATGATTTCTAGTCTAGCATCACTACCACCACCCTTAGTTCATTCTTCCTACATATTTTTATCACTTCCATCCTTCATGTTTTTTATGGATTAAACAAAAGTGACTGTAAATGACCCTGTTACAAAGGAGATTTTTGTTATATTTTTTTCCTGCTGTATTCCTGGTGCCAGTTTCAGATAACCAGAATGTTAAAACCAATTGCTAATTATGTTTCCTTGTTAATGGTTCCCATTATACACAAATCTTTCTACGAACACCTTGAGCTGTAGGAGAAATGCCTGGATACATGAAACAACTCAATAATGAAAGCACCAACATTACAATAAAAACATTCAAAAAAGATATGAAAAGTTAATTTCAATGGTGGGCATAGAAATGTTCAGAGTCAGTAGTAAGCAAAAAAAAATATGGAAATTTAAACAAGATACATTTTGCTTATCAAACTCACATGTATTATTTTTAATGACAATACATAGTACTGATGATGTGTTAATGGAAATGTAAATTGTCAAACCCATTTTCAAAAGGATTTGCTAGAGAAGGAGAAGGAGAAATAAGAGCAAGAGAAAATCATAAGCTTAAGGAAAAATAATGTACAGAAGCAAAGAGTTCTTTCCCCCTAATTTCCCTGTAAGTTACTTTTAAGTACAACTTACTGCAAGTCAGATTTTTTAAGATAGTTTATATTTTTAAGATTTAATTTTTAAGTGATCCCTACAGACCAACATGGGGCTCGAACCCACAACCCCACGATCAAGAGCCACACACTCCAACGACTGAGCCAGCCAGGTACCCCTAAAATGCATTTTATTTTTTAGAGCAGTTTAGGCTCATGGTAAAATTAAAAGGAAGGTATAGAGGCTTCCCATAAGACCCTTTGTCCTCCGACTCATAGCCTCCTCGTCATCAACGCCTACCACCAGAGTGGTAGGTTCATTATAACTGATGAAACTCCATTGACATCATTATCTCCCGAAGTCCATAGACACATATTTTTATCGAAGATATTCACCATAATTATCATGTGAATTTTAAGAATCAAAATATACAAAACCAGCTGATGTCCAATAATATGGTAACAGTTAAATTAACATTGGTCAATATTTTCAATATTTAACATTTGGAGAATTTTCAGCGCATTACCCACAATATAATCTTGGCTAAAATATGACAAAGCACTAACATATAAATTAAGTAAGCACATGAATATTCTAAATGAATATTCTAAATGAATATTTAGAACAAGAAGATAAATCGGGAAAAGTAAAAAGTTTACAAAGATGTTCACTAAGTGTAGAAATATAACATTTAAAAAATTAATTATCTTCCTATAACCCACCTCTCTGATACTCTTCTACATTTCTGGCTGAATATGATTTGATTGCTTCTTCCTATGGCAATGATTTTGTAATATCCTCTTATGTCATCAATATCATAGTCAGATAATTGAGGCTTTCCTCTAACATGGTCAACATTTAAAAAATTTAGCGGTACTTTAAAAAAGTTTTCCCAAGCATCACATCTTGTTTTTTTTTTTAATTTTTTTTATTGGAGTTCAATTTGCCAACATATAGCATAACACCCAGTGCTCATCCCGTCAAGTGCCCCCCGCAGTGCCCGTCACCCAGTCACCCCCACTTCCCCTTCCACCACCCCTAGTTCGTTTCCCAGAGTTAGGAGTCTCTCATGTTCTGTCTCCCTTTCTGATATTTCCCACTTCTTTTTTCTCCTTTCCCCTTTATTCCCTTTCACTATTTTTTATATTCCCCAAATGAATGAGACCATATAATGTTTGTCCTTCTCTGATTGACTCATTTCACTCAGCATAATACCCTCCAGTTCCATCCACGTCGAAGCAAATGGTGGGTATTTGTCGTTTCTAATGGCTGAGGAATATTCCATTGTATACATAGACCACAGCTTCTTTATCCATTCATCTTTCGATGGACACCGAGGCTCCTTCCACAGTGTGGCTATTGATATCACATCTTGTTATTGGCAGTGCTGTATGTGCCTGATTTGAGACAACTTCTGGCACATTTCCTTCGTATATGTGCTATTACAAACATTTTCACTGTTTGTAGTACAGCCACACGTTCATGCCTTAGAAACACAGAAATTCTCATCAATTCTATTCTACCCAATACCCATTTTGATTTATTGTTTTTATTTTCTTAAGATCTTATTTATTTATTCATGAGAGACACACAGAGAGAGGCAGAGACACAGGCAGAGGGAGAAGCAGGCTCCCCACAGGGATCCCAATGTGGAGCTCAATCCCTGCACCCCGGGATCATGACCTGAGCCAAAGGCAGACACTCAACCACTGAGCCTCCTGGGCGCCCCCTGATACCCATTTTTGAAAAGTCATGTCTTCCTAGGGCACCTGGATGCCTCAGTCAGTTGAGTGTCTGCTTTTGGCTCAGGTCATGATCCCAGGGTGCAGGGATCGAGCCCCCATCCTGCTCTGCGGCGAGCCTCCTCTCCCTCTCCCTCTGCCACTGACTCTGCTAGTACTTTCTCCCTCTCTGTGTGTCAAGTAAAGAAATAATATCTTTAAAAAAAAAAAGAGTCATGTCTTCCTACAATGATTATGTTATTTTTCCCGGTTTCTAATATTTTCCATGTTCTACAATTAGTATTTATGTGTTTTATGAAATACAAACTACATGATGAACGTACTAAAGCAAGTTAAAAGGCAGGATATAAAATATCTGTCTTTCCAGAAAAATCGGCTGGCTAAATGACTTCCAGAGTTTCTTCACTCTCTGTAACATTGTGTCCAAGAGGAAGGTTGAAGGTGATGGTCATGCGCAAAGATGTGCCCGTTCTCCTTATTGATCTTAAACACGCTGTTCAGATGTACAAGGGCAAAAGACTGCACTGTGCCATTCTCGTAGTTTGAGAATGTGATGTGTCTAGGTGGTATGTGTGAATGATGACGTGCCACATCTCGGTTGTAATCACAGCTTATTTATAAAAATTAAAGGAACCTTTTCTCCTGGTGCTCTGGGGAGCATTAAGGTGGGCTATTAGAACAGCTAATTATAAATGCGTGTTCATTGCTTCCATTTGTAGGCCATGTCTCCATGAGAATCAGCGCATCATTGGCACTGCAGCTTGCCAGATGCTTGGCTCGGAGGGCAGTACTTTTAAGATCATTGGAAACATCATAATTGAACAGGGATTATTGGTTCCAGCTTCCAAAATTGCTCTCTGCACACAGACATGGTTGCTTGCATCCATATGAAACGTGAATGAAGTGTATGAAATATAACATAACTGGTCCTCCAGTGTGACCAACCAAGTTCTCAGATAAAGCAACCCTGAACATTTCTGACCTGGCCTTATCATACATTTCTACATCGGCTGACATTCTCTTTGCCTGATTTGGTTTAGAAATTCCCGACGGTATTATCCTTATAGCTGACCTGCTTCTCACTAGTTTTCCTTCTCAAGCTGTTTTGTTATCCTACCCATCGACTCTTTGCTCTTGCATTTCTGTATCTTTATTTTTATCTTAAGATTCACAAATTAGAACAGCTTTACACTTTCAAACAGACCGAGACAGGATCCATCCTCACCGAACTGATATGGAATTTCCTTCTTGTGGAAACATGCTTTACTTTTCTAGACAAAATAATTGATTACATAAATAAACAATTGTCATGTCAAATAAGAAGTCATTGCCATATTTTCAGAGGGTTTTTTTTTTTGAGAATCTTAGGATTCTAGGACTACTTTAAAAATTGTACTTCTTCAAAAAATTTTTCTAAAAAAGGATGACCACAAGATTTTTCCAGTATTATATAACCAGGTATCTTACTACTGTGTGTGGGTTGTTTGTTGTTGTTCAATTAATATGGCTTGAGTGGAAACAGCATATTATGACATGATTTCCAATAGGGCTCTTTAGTGCAATAAGACTTCATAACATGTATGTGATTATCCTAAAATATAAAATATTGAGTTAGAATAATAAAAACAGCTAATGTTGAGGGCTTATTAGGTCCCAAGAAACTATCCTATGCTCTTTACATGCCTCATTATTATTAATATTACTATTATTAAGAGAGAGAGAGAGAGAGAGAGCAAGTGAGGGGAGAGCCAGAGGGGGAGATAGAGAGAGAGAGAGAGAGAATCTTAAGCAGGCTCCAAGCCCAGCTCAGAGCCTGACATGGGGCTCAATCTCATGATCCTGAGATCATGACCTGAGCCAAAATCAAGAGTCAGATGCTTAAATAACTGAGCCACACAGGCGCCCCTCTTTACATACATTATAACTTAGTTGTCACAAACCTACAAGTTATTTACCACCATTTTACAAATAAGGAAACTAAGGCATGCAGTGGTTAAGCAGCTTGCTCAAAGTCACGTAGTTAACAACTAGTAGCACCAGGATTCAAATCCAGTCAGTTGAGCTCCAAAACTTATACTATTAACACTGACTGTGCTATTCTCATTAATATTCATGAAGAGTAATTTTGAAATTGTGCCATGTTAAGAGTTATATCGGAGGAGGGTTATTCCTTAGAAGATTCCAGTGAAAATCCACCCCATTGTGGCAGTTCATTTCTGGCCAATGTTTTTGACTTTCAAAGCACTTCAATTTTTTTCTTTTTATTATTATTTTATTTTATTTTATTTTCATCACGATGAGTGTATTCTTTAATCCCCATCACCTATTTAGCACTTCAATTATTAAGGGAGGTAAAAAAAAATCAGAAATAAGGAGCCTACTGGGCTTCATAATTGCTGTAAGCTCCCAAATGTAAGAAATCTGCTTCAAAGTGGTGGTGTTGGTGTTTTATTTCATTTCAACATCATGAAAATTGCCAGATACTGCTGGAACCTAGCCTGCTTTCTTGGCTTAGTTCGTACATGAGAGAATATCATCTAATTCTTTGTCATATGCAAAGCAAAGACCCTCATGGAAAAGTTCTGTTAGTCTCTTTTTTGTAAACCCATTTATTTCTGAACCTCCAATTTTGCTTTTGTGGTTTTTGGATGGTTTGATTAAGTAACTATTGATAGATAATGACATTGCTTTTAGAATGTATCAGCAGAATGCTTCAGTTCTGGCCTTCTTCAGGTTTGAACACACTTATTGAAATTAAAGCTATTCATCACATTAATGCTCTACTGTCATTTATGGTTAAGAAATAAAATTCTTTCCATCTTTTTTGGAAAAGGCAACTGGGTAAAATAGACACCAGCACTGAGATAAGACATCAGACAATGTCACTAAAAATGGGTAATCCCTTCGATAGTGAGAATGAAATACAGATTAAAATTTTGCAATAAGTTATGTTGCATTCAACGTTGCTCATTACCGCCCCAAGTGGACAATCTTGTGTAAATACCATTATCATTTTATCCTCATCTTGAGGTTTAAGGCTGAAATAGAAGGAATGTTTCTATACGGAGAGTGTTTATGTTGAGACTTAATGTTCAATGTGATGATATTGGGCTGTAGGACCTTTTGGGAGGTGACTAGGCCATGAGGGTGGAATTCTGGTGAATAGGATTAGTGTCCTTACAAAAGAGACCCGAGAGAGCTCTCTCATTCCTTCTGCCGTATGAAGACATGGCAAAAACAAACAAACAAAAACCAAACAAAGAAAAACACCTGTCCATGAAGCACAAAGCAGGACCTCATCAGATGCAGAATCTGCTGGCACCTTAATCTTGGACTTCTCAGTCTCCTGAACTGTGACAAATCAATTTGTTGTTTATAAGCCACCCAGTCTATGGTGTTTTTGGTACAGCAGCCCAAACCAACTAAGGTAAATGTTAAACTAGAAACTCCTATGAACTCTCTGTCGTGGTATCATCTCACGCCCCCCACCACTTTTTCCAATCATAATAGTCTTCTGACAGTTTTGGAACTTGTCAGTCTATCTCTTGACTCAATATGTTTTTACTTGCTGCTCCCCAGGTGTGGAATTCTCTTCCTCCTTCTTTTAACCTAGATTGCTTCTCCTCTTTCTTAAATCTCACTTTGAACATCACCCCTCAGGGAGACCTTCACTGATGGTCCTATTGAAAGTACGTCAGATTTTATTTTATTATCTATCACATAAGACTTTTACTTTTTTTCCTTTAAAGCACTCATCACAAGCTTTATTGTGTCGGCACTACAATTTTTGGCTCTCTTGCTAGAAGGTAAGTTCCCCAAGAAAAGAAGCCTTGGGAATCTGGCCTGCTGCCATATTCCCAGTGCCTGCCATCTGGAACAAACTCGGCAAATATATACATAATAAATAAACACATTTCCAACATCACCCACGGTCTGGAGACAGTTGACACTTTGTCATATTCCTCAGAAAGAATGAATATATGGGGAAAATCCTGAGAAAAGATGTAGATTTTACTGAAGAATTCATAGGAGAGGAGTTCCTGGGTGGCTCAGTCAGTTGAGCGTCCAACTCCTGATTTAGGCTCAGGTCATGATCTCAGGGTCATGAGATCTAGCCAGGTGTCAGGCTCTGTGCTCAGCAAGGAGTCTGCTTAAGGATTCTCGTTCTCCCTCACCTTCTGCCCTTTCCCCACTTTCTCTCTGTGTGTTTGTCTCTCTAAATAGGAATTCATAGGAGATACAAAAGAAGTCTGTATTTCCTTCTCTATAGTCTCTTCACTCCTGCTTAGTTGAGTAGCAGCTTTCCTGAGTCCCTCCACCATCTTCCCAAGGATTTCAGCTCTGTGCCCAAATATGTATACAAACAAATAAGCTTTAACTACCCCAAGGCCCACCCTCTGAAGGAAATGTAATAACTAGCTATTATTAATCAGGCATGCTCCCAGGGGGCCTGCCAAGGAGTATTCCCTTGGGGAGGTGTTTTGAGAGAGAGAATTTTCCCTACTTTGTTACATCTCTAAATGTTTCTTGGTTCCTTGTTGGTTTTGTTTGTTTATTTTGGATCTGGAAAATGTCAGCCCCGTGAGCCAGGGCTGTGGTGAAAGTCAAACTCAATATGTATGAAAACATACATTTTTAAAAGATTTGTTGGGAAAATACTATACGTTACACAGTGTGCTAGGTACTGAACATGAAACAGTGGTCCCTGCTCATGAGCAGCTTACAGTGCCCATTGTAGACTGTAGAGCACGGTGACAATTTAACTACTTATATCAAAGAATTGCATGTTTGCACTGTCATAGTGATCATGATTGCTTATGTTATTAGTAATTCTGAATTCTGAAAACAGCACTCAAATAACAAATTCTTAACATGTTTGATGTGGTATTTCATAAAGGTTATGGCTATGGGACAAGATGACATTTTTGTTAAATAAAACCAGCCCTCTTTTCCCATAAGTTGGTTTTATTCCAAATCAGAGTGAATATTTTATTTTATTTTATTTTATTTTATTTTATTTTATTTTATTTTATTTTATTTTTTAAAGATTTTATTTATTTATTCATAGACACAGAGAGAGAGAGAAGCAGAGACACAGGCAGAGTTAGAAGCAGGTTCCATGCAGGGAGCCCGATGTGGGACTCGATCCCGGGTCTCCAGGATCACACCCCAGGCTGCAGGCGGTGCCAAACCGCTGCGCCACTGGGGCTGCCCCAGAGTGAACATTTTAAAGAGGAAATTGCATGTGTTCTTGTCCAGTTGTTACTCATCCACTGTTACTCAGGAGTCGTTCTTCAAATACCCCAAATATAAGTCAAGCATGACACAACTTAGAAAAGAGGTCAGGTTCACGGTGACCCTTAGCCCAGACACAAGTGTCCTCCCACCAGCTCTTATAGCAGTGCTCCAGCCATATGGCTTCCAATTCCCCAAAGAGCCTTAAAGGAGAACTGTGTTACCTGGTCCTGCTTATCTGAATGAAGCTACAGCCCAACAGGAAACACAGTAGAAACACAGTATGTAATTACATTGCAGTATGATAAAGGCTCTAAGAATGAGCATGAGGACATAGAATGAATAAACCATGGGAATACAAGGTATAATACGGAATTTTCAAAAAGAAGAAGAAAAAAGTATGAGCATGAGGGGCTATTGCCCCATAGATAGAGGCCCCCAAGGTGAACTGGGAGCATCAGGGAAGTCCTCTAAACAGAGGTGGTATCTGCTTAATGGCCTAAAGAATGAATAGATGGAAACCAGATGGAAAGGAGGCTGGAAACATGCAAAGAAGGGATTTCCATAAAGACAGAGACATCACCTCACAAAATGGTCCAGAAATAAGAGATCAACTTCATTTGGTTTCATCATGGCTATATAGTGGTAGAAAATTATAAAGGAGGAGAAGTAGTGGAACCAAATGAAGTTGACAGGGGTCTTGGGTACCAAGCTATAAGGAGTTGTGGAGCATTTAAGGATTTCTAATAGGTGAGCAATCAATCCGATATAAGTTTTTTACAAAGAATAGTTAGAGAAGAAGACTGGAAGCAGAGAGACCAACAGTTAGGAGAATGCTGTGTAAGTTTATGATTATCTGGAGCAGGCTGGTAGTAGGTTAAAAAAGGAAAAAGCCGAAAGAGGTGTTTACAAAGCACAGGATTGAGGGAGAGAGACATGAATGACTTCTGTAGACAGGGAGGCAAGACCTAGATACCAGCTCCGACCCCACTACTTCCTAGCTATGTAATCTCACCCGCATTACTTAACCTCTTTTTTTTTTTAAGATTGATTTATTTATTTATGAGAGAGAGAGAGAGAGAGAGAGAGAGAGAGAGAGGCAGAGACACAGGAGGAGGGAGAAGCAGGCTCCATGCCCGGACCCCGACGGGGGACTCGATCCCGGGGCTCCAGGATCGCACCCTGGGCCAAAGGCAGGCGCCAAACCGCTGAGCCACCCAGGGATCCCCTACTTAACCTCTTCAACCAAGCTTCCATTGCCCCAGCTGTCCAATGGAAATGGACTACCCAATCCAACTCATAGGGCAGCGCAAAGGCAAAATGTAGATAAAAGCTCCAGTTAGCCAATGTAAGAGATTATTAATGAGCTCTAAGAACCATGGTATTTGTTGAATAGCCACATAATGTCTGATCATCCGCCACTGTCACGTCTTATGTCACTTGTTTTCCTTCATTTTGATGGGAGCACTGATACCTCAAAGCTATGTTTGAAAAAGGTAGACATTCATTGAATATTTGGTACTGGATATTAATTTGTTCAGTGGAGATGAGAGCTGAGAGAAAAATAATTGCAAAAAGAATGAAATTTCTAAGTTTTATCCAGTTTCTTCACATCAGGAACAGTACCAGGCTCCATGGTCAACACTAGGGAGGATAGAGAAATGAGCAAGATCTGTTGCCTTCAAGGAGATGGAACTCGACGGAAAGACAATACACAAATACATACCCTCATGACACAAAATAGAAATTAAAAGTACCCAATAAAAGACATAAGCCAAGAATGATTGGAAATCCAAAGGGAATGATATCATGGGAGAGTACAAGACACCGAGGAAAGAAACATCAGAAAGTCTTGGTTTAAAACCCCAGATCTGCCACGTGTTGGCTGTGTGATCTGGGGCAAATTACTTAACTTCTCCAATCTTCAGTTTTCTTGTCAGTTAATTGGGGCTCATGCTAGCATCTGTCCTTCTTAGAATTCTGTGAGAATTAAATTAAATAAGATAATGTGGTAAATTATGGGTGAATAAATTTTTGGTAGGTAGAAACTGAAGTGGTATGAGTCTTCCAGGCAGAAACATTAACACAAAATTAAATTTTGTGTCCTCTGAGACACATCGAGAGGGGATAGTAAAGAATTATAAACCCCTGTGTCATTAAAGAAAATCCTCTAGGTCAAGTGGGGGATGATTGCAAGGGTCCTCCACAATCACTCAAAACTCACAAGCTGTCTTCATTACAAAGCTTTGCCCTGGACCTGCCACCAGTCTGGCTAGCCGAGTTGGGAGTGTCTTTTTTTTTTTTTTTTTTTTTAATATCTTAGTTTAGCTTTATTTATTTTTTTTTGTAATTTTTTAAAATTTTTTATTGGAGTTCAATTTGCCAACATATAGCATAACACCCAGTGCTCATCCCGCCAAGTGCCCCCCTCAGTGCCCATCACCCAGTCACCCTGTCACCCCACCCACCTCCCCTTCCACCCCCCCCCAGTTCGTTTCCCAGAGCTAGGAGTCTCTCATGTTCTGCCTCCCTTTCTGATATGTCCCACTCATTTTTTCTCCTTTCCCCTGTGTTCCCTTTCACTATTTTTCATATTCGCTGGGAGTGTCTTTGAGATGGTTTTATACAAACGACATCGGGGTAACATAGTGCAGTGCTGAGCACTCAGTGGAGTCTCAAGAAGTGGTTTTCAAAGGAACATAGGATTGCAAAAGCCTAACCCAGGTAATGAATCCTAAGGTGATTGCTTGGGCCAGCATTCCTTCAAGTGTCATGGCAGGTGATTGATTGGCAGTGAGTCCTAAGAAAAAAAAGAAAAAGAACACTGGTGGAACAACATTTCTTTTGTATAGCACAGTACCTGTGTTATTAAAATCAAAATTACTTATTTCCAACTGGCAAAAAGAAAAAAGAAAAAAGAAAAAACAAAACAAAGCAAAAAAAAAAAAAACAAAAAAAAACCTAACATGATCTTCCCCCTTTTCCAGTAATGTATTACTTCGGAAGAAGTGTGATGAGGCTTTAGTAACTGCTGCTGGAGAGTAATATAAAATTAAATATTCTTGCCATTTTTCATTTCTGTCACCAACCGTAAGTGTAATCAATTTTTTTTTCAAAATAGCCAAACTGGCAGGTTATTTGGAAATTTGTTTTTAAAGTGACATTCATGATTGTGCAAATAAAGCCATGTGGCTAAGTGTTAGTAATAGCACCAATCAAAGCTGCTGAAATGGTAAGCATCATTTCTGTCTTCTCGGGAGCAGCACCCAAATTAACTGTGAGATAAAAGGACAACATGTGAAAAGAAAAAAAGGCGCATCCTGGCTCGTGGGGTGCTATCAGGGAACAGTTGCATGGATGGAAGCTGGCGCCCGGGAGCCTTGGGATCGAGTCTCAAGCTCCTTGGCTTGCTAGGTTTATGACATCAAGCAGATTCATGTCTCCTTGACTCCGAGTTCCTTTTCCTTTAAAATGTGAATCTTAGGGCAGCCCGGGTGGCTCAGCGGTTTAGCACTGCCTTCAGCCCAGGGCCTGATCCTAGAGACCCGGGATCGAGTCCCACGTCCGGCTCCCTGCATGGAGCCTGCTTCTCCCTCTGCCTGTGTCTCTGCCTCCCTCTCTCTCTCTGTGTCTCTCATGAATAAATAAATAAAGTCTAAAAAACAAAAAAAAAGAACAGAGCTTATTTTTTTTAAAAAAATGCAAATCTTAGATGGGTCAATGTATGTGGCGCAGCTAGCATAATCCATGCGATCGATACCTGTTCACTGCTGCTGCCTTTCAAGGTCAAGGTATTATTATTATTAGCATTAGCACTATCATCAGTGCCATTAATCATGACCTAATTATGCCCCAGTAACTCGACGGTGATTATCTCCTTAACTGAACCTATCTATCCGAGAGTTGGGCTTTCTCCTCCCGGGAGCGATGAGCCCCTGCTGGCAGGGGGGTGAATGTGGAGTCTACCGGGAGCTGGCCTGTAAAGCCTACGTTGAGCCCACTGCCAGGCTTCCCCTTGAGAAAGTAAAGGGAAAGATCCCGCCTCCCAGAGCTGTGCGGGCAGCAGTCAGGCATTGCCAGAGGGTCAGGATTACACAGACTCCGATTTGGTACCCAGGTTAAGGCCATTGATGAGGCCTGACAGAGAGCTCGCCTTTTGCACTGATGGAAGCCAAGGGTACCAGGAGTGGTGGTGTTTGTTGCGCTGCTTTCGGAACAGTGTGCATTTTGTCACGTAGAATCAATATGCATGAAGCCGTCACCCATCCCCTGGGTGTTCTGCTCATCCTTCTTTCCCACCTTCCATATCTGCCCCCACGTGGCTGCCATCAAGGTCCCACAGGGGCCAATTATATCCAGCCCTGAGTGACGGAAGGTCCACCTACCCGAGGCTGGCTCCAGGCACGGTGCACACCTGCACACTCACAACCGGGTAAGTGCTCTCAGGATTGGGGTTCACAGGGGCTCCCGAGTGCTATCGCAGGACAGGCTGTCACCGGATGAAGGGCAGAGGCGATGGCAAGGGAAAATGTGGCCAGCTATGCAATTTCCTCATCTTCTAGAGCCGTCGCAACCTCCACGCTACTGCCCGAGTTCCCATTTCCAAACCCTGAGCTAGTCGGTTGGGCTCTTGCCTGTAAGTATCGCATGGCTCCCTATTGCTCAGAGAGTAAAGCATGGTCTGACCCGGTCGTGCCTTGCCATCTGCATTTCCCATGTTGTTAGACATGCATCACATGGTATATCCTCTAGCGCCAGCAAATTGCAGATTATTCCCAGGACGGGATCTCAGATGTCTGTGCTTGGCACGTGCTCTTCCCTCTGCATGGAGTGTCCTCCCCCTTTTGTCTGTCTGATGACTTCCTACGCTCTTTTAGTAATAGTAAGCTCGCTAGTCATCTCCCCTGAAAAACCCTCCCCAGCCTGTCTGTTGCTCTCCTCTTGTGAACAACAAAGTAGCACTTAGTATTTAATTTTAAAATTATTGTACTTTACAAGTCCTTCTTTTTCAATTACACGATGAGCCTCTTGTTGATTTAAAATGCATTTTTTGCGCTGTGCTCTGATTATAAAAGTAATACAAGACCATTATTAAAAACTATAGAAAAAATGTAGAAAGGAACATAACAAGACATATTTACCTGCAACTCCATCCCTCTGATACAGTCAGTGTTAACATTTGGATATGCTTATCCTCACATATGCACACACACACACACACACACACACACGGGATCAAAAAGCTCATGTGCAAAGGGCCTGGCGGAAGAGGATGTGTGGCACATTTGAGGGACTGCAAGAAGTTCAAAAGGCTGCAGAATGCAAAGTAAGAACAAAAGTATGTGATGTTACCATAAAATGATAGCTTTCGGCGCACCTGGGTGGCTCAGTGGTTGAGTGTCTGCCTTTGGCTCAGGTCGTGATCTTGGGGTCCTGGGATCAAGTCCCACATCCCATGGGGATGCCTATGTCTCCCTCTGCCTATGTCTCTACCTCTCTCTCTGTGTCTCTCATGAATAAATAAATAAAATCTTAAAAAAAATAAAGCAATAGCTTTCAAAATCTCACCATGACCTCCAACAGTTGTGGAAAGCAGTATGCATATTCCTCAAAAAAATTAAAACCAGAATTACCACATGATCCAGCAATGTCGCATCTGAGTATACATCCAAAACAGCTGAAATGAGGATCTCAGGGAGATTTCTGTACTCCCATGCTCCTGGAAGTGCAATTTACAATAGCCAAGAAATGGAAGCTACCTAAATGTTCATCCTCAGGTAAATGAATAAAGAAAATGTGGTGGATACATGCAGTGGAATATTAGTCAGCCCTAAAAAAGAAGGAAACTCTGCCATAGGCAGCAACACAGATAAACCTGGAGGACACCACGCCAAATGAGGCAAACCCATCACAGGACGACAGACAGTGCATCGTACCATCTACATGAGGTATCTAAAGTAGTCACAGTCATAGAAGCAGAGAGCCGAGATGGGGAGTTGTTCAACAGGTACTAAGTTTCAGTTATGCAAGTTGAATGTGTTCTAGAGATGAGCCCCCCAGCACAGTGCCCGAAGTTCACAATAGTGTCTGGTACTGTGAAAATTTGAAGAGTAGATCTCAAGTGTCCCTGCCCCAAAAAAGGAGAAGGCAAGAGAAACCTTTTGGAGGTGATGGATATGTTTATTACCTTCATTGGGGTGATGGTTTCACAGGTGTTTACCTACGTATACAGTGTGTACAAATTGTATACAGTGAATATGCACAGTTTTTTGTATATCAATTGCACCCCAATAAAGCTCTTTAAAAAAGAAAACAAATACATTTCTATTGTGACGCAGGAGTACACAAATACAACTGGAACCAATGTTTCACAAAATACCCTTACTGTGCGAGAGGAAGTCTAATATTTTCTATTCTATTCCGCTCTTACTCATTTAAAAGCAGATGCTGGTCACGACCAACTCAATTGATTTCCTGACCCTCCTAATGAGTTGCAGCAATAGTTTGAAAAACTCTGCTGTGGAAATAGGCAAGGGACATACTCAGGAGGTATTTGGATGTCATACTAATGAGTTTGGACTTTATCCGCAGGGGAAAGGGGAGAATTAAAGGGTTGTGACCATGTCAATATCATGATCAGGCTTGGACTGTGGGAAGAACTCCTGTCTCCTCAGGGGTAACGGTGTGGAGAGGGGTAAGGACTCATGCTGGGAGGCAGGTAGGGGGCAGTAAAAGACTCAAGATCTGCACTGGGATGATGGTAGAGACGGAAATCAAGGAGTTCCGGAAATTTCAGGTCACAAATTACAAGATGTGTGTGTAGGTATAGTCACTCACATCCGGGCAATCAGAAGTTAAAGAAAACCATGTCAGTCATAGAGAGGGAGGAGTCAAGCTTTATTTTCAGTAACTGAGAAGAAGGTGACAGATGTAACTGATACCCGGAAGCATGGGTTTCGGTCTTTGCTTTCAGGCGGGGGGGTGATGTTGAACTGAATGTGAGGGACCTGTGAGACATTCAAATGGTGACAGTCCAGTGTCTTAGCATAGAATTGCTCAGTCTTTGCAATTGGTTGGGGCCTCGAACTGCACTCCATCAGGCTCTGCTACCGTCTGTGCCCTGAAGTCGGGGATGTGAGGGGGAGCACGGGCTGGGCTCCATAATCAGGCAGGCCTCAAGCTGTGCTCTGTTGGACAAGGTCACTGGACAGGCTACCTGGATGGGTGTGCCCATCACCTGTACTCTGTATTTGGATGGGGTTGGAGGCTATGCTCTGGTCAGAAGGGGTCACTATCTGAACCCCCCACTGGCTATGCTCTGCAACTGGTCAGATTGCTGGCTGGGTTCTTTGCCTGGGCTGAACTGTGCTTAGCAATCAGGCAGGGTTGTAGAGTAGGCTCTGCAGCCAGGGGTAAAAGAGCAGAGAGGTGGGGGGTGGGTACCATATGCTGGTATTCAAGGCTGCCCATGGACACTGTTCGGGCTCCCTGGTTAGGTGGGACCAGTGGCTGTGCTCCACAGTTGGGTAGGGCTGCTGGATTGGATCCCTGCCCAGGCGGGAGCATAGCTGGACTCTCAGGCTGCCTCAGTGTCATGATTGGTCTCCCTGGTCAGCCAGGGCCCCAAACTGTGCTCAACAGTTGAGCGGGGCCGATGGTTTGGCTCCCTGTTTGGCAGGCTGTAAGACTGACCCTGCAGCTGCTGGGGTCTCTGATCAGGCCTCTGGGTCATGAGGCTCTGCTCACCAGTTGGGCAGGACTACTGACTTGCTTCCCTGTCCAGATGGGCTGCATGGATGCCTGTGTTTTCTGACCAGGCTTCCTGGTTAGGTGGAGGTGGAGACTCTGAGGAGCTGCTGAGGAGGGCTATCGGCTTGCTTGCCTTCCTGTGTGGGGCCATAAAATGCGGTCCACAGCCAATTCAGCCCATTAGCTGGGGACCCAAGTTGGGCAGATTTGCCAGCCAAGCTTTCTGGCAAGACAGGCTCAGCTCTGAAAATGGGAAGAATTGTTAGCTGGTCTGTGCTCGGGTACCACCACCAGCAGAAGTCCAGTCCACCAGGATAAGTGTGTTGGTGGCTGTGAAGCCTCAGCCACCTTCTCTATCTCTACCTAATCCCCAATGTCTAACCCCACTGATTCTCCCAGTGCTCCCCCTGAGGTAAAACCAGAGTGGATCTCCCGGGAAGTGTCCCATAATTAACACTGAGGAAGCTGGACATCTACCTAGGGCTCTCTTTCTCCCCCTGGAGAACCCATAGGCCCAGGGGGCCCCTCTTGCCTCCAGGAGTGACAACACGGTCAAAATGAAACCACTCCTCTTATCCTTCTAATGTGTTTTTTCTCTATGTTTGTGGTCCAAGGGGGTGCTTCGGCCTCACCCCTAGGTTCTGGGATTTTCACAAAGGCATCTAATCTATTTATAACTGCTGGCTGGTCTTTCTGTGAGGTGGACCAAAGTTTGGAACAACCTATTCTTTCATCTTGATGATGTTGCTCCCCAGTTTGGCAGCTGCTTACAAAACTTAACACACTTTTACCATATGTTCCAGCATTCGTGCTCCTAGGCATTTACCGAAAGGAATTGACAACTTATGTCCATGCAAAAACTTGTACACAGATGTTTATTACAACTTTACTCATAACAGCCAACCACTTGGAAGAAATCAAGATGTCCTTCAGTAGGTGAATGGACAAATAAACTGGTACATCCAGACAATAAAGTACTATTCAGCCCTTGCAGGCACATCAATGAATGTGATATGCCACATTAATAAAAGAAAGTATAAGAACCATATGATCATCTCAATAGATGCAGAAAAAGCATTTGACAAAATACAGCACCCATTTTTTAAAAGATTTTATTTATTTATTCATGAGAGAGAGAGAGAGAGATGCAGAGACACAGGCAGAGGGAGAAGCAGGCTCCATGCAGGGAGCCTGACGTGGGACTTGATCCCAGGTCTCCAGGATCAGGCCCCGGGCTGGAGGCGGTGCTAAACCACTGAGCTACCTGGGCTGCCCCCATTCTGTTTTTTAAAAAAGATGTATCTATTTTATTTGAGAGAGAGAGAGAGTGTGTGTGAGCAGAAGGAGAGGAGAAGCAGACTCCCTACTAAGCTGGGAGCCCATTGTGGGACTCAATCCCACAACCCCAAGATAGTAACCTGAGCTGAAGCCAAGAGTTAGGTGCTCAACTAGCTGAGCCATCCAGATGCCCCTGGCAGCATCCATTCTTGATAAAACTCTCAACAATGTAGGTACAGAAGGAACATACTTCAACTTCATAAAAGCTATATATGAAAGACCCACAGCTAATATTGTCCTCAATGGGGCAAAAATGAGAGCTTTTCCTCTACAGTCAGGAACAAGACAGGGATCTCCACTCTCACCATTGTTACTTAGGATAGTACTGGAATGTTACAGCAATCAGGCAACAAAAGGAAATAAAAAGCATCCAAATCGGCAAGGAAGAAGTCAAACCTTCACTATTTGCAGACAACATGATACTCTATGTAGAGAACCTGAAGGAATCTACCAAAAAATTACTAGAATACATGAAGTCAGCAAAGTTGCACGGTATAAAATCAGTGAACAGAAATCTGTTGCATTCCAAAATGCAACATAGACCAAAAATGAAGCAATAGAAACAGAAATAAAGGAATTGACCCCATTTACAACTGCACCAAGAATCATAAGATACCTAGGAATAAACCTAACCAAAGAGGCAAAAGGTCTCTGATCCGAAAACCATAGAATACTTATGAAAGAAATGGAAGAGGACATAAGGAAATGGGAAAACATTCCATGCTCTTGGATTGGAAGAACAAACATTGTTAGAATGTCTATACTACCCAAAGCAATTTACACATTTAATGAAATCCCTATCAAAATATCATGGCATTTTTCACAGAGCTAGAACAAATAATCCTAAAATTTGTATGGAACTAGAAAAGACCCTGAATACCCAAAGCAATCCTGATAAATCAAAGCAAAGCTGGAGGTATCACAATTCTGGACTTCAAGCTGTATTACAAAGTGGAAGTCATCAAGACAGTGTGGTAGTAGCACAAAAACAGACACATAGGTCACATAGGTCAATGGAACAGAATAGAGAATCCAGAAATGGACCCACAACTATATGGGCAACTAATCTTCGACAAAGCAGGAGAGAGTAGCCAATGGAAACCCCCAAAATCCTAGAGGAGAACACAGGCAGCAACCTCTTTGACCTTGGCTGTAGCAATTCATTACTAGATACATTGCCAGAGGCAAGGGAGACAAAATCAAAAATGGACTATTGGGACTTCATCAAGATAAAAAACTTCTGCACAGCAAAAGAAACAATTAGCAAAACTAAAAGGCAGCCTGCAGAACGGGAGAAGATATTTGCAAATGATATATCCAATAAAGCGCTAGTATCCAAAATCTTTAAAGAACTTATCAAAGTCAACACCTAAAAAACAAATATTCCAGTTAAGAAATGGGCAGAAGACATGAACAGAAGTTTCTCCAAAGAAGACATCCAGATGGCCCACAAGACACATGAAAAGTATTCAACATCACTCATCATCGAAATAGAAATCAAAACCATGCTGAGAGACCATTTCACACCTGTCAGAATGGCTAAAATTAACAACATGGGAGACAACAGATGTCAAGGATGCAGAGAAAGGGGAACCCTCTTGCACTGTTGTTGGGAATACAAACTGGTGCGGCCACTCTGGAGAATAGTATGGAGATTTCTCAAAAAGTTAAAAATTGAGCTACCCTATGATCTAGCAATTGCACTACTAGGTATTTACACAAAGGATACAAAAATATAGATTTGAAGGGATACATGCACCCTGATGTTTATAGCACCATTATCAACACTAGCCAAACTGTGGAAAGAGCCCAAATGTCCATTGACTGGTCAATGGATAAAGAAGATGTGATATCTATATACACAATGGAATACTACTCAACCATCAAAAGGAACAAAATCTTGTATTTGCAACAATGTGGATGGAGCTAGGGTGGAATAAATCAGTCAGAGAGAGAAAATATCATATGATTTCACTCATATCTGGAATTCATGAAACAGAATGAATGAGCATTCAGGAGGGGGGAAAAGAGAGGGAAACAAATCATGAAAGAATCAACAATAGAGAACAAACTGAGAGACACTTGGATGGTTCAGCAGTTAAGCATTTGCCTTCGGCTCAGGGCATGATCCTGGAGTTCAGGGATTGAGTCCCACATCAGGCTCCCTGCATGGAGCCTTCTTCTCCCTCTGCCTATGTCTCTGCCTTTCTTTCTCTGTGTCTCTCATGAATAAATAAATAAAATCTTAAAAAAGAGAGAGAGAACAAACAGGGTTGGTGGAAAGAGGTCAGTGGGAGAGGGGATAGATGAGTGATGGGGATTAAGGAGGCCACTTGTTATGATGAGCACTGGGTGTTATATATAAATGATGAACCACAGAACTCTACTCTTGAAACCAATATTGAACTGTATGCCAACTAACTAGAATTTAAATTAAAAAAAAAGAAATATTATTCAGCCCTAATAAGAAATGAGCGATCAAGCCATGAAGAGACATGGAACAACCTTAAATGCATATTACTAAGTAAAAGAAGCCAATCTCAAAAGGCTACATACTGTATAATTCCAACTATATGACATTCTGGAAAAATGCCAAAGTATAGATAAGATAAATAGCTGGAGCACTGAGGATTTTTAGGACAGTGAAACTATTCTCTATAATACTATGAAGGTGAATGCATTTCATGAAACATTTGCCCAAACCCACAGAACATACAGCACCAAGAGTGAACACTAATATAATGTGTGGGCTTTCAGTGATAAAGATGTGTCAATGCAGGTACATCATAACAAATGGACCACTTTGGTAGTGAGGGAGGCTCCGTGCATGTATGGGGTGGCGGTGGAGGGCGAGGGGAAGACAGGGAATGTATGGAGACTCTGTGTGCTTTCTACTCAGCTTTGCTGTGAGCTGCTCTAAAAAAAAAAAAAGTATTTAAAAATTTAAAAAATTGGGCAAAATGTATCATAGTTGGCAGAGAAGTAGAGTCCTGGGGTGAAGTCAAAAGAGAGACCAGAGGGAGCACTTGGGTGGCTCAGTCAGTTAAGGGTCCAACTCTTGGTTTTGGCTCAGGTCATAATCTCTGGTTTGTGGAGACTAAGCCCTGAGTCAGGCTCTGAGCTCAGGCAGGAGTCTGCTGGAGAGAGTCCCTCTGCCCCTCCCTCTGCTCACATGCTCTCTCTCTCTCTCTCTCTCTCTCTCTAAAATAAATAAATACCTCTTTATTTAAAAAAGAAAGAAGAAAGAAAGAAAGAAAAGAAAGAAAGAAAGAAAGAAAGAAGAAAGAAAGAAAGAAAGAAAGAGAAAGAAAGAAAGAAAATCAGAGAAAAGAGTATATTCAAGAGTGGGGAGAGGGAGACAGAACACGAGAGACTCCTAACTCTGGGAAACGAACTAGGGGTGGTGGAAGGGGAGGTGGGCAGGGGGTGGGGGTGACTGGGTGACGGGCCCTGAGGGGGGCATTTGACAGGATGAGCACCGGGTGTTATTCTGTATGTTGGTAAATTGAACACCAATAAAAAATTAATTTATTAAAAAAAATATATAAAAAAAGAAGAAGAGTGGGAAGAGGAAACTGGAGCCATTTCCTAAACTGACTAGCGGAAACATCTTTGTATGAAAGTCCCAGAGAAGGGGTCTACTGGTGCCCTGCAGGTCTGCAAAGAACAAAGCCCACAATACTAAAACTTGAGAACGCTTAATACTGGTTTCTGGATGTGTTGAACCCACTCAAATCTCTCATCTGCATTTAGGAACCACAGCAACATACACGCGATAGCATTACCGAAAAGGATGCTTACACACATTATCTCATTTAATTCTGACAACCGCCCTGTGATGAAGGCAGGGTAGGCTGCTAGCCACATTTTACAGAGCTGCTAACACAAAGTAGAGAGGAAAAAATATGTAGCCAGGATTTTAGCCCGGGCAAAAAAAAAAAAAAAAAAAAAAAAAAAAAAATCAGATGACTGTGATAGATAAAATCAGCTAAATGGATGACACTAGGATGTAATCAATGGAGGGGCATTTCCTTTCATGCAAATTCAAGTATGTACAGCTAGGCCGAAGGCGGCTTCTAAAAATAGAGAAGGCTGGATACCTTCTGCTGAATCGTGAGAAATCTCTAGCCTTGTAGGCAAAGCTAGTCCCACCTGAATTGCTGAAGCAGATGACAGAAGCCAGTCACGGCTCTTCTGCTTTTACAAGGGTTCCCCAGAAGACAGAACCTTGGGCAAAAAGCATGTGTGCTACTGCATGTCATGTGAGTACAGTCCTGGGGCGGCAGGATGTGGGCAATGGAGAACAAGGCAGGGAAAGAGAAGAATCCAATACAAGTGGGCATTACCACTGCAGCCGTTGCTTGTTCTGAGGAGCGCAGCCTGCCTGATTCTGTGAGAATATCTTCTAAGAGGATACATTAACCAAGGTGGCCTGGCTGGTGGGAAGAAGGAGGGAGAATTTATCTGCCAGACTTCTGTCTCCCACTGTTCAATGTGTGCAAAGGCACCAAGCAGATCCCAGTGTCTGACACCTTCTCAGCATCTCTTGGGCAGGAGGTGAGGGGCAGGGAGAGCTACCTTAAGTGACGTGCTGTCTGGTTGTGCCTACGTTGAAGTTGGTGGCTCTGATAGCACCTGGGCAAGAACCAACCAATTTGGTCCCCACATCTGGGACGAAACAAGTGACCAAGAGCCCCCAAAGACAGGGAACTAAGAGAATCTGAGCACTTAAAAAGTATTTGAGATACAACAGCACTGGAAGGCTCTAAGAGCATCCATGCCTGGGCTCCATATATAATTAACAATTCTGGGTTATAATATGCAGACTAAGTAAAACAATGGGTGAATGAGAGTGTATGGTCTCCTCATCTGATGAAATGCCTCACCATCCCCTTACCTGCCCCAAAAGCGATAACCACGACAGCCACCATCACCACCCTTAATATTCTTGCATAAGCAATAAGATACTACATTATACCGCGCTTCACGCACGTAATAACATATATGATTATTTATATTAGTTTTCTGTTGCTGTGTAACAAATTACCACTAGCTTAATGGCTTAGAAGAACATATAAATAAACGATTATCTCACAGTTGTGTGGGTCATGAGTACAGGACGGCTAACTGGGTCCCGTGCTCCAGATTTTTACACTTCAGGTGTCAGCCAGGCCAGACTCTCATCTGGAGATCTTAGGGAAGAAGCCACTCCAGACTCATTCATGTTGTTAGAAGAATCCAGTTTTTTGTAGGGTTGAGGCTCTGTTCCCTTGCTGAATGTCAGCTGGGGGTTGCTCTTAGCAGCTAGAGGCCACTGAGAGTTCCTTGTTATGAACCCTCTCACTTTTTAAATTTCCTTATTCCCTTAACTGTTTAGTATTTGATTGAATCGCCAAAAGATACGTATACACCACAGAGAGGGTAAAAAAACTAGGGACCAATGTAGAATTCTTCCTACCACATAATCTATAGCAGTTTCTAGCCAGCCCTGAAATGCAATTTGCCTGTTTACTTCCATATAACACAATGAAATATGTACAAAATTGATCTTTCACCCATAATATGTGCCATCATCTCTAAGGAAGTTAGGCCCCTCCCCATATGTATCCTTAGAAGCATACGGTGTAGGCTCATGGGGACTCAACACCATTGGCTGTAGCTTCCATTGTACCTTTGTTCGGTATAGACTTCTAGTGTATTCACATTTCTCATGTGAATTTTCTGTAAATGTTCCAGGTATTGATTAGTTTTGGATCTCTTAGATGCCTACACCTTGACATTAATTGTTATTTTTCATAAATTTACCTTAATGGTGATATCCAACTGGGTTTTTCCTTTCTGTCTTCAACTTAAAGCTGTCAGCTAAAGTCTCAGGGAGGTTGGGGGGCATACCCAAGAGCAAAACAAGTCTATACTCAGATGAGTACTAATGAGGAAAACTTGACTAATTTGAGGTCATAATTCTTCATGGCTGGAAGGGACCTTGGATGCCATCTTCTCACAGTTGACCTTAGAAGAGATCTTCCTTTATCTACTGCCCAAATGTTGAAAATATACTACTTCCACGTTTCTTCAGTGAGCTAAAACGTGGACCGGATAGTATCATAACTGGGCTATATTCATTTTTTATGTTATTGGCAGCTTGTAATTCATCACTGTTTTCTTTCCCTAGATGTAAAACTTGACTAGTGAAGCTAACTGTGGTTTGCTTCTGATCTAATTAAAAATAAAGTAATTCCAAGGACACATTTTTATGAAATCAAATGCATAAACTCATTGAAAAATACTTTAATTGTAATAACAGCCTGTGAGAACATCATTTCAATTTAATGAATATGAACAACATTTTCTCAAAGAATCCTAGAGTCGTATGGTAACAAATCATTTGTAACAAGATGCAAGAGTTAGAAATAAATTGTTGTTGGGATGAGTAAGCTACAAAGAAGTATTTCATAGAAACCACCATACATTCTGACACTTAGAGAAATGGAATTTATAATATGGTCTACATTATGTCTATCAAGCCGTATTATCATGAATTATATCATTCCAGATGATAGCTGTGGAACACTGTGGGTTGGCAGTGATTGAAATGATTTTCAGGCATGTTTGAACACATTAACAAAGATGAATTAATTAATAATATTCCTAAAACACATTTGCTATCTCTACAAACTTCCTATATGTAGTAGTTTGTGGTGCTTTTCAAATTTTGAATGCCAAAATATATAATAGAGCAGTCTCCAAGTAGTCTCTCAGGTTAGACAAGACAGCTGACTTGTTTCAAAGGGTATAAGGAGAAAATGAACCATTTTGACCCTCTATTGGATATTAATCCTTTTGCTTTTGCACCTTGAAGATGTCATTAGCATGATCCTCTTAAAAAACCCTTTCAAGTAGACAGCAAAAGTTAAAGAGAAATCCACTTATGTCCATTTAAATCTTAAAAACTCGCAAATCAACTGCACAAAAGGAAGTCTTAAAATATACGTAAGCGGCTTAATGTATATATTAGACATCCATATTCAAAAATCATGTTTTGTTGCTTAGTAATCATCTTTGACTTTACAATACCATTTCATCGATCACTAATGATCCTCGGATTTGATCTTCAAGATACAATTGTAAGGTAAGCTTAGCAAATGTCAGTAATTCTATTTCACGGATAAGGGGACTGAGGCTGAGCAGTTCAGCAGAATGCCAAAGGTTCCAGGTGCGAGGGGCAATGATGAAACTCAATTCTCTGCTTTCAGGTTCTAAGGCAGTTCTCTATTTATACTATTTAACCTTAATTCAAAGTGAGAACATTTGATAAAGATGAAAGACTTGGAAAAAATCTCTGACTTTTTTTTTAAAGATGATTTATTTGAGACCTAGAGCATGTGAGTGGGGTGCAGAGGGTGACAAAGTGAGAGGAAGAGAATCTTAAGCAGACTCTTAACTGACTGAGCCACCCAGGTGCCCCAAATCTCTGACTTCTGTGGGTGTTTAACCGAGGTAATGGCATTTAATTTTTGGAGGGGTTGAGGGCCTTCGGATTTGAGCCAAATTCTTAATCTGATATTGTTTACATCTAAAATATTGGATTTCAGAATGATATTTGACACTTAGAAAAAATATTAAGCCTATTCATATATTCAGTAAGTGGCATAAAAGCATGATGCAGCTAGAAAATTTACAATAAAATGTATTAAAGATCTGGAAAATAGTAGCTTTCATCGAAGATGAAGGAGATTCTTTTCTCCTTTTTTGTTACTTTGAGCCATGATGAACATCACTGTCCACTGTCAATTTATTCTGTTGATGGCATTGCTTACTGTGAAATAATAAACATTTAAAATATACACACATTTGGGATGCCTGGGTGGTTCAGTGGTTGAGTGTCTGCCTTTAGCTTAGGGCATGCTCCTGGGGTCCTGGGATTGAGTCCCGCATCAGTCTCCCTGCAAGGAGCCTGCTTCTCCCTCTGCCTATGTCTCTGCCTCTCTGTGTCTCTCATGAATAAGTAAATAAAATCTTCAAAATTAAATAAATAAGTAAAAGACACACACACACCTAACTGGACGGTAATAATAATCACAAAAAAAAGGGGATCCCTGGGTGGCGCAGCGGTTTAGCGCCTGCCTTTGGCCCAGGGCGCGATCCTGGAGACCCGGGATCGAATCCCACATCAGGCTCCCGGTGCATGGCGCCTGCTTCTCCCTCTGCCTGTGTCTCTGCCTCTCTCTCTCTCAGTGACTATCATAAATTAAAAAAAAAAATCACAAAAAAATAGCTATTGCTACTAAGTAACATCTTCTCTCAGAGCATCATGGCAGCTACATAAACCTCTTTCGATATCAGAAGCTTTAGAAAAATAAAGGAAATTATTTTCTTGACACAAATCCAACATCATTTAGATGCCTTTCCAACAGATATGTCCAAGAGAAGATATCTGATCTTCAGAGTATGGAATACTAGTTATTTTTAAAGAAATGGGATTCTTAAAAGAAAAAGAAGAGAACAGAAGGGAAGATTTAATAACAGTCCTCTCATATAGTCTGAATTATCATCAAGAAGAAAAAATCTGGGATCCCTGGGTGGCACAGCGGTTTAGCGCCTGCCTTTGGCCCAGGGCGCGATCCTGGAGACCCGGGATCGAATCCCACGTCAGGCTCCCGGTGCATGGAGCCTGCTTCTCCCTCTGCCTGTGTCTCTGCCTCTCTCTCTCTCTCTCTCTCTCTCTCTCTCTCTCTGACTATCATAAATAATAAAAAAAAAGAAGAAAAAATCCTTTCTTCCCCTATTACATCAAAGATAAAATGAGAAGAAATAAGAGAGACTTCAAAGAACGAACTTTCTGAATGAAACAGACTTGTCATGGGAGATTCCTTCACTAGAGATCTTTAACAATAAATTGAAAATTATTTTAAAAAATTTCTACCTATCTTCTAGGGAATTCTATTATGAAACTCCTCAAGGTAATGAATCTGATTAAATCCAGTCGTGCATAGACGGAATCCAAGAAAAATTACTGACTGGGAATATGAGCATTATAGAAATAATCAAGATGCTCTGTGATGGAATTGCTCTAAATTGAGTCAACTCCACATGGTTGACTTGATCAGACCCTGATAAGTTGATCACCAAGGAATTAAAGTCATAGTCAAGATTCAGGTAAGGGAGTGAAATAAGGAAATCAGCTCTATTATGATCACTCTAGTCAAGCCATTGGACCTAGATATTACAGCAGTTGGATACAATGAGAATCTGAACCTAAATAAATTTAGCATTGGAAGGAACATGAGAAGTTTTAAACAATTCGTTTTAAAATTTTCCAAACCTATGGAAATATCATAAGACTAATACACTGAGCATTCCTGTTCCCAGATTCAATGGTTGTTATGTTTGCTGTATCTACCTTATATGAGTGTAGGTGTATATTACATGTATACACACACATTATGTATTTTACTGATCCATTTCAAAATAAACCGAAGATTTATTTACGATACTTAAGCCCTAAATACTTCAGCACACACATATCCTAAAAGTAAGGACATTCTCTTATGTAACCAAATAATCATATCACTTAAAAAAGTTAACACTAATTCCCTAATACATTTAATACATAATATATTTAATGCCTTTTCTATATGCTGATCTCTGTAATTGTTCTCCAAATGTCTTCTCTTTTCCTTTTACCTTTTTTTATTTTGAAATAATTTTAGGCACAGAATACTTGCAAAAATTGTATAGGGAGTTCCCATATACCCTTCACCCATGTCCTCTTAATGTTACCACCTTGTACAATCATAGTACATGTATGGAAATCAGAAAACATCAGTATAATTCTCTACTGGCTCCATGAGAACTTAACCGACAATAAAAAAAACTTAAGATAATCATCCCAACAACATTGTAATATAGTTATTATCCTCTTTTCACAGATAAACGAACTGACAAAAAAAGCTTAAATTTTTCTCCCAAGGTCATAGAGGCAGTGAATGGTGAGTCTTATGGCATTATTTGGCTCTAAAAGTTCACTTACTTTTCATTTCATGGTCCTGTTTTTCCACTGTCTACTATATAATGGGGCCAAATATTTAAAAGAGGGAAAAATATGACTTAAATAGTTTATTGTGTATAGCTTATTATAAATTAGAACTAGTAGTTCCAGATGATTTCAAATATCATTTAAAAATTCATTAAGACTTAAGTATTTAAAGAGTTTATATTATGAAACTTTACAGTTTTTGTAAAACTCAGTCTGTTCCTTCTTTCTTTTATGTCCAAGTGAAATTCCTTTTGGTTGGTATAGTTATATAAGTGGCAGTAATTAGCTCTGCTTAAAATACTCTCATTTTTGTGAATTTATATACTTTTAAAAATCCAGCACAGTGAACATGACACCTAAAGCTTTTGAAGTGAGGAAACTGGGACCCAGAGTGTTACATAATTTTATAAGGGTCACAATAGTAAGCAAGTAATAAATATAGGACAACAACACCTATTTTCTGATCCCAGTAAAATATGTTAACTATATCAAGGTGCTTGGCAAACAGCGAACAATAAATGCTTGTAAATCTATTAAGCCTCGGTTATCAGATAATTTTTTGAGGATGAAGAAAATGTTGCAATAAACCCTTGACATTCATAAGGGATATATATACAAAGATATTTTTGAATCACAAAATTTATAAATTTCAATACAACATAAAGTTCGTCACAAAATATGGTAGCACATAAATGAAAAATGTAAGTGGTCACTTCAGATTGTAGAAAATTTACTATACACAAGACTAAAGTCAGTTTTTGTACTGAACTGAACATTTCACGAACTTTTTTCATTATTCTGTAGAGAGTATATGATGGACATGATGTGACCCATCTGAGTGACCAAAAAATTTTGACATTTTACTCCTTAATTAAAAAAACTTCTCTATTCAGGTTAAGAGCCACAATTTTTTGAGATCTTTTTGCCTAACCTCTCCTTTCATCTCTAGCACTGACATTTGACTTTCTCTTCAGAAATCTTTGATCCTTCCCCCACATAAATGTAAGGGAGAAAAAAGTCACTATTTAAAATCACAACTGCCTTCTAGAAGGAAAGAATAGATCTTGTTAAAGTAATGTCTCCAAACTAAGGGTGGCCCCTTTGTTCAGCTAGAAATGTTGATAGTTTTTATATATAAAAGTAGGTCAAGAACTGAGTTTGGTTTTAGAATTAAGAGAGAACAATTGCCCAGCCTCACAAAGAAGAGAGCTAAGAGATGAGAGATAGTGAAACCAATAAATTGGTGAGAGGTCAGAATATTGCATGGACTAGTGTGATCTGTGAGAAATACTCAGTGACTGGATGTCCAAAATATTAATTTCTAATATGAAATATCAAATGATTTGCCATTTGATCAATGCGATGTTTTTATTCATTACATGCCAATGGTCCTTAATTGTTCTAGGCACAGCAGTCCTGTATTAGTGGTTGCTTTGAAAGGGCTGAACAAAGTGAATAAATAGTTTAGAGTGTGTGTTTTAGGGGATTCCAGTTTGGAGATAAAGGCTGAAAGATTCAGAACAGAGAACAAGAAATAGGTAGGAGCGCCTGGGTAGCTCAGATGGTTAAGTGTCTGACTCTTGGTTTTGGCTCAGGTCATGATCTCAGGGTGGTGAGATGGAGCCTAGCATAGGGCTCTATGCTCAGTGGGGAGTCTGCGTCTGTCCTTCTCCTTCTCCCTCTGCTCCTTCCCCTCCTCGGGTTCTCTCTCTCTCTCTCAAATGAATAAATAATCTTAAAAAAAATTGATAGAAGTTGGGAATCACAGTAAAATTACAGGTTTCTCCCACTATCCGAAAGGAGAGCATTCCTGTGAAAACTTTCATAAGCCAAAATGGCATAAAGTGAGGAAGTAATTACCATTAATTTATATGGAAAAAGTTTTTAGCGTTCCCAGACCCCCAAAATCACCTGTCTTAGGATTTTCTGGTACCTTAGTATACATCTTGCTACGCGATGCCCAAAATAAACCGAGCTAAAGCACAGATGCTCACAGACATAGTTCAAAGCCTTGACAGCTTGATGCTGAGATGCTGAGTGTGGTTTCTAAGGAAGGAGCTGGGCGGCTCCAGTCTGGCTGCTGGGGGGTGTGAGCTGCCTCTGTAATGCGGGCTGCAAAACAAATGCTCAATGCTATTTTCGCTATTCACCTTTTTAAAATAAAAGTAAAAATCCTCTACATATTTCTTTCAGGTAACAAAAACAGATACTAATGGAGGCCATTCATAAAAGCAAAGTGGTAGAAGTCAAACTTTTGAACGTGGGGGATATCTGTATTCTGAAGTTACAACCAGCTATAGAACTTACTGAAAAACTATTGAGGCATTGATCTCACCCAAGGAGTGGTAGCCCTCTGACTTACACAAATAAATGGTATGTTTTCCTTTAGACTACTTGATGAAGGTGGGCAATGAGAAAAGAACAGCAACACTATTTGGAAATATATATATATTAATTGTCCACTAGGTTTGCTCACTAAGAAATTGGCTGTTGCATTAGAAACGACAAATACCCACCATTTGCTTCGGCGTGGATGGAACTGGAGGGTATTATGCTGAGTGAAATAAGTCAATCGGAGAAGGACAAACATTATATGGTCTCATTCATTTGGAGAATATAAAAATTAATGAAAGGGAATAAAAGGAAAGGAGAGAAAATGAGTGAAAACATCAGTAGGGGTGACAAAACATGAGAGACTCCTAACTCTGGGAAACGAACAAGGGGTGGTGGAAAGGGAGGTGGGCAGGAGGTTGAGGTGACTGGGTGATGGGCACTGAGGGGGGCACCTGGTGGGATGAGCACTGGGTGTTATGCTACATGTTGGCAAATTGAACTCCAATAAAAAAATTAAAAAAAAAAAGAAATTGGCTGTTGGCCACAATCTCCATAGTAAATATGAATCAGACACTGCCTCAAAAGATTAACAAAGTACTAATACATAGTTAGAATCATGAATATGAAATCCATAGATACTAGGCATCTACCATATATTTTTTCCATTTTTCTTTATTAATTAAGTTTATTTTTAGAGTGGTTTCAGATTCACAGCAATTGAGCATAAGGTACAGAGATTGTCAACACCCCCAGCAGCGTGGGACATCTGCTACAGTTGAACATCTATTAACAAGTCATTATCACTCAATGTCCACAGTTTACATAAGGTTCACTTTGGGTGTTTTACATCCTATGGGTTTGAACAAATGTATGGTGGCATGTATTCTATATTACAGTGTCATAAAGAGTAGTTTCTTTCTTTTTTTTTTTTTTTAAGTGGAGCCCAATGCAGGGCTTGAACTCAGGACCCTGAGAGTAAGACCTGAGTTAAGATCAAGAGTTGGATGCTTAACTGACTGAGCTACCCAGGCACCCCCAAAGTAATTTCTTAAGAATCGGCAAAATTTCTTCCTTATGTGTGGTAGAGTTCACCCGTAATCCCATGTAGGCCTAATGCTTTCTCTTTTGGAATGTTATCAATTACTGATCCAATTTATTTACTAGATATTGGCCTATTCAGATTGTCTATTTCTTCTGCTGTTTTAGCCGATGTCTTTTAAGAATTTTGTCCATTACATTTAGGCTATCAAATTTATTGGCAAAGTGCTGTTCACAGTATTCTTATACTCTTTTTACATGGTATGATCATTAGTGTTGTCTTTTCTTCTCATATTAGTGATTTCTGTCCTCCTTTTAAAGATTTTATTTATTCATGAGAGACAGAGAGAGAGAGAGAGAGCAGAGACACAGGCAGAGTGAGAAGCAGGCTCCATGCAGGGAGCCCGACATGGGATTCGATCCCGGGTCTCCAGGATCATGCCCTGGGCTGAAGGCGGCGCTAAACCGCTGAGCCACCGGGGCTGCCCCTGTCCTCCTGTTTGTTGTTGTTGTTGTTTGTTTGTTTGTTTTTTTAAGTGAATTCTGTTAATGTTTTTAAGGAATCATCTTTTAGTCTTAAATGATTTCCTGTTTTCAATGTCTTTAATTTCTGCTCTAATTTTTATTATTTCTTTTCTTCTGATTACTTTGGGTTTAATTTGCTTTTTTTTCTCCACCTTATTACTTTTAATCTATATGCATTTTATGTTTAAAGTGGGTTTCCTCAAAACAGATGAACATATGGAAAGGGGAAAAAAAAGAGATAGAAGCAAACCATAAGAGTCTTTTAATAGTAGAGAATAAACTGAGGGTTGATGGAGGGAGGTGCTAAATGGTTGGTGGGGGGTGGGCTAAATGGGTGATGGGGATTAAGGAGGGCACTTGTGTTGAGAGCTGGGTGTTGTATGTAATCACTATATTCTACTACTGAAACCAATATTAAACTGTTAACTAACCAGAATTTAAATAAAAATTTGAGGAAAAAAAGAAATCTATAGAAAAATTCAGTTTTGATTTAAGGAAAAAGATGAAGTGGGTTTCTTGTAGACAACATATAGTTGGGTCTTGTTTTATGATTCATCCTGAAAATCTTTAAATTGCATTTATATCATTGACATTCTAAGTGAGTATTGATTTTGTTGGATTCATATCTGCCATATTTGTTACTGTTACCTATTTGTTCTTTCACTCTTTTTCTGTGTTTCATGGTTTTAATCGAATATTTTATATACTTGCACTTTCTCCCCTTTCTTATCATATCTATTTGTCTATTGTACTTTTTTTTAGTGGTAGCCCTTGAGTTTGCAACACACATTTACAATTAATCCAAATCCACTTTCATTTTTTTTAAAGATTTCATTTATTTATTCATGAGAGACATAGAGAGAGAGGCAGAGACATAGGCAGAGGGAGAAGCAGGCTCCATGCAGGGAGCCTCATGTGGGACTCCATCCTGGGTCTCCAGGATCATGCCCTGGGCTGAAGGTGGCGCTAAACCACTGAGCCACTGGGACTGCCCCCTAAAGAACTTCTTTTAACATTTTTTATAAAGCAGGTCTACTGGTGACAAATTCCCTTAATTTTTCTTTGTCTGAGACAGTCTTCACTTCTCCTTCACTTTATAGTATAATTTTGCAGAGTACAGAATTCTAGATTAAAGACTTCTCCTAATACTTTAAAATTTCACCGCATTCACTTCTTGCTTGCATGATTTCTGAGGATATAGGACGTAATTCTTCTCTTCACTTCTCTGTAAGTAAGGTGGGTTTTTCCCCCTAACTTCATTCAGAAAATTTTAATTTAATTTTCTGGAATTTGAAACTTATATGCTTAGGTGTAGGTGTAGTTTTTTGGGGCACTTACTTATCCTGCATGGTGTTCTATGAGCTAACTGGATCTGTGGTTTGGTGTCTGACATTAATTTGAGAAAATTCTTAGTCATTGTTTCAAATATTTCTTCTGTTCCATTCTCTCTCTCTTCTTCTGGTACTCCCAATTACATGTGTGTTACATGCTTTGTAGTTTTCCTGCAGTTCTTGGATATTTTGTTCTGTTCGTTCAGTCTTTGTTCTCATTGCTTTTCAGTTTTGCAAGTTTCTATTGAGATATCTTCAAGTTCAATGATTTTTTTTTCTCAGTCTTGCCCAATCTACTGATAATTCAATCAAAGGCATCCTTAATTTCTGTTACACTGGTTTTTATTTCTAAGAGAGTTTTCATCTCTCTGCTTCATTGTTCATTTTTGGATTCTATTTACTTTGTCCATTAAAGCTCTTAGCATATTCGCCATAGTTTTAAATTCATGATCTGATCATTCTAACATGTCTACATATCTGAGTGGGGTTCTAATGCTTTCTGCCTATTCACACTGTGTGTTTGGGTTTTTTAGTATTTGTTGTGTTTTTTTTTTTTTCCTCAATAGGAGGGCAGGATATACTTAGCATTTGTCCCAGAGTTTTCTGCTTGTTGGTTTCTCCTCTGATAAATTGTGTTTCTCTATTTTCATTTGTTGGTCTCTCCAATTGGACATATGCAGGGAGTGCATCTATGCCCTCATTTTTCTTATGGATCTAAGAAGAATTGTTGATATTTTAGTCTGTTCAGCTTTTTTGCTTGTTGTTAGGACAGAATCACAAATTCCAAACGTCTTGCATGCTTGTCTGAGACCTGAATGCTCCATATAATGTTCATTTTAATGTATCATCACCAATAATATCAGGTCAGTTTTATAAAACATTAATTCATTCATTATTTATTGTACACCTATATATTTATAACTATGCTTAATATCATGAGTTCTTTAAAACAAAGTTAGTCACCTTTTTTGCTAGAAACTAGTGACATGAGACACACTACATACAGAAGACATTGATTTACATTCTCCATAGGTTAGGTAATCTATTGTATAGTTCCAGAGAACCTCACAGTACTTTGAGAATATTAATTCAATATTGCCTATTTACACTCAACTGTAAGGGTTTGTGTCTCTCTGTATTTGCAGTACCGGTGAGTACATTATTTTAGTGCACACTAACAGTTTCAGTAAAGTCTTGTTGAATATGAGTGAATGAATGAGAAAGTTTTATAAACAATAGTGCTACGTACTCATATAAACAAATATTAAATTATCTGTAGCGGGCAGACAAATAGGACAAAATACATTATATTAATTTGAAGTTTAGCTACTAAATATTGAAGGAATTTGAGAAGGAAATCCTTTTTAAAGATTTTATTTACTTATTTGAGAGAGAGAGAGAGAGCACAAGTAGGCAGAGGGGCAGGAGGAGAGAGAGAAGCAGACTCCCCACTGAGCCAGGAGACTTATGCCAGGCTCAATCCCAGGACACCAAGATCATGACCTGAACCAAAGGCAGACGCTTAACCAACTGAAGCATCTAGGCAACCTGAAAAGGAAATAATTAATAATGACAATCATATAAAGGTTTTTCTTTCTTATTTCTTTTTATCTTTTAAAGATAAGAAGCACCAAATAAGTCTGAGGCCAAAAGAGAAGAGGCTAAGGTGTGTGGGAAATTAATTTTGCATAAGAAGATATATTACTCTATTTTTATTTCCAAACAGATGATAGCTGGTTATCATTATCAAACATTATTTAACAATCTATGCTGGAAATAAAAATATAGGTGTTGCCTAAGTTTAATCATAGATGATATAAAAGTATCCAGAGAATATGGAAATTGAGTAATCGCCATCCTCATGATAAAATATTTTTTCATGTATTTGAAGAACATTAACTGCATCTTTCCTTGATAATGTCATCTCAAAAATCATACATCTATTCCATTAGAATTTTTTTATATATTTTTAAATCAGGCTAATCATTCTTCTCTGGATCCTCTCTAGAATTCCTACCTCCTGTGCAAAGGGTAGTGGCTCAAATTAATCTAATATTCTCATACTCTTCGGACTGAGGCAGGACATTCCTTCTGTCATTGTATTTGCTTCTTGCTATAATAAGTGTCACAATGACTTTGAGCTCAGGGTAGAAATGTTGCTTATAGGCATTCAGTTCCACCCTGAAATATCTTTCTCTCCTAGCTGTAGGCCATTATGTACATATGCTAGCCAAATTTCATTTTTCCAGTTTATCATGATTGCTTAAAATTGGATTGATACTTTCCAGAATGTTGGAAGCTGCAAATGACTTAATTCTATCTGAAATTTTGCTGGCTATTTCCACAAGTTCTTTATAGTAAAGGTTAATAAGGGTGTTGAATGCTATCAAGGGCCTTCTTCATGAGTTACTATACTGTATAATCAGTATAATCACCAAATTTGACTCCAAGTCCCTCAATAACTTATTCCTTGTTTTTACTCAAAGTAATGTGGTCATTACCATAATTTATTTTTTTATTAGTGAGAAAGATATGTGAAATAAAATTGAGAGCCCTACTGAAATTAATATGGACCACATATTTCTAGGTGATAGTATGAACTTATTGATCAGTCTGCTATTACCTGGGTATAATCTTTTCCTTTGACATATGTAGGCTCTAGATTTTCCCCTTCCTAATACTCTGGGAATCCGTGGTCTCCTAAATATAATAGTTTGTGGTGTTCCCAGAATATCTGCCAGTTCCTTAAGTAGCCAAGAGTGATGGTCACTAATGCTCTGATACAAATCATCAAACTTCCTACCTAAGTTTCTTGATGCAGACACAGCAAGATGCATAGCTACCCTTATATTTATTTGAGTAATATTTGATCTTTGCTGACCTAATTAATATCAGCTGTTCTAATTTTATGTAATGTATTAAGGGCTACAAGAGAAATTCAAATAAATGGCATCTTCATGCTCTGTTTTTGGGTTAAATAATTAGCCTTAACCTGAAACCTCTCTAGGTCAATGTTAGTGCACAAATTTAATTAGCTGATTTTGGTCACAACAGCTCCAAATTGTCTTTAGAATGACCAAGCTTATGGACTTCAAGTTGTAGATATAAAGAAGTGAAGATCTCATTTTCAAAAACTGTTGTTAGAGATGCCCAATTGGACAGAAGAATGAAAAACAAACATGTCCATCTCGCCTCAATATAGAGGACTGCTTTCTTTATTAAATTTTTAATTTGAATTCAATTTAGGTAGCATATAGTGCATTATTAGTTTCAGGGGTAGAATTTAGTGATTTATCAGTAGCATATAACACACCCAGCGCTCATTACCTTGTCAAAAGGATAACTCCTCAACAATTTTTCTACTTCTGAATATACTCATCTACCATCACAATGAGTAAGAGCCCCACCAGGTCTCATAAAAGTTCTTTTCACTGTTATGTTCTTACTTCAAAGGGCAAAAAAGATGTCATTTCACAATAGCCTTCTAGTCATGAAACACTTCCAGTGAGGGCATTCTAAAGGGATAATCCATAATCAAAAGAACCCAAGCGGATTTTGCATCCAATTCATGAAGTTGGAATAAAGCAAAATAAAGTACCATATATTTATCTGTAGGTTGAGTCTATGACATTCTTTCTGGGGAAATAAAGGACGAGAATTGGACTGCAATGTCAGCAATGACTTTTAGAAAGTTTTGTTTCATAATCTATTCTATGTTTGTCAGATAATAAATCTTCTCTGATATGGATAAGTAGGAATGTGACCTGATACATCCCTTTAAATTGTAGCTTAAATTATGTGTGTGACATTCTGGAGCATTTTTATAACAGAAGAGATTTGTGATTATGTATACTCTCACTTGGTCCTATAATCATAATAATTTATGTGGTATGAAAAGAATGCATACTTTTCCTTTCCTCAGCAAAGGAAATGTCAATGCATAAAAAAAACAGAGATGTCAGGCCCTGTTGCATTGCTGACCTCTGAAATCCCTTTTCTCCCCACAAATGAGGCAGACCACATTGTCATGCTGGTTCTCATTGGTTGCAAGGTCAGGTCACTGTACCCTCAAACCCCCTCAAATCTGCTCAACTATCTAAGCTCCCAACTAGAATTAGCCTTTTCTTCTGGTCCTTGAGGATAAGCATCAGCTGGACTTCTGAGACCAAGGGCCCCCAGGGCTCCTCAAGACCAAACATGGCTCTGAAACCAGAGCCCAGCAGAAGCAGCTGGCCCCAGTCATGGGAGGTATAATAAAGCCACTCAGTTCCGAAGAACTAAACCTGGCATTTCAGTACTTTGAACAACCTAAGGAGTGACTGCTTAAAACATTTGTTCTCAATTCTGAGTACTGGTTGGAATCTTCTGGAGAGATTTTAAAATGCTGATGCATGAGACCTACCCCCATTTTAACTAAGTTGGAATCTCTGGAGGGTGTTCGCAAGGCAGCTGTGCATTTAAAATGGTTTCAGGAGTTTTGAATGTGCACCTACAGCGAGAACCACTGAACTTGAAGGGCAGACACTGCCTGGCCCTTTTTGGTAGTTCAGATTCCCAAGGATACAAATGCATTTGCTAAATATTTATTAAGACTCTACTGTGTACTCTCTTATTTTTATCTATATTTAATAAATATATATTTATGCCTGATATATATATATATATACTTATTTTATATTTTATTTATTTGAGAGAGAGATAGTGAGAGAGAGCATGAGCATGGAGGAGAGGGAGAAGAAGGCTCCCCATTGAGCAACCCGACTCGATCCCAGGACCCTGGGATCATGATCAGAGCCAAAGGCAGATGCTTAGCAGACTGAGCCACCCAGGTGCCTTGGTACTCTTTGAGATAAAGGGATACATCTATGAACAAAATAACAAACTTTACTGCCCTTACAGAGCTTGAATTCTAACAGGAATTTTTGTTCTGTTTTCGGTTTGATGGAGGGCAACAGAACCAGAGTCAGTTACCCCAGAGCTCCCTGAAATATCCAGGAGAAAATTAGAATTCTCTCCAGACCCCTTCTCTGCTTATCAGCCATGTCTTCTGAACCCCAACATGAGCTAAGGCCCCTAAGTATGAAACCCCTCCCTTATTCACCCTTCTCCAAGAGCTCCACAGTTGGAGAACTGATGTTCAGAGTCAGGGTCTACTGGCATAATGATTGATCCTACCTTGATGATGCCTGTCTTAGCTCAAATGAGGGCCAGTGATGAAATAACCTGTCTATGGGAATATTTGCCAAGAACTATCATATTGGGCTTGAAAGTTGTTCCTATGAACCATACACTTGACCCGAGGTCACAATCACAGTTTTAACACTCTGAATGCCTCTAACCTTGTCAACAAAAAGGTTATATTCCTCAGCCCTTAATCTGGGCTAAGGAATTAGTGAGGATACTTTAGAAGATCTCTGACCCTCAGGGCATTTGGGTGGGGCAATCAGTTAAGCATCCTACTCTTGATTTCAGCTCAGGTCGTGATCTCACAGTGGTGAAATCTAGCCCTGCGTCATGCTCCCCACTCAGCGGGGAGTCTGCTTGAAATTCTCTCTCCTTCTCCCTCCATGCCCCCTGCTCTCTCTCTCTCTCTCTCTCAAATAAATAAATAAATCTTTAAAAAAAGATCTCTGACCCTCAAATAACTTATCATAAAAATGATAATCTCTGCCTTGAGCGAGTGCTGTATTAAATGAGATCTTTCCTAAACTCCTCAGCCTAACATTCAAGATGGTCTGTAACTTTCTCAGGACTACATCACTCCACATAGCCTGCAGTCTAATCACCCCAAATGATTCCCGTTTTTTTCCCTTTCAGTAGTATGCAATAAACATTTATCCATGTTCATAAAACATGTCATTATCAGAATTTTTAATGACTGCGTTGTATTCCATTAAGCAGATCCACCAGAATTTATTGTTGTCGGACATTGTGATTGTTTCTAATTTTTCACAACTATAAATAACAAAGCAATAAACGATAATACAATTAAATCTATCTCTCAGTATCACCCTGATTAGAGCAAACACTCCTGTAAATGTTCTATGACGCCTCCTCATTCTCCTTAGCTGTTCCTCTTTGTTAATTTGTTGACAATGAGGCACAGACTTCAATACTTTCTCTTATCTCCCTTGATGAAATCATTGGATCATATGGATTTAAATATCATTCCTACCCTGATAATGCCAAAATCTATATACTCAGTTCAGGCTTTTTAATTAATTTTTATTTTTTTATGAATTAATTTTTTATTGGTGTTCAATTTGCCAACATACAGAATAACACCCAGTGCTCATCCTGTCAAGTGCCCACCTCAGTGCCCATCACCCAGTCACCCCCACCCCCCGCCCTCTTCCCCTTCCACCACCCCTAAGTTCAGGCTTTTTTAAAAAATTTATTTGAGAGAGAGAGAGAAAGGGCATGACCAGGGGGAGGGACAGAAGGACAAGCAGACTCCCCACTGAGCAGGAAACCTGCTCCATCCCAGGACTCTAGGATCATGACCTGAGCCAAAAGCACACACTTAACAAACTGAGCTTCCCAGCGCCCCCAGTTCAGGCCTTTTACTGTCTTCTGGAATTATATAATTTACTGTCTCCTGCTACACCTCAACCTTAGGAGTCAAATAAGCAATTTGAAATTAACATGTCCAAAACCACTCTTGCTTTTTCAGCAAAACACACCATTACAGACTTCTCTCTATATCAGTAAATACCAGCTTCCTTCTTCTGATTGTTCCAGCCCAAGCTGAGACTAAATCCTGCCTCTTCTTCATCACAACCTAGCATATGCTGTTGGTTCCATCTTCAAACTATATCCTTACTCCACTTGAACTGATACCATTGTAACACGAAGCACCACCATCTTCTTCCTGGACCATTCCAGTAGTCTCCTAAAGCCTTCCTGCTTTTCCCTTGCATTCCCCCTGACACAGTCTATTCTCAACGCAGCCACCAGAATGATCTGAAACAGTTCATTTTCCTCTGCTGAAAACAATCCAATGATCCAACGATCCAATGGCTTCCCATCTCATTCAGAGTAAAATTAAATTATTACTGCTCCCTCTGAAAGTTTAGTTTCATGACCTCAAACTTCTGTTACAGCCTTCCCTTAGGCTCCCTGCTCCAGCTACACTGATCTTGAGATTTTCCTAATTGGTCAGGGATACTCCCTTCTCAGGGCCTTTGCACTAGCCCTGTCTTCTATTTGGAATACTGCTGCTAGATATCTTCATGGTCAGCTGCCTCACCTTCTTCAGATCTTTGCTCCTCAGAAAAGCCTTCTCGAAGCATCCTGTTTTAAACAAAGGCCCATATTACTTGCCTCATTTTATTTTTCACAGTAGAAATGGAAGCATCATGTATACTATATATTTTACTAATTTAATTTTTGCATTCTTGTATTTCCCCACTAGGTTGGAATTCCATGATGACAGGGATTTGTGCCTATTTAGATCACTGTTGTCTCCCCAGCACCTGTTCTCAATGATCATGCTCTAATAGCATCACGTTTATCTTCTTTATAACTCCTATCACAGTTACAATTTTGAGTCTTTTAACGTATCTGCTAGTGTCTGGCTCCCTGGCTAAAATGGAGGCTTCGTGTAGGCCTTCAGATATATTTGTTGATTGAATGAGTGAATGAATAGATGCTTAAGTATTTTCATATTATAAAATACATCAAAATGTATGCAAGTTTGAAGCTTCATTCAAACTGACGTCCTTAGTTTAGTAGCCTTTTTTCCCCTTCCTGTCTGGATAGGTCTTAAAAATTTCTTCCTATTATTATTACTTTTTAAAGATTTTATTGATTTATTTGAGAAAGAGAGAGAGCACAGGTGGGGGGAGGGGCAAAGGAAGAGGGAGAAGCAGACTTCCTGCTGAACAGGGTGCCCCATGGGACTCAATCCCAGGACCCCAGGGTCAGGACCTGAGCTGAAGGCAGACATTTAACCAACTGAGCCTCCCAGGTGCTCCTGTGTTATTTATTTTTTATCACAACTTTAATTACATATAATTATCATACAAGTTTACCATTTAAATAGTATAATTTAATAGTTTTTAGTATACTTATATCATTGCGCAAACATCACAATCAATTTTAGAAAACTGTCATTACCCCCCATAGAAGCCACATACTCTTTCATAGTTGCCATCACCATAGCCCAATTCCTCTCTATCTTGCCCACCTGCCCAGTCCTGGGCAACCGCTCTTTTGCATCTCTACAGATTTGCTTACTCCGGATTTTTCATAGAAACGGGATCATACAACATGTGGTCTTTTGTGACTGGCTTCTTTCTTAGCATGATGTTTTCAAGGATCATCCTTGTTGTGTATGAATCAGTGCTTCATTTGCTTTTATTGCTATATTATAAAGTCTTTGAGAAACTAAAATAGCATCAATTTTCAAAGAAAGATTAGTAATTGTACAAATGTCTAAAAAGTATAAAAATTGCCTGCCTTGGTCATTTCTTTGGGTCTCAATTTCATTATTGGGCCTCCGTGTGCAAACTTAGCTTCTCTTTTCCTGTTAATCTGTCTCATGTTAATTTAATTCTTAGACCAGCTGGAAGACCCTGAAAGGTAGAAAGAGGCAAGTTTTTGTCTCCTATTTGCACATTTTACGTTGCCATCAGCAATGTATGAGGTTTCCCGATTTTTCATAACAAGAGAGTTGTATGGCTATGGGACTCCCACCATAGCATGTGAGAGTTCTTGTACCCTTGGACACCAATGAATATGGCATGATATAATTTATCTTAATTTGACAATTTTATAAAAAAATATTACTCTATTGTTTTACTTTGCATTCATTTGATTACTGGTGAGTTACACATGGTTTCATGTTTTAAGCCATTTATTTAAGCACTTCCTGAAATTGTTCCCATGTTATTTGTCACTTTTCCTTTTAGTGTTATAGTGAATTAATGTTTTAAAGAATTTTTCTATGATAAGAAAATGATCTCTTTGCCAATTGTACATGGTGGATGTATTTTTCTCCTTTTTAAAAATTTTTATTTATTTATTTATTTATTTATTTATTTATTTATTTATTTTTCTCCTTTTGATGGAAAACAAATTCTTACTTTTTCAATGATTAGAAATTTGTCATATTATTATCTTCTGGGTAAATTCAAATATCATACTTAGGAAGTCATCTTTAATGTATACAGTCTTTAATTATTCTTTTCTTAACTTTAACTTTTTATTTTACATGGAATCAATGTTGATTTACAGTTTGAAGTAGGGACCTGAATTTTTTCTATCACCTAACATTTTCAAAAAGTTGTAAAAGTGCTGAGACAAAAGTAATTTTCAGTTTAACTCTTAGTAAATAAAAAAAATTTGATGAGCCAGGGCATGTGGTGCTCAATACAGTAATCTCAATTAAACCAAATATGCACACAGTGCTTTAGGAAGATTGATTTCAACTTCACCAAAGCAAACTGGAAGTGCCAAGTATTAGTAATAGTGGCTTTTGGCCATTTGAGTAATGTTGCTAGGATCAGATGTATGTTAAAATATCAGAGCTACATTTTAGCAGAATCAAAAAAAAGAGTTTGTCCTAAACGAACAAATATATTTTAAATCTCCACAGACTTCAAAGAAAGAAAATTATCATTTTAAAAAAATCTTATTTATTTGAGAGAGAGAGAGAGAGAGAAAGCACAAGTAAGGAGAGGGGCAGAGGCAGAGGGAGAAGCAGACTCCCCACTGAGCAGGGAGCCCGACATGGGGCTCAATCCCAGGACCTCAGGGTCAGGACTTGAGCTGAAGGCAGTTGCTTAACCGACTGAGCCACCCGGGTACCCCCCAAATTATCATTTCTAGTTGAAAAGTAATTCTGAGAGCAGGCAGTGGAATCAGCATTTCTGTATAATATTGGTGATGATGTTTAGTTGCATACTCTTGTGAAATCAAACTGGTGACAGTGTATCGAGAACTTCAGATATCTCCATACATTTTGGTCTCATAATTCCATTTAAATTGAATCATCGATTCACTTGACAGGTACGGAATGAGTACCTACCAGGTGCTGGACTCTCTGATGACTCCTGCTTTTACGGGGCTTATTATATTCTAACTAGGAAAGAAGTGGAGAGCACAGACCTGAAATGTTCACACAAATGATTTTATAATTACAGTAGTAATGTGTCACCATAGAAAATTACTGAGTGTTAGCATAACCTGTTAGAGAAGTGCTTGACCTACACTTGGCGGCTGGGGAAGGCTTCTCAGAAGAAATGACATAGAATTCAGGACCTGAGCAAAGATGAGGTAAGCAAGAGTGCAGATGAAGGGTGGCCTTAATACAGCCCAGACAACTGAGGCAAGTTCCCGGACAGGAAGGAACAGGTGCTGGGCAATGTCCCTACATGTGATAAGCAGAGGAAATCGGAAATCAGGCCTATGTGTGGATGAATGTCACATCTGAAATAAATGACCAAGGGGCATGTTCTTCTTTGTCACATTGAAATAAGTCTTATCATAAAAAAGTCTTATCTCTGTATGTTGGTAAATTAAACACCAATAAAAAATTATTTTATTTTTTAAAAAAGAGTCTTATCATAAATTAATATGATAATGTCTCTGGGTTGTAACTATCAGTAATTTGGGTCTGCTGACACACATGCCATCTGGAATGTTTAAAATATCATGGAATCTCTTTTAGAAACAACCTGGTAAAAATGCCTTGTCATAGTTGAAGGAGGACTTTACCTCCATTTTTACTGGGGTCTGGACTTTCTAATTAAGTTCTTCTTTCCAGCTTATCTCTTAAGTCAGGCAAGACCTGGGTGGGGGGGAGCAAAGCATCCCATGATGGGAACTGAAACTGCCCTCTCAAGCCATAGTGACTGCCCTAAGACGGCACACCCTGGTCACGATTGACTGCATGACAATCACTGATCTACCTGACTTTACCGCCCACTTGCATGTACCCACTGACCTTTGTCTCACATTTTCTTTATATACACTTAGAAGTATTTTCAGCATTTCAGACACAGGTCTTGGGACCCTAGTCCACTGAGTTCTTGGTATTGGCCTCACTGAAATAAATTCCTTTCTGTTTTCACCGCCACAGTTGTCTCTGCCTTTGGATTTTGTTGGCTGCGAGTGGCCGGACCTGGTCTGTTCGGGATGCCTGGAGCCAGGTGCTCTTGCATCCCTGTGCCCAGTTACATAGCGTGGGGGAGGGGGGGTGTCGTGTGTTTCCTGATGATTCCTGGACCTGCCAGCTTCTCACCTGTTCTCTCTCCTCTTTCCTATCACACTCCTCATCCTGCATGCTTTTCTCCTCTCTTTTTGTCATTCCTTCATTAGCCAACAGTGTTACTGTCTTCTTAAATAATCCATTGTCTTACACATTTACCTCCTTTACCCTGAGCTCTCCAAAGCTGGCCAGGTTGGAATTCCTAATAATTATCTTTCTCTTCTCTCCCCCTTCCAATCTAGTTGGGGTTTAATGGGACATAGGCTAAGTGGTGCACACTTGGTCTGAAGCCATTACGTTCTATCCATTCTCAACTACTGGTAGAGAGTCTCCTATTCTCTTAGGGCCTTAATGCCAGGCTTATAGAAACAGAGTCAGAAGGAAACCTTCAGAATCATTTGACCTAATGCCCTCAGGAAATGCCATCACGACCCCTATTTCCTCCTCCTCCAACCTCCCTGACTTTGCCTTTAGGAACTTGGCTTGCTCTCTGAGCTTCCATAGCTTACCATTCACTGCTCTCTGCTGTGAATAAGACTGTTTGCATACTTATCATCTCTGCTACCCATAAAGCATATTGAAGGCGGGGACTACGTCTTGCTCATCAATGTGTTCCCCAGTGCCCAGCCAAGCGCGTGAAATGTAATGGGGTCCTACTAAACACTTTTTGAATGGTTAAAAGCTATTAATATGAAGTGACAGGCACTGAAAACAAAACTGTGCAAAAATCACAGCATGCAGTAGACAGCGTTCACAGCGATGCACCAGGTCCACCAGCCCACGTGTGGTGTATCGGCAAGATTACCAGATAAGAGTCACAGACAGAGCACTAGTTCTCTTCAGATAATGCCAGGGGTTATTCTCTTGGATGACAAATCCCTCTGATCACAATGTGGACATCTATGGCCCTCATATGGATAAGATATCCTTTGCGTCTAGTGTCTCTTGGTGTACTTAATTGTGGTTGGTTGGCAAGTGATTTTCTTTTCTTTTTCTTTTTCTTTTTTTTTAGTTTTAATTTACCAAGAATTGGGGGGAGGGTGGAAATCTGAATATATTTTGGGGGGTTCCAAGTAGGCAGATGACTCAGCGTGAAGAAGCTTGTTTGAGGAGTTGCAAACCCTTAAGTGGTGACACACGTCATCATCCCTGGAGGCCCACACATGGTTGGGGGGTTTAATATTATAGACAAAGCAGAATTACAGTCCTCATAGGCTGCATGCACAGGGCCGGGAGTGTCAGTGCGCAGTTTGGTACTGACTTCACAGTAACTGATAGCCAATATCTTGCTTACAAAAGCAAGTGTTGGGGATTTACATTTGAAACCCCCTGAACCCTAACAGTATTGCTTTGTAGAGATAGCATTTAAAAAACAAAGAATAGTAGTTGTACAAATATCTGAAAACCAGTGGCTTACAATAGTAGACAAGGAAAACAGCATGGTCACTCCATATGGCACGGTGGTGCTACAACGTTTCAGCTTCTGATTTCTGGGAAAATATATATGTATACATACATTTATTCCATATGGGATCAAGTGCATGGTGAGATGTTTGGATGCTCCTGAATACAAGGTGCTGACACCAGGGCATGAATGTCAGACATCAAGACAAAGTCTGAGAGTTTCATGAAGCATATGTTGGGTACAGTACTTCTTAATACTTAAAGTCCAACATCTTTGAGTGCAGGATTGTGTAGAAGGAAAAAGAATTTTAAGGTCTTTTTAAAAAAGATTTTATTATTACTCAACCATTAGAAATGACAAATACCCACCATTTGTTTCAACGTGGTTGGAACTGGAGGGTATTATGCTGAGTGAAATAAGTCAGTCGGAGAAGGACAAACATTATATGGTCTCATTCATTTGGGGAATATAAAAAATAGTGAAAAGGAATAAAGGGGAAATGAGAAAAATGAGTGGGAAATATCAGAAAGGGAGACAGAACATGAGAGACTCCTAACTCTGGGAAACGAACTAGGGGTGGTGGAAGGGGAGGAGGGCGAGGGGTGAGGGTGACTGGGTGATGGGCACTGAGGGGGGCACTTGACGGCATGAGCACTGGGTGTTATTCTGTATGTTGGCAAATTGAACACCAATAAAAATAAATTTATCATTAAAAAAAGAACACCAATTAAAAATAAATCTATTATTAAAAAATAAAAAAAATAAAAAATAAAAATTGAAGTGAAAAATTAAAACAAATAAAAATAAAAAGATTTTATTTATTTATTCATGAGAGATACAGAAAGACAGAGATATACAAAAAGATAGACAGAGAGAGAAGCAAGAATCCTGTGCGGAGCCCGATGCGGGACTCCATTCCAGAACCTCGGGATCATGTCCTGAGCCAAAGGCAGATGCTCAACCACTGAGACACCCAGGTGCCCTAGAGGTCTGGTTTTTATAGAAAACCCACTACATTGAAAATTGCCTACCTGAGGTATCCTGCCTTTTGTTTTATTACACACAAGACATGGAAAGAGAAGGGAATAAACAGGGGAGAAAATAGAGTTACATTGACGTACATAAATTATATGTATATTGTATTATTTTTATTTTATTAGATTTTATTTTTAAGTAATTTCTACACCCAGTGTGTGCCTCAAACTTACAAGCCCGAGATCAAGAGTCACATGCTCTACTGATTGAGCCAGCCAGGCATCCCTATGTATATTCTAAATATGTTTAAATGGCATTTCTACATATACAGCAGTATAAACTAACACTTTATAGAATGTTATCTAACAAATTAAATGAAAAAATAAGGCTAATAATTAGCACATCGTATGTGCATTTACAAAGAGATGCTGCTAAAATGCTTCAGAAAAATGTAATCCATTCAGAAATGTTAACAAACACGGCAAAGTTCTTTATATTAACAATTTACTTAGCATATCCTTCACGGATAATCCAAAAGGAAGCTTTCATTCAACTCATATGGAATTATAAATTTGCATTGATGGAAACTTAATCCCCAACGCGCTGAATGATTTTCCTGCAGCAAGTATTTTTGGAGACATTCTTATAGCTTACATCAACATTTAGCTCAGGTTATCCATAATAAGGAATCATTTAAAAATTTTTTTCCTTAACAAACAATTATTTATTTAAGACTCACTATGTCTCGGGCGTTGTTCTATATGCTCTACAAATATGGATGCAATTAATCAATCTAACGACTCTCTGAAGTAAATACTGTTATTATCCATGTTTTACAGGTGAGAGCATTAAAGCCAAGAGTGGTTTTAGGGTAACTTGCTCAGAGTCACAGAACTGGAAAGCACTAGAGCCAAGCAATGTGGATCCAGGGTGGTTACCATTAATGCCTCCTATCATATTCAACCATCATTCTCGGTTCAAATCAATGAAAACCTAAGTCTTCAGATCTCCACACTAGAGCACTGTCTGCCTATGAGAGCTGGTGTGAAGTGATTAGCAACAACCCCTGAATGTTTGACTAGATAAAATATTAGTTCCGAACACCCAATCTCAGTTTTTGTTTGGGGTGACTGGTTGCCATGCGGGGAAAATGTCAAAGCTTTATGCCTGTTTATCTGCGGATACCAGTAGTTTTTTTTGTTTTGTTTTGTTTTTAAGACTAAGTGAACACACACTGGTGTTGAGAATGCCCAGGGTCTAGGCTAATGAGTATGCTTTTCCTCTCTCTTGTCTCTTTAGAGGGCTTGCTTCCTGCTCATCAGCTCACCAGTGACTTCCTCAGGGACACCTTTCCTAAGTCCCTATCTGTAAATCTATCCACATGCGCACGCTTGTGTGCACACCCACACACAGAATCACTGGCTATCACAACACCCCATTTTTCTTCATGGTACTACTTACTATATGAGATCACGTCAATTCCCTTTTCTGTTCCCCTCCCCTGCCAATATAAGCCCCATGGTGGCAGTCTTGTCCATTATTACCTTGATACCCTCTCTGTCTATGGAGGCACAGAGGTGGCACTCACGAGATAGGTTTTTGAATAATGGAATGAGAAGACTGAAGAGCAGAATTTCACAAGACAATGCTGGCGCTCACCGGAAGCAATGAAGGAGACAGCGCAGGGAGAGATGGGAGTACATTTGTGGAACACAAATGCCTCTGTTGAGTCAAGAGTGCCTGAGCATTCATTCTCTTCATGATTTCACATTCAATCCCAGGAACGTAGGAAACTGTTCGAGTTACTTTCCAGGGAAAGAGGAACCCCATGGTTGCTAAATCAGAAACCCAGAGGATTTACTAATTTCTAAAAGACAGGACATGCCTCTTGCTAACTTTTTTGTTTTATCCTTCAGCCTAAATCTGCTTCTGTTCAGTGGAGGACAGGCGGTCGCCATCTTTCTTTTAATAGTCCATGGAACAGTTTCCTATCCATCAGAGAAATGTGACCATTCTTCTTTCCAGCCTGAATGATTTCAGCTAGCTCTTCTTTCTTACATTTCATTTTGAGTAATTCTGTAATCATTGTGATGCCTTCTCTATTGATTCTCATGTTGGGGCTCTGGAAGAGAGGAAGCGAGGACACAGCGTAGTTACTATCAGTTTGTGTGGGCCTGGTAGTCTTTGAGCTTTCTTGGATTTGTAGCATTTGCACCTCCAAGGCTCCTTCCAAATGAACAGTTCACAGCCAGCATCCGTTTTCACTGTTTGCTCTGAATGTTATTTCAGTAGGTTCTTAACAATATGGTCCTCCTGAATTTCTCACTCTGTGGGATTGGTATCTCTGGGATTAACAGACTGTGACTCCCCTCGTGTGCTCTCTTGGGGCTAGGAACCCTGAATGAACATTTGTTTTTTAGATTTACTCTGCTCCTCAGAGACAGTCGAAATTGATTTTTTTTTCCTTTTCCCTCCAGCAATCATTTACTACCTTTCTTCAAATATAATCAGTCTTCTCTACAAGATAGTGAAAACAAAGTGGAGTTTGCATGCCATTAACTCCACAGTTGCAAGTTCCTTCTCTGATTTAAGTCAACCATCTTGAATGGTAGCAAGGTGCTATAAGAAAGGACTGCCTTGAGCAGGAAGGGAGAAGTATATTTATAGGACAAAAGAGCCATCAAATGAGAAAGAGTCATGACTAAGTATATCTGACTAGTGGAAGGGGAGAAAACATTTTTCATTTTTTGTTTATAAGGATATTGGAGACTTTATTAGTACCTAAGTTTTAACCTTTCCTATCATCAGGAAAGACATCTAAAGTAGGAAATACATAATATTTGTGACAACTGGTAATGGAAGAAAGATTTGCAATACACGAGGAAGTGTTTCCACCTTCAGGATAAACAAAAAGCCCGGCAAGGCTTAGTCTGACCACATCCAATTATTTTTTTCATACCAAAAAGAACAACTGTGAAATTGGCTGTTAATTTGAAATAGATCATGCTCGGGCTGAATGTATGTATTCAAAATAGTTCTATACCATGGAAAAGTGTTTAATTATATTGTCTGTCATTTTATTATCTATTAAAAATCATTTTGACTTAACAGAGACTTAATTAACTTACCACATAATTACTGATTACTTACTATGCACTGAGCATGATTTCAGGTACCAAGGTACAGCAATAAACAAAATTATTAAAATTCCACTCTCATTCTAGTGGAAAAAGACAATGAATATAATTTTAAAAATTATATGGGACATCTACATATGAGAACTGCTGCATGATCACACGTTGAACCAGTAAGAAGGATTAGGAGTGGAGGGTGGGAGTGGAGAGATGCAGGTTGCAATTTGAATTAGAGTGTTTGGGGTAGTCCTAACCAAGAAAGAAATATTTTGACAAAGATATGATGGAGACAAAGGAATAGTCACATGGAGCTCTGGGGAAGAAACATTCCAGGCATAGGGCACCACTAAAAAAAAAGGTCCTAAGGCTGGAGCAGGCCTGGCATATTCAGGGAAGCAGAACGAAGTGAATGAGTGGGAGAAGATTTGAAAATGAGGTCAGAGTGGTAACAGGAAGCTGTGGGAAAGTAGGAAGGCAAGACTAGCCCAACACAGGCTTCTGGTAAACCAGAAAATTCAAATGCAGACAGCCTACGGGAAAGCCTGCCCTTTGCACACTCTGGCCTGATCCAGTAGGAGGTTTTCTGCCTAGACACAAGTTCATAGAATTGCTTTGACTTGAACACTGTCATGTTTTGGAATGGGTCTTCATCAGCAGTCTTCCAGTACTGTGTGGTGCACTGAAAATGATCAGACCAGCTAAAAATCTACCATGCTACTATTCATTAAGTAACATAAAACCTCTCCTTTTCCTATCCCTGGGGAAAACAAAACAAAAAAAAAAAAAACAACAAAAAAAAACAACAACCAAGCAGCAAATGGAATAATAACTAAAATCACCATAAAATTGTGGTCTTTTAGAAAGCTCACATGTTAAGCCCTGCAATCATTTTTTATACATGTAAGTGACTGACTTTATCAGCACATTTCCTGAAGAGCTCTTTGGGGAGCACTGAGTCACTGAGGGCTAGTTTTGATAGACTAGATGTAAGAGCAAGAGGCAAAGGGGCTCATGTGGGATTGCTGAAAGAATATAAAGATGATACCTGAAAGGTCAAAGGCACTAAACAACTTTGTTAGTTTTGAATCCTGGTGGCAGGCTGAACATCTGACTCCCATATGGTCTCAGTTAATAAGTTGGTCTTTTTTTAAAAAAAATATATTTGTTTATTCATGAGAGACACAGAGAGAGGCAGAAACATAGGCAGAGTGAAAAGCAGGCTCCATGCAGGAAGCCCAATGCAGGACTCGATCCTGGGACTCCAGGATCATGCCCTGAACCAAAGGCAGACGCTCAACCCCTGAGCCACCCAGGCGTCCCAGTGAGTTGGTCTTGACAGCATGAAAATCTCAAGCTTTGCTGATCACTTCATCATTTTGCCAAATGGTTTCTCAATCTTCCCTTCATATCAGGCCTCTAAGGTGAAATGTATATGAAAACTACTCATCCAACTTGAGTGGGATCAAAGGATCGATCCTGATTATGATGGTGATGGAGAGATAAAGTGGGAGGATAAGCACATCCTCTTGCTTTTGATGAAACAGGAAGTCCCAAAACAGTGACCCAGCTGAAAAAGTGATTTTTTGCAGTCAAATGACTTGGCACAAGGGGAAATTGTGAGAGTGGTACTAGGATCACTAGGCTTGATATGGAACGTGTGTTCATAATGTACAAGAGGTATTCACACTGGCTCATTACTTGCTTCATCATCTTGAGCCCAGTGCACCTGAAAAACCTCCAGATTAAGAAATCCCTTGACCTTTTTGTGTTCTGGGAAAGGCATTACTCAAGAGAATCACATGTCCCCACGTGACTTAGATAAGACTCAGAGATGATCCCCTTCTTGTACCTAAGACCAGGCCAGACACAGATCGACCAAATTCCCATTTGTTTTGTAAATGATTAGCTGAATTGTTTGTAGCCACTGACCCATCTAGACAACATACCTTCTAACCTGACTTGATCAAACTTTTTCTCTTCTTCCCCAGGCCCAAGAACTGAATCTACCCTCAGCCAGCATTGTAATGCAGAACAATCCTTCCTTAAAGGCCCCTCCTAAGAATAGGTTAAGTGATGCACAGGCAGAGCAGTATCCCATCTAGCAAGTAGAGAGATGGTCCCAGTTGCACAAAATAGGAGGTTTTTTTATAGGCAGGGTAAGGAAATTATTAGCAAAACAAAACAAAACAAAACAAAAGGATTTTAATCTTCTTTTTTGGGGGGGAGAGGGAGCAACTGGGTTTTTATCATGCAGATGACCTCACTAATGCTGATTCAGAAATTTCAGACCTGATGGTTAGTTAAAAGGCCATTCCTGGGAGAGGTTGGGGCTCATTGTTCTTTTTTCCAGAGCTAGAGGCTCCCCATGCTGCACTCCTGATGCCAAGAAGGGAAGGATACTGGATTCGACCTCCTTTGGGGGTGCTCTCAGGGTCTCCGGGGGAGGCAGGTGTTTCCCACGACACCCTCCTCAAGGAACTTCCCATCGTGCCCTGGGTGGCAAGGCTAAGAAGTCCCCATGACATCTGGCCTCAGGGGAACAAGAAAATCTGCTATGGAATGTGATGGAATTTGGCATCCCCTTCTGAGTCCCTCAGAAGTCCCCACCAGTGGTCTGGTTCATCTTGAGTCTCAGACCAAGAGACCCAGACCAGGCTCAAAGCCCTGAGATGCTGAGTCACAGTGGCTCACCTTGTTCCTTTTCTGACAGTTGTTAATGGCCCTCCTTCTGTCATATCTCAGACCTGGAGAAACTCAGTTCCTGAGAGAACAGAGTTTAGACTTTCTTCATTTTTATAGTAATTTGATGCAGAATTATTTTGTTTAGACTTTAACATATACTTAATTTGTTTGGTAATTAAGCACTTACATAGCATAGCATTTATTCAATGGAATTTTGAGCCATCTTCTGGCTAATTGTGGTTAAAAAAAAAAAAACACAATGTCTCTAATTTACCCAATTAAGGATTACACTGAAAAATATTTTAGAGAGTTGTTCAAATGATTTGTTGCAAATTACTTCTCAGGAAAATTTATGGCAATCCTATGATTTCAAAAAGAAGCCAGGCATTGTGTACATTGTGAGTGCTATTTCTTTCAGGAGCTTTTTCTACCAACTTCAATTCGCTTCAAGGGGTAAAGAAAAATCAGTTGTATCTCAGAGCCTTGCAATTCAAGTACCATGTCATTTTCTCCTGTTGTGGTTATGGTATCAAACTCTCTAAATCCACAAATCCGCTTTCTTTTTTTATGACGTTTGTTATATTCTTTAATCTTCCACTTAGCAGTTGTAATGTTCTTCTCCAGACTCCTGACATTAATGCAGCTGAATTTAAGAGCTCACTTCAGCTTCTGTCAAAGAGATTTCAAATCTACTCTTACATGAGGGAGTGGTGGTCAACGAAATTTGCTTTAATTTGGGGGATTATTATTTAATTTTGTAAACGATATCCCAGAAGTTAATATATGAAAAAACATAAATCAATACCTACAAATGTCACAACCCAGAATTAGGTTCTAATTAGGAAGAAATGTGATTTCAAAAGGCCACTTAAGCAACCTAATTATTGGCCACCTAATGGAAATGTATCAAAATAAGTTAAAATACATAAAATAAATAAAAGGATTCACAAGGGCGAAAGCAAAGCAAAAAAATAATGAAACCACACCAAAATAGTATGTGAAGACTGACAAGGAAGGAACTTCCAAATCAATCAATTCTCTTCTATGAGACTGGAACTCTTATTATTATTTTTTTAATTATTTTTAGAGATTGTGGAGAGGGACAGAGAGAGTGGGAGAGAGAGAATCCCAAGCAGACTCCATGCCCTGTGTGGACCTGGACATGGGGCTTGATCCCAAAACCCTGAGACTACGACCTGAACCAAAATCAAGAGTTGGGTGCCCAACCGACTGAGCCATCCAGGTGCCCCAGATTGGAACTCTATGCTAGTGCATATCTATGACACAGAAAACAAATCACTCCCTCAAAAGAAACAGTTTGGCATTAAAGCTTTTTTCCTCATTGTTATTATTCTTATTTTATGACTATTTCTCAGTAGTATTGGTAGTAGAGGGTAGTAGTCCAGAGCATAGGCTCCAGAGCCAGACTATGTGGATTTAAATCTTAGTGTCATATCTTTACTAACAGTGTAACTTCGAGCAAGTCACTCAACCTGATTGCACTTTATTTTTATCATCTGTAAGTGTACATAAGAATAGCCACTTCCCACGACTGCTGTGTAGACTGACAGAGTGAAGACAATGCCTGACTTGTGTGTAGTAAGCCCTCATTACTAACTTGGCTAACCTCATTAACATAGCCTCATCCCTCTTATCAGAGACTGAAACGCACAATAAAAGATTGTCAGTAGATACGTGGAATTCTAAGCCATTTCAGATCATAGATGTCTATATTGGTTTTCAATATACAGAGACAAATGCTTAAAAGTAATAAAAGTGATATCTGACAGAGGAAGGAAGTCTAAAATGCCAGCCCTTCACAAGAGCGATGGAAAAGCTGACAAAAACTGTCAGCTTCAACTTTTCTGGAACTCTGGAATCTAATCTAAACTTACAACAACCAAGGAAATGCTTAACAAAGAAAAAAACTGCTGCATTTTGGTGAAAGAGCTCTGTGGCATTTCGATGTACCCTGTTATCATCTCCTACACCCCAGTGTGGCAGTAGCTTTGAATGGCGGGGTGCACTCCAAGTGAAGGTTGCTGGTACAAGAGAAAGCAATATGGGTTTTCCTCCGAATTATGTATGTTTCGACCTTGCATATGGTGCCCTGAGGGATTCGAATAAGTATTTGCCTTTGTTTTGCCTATCTCCAAGCTTCCCCAGGACCAAGGTGGCTCCCTGGGTAGCATTTGTCAAAAATATAGGCAAATATATTAGATGTTGCTGCCTGGGACAAAAGGTAACAGTTGGAGTAAGAAATATACAAAAACTTAGGAGGGAAGAATCTTGGGAAGAAAATACTTGGAGAATAAAGGCTTTGAAAAACTCCCATGAATTTTAAAGATTCTAGAAGTCTACATGAATGCCTAGGTCAGAACACATTCTCGGAAACGACCTGAGAAGTCCTTAAGTTCTCATTACTGGCCAACCTTCGGGCTCTGTACAACCAAGAAGTGAAGGCTAAGGTAGAGTTTTAAACTGCCTGGCTATGCAATGAAGCAGTGCGCCAACACATATCTGATCTACAAAGACTGGAATAATCTTTAGTTTGGTTTGGTTTGGTTCCAGGTATTTAAAGAAAAGGCTCTCAAATCCCTAGCTACTACTCAGCTAATGGAACAGAGATTTCAGTTGGCCATACACAAGAAAGAATATACAGATACTACAAAATTAATTTTTAAAAGCCAGTAAACAAACAGCGACAACCACACAAGCAGCAGCAGGAAATTTTGAAGAAGGAATATAATCTGATTTTCAGAGTTGCCACATTATAATATTCAAAATGTCCAGTTTTCAAAAAAATTATAAGGCATGTAAAGAAACTAGAAAACATCCCATTCACAAGAAAAAAACAATTAATAGAAAATGTCCCTGGGAAAGCCGAGTCTAGAATCACTTTCCATATGAAAGTTATTATAATCTTTCTCCAATAGAAACAAGCCAGGGGCGTCCGAGTGGCTCAGTGGTTGAGCGTCTGCCTTTGGCTCGGGGCATGGTCCTGTTGTCCTGGGGTCCCGGGATCGAGTCCCACATTGGGCTCCCTGCAGGGGGCCTGCTTCTCCTGCTGCCTGTGTCTCTGCCTCTCTCTGTGTGTCTCTCATGAATAAATAAATAAATAAATAATCTTAAAAAATTACACACAAGCCAGTTTCTCGTTTTCTCTCTTTGAGTTTATGATGCATGCATAAAGACATCCTGGAATCATCTTAAGCCATTGTGATACACATGATTTTTCAAAGGAGAACCTTTTCATTTGAAAGTTGTTGAATTTTGTTTCATTCTTCAGATTATCATCTTTAGATGTCTTGACATAAAATTCATCAACAGTTTGAGGGAGATGGTTTTGCAACAGCAGTTTCCACCGACATTTTTTGGGGATCAATACAAATTAACTCAAAGAGCAGATAACACATTCTGTCACTATGTGCCTGTCAATGAATGGTTCTCCTGAGAGTTAAATTATTTCAGTATTCAGGGGAAGAATTAACAACAGAATGGCCTTGTTACTGTTTTGAAATAAGCTAGTTTCCCTGTCTTATTCTAACACATCTATGTACATGTTTTCTTTTCTTTTTTTAAATGTATATATTTTCCATGGGCATTCTTACAAGCTCCAAAGAGAAGGACATTAAAGTGATGGAAAATGTTCTGGAACCACCAGTAGTAATGACACATAGATATATCATAGTTGGTCAGTCTAGATGATATATGCTATATCTGAAAGTATTTAAACAATCAGAAAAGACATAGGACCTTCTGAGATCAATGATTTCTGCTCTCCAAGATGATTTCTAGAGGTAGCTTTTGTTTGGAAAAAGATGATATTCACTGTGTAATGATAAATAAGGCACAAGAATTAGATCTGTCACTGATCACTTACAACTGAAAATCTTAAATCTAGTTTACAACCTTGTGGCATTCAAAGACTCATACAATCTGTTTCAAATTTACTTTTCCAGTCTTATTTTTATTTTTATTTTTTGGCTGGGTACAGTATACTTTATTGATGGTACATGACAAGGTAGGGGTCCCCAAGCCCTCCCCTTCCTTGGGGTCTGGGATGTAAATTGGAGGTCAGGAGATTCTCATTGTGTTGGGGGATTAAGTTGGGGCAGGGACTTCCCAGCAGCTGAGGGCCTCTCTCTTCCTCTTGTTCTTGTTGGGGCTGAGAGTGGTCCAGGAGGCTCTTACCCCTTAGAGGCCATGTTGACTATGAGGTCCACCACCTGGTTGCTGTAGACAAATTCATTGTCATACCAGGAAATGAGCTTGGCAAAGTGGTCATTAAGGGCAATGCCAGGGGATCCCTGGGTGGCGCAGTGGTTTGGCGCCTGCCTTTGGCCCAGGGCGCGATCCTGGAGACCGGGGATCGAATCCCATATCGGGCTCCTGGTGCATGGAGCCTGCTTCTCCCTCTGCCTGTGTCTCTGCGCCTCTCTCTCTCTCTCTCTCTCTCTCTCTGTGTGTGACTATCATAAATAAATAAAAATTAATAAAAAAAAAAAAAAAGGGCAATGCCAGCTCCGGCGTCGAAGGTGGAAGAGTGGGTGTCACTATTGAAGTCGCAAGAGACAACCTGGTCCTCAGTGTAGCCTAGGATGCCCTTGAGGGGGCCCTTCGATGCCTGCTTCACCACCTTCTTGATGTCATCATATTTGGCAGCTTTCTCCAGGCGGCAGGTTAGATCCACAACTGACATGTTGGGGGTGGGGACATGGAAGGCCATGCCAGTGAGCTTCCCATTCAGCTCAGGGATGACCTCGCCCACAGCCTTGGTGGTGCCAATGGAAACAGGGATGATATTCTGGGCTGCTCCTTGGCAGTCATGCCACAGCTTCCCAGAGGGGCCATCCACGGTCTTCTGGGTGGCAGTGATGGCATGGATGGTGGTCATGAGGCCCTCCACAATGCCAAAGTGGTCATGGATGACTTTGGCCAGAGAAGTCAAACAGTTGGTGATGCAGGAGGCATTGCTGACAATCTTGAAGGAGTTGTCATACTTCTCGTGGTTCACGCCCATCACAAACATGGGGGCATCAGCAGAAGGAGCAGAGATGATGACCCTCTTGGCCCCACCCAAGACCACCCCAGTCTTCTCCATGGTGGTGAAGACCCCAGTGGACTCCACAACATACTCAGCACCAGCATCGTCCCATTTGATGTTGGCGGGATCTCGCTCCTGGAAGATGGAGATGGACTTCCCATTGATGACAAGTTTCCCATTCTCAACCTTAACCATGCCATGGAATTTGCCATGGGTAGAATCATACTGGAGCATGTACACCATGTAGTTGAGATCAATGAAGGGGTCATTGATGGAGACAAGATCCACTTTGGCAGAGTTAAAAGCAGCCCTGGTGACCAGGTGCCCAATACGGCCAAATCCGTTTGCTCCGACCTTCACCATCATGTCATGGGGATGCAGCTGGCCCTGCACCAGAAGATGCAGCTGTCTGTCCAACAGGGAGGAGCAGAGAGCCTCCAGTCTTATTTTTAAACGTTGCCCTGTTTGAACTTTCCCTCTAGGCAAACTGATCAAATTACTATCTCCTGACATGATTTATATCTTTTCAACCCTACACCTCTTCTCAGAGCACTCCTTTCTGGCACATCCTTACCACCTTCACTCCCCAAATGTTGCCTCTCCCCCTACACGGACTCCCCTACTTCAGTCTGATAAAAGCCTAAGGCTTCCAGAAGGAGGTGTCACCACCATATCCTCCCTGGAAAAGAGGTGTGCATCCTTTATTTGGCACAAGACAAACCCATGTAGTGTTGGCTTTATTTTGATCTAAATTGGAGGAAAATTCTGGATACCTCCCTAAACATCATAGCTCTGGAGTCATTTGCTCTTGGAGAAGGCAGCACCATAGCCTTCTATCCTGCACTTCCGTAAGCAGTAAAAGAAGCTGTTCCCCGATAACCTACCTTCTTTTTGCTTACAAAGATTTTTTTTAACCATTTTCTTGGTTAATACGTAGGCTATCTCTAATCTTGTAATCATTCTGTACGTAGAGAAGAAACGTGTCAGGATGTCTGGAAAGGTGCAGAAAAGTACAGTGCTGGTTCACAGAGGACAGCCAGGGGTCAGGCGCTCCTGAGCTGACTGCCATTTCTTAACTCAAGGTTTTTAAAGTTGCAGCAGAACACAACTTCACCCCATCTTTCCTGAAAATGGGAGGGAGGGATTAGGGTGGTATGTTAAGTGGAAGCTGAAAGTGGCAAAAGATGGTGAAATGTAGGAAAGATGATTTCTTGGAACTTCATAAATCTTGGTCAGAAATTTACGTCGTCGAGCAGTCCTGAGTTGTTGGCTGCTCTATCTTCCTTGTGACAGCTTCATGAATGACAGCTTCATTTCACATACAGCTTCATGAGAATAATGAAATCTCCAAGCTAAAGAAAACCACATTGGTATTTGAGTGTCTTGAAGTTTCTCGAGGGCCCCAAAGCACTGGAGTGGCTCAGAAGGGTAACTCGACAAGGGCAACAGTTGGTTTTTTAGTTCTTTGGTTACATGTCTCATTGCTCTCCCTAAACTGTCAACTCTCGGTGAGCTTTGATAGAGAATGAAATTTCTGATTTTTCCTACCTGATTCCCGAGACTCATTTCCAAAATGATGGGCTTACACTATACAGAGGCTAGATAGAAAGCATAAATTATGGGTTTTGCTGATATATCTTTAGTAATAGACTTCTCTCACAGAGAAGGAATACGTGAATATTCTCCATCAATCCTATTCAGTTATTTTCACTGTCAGCAAGGACTCTTTGGAGCATAGAGGTAGCTTGCCCCAGTCTCTGCTCCCCAAGACAATTTTTTGATTCTGTGATTCAGCTTTTGTCTCAGTTAAAAACCACTTTTGAATCTGAAGACCTCTTTTTTTTTTTTTTTTTTTTGAGGGAGAGGAGTGGGGAGGGGCAGAGGGAGAGAGGGAATCTTTTTTTTTTTTTTTGAAGATTTTATTTATTTATTCATGATAGGCAGAGAGACGGGGGGGTGGGCAGAGACACAGGCAGAGGGAGAAGCAGGCTCCATGCTGGGAACCCCACGTGGGACTCGATCCCAGGTCTCCAGGATCACACCTTGGGCCGAAGGCGGCGCTAAACCACTGAGCCACCTGGAGAGAGAGAATCTTAAGCAGACTCAAGGCCTAGCACAGAACCCAACACGTGGCTCGATCTCACCATCCTGATATCATGACCTCAGCTGAAATCCAGAGTCAGACACTTAACTGACTGAGCCACCCAGGCGCCCCAAATCGGAAGACCTCTTATTAGAAGTTTGTAAATTTGGAATTGAATAGTATCACACCCAATGGCAAAGTGTTAGCAGTGTGTTTTCTTCCAATATCTTATCTTCCAGACTTTTTGAACTTGACCGAGGGTGAGGAGTTCCTGACCTCAGTGGGATCTGGATCAGAACATTCCACTCAAGGTTTCTTCTGCCTCCAAAGCAGAAGTCCAGAAGATGCCTTTACTCTGGCTACGACTGCCCAGTCTCAGACTTCCATGCGCCTACTAGCGGGAGTGAAAGGATGCCCAAGAGCTCTGTGCGCTTCTAATAAGAATCTCTCCCTTTCTGGTCAACATTCAATACCTCCCACCTATTGTTTACCTTGAGATCGTCAAGACAAATGGTGTTGTGCCTGTTTTCTTGATTTCCAATTATTATCCCAAGAGGGCTAATACTTCTCAGGATTCTAACCTACATATGGCTCTGGAGCAGTGAGGCAACCCCCACCCTGCACTCTTCCTTTGCTCCTCTTCCATTTTATTTTTCCCCATGTGTCACCAAGTAATACACTATGTATTTTACTCATTTATTTGCTTAACTCCCTTCACCAGATGAGGGCAAGATTTCTTTATATCATTCATGAAGTACTCCAGTTGAACTAACAGTCCTGTGTGGATGAACACATAGCGCCAACAACAGTAAAAGAGGGTGGGGCACCCTTAACAGTAAAAGAGGTGGGGCATCTGGGTGGCTCAGTTGGTTAAGCATCTGGCTCTTGGTTTTGGCTCAGGTCATGATCACAGGGTCCTGAAATTGAGCCCCACATCGGGCTCCACACTCAGTGGCATCTGCTTGTCCCTGTCCATCTGCTTCTCCCCCTTCCTGGCAGCCCCCGCCCCTTCCTGTTCACACACACTCTCTCTCTGTCTCTAAAATAAATAAATAAAAATTTTAAATAAAAAACCAGTAACAGTAGTGCATGATAAAATTTCAAGGTCTCACCTTTTAAACTTGACAATTTAATTTAGTTTTAGAAATATAGATACCATAGAGGCAGGGACCTTATCTTTTGGGGGCTCCTTGCACAATCCACCAGTGGCTTTATTCACCGGTATTTGGGGACAAAATGCTGGTTTCTTTTCTCTTCACGAGGAGTTAGTTTCTGATTTAGATAGCCAAACTCATCACACTGAGGCATTTAAGGAAGTGATTTGGATTTCCCTGTTATACGTATGGGGTCTTTAATGGAGAGAACAGCAATTTTGGGTCTCCTGCCATAATTGCATCAGAAATTCTTTCACTATGTGAAGAAATAAGCCTCGAGCTGTACTCCAATTGCCAGATGATCATTTCCTGTTACTACCTTAGTAATATGAAGCAATTATTTTCACTATTTTCCCAAACCATTATGCCTTCAATTTTATCTGTTCTTTTCTCTTGACATGTGAAGATTCATGTACAAAAAGAAAAATAGGCCTATTATGGTCTATTTTCTCTGGTTATCATACTACATTTTCAAATTTTTCTCAAAGATCCGAATTTTGCCTCAGGATACTCTAATATGACCTTTATATCTTTTCCGTTAGAATTTTGCTTACATGGACAGATCCAGAATTTTCTTCTCCTTTCCCTGTATAGATATCCTTTTATGCCAAAACTTTAGATTCAATCAATATCTGCTTAGAGTACTCATTAACTCATTCAATAAAAGTCTACTGAGTACCAACTATATCGTGGATATAATGCTGGGAACACCTTTTTAAAGACACCTAAGACAGAAGGATTCCCTTTATGGAGCTTTTAGTTGAATAGAGAGTGTAAACATTTTATAAATAAATGTAAGCAGAGGGTGAAATTCCAAAGGAGTAAAAGATTACTCTTATTTTGGAGAAAGCATCAATTAACTGTCAAACTAAGTAATAAAAGATAAGTAAGTAGTTCCAGGAGGATCGAGTCAGGTGGAGCCTGTGGTGCAAGAAAATAGATGGTAAGAATTACGGCTGGAGAGGTTGGCATAAAGACACTGTGTGCCAGAAAAAAGAGTTGGGACTTCATTGCCCAGGAAAATGGATTAGAGTCTGGAAATTTTATGAGCCTGACAAGCAAATTTGAAAATAAGAAAGCTCATTCCTTCTTATTTATAATATCACTCCCTCTGCTAGAGCAAGACTAGAGGGGGTAATATTGTTGCATTTCCGATAGTCAGGCAAAGGGTGTTGATGACATAAATGATTTTTTACTTTATTATCTGTGTCTAACCCATCATCATGGCCAGTGATGTTTCAGTGTTTAGAAGCAAGAGATGAGGTCTGCAAGAAGTCATAGATCATTAGTAACGGGGACTGTTGAGTTTTGATTTGCTGAGAGGATTGCCAGTTGCAATAACTCAAGCCCTCAATACCATTGATTGTCAGGCCCTAGAATGCCAGTGTCAGGGCTAAAGTTTTTCCCAAGGAGTTTCTTGGAGAAACTTTGTGAATCTTTAAGCTCTAGCTTAAAACTGGGTGTTCCACTGCACTACTGGGTATTTACCCAAAGAATACAAAAAAAAAAAAAAAACTAATTCAAAGGGATACATGCACCCCAATATTTATAGCAGCAGCATCCACAATAGCCAAATTATGGAAACAGCCCAAGTGTCCATGCTTGATGAATGGTTAAAGAAGAGGTGGTGTATATACACAATGGAATATTATTCAGCCATAAAAAGAATGAAGTCTTGCCATTAGCAATGACATGGATGGAGCTAGAGAGTGAGTATTATGCTAATCGAAATAAAGTCAGAGAAAGACAAATATCATATGTCTTCACTCATATGTGGAATTTAAGAAACAAAGGAAATGAGCAAAGGGGGAAAAAAGAGAAACAGAAACTAAGAAGCAAACTCTTAACTATAGGGAACAAACTGAGGGTTGCCACTAGGGGGAGGAGGCAGTGGGTGAAACAGGTGGTGGGGATGAAGGAGGGCACCTGTTGTGATGAGTTGTAAGGAATTGTTGAATCACTATATTGTACACTTGAAACAAATGTTACACTGTATGTTAACGAACTGAAATTAAAATAAAATCTTAAAAAATACAAATAAATAAAAGTGTGGGTGTTCGACCACCTGGGAGAAGCACTCATCTGACTAATTTCTGACTTGGATCTTCTGCTTTCTACTTTCTGACTCCGAGGGAAAGCATGCTTCACTAATTTCAAGGTAGAGGAAACATATTGGACTACCTGGTTGTGGTCATGTGATACCTCTAGTGGCAGCTCTGGCCTATGAAAAGGAGATTGCAGTTATAATGCATGGAAATGGTTTTGCAATACAACAGGCAATAATATCCAATGTACAGGTTCACTGAAACATTTCCAAGAGGAGTTTCTTCACTTCATCACATTTTGCGTGTCAGAAGTGAAACAATTTTTTTCAGCTCCTCTCATGTCACTTCAATTAGTTAAGGCTCAGGATCCCTGGGTGGCGCAACGGTTTGGCGCCTGCCTTTGGCCCAGGGCACGATCCTGGAGACCCGGGATCGAATCCCACGTCGGGCTTCTGGTGCATGGAGCCTGCTTCTCCCTCTGCCTGTGTCTCTGCCTCTCTCTCTCTCTCACTGTGTGCCTATCATAAATAAATAAAATAAAAAAAAATTAGTTAAGGCTCCATTACACCTTTTGCAAAAATTAGTTTTGCTAATCATTTTGTGACTACCCTGCTAGACTGTGAGCCACTTGGGACCAAGTACTATGTTTTACCGGTTGTTGTGTCCACAGTATCCAGGACAATTCCTGGCACCCAGTAACTAACTGAATAAAAGACTCAATGCCATTTATTTTGATCACTTTTCAATTTCCCATAATATATTTTTTACTACATAAAAAATATACTTTGCATGGAAAAACCTGTTTGCATCAAAGGACAGTGTGCCTTACAGGGACAAGGACCATGTCTTTATTTCCCCGTTATCTGGCACAGAGCATAAACGAGAATTGAATTAAATTTATAAATTAAATGTTATGATGATGTCTTCAGCACCTGAGTTATCAAAAGAGTGACTGTGATTTCACTATTATCATTATTATAAAATTATTTCATCCAGATTATGGTAAACAAAGGACACGAGTCCAGAGGTGACTATGTAAAGCCATGACCCAATTAACTATACTCACTCCTGACAGGTTTTTCTAAGACATGGGATGGAGTTGTTCTGTGTAAGAAGTGAATTATTTCAATTATTGAAATAATCTTAGTGGAACGTTTTAGCCACTAAATGGAAAAGTCAGCTAACTAGTTTCCATTACAATACTTACAGTATACTCTCTTTCTCTCTCTGTCTTTCATTGTCTCTCTCTCTCTCTCTTTCTCTCTCTCTCACACACACACACTTCTCTGTTGTCCTATAATGAACTTCAATTTAACTGAGTTTTTTTTTTTAATTTTATTTATTCATTCATGAGAGACACAGGGAGAGAGAGAGAGAGAGGCAGAGGGAGAAGCAGGCTCCGTGCACCGGAAGCCCGACGTGGGACTCGATCCCGGGACTCCAGGATCACATCCTGGGCTGAAGGCAGGTGCTAAACCGCTGAGCCACCCAGGGATCCCCAATTTAACTGAGTTCTTAAGCATGAGTCTAGCAGTTTAGCAGTTAACTCAAACAAGTTGATTCATTTGAACCTAGAACTTCCAAAATCACATGAACCAATATAGTTATTAAAGAAAACATATGCGAAAAGGTAGGGCATTCAAGTCTTCTACAACAACAGGACTTGGTTATATATCTTTATCTATAATTATAATAAAAATGGGATCATATCTATGCGCAATTTGGCATCTGTTCTTTTCACTTCATTCCAAACCACCAAATGCTACAAATACAGCATAATGTTAAGAGCCTGAACCTTGGCATTTGATAGATCTAGTTTTGAATTTTTGGATGTGACATTTATTCTGATCATCAATTTTTTCATTTGTAGTATGGAGCACTAAGTAGTCCTTAGTGTCGTGGTGAGGAGTCAATGAAATAATGCAAATAAGATAAGTAGTATATAATAAAAAAATCAATAAATGATGTAGTATTTCTTGGCATATAGCACATCTCCATGTATTTAATTAGCCCAAAGCCAATCAAACCAACATCTAAATCACTTTCTTTTTTCTCAATATTAGAAGCAACTCATATGATAAATATCCTTGCATGTTTATAGGTGCCTACTTGCCCAGTTATTTTATAGAGTATATTCCTAGAAGTAAACTTGCTGAGTCAAAGGGTATAAACATTTTCAAGACATTCTGTTTTGCTAAATGGCTCTGCAGACTGGATGTACAAATTCACACTACCACCAGCAGGGTGTGAGAGTGTTCATTTATCACAATTGTGTCAGCTGAATATTTATCATTAAAACTCTACCAGGGCAGCCCAGGTGGCTCAGCGGTTTAGCGCCGCCTTCAGCCCAGGCAGGGCCTGATCCTGGGGACCCGGGATCGAGTCCCACGTCGGGCTCCCTGCATGGAGCCTGCTTCTCCCTCTGCCTGTGTCTCTACCTCTCTCTTTCTCTGTCTCTGTCTCTGTCTCTGTCTCTCTCTCTGTGTCACTCATGAATAAATAAATAAAATCTTAAAAAAAAAACCCCTCTACCAATTCCAGGGGGTGGGGTGTATATCTTATTTTAATTTGCATTTTTATTACCTGTAAGATTTATTGAGACCATTTGTGTTTCTTATTTTGTATCTGCCTGTTATAGCTTTTGCCCATTTTTCTCTTTATATGTGCTTTCCTTCCCTACACATATCTTTTATGTATTAAGGGTGCATGCTTTTGACTTTAAACACATTACAAGATTTCTCTAAGCTTATTTTACTTGTACATGTGATGTTTTTCATTGACAGAAATGTTGATACATTTGAGTGAATTTTTAAAATCTCTTCAGATAATTGTATTGATATCAGAAACAGTCTAACAATATCTATTTACTATAATTTTCGATATCTCCTACAAAATTTTCCTCTATACAATGGGAACATTGTAAGTCAAAACAGAACCTATGTAATGTGCTTGCATTGCCTTTCATCTATCACCTTTTTTCTAATGATAAAATGAATAGTTTAATTCTAACATGGCTGCTAGCTCATCATTCTTGATATTATCACATAATCAGATTAAGTTAAATACCAAGGAATAGTCTTACAAAGAACATGGTATTTATCACAAAACTCGTCAGGCTCGAATAGGCCCTGCCAATATTGACACTTTGCTATAGTGAAAATGATTCCACTCCCCATCTACAATGGGACTGCCCTTTAGCACATCTAAAATCCTAATTTTTCAACCTTGATCCATTCAGTCATTCTTTTAGCAAATATACTGTGCTCCTACTGTCCTAAACACCATGCTAGGTACTGAATTGAAGTAGCAAATAAGACAAAGTCTAACTTTATAGAGCTTACGGTGCTGTACAAGTATATACATTATGTAGAGTGGACTTGGTAGATTAAAAACAAAAACAAAAGGAAACGTGAAACAGCTCTTGTTTAATGAAAGGCCGGATTTAAATTGCACTCACTATACGCCAAGTGAGATTCTACTGGTTTTATATGCATATGTATTAATTCATTTCATCTTCCCAACAACCCGAAGAGGTGGATAGTGTTTTTGAAAGTTGTTTTTTTTTTTTTTAATTTGAGCATAGCTGACACACAGTGTTTCATTAGTTTCAGATGTGCAAAACAGTGATTCAACAAGTTCAGGAATTATGCTGTGCTCAGCACAAGTAGGCCAACCATGTGCTGCCACCGAACACTATTGCAGTACCAGTGACTGTTCCCTGTGTTATGCCTTTCATCCCCGTGACTTACTCATCCCACAACTGGAAGCCTGTCTCTTCCACACCCCTTCATCCATTTTGCCCAAACCCCCAACCCTCCCCCTCTGGCAACCATCAGTTTGGTCTCTGTATTTACAATCTGATTCTACTTTTTGCTTGTTTGTTTTTAGATTCCTCTCAGGAGTGAAATCCTAAGGTATTTATTTGCCTGTCTCAGTCTGGCTTATTTCCCCTAGCACAATACAGAGGCAGGTAGCACTTAATCACCTCCATTTTACAGATGTGGAAATGAAAACGTAGAGGTAGAAAAGGGATTCTTCAGTTTCATCCTGCTAGAAAGCAGAGAAACTGAGTTTCAAACCCAGTGAATCTGGCTCCTGAGCTCATACTCCTAAACACTGTGCTAGACAACCTCCGGAATATGGTGAAATGTTTTCCTATTTTCATACGATATATTTTACATATTTATTTTATGGCTTTTAAACATTTTAAGATTTAAAATTTTAAGACATAACTTTCTCATACTTCACAGTTGGTTTAATATGGAACACACATAAATAAAATATTAATTCTCTTCATTTCCTGTGCTTTGATTGAAAGGATTCACTGCTAGAGCTCTTCTTAAAAGTACCTTTAAGGATTCTACTTTTGAATACTTATTGCCATCCCTCCTTATCCAGCTCTCATGTCCACAGCTTCCTTAAGTATTCAGAACACATAGGAAAACCAGGATATAAACAAACAAACAAACGTCTTCAGCAGCCAAAATAGATGTCATAAGTTTATTCATGAGGGAACATTCCAGGCTCTCACTCAGAGGTAGTTTAACTTTAGACAGAATTATAATAAGCTTTAATAAGCTGCAGCAGATCGAAAGTAGAAGGGGGTTATAAAGAGAGGATTTTGACAGCCTGACTAGAATGAATAATACAGGAAAACCATAAATATGTCATGCAAAAGAAGTAAAAAATATTTTCTGAGGCTACTTAGTACAGGGCTAAACCATCATTGTATGATAACCAAGAAAAGTGATCAAAGTTTATAATGATAACCCACATCATTAAAAAATGTTTGGGTGCAGTCGGTTTTGTTCAAAAAGTCAGTGGACTTCCACCAAGAATGACAGGTGACTAAAACCCAGCGGTAAGGATGATGTGACGAAAGGAATACTGTCAAATAAAGTACAACATTTATATAAGGCAATTTGGCAACATTTGTCAGAAGCGTTAGCATTCTCTTAGCCACATTTCTGCATTATGAAAATTATTACGAAGTAAAATTCAATTTTTTCTAAATAATTTTAGTGCTCTCTAAGTTTCTCTGATTTTACCTGATACTATTTTTTGTTAACTTCACTTCATGGCTCAAAGAGTTATCTTATATGAAAAAGATACAGCCATAAGCCTCATCTACTGTCTGGAAGTTATTTGATGTGACAAGATCTGAAACGGTAGACTCATATATGAGACTGTGGTTGACAAGGGCTAGTTAAATATAGTTTGCCCGTAATCTCAAGCTCATGATTGAAAATACCTTGTTGCTAACTAATTTCCTGGAAGTGTCACCAGATTCATATGATGCATCATATCCTGATGGCGCCTTTTTTCCTGTGGTGCTCTCAATCTGGGTTGCTCTCTCTGAACTTCCATCTCCATACATATCCATCTATCAAAATCCTACTCATTATTGTTCAAAAATCAGCTCAATCAAAAAAAAAATCAGCTCAAATGCCATTTTTCTCGATGCAGCCTTTCCAAGCCCATCCAGTGAGAGAGGCAAAATTGGGTCATGAGTGTGGGCTCTGCACTCACACACGCCTGGTTTCAAATTCTGGCTCTGCCACCTGCCAGTTGTGTGACATTGAGCAAATCATTGCTCAGATCCTCAACTTCTTTCTTGGTAAAATGTGACTAATTGAAAGCCCCGCCAGATAAGATTGTCGTGGGAATTAAAGGGGATTGCTTCAGATCTTTGAGCTAGCTGAATAGACATCATGAGAAAGGCTCACCCTCCGTAGTTAAAAAAATTTATGGACAAGAAATCATCATTGAAATTAAATGGTGGCAGACATGTCCAAGGAATACTGTGGGGGTTTGATCTGTTTATGAATCTTGTGATAGATGAATGTGTGGAGAAGGCAACTGGTGGGCAACAGAACAATATTGGAATGCTGGTAATATGAGGGAATAGTATTATCACATAGAAGCCTTGGAATGCCACTCTGGAAAACAGTGTGGAGGTTCCTCAAAGAGTTAAAAATAGAGCTACCCTATGACACAGCAATTGCACTGCTGAGGATTTACCCCAAAGATACGGACGCAGTGAAAGACCGAGACACTTGCACCCCAATGCTTATAGCAGCAATGTCCACAATAGCCACACTGTGGAAGGAGCCTCGGTGTCCATCGAAAGATGAATGGATAAAGAAGATGTGGTCTTTGTATACAATGGAATATTCCTCAGCCATTAAAAACGACGAATACCCACCATTTGCTTAGACGTGGATGGACCTGGAGGGTATTATGCTGAGTGAAGTAAGTCAGTTGGAGAAGGACAATCATCATATGGTTTCAGTCATATGGAGAATATAAGAAATAGTGAGGGGGATTATAAGGGAAAGGAGGGGAACTGAGTGGGAAAAATTCCTAACTCTGGGAAACGAACAAAGGGTAGTGGAAGGGGAGGTGGGTGGGGGTATGGGGTAACTGGGTGATGGGCATGGAGGAGGGCACTTGATGGGATAAGCACTTGGTGTTACACTATATGTTGACAAATTGAACTTCAATAAAAAAATTAAAAAAAAAAAACTAAAAAAAGAAGCCTTGGATTGAGTATAAACAATGGGTGTGTTCATCAGAAGAAATTAACTGCTTCCACATGTTCCCTATCCACCGTACCTGTTTTACTACAATATAAAAATCAGGTCATGTGCATTTTCATATTGAACTTTTTTGCTAAATAAACTTTTATAATAGAAAAAAGAGACTGCTTCAGAAATGTATAAATAACTGATAAAAGTACTCTAAATTTATACCACATTCAGTATTCAAATTGACTAAAGGAAACAATTTTCAGATCCAGCTTCTGACACTCATGTCAAAGAAATACAGACAAGAATGTTGGGACCTGGGCGACACCATTACACACTTTTGGTGAATGTCCTTGGATGAGTTTCCATCAGAAAATTCTCTAATTACACAAGGTAGGAGGCCTTTTCACTGCACTTTGGTCTACATATTTACGAAGGATGATGGAAATTCTGCAAATAATGGAGGAGAAAGAGAACAGAAAAGAGGAAAAATCTTGAAACTGCAGTCCTTTCACACTCAACCGCATTACTGGTGACCAGTAATGTTGACTCATTGTGTTGACTCTATGAAGTGACATTTGACTCAGTTGACTGAAGAATCCAATCATGTGCAATGTTTACAACCAAAGTTAGCTCGCTTATTTTTTGGGGGTGGAAAAAGTTGTTCTTGTAAAAGATGCCTGGAGAATGCTGAAAACTGTCTTTGGCCAAATATCCTGCTGGCCTTTTTACTTCTTCTTCTTCTTCTTCTTCTTCTTCTTCTTCTTCTTCTTCTTCTTCTTCTTCTTCTTCTTCTTCCTCCTCTTTTTAAGATTTATTTATTTTAGACAGGGAGAGCACACTTGCGGAGGGGCAGAGGGAGAGAGAGTACCTCAAGCAGATTCCCTGCTGAGGACAGAGCCCTATGTGGGGCTCAGCCCTATGACCCTAAGGTCATGTCCTGAGCTGAAACCAAGAGTTGGACACTTAACCAACTGGGCCATCCAGGAGCCCTGGCCTTTTTACTTCTATTGTCACTTTATTCTCTTCCCTCCACCCCCACCTCACACACCCTTCCCAGGCTTGCCTACAGCAGGCCGAGGATGAGTCAAAAGTAGAACTAAATTGCTCTGCCTAAGATAGGAACAGAGGAGACTTTGGGAGTGAGAAACTGTGTAGGTGAGGGAAGGGAGACACCGAGGACAAGACAGAGGGGAGGCTGGTTATATGATAAGAACCTGTATTCCAAAAATAAACAAATAAGCAGAGTCTTTGGAAACTCACAATTGGAGAAAATAATCAGAGGACTTTAATGAGAAGAGGGCATTCAATTTATTTTATTTTATTTTTATAAATTTATTTTTTATTGGTGTTCAATTTGCCAACATATAGAATAACAGCCAGTGCTCATCCCGTCAAGTGCCCCCCTCAGTGCCCATCACCCATTCACCCCCACCTCCTGCCCATCTCCTCTTCCACCACCCCTAGTTCGTTTCCCAGAGTTAGGAGTCTCTCATGTTCTGTCTCCCTTTCTGATATTTCCCACACATTTTTTTCTCCTTTCGAGGGCATTCAATTTAAATAGTACGTATTTTATTGTTTTCCTCTGGCAAATAACTTCTTTCTATAGTCCCAGATTTTGACAAAATTGGCCATGCAGGTTACATTTGTTTAGTGATACTTAAGGAAGCAAAAGGATCTGAATAGTATCCATCAGAATATTATGATCAGAGGATGAACCCGAAAGACCAACCCCCCCGGGGCACCTGGGTGCAGGGAAAAGGGGTTTGTGAAGCAGGAGAGCCCTAAATTAATCCCAGATATCTAGGACCCAAGATTCCGGTCTCCTTAGTGCTAACACCTTAGCTAATTAGGGAAGTGTCCTTACTGTGACCTTTTGCAGTGCCTGTCACCTGACCTTCCCATTGTTCCCTTGGCATCAAGAACCATACTAATAGTTACCTTTGCATAGATAGGAAGATTGTTCCAGTTAGATTATAATCCTCACGAAGCTGTCCTTTATCTCACAATGCACCCTCCTGTAGTAAAGTCAAATTAAATATTAGTTGAATGAAAACAACTTTTTTATGCATCTATCTACTTTTGTGCCTGACGGTCACCATTATATTGAAAACGTGTATATAGTTAGAAGATGCATTCTGTGTTAGAAAATCCCACTTTGAATTCAAAGGCATTTTAACGAGTATTGTCAGCTTTACAAGGAAACAATTTTCTTGTGTGTGCAAACTAGAAAAGCTCTGGGTTTTCCACATCATTGACAGCATGGTTCTTGGTTCATCACAACATAAAAAGTACATGATACACTGGGGTGTCACTATAAAAATAATGTTATTCTTCCAGTTTTATCCTGGCAACACTCGGGAATCCTATCAATGAATACAGATGCACACAGCTAAAGTAAGATAATGCCCATAAACCAATTTCTGAACAGATTTTTCAACAAACCCTTCAGATCTGTTTGTTTACATTATTTAGGGCAAAACGGGATGGCTTTGAAATGCAAAGTTTCTTATGAGCTCAGTCCTACATTTTAATCCAAGCTTAGTAATTATTGCCATGCCCCATTCAGCAGGTATTGCCGGCTAGAAAGAAAAAAAAATAGATAAAATTGAAAGGCCAAATTCACAATGAAGATGTCAAAATAAACCAGCTACTAAAGAATCAAATGGTTTATTTTCAGCTCCTGCCTCTTTGCTTTGCTTACAACATACTCTCGAATCATGAAGCTCCCATAAACACGAGGTCTTCTCTCTACCAAAATAATTGCTCTTGACTTCACAAAAAAGACCATTCCCCCGGTTAAACCCATGTCACTATAGAACATGCTATATTTTACACTGAGGGTGTCACACCTGAACTGACATAGGACTCATGATGTGCAGAAGGGTCAAAGTCCCGTCCTCATCTTACCTTCTATAGCAGTGTTGTCCAATAGAATTATCACGCAAGGGGCAAATGTGAGCCACGTATGCAATTTTGAATTTGCTAGTAGCCACATTAAAAAAGGAAAATGCAACAAGTGGAAGTAATTTCATAAGATATATTTCTTATATCAAAAATATGATCATTTCAGCATATTACCAACAGAAAAACATAAATGAGCGATTTAAAATGCTCATTCCTGGGATCCCTGGGTGGCTCAGCGGTTTGGCGCCTGCCTTTGGCCCAGGGCTTGATCCTGGAGACCCGGGATCGAGTCCCACGTCGGGCTCCATGCATGGAGCCTGCTTCTCCCTCTGCCTGTGTCTCTGCCTCTCTCTCCGTGTCTTTCATGAATAAATAAATAAAATAAAAAATAAAATAAAATAAAATGCTCATTCCTATACTAATCCTTCAACACCTGATGAACACTTACAGCTCATCTTTATTTTGACCAGACCACGTTTCAAGTGCTCGATAGCCGCACGCTCTAGTGGCCACCATACCTGACAGCACAGTTCTATGCAGGAGCATTTAGGAACTGTGATCAGAAGGGAGAGAATCCTAAGCATCACCTCCCAATGGAAAGAAATCCTTACCAGACATGAAAGCCTGCAGACCCCTGACCAAGATGCAGGAGAGGTAGCTGAGAATCAGCTAAGAGGGACTATCCAACAAGGAAAAAAACTTAACCGAGGACGCTGCCTCCATATAACCACCAATTCCTTATTCTGTACAATGCACCAATTTAAAAAAGACTATTTCTACAAATATAAATGGAAACGCGTTTTTGTTTTGTTTTTGTTTTTGTTTTTTGTCTCTCTCTTCCCTCAGTCTCTGGATCGTTTTCACTTTGTCCAATGCTTTATTTCAGTTTTCCTCTTCACAATGTATAAATTTGTTCATTTGTTCTTTTTCTTTTTTCTTAGTTGAGTTTCTCCGTCAGCTCTGACTGTATGTTATAAAATATTTACATAGTTCCAAAAGCCTTTTGCCTCTCCTGCCAAATCTGACATTCTTCTCCTCCCTCAGTTCTTTCTTTAGGCTTATCTTTTTGTATCCTTCCCCCTGGCAAACTTCATCTAGCACAGGATTGTTGCTTTGCCACCTTCTCAGGCTCTTCCCTGCTTCTGGTCTTCCTTTCTGCCCTCACCAGGCCAATGAAAGAGCAGTACCTTTTGAAATTTCCACAAATGTTCCAAATTCCATAAAAGGATGTGATGAGCTTGGCCTTACTGGCAGTATGTGTTCTTGCTCAGTGACTGAATTTTGGGTGCAACAAGGATAATTTAAAAACAATAACATTATTTTCCCCAAAGCAGGCACAATCCAACTTCCTGGGGATCTAGATGCTTCTTCCGTCACACATTTGGTCTTGTGATTCTGTGTGGCTTCTCACAGATGGAAAGAACCGCCCTTACAGCCTACCTCCCAAGCTGTGGCTGGCAAGAGCCATCCTGAGTCTATGCTTTCTGTTTAAAGACAGAAAATAAAGATGGAGTTGGCTGGTGACATTACAGCTGGTGTTCGTGAAGATTTTTGTGAAAGTCTATTTAAATTCTAAACTTGACAGCACAGTTGTTGGTTTGTCAAAGCATTGCAAAATGAAAAGAGTGAAGAGAATCTAAAGACCAGAATCATAGCAGTTTTTTGTTTTGTTTTGTTTTAATGTAGCTATGGATCTAAAAGTCTATATTTGATTTAGTCACTTTGCCCAGGGGAAGAAACACATTAACGAAAGGATAATACCAAAATGACCTTGGGATAAATATATTTTTGAGCCTTCTAAGCAACAGGAAATTACAGCTTGCCTTTGCCCAAAAAGTGGTATTATAATTTCAGCAATCTCCATTTGTGAAAAGTCATTTCTCCCATTACTAATTCAATAGCTGAATTAGGTAGGATGATATTTTCATATTTGCTATACATGCTGTTGCTTTTGTGTGACTTCCAGTTGCTAGGAAGCCTGATCAGAGTCTCCTGGCTGGTCTAGGTTTGCAGTTTTCTCTGGAGTGGACATCTATATACACATAACCTTCTTAATCCTATTAATCAAGAAAAGCATCATGTCTTCTTGACAAGATGTTAGATGCATTTCATAGAGGCTGAATTCTCTTAGGGTTTGTCAGAGAAGAGGAGCAATTTGTTTCCAAGGTAGTGAAGCTCTGCCACAGTTGGAGGAGGTCACCCAAAAGAAATGGACAAGGTGTTTTGCTGCCATGTTGACTTTGGGTCCATGAATATTTCATGAGTAGAATAAAAATTCATAAAACATTACATCTGCTTCATTTAGTCATTCTTCGTTTCTTCGGAGCACAACTCTTCAGGAAAATACTCCAGCTGACCAGCTGTTCTATTGTAGCTGCTAAATCAAAAGGCCACTCAACTTGCATGTAGTTTTAGAATAAAGATGTATTTAAGTATAAATGCATTTTTTAAAAGATTTTATTTATTTATTCATGAGAGACACACAGAGAGAGGCAGACACATAGGCAGAGGGAGAAGCAGGCTCCCTCTGGGGAGCCCGATGTGGGACTCAATGCCGGAACTCTGGGATCACGCCCTCAACCACTGAGCCACCCAGGTACCTCTATAAATGCATTTTTTAAAAGGTTTTATTTATTTATTCATGAGAGACACAGAGAGAGGCAGAGACACAGACAGAAGGAGAAGCAGGCTCCCTACAGGGAGCCTGATGTGGGACTTGATCCCTGGACCCAGGATCACACCCTGAGCTGAAGGCAGATGCTCAACTGCTGAGCCACTCAGGTGTCCCCCTATAAATGCATTTAAACATAAATATAAAATGTATTTGAATATAGATCTTTTTGTTTAGTTTTTAATAACACTCCAACGTTGACTGGATTATAGACATTCATTTGATATACTTTATAACACATTACTTTACTCTTATTTTCATTTGTGGCATTTCTGAAAATCAAAGATTTTGAGAAAAAAAATTGACAACTGGAATCGAACTTATTTTCCACTCTTAGTGAATTTGTATTGAGGGTTGCTGGATGCCATATCTAATCTCTCTTTCTTGTTCATGGAATGGCTCCTGGGACTTAGCTCACAGGATCTGAGAGAAGTCTAAGCTAGAGAAAAGGCATCACAGTTTCTTCCGATTGTTGTGGAGCATGGAACTCAGGAAGAGTTTCATCCTGGCTTCCAGGTCAACCAAAAGTAAAGGGTACGGCACAGGACAACCGAATCTCTATATGGCAAAACAAGAAAGCAGGAGGCTCAAAATGAATGAAAAACCAAGCTGGTCAAGAGTCTAAGGGTGGAAAGAGAGGAATAAAAGAGGCTAAATCTAGGGTGTGTAGGAAAGGGGTAGGAAAGCAAAACTTGAAAGATGGAGGAGGTACCTGCCCCTGGTCATAGGCGTGTGTGGAGATATTTATGATGGCTAACCAGCTGACACCTTAGTTAAAATAGCTTTAGAAATGAAATGCTCAGAGATCACAGAGAAAACAAGGAATAACTGCATGGTAATATGTGGAAATCTTTGGAGAACAGGCAAGCATTTGAGTTGGGCTCTGAAGGATGAAAGTGTTCTGCAACTGCAAAGAAACTGAGAGAGGGGACTTCATATAGACCGAGCTATATGATAATAGAAATCTGTAGGGGAACAAAAATGTGCCACCCTAAAATGTGTCTCTTTGGTATATGGGTTATTTCAGGCTGATCCTTTTTATGAACAGTAGACCCAAGAGGTTTTCCTTTTTTGCCTCTGTACTAACAGCCTAAAACTATTTAGATGGAGAACCTGCTCCAGGAAGGGAGCTATCACCATAGATAACTAGAGTATAACATGAACTAGGTGGGATAGACAGGGAGAAACCTAGCAAAATCTGTTTGTTAAAATTCCTTTCGATGTCCCACTGTTTCTAAAGTCTATTATTTTTATTTTTATTAATTTTTGAAAGGGGTGAAGGGGGAGAGAGAGAATATCAAGCAGACTCCATGCCCAGCACAGAGTCCTACATGGGGCTTGATCTCACAACCCTGAGATCATGACTTGAACTGAAATCAAGAGATGGACACCTAGTCAACTGAGCCACCCAGGTGCCCTATCCCATTGTTTCTATATGGCCCAGCAAGTATTTGTTTACCAAACGTTTTCTCTTTTTCATCTTCCTATGAATTGTCACCTTCCCTTTGAAGTCCCAGACCCTTACCCCCATTCTCCTTAGCTCTGGATGACATATAAACCTCAATTGCCTGACTGCCTATGGGCCTCATATTCTTATGGACTCACTTACGTATATAATTAAATTTGATTTTCTCCTGTTAATCTAATTTCATGTCAATTTAATTCTTAGATCAGCCAAAATAATCTTGAGGGGTAGAGGTAAGCTTTTTCTCCCCCACAAATCAAAATGTACAATATTCTAGAGAAATTTAGCATAATCTGGTGAGGTCGGAGTTGCAGGGAGTGAGGTTTCATCTCTGGTTCTCAGCATGTGTTCAAGATCTAGTTGATCTACCTTATACCTCACATCTTACCACTTCTTGTCTCAAGTCCTTAAATCCTAACTGCATTAGTCTTCTCCTTTTCAGCACTCACCACCTACTTTGATGCGTATTCTGTTTGCCTTCTCTTACCTCAGGAAAAGCCCTTGCTCTGAAAGCCTTCCTTTTAGGGATCCAAAGTCATGAGCAGTGTTCTCATTCAGCCTAACTCCAACCGGGTTGATTATTACCCACTCAGCTGAGAGCAGAAGAGATGATTTTGAAAGGATAATTTAAGGAAAGGCCATGAATTGTTTAGAATACCATGTCCCGGACACTAAACTGATGCCAAGTCTCTTTTAGCTTAAATTGCTTTTATCTGAAGTCAATGTAAGTGGGGGAAGTAGGTCTGAGTGGTGGTCTTCAAGGTTTCAATTGACATCCACCAACTGTTCTAGAAAATCCAGAGTCATAGATAAATCCTAAAGTGAAACTTTCAAGATGGAGTATGTAACATTGTTGAGGGTTGGGGACACCTATCCAAAGTGATCTCTTTGACCTGGGGAAATCTAAGAAACACGTACTGGTTGTTTTATGAGTTGAAAAATAGCTCACCGGATCACTGATGTAATACAGATACCTGTGGCCATAGGTGTGGCTGGGTGGGAAGAAAAATAAAACTACTTTGTTTTATTAATAAAACATTATATATAATGTTTATATATAAACAAAAAATTATATATAATGAGCCTGGGTGGCTCAATTGGTTAAGCATCTGCCTTTGGCTCAGGTCATGATCTTAGGTCCTGGGATAGAGTCCTACATCAGGCTCCCTGCTCGATGGGGGGTCTGCTTTTCCCTCTCCCTCTGCCCCTACCCCTTCACTCATGCTCTCTCTCTCTCTCTCTCAAATGAATAAAATCCTTAAATAAAGTAAAATAAGCAAGAATACAGTGTTTGAGTGATGCCAATTTCAAAGTAATAAGTTCATGGTGTCCTCATGCTTTCCACACATTTTACTTTAGGATTCTAATAAAGCAAATGCCATTTTTGGACAATTAACAATAGACATAATCAATCATGACAACAGTTGTTGCAGTGCAAGCCTTGACAGTGGTTATGGGGTTATTTCTTTTTTTTTTGGAATGCAAATGCCTGACTTGTGCTTGGATTGCAGAGGCATCCATGTCAAAGAGGCACCACTGCATGAAGACCCAGGCAGCTTCCCCTTGCCTGGGTTCTTTTGTTTCAGAGATCTTGGGTGATTTTGATAACTGACCATTTGGGCCACTTGTTTTTTCTTCTTCCGTGCTTTAAATCCCCACTATGTTTTAAATTCATCAATAAAGGGTGGGCCCATGCAGGAAACCCAAGGGCCCACCCTCAACCCCAATAAAAGCAGAACTGCTGGCCTGTGTACCCACACTCTCTCTCTCTACTTTCAATCTTACTATGTGGCCCCAGCTGTGCCGTGTAATTTCTAGATTCTGTAATAAACCTTTATTTTTCCAAAGTTTCCTGATGGTTATTGCTGAAGGGTGTCTTGCAATCATAATAAGAACCACAAGGCCTGGCCCAACCACAATATTGCTTAATAAGACTGACATTGGCACAGAACAGCAGTAAATCTGGTTGCTGCCTCTGAAGGTTTTCTATCTATCTATCTATCTATCTATCTATCTATCTATCTATCTATCAGGGAGAGAGAGCATATGAACGAGGAAGAGCCACAGGGAGAGAAAGGGGGAGAGTCCTCCAGCAGATTCCCCTCTGAGCATGGAGTCCAGCAAGGGGCTCAATCCCATGATCCATGAGATCATGACCTGAGCCAAAACCAAGAGCTGGACACTTAAATGACTCAGCTACCCAAGCACCCTTCTGTAGGTTTTCTAATTACCTTGGAATATCCCATTCTTTGTGTATTCTTTGCGCATCATACAATCTGCAACATTTGAGATCTATTAGATTGAGGCCCCTGATCAAAAGCCCATTTGAGTGCAGCACACATATACATATAAACATAGGTGTGCACAGATATGCACACACACTGATGCACACACACACACACACACACACTCTGTCCCCATTCAATCCCAAGTGACCATTTTTCACTTTAATTAAATATATATATATTTAATTTTTGCTCCAATCCTCCTGCAATCAGGAAATGCCTAACCTCTTATGAAAACTGCCTTACAGGACTGCCAAGAAGGTTAACTGTATCTGTAAAGTGCCTGTAGCAGAGTATTTTATTTTGCATTTTTAAATTTTTCTTTTTTTAAACACTTTATTTATTTATACATGAGAGACACACAGAGAGAGGCAGAGACATAGGCAGAGGGAGAAGCAGGCTCCCTGTGGGGAGCCTGATCTGGGACTCGATCCCTGACCCTGGGATCACGACCTGAGCCAAAGGCAGACACTCAACCACTGAGCCACCCAGGCATCCTGGAGAGTAGATATTTTAATAGTGTTGGTTCTTTATTTTATTTTATTTATTTATTTTTTTAAATTTATTTTTTATTGGTGTTCAATTTGCCAACATATAAAATAACACCCAGTAGTGTTGGTTCTTTCCTTGCTCTCAGTCCTCACATACTGAAAGTAAATTGCCAATAACAAACTAAGGGTTTACAAAACTAGTCATTCATTAAGCACATGTTATAGTGAGGGGAAAAAAGGATGGCAAGACAGATGAACATAAGTAAAAGACAAAACGTAATAAGATCTGCTTTCCCAAAGATTACAGTCTCATGGAAGACATATGATAGAGGGTGTACTGACAATTGCCAAGCATCTGAATTTGATCTGATATATACCTGTGGGTTTAGGCATTTGATATTCAGAATAAACTCTCTGACTTTTTCAAAAATTATTCAGATCTTTACCTTGTTTCAATTGAAATGTAGATATACACATTTTAAGGAAACCTATACTATTTATAAATAATTGCTAACCAATTGAGGTGATCCTAATCAGTCTTGGTGTTTCTCTGATAGCTTTTCCCTGTATGTCAGTATCCTTGTGTATCAGAAAATGTGCAAGCTTCCCTTCACAAGCATTTGGCACTATTTGTTAAACACTTACTGCATGTGCTACCCGTATGCTAGGGGCTGGGGATCTAGTGTTGAACAAAATGCCCTGCTGTCTAGTATCCCATCCATTTGTGACATGTATTTGTCATGGACGTATTTGACAAGTACTCAACTGTCTTGGAGAAGTCATGGATGGTTCTCTTGTGCCAGTCATGCTCTTCCCCTTAAATTGCTGCAGTGTGACCAGAATCTTCCTTTGTGGGAATTCTGTGATCATCACAGCTACTCGTTGGCCTCCCTAATGTGCGCGTGCCATTGGACTATACACACATACTTCATCTTCCAAACAGTCTTTTGAATTGAGTGTAGCATTATAATCCCCATTTTAAAGGTAAGAAAGTGAGGTTTCAAAACACATTATATATCAGGTACTCAAATAAAATAAAAAAAAAGATATAGGCACAAGGCCACAAGGCTTGTAACTGATACCTTTTGTATCTAACCTCTAGTCTTTTAAATTAACTCTTTAAACTATGGTTTGTTTTCTAAGGGGGAACCCAGGTTTTGTGGGGCCCGAATCTTACAAATTGGTGGCTCTCTTTAGATAACAAACATGAATTCAAATAGAAAATTAGGTATGAACACGGTTACTTATTTTATTTCTTTAACATACAGTGTATTATTATTAGTTTCAGGGGTAGAATTTAGTGATTCAGCAGTTGCATATAATACCCGGTGCTCATCACATCATGTGCCCTCCTTCATGCTCATCACCCTGTTACCTTATCCCTGTACCTGTCTCCCCTCCAACGACCCTGTTTGTTTCCTAGAGTTAAGAGTCTCTTATGGTTTGCCTCCCTCTGTTTCTATCTTATTTTACTTTTTCTTCCCTTCTCCTAAGTTCATCAGTTTTATTTTTAAATTCCACATATGAGTGAAATCATATGGTGTTTATCTTTCTTTGACTTACTTCACTCAGCATAATACCCTCCAGTTCCATCCACATCGAAGCAAATGGTGGGTATTCGTCGTTTCTAATGGCTGAGGAATATTCCATTGTATACATAGACCACATCTTCTTTACCCATTCATCTTTCGATGGACACCGAGGCTCCTTCCACAGTGTGGCTATTGTGGACATTGCTGCTAGAAACATCGGGGTGCAGGTGTCCCGGCGTTTCATTGCATCTGTATCTTTGGGGTAAATCCCCAGCAGTGCAGTTGCTGGGTCGTAGGGCAGGTCTATTTTTAACTCTTTGAGGAACCTCCACACAGTTTTCCAGAGTGGCTGCACCAGTTCACATTCCCACCAACAGTGCAAGAGGGTTCCCCTTTCTCCACATCCTCTCCATATTTTTGGTTTCCTGCCTTGTTAATGTTCCCCATTCTCACTGGTGTGAGGTGGTATCTCATTGTGGTTTTGATTTGTATTTCCCTGATGGCCAGTGATGCGGAGCATTTTCTCATGTGCTTGTTGACCATGTCTATGTCTTCCTCTGTGAGATTTCTCTTCGTGTCTTTTGCCCATTTCATGATTAGATTGTTTGTTTCTTTGCTGTTGAGTTTAATAAGTTCTTTATAGATCTTGGAAACTAGCCCTTTATCTGATATGTCATTTGCAAATATCTTCTCCCATTCTGTAGGTTGTCTTTGAGTTTTGTTGACTGTATCCTTTGCTGTGCAAAAGCTTCTTATGTTGATGAAGTCCCAATAGTTCATTTTTGCTTTTGTTTCTCTTGCCTTCATGGATGTATCTTGCAAGAAGTTGCTGTGGCCAAGTTCAAAAAGGGTGTTGCCTGTGTTCTCCTCTAGGACTTTGATGGAATCTTGTCTCACATTTAGATCTTTCATCCATTTTGAGCTTATCTTTGTGTCTGGTGTAAGAGAATGGTCTAGTTGCATTCTTCTGCACGTGGATGTCCAATTTTCCCAGCACCATTTATTGAAGAGACTGTCTTTTTTCCAATGGATAGTCTTTCCTCCTTTGTAGTATATTAGTTGACCACAAAGTTGAGGGTCCACTTCTGGGTTCTCTATTCTGTTCCATTGATCTATGTGTCTGTTTTTGTGCCAGTACCACACTGTCTTGATGACCATAGCTTTGTAGTACAGCCTGAAATCTGGCATTGTGATGCCCCCAGATATGGTTTTCTTTTTTAAAATTCCCCTGGCTATTCAGGGTCTTTTCTGATTCCACACAAATTATAAGATGATGTGTTCCAACTCTCTGAAGAAAGTCCATGGTATTTTGATAGGGATTGCATTAAATGTGTAAATTGCCCTGGGCAGCATGGACATTTTCACAATATGAATTCTTCCAATCCATGAGCATGGAATATTTTTTCATCTCTTTGTGTCTTCCTCAGTTTCTTTCAGAGTGTTCTGTAGTTTTTAGGGTATAGATCCTTTACCTCTTTGGTTAGGTTTATTCCTAGGTATCTTATGCGTTTGGGTGAAATTGTAGATGGGATTGACTCCTTAATTTCTCTTTTTTCAGTCTCATTGTTAGTGTATAGAAATGCCACTGATTTCTGGGCATTGATTTTGTATCCTGCCACACTGCCGAATTGCTGTATGAGTTCTAGGAATCTTGGGGTGGAATCTTTTGGGTTTTCTATGTACAGTATCATGTCATCTGCAAAGAGAGAGTTTGATTTATTCTTTGCCAATTTGAATGCCTTTTATTTCTTTCTGTTGCCTGATTGCTGAGGCTAGGACTTCTAGTACTATGTTGAATAGCAGTGGTGAGAGTGGACATCCCTGTCTTGTTCCTGATCTTAGGGGAAAGGCTCCCAGTGCTTCCCCATTGAGAATGATATTGGCTGTGGCTTTTTGTAGATGGCTTTTAAGATGTCGAGGAAAGTTCCCTCTATCCCTACACTCTGAAGAGTTTTGATCAGGAAAGGATGCTGTATTTTGTCAAATGCTTTCTCTGCATCTATGGAGAGGATCATAAGGTTCTTGTTTTTTCTTTTGTTGATATGATTAATCACATTGATTGCTTTATGAGTGTTGAATCAGACTTGCATCCCAGGGATAAATCCCACTTGGTCATGGTGAATAATCTTCTTAAAGTATTGTTGGATTCTATTGGCTAGTATCTTGTTGAGAATTTTTGCCTCTGTGTTCATCAGGGATTTTGGTCTATAATTCTCCTTTTTGGTGAGGTCTTTGTCTGGTTTTGGAATTAAGGTGATGCTGGCCTCATAGAACGAGTTTGGAAGTACTCCATCTCTTTCTATCTTTCCAAACAGCTTTAGTAGAATAGGTATGGTTTCTTCTTTAAACGTTTGATAGAAATCCCCTGGGAAGCCATCTGGCCCTGGACTTTTGTGTCTTGGGAGGTTTTTGATGACTGCTTCCATTTCCTCCCTGGTTATTGTCCTGTTCAGGTTTTCTATTTCTTCCTGTTCCAGTTTTGGTAGTTTGTGGTTTTCCAGAAATGCATCCATTTCTTCTAGATTGCCTAATTTATTGGTGTATAGCTGCTCATAATAAGTTTTTTTTTTTTAAGAAGTCATTTTCTTTTTTTTTAATTTTTATTTATTTATGATGGTCACACAGAGAGAGAGAGAGAGGCAGAGACACAGGCAGAGGGAGAAGCAGGCTCCATGCACTGGGAGCCCGATGTGGGATCCGATCCCGGGTCTCCAGGATTGCGCCCTGGGCCAAAGCCAGGGGCTAAACTGCTGCACCACCCAGGGATCCCTCATAATAAGTTTTTTAAATTGTTCGTATTTCCTTGGTATTGGTGGTGATCTCTCCTTTCTCATTCATGATTTTATTAAGTCTTTTCTCTCTTCTTTTTAATAAGGCTGGCTAATGATTTATCTATCTTATTAATTCTTTCAAAGAACTAACTCCTGCTTTTGTTGATCTCTTCCACAGTTCTTCTGGTCTCGATTTCGTTGAGTTCTGCTTGAATCTCTATTAACTCTCTTCTGCTGGGTGTAGGATCTATCTGCTGTTTTTTCTCCAGCTCCTTTAGGTGCAAGGTTAGCTTTTGTATTTGAGTTCTTTCCAGTTTTTGGATGGATGCTTGTATTGGGATATATTTCCCCCTCAGGACTGCTTTTGCTGTATCCCAAAGATTTTGAACAGTTGTATCTTCCTTCTCATTAGTTTCCATGAATCTTTTTAATTCTTCTCTAATTTCCTGGTTGACCCTTTCATCTTTGAAGCAGGATGGTCTTTAATCTCCACGTGTTTGAAATCCTTTCAAATTTCTTCTTGTGGTTTAGTTCTAGTTTCAAAGCATTATGGTCTGAAAATATGCAGGGGACGATCCCAATCTTTTGGTATCAGTTAAGAGCTGATTTGTGACCCAGTATGTGGTCTATTCTGGAGAAAGTTCCATGTGCACTTGAGAAGAATGTGCATTCAGTTGCGTTTGGATGTAAAGTTCTGTAAATATCTGTGAAATCCATCTGGTCCATTGTATCATTTAAAGCTCTTGTTTCTTGGGACATGTTGTGCTTAGAAGATCTATCAATTGTAGAAAGCGCCGTCTTCAAGTCTCCAAGTATAAGTGTATTATTATCTAAGTATGTCTTAACTTTGGTTATTAATTGATTGATATAATTGTCAGCTCCCGCATTCGGGGCCTAAATAGTCATGATTGTTAGGTCCTCTTGTTGGATAGATCCTGTAAGTATGATATAGTGTCCCTCTTCATCTCTTACCACAGTCTTTGGGATAAACTTTAGTTTATCTGATCTGAGGATGGCTACCCCTGCTTTCTTTTGAGGACCATTTGAATGGTAAATAGTTCTCCAACCTTTCATGTTCAGGCTGGAGGTGTCCTTAGGTCTAAAATGAGTCTCTTGTAGACAGCAAATAGATGGGTCTTGCTTTTTTATCCAGTCTGAAACCCCGCACCTTTTGATGAAATCATTAAGCCCATTCATGTTCAGAGTTACTATTGAAAGATATGAATTTAGTGTCATCATGATACCTATTCAGTCCCTGTTTTTGTGGATTGTTCCCTTGGACTTCCTCTTTCTTTTACAGAGTCCCCCTTAATATTTCTTGCAGAGCTGGTTGGTGGTCACATATTCTTTCAGTTTCTGCCTATCTTGGAAGCTCTATATCTCTCCTCCTATTCTGAATGAGAGCTTTGCTGGATAGAGTATTCTTGGCTGCATGTTCTTCTCATTTAGAACCCTGAATATATCCTGCCAGGCCTTTCTGGCCTGCCAGGTTTCTGTGGAGAGGTCTGCTGTTAACCTAATACTTCTCCCCATCAAGGTTAGGGATCTCTTGTCTGTTGCTGCTTTAAGGACCTTCTCTTTATCTTTGGAATTTGCAAGTTTCACTATTAAATGTCGGAGTGTTGAACAGTTTTTATAGATTTCTCTATCTCCTGGATCTGAATGCCTGTTTCCCTTCCCAAGTTAGGGAAGTTCTCAGCTATGATTTGTTCAAATACACTTTCTGGTCCTCTGTCCCTTTCCGCACCCTCTGGAACCCCAATTAAATGTAGATTTTTCCTTCTGAGGCTGTCATTTATTTCCCTTAACCTTTCCTCATGATCTTTCAATTTTTTTTCTTTTTTCCTCAGCTTCCTTCCTTGCCATCAGCTTGTCTTCCATGTCACTCATTCTTCTACCTCATTAACCCTTGTCGTTAGGACCTCCAATTTGGATTGCATCTCATTTAATTGATTTTTAATTTTGCCCTGATTAGATCTAAATTCTGCAGTCATGAAGTCTCTTGAATCCTTTATGCTTTTTTCCAGAGCCCACCAGTAGCTTTATAATTGTGCTTCTGAATTGGCTTTCTGACATTGAATTGTAATCCAAAATCTGTAACTCTGTGGGAGAGAGGACTGTTTCTTATTCTTTTTGTGGTGAGTTCTTCCTTCTAGTCATTTTGCTCAGTGCAGAGTGGCTAAAAACAAGTTTTACTGGAAAAAGGAGAAAAAGAGAAAAAAAAAGAGTGGGTAAAACAAAAAATAAAAAACAAGGAGGTGTATCCTCTGATTCTATATACTTAAATCCTTAGACTTCCCCTGGAACTTTCCTGTGCTGCTCGGCCAAGAACTCGCTCTTCCCCTGTCCTTCCAGCTGGTCTCTGGGGGAGGAGCCTGCTGTGCTGACTCTCAGGTGTGTGCACCTGGGGGAGCTGCCCTGCCCCCTGCCAGGTGCACGGCTCAGGGGGAGCTCTTTGTCCTGTGAGGCCTCTGTCCTCTGGCGGCCCTGCTCCATCCCAGGCACAAGTGACACCAGGAGGAACAACCCCACTGGTGGCGACCAGCTCCCCAGCCCTGGAGTCAGCTCCCCCAGTCACTCCCGCAGCTCCCAGTCCTCAGGGGCCTGGATGCTCTGGGGGCGGGGGCACTGACCTGCACAGCTTGGGGGCGCCCGGCGGCAGGAGCGTCCTTGCTGTCCTGTGTCCTTCCAGCCTCCACCTGTCCCGGGGGGAGCACCGGATCTTGGGCTGTGTCCCCTGGCGCCCTGGGCTCCAGGGCCTGTGCCACTGGAATTGCGCTCTCGGGGCGCACAGCCCCCTCGTTGCGTCTTTTGCATCCTTTGGATAAACACCCAGTAGTGCAATTGCTGGGTCATAGGGTAGCTCTATTTTTAATTTCTTGAGGAACTTCCATACTGTTTTCCAGAGTGGCTGCACTTTGCATTCTCACCAGCAGTGTAAGAGGGCTCCCCTTTCTCTGCATCCTCACCAACATCTGTTGCTTCCTGAGTTGTTCATTTTAGCCATTCTGGCAGGTGTGAGGTGGCATCTCATCGTGGTCTTGATTTGTATTTCCTTAATAATGAATGATGTTGAGCATTTTTTTTCATGTGTCTGTTGGCCGTTTGTATGTCTTTTTTAGAGAAATGTTTTTCATGTCTTCTGCCCATTTCTTGGCTGGATTTCTTGTTTTTCAGGTGTTGAGTTTGATAACTTCTTTATTGTGAACATGGCTATTTATTAAGAATGAGAAACTTACTGAAGCTCAAAAATTTGGAAATCTCTTTAGGCTATTTACCAGAAACGCTTACATGAAAATGCTTCTTGATTGCAACTTGAATTCCTCTTGCAAGGCTGAACACTGTACAACAAACACACCCAGAGCTTGCAGGGTCCAGTGCAAGTGAGATGCTCTGAGGCTTAAGCCGCATAAGCTTCAGAGTAAACCCACCTCTGTTCTCTTAGGATGCTGATGATTCAGAGAGGATATTGATTCTGTATCTAATCAATCCTCAGCATGCAAATACCCTAGATAAAGCATTTAGAATCCTATGAACAGTAGCAGCCACTTCCTAACCCACAGCTCACTGGAACATTCATGATATACATGGAGCATCTGGAAATCCCTACTTCACTATCCAGAGAAAGATCGTACCACCTTTTCCCACCGTACGCATGCATGCACTCACGCACACATGTACTACACACGCCAAATCACATGGTGCCTGCAAGTGTTAGCCCAACCCTGCTATTAGCCTGTGATTCTATTTTGACTATGGAAGCAATAATATTAACAGTATATGTGGAGACTGAAAATCAAGTGAAAGCTGGATTCATTATACACAAAACAGGAAGACTCTGACAAAGTTTTTGTTGCATTCTGACCTCTCTGATTTCAGAGGTCATTTGCATATGTCCCATTGTACCTGCTAACACTCTTTTGGTCTGGGTTCACAAGAATTCTTGTGAGATTGTTTAACACTGGAAGATCTGTAAAAGGATCCTCGAATAGTATCATAAGAAAACTTTTTAAAAATCCCTAAAGCTATAGGGAATTCAGTTATATAAGCAGAGCCAGTTGTGTACTTTGGAGGGTATGGGCAGGGAAAGAATCAAGGCTGGCTCACTCTTTCTCATGGGAATAATTTATTCCATACGAAAGTTCATGTTTCTCTCAAAGTTGCACAGGTCTCCCTCTGGGAAAAAAAAGACTCCATAAAGTGTCCCTGAAAATAATATTTTTGTTGCAAGACTAATCTGATTTAAATGTGGTTCTCTCATTTGGATGTATTTTTTCTTTTTTTTTTATAAATTTATTTTTTTATTGGTGTTCAATTTGCCAACATATAGAATAACACCCAGTGCTCATCCCATCAAGTGCCCCCTCAGTGCCCGTCACCCAGTCACCCCCAGCCCCCACCCACCTCCCCTTCCACCACCCCTAGTTCGTTTCCCAGAGTTAGGAGTCTCTCATGTTCTGTCTCCCTTTCTGATATTTCCCACTTCTTTTTTCTCCTTTCCCCTTTATTCACTCTCACTATTTTTTATATTCCCCAAATGAATGAGACCATATAATGTTTGTCCTTCTCCGATTGACTTATTTCACTCAGCATAATACCCTCCAGTTCCATCCACATCGAAGCAAATGGTGGGTATTTGTCGTTTCTAATGGCTGAGGAATATTCCATTGTATACATAGACCACATCTTCTTTATCCATTCATCTTTCGATGGACACCGAGGCTCCTTCCACAGTTTGGCTATTGTGGACATTGTGCTAGAAACATCGGGGTGCAGGTGTCCTGGCGTTTCATTGCATCTGTATCTTTGGGGTAAATCCTCAGCAGTGCAATCGCTGGGTCGTAGGGCAGATCTATTTTTAACTCTTTGAGGAGCCTCCACAGTTTTCCAGAGTGGCTGCACCAGTTCACATTCCCTGGATGTGGTTTTTCAAACTTAAACATACCTCAGAATGATCCAGGGAGCTAGTCTGGAGAAGGACCCAGGAGTCTGCATTTTAAGTAACTCTCCTCAGGCCACTATATTGCAGGTAGTCAGGGATCACACTTCTAGAAGCACTGCTTGACTAGAGGATCTAGTTAAAAGTTCTACAGTGGATAATTTTTTGGTATAGTCTTATATGCCTCACTCCTGTCCACAAAAGACGTCTTCTTTGGTATCTATGTTCTGTGTAGTTTGGTTTCCATATATATTATTCTTTTTTTAATGGCATCTTTTTTTTAAGACTTTATTTATTTATTGAGACACACACACACACACAGAGGCAGAGATACAGGCAGAGGGAGAAGCAGACTCCATGCAGGGAACCTGAAGTGGGACTCGATCCCGGATCTCCAGGATCACGCCCCGGGCTGCAGGCGGCGCTAATCCGTTGCACCACCGGGGCTGCCGTCCATAGACATTATTCTTGAGCCAATTCTTTGCAGACCAGTTCAGCTACTGACAGAATAATCTGGAAGTTTGAAGTAGATGATCAGTCTAACTACATCTAGATATGAGACTCTGAGAATTGGGCCCCAGAAATCTGAAGTGATTTATTGTTAATGTTTCTTATAAAATCTAGCAAAAAAAATCAGAATGACTGGATTTCTACAGAACATAAAGTGTACGGTCCAAATGCTTTTGGTTAGCACCACTGCCAAGGAAAGAAATGTACTGAATAGTATTTGTTATGTTTATACGCATCTGCCAATGGCATTTGATCAATATTGTAGATTCTATCAGATTCACCTACAACACAATAAACTGCTTTGTCTCTACCAAAATAAATACGTCACAGTCCTTGAAAGTAGTGTTCTTGAGAGCCTCTGTACCTATTCCACTCTGCCAAACTACACACAAAAGTTTTGTAATTCTGTTTTTCAATGACAAATGGCATGCTCTGAGGAAAGTGGTTTTGCCCCAGGAAGATAAAGATGAAACAGTGAATTTTTAAAAAGTGGGCACAGAGTCTTCCAGGCTAACAATCTGAAACTCCAGTGCCTGGGCAGGACACCATCTTGCTGAGATTTTACAAATGGAGTAATATATATGTTCACTAACTTCAAAGCCTATAAAATGTAGCATCTAAGCATTTCTACCACTGACTACAGGTGACTAGAGTTGACTCAAAGAATCTGTAAAATAGGAGAAGAGTACCTGACAGGATTATTGTGAGAGTTGAAGGTGATGTTGTATGTGAGGCTCTTATCAAAGGGCCTGGCGCGGAGTAAATGCCTCCTTGATATCACGTATTATTATCAACATCATGTGAGTGAGGTTTGCTTTGAAACTGTACTGTAACATGCTATTTTATCTATTACAAAAGTTCTTCTATTTTAAGTTCTCAGTGAAAGGCCTTGGCAATATCCTGTGAGTTTTAGGGATGAATCACAGTGCATTCCTTGAGAAACTGATGTCACTCATAATATAAAGGCCATTGAAGACATTTCTGAGATGGGGAGGAACATAGATGGGAGACTTCTCACGCCATGCACACCGACTTATATAACCACAATTAAGACTGTGAAACCAATAAAAAGATAGATAGAATAGGTAAATAAAACAGAATAGAAAGCACAGAATCAGATCCAGACATATTTGTGAACTTGATGGAAAAACAACTGATTCTCCACACTGGAAATTTTTTTTCCATTTCTCATGCAAAAAATAAATTCTAGGAAGATTAAAGACCACACAGGAAAACAGTAAGACTTTTGAACAAATAAATGAGACTATATAGCATATATTTATGTCCTTGGATTAATAAAGAAGTTCTTAAAACAAGATCATCCCCCCAAAATATACCATAAATAAAATTAAAGATGACCACAGAGTGGGGGGTATTTACAATACGTAACCAAATTATTAGTATTTAAAATATATAAAGAATACATATGAATCAAGAAAAGGACAAACAACATAAATCGACAACAGCTGAAAATAGAAGAAATAAAAATCACTAAGTATATAAAAGATCAATCTTCTAATAATTAAGTAAATGTGAAGTGAAAAATAAAAATGAGAAGCTTTTATACTCATTACATTAGCTAACATTAATATTGGATTTCAATAGAAAACATGGATGGGAAATATCAGAAAGGGAGACAGAACATGAGAGACTCCTAACTCTGGGAAATGAACAAGGGGTGGTGGAAAGGGAGGTGGGCGGGGGGTGGGGGTGACTGGGTGACGGACACTGAGGGGGGCACTTGATGGGATGAGCACTGGGTGTTATTCTATATGTTGGCAAATTGAACTCCAATAAAAAATAAATAAAAAATTATTTTCACTTTCAAAAAAAAATATTGGACTCCAATAATTTTTGAAAGGTGTTAGAAAATGGTTGTTGTCAAATGATGATGATAGGAATGTAAATTGGTGAAGATCATTTGGAAAATAATTTCCAGGAGCTAGTAACATGTTAAGTGCATATGCTCTGTGATTCAAAAACTCCACATCTAATTATATACCCCGAAGAAAACAAAATCTTATACAACTCATATACACAACAGGAGACAAAGGAGATGGTACAAAGATAGTTATTGTAGTCTGGTTCATGTTAGCAAAAAGCTGGAAACCATTGCTAGGGGAATGGATAACTCAATCGTCATGTATTTGTACAATTACAATGAATAAAGTCTATATGTATTAATAAAAATCAATGGTAAAAACGATGATGGACAAAAAGGCAAATTTCAGAAAGATAAATTGTTTGATATCATTTCTGTAAATGGAAAAACTGAAAAAAAACAACACATGATAGAAGAATACTCTACATGGATCAATCATGATTTTAGTTATCTTTGGGAAGGAAAGGAGGGAAAAGAGACCGGGGTAGAAAAGAAATAAACCTCCTTTTTTTCTTTCTTTCTTGTCAAATGAATTTCTCTCCTTCCTTTATGTATCTCTTAAATGCTGGAGTTGTTTTAGGTCTCACTCTGGAACCCTCTTCTGTTTATTCTCATTCGACATACTGCCTGAATGTTATCACACCGTCCAGTAGCTTTGGCTACCAAATACATCATGATTCCTCTCAAATGTTTGTGTGCAATCCAGCTCCTTGCCTTAACTTCAAGACTCCTGAACACTTATGGAGTTAACTTATTTCCATTTAAATGTCTCATGCACCTTAAACTCAAAGTGGCTAAAACCAAGCTCATCATCTCTATTATAAAACTGGTCTTGCTTCTGTGTTCTCAAAGCTAGTGAATGGCAAGACTATGATGTGAAGAACCAGGACTTCATTATAGATACCCTCTTCTTCTCACTTCCAACATTGCAACACACACACACACACACATTGAACTTAATACATCTTGAATATACCCCATATTCTCTACACCTATGCTTTTATCTATTCAGCCCATATCATTTCTCTTCAGCCCTTAGAAAACTTTATATCATTCATATCCTGCTACAACCCATCTACCAAAGAGCTACCTACATGATCTATTCACAATTTAATTCCCAACAAGTCACTTCCCTTTTGAAAATTACGCTATGTCCCTCATGGTCTACATAAGAAATGCAAACCCTTCATTGGCATGAAGAGTCATCCATGATTTAGATCTGAACACTTTTCAACTTCATGCCCCATCATTTTTCAATCACAATATACATGCTCTTTTACAGACTAACATTTGCATTTCCCTAAGCATGTTTGATGTTATACCCTTTCAGGACATTGGACATGCTATGCCTGAAACATTTTTACTTCCTGTCTCTAATATTCTTTGACTTCCAACACCTTCCCATCTTTCAGATCTCAGATCAGCTGACATATTCTGTAGGAAATCTCTGACTTCCTAAATTTGCAGTGATTTTTCTCTCTTCTTCACTGGTCTCCAGTGCTTTCCATATTCAGTCACTTATCAGGTTGACTTGTCTTTTATTATTTATCCATCTGACTTTCCCTACTAGATCCTGTGCTAAATCCTGTGAAAACAGGGATGGATTATGATTTATGTACTAAGAAGTCCCCAGGGGTTAGCACAGTACCTGCCACATAGTAAGGATTCAGTTAAAATATGTCAAATGAAAGAATAACATGGATCGTTTTCAACTAGGTACATGGTTGGCTTTTAAGAAAAATCTTAAAGGAGGGCACTTGTGATGAGTGCCGGATGATGTATGGAAGAGATGAATGATTATACTGTACACCTGAAACTAATATTACACTGCATGTTAACTAACTGGGGTTAAAATAAAAACCTTAAAAAGAAAGAAGAATCTTAAATAAAAAAGACCTTGCCTTTACAATTAGGACATACTTTGAGGGAGTTGAAAAATAAAGTTCAACTGAGTAGATTTTAAAGATCTAATTGGCTTTATTCAACAATTTATGACTAAGGCAGCATCCCATCTAGCAAGTAGAACTAGATGGAGCTTCAAGGAGCTGAACAGGATGGAAGGATTTTATAGGAAGAAATGGGGAAGGCCATGGAATTTATTAAGAAAAGAAAAGAAAGGATTGTTTCAGGGATGGTGGCCTTCCCTTCAGGGGAAGAGCAGGGGGTCTCATCATGCAGATTACCTTACTAGTGCTGACCAGAAAAATTCCAGACTGATTGGTTTAAAATTCCACCTCTGGGAGAGGTTGAAATTGCAATTAAGTCTTGGTTTGCTGTCTTGGGGGCAAGCGACTCCACCTTGGGTCTGTTATTTCTTTTTTAAAAAACAAGTGGAAACATTCTTTTCTATGCATAATTTCTGGTTGGCTTATAGAATAACCAGTCTCATTTCTTCCCAGACAAGTTTTGTATTTCTGATGAGAGCAAAATTGCTGTGAGGATGCTGTAAAAAGTGTGAGTGTCTGCAGCTGCCAGAAACTGTCTTTTGAAAAAGTAATCACCACAGCAAATGCGTGTTTTCTCATAATATGGATTTTTGATGTGTGTGTGCCTGATATGTTTCAAATTCCATAAAAGATAAGAAAAATGCAGTCTGGCAAAAGTCACTATTGCATTTTAATTAGGTTTTTCATGTTATAACCTCCAGAAGGTTGTACTCAAAATGAAGCAAAGAGTAGCAAAAATCGAGGCAAAAGTTTAGACTGGCAATTGACATGTAGTCAGGTGTTGGTCAAAACAGAAAAGTTTTGAGTGATTCAACATAATTCTTTTTAAAAATCATAACATTTGTATAAATCTCTCCAAGGAGTTTCAAAAATAAGTACTATTTACTTATTTCAAGCTAAACATGTTGGTGATATGGCTATATTAATTGTATATTGAAAATGTGTCCACTAGAAAAGCAAAGAGTCAAAATACCTCATGTTTTCTAAGCTATCATTAAATTTTCTGATGCATTTCAAATATTTGCAAGTATAATTTTATCTCTATGTATATTGAGTGTGCCTATACACACATGCAAATATATGCAAATATGTGTGTGTGTGTGTGTGTGTGTGTGTATCCTACTCTCTTTCAGATATTGTGTCATGACTCAGTATCATTGAGATGTCAATTATTCCCAGATTGACCTATGGACTTAAAGCAATCTCAATAAAAGATCTAGTACGTCTTTTGTAGAAACTAGCTATTTCTGCAATTCATATGGGAATGTGAACAAAACCTACTACAAAACCAACTTTGAAGAAACAAATACACACTATATGATATACTTCTCTTATGTATTTTATAGAGTTTGTCTCACCCCCAGTCCGAGAATTTAAGCTCTAAGAAGACAAAGGTCTTTGCCTATTTTGTTCAGTGCTATATCCCAAGCAACAGTTGCGCTGCCATATACTAGTTTCCTAATATTCGGTGAAAGAAATGAATGAATGAACGAACAAATGAAAGGGTAACATAGGCCTGAGAACATGTCTGTTAACACTCGCTTCATGAGAAAGGGAACACTAAACATCAGCAGGGAAAGGATGGGCACCAGTAAACGAGGCTGGGAAAATTGGTTATTCAAATGAGAAAACTATAAAATTGGATTCACACCATGCATAAGAATCAGTTCCACATGAGTTAAGGAAGGAAAGGGGAAAACAAAACTTTGAAATTCTTAGGAGAGAATGTATTAGAATATCTTAGGACCTCAAGACAGAGCATGATTTCTTAGGCATAAGCAAAAATACAAACCGTAAAGGAAAAGAACGATCATTTTGACAAAATTCAAGTGAAGATCGTCAGCACATCAACGAGAGAGTAAAGTCAGAGCAGTAGGTACTAAGGGCTACTATGTCCACAGCAGTTTCTGTCCCAAAGATTGGTGGTTGGTGTCAGGGACAGGGTTCTAATGCCTACATGTAAACAGGAGATTGGTATTAAAAAAAAAAAAAAAGATGATCCTAATTTTGTTGAGGATGGATAAAAAATAACTTCCTTAGAATGTCAGTGTCACTGTAAATTGGTGTGATCAGCCCAGAAAATAACTAGCAGTATCTAGCTTAGAGTATGACTCAGCAATTTTATTTATAGAAAAATTCTTACACACATGACCAAGGAGGCATGGAGTTGGCTCTCTGTTGCAATATTGTTTCAAATGGGAAAAATCCAAAACAACATGTCTACTAGTAGGAGAGTTGATGAGACGCATTAATGCATGGAAAGAACTTAACAAGTTTCTGACACAGATAATTATATAAATGTGGCCTGTTATTCCTATTTGTAATATGTCTGAAATATTTCATAACACATAAAGAGAGAAAGCATGAAAAACAGCTTTGTAATCAAGTTGATGGCCTGTTAGTTACAATTTCAAAGAATTAAGCAAAGACTAAGCTACAATAACGAAGTGCTAATTGTCATGATAGAGGCTGGGCTCAGTGGGGACAGAAGCATGAAAGCATAAAGAAGGCATTTGGGGGGGATCCCTGGGTGGCTCAGCGGTTTAGCGCCTGCCTTTGGCCCAGGGCCTGATCCTGAAGACCTGGGGTCAAGTTTGGCATCAGGATCCCTGCATGGGGACTGCTCTCCCTCTCCCTCTCCCTCTGCCTGTGTCTCTGTCTCTGTCTCTCTGTCTCTGTCTCTCTCTCTGTGTGTTTCTCATGAATAAATAAATAAAATATTTAAAAATAAAGAAAGAAGGCATTCAAGGGGTTAAAAGTTCAGGGAAGTCCTTTTTTTTTTTCTTTTTAAAAGATTTTACTTATTTATTTGACAGAGAGAGTGGGAAAGAATGAGCTGCGGGGAGGGGCAGAGGCAGAAGCAGGCTCCCAGCTAGGCAGGTTGCCTGATGCAGGGCTCGATCCCAGGACCCCTGAGATCATGACCTGAGCCGAAGGCAGACACTTAACCGACTGAGCCACCCAGGAGCCCCAGAGAAGTCCTTCTAAAGGAATTAATTACATTGTTGAGGCTTCAGAGTCACAAATGCAAACATTACCCCACTAAAGTTCCCCCCCAGGACCGAGTGGAGAAATTTCTCTCATACTTTTCATTTACTTTCAGCTCATTGATACAACACCCAAATGCATTTACGATTTTCAAAACAACTTTATTTGTCTACCTTGAAGTCTAAAGTGATGTCTGGCACACCCCTGTCTCAAAATGCTCCAGAAGAGGAAATGAAAGTGTGCCAATGGGAAAGGAAAGATGTAAAATAGAGATGTCAACAGGAGAACTGACATCCTGTCAGGGCAGATGCAAAATACTGGGAGGACATTCAGGAAGGCCTCCACCCCTTCAGTGAAAGGGTCTCAGCTGGAAACTCACTAAAAAACCTTTAAGAATGATCAAAGCATTCATGTGAACAGGATGACATTCATTTAAAAGGGGATTACAAACACATAATCTTGAGCCATTTGCAACAGATGAGGGTCTTGATCAAAATGCTTGAAGCGATGAGCATTCCACTGACTTCGCTGGCACGGAGAACAGGGGACGGCTTTGCAGAAAGGACAGAGAGCCCAGCTGCTAACCTTATTCTTGATTCCTCTTGATTCCACGATTCGTAGTCCTCAAATTTAATTTATGCTTTGAAAATAAATTGAATTAAGGAAAAAAAAAAACAGTCTATTTTTCGAAAGCAGTGACTCCCGACTACAAAGCTAGAGGATCAAAGCCTTTGGATATGTATGACAAGTGGGCATAAATATGTATGTGTGAGAAAGCTGCTTCCTCATCATACAGGCAGCATTCCATTGTTTTCCCAGAGTTGGTTTATGAAGGAGTTTTTCATGATGCAAAATGTAAGTTGCCATAGATAGAATGTTCCAGATGAAGGATGGGTTCCCAAGCTGGCCAACAGAAACCAAATAACCTCTTTAATGAATGAAAGAAACCATAATTTGAAAACTCCTTGAAGGTGGGCTATTGTAATAGAAAGGACATTGCACTTGGATTCAGGAGACCAGCATTTGACAGCCATCAATTCCTTTCTTTGAAAAAGAATCCAGGAACTTGAGCATTCCCAGCTTTCTCCTCCCATTGTAAATGCGGTCAAGACCCCCCAAAAATTAGCATAGCATTAATCATGACTGTGACTGGCTGAGAGCAAGAGGTAAGAAGGGAAAGAAAAAAAAAATAGAGGGAGGTTGGCAGCTATGAATGAGCAATACCAAGGCCATAGCAGAGTTTAAATCGTGGCCTCACCACTAACCAGCCCAGTGACCATGGACTAGTCACTGAATGTTCCAAAACTTCAATTTCCTCATGTAAAATGGGCATTATAATAGTGTCCATCTCAAAGAGTTGGATTAGATGAGAAAAGACATGTAAACTGCTTTAGCATCGTGCCTGGAAAATAGTAATTATCAGTACATGTTATCTGTTATTATCAAACCATCCATATTATACTCTATTAATATTAATGGGAATGTTTTAATAAAAATTTTATTGTATTCAAAAGGAAATAATTATACCAAATCCTCTCAATTTGGACAGGTTGTCTGCAGAAATTTTTATCCCCTTTCAACTAGTCCTTAGGGAAATCAATCATTTAGAAACTCCGGGACAAACAGATATAGCATGATTATCTAAACAACGTATCTCCCCAAATTTGATAAGCATTTTACCCTTACATGTCCCTGGACCTTGGAAGTCTCCAGTGCTCCCAGAATTCATAGCCCTAGAATGAAAAGGTCAAAAGGACATAGGTCTCACTGTAAAATGTCAGGGTCAGCAAGACATTTTAGATCAATGTTATTAGCTGATTGGTCAGTTTCTCTAGTGTAACGCTGCCCTTGAAGGGAGGTTGATATTTTCATGATTTGAAAAGAAGTGCCAAGGGCTCCAGATTTAAAATGGTGACTGTTGAACAGCCCATGATGCAGCTTTTCTAACATCACACAAAAAGGCAGGACAAGATAAGATCACAATTATCATTAAATTCCAGGAATTACGCTTAACGTAGGCCGAAGATCCAGGAAACGATTCCAGTAATGCCTAAACGAAACTGAAGAGAGTCACTGTGAAGCTCAACAGATAACCCCTCCGATCTCCTGATAACTGGCCCTCCTGTCAGCTCCTCTTTAACAGTAAAGAATCCGAGGTTCAGAGATGTGAAATAACTTGCCCAAAGTCACACAGCCACTAGATGGCAGACCCCACCTTTTCGGGTCCTGAGACATTTATGGCGTTCTGAACTATCCTAATGAACTTTCAACTTGCATATCTAATGGTATCTTAAAACTTAATATGACCAAATCAGAAGTCCTGATCCTGCCACCCTACTCGCTGGGGCTGAAGCCTACTCCAGACCCAGTCTTACGTACCTCTGTAAATGATGTGGCACCCGGTGGATCGAGCCGAAGAAACAAACAAAATGCACAAGAAAAGCTAGAACTCAGTCTTTTTAAAATATATATATTTATTTTTATTGGTGTTCAATTTGCCAACATATAGAATAACATCCAGTGCTCATCCCGTCAAGTGCCCCCCTCAGTGCCCATTACCCATTCACCCCCACTCCCCGCCCTCCTCCCCTTCCACTACCCCTAGTTCGTTTCCCAGAGTTAGGAGCCTCTCATGTTCTGTCTCCCTTTCTGATATTTCCCACACACTTCTTCTCCCTTCCCTTATATTCCCTTTCACTATTATTTATATTCCTCAAATGAATGAGAACATATAATATTTGTCCTTCTCCGACTGACTTATTTCACTCAGCATAATACCCTCCAGTTCCATCCACGTCGAAGCAAATGGTGGGTATTTGTCATAGAACTCAGGCTTGACTCATGTTTCTTCCTTGGCCTGCACATCCAGTACGTCAGATGTTTGTGTGTGTTAGCTCTACCTTCAAAATATAACCCTACTGGTTTTCTCCATTTCTAATAGCTGCCACACTAGTCTGAGCCCCCGCCATCATCTCTCTCCTGAATGACTGTAAAAGCCTCCTGAATGGCCTCCCTCGACACACAGCTTGAATTATGTTTTCAAATACAAATTATATCAGATTTTTCTCATGCATGTAACCCTGGAGTGATGCCCTACAGTTCTTACAATATAACCCAAAGTCATTAAGGGGCCAACAGGCCAATCCTATGATCTGGCTTCCAAATACCTCTCTGACTTCATCTCTCTCTTTCTCTTTTAAAAATTGATTAATTAATTCTATTTAAATTCAATTAATTTACATAAACTGTATTATAAGTTTCAGAGGTAGAGTCCAGTGATTCATCAGTCTTATATAACACCCAATGCTCATTGGATCATATACCCTCCTTAATGCATCACCCAGTTACTACATTCCTCCCTTCTAGCGACCCTCTGTTTGTTTCCTATGATTAAGAATCTCTTATGGATTTCTGACTTCATCTCTACCTGCTTTCCTCATTCACCAGATTATGGCAACATTGACCCTCTTTTGGTTTCTTAAACATGCTAACTCATTCCTCCTTGGTGGCCTTTGAACATGCTATTACCTCTGCCAAGAAATTTCTGAATCAGATCTTACAAAGTTCTTTCATTATTGTCATTATTTGTCAATATTTCACACTGTCAATATTTCATTATTGTCATTCAGATCAGCTCAAACCCCACTCAAGGAATCAGTGCTGACCACCAGTTTTAAGTTATCCTCTATCCTTATGGTGTCACCTTTATGACATCATCCAAAAGTGTTTTCTTCAAAGCACTTGTCATTATCGAATCATTCCTAATCATACATCTGTTTTGAGGAAATAAATGAAGACCAACCAAATGAGAAAAGGCAAGCTTATTTATTTAGAGTTTTCTATAGCAGAGATGTCAGCCTCCATCGCTTGTGTTTGGCAGAGATTCAAAGGCAGAGAGGGAAATGGGAAAGCTTTATAATGGAAAACACCAAAGGCTTTAAGGTATGACCAGATTGCAGGCGGTTGGCATGGGGAAGCTTCTGGATAGTAACCTAAAGCCAGGCATCCTATGTGATTGGTGATGGGTGCATATTTGTTTTTTTCTGGTCCATCCTTAGTTTGAAGTGGAGACAAAATTTGGGAAGTTGCCAGTTATTGGTCAAGTCCTGGCCATTTGGGAGCCAATTACTAGAGACAGTAGTCTGACTTCCTATGAGTCTGACTTATAGCAGGCTGGCTTTCTGAGCTGTTTATTGGAGATAAGAAGCTGGTTTTCTGGGCAAGTAGCTGAATGTCAGGGGTCAAAATTCTATTTTTATATATGATTGCCTGTTTGTATATTTAGTCCTTCAATTTGCTGGTCTTATATGTCTCCCAAATGGAATCTAAACTCCAGTAAGTCAAGTATCTTGTCTGTCTTCTTCAATGTGGGCTCGCTAGTGACTAAAACACTGCCTGGCACATAGTAGCTGTTTGATACATATTTGATCAACAAATGATTGAAAGGTCAACTGAGAGCTCAAATCCTTTACTGCTATATATTTGTGTCCGAAAGCCAAATGCACAGTGAAAAGACAGAAGTACAGAGATTTCTCTTTGGCCAGCATGATTGACTGATTTTATTGATGTATTGATCTGATATAACTCAAGCATGCTAATTTGGTCCTAGTGGAATAATCTCCCGACCTTTAAAATGGACACTAAATTCTATCATACATTATTCATGGAGGCAGAAGATGTGTCATATTAATGGCAACTCTTAACAGTAAATGGGTACTTTGGCACAGATGAGGGTGGGGCACTTTTGTCAATGGCTCTGAAAGAAGTCAAACTAGTCATGAAGGGTTCATTCATGATTTGATAGATTTGAAAGAGGAAGAGAAGCCAGGCTTTTAAAAAAAGTTGCAGATAAAGAACCTGTTATAGTAAAATTAAAAATTTTTTTTCACATAAAGGGAATTTAAGTACAAAAGAACAATGTGGCACTAATGTTAGAAATGAGTCTCCTCAACTATTAGTTCAAAACATCCTTGGGAGCCTCCCGTGGGAAATCTGAAGCTGACCCCCTTACACGGAGGGCAGCGGGACACTAAAGAATGAGGTAGGCCACTCCAGATTGGTAGGTGGCAGTTTTAGTAACAGGAAAACCTACATACAAAGCTGGACTTGGGTGAACACATCTTAGAAGTTGATAGAAGCACATATATCATCCAGATGGTCTCAACACATCACTATCTCAAGGTTATGTCCTCAGGGAAGCTTCCAGGAGTGGGCAAGGTAAGCATAAATGCAGATGCCAAGGACAGAGGAGTGGATGAGAAGCCTCTGATTGCTGGGGTCTGGCTCGCAGGTCATCGGTGGTCACATCCTCTCAGTGACCTCCTCCAACATCAATTCCACCCCTGGAATCCCCAGAGCACTGAAGTGTAGGTTCTCTTAGCTACTGGCTATGACCAATCTACATGGTTGCCTTCTTTACTGGAACATGAGTTCTTTAAGGGGATCCATGTATTAGAACTGTGACCCATAGTTATATCCCCAACCCTTTTACAAAGTAAGTATTCAGTCTATGTTTCTAAGAGCAAGAAACTAATACTGCTCACACTTTGTGTGGTATGGCAATTCCCAGCACAGGTCTATCAGGTTCACCGCTCAGGTCCATCAGGAAAGGCTGGTAAAATAAGGCAGGGATCCCCAAGAACATCTTCCTTTCCTATCAGCTAATCTCATCCGACAGCATTTGCTGTGATTTTTCAGACGTGCTAAAGGTGGTGTCACAGCTTCAGTAGCAGGATTGGGCCTGGAAGCCAGGGCTAAGATGATTTCACTGATGTCTCTTTGGAAAGTTTTTGGAATAAATGAAATTGGGTAATACTTTGGCCTCGCGAGGGAGACTGCTTTTATTCTACAACTCCTTGCTTTTTAAAACATTATCTTGGTTTATCTTGCACTAAAGAAGGTGCACAATTTCAAGGCCTTTTGGTTTAGATATGATTTAGTGAAGTGTTTCTGAGGGACAATTTGTCGAAGTATCCTGAAAGCTCTGAGAACCTGACATACCGCTGTTAGGAGTTGGTCGCAAGAAAATAAAAACATATGGAATCCACATGATGGAATACTAGATAACTGTTCAAATTCTTGCTTTGAGGGAATATTTATGAATATGAACATATGTTCATGCTGTGGTGCTAAGTTTTAAAAGCTAAAGGATGGCATGTAAACGATAATCCCATTTTCCGATGTATTAAGAATATTGATAGTTGGGAGTTTGCAAGGCAGCCACAGGGAGAGGAGAGAAAAGAACGTGAAAGGAATGAACGACGGAAGGGAAGCATTGCCATGTTGGAGGTGCATGGCGCAGAGGCAGCTGGAGAGCCTGCCATGCTTTTCTCTCCTGAACTGAGGACTCCAGCCTGCAGCCCCTGGAAGTCAATGTTAACATGAGCCACACCAAGAAGAGTAGCCCTATCTCAGCCTGCTGTGTTCCTTGGCCAGAGACTAAGGGTGGCGCTGTAGATTTGGAATCCAAATATCTATTGAGTTGTTCTAAAGTGCTCATTTAGTTTATGCAGTAATTCATAAAATGTCCCATCACACCATAGCGATCCATTCATTTCCAAAATACTCATGCATTTATAGGCATTAATGAATTGCAGGATGCTAAGCAGTGTGCAATATGGTTACATGTGGTAGTCTTATAGTCTTACATCCATCTAGCCACAAAATACACTCTAATTTCATTGCTGAAACCAAGCTGATAGGATATGGTAATAAGCTGACATAATTAATGGACATACTAGCTTAAAAATGGTATCAAATAGATTCTTTATGATGAAATGGCCTAATTATTGCATCAAAGGCCAACAATCTCGCACTAAAACAAATTAATTTGGGGGGCATAATTCATTGATGATTACATAACAATCAGTGTGGAAATATGTAACAGTGTCTATAAAAGACATTTTCCTGGCGATGTGTACATTGCAAAGTCTACTGGCTCAGGGCAGATGCTGTGTAATAATTGGAATTTTTCGTCTTCTACAGTGAATATTTTCTAGGTTCTCTATGAAATTAGATCTGAATTTTAAATACACATAAATACACATATAGTTGATTCAGCTTGACTATCGAAAAGAAGTTCCTGATCTTTAAAAAAGGATGTGTTCTTACTACCCAATGCCCCTTCTACCACAAAACACAGCATAGGCATTTGCAAGTAGCAGATAAGAGAGAGTTTTCAGATCATGATGATAAAAAGCCACACTTCTGTTGGAGAGATTAAGTACTGGAGGACATGGCTGAAGGGGAAAGTCCCCAAAAGAGCTATTTACAAACCTTGCAAGGGAATGAGTTTTTCTGGTGGAATGACCTTCAAGGTCGGAGAGCAAAGGTGTTCTTCTATAGGACTCTATAAATCATATACTTTGGGAAACTAATGGATGCCAGAGAAGAATCTCATGAGTTCAGAAATAATATGGGGGGTAGGAGAAGGTGTCTGGGTGGCTCAGTCAGTTAGGTGTCTTACTCTTGATTTTGGCTCAGGTCATGATCTCAGGGTAGTGGAGCTTGCTTAAGACTCTCTCTCCTTCTCCCTCTGCCCCTCCTTCCCTCTCTCTAATAAAAAAAAAAAGTGAAAGAATATGGAGGGGGTCATCCTGAAAATTGACTGATGGTTGTATATTTCTGGGAACAGGATAATAATTTTTCTTCAAGACTGAGTGGAAAGAGTGGGGACTGGAGAGACAACAAAGGGAGAGACTTTACTATTTACTGGGACACTCCTATGTCCTAGGCACACTGTGAGGTCTCTTCACACAAACTCACTATTCCAAGTAAAAAGTATGATACAATAATTTCCTGGTAAGCAGAAAAATAGCATGCTTTCTCAAAGCAAATCAATTTAGACCAGCCAAAACCAACTGTACATGAAAAAAGATTTTGAATAGGCGAATACTCTGAGCGCTCCTATCTGAAAGTCAAGAATTTAAGACATTTTGTTAATTTTTCTTAATGCAATTAGTTTACAATTATTTATAGATAACCTGTGATTTGTCTTGTCCCAGCAATACAACTAAATTTTAATTTTTTTATTATTTTATTTTAAATCCAGTATAGTTAGCATACAGTGTAATATTAGTTTCAGGTGTACAGTATAGTGACTCGACACTTCCATACATCACCCGGTGCTCATCACAGCAAGTGCACGCCTTAATCTCCATCACCTGTTTCCTCCATCTTCCCATCGACCATCCCTCTGGTAACCATCAGTTTGTTGTCTATAGCTAAGAGTCTGTTTCTTGGTTTGTCTCTCTCTCCTTTTTTCTCTTTTCTCATTTGTTTTGTTTCTTCAATTCCACATATGAGTGAAATTGCATGGTATTTGTCTTTTTCTGACTGGCTTATTTTGCTTAGCATTATACCCTCTAGCTCCATCCACGTCATTGCAAATGGCAAGATTTCTTTTTTTTTTTTTTTTTTTGATGGCTGAGTGATATTCCATTGCATAAATATACCACCTCTTCTTTATCCATTCATCTGTTAAAGAACACTTGGGGGACGCCTGGGTGGCTCAACGGTTGAGCGTCTTCCTTCAGCCCAGGGTGTGATCTTCAAGTCCCACATCGGGCCCCCCGCATGGAGCCTGCTTCTCCCTCTGCCTGTGTCTCTGCCTCTCTCTCTCTTATGAATAAATAAATAAAATATTAAAAAAGATAAAGGACACTTAGGCTTCTTCCATAATTTGGTTATTGTAAATAATGCTGCTACAAATTTAGGGGTGCATATGTCCCTTCAAATTAGTGTTTCTGTATTTTTGGGGGTAAATACCCAGTTGTGAGATTACTAAATCATACTTCATACTGTTTTCCACAGTGGCTGCATCAATTCATATTTCCACCAACACTGTAAGAGGGTTCCTTTTTTCTCCACATCCTTGCCAACACCTGTTGTTTCTTGTGTTGTTGATTTTAGCCATGCTGACAGGTGTGAGGCGATACCTCATTGAGTTTTGATTTGCATTTCCCTGATGGTCAGTGATGTTGAACATCTTCACGTTTGGGTGGCCATCCGGACGTCTTCTTTGGATAAATGTCTGTTCATGTCTTCTGCCATTTTTTATTTGGATTACTCATCTTCTGGGTGTTAAGTTTTACAACTTCTTTACGTATTTAAGATATCCAAATATTAAAGCAAGGCAATGATAATGATGAAGATGAGGAATAAGAGGATGATAATATCACCTCTTATTTTATGATATAGATTATAAAACACATCCCTATTGGTTATTTTGCTTAATCCCCAAGATATATCTTTGTGTCTTATGTCACTTTTTCACCTAGCTTTCCAAGGCTAAGGCAGTCACCTTGTACAGGTGTATGTAATCTGACCGCATCTCACCTCAGCAACACCTCAACCTGTATCGCGTGGCTCTTGCTTTCTGCAGTGGAGCTTCTCTGGTGTATAGTAGTACAAGGCATCTGCACCCACTCATACACAATATGAAGTCTGAAAGGGTTAACATCTCATGGATAAAGTCACTACATTTCACAAATAAAGATACATGAGACCCAGTTAAATTTAAATTTCTAATAAACCAGGAATAACTATCTAGGATAAGTATGCCCCATGTAATATTTGGGACATACTTATATTAAAAAATAGTTGTGGGTGGGGGTACGGGGCAACTGGGTCACGGGCACTGAGGAGGGCACTGATGGGATGAGCACTGGGTGTTATAATATATGTTGGCAAATTGAATTTAAATTTTAAAAAAATGTTTTAAAAAAAGACAAAAAAATAGTTGTTTATCTGAAATTGAAATTTAAGTGGGGGTCCTGTATTTTATATGCCAATCTTCTCTGTGAGTTGACGCTTGGCTACTGCAGGGATAGAACCCCGTCCCTGATGGGATGAAGCTACACTTGCCCACAAGCATAACCAGCTCAATGTCATGCACGTATTATTTTTTCCCTCTTTTCCCATTTAACCCTCACTGAATGCACATTCTTTCCCTGGGGTCACATTCCCCAAATAGACTGTATGAAAGACTTCCTCTCATACTCTTTTTTTTTTTTTTTCTGGAAGAACTCAAGCTAAAAAAGTGCCTGCAAATTATATGGAATTATTGTAATGTTAGAGCTAGAAGGAACCACTTTAAAAATGTGAAAACTCATTTCTATAGTGTTCAGTGGCATTGCCTAAGGTCACACTGCTCAGTAGAAGAAGATCTGAAACTCAAACTGGAGCTCCTGACTTCCATTCAATGCCCTTCAACTAGAAGACTATACTTATATTTATTGCACACTACTGTTTTTTTAAACAGATTTTTTTAAAAAAAGATTTATTTATTTGAGTGGGGGAGGAGCAGAGGAAGACCTTCTCCAGGCAGAATCCCCGCTGAGCCCAACTTGGGGCTCCATCCCAGGACCCAGGAGATGAAAACAAGTGGCTCAACCCACTGAGCCAGCCAGGCACCCCTGCACACTACTGTTTTTAAGAAAAATCAGTTTAATATTTCTGTAAATGTAATATAGTAACGTCATTAAGAATGAAAAGCCCAGATTCTTTTCCTTTCTAGCAAAACAAAAAAAACAAAAAGCCAAAGAAACTAAAAAAACAACTTTCCAAATCCCATCACACAAAAGAACTGACATTAGCAAGTAGAAATTTATTATTCCAAACATCCAGATACCAATAGATGGACTAAGAAAAGTTTACAGTATATATAATGCAATTGCATTGCATTTTATTTTATGAGTATAATTTTACTTGAATTTAAGAAAAGGAAAAGAAAAAAAAGAACAGAGAAAGAAACTGAAGAAAATGTTTTACTTCAGATACATGCTTCTTTACTACCAGAGATAGTATTTCAGAAAATATTCCTCTAAGAGTCATAAAATAGATCATAACAATATGAAGAAATTGGAGTCATTATTAGTTTTAATTAAATGTTTCCTCTTTGTACAGTATTCATTGATTGCCCACTGCAAAAGATGAGGGCATTATCTCTCTTACATTTTTTCCATCTCCTTAGCTTCCCGCCTCCCAATTTTTGTGAATTATGTCATTAATTTTACATTGCCAAGTTTTCTAATATGTGCATCTGATTTCCTGAGCATAATTTCCACATTTCTTTTGTTATTAGTTCTGTTTCAATGGATTCAAATCTAACTGACCACGCCCCCTGTCCCAGCCACTTCGCTTTTCCATTTCTTTTTTTTTATAAATTTATTTTTTATTGGTGTTCATTTTGCCAACATGTAGAATAACACCCAGTGCTCATGCCATCAAGTGCCCCCCTCAGTGCCCGTCACCCAGTCACCCCCCCACCTTACCCCCCCACCCACCTCCCCTTCCACCACCCTTAGTTCGTTTCCCAGGGTTAGGAGTCTTTCATGTTTTCTCTCCCTTTCACACTTTTCCATTTCTAAGGTCCTTATTTTGAACCATCTCTTAATTTTTTCATGAAACACATTTTATTTGCTTGTTGTTTTTTTTTTAAGATTTTATTTATTTATGAGAGAGACAGAGAGATAGAGACAAAGGCAGAGGGAGAAGCAGGCTCCCTGCGGGGAGCCCAATGTGGGACTTGATCCCAGGACCCCGGGATCACAACCTGAGCCAAAGGCAGATGCTCAACAGCTGAGCCACACAGGTGCCCTGCTTGCTTGTTTTAAAGAGAGCTTTTTGATTCTTTCTTTCTTTCTTTCTTTCTTTCTTTCTTTCTTTCTTTCTTTCTTTCTTTCTCTTTCTTTCAACTTTTGAGAATGCCTGTTGCTCCTATATTTATTTGAATGATATCTTTTTTTGATATAATATTCTTGAGTCTCATCTTCTTTCCCTTGGAAACTTAGAGGTATGGTTTTATGATCTTTGGACTTTAAAATTGTGTTGGAAAACAGAATAAGCAATCAGATATATTCATTTCATAGGCGATTTGCTTTTCTGGCCGGGATACCTACAAAATTATTATTTTTTTAATTCTAGAAATTCAGTAAGTGACCTAGGATACCTCTTTAAGCATCTTGTATGAAAATTTTATACAACAGTCTCTGTATTTCAGCCTACAGATAAGAAATTATATTTTTTATATATTTACTTGTCTATTGTCTGTTTCCTTTAGGAGAAGGTAAGCTTTATGAGTCCAGGAGCCTTTGACCTGCTAGCTATCACTATGGTTCCTCAGCCTCTAGAAAAGGGCTTGGCATATTGTAGGTTCTTGATAGTTATTGAGTGAATATTGTTGAATGAATGATTTTTCTTATTTCAGATAACTTCTCTTGAAATATATTTTCCTGGTAATTTTCAGTCCCAGTTTGCTGTTCACTCATAGGAACACAGGCTATGGCTTAAGTATCTGTAGGCTGTTGTTTTCTGGTTTCATTTTCTAAAGGTTTTTTTCATCTAGAGTGTATTTGGAATAAGGAATGGTGTAGAGACCCACATTTGCATTTTTACAAACAGCTAACCAATCAATCCAGAGCAATCTATTGCATAATCATTCTTTTCCCCACTAAGGTTCAAAACCATCCTTAAATACAAGCAAACTTTACATGGATTTGGGTCAATTTCTGAGCTTTCTATTTTATTCTGTGAAATTGACGATTTTCTTCCATACAGAACTCTTTGAAATATATTTCTGTGTAATTTGTACATATCGTCTCTGTGCTCCGTATCTATTGGTTCCTTTCTTAGCATGCTGATCACTTTTTTTTTTGTCATTTGCATTCATTGACATTACCTCAAGTCTTTGATCTATGATAGTAGTGTCATTTCAACTATGCCTATTCTGATCTTCCAATATTGGAGCTGTTCTCTTACTGGATTTAGGTTCTTATGAAATTGATCTAGGTTAATTATTTTTAAAATTTTTATTTTTATTTTATTTATTTATTCATGAGAGACACAGAACGAAATTGATCTAAAATGCAAAATACTTGGGAGAAATTTTCTTCCCTTCCTTAGACTGTTTTTGTGTAGACTGAAAGCTTTGGTTTCCACATGCTAGCTCCACCTTTTTATTTAACTGTAGTTTCTTTATTTGGCAAACAGTTTTTAAATGTATGGCTTAAGGTTGTAGACATTCTTTATTTATTGGTAGTGTTTTTCCTTAAGTATTTGTAATTATTTCTTTTCAATTTTATTTATTAGAGAGAGAGAGTGTGAGCAAGAGAAAGCACTTGCATGTTGGGGGCGGAGGCAGAGTAGGAGGGAGAAGGGGACTCCAGGTTGAATAAGGAGCCCAAGGTGGGGCTCAATTCCAGGACCCTGGGATCATGGCCTAAACCAAAGGCAGATGCTTTAACCAACTGAGCCACGCAGGCACTCCTAATCATCACTTTTTATTAGTTTGTTTCAAAGACTATCTATTCCTGAGAGACACAGAGAGAGAGGCAAAGATGCAGGCAGAAGGAGGAGTAGGCTCCCTGCAGGGAGCCCGATGTGGGACTCGATCCAAGGACCCTGGGACCATGACCTGAGCCAAAGGCAGACAGACACTCAACCACTGAGCCACCCAGGTGCCCCTATTAGTTTGTTTCTTAATGGAGGATGAAGGTTTTATGATGCAGTATCATTTAACCAGTGTTACCTGGAAGTCCTCTACTACCTTTCCCAGAAACATTTCAAAATGCCATAGATAACTGCACCTTTTGAAATTAAAACAAAATGCTTGCTTATTTTCTATTTGAATTATTTAATTGAAATGTATTAGTGGACATCACTGGGCTCCGCAATGATTGACAAAAATCTTTCTAAAAATCTTAGCAACTGTGTTGGGAGGCGGGTGGGGGGATGGATGAAATAGGGGGATGAAGAGTACACTCATCATGATGAGCACTGAGTAATATATAGAAGCGTTAAATCACTATATTGTACACTCAAAACTACTGTAGCCTGTATGCTATCTACACTGGAATTAAAATAAAAAACTGAATAAAAAAATCCTAGCAACTATGTTAAAATTTAATACAGGGAATTTTTGACCTGAGTAGAAATACACTGGCATCATTATTCACAGAGACTTAAAACAATTGATTCAATAGGGAAGAAATGGTTAATTGCTATTGGACTGTCATGACTAGTTAAAATATTTTGCGGGAGAGGGGTTAATATTTTATTCTAACCTGCAGCTTTCTCCTAGGCCATATTTACCAAACTGATAAAATAAAATGGTTGGGAAATGAAAAGGAATACACAATTCCGAACAGCAAAAATAGATAAATTTACTTAAAATAGCTCGATAAATAAAAGTATGTTTTATTGCTCTAGTACATTTGTTTAATTTTGTTCCCTTTTATTAATTTCTGATGTGAGACATCACAAGTGACCATTATACTTCTCAATTGTTCGAAACATCAAATAAAAATCCAGAGCCATGTCCAACTTTCACTGCTTTTTGGAAAATGATATTGAACCACTTACACATATGTGAAGGGAGTATAGAGGGATGCAAATTCTAACTTAAGTGTGGTCAACGTTAAGACATTTTAACACTCTCTAAATGTTTCTTCCTGAAATGCAGGAGCATTGTGTGTGTGTTTATTCTAGCCCTGGCTTCTTGACTACTTTCTCTCTTAGGTTGTAGCTACACCAGGAACAATGCACAATCGTGTCTGAGAAATGGCCAACATAAATTCAGGACATTTGAGAGCTAGCGAGGTCTTTAGAAACCAACTAAGCCTATTCACCCTGTTATAAATGATAAAATTGAGGCCAAAGGTGGGAAAAGTGGTAGCTCAACTATGGCACTGTGCAAGATCCAGAATCAGAATCAAGACCATCTGATTTCCCAGATTTTGCATTCTTTCCCCTGTGCTTCACCACCTCTTGACTTTGATTAGTATTCTTCTTGTTTGTTTGTGTCTTTATTTGAACTAAATTATAAAATGTTTTCTGCAGTTGAATTAGCCAGACAATGATTTTGACATCATGAGGACGGAGTCATTATTTAGCAAATACTTAGCATCTATGAGGTTTGTTTATAGCATGTCCTCTCCATCCCCTTTGGTCCTTTTGCTCTGTGTGTTCCTTCCCTACTGATTTTTATTCTTTCGGAGACAACAAAGACTTGCTTTCAGCAAGCTTTTTAATAGCACCAATAAAGTTTTACTGGTGACAGTTCCCAGGGCATTTGCTTTTTAATAGATGCCAGGCGTTTGCTTCACTCTCACAGAGAAGGTTTCTCGGTGGCATCTTAACACTCATTCTCACATCCACCAACCCCTACAACATCCAGGGCAATATCTATACTTCCCATCAAAGGCAACAACCGAGTACTTATTAGTCCCTCCACCTGTCGGCAAACATCAGTTGTGTGCTTGCCCTGTACCATGCGCAGCGCCAGTTACTAGTGACAGGAGGAGAACTAAGGTCTAATGTCTGTCCTCAACCCATTCACTGTCTAGGTCTCCAACAACAAAAATATTGTTCACAGTAAAAATAAATAAATGGAAAAAGTGCTTCATCTGGAAAAGTGTTTCATCTCCTGGTTTTGAAACAAACGTAACACTGGGCCCTTTATTTAGTTCTCCAGGATCAAAAGTGTTACTTGACAATATAATTGCTCTGTAGATTGAAGAGCAATATTTTACACCATGACCTCATTAAAACTTCGGTGGTTTCTATAAATAAAAGACCTTGGATGATCAGTATGAGAACTGACATTGGCATCATTCATTTAAAAAAAAAAAAAAAAGCAAATGTTGCTACAGTTGTGTCTGCTGAACAGAAATATTGATGTGCTCATTTCCCTTTTGGGGGTGTGTGCAGAAAGGGATACACCAATTGCACCATCCTAGCTGTTTTTCATAATGGATACCTGTGGTTAGGGAAATAATTTAAGAGGAACTGAAGTGTCAACTAGATGTTCTTCTCTCATCAAGATATTATCCAGTACATTATTTCTCAGTGCCAGGAGGGTAAACATAAAGGATCACATTTTCAAATAGCTTAGCTAATGTTAAGACACATCAATTTTCATGTGTGAAATGAGCACAGTAATTGTTTGGGTGTCTGACAAAAGATGCATGAAAATATAGATACGCGTTTGTGGTATGGATTTAAGATGGATGTTAGAAAACTTAGCACCATCTTCCACATTTCCATTAACCATCTGAAAAATGTGTGGACTTATATCCCCGTTATATAAGACACCAGCACTAAGACAGAGTTAAGATTTTTATATATTAGCTTGTAAACGTATATAGGATTTTCACATTGTTCCAGAATTCCTTTCCAAATTGATGAAGAACATTAAAGCATAGCCATATTGATGGATATGTAGGTACAAGTAGGTGACTATATGCAGATAGTGAAAAGTTCAGAAATGACGAGCTACGAGCAGCAGTAGGGGGCATGTGGGATGCGCACACTAGAGGGGAAAAGTCTTGGAATTGACACACAGTTTGGCTTCTAATATCTGAAGGGGTGATTAAGACAACAAGCAGTATACTGATTCTACATAGATCCTGAGGGCAGAACAGGTCAAAAAGGTAGTTGTTCTAGAGATCAGAGCACAGTTTGATAAAAGGAAGGGTCAAAGAAGTTTCTACCAATTAGAGGTGTCTGAAAATGGAATAGGCTGCCTTATAAAGCAATCTCTCTCCCATATCAGAAGTGATCAAGCCAGAAGACAGATTGGCTAATCATCAGGCATGTGGTATAATGCGTTGATTTTTTTTTTGATGTTTTGAATTTTTAAAATTATTAATCAGTGTTATATGTCAGTTACACTTCATAATGTGTCCATTATGCTTCATTAAAAGTAAAATAAAGTTGGTGAACTAAAAAATATATTAATATATTGTGTGGTTGCTTACTATACCGGCTGTAATTTTTTCTTATGGAAATAAATGTCTTTGCAAGAGTCACTGAGTGAGTATTGCTTACAAATTTTCGTTGCAAATAAACACATTTTAAGCAATTCAATAAGGAAAGGGAAACGTGAGGGGAGCAGTGTAATATTAAGGTGCCTTAGTCATTTACTTTTCTGGATCAGGACCCTCTGGTGTAGCACAGTTCAAATCCTTCACCCTCAGCAGCAAGTCTAGGTATGGTTTATAATCACCTTTCTGATTCTTCAAAAGAGAAAGGCAAATAGGAACAGCTCTAATCTGCTACAGAAGGAGCCAGAACAATTTCATGGAAACCAATAGCAAAATGCAAGGGGGGAGGTCTTAGAAAGGATTTAGTCTACATGATAGAGACAGCCATTGCATGAGTCACAGCTTGTTTATGTCCTCACTTAATAGACCACACCAAATTCAAATTTCCTCTATACAAATTTGAGTAGCAGCGGATAATCTGACTGGCCCAGCTTGGTGCAATGGCTCTTCCTGGCCTGAACAGCAATGGCTGGAGGTTAGGCTCTTATGATATAGATCCAGTGGAAGAGGGCTGATCCCACTGGATCAAGTGCCTTTCGGAAAGGAGATGATGGGGACACCTGGGTGGCTCAGCAGTTGAGCGTCTGCCTTTGACTCAGGGCTTGATCCCGGGATCTGGGGATCGAGTCCCGTGTTGGGCTCTCTGCATGGAGCCTGCTTCTCCTCCCTCTTCCCGTGTCTCTGCTTCTCTCTGTCTCTCATGAATAAATAAATAAAATCTTAAAAATAAATAAAAGGAGATGATGGTTTGTTGGTTAGGAAGACACCTTGAACCTTGCATACCATGTGTGTTCTCAAGTGAATACCATATATTAGCAACACACAACACCTGGATAGTTTTCTTCTTAAGTATCTTAAAATGTGATTAAAATGGCATTTATTCATATCTATTTTCAAACATTGAAAGTTATTTGAAAATGATCAACAATACTTAAGCATGGTAATTGATTACCTTAAAAATGTTTTATTTTATTTATTTTATAACACCCAGTGCTCATCTCATCAAGTGCCCCCCCCAGTGCCTGTCACCCAGCCACCCCCACCCCCCGCCCACCTCCCTTTCCACCACCCCTTGTTCGTTTCCCAGAGTTAGGAATCTCTCATGTTCTGTCTCCCTCTCTGATATTTCCCACTCATTTCCCCTCCTTTCCCCTTTATTCCCTCTCACTATTTTTTATATTCCCCAAATGAATGAAACCATATAATGATTGTCCTTCTCCGATTGACTTATTTCACTCAGCATAATACCCTCCAGTTCCATCCACATCGAAGCAAATGGTGGGTATTTGTCATTTCTAATGGCTGAGGAATATTCCATTGTATACCTAGACCACATCTTCTTTATCCATTCATCTTTCCATGGACACTGAGGCTCCTTCCACAGTGTTGGCTATTGTGGACATTGCTGCTAGAAACCTAAGAGTTGGAAGAATTTGGAAGTGTGTAAAGCAAAGTGACAAGCTTGATTCCTATCAACAGGGACAGGACTGGGCTATTATTGATCTTTCTACATACTGTATTTCCCCCTAATATGGAAGGAAACAAGACTGTACTGTCCTTTATGCTAAGGCCATTTTATAACCATTTTAAAAATACCTTTAGAATTGGTACATTAAGAGCCATGAAGCAACGGATATGAAATGTTAGCGAGTAACAAGATTTGGTTTTCAACATGTATTAGAATTCTGGCATATGTGTAATAATGGAAGCTACGCTTCCCAGTTTAAAATCCATTCCAGAAATCATACCTAATATTTCATAGCCACCATACTTTTCTACTAACACTAAAGGGACAACAACACTGGATTTTCTTATACATCTTCTTCCCCATATTTGGCCCTAAATGGTTGAGTATTTTCCAAAGTAGAACTAATACACAAAACACAACAACCTAGAAATTTGGTAGAGATTGCAAAGACCACTTGCAAACGTCAGAAACGTTTGCAATAAAAGCTGTGTCTGGGTCACTGCTGCACGAGAATAAGAAATCACAATGGCTTGCCATTTACCAGACTGAGCTTCGGTTGCAATGTGCCCCATCTTCCGGGGCCTTGGACACTGCTGCAACCTGTCATCCCAGGTTCTGTGCTGCTGTGCTGGGTCTCACCGGTCTTGGGGCATGAGTCCCAGGGGCAATCCCTAGAGACTCAGACCCTGGCTCTGCGGGTGATCTGCACATGCCCATACTTTAGAATTGGGGCCAAAACCACAACAGTGCACCAGTGCCCCAGACCCCAGGCCCCAGGTGCTGAAGTAGTTCCATGTTCTCCTGAGCTCAAGACCTTGGCCCTTTTGTCACTTGGAGTACCTGTGCCCTGAACAGTGGCACCACTGCAACACAGGCACACCAGTGTCAAGGATCCTGGCACCACGGTGGCTGCGTGCATACCAGCGCGCCAATGCAACAAAATGGAAAGGCAGCCAATGGAGTGGGAGGATATTTTTGCAAGTCATCTATCTGAAATGGGGTTTATAACCAAGATATACAAGGAACTCATACAACTCAATAGCAAAAAACAAAATTATAAAGTGGACAAGGGAAGAGTATAGACATTTTCTCAAGGAAGATCTACGAATGGCCAATAAGTACATGAAAAGGTGCTCAACACCACTTATCATCAGGGAAATGTAAACCAATACCATAAGAGGTAACACCTCACGTTTGTTAAGATGGCTATTTTTAAGAAGACAAGAGATAATAAATGTTGGCAAGGGTGCACAGAAAAGGAAATCCTTGCATGCTGGTGCTGAGCATGGAAGTTGGTACGGCCGCTATGGAAACCGGTATGGAAGTTCCTCACAGGAAGGGAAACACATCTGTCCTGGCTCTGGCATCTTACTGAGGCTACAACAAAGCAGCAAATAGAATTTGTTCCTAGGGAATACCCATGCATCTCAATGAATGTGATTTGTTATCCCATTAAATCATTAAAGATTCATATATTACTTAAAAAAAAAAGAAGTTCCTCACAAAATTAAAAGTAGAACTACCATATGATCCAGCAATCCCACTTCTGGGTATATATACCAAGGAAATGAAATCAGGATCTCAAGGATATATCTATATCCTCATGTTCATTGCAGCATTATTCACAATTGCCAAGATACAGAAACAACCTTAAGTGTCCATGCATGGATAAATGGGTAAAGAAATTGTAAAATATATACATTCATTGTGTGTGTGTGTGTGTGTATATATATATAAAACTATATACTATATACAATGTATATATATTATATATAATGTATATTGTGTATTATGTCATTTATAATGTATATATAATATGTATTGTAATACATACACGATATGTAATGTATAATGTATATCTAATATATATAATATATAATTTTTATATATAATAAAACACAATATATAATAAAATATATTATTTGTATATGTATATATATGCAAAAATATAGTATTTATATATGTACATATGTGTGTGTGTATATATATATATACCAGACACAGAAAGAGAAATATTACATAATATCTCTTATATGTAGAATCTAAGAAAGTCAAACTTAGAGAGTGGAATGATGGCTGCCAGTGTCTGTGGAGTGGAGAAAATGGGGAGATGCTAATCATAGGGTATAGACTTTTAGTTAGAAGGGGAATAAGTTCTGGATATCTAATATACAACATGGTAACTAAAGTTAACAATAATGCATTGTATACTTGAAATTTGCTAAGAGAGTAGATCTTAAGTGTTCTCATCACACACACACACAATATGGTAATTATGCAACGTGATGGATATGTTAATTACCTTACTTGTGGTAATCATTACACAAGGTATATTTATATTAAAACATCACATTGTAAAAAAAATAAATAAAACATCACATTGTTTACTTTAAATGCACATAAGGGTTTTTTAAATGTTGCAGTAAATTTTTTTTAATATGGAAAGAGTCCAGATGCCCATTGACAGATGAATGGATAAAGAAGATGTGATATATATATATATAGATAGATAGATATAGATATACATATATATATACTAAATTTATTTTTTATTTATTTTTTTTAAATGTTGGTTTATTTATTATTTATGATAGTCACAGAGAGAGGCAGAGACACAGGCAGAGGGAGAAGCAGGCTCCATGAACCAGGAGCCCGACGTGGGATTCGATCCTGGATCTCCAGGATCGCGCCCTGAGCCAAAGGCAGGCACCAAACCACTGCGCCACCCAGGGATCCCTATATACTAAATTTATATATCACATCTTCTTTATCCATGATATATATGGATATATTATATATATACATGATATATATAATGATATATTAACATATATATCATTATATATATAATGGAATATTACTCAGCCTTCAAAAAGTTGAAATCTTGCCATTTGCAACGATGTGGATTGGACCAGAAGGTATTATGCTAAGTGAAATATATCAGTCAGAGAAGGACAAATACCATATGATTTCACCCATATGTGGAATTTAAGAAACAAAACAGATGAACATAGGGGAAGGGAAAAAAAAAATGAAAATAGACAGGGAGACAAACCATAAGAGATGCTGAACTCCAGGAAATATACTGAGGGTTGCTGGAGGTGAGGAGGTGAGGGGATGGGGTACCTGGGTGATGGGCATTAAGGAGGGCACATGATGTAATGAATAGTGGGTATTATATGCAACTGATGAGTCACTAAATTCTACCCCTGAAACTAATGATAAACTGTGTTAACTAAATTTCATTTAATTAAAAAATTAAAATTTAAAAACAAATTTTAAAGCTGCCCTTGTGGTCAAGTTCCCAAGAAGCAGTCTGAGGTGAGTATTCTTATCTAAGTGATTTATTGAAGGGTGAAATGCTTTCAGAAGAAGGGACGTGAAGGAAGCAAAATAATGGAACTGAGGAACCTTTAGCCAGAACATAGTCTCGGCTGGAGACCGGCCCCATCTGACACCTTGGAGAAGCTCTCTCACAAGGCAGAGATCTTAGATATATCAGAAACAGAAAACCACCCAATTTCAATTTTTAAAAGTATTTTAAATGAATTGAAAAATCTTTTATCAAGATGACACGGTTTCTCCTGACTCCATCACACTCACACCACCCGGTCAACCTATAAACAGCTCGAGGAGAATGTGGACGATGTAAAACATGCTTTGCTATTACTCAGACAACATCTGGAAGAGCCCTCTGGAGGTATGTTTTAAGTTAACCTCTTACCAACTAGAGCTATTTACATATATCTGCAATCTACTCTCAGACATTAAGTGTGAGCAGACACTGCTGGATGAAAACTCGAATACAATTACTTTCACTATACCCTCAAATCAATTAACTGCCTATAAAGACAAATCCACCTAGTATAGTTTCAGTAGATAAAAGAAGAGAATAAAAAGAGAAAATCATTACGAAAAAGAAAGGAAAATACACTAATATTCACTGAGCACCAACTCCACCTGTCCCAGGTGTTAACTTAAGTCCTTTGCATATCTCATTCCATTCAAACCTTGCAGGAATCCTTTGAGGGAGATACTGCCATCATCTTAATTTTGCAGGTGTATAAACTGACTCTCAGCGAGAATAGATAATTGTAGAAGCTTACAAGCAGCAGAGCCCACAATTGTATCCAGATGTGTCTCATTCCAAAGATTTTGCCCTTTCCACTAAACCCCCAGCTCTTAAAGACAGCTCCCAAACTAACAGCAACAGCATCACTGGAACCTGAAGAATCAGAAACGTGGGATATGGGGACCAGGAATCATTATTAATTATTCATTAAGTAATTACTGAGCACCTACTCCCTGCCGAACACTCCTTCTCCTCCCCACTCTTGCTCTCTCTTGCTATCTCTGTCGCTATCTCAAATTAATAAGTAAAATCTTTTATTTTTTCTCCCTTTTAAAAAATTATAAGTAAAATCTTTTAAAGAGAGATTCTACTTATTAATTTGAGGGAGAGAGAGAGAAAGAGAACTAACAGGGGGAGCAGGAGAAGAAGGCTCCCCGCTAAGCTGGGAGTCAGAAGCAGGACTCGATCCCAGGACCCTAAGATCATGACCTGAGCTGAAGGCAGATGCATAACCCACTGAGCACCCAGGTACCCCAAATAAATAAAATCTTTATAAAAAAGGGAAAATGGCAAGGTCTCTGTCCTCATGAAGCTTATATTTTGCAGCTGCAATATATGCAAGGTGTGCATATATACTTATGTGTGTGTAAACCTCTACGCACAAATATGTGTAATTCATCTCCTAAGGAGAGCAATGCACCATTCTCAAGATTCCGAAAGCATATTCACATCAATCAACTCACTAACTATTCACAATAACTTCGCAAATTAGATTGGATATTGTTATCATCACCTTATTGGCGAGAAAAGGCACTTAGATCATAATAGTACCTTCTTTTGTGCACTTCCTATATGTATCAGGCACTGTGCTTAGCACTTGGTAAGTGTTAACTAATTTGTTCCTCACAACAACTTCATGAAATAGCTGCAGTTGTCATCTTCATTTTAAAGTGCAGAATTTCTCCCTGAGACAGAGAGAGGTTAAGTAACTAACCCAAGATCACACAGCTGGGGAGTAGATGAGCCAGGCTCAGGGCCCAGGCCTTTCTGATTGATGAGGCTATGCCACCATGATAAACTCTCCCTGGAGGAGTTAATTGCTTGTTTAGGACTAAAATCTGTGTATGTATTTACCTATACCTAATCTTAAATGAGAAACAATTTAAACCAGTTTGGAAGGAAACACAAAATACAACAAGAAAGCATATATTAAAAGCATGAAGGAAAGAATCTAGATATCTAGAATAAGAGTATAAAGTGGGTTAAGGATCATAATAAGTGCATGTCATCATGGATTTTATTTTTGTCTTATATGGGTCATCACTTTTACTCTAAGAACTCTATAAGTCTTTGTAAAAAAAAAAAAAAAAGAGAAAATCTGGCCAGTGTTAAAATTCACAGTACCCAGATCAATTGTTCAGAGCTACAACTGTAGTTGGCACTGAGATCAGAAAAGAATTTCTCTCAAGAGTCTTCTCATAGATGATACTTTGCAAGGTAATGAACATCCTCACAACAGAGGAAACCAGAGTTTCAAAGAGCTGTTTCCCTGGTGCCCCTCTTAGAAAATGAAATCCCCAAAAGGGAATTTCAGTGAAAACAGTTCTGTGGAGGGCTCTGACAAAATGAGCAGGTCATTAGCTCTTTGGTGGCTTAATTTAATTATGGTAACTTCTTTAGTATATCTTGAACAATATCTAACCCTCAAAAGGATTGTCAAGTAATGCTCTTCTCAGCTCATTTTCTGGTGTGTATTGGGCAACAATGATTTTAAGATTATATTCCTTGACATGTGTTCTGAATGCAGCGCTTTAAAATTGCTAGTTAATTACCTCATTTGCGGAAACCAATAGTTGAGCACACAATTGATATCCTGGGAGGCTTATCAGTTTCCTAATAAATACTCAATCCTAAATGGATATTTCCCCTGACTCAGGAAAAATAGATATTTATGACAGTGTTTCTTTATACAACTCTTTTGAAAGGTGTTTCCTATATGAGAACACTCTTCCTTAGCACCTCCGGGTAAGGTGTCATCAGATGCTACCGCCAAAGGTGGGGTTCAAGTTTCCCCAAACATTTAGCTCCCCCATGAAGTATATGGAATAGGGAACCATTTTGAAAGAATTCAGAACATGTCACCCCCAATGATGCGGCTTTGGCAATATCAATATGCGATATTGATTATCTTTAGTTAAAGGCACTTGAAAAATAGAAGAAGCAAATAGGACACTCTGGCCATTCCTTCTTTTTCTTAAAAGTGGGAGATGAAAATCCCATGTGAAAGATGTCCTCCTGGGACGCCTGGGTGGCTCAGCAGTTGAGCATCTGCCTTCGGCCCAGGGCGTGATCCCGGAGTGCTGGGATCGAGTCCCACATCGGGCTCCCTGCATGGAGCCTGCTTCTCCCTCTGCCTGTGTCTCTGCCTCTCTCTCTCTCTCTTTGTGTGTGTGTGTGTCTCATGAATGAATAAATAAAATCTTAAAAAAAAAGAAAGATGTCCTCCTGATACCAGAAGGAAGGTAACATTTTTATCACCAAGCATCAGAAGTTGAGGTAGAGAGAAATTTGTACATACACCTTGTTAAACTAATCCCTTTCTTCCTGGTCACTGCTCTACCAAATTAATTACCCTAGCCCGAGCCCCTCTGCCTCATGATGTTTTCACAATTTACTCTCTCTGTCCAACTCAGCACATACACATTCAATCCCAACTGGTTCTTTAGGTCTTCATTGTTTTCTGGTGAAGACTCCCATGTACATGTAAAAAAAATACTTAAAACTTGCATGTTTTTTCTCCTGTTTGTCTTTAATTCTTAGGGCCAGCTGGAGATCCTAAGAGAATAATAGAAGTTTTTCCTCCCTACAATTTAAAGACCTTAAAAATGAACCTTTATGTTCAAACATGTCATTTGTACCTTAGCAAGGAACATTTATAAACGTTAAGACAAGCTTGCAATGGTTCAAGATCACAGAGTTATTTTTTAAAAGATTTTAATCTATTTATTTGTGAGAGACACACACAGAGAGAGGCAGAGACACAGACAGAGGGAGAAGCAGGCTCCCCACAGGGAGCCCCATGTGGGACTCCATCCCAGGATTCTGGGATCATGACCTGAGCCAAAGGCAGACACTCAACTGATGAGCCACCCAGGCATCCCAAGATTACAGAGTTATTAACATACAGAGCCAAGACTTGAATCCTGTTCTTCTGGTTCAAGAGTTAATGCACTTTCTATTACATTACTACTGATTTGCTTGTATAACCAAGTCCAAGAGAATGAATGTGAATGCATAGCATATGAAAATTCCAGCCTTCCTGGGGAATTCAATGAGAAAAAGTTGCTGGTACTATTTATTGAATTCTCACTACATAACAAAATCTATTTCAAGCAATTTGCATTATTTGCTTCATTTTAATCTTACAACTCTGAAAAGTAGGTGTTATTGTTTTCCCCATTCCACAGATAAGAAACCTGGGCAGCAGGCCGGTGAAGTGACTCGCCCAGGTCAAGTAGTAAGAAACAAAATTCACAAGCTGATCTCCGGGGCACCTGGGTGGCTCAGTGGTTGAGCGTCTGCCTTCTGCTCAGGGCATGATCCCAGAGTCTTGGGATCGAGTTCTGCCTCGGGCTTCCTGTGAGGAGCCTACTTCTCTCTCTCTGCCTCTCTCTCTGTGTCTCTCAGGAATAAATAAATTCTTTAGGAAAAAAAAAAAAGCTGATCTCCAAACCTATGTCTTCAAACACCACGCTACAGAACTTTCTTGAGTAAAGATTCCACATAAAGCATTTAGCTAAACAATTCACAGATCAAGCATAATGACTGAAAGTCTAAGATGTGGGAAACTCTCACACCATAAGACATACAGGCATTTAACTGAGGAGCCTTTGCTACACTTTCCTCCTCTGAACTAATTATTCATGCAATGTGTTCATTTTAGCTGGTCACTAGAAACACAATTCAAACTGCTCTCATAGGCAATGTGTACACAGAACATTCTGAAGGAATTTGAATTTCCTGAGGAAGATATTTTGTCCTCTTGAGAGGCAGCCAATTTAACTTGAAAAGAGATTATGGAGCTTTCCCTGCACCTGTTAACCCTTTGTAGGTAACAGAAATTCCATAGTTTGCAGAACACATATTCACATGTAAGCATTTTAGGCTAAGACCAGAATGCTTTCTTTATGAATTACCCATTTAATTTTACATTTTTATTGACACAAAATCTATCAATCAATCAATCAGTCTCCAAGTAGAATATAGACGTTAGGGGTATGAGGTGTGGAGTTCTGCTGCTTGAGTTTGAATTCCATTCCCATCACTTCTAAGATCTGAGGTCTTGGACAAGTCATCCTTAACATCTCTGAGCTCCAGTTTCCTTATCTGTGAAATGAGGACACAAATAGCACTTCATGAAGTTCTTAGGCAGATTAAAAGAGAAAGTGTTTGTAAGACAGCACAGGTTCTAGTATGTAGTAAATGCCCATTCATTTATTCAAAAATATTTGCTGACTCCTTACTATGTCCTGGACATTGTTCTGGGCATTTGGAGTACACACCTAAAGCACTCAGTTGAAAAATCCTTGCTCCTACAGAGCTTACATTCTAGTGAGCAGTAAATGTTCATTATCAGCATCGTCCTTGTGGTTGTCACCATCATGATCACCATCATGAAAATCATCAACGGGTATCCAAAAATTGTTTAGGGGTTTTATAGTGTGTAAAGATACAGATGCCCTTGAAGGCAGCATTACTAGGTGGCTCATTAGGCTCAGTGGAACAATTCAGGTCATGACTAATCAACTCTCAATTTCACATCAGGGTCTTACTGTATTAAAGGCTGTTATACTAATTTTTCAAGCTCCAAGGATTATATAGTGGGTAGATCTGCGTGCAATCATAATGCTGGGGAAGAAAAGAGTTAAAAGGTAGCTGCTTCCCAGGATCCTGAGCCACAGCTGCAATTGCTAGGGCAGAGTAACCCTTTGATCCTCCTTTTCTCTGGAGAAAGAAAACCAGGAAATAAAATATGAAAATCTTTGTTTTGAATTTCAAAATGGACCCCTCGGAAGCACAATTTCCATAGAAGACAGAGGTCCCTCCAGAAGGCAGATAAACCACCTCTTCTCTTTCCATTTAGAGGAGAGAGGGCCATTTCTATTTATCAGTAAGAGTCCCGCTGGTGATATACAGACTGTGCAGATGTAAAGACAAGTAACGAGATCAAAGAAACCAGAAAGTAATGCCATTAATGGGATCCGTTATCAGTCATTTGTGTATTTAGGAAAAGTCCTCCTGTTCTCACATCTGGATGATTCTTTTTTTTCAAGATTTATTTAAGAGAGAGAGAAAGGGTGGGGGCAGAGGGAGAGGGGGAGAGAAACTCAAGCAGACTCTTTGCTGAGCACGGAGCCCAATGTGGGGCTGAGATCTTGACCTGAGCCAAAACCAAGAGTCGGTTGCTTAACTGACTGCATCACCCAGGGTCCCTCACATCTGGATGATTCTAAGACACCACGAAAAGAGGAGACCATATAGGATTCTATAAGCTAACCCAGGGCTGAAGCAAAGAGAATGATACCCTTGACAAGTTGAGTGGCTATAGGCACAGTAATGACAAAGTGACCCTACCCTAGGTAGGAGAGCCCAAACCAGGTCCTACTGAGAAAGACTGGATATTTGAGCGAGCTCTGTATCTGCATGATTCGGATGCAAGGAATCTTTGTCTGTGTAACCCGAGTCTCCCCAAAACATTACATCTAAGCTGGAAACTGAAAGATGACTAAAAAGTAGTCACCTCGAGGAGGCGTGGTGACAGGGAAGTCAGAGTATTCCGTGAATAGAGACTGGATATAGGAAAGACACAGGGAGGTGTCCTGGAGGAGCTCATTGTTTGGAGTGTCCAAAAGCGAGGCAGAAGCCAGATAGCAGTGTATTTTATTACTCTGAGATCGAAGGCATCTATATGACACTGAAATTCATAGCTTTCCCATAAGTTCTCACCCCATTCATTTATAACTAAATATCAATCAATTATACTTAATTATTATAAATATAATGCATAACATGATCAACTTTATAATGATATAATCTGTTACTTAATTAGATAATACATAAAATAATATGATATTTCTACCCTATATTATGGCATAGAACATATAATTATAACATATAATAATTAATTATTATTAATTTTAAATTATTATTTTAATCATTATTTATTAATTATTATTTATATCTATATATTGCATTTATATTATATTATTTACATTTAATAATTGATTATTATTTATTGTTTTTAATTATTAATTATTTTAATCTTTAATTATTATTAATTATTAATATAAGTAGTTATTTATTAAGCATGTATTCAGTGCCTGTTCCTTGTCAAGCACTGTTCTAAGTGCTGAGTGTACTCTCTTGAACAGGTCAGGCAAGATCCCTGCTCGCATTTAGGGAGAAGGAAGCAGACAATAGGCAGGTAAAAAAAAAAAGGAATTTTAAATTCCACATAATAAAACACGTTGTAAAATAAAACCTGAACATACTCTAGAGATGAACTGTGGAGCGAGGGAATGAGAAGGGAGGCACGTCGGATAGGGTGTTTAGGCCTTTCTCTAGCGGTGACATTTGAGATGAGAAGTGAATGACAAGGGCACACACAGAGGAGCGTTTCAAGCCAATAAACTGAGACTTGAAGGCCATGGGGTACCAACGAAGTGAACGTGTTCAAGGAACATTAAGGAGGGCGATGTGAATGGAATGTGATGAGGGAAGAGAAAGGTTGTAAGAGACGACGTCGGAGAGGTAAGTACAGGTTAGCTCATGCAGATACTGGGAAGTAAGGAGAAGGTGTGTAATTTTCGTTTTAAAATAAATAGAAAGCCAAGGTCACCTTTGCTCTTTCTCAAATTCCTAGAAGAGGGTTCAAGGAAATGTCAAGGGATACGTTTGGCGTGTGCTTGTCAATGAGCTCTCTTGGCTACCATACATCAGCTGCCATTTGCTCTTGTCCTTTCCTGCTCCAGCTGCTATGGTGTCTCCGACACTGAGAAGGCCACAGTAATACCACCGTGTCACAAACACAAGGCTACCCTGAGGCTACAAAATTGAAGAGAGAGCACTAAAGGCTGATGTCCTATTTGCACTGCAAATGGAGGTTGACCTGGTTCTGACTCCCACAGCTGTATTTGTTCTGTGCTCCGAAGTCACCCCAAATGAGGAAGGTGCCCTAACTTGTCCTTACAGGTGCTGCACTCTCGCTTTAGGTATTATTGTCTAGCACATGTGCAGGCTAGGAAACAGCCCAGGTTTATGTTCTTCACACCCTACATAGACCTGAGGAATACATTTTTCCTATTACTATTTTTATCTTTATCACATTGTGATGATTTTCACATGGCAGGACTCAGGTTTGAGAGCTAGGCTTGAGGACAATCTGAGTGATAGACATTATGGTGTTCTTAGAATCTTCCCTTCATTTCCTCCTTTCCCCTCCCACACTGACATAGGCGAGCGTTCAAGAAGTCTAGCTCAGCCCAGAAGAGTTCTCTTCTGAGATGCTACACAGTCTTAAGTAAATAGACTCTTGGTGGACGTGGCCCTATTGGTCCTCTAGACGGGCTAAAGCTGCCAAGGGTGGAACTCTGTGGTCATGGGTAATCCTGATGAGATACATCTCACTAGAATGGTGGATACGGAAGCCTGTTGGAGTGTGCTGAGAGACAATGGGAGATAAGGAAGTAAAGACAAACTTGAGGCAACTCTTTCTAGAAATTTTGCTGTGAAGAGGAGCAGAGAAATGGTGATGAAGCTAGAGTAGGACAAGTAGTAATAGTATCCCATATTATATATGTAGAAGTGAGGCGTGGAGGTACCTTACCGATGTCAGAGAGTTAGTAAGCCATAGCCATGGGACTCAAATCCGAGTCCTTCTGGATCTCAAGTCTCCTGTTCTTTCCACAACACCAGGATGCAATATGTGCCTAAAAATTTCAGTCCGAAATACTGGTCTTAAAACATATAAAGCTGTTTTAATTCTGCAAGAACATTTCCTTTTCTTTTTTTTCTTTGTTAAAAATAAATTTATTTTTTATTGGTGTTCAACTTGCCAACATATAGCATAACACCCAGTGCTCATCCCATCAAGTGCCCCCCTCAGTGCCCATCACCCAGTCACCCCCACCTCCCCGCCCACCTCCCCTTCCACTACCCCTAGTTCGTTTCCCAGAGTTAGGAGTCTCTCAGAACATTTCCTTTTCCATAGTTCTCCAGGAAGGTAACTCAAATTGTCAACTGGTTTCATCATTAATCAAGGCTTGGTTTCTCTAATAAACAGAACTGAGAAAACAGCCCAGATACACAGGAAATAACTCCTCGGGTGTGCTGAATTTGAAAGAGCTGCACTGCATTTGGTTTATCAACAAAATCTCAACGAAATCTTTCGGTTGACTTAAAAACAGTAGGGGAGTGGAACTTACATTTTTATCTCTTGTTTGATTTAATTCATATATCATACTAGGACTTTTAGATCCATTTGTATAGTCTTGGTGGAAAACCATGCATGATAAATGACCCTTAACAGATTCATTTTCTGAGCGTCAGCCACAACAGCAAACAAAACTTGCCACTTTTCAAACCCTCAGATTATTTTTGTAGTTTCTTGATCTTGTGGTAAGTGCAGTCCACAACAGAAAATCAATACTGTTGGGTAAGCACAGCATAGTCACCGTCCTCGAAGAGGTTATGTTCCCGGGATAAGTGCCATACAGAAATGGACCAGAATCATGGATGAGACACAGAGGCATAATGAATGCGCTAACTCTCCATTTCAAGAATTGTTTAGAATGGAGAAAATCTGGGAAAACAACAATGTTGACGCCTATTTCCACTGATCTCATTTTTGCCTGTAAAATATCTGTAATTTGGCTTCTAATTAAAAGATCATGCCACACACGACCTGGATGCATCTCCAGAGAACCATGATGACGGGAAGAAAGCCAATGCCACGAGGTTACATGCCATACGATTGCATTTACGCAGCAGTCTTGAAATGCCAAAATTCTAGAAATAGAGGACAGATCAGAGGTTGCCAGAGATTAGGGACGGGGATTGAAAGGAGGTGAATGTGGCTATAAACGGGCACCAGCATGGGATCCTTGGGATGGAATTGTTCTGTATCTCGACTGTATCAGTGTCTGTATCCTGGTTGTGATATTGTGCCACAGTGTTGCAAACCACTGGGGGAAACTGTGTGAAGGGTAGACTGGGTCTCCTTCCTTATTCTTTCTCATAGTTGCACAGGAATCTCTAGTTATCTCAAAATAAAAACTTAAATTTAAGAAAAAGGGAAGACTTCCTCTATGTACATAGCACAGATGGGCACAGACTACTGGCCATGCCTAAAATGGGTGATAATTGTCTCTTTCCCCAAGTCCGTACATAAACAGTAGAAAACCATTTAAAATGATAACCCCAGGTTTTGTTTTCCATTTTTCCTGGAATTAAATGTAACTACAACTGAATGTCCCTTCTTGGTATCATAAAACAAAACAGAAAGTGCCAGGTTTGAAATAGTGCCCCAAAGAGCAGATGGTCTAAGAGTTAACTGCACTGTGTTTCTGTTGTCATATCGGTAAAGGCATAATTAGATTTCTAATAAAAACAGAGACATCATTAAGAAAGCTTCGTGAGACACGCTGCATGTAGGCAATATAAAATTAATGTGCATTTTGACAGAAGCATGAAAAAGTAGGAATTATCTATTTGGAGTTTCTTTAGTTTGAACCAGAGAAGTCAGTCATTAAAGATTAAATGTCAGGCATTTGATTACTTTGGAAGTAGTGTCAAAAGGCACCTCCTACGCTGTGAATCAAAAAAAAAAAAAATCAACACTCTAACACCTCTACTAATGAATCAGCCTGACTTCAAAGCAAGGAGGCGCTTCTCGAATCTTCTTGGCAGCCCATAGAAGCCTGCCCCTCAGAACCAGTCTCTATCCAAGCAACAGCTCAGCTGAGAAAAGCAGGTAGAGAAAACTGTTCATTTCACCTCCAGGACCTGGGTCCTCTAGTCCTGGTGGCCACGCTGCTAACAGTCCGCTCACACACAGTGGAGCTGGCCAGCTTCACTCCGATCACCTAGTCTCCTCTGCACGGATCCTGAGAGTGTGGTGATGAGGAAATCAATTGTAGGCGCCAATTTGAAGTGACTTGGACCCCGAGAGGCTCTGGGCAAGCCTGTGCTCCTCACCACCTTCCATCCTGCTCAGCTATCACTAAGCTGCAATCTCTCGGACTGACACTTGGTAAAAGTTGCAAAAAGGTTTTTTATGAAGGTAAATCAAATCATAAGTAACCAGGTTAAGGAGAAAATGAGTTGCCTGGTCGGTGTCCTCTCTATCACCGCTCCTTCTATTATTTTTTTAGAGTTATTTATTTATTTTATTCATGAGAGGCAGAGAGAGAGAGAGAGAGAGAGAGAGAGGCAGAGACACAGGGAGAGGGAGAAGCAGGCTCCATGTGGGAAGCCTGATGTGGGACTCAATCCCAGGGCCCTGGGATCATTACCTGAGCTGAAGGCAGACGCTCAACCACTGAGCCACCCAGGCGTCCATATCATCATTCCTTTATTCATTCATCAAACCTATGGCAGGTACACAACGCAAAACAGAACAACGTGGTAGGTAAGGGAACGGACTCTGGATTTCGGGAGAATCGAAATAAGATCCAGGCTTCTCAGACACAAAAGCTCAGATCTTGTTTTTTTGTGTTTTTTTTTTTTTTTTATTGGAGTTCAATTTTCAACATATAGCATATCACCCAGTGCTCATTCCGCCAAGTGCCCCCCTCAATGCCCATCACCCCGTCCCCCATCCCCCCCCCGCCCACCTCCCTTCCACTGCCCGTTGTTCGTTTAAAGCTCAGATCTTGTATGATCCCATTGATAAGAAACGCCCAGAATAGGGGTATGCATTGAGGCAGAAAGCAGATTAGTGGTCGCCCAGGGTGTAGGGGCGGGGAGGGAATGAGGAGTGGCTGCCGGGTGGGTACAGTTTCCTTTTGCAGTGATGAAAATATTTTGAAATTACCCACGGGTGGTGGTTGCACAGTGCTGCAAATGAACTAAATGCCACTGAGATGTTTGCTTTACACTGGTTAATTTTATGTCAGCGAATTTCATTTCTTTTTTCTTTTTTTCTTTTTTTTTCTTTTTTTTCTTTTCTTTTTTTTTAAGGTGAATTTTATTTCAAAACAATTTTTTTATTTTTTATTTTTATTTTTTTTTGGAGTTTGAAAATTCTTTTATTTAGAATTACTCCTGCATTAGGAGTAATTAGTTGGCTCTATTACTTTTATTTTTTTATAATAAATTTATTTTTTATTGGTGTTCAATTTACCAACATACAGAATAACACCCAGTGCTCATCCTGTCAAGTGCCCCCCTCAGTGCCCGTCACCCAGTCACCCCTAGCCCTCCCCCTCCTCCCCTTCCACCACCCCTAGTTCTTTTCCCAGAGTTAGGAGTCTCTCATGTTCTGTCTCCCTTTCTGATATTTCCTACCCATTTCTTTTCCCTTCCCCTCTATTCCCTTTAACTATTATTTATATTCCCTAAATGAATGAGAACATACACTGTTTGTCCTTCTCTGATTGACTAACTTCACTCATCATAATACCCTCCAGGTCCATCCACGTCAACGCAAATGGTGGGTATTTGTCATATCTAATAGCTGAGTAATATTCCATTGTATACATAAACCACATCTTCTTTTTCCTATCATCTTTCGATGGACACCGAGGCTCCTTCCACAGTTTGGCTATTGTGGACATCGCTGCTAGAAACATCGGGGTGCAGGTGTCCCGGCGTTTCATTGCATCTGTATCTTTGGGGTAAATCCCCAGCAGTGCAATTGCTGGATCGTAGGGCAGGTCTATTTTTAACTCTTTGAGGAACCTCCACACAGTTTTCCAGAGTGGCTGCACCAGTTCACATTCCCACCAACAGTGCAGGAGGGTTCCCCTTTTGAGGAAGAGGATACTTCTGCTGGCAGGACTCAGGGAGCTTCACTGAGGAAGAGAATTCTAGCACAGGTCATGAGGATGATTTAGACATTACTAGATGAAAGGGAAGGACATTCCTGGCAGAAAGAAGAGCGAGTACAAGAAGGATAGGATCATGGAAAGCTTGTTTTGCCTTCATCCGTGAGCTTTAGGAAACTAACATACCTCAGAGGGGGCCATCAGCATTGGGACTTTTTAGGCTCAAAAAAAAAAAAAAAAAACTGTCTTCTGATAGAGGACCCTAAACCATCCACAACGAGGGATTTACTAGGAAACTTCTCTTTCACAAGCCTATACAAATGAGAACTAGCAAAAAAAAATAAGTAAATACATAATAAATAATAAAAAGGTAATAAAGTTGGACTGTTGGAAAGTTTTTGTTTCTCCACAGTTAAAGGGAATCCATAAGGTACTGTCTACTAGAATCTTAGAGAAACCTTTCCAATCTAAAAGCCAGTAGGAAACACGACTAATTAAAGTAGAATTCCTCGTTGCCTTCTACCGGGTGACCCGGTGGTTTCAGTTCTCCTTCAAAGGCCAAATAAACATACCCCTTCCTTGCTGGAACCGAAGACTGTTGAATGATGATGCTTGACTGCTGTTATTTTCAAATAACAAAGAAGGGTGCTCCATTAGGTTGTCAAATCTAATTTTGTCTGTGCTTTATCTTCACTGTGTTGTTTTAAAGTGGGAGAGTTATACAGCTGTGGGCGAAAGGTGATTTTCAGGAGAAGAGAATTTTCCTTTCGAGCCTGGTGCATAATAGGCAGAGATACATGGATCAGAGTGGTAGCCTCGTTTGGCGGAAAGGTCATGGAGTCTCTGAATGACCTTGGGCCAGTCACCGACATATCTCACTGTGCCCTTCGAAGAATTGACTGAGATAAAGCAGGTGAAAGTGTTTGCTCCTCTTCACGTGTGAAGTCGTTTAGTGTGAGTCTGCATTTTTGGTGGTGACTGAGGACTATCTGCTTCCGAATTAATGAGATTTCAGCAAGCAGCCATCTTCACCATCTAGCACATATCACGTCCATGAACAATCCTTGGAGATGAAAGTGACCCACACCACTCCCAGGGGCAGAGCTGAAAATCCAAGTGTTTCTTGTCCAGCTGAAACTGTTGGTTGACTCCCAGGATGTAGAAGCCCTTAGGTCATAATGGATACAGAGAAAATTGACAATGACAACTGCTGACTCATTCTTTCTAGAAGGCACAGATGTTGTGTGCCACACCCCAGGGTTTTGCCAACTGTGTTACTCCCATGGATTTATGGGGCGTCAATGTGCTTAGAACTATTGGTAAGTGGGGGATCCCTGGGTGGCTCAACGGTTCAGCCCAGGCTGTGATCCTGTGGTCCTGGGATCAAGTTCCGCGTCCCACATCGGGCTCCCTGCATGGAGCCTGCTTCTCCCTCTGCCTGTGTGTCTGCCTCTCTCTCTTTCTGTGTGTGTCTCTCATGAATAAATAAATAAAATCTTTTTTTAAAAAAAGAACTACTGGTAAGTGCTATGGCGGTTACAAATTCAGAATCGCATGGTTTTCACTTCACAAATAGGGGGACTATATTTGAGAAACCGAGACCATTCTTTGCACGTGTTCAACAGTGATTTTTAAGTGCCTGCTCTGTTCATGTCACTGTAGTTGGAGCACATACGCCCAGATGAGCCATTCATTCTCTTTGTGTAAAATAGTGCTAAACTGAACATAGCCAAGTGACAAGATGGCTGCTGGAGCCCAAAACAGTACTCTACTATCCGGAAGAGGAGAGAAGAGTTCTGCATTGAGCTACTGAGGAAGACTTCGTAGAGGAAGGGAGATTGGAGCTGGCCTTGCTGGAAGGCATGATTTAGATAGAAGGGTTGAGGAAGAAAGAACTACATAGGCATTTGTTCTGGGGATATTCATTTAGAGTCACAGATCTGCATCTACTTTGGCCAAGGAGTTTTCTGGCTGCTGTGGTTACTAATTATCTATATAGACTAAAACCTAAATGACAGTCAAATGAAGAGTGATTAAGTGAGCATATGGGATCAACAAACAACTAACTCAGATGAGGATGCAGATGGTGAAAAAGATCTGGGTTGTCATCTGGGGATGGTTTCTCTGTCCTAATATTCCTCTACTCCCCTCCATGAAGAGAATAGGGAAGAAGGCCCCTCATGACATATGGTGAAGATCGGTGGGATGCAAGGACAGAAGTTAAATCAGAGGCCTTGGGTTATCAAGATTTTGTTTTTCTCCCTGTGTCCCAATAGGAAGATGGATAAAAGCGATAGAACTTGTAAGCTAGAAAAAAAAAAAATGCAAACTGGTGCCCAGACATTCTTGCATCCAGTTATACAGGAGTCAGGATCCCTTAAGGCTCTGGTATGTAGCCCCTAGGGGTCCATAGACCCTACTTACAAATATCTTAAAACGAGCCAAAATGAATCCTGGCTAAAATCATCAAGTTGCTTTGTGTATTAGTCATCGGGTTCCCCATGTTTGGAGTTAGTTCCACTTCTGCCAAATGAATTGGCAGTAATTCCGGCATATAGAGTGTCTTTTCCCACTTACAAAGATGGTTAATTATTTTCTCAGGCCTCAAGCACCATTGTAATTAATAATAGTTCGGATGAAAAATAAATTAGGAAAAACATCCCAGATGTTCTCTTACAGCATAGAATTATATTAAAAACAATATTTAGCATTTCAGGAGTTACTTCTATGTTCCCAAAGTTGTTAGAAGTGTGTTGATCGTTAACAGAAGCTGGTGGATGGAATTACCTCTGGAGCACGTGTACAATTATTTTTAGTCTCTCTCAATCCCACCACTTCTGAAATCATAGCTCATCCTGGCCCCTCCTGGAAGTGGACTTTTCTTGTGGTCTGGGGTCACAGAGCCACCTTGAGGACAGGCACTGGGTCTTCCGCACCTTAGGATCACCTGCAGCACTGCGTACTGCGTATTAGGTACTCAGAAACTCTCTGAATGAAAGGAAAATGCTTGCAAGGTAAGGCTAGTTCCATGTACTGTCATGTTCTTTGTACATTGTAGGAAGTACAGATTATACAGTGCCCTCTTGGATCCTGTTTGGTTTTAAGAGGAAGAGAAAAAAGAAGCCATGATAACTCTAGCTCAGTTTCTCCCCAAATATGGTGTCTGCACCAGAGGCATGAGCATTACCTAGGAATTTGTTAGAAATGTAGAAATGTAAAATCCTAAGACCCACCTAGACCTACTACATCAGAAACTCTAGGGAGTGGGGCGTTATATTCTGGGCTTTGCCAAACCTACAATTTCCAATCCGTTGAAGTCACCATGTCAAGAAAAAAAGACCACTGGGTAATGCAAGTGGTACTGGCATGGGGATCAGCCATACCTGAGTCTAATTGCTAGCTCCGCCACTTATTAGCTATGTAACATTGAGCAACATCTGCAACATCTCCAAGCCCCCGATTTTTTCCTATCATAAAATAAAGGTTTTGTACAAGTTGATTTTAAAATTCCCTAAAAGCCCTATAATTTTGTGTGTTTCGTGGTAGGCAAGTACTCAGTAGATATTTATTGAGTGTCTATCACAATTGCAACAAATCTGGAGGACATGAAAGAAGAAAAGATAGCTCCTCTTTCAAGAGGCTCAAAATCCAACCAAAAAATCATGTCACTCACACATAAAGAGAAAAGAGCCTAAAATATGAGCCTAATCATATAAAAATATGAGCCTAATCATGGCAGGATCAACTGAGAATTAAGGAAGCCTGCTGCTCTTTCTATAGAGCTGATTTGAAGGACATCCAGAGGATAAGTCTGAGGAGAACCTTCTTCCCACCAGGCTATGTCACTGTGTCCAGAGAAATCTCTCCGGCCGTATCTGGGTAATAGGTTGGGCAGAAGTTTAACAGTTCTTGAGCACTTTCTAGATACCAGATATTGTATGTGATGCTTTACATACAGATTTTATTTTAGAGGGACATGAGAACCCAAGAGTTGGATCCTAATATCATACCTATTTTACAAATGAGGAAGCCAAGATTGAGGATTTAAATAACTTACCTAAATGTGCACATACCAGAGATGGATTTGGGATTTAACCCCAGGTCTATGGACTTTCCAAGTTCCTTCTTTTCTACTACAGAAGTGTTTCACTAGAGACATGAGGTTAGGTAGGTGTGGTGAGGCTAGTTATTAAATGAGTGGATGCTTCATAGAGACAAAAAAGCTATTAATATGTGCGAAAACAATAGAATAGGAATAAAACAGTGTCAGTAAAGCCCTCCGAATTCTAACAGAACTCATATTGAGAATAGATCTTATTCACACCTTTTTCACATGAAAACTGAGTAGTCTAGCTACACAGTTAGTTATGGGAATTATTTCATGTGAATTTAAGGAAAGGGGAGAAAAATACTTTCGTTTTGTATTTATGATGTTTTCACGAAAAGATTTTATTTGATAGAAGTTAAATTAATGGGATTAAGCATTCATGCTCTGAGATCTTTCAGACCTTCTGTAAGACAAACAATTATCAAATATGGTCCACTAGGGTCCAAGATCCTGTAAAGAGGGAGGATAAGTTTAGATCAATTTAAGATGCCTTGGGGACTGTTAGTAGTTCTCATAGGAATTAAAAATGTTATGTTCTAAAAAGAATATAGACCTTGTTTGCTTCCCAAAGATTTAAGACATTGGTTATTTGGTTGCTGAGTAATCTCACCAGCAACCAGTTGTTCAAGTAAGTTAATTACTAATGAAGGAAACTCTGGGAACCCTGAAAATAAGGTCCTTGGACCAAAACCCATGATCCATTTTTTTTTAATAAAAGGAGGGTGGATCTTATTAAAATCATTATTTAATCAGCCCTTATCACTCAGGATTTTCCTGACACATTGGGTCATCTTGGACCTTCTATAATGATTTTAAAGCATTTATCTTTACCCTGCTTTGATAAATTTAGGTACTTCCTCAAATGCCCCTTCTGCTTCATGACTAGATAATTGTCATGGCATCAATGGCTGTCTTTCATTTAATTTGGCTAGTGACATCTATTGTTAGGGAAGCAAATTCCTCTCAGCACAAGTGTTTCCTGGCACTTTAGAAGACATTCAGTTCTGTTCCAGTTGCAGACCTGAAGCACGGGGTTCTCAGCCCAACTGCACAGGGCGGTTGTCTGGTAACTTCTAAAATATACTCCAATTCAACTGGTCGCGGTGCGTTCTAGGCAATGGTACTTTTAGAAAGCTGCTCTGGTGATTGAAACACGCACGGTCATAGTTGAGAGTGACTGTCTGAGATTGTGTTGTCGTCTAAGAAGAAAACTCAGCTCATTATTAATTCTACAAGGTTTCCCTGAACTGGGAAGATGCTGGGCACAGACTTGACCTATGAGCCTTCGTGTAATCTTGACGTCTCTTTGTGAAAGGATATTGCCTATAAGAGCAAAGTGATGTGGTTTATGTATACAATGGAATATTACTCAGCTATTAGAAATGACAAATACCCACCATTTGCTTCAACGTGGATGGAACTGGAGGGTATTATGCTGAGTGAAGTAAGTCAGTCGGAGAAGGACAAACATTATATGTTCTCATTCATTTGGGGAATATAAATAATAGTGAAAGGGAAAATAAGGGAAGGGAGAAGAAATGTGTGGGAAATATCAGAAAGGGAGACAGAACATAAAGACTGCTAACTCTGGGAAACGAACTGGGGGTGGTGGAGGGGGAGGAGGGCGGGGGGTGGGAGTGAATGGGTGACGGGCACTGGGTGTTATTCTGTATGTTAGTAAATTGAACACCAATAAAAAAAAAAAAAAAAAGAGCAAAGTGTTGGAACCAGCTGAATGAAACGCCTGCCCAAAAGTGAGCCATTCAAGAACTCTGTATATGTATAAATGAATAATGTAAAGGGAACAAAATGTTTTATGAGATAAAACAAGAGTTATGTTATGTCCCAACAAAGTTAATACATATTCTTTTTAAAGACATTTTTGGGGGCAACATGCAAAAGCACACAGAAGCAAATGAAAGTCACACATAACACGAACCTAGCAACAGCAGGTGTCAATCTGGGGACTATCCATCTTAATGTCCCCATTTCTTCCCCTCTTCTTTATTGTGTTGAGGATGGTGATGATGGGTACACACGTGTAGACGTGCCGCACCACCTTACCTTTGTGATCCCAGTTCCCATCACTCACCTAAGCTGTTCCAACACCACCTCTGCGTTGTGTCCCTGCCACCCTGGGGCTGGTAGCAGCTTCCTGCTGTTGCCAATCCACACCTGTCTCACTTTCACAGCTATCCAACACCTTTGTAACGAATCCCCTGGCTCGGTTTTCTGAAATGTAACTTGACCGACACAAATACATTATGAGAAGGGTATTTCCGGGGCCAAAAGGGATGCATGTTTTCAAATAAAGTTTCTGTTACACAATGAGGAAGTGTTTTGCAGCCCGAATGTAAAAATTCAGGAGGGATCGCGTTTTCCTGGACCCTCCCTTCCTGGGATTTATCATTCTCTGTAATCTCTGTCACTTTTGAAGTGTTTCTGTCTTTAATTTGCATTTTTTTTTCCCTGTGTTAATCTTTTCTCGATTTGTGAGGCTGAACACACCAGGAGGGTAGGGCCCCTGCCCTTTCTGTTCCCAATGGCATTCTCAGCACTTGTCTCTGTGGCTTTCAAATGATAAACATTCATTATTATTAATTGAACAAAGGAAGAAAGGCATATGAATTTTCTATTCGGTTCTATTGTCAATTAGAACAAGGCTGCTCTATAATGTATTCTATTATTTAATAGGAAAATTCCCTCTTCATTTGTGTTTATTTTTTTCCCTCGTAATATTTTCTCCAATAGTCACATTCTGTAGTAATAGACTTTAGAAACATTTTTGTTAAGTTCTTCCCTTCACCCTCCCCGCACCAACATTATTTCCATTGGTACTTCGATTAGGTTAGTGTTAAAATTCTAAATTAAATTGGCAGAGATTGATATCTTTATTTTTTTAAGATTTTATTTATTTATCTGACAGAGAGAGCATGAGCAGGGGTGAGGGTGGTGGTAAGAAGGCCAGAGGGAGAGGGAGAAGCAGAAGCAGACTCCCCTCTGAGCAGGGAGCCAGATGCGGGGCTCGATTCCAGGACCCACCCCCGCATCATGACCTGAGCCAAAGGCAGACGCTTAACTGACCGAGCTACCCGGGCACTCTGAGAATTGACATCTTTGAAATAATTGATCTGTAAACCTCTCCTGCTTAGTCCTTGTTTGTGCTACCCTCCTGCCCCATACTCTACCCATTTCTACACCACTTTCTGTGAAGAGACTGTATGATTCAGGCAGCCTTATCCTCCGGCTTCTGGTTGGGTTTGGCCAAGGGGAAGAACTGACAAAAAAAAATGCAGGACAGTGAAGTATTTTCCCTTCCAACTCTAACTTGATTCAGTGTCAAGGCTTTAGTGGTTGGGTGTGGCCAGGGAAGTAGAAGTTTCAATTTAACCATTTTCCATATATAGGTCACTGTCTGCCCTGCATATTTTCCAACAATTTGAGTTACATCTGTCTTTAATGGTCAGTTTTAAAATAGTGGATATTTCTATTTTAAAATTTCCCAGGATCTAACTTTTGAAAGCTACTTTTTAAAATGCTGGTGGTTTTTTCCCCTTGGGATTGTATTTTATGTTGCTTATGTTTACATAGTTTCTGATTCTCTTTTTATTCTGGCCTTGTATTATACTGTGGACATTCTCAGTGTCATCACATCAATTCAAGACGATATACCAAATATAATCAGTTAGAAAATACAATAGAAGGGTATTCGATTAATTAAAACAAAATTATAAAACACATAGAATTTAATCTAAGATAAAGGATGCAATCTCTTATTTTAAAAACAGACCTTTACCAAAAAAAACAAAAAAAACAGAAACAAAAACAAAAAACAGACCTTTACCATGGGATGTAAAAGAAGCTTAAATAAGTGGACTAGAATCTCGTTAGTCGGGGTACCAGTAAGAAACATAAAGCAGAACCCAAGATAATCTAATCAAAGGACTAGTCAGAGTTGTGCACAGGGTTAAGGGAAGCAACAACAGACATTGAAGGACCCAGAGACTAGTGAAACTGAGAAGCCATTACCCTTTCTAGACCGGAATGGCAAACAGACAAGAATTGCTTTATCAGAGCCTGGTAAGAGATGGAGCTGAGGAAGACAGAGGTGGTCATGGAGGAGGGGAATTTCAGCCACTTCCAGAAACACGAATTGAATGGAGTTGGTAAAACTATCCAGGATGGCAGTTGACTTTTTGGAGGCTGAGATCACAACTCACAGCTGGGTATTGTCCCCATTGCCAAAGGTCAGAATCCTGACTACTCACTATGGCTATCTGGGAGGTAGGATGACATGTTTCATTAATCAACGCCATGGGATGGGTCAATAAGAGTGTAGCTAGAATGTTAGGCAACTCCGATCGCTTTCCATGTCAATGCATGTATAATTGGGCAAAATTTTAGGATCCTGAATATTTGTGATCTTGCGTTTTCAATCACAACCTATGACACAGATTCTTCCATAACTGAATTCACAGAAGTAGTATATAGAGTGGAAATAATGCAGGACTCGGACTTCATATGCCCCTTTCACAGTGGGTATGATAATATCCACCATTCATCCCTCAGAGAGGGATTGGGAGAGGACAATAGGCAGCATGTGTGCCACCGCTTTCTACAGTGCTATGCAAATGTTTTCTAAAGTGCTGTGCAAATGTGGGCAGTAATGACCACAGATGAATATTCAAACTACGATCCACTTGTATGTTGTCAATTGCTTTATGAATTGCTGGTGTGAATGCATTCCAGGAGATGATGTTTAGTATATCCATGCTTGAGTCACAAATTCTTTTGATGCCATAAAGGAATGCCATGCCTGACCTATCACCGGTAGAAGTACATGTGGTGGCATAATCAAAATTTTTTACTTTGCAACATGTTGCTAATAATTTGTTTTTCAAACTAAATCGATATGTAAAAAATGCAGCTAGATAGCCTCATATCTGATGACGGTGTTAATAACTCACCTCGAACGTATCTAGGGACGCCTGGGTGGCTAAGTCAGTTAAGCATTCGACTCTTGATTTCGGCTCAGGTCATAATTTCAGGGTTGTGAGATTGAGCCCCAAATCGGGCTCTGAGCTGGGTGTAGAGCCTGCTCAAGATTCTCTCTCTTTCTCTCTCCCTCTGCCCCTCCTCCTGCGCTCTCTCTCAAAAAAATAATAAAATAAAATAAAATAAAATAAAATAAAATAAAATAAAATAAAATAAAATAAATAAAATAAAATAAAATAAAATAAAATAAAATAAAATAAAACAAAACAAAACAATTACTTTATAAAATAAATAAATGTACCTAAATAGTAAGAGGAGTAACAAATGTCATGTCTTCCTGTCTGCATTAGCAAAATAAAGACCGCACTCAAGCACAATGGGCATAGATGCTGCAGAGACCCTGGATAAACACAGATACACACAGATATAAACTACATCTTAAATTGCCTAAATCAGCCACCATTCAACATAATGGCGATTGGCAAGGGGAACTGATGACAGAGTGTTTTCCCTCCCCAGTGCCACATTTTTTAAACTTACCTACAGTTAAAAAAGAAAAAAAAAATCCTAGGACTCAGGCTGGCGTCAACTACCTTTTCTTCATTTCACATTGAGGATTTCCACTTTAGATTACACAGGGCTTGACAAATTGGACTAATTGCGCTCCTCTCAAATGGACAATCAATAGTTGTCAACCATTCACCAAGCCTACACTAGCACCATCTATTTTGGCGAGGCTCAGATCAAAATGCCCAGCTTAAGAGCCTTCAATTCCACCTCAAGACTATTTGCTGTACTTAAGCTTTTCAAAATGTACAACATCCATCATGTGACAGGTTGACTGAGGTGGGTAATAAAAACATCCCAGAGGATGGGGAAGCTTTTCTCTGTTTTGAGCACAGTCACGAGCTCAGGAAAAGCTTTTAAGTCTCACCATGTCATTTTCATGACTTACAATTTGAGGTTTTCAACAGTCAAACACAGGCAAGCATATGTCTGGGGATGGAGCACACACAAGTCTGGCCAAAAGCATCTTTTGATTTGTCATAGCATCGCAATCATTCTTTTGTGCAGCTGACAAACTCTTCTCAAATAGAAACGCTGCATCTTTTAATTGAGTTGGCAGTGGAGACACTCAAATTCCTTTTGTCATCTAAATCACTCTGTTTAGCTAGAACCTTTATTGCTACTTCAGAACATCTGGTCCAATTAAAGGATAGCTGTGTCTCCCCTCATTTGAATGGCAGAGGAAGGTTAATTTTAACAGGCCCCATAGGCAAAAATCTGTTCTTTGCTGGATTTGAGATTGCTTCATGTTCTAAAGACAGCCTTAAGAACGGATGGAAAACTATAGGGATTTGGATGATCCTTGCAGCTTATATACGCATGCAACTGCAAGGAGACTTACACCAAGACACGTGGTCAACATCCAGCAAACCATCGTGAGCTGTTAGACAAGTTGGGCTGTGAGTAAACAGAGGTTATGTGGGGTTGGAATACTCATTGGGAACATACATCCCCAAAGAAGGCCAGAAACATCCATCAGACCATAGAATGAAGACGAGAAAAATGAAGGGGAAGAGGAGTTTGCAGGGACAGGGAGATGTGACCAGCGCAGCTCATGGTAAGCCAGAGCACCAAGCGCACAGTTGAAGATAGACCCTCAGAAACAGGGGCAGCCCTGGTGGTGCAGCGGTTTAGTGTTATTTTAAAAACAGACCTTCAGTTCTGCAGTTCGGGGTGTGATCCTGGAGACCCGGGATCGAGTCTTGCGTCGGGCTCCCTGCATGGACCCTGCTTCTCCCTCTGCCTGTGTCTCTCCCTCTCTCTCTATCGCTCATGAATTAAAAAACAAAAACAAAAACAAAAAACAAAACAAAAAAAGACCCTCAGAAACAGATTCTTCCCTGTGAATCCTGCCAGATTCGGAGGAAGTCTGGCAACTGGGGGACTTGGAGAAATGTCTTCAGGCACAGACCCCTGTAGCTGCAGTATTAACTGCACATTGACCGCCGTTGACTGGAATTTGGGGGTCCTGGGGCAGGTATGTCACATTTCATGTGAATGTTGAGATTTGTCACACGCTATTTCCTGTCAAATAAGCATCAGTTCTGATAAGCCTGTGCAAAGGAAGTCAACAAAAAAGCTGGCAACAATTCCTGAGCCACATTTTGGGTATTGGGAAGGCATATGTGATAGAGAAGACAGTGTTCCATGAAAACCAGTTGCAGGGGTACATACGAAAGAGTACAATAACCTCGATGCTATGTATGTATATGTTGACAACTCCTAACCAGGTCACGGTAACTATACCCCCAAGATGAGTGTCCTCAGTACCAACACTGTTCTAATTGCTCTATGGTCAAGAGCTGAGAGCGTCGTGTAAGAACGCCTCTTAAACCACGTAGCGACTTAAAGCTTTGAAAGTACCTCCCAGTTATGATCTCATGCAGGCCTCCCAAAAACTGCTGATGTGTGCTCTGGAGAAATCATTATTCCCATTTCACAGCTAAAGCAACTGAGCCTCAGAGAATTTAAACATGTTACCAGAGTTTACCCAGATAGTTAATGGGGGAGTGAGGCATTGACACCACCGTAATTGCAGAGAACACAGCATTGCAAGCCAACACTTGAGCACCACTGGGGCCTCAGGAAATGCCGCCATGGGTGCCAGCACCCCTAATTTCACGTTCTTCAAGTCCTACCTCTTGTCCACCCGTTGCCATTCTCAGAGCACATCAGCTATGTTGTTTTCTCCTAAATTGCTTTGATTCAGCATCGTGGTTCAGTATTAGATTTACGTCTCTCAAAAAGGTCACCTGGATTTGAACTAGTTACCCTGGCTCTGACAATGGCCTTGGCATTTGCTTGTCAGCCACGCATAAAACTATCATGGGTAAGAGGCAACTGCTCCTGTTCCACAAAACTTCTCCCATTAATTGGCAGGGCAAGATGATTGGGCTGGAAGCTTCGTGTTTATTATAAACCATTCAGCATTCAATTCTTTTTCTTTTGGGTTTTATTGATTTGATAAAACATCTCTTTTGGAAAAAAAATGTGGGGTGTTATTTTTGGCTGTTCACTCATAAATGGAGGCAAACAATGGCAGGATGACTTTGGAATATGATTTCTTATGGGTAGCACACAATCTTTACTGCCAAAAACCCAAAACGAGCCCTTTCAATTTTGTACGTGCTGCCAGCCTCCAAAATTCCTCTGATATTAGAAATACTAATCTCAGTTATGTGTTTCTATCGATGACTTTGGGACTCCTTTCATACCTCTGAAATATAAAGCTCTTGACTTCAACTGCAAAATTTGTCTTTAGTTTCACTCTTTGGATCCCATGAGATAGGGTTCTGAGCAAGGTTATTTAAAAACAAAATAAACTTTAGAGGGAACCAGCTGACTCCTAGGTAGGTATGTTTTGGAGAAGGGATTGTAGGGAATATTGGAATTTTTTTAAAAGATTTTATTTATTTATTCATGAGAGACACAGAGAGAGGCAGAAGGAGAAGCAGGCTCCATGCAGGGAACCCAATGTGGGACTTGATCCCTGGTCTCCAGGATGGCGCCCTGGGCTGAAGGCGGCGCTAACCCACTGAGCCACCAGGGCTGCCCAGGAATATTGGAATTATAGAGATGAGTCCGTCATCCACCTCGCTGTAAGAGGGGAGTTATCTTTCAGCTCGATGGTGAAGTTAAAAGTAACTCATCAAAAGTGTCTTGAGGACATTGTATGAATAAAGGACTAGCAGACCCAACACGGATCTCATCCTCACACAACTGAGAGCCTCAGAGCTCATATGATCACATAGGAAAGAAAGGTCTACGTTTTCAAAATAATAAATAATTATTTCAAAATTATAGATAATATTTATTTCATTAAATAATCGATTTAATGTTATTTTAAGCAGCGGGTCAGTAACTCCTTCAAACCTGAGGGATGTAGGCGCTGCCTAAGATGGCGCCTGGTAGCCAGCGTGAGGCCTAAAAGTAACACGGAGAAACCAAAAGAAGAGACAGAGAAGGGGAGAGGAAACCAGCGGGGATGAGGGAAGAAGAGGGAAGGGAGAGAAAAGGACACTCAAGGGTGCAGATTAGAAGCAAAAGGGAGCATTCTGGAACATGTTCTCAACTGCCTGCAGGAGTCACTTCCTCAAAGTCCTTCAAGCCTTTGCAGGAATGTCGCCTTGTCATTGAAGCCTGCCAGCATGCCAGCTCCCCCGCTCCCCCACCACTGTTCAAGCCAGGATACCTGGGCTCTCTCCAAACTTGGCATCCCTGTCACTCTCACCCCCTTGCTCCTTGTTTGTTGTCCACAACGCTTATGGCTTTCTCACAGACGGCATGTTCTCCTCATTCTTTACATTCCCCCCCCCGCCCTTCTTTCTTTTTATTTTTTATTTATTTTATTTTTAATTTTTTTTCCTTCTTTCTTTTTAAAGATTTTATTTGTTCATTCATGAGAGACACACAGAGAGAGGCAGAGCCAGAGCCAGAGGGAGAAGCAGGCCCCATGCAGGGAGACCAATGAGGGACTCGATCCCAGGACCCCAGGGTAACGACCTGAGCTGAAGGCAGACACTCAACCACTGAGCCACCCAGGTGCCCCTTTATGTTTACTTTCTGTGACACGGGTCTCCCCACTAGAATGAGGGTGAGGATTTCTGTCTGTTTTTTTTTTTTTTTTACTGTATATATTCCAGGTGCGTAGAACAAGGTCAGGCCGGAAGTGGCTACTCCATGAATTACCTGTTGCACATGTGAATGATTTCAAGAACATCAATATATGGCTCTAAGTGTAAATTGAAGAAAAAGCATTTGCCAACACACACGTGGGCTTTCCCCTGTACATGCTCACACAGAACCGCCAGAGAGGAAATAAGGTAGTGACAAGCTTGCTCTGACATCTGGAATCGCTGACAAAGGGATACGTTAAGAAGCAGACTCCCCGGCTTGCATCACACCCTGGAATTCAATACCAGGAACACTCATTTTCTTCGAATAGCACACAAAACTCTTAGCAAAGTATGACCTTGCCTTGATTTACACAGCAGTTGCGTTCCTGGAAGTTGCAGCATTTATTACATCCACGCAAAAGTGCTCAGTGTCCACGTGCAAAATGGAATTAGCTTGTAGATTCAGATGAGGAGATAATACAGGTGCAGTGGGATATTTGAAGCCAATAGTTTCTGGGGCGCCTGGGTGGCTCAGTGGTTGAGCGCCTGCCTTTGGCTCAGGGCGTGATCCCAGGGTCCTGGGATCGAGTTCCGCATGGGGCTCCCCATGAGGGGCCTGCTTCTCCTGCCTGTGTCTCTCTGTCTCTCATGAATAAATAAATAAAATCCTTAAAAAGAAAAAAAGAAAAGTCAATATTTTCTTGTGGTTCCTGTCCACTAAAAGGCGAGTAGCACACCCTGCCAGCAGTGAGGAAACCAGAAAGACAACAACCGAGTTGTCAAATTTTTTTTAAAAATATTTTATTTATTTATTGACGAGAGACACAGAGAGAGAGGCAGAGACACAGGCCGAGGGAGAAGCAGGCTCCATGCAGAAGCCTGATGTGGGACTCGATCCTGGGACTCCAGGATCACACCCTGGGCTGAAGGCAGGTGCTAAACTGCTGAGCCACCCAGGGATCCCCACCAAGTCGTCAAATGTGCCGGAGCCCACCCTATGGGACATTACTCTTCCTTCATTGAGAGCCACTGACCTAAACCCTCCCCAGCAGAGTTCACTCCCAGAAACACAGTAAACAGTCCTTGACACTTCGGCAGAAGATACACAGAGTTGAGCACTTTGCCAGTCTGACCTGCCTTCAAAACAGCATAATGACAGCTGTGATTGCAAAACCAGTGCCTGCTCAAAAACATGTAATAAGCAACATTTTCATGAATTTAATCAATGTAGATAAGCAATCATAGGAATTTTGTTCCCAGTTTTACTTTTTTTTTTTTGCTTCCAAACACTATTTCTCCTGATCTGAATTAACCAGAAGAGTATCCTAAGCGACAACCTCACTTTATAAATAATTTGATTATTTAAAATCAGAGCCATCATTATAAATGCCCAGAAAAGGGTAATTTTTCTGAGGTAACGATTATATAGCAAGCCTGATATATTACACTCCCTATCTAAGAAAACAAAGAAAGAAAAATGTATACATATACACATCTCATCATGGGTAGAAATTCACTAAATGGTTTTTTTTTGCATACAGTGAAAAAATTATGAGTTCTGAGCATTAGCATTGCAAATACATGTGCATTGTTTCCAATTTAGTTCTGAGGAGAACTACTTTGTCTGATGGACGCACTCCTCTCCACCTTCTCCTCCTGTCCCTGAAGAAAATTTCAAATTTGTTCTGCATTATCATTACCTAATGATGATCCGCTTCCCTCCCATTCTTGAGTTTTAAACCGCAGATTTCAGTGACACACAACATTGAGACATGAGCAATAAATCTGCAGTTATGAACAGCTTGCTTTTATGGAAATATGTCAAACTGAATATATTACAATGATAACTTTCACATCAGCTTGTCACAGCTTACTTTTTTTCATTTTCGGTGCTGACAAATACGCATTTAAATAAAATATCCCATGTGATATTTAATGTATTTTTATAAATATCGTAACTTCTACCGACAAGTTAAACTAAGCATTGCAGTGACCTCATAGACAAGAGTTATGCATTTTCCCTGTCTCTCTCTATTTTTTCTAATAGTGTTGAGCCCTGGGCACTGAACGAAGGATCAGTTGACTGGTCCCAGCGTCTCCAAGGGACTCCGTTCCCTCATCTATAAAACAGGTATCACTGGATGATCTCCAACATGTTCTACCTATTAGACTTCGAAATATCTATTAGTGACCTGTTCCAGAAGCCAGGGCATTTCAGGAAGTCAGTCTTTAGCTTAGAGTCCTCTTATTTGCAAGGACAAAAAAAAAAAAAAAAAAAAAAAAAAGCCCAAATCTAAATATTAGTGGAATATTCCTTAGGGCTGAAAAATGTGTGGAATTACAATGCGTTTGATTGTTAGGTCAGAATAGATTTGGATTCTGTATGTCCATCTCCTTTATTCACCACCTCCTTGCCAGTTTCTCTGCCTCACTCTTCAGCAGCTGTTCTGCTTCAATACTGAGCTCTGCCCCTCGCAGGTCACAACGGATTGACCTTGCTTCGATTTCAGCATTTTTTTTTTCTTGGCAATTTCCAACATCTTTTTTTTTTTTTTTTTTAACCCAGCTGTAGGACAGAAGACTTGCAGAGTCATGGTGTTTGCAGATTTCTAATCCTCTGCTTTAGCCAGGGCCTAAGTCACACTTTAGGGATGACTTCTTTAGGGATTAGTTGATAGTGACGTTTAATGTTTTCTCAAAATGGATAGGTAATGATCACAGGTTGCAAAGACGACTTAAAAGACCAAGGGCAGTGAATTTGGGTATACAAATGCCTTTATTCTCCTCCCCCCATTAATCCATCCTCCTAATTGAGCAGGGGATAAGGTTCTATCTCCACCCTTATTTCTCCAAGTATGGTCTTTGGGTGAACCATGCTGGTATGGCCTGGAAGATTATGAAAAATGCAGGATTGCAGGTTCCATCTCAGTTCTACTGAATCAAAATCTGCATTTTAGCCAGCTCTCAGGTGATTGGTATGTACATTAAAGTTTAAGAGCCTGAGGCCTATGGGGCACCTGGGTTGCTCAGTTGGTTAAGCATCTGCCTTTGGCTTAGGTCATAATCTCAGGGTCCTGAGATGGAGCCCCATGTCAGGCTCCCTGCTCACCGGGGAGCCTGCTTCCTCCTTTCCCTCTGTGGCTCCCTCCTGCTTGTGCTCTCTCTTTCAAATAAATTAATAAAATATTTTTAAAAAGAAGCTGAGGTCTAAAACAGGAATCTGACTAAAGCCCTTCAAAGACCAGTTGCTTTGAATGACATCCCAAACCTCTCCAATCCCCCTCTTTCCACCACAAGGCCACCCATGACCCCAGAGCAGGAACTTTCTCCTCCGATTTTCATTTCTTCACCCCGTCCCTTCATTTATTATAGGCTAAGCACATGCCTGGGCACATGAAGAATGCTCAGCAGCATCTTGTTTGATTGAACTGAGAACCCAATGGGGCAGCTGTAAGGTAAATGCATCTCCAAGTCTATTTGGATGGCATCTCTGACATGATAAACTTCCTACTGCTTCTTCAATTGGCACCCAGTAGGATAGGCACATGTTTCTTTTCACTTCTTTCCTTCCTGTGAAAATCAATAAATGGTGTGTGATATCTTTCCTAGAGAATAAATTAATTGAATATTGTTGCAGACTTTATTATGAAGTTAATACTTCAGTATTCCTCCCCCAAAGTAACATTAGCATGAACTAGGGTATCTATGGGAGACATCAAATTTTACTCAAAGAAAAGAGAAATCTAGGCTATTCTTGCTTGATCAAATAAGACAATATATACTCAATATATTCTCAGCTTTGTGGATTGAGCAATTGATTTTTTTCAAGATTTTATTTATTTACTTGAGAGAGAGGGAGAGAATGACCAAGGGGAGGGGCAGAGGGAGAGGGAGAAGCAGACTCCCCACTGAGCAGAGCGCCTGACTTGGGGCTCGATCTCAGGACCCCAGGATCATAACCTGAGCCGAAGGTAGATGCTAAACCTACTGAGCCACCCAGGTGCCCCTCAAGCAATTGATTTTATATATTGCAATACTTTTTTGCCTAAGACTTCATTGTATTATTGGCAAGTTATGATTCCAATCTTTGTCATTCAGTGATAAACCTCATTAAATGGTGGTAGATAGTATTTAATGTTTCCAATGATGCATCCTTACCTTTTGCCACATGACTTGCGGTGTCCACCTGCGGTAGGAGTATGCTTTCCTGTCCCACTGTCACCAGACTTGGTCATAAGACTTGCTCGCTTTGACCAGTGAAATGTGAGCCAAGGTGCTACATGCTACTTCAGAGCAGAAGCTCTAACAGGCATCTGGAACTTTTGCCAGGTCTCTTGCTTTTTCCTTAGACAAGAGAATGGCATGTCTCAGATGGTGTTTGCTCCTTGCAGCGTGATCCTGGAATGGAGAAACATGTGAAACAGTTAGCTTGATCCATACCCAACATGCAAAGAGAGGGAGAAAGAACTCCTTTTTTTTTTTTTTTAAGTCTGTAAGATTTGAAGGTATTGATTTCCTAAGCAGGAAAGTAGAGAAAGCTAACACAACTTATTTTATAATCGCCATCCAATTTTATTCAATATGATGAATTTTTGATTGTGGCAGATAGTATGAAACGGCCACCTAGAATCACTTGGTCTTTACACCTTGGCATAATGCCTTCCCCGCGAGTGTGCCCAGGACTTGTTATTTGCATCTAAGCAACCGAATATGGAAAATGTGATGAAGCGTCCCTCCCACGATTATGTTATACTGTATAAGATTTGCCATAGAGACTCCCTTTGCTGGTTGGCTGTAGTAGGCGACCAATCTGAGGAAACCCATGTATCCAAGAATGGTGGGTGACTTCTAGAAATGGCAAGCAGCCTCGAGTAGCTGAAGGTGGTCTCTAACTGTTAAGGAGCCTCCAGCCAACAGTCCATAACAAGCCAGGGCACTCAGTACTACAGATGGAAGGAAATCAGTTCTTCACCCAATGTAGGCATAGAATCTGAACCTCCCAATAAGAATGCTGCTGATCAGGGACACCTGGTGGCTCAGCGGTTGAGCATCTGCCTTTGGTTCAGGGTGTGACCCCGGAGTCCTGGGATCAAGTCCCACATCGGGCTCCCTGCAGGGAGCCTGCTTCTCCCTCTGCCTGTGTCTCTGCCCCTCTCTCTCTCTCATGAATAAATAAATAATCTTAAAAAAAAAAAGAATGCTGTTGATCTGACACCTTGATTGCAACCTTGTGAGATGCCCAAGCAGAAGAGCTAGCTAGCTAAGGCGCACCTGGACTCCTTGACCCTTAAAAATGGTGATATCATTAATGCATTTATTTAAGCCACTGATTTGGTGGCAATTTGTTATACAGCCATAGGAAATTAATGCACTAAATACAGAAGCAGTATTTGTTGAAAATTGGGAAAGGTTTAAGTAAGAAAATAACAATTCTGCTATTCTTTTTTTAAATTTTTTTTCAATTCTGCTATTCTAAAAATACTTATTATTTTTATCATTTTAGTACAACTTCTCTAAGTCTTTCTTACACATGCTCTATATCTATTCTAGTCTATCTTACAAAGTGCATTTGCAAGTTCGCATCCTATTTTTCTCACTGATGATCATAGAATAAGCTTTCTAACCCTAGGAGGCGAGTTCCCTGAGAGTGGGCACTGGAGTAGTGCCTGACACATCATAGCACCTAAATGCAAAGTTGTTGGGGCACCTGAATGGTTCAGTTGGTTAAGCATCTGCCTTCGGCTCACGTCATGATCCCCGGACCCTGGGATGGAAGTCCGGCTTCCTGCTCAGCCAGAAGCCTGCTTCTCCCTCTCCCTCTGCCTACCACTCCCCCTGCTTGTGCTCTCTCCCTCTCTCTCTGTGTCGAATAAATAAATACAATCTTTTTAAAAAATGAATGCATATTTGTTGAATAAATGGATAAATGAATTGATGTTTAACATCTGTAATAGTTCTTCATAAACTTTCTTCTAGTGGTGGCATAAAATCCCATAAATAGAGTGATTATAATCTAACCTAATGTTCCTCTGTTTTAGATTTGTAGTTGACACTGACATACATGTATTTTAAAATTAGTCCATTATGCATACCTTCTTCTAACCCAAACATGCCTTTGTCCTTTCTCCCTGCATTCCACCCAAAACAGGAGCATGCCACGCATAACCGGAAGGAGGAAAATGCAATGCTGAGACAGCATCCCCCACTGCTAATATATAAAAATAATAGACTGTCCCAGCTGGGGACACCTGAAAGTGAAGGTCACACAGCCAGTGAGCAGAGGAGTTCAGGTCCTTATTATTTTCCATCTAGACTATTTCAAAAGGTTCATAACGTGACTCTTGTTTCTTTTATACAATCCTGGCCTTATTGTTAGATTAATCTTCCTATTATACAGATGGACTCATGCCTATCTCTTTCCTGTAAAATCCGATGATGGATTCCCAGGGCCTATAACATAATGGCCAAACTCCTAAGAAGTCATATAGGGCCCTCCCCAGTATCACCTCATCTATACTTTCAGCATTGTTTTCCTAAGTTTGTTTTCCATTGTTTTTCCTTCCATATTTATTTACAATTTGCCAGTCTACCACTCTTGCATGTACAATATGTTAATGAATTCTTGTACTCTATACCCCTGTTATTGTTTCTTTGACCTGAGCTGTCTTTGCCATCAATCTCTATCAAAATGATCAATATCCTTCAAAACCAAGAATGTAATGCCACCTCCTGACATTTTCCCTGAAAATTCTAAGTCAGAATGAAGAATTCCCACTTCTGTAATTCCATCCTGCCTCTGTTTACAAGACAGATGATGAGGTCTTCCATTAGATGGATTTCTCCATGAAAGCAAACACTCGATTAAACAACGCAGAAAAAAACCCTACTTTCATGAAGCTGCCATTCCAGGAAGGGAAGAAAGACACAAACAACTAAACAAATAGTTCTGTGAAACATTCTGAGAAGATAAACAAAAGCTAGGTAAAGGGATAACGAGTACCTGGCATATGTGTGTGCATGTGTACATCTGTATCCATGTGCTATTTTATAGAGTGATCAAGGTAGGCATCTCTAATAATATGACTCTTGAGCAGAAACAAAAGGAATTAAGGGGGTGAGCCATGTGAATATCTAGAAGAACTTTCTTGATTTTTGAGTCTAGAGGTGAAATGATCTGACTGGTGTTATTACAGGATTATTTGGGCTATTTTGTTGAGAATAGATGATGGTAGAAGGTCAAGGGCAGAAGCAGGGGACCCATTACAGAAATCTGGGTAAGAGGTCATGGTTATTCACAGTAGGGAGGTAGTGGCATAAGTGTTAGGAAGTGGTTTCTGAATACCTTTTGAAGGTAGACACACTCAACTATAGACTACCTGCTGGGATGTTAACTCCGTGAGAGCTGAGAAATTCATCCTTTTTCATAGGGCCCTATCTCCAGTCAGTAAAACAATGCCTGGCACTTAGTAAATACTCAATAAATATATGTTCATTGGATGAGGAGCCTAAATGATATCCTCGTAGATTAAATATGAATTGTGTGTGAATGTGAAGAGTAGACTAGAACTCCTGTTATTAATGAGAGAAAGCTGCCATTTACAGAAACTGAAGTTATTGTATGCCTTGGTGGGGAGGTGTTGGAAATTAGGATTTCTGCCTTATACATGTTCAGTCTGAAGTGCCTGTTAGAAATTAAAATGGAGTATCAAGTAGACAGATATGTTTTAGGGGAGAGGTCTGTACTGAAGGTGCATATCAAAGACTTGTTCGCAGCATACAGATGACATTTAAGACAGGAAATTGGATTAGTTCATGTAGGGATTGAATACAAATTTAAAAAAAAGAAAGAGATTTGAGGACTGAGCTCTGGCTTCCCAATATCAAGAGGTTGGGGAGAAGAGAATCCAGAAATGGTGACAGAAGGTGCAGGCAGTGAGGTAGGAAGGGAACCATGAGAGGGGTCCTGAGAACCAAATAAAGAAATTATAAGAATGAAGAGAAAAAAAAAAAAAAGAATGAAGAGAAAGTGGGATGAAGCAGAGAAATGGGGATAAACATACTAAGATTTATTTTTTTTAATTTTTATTATTATTATTTTATTTGAGAGAGAATAGGGGGCAGAAGGAAAGGGGAGAGAGAGAGAGAGAGAGAGAGAGAGAGAGAGAGAGACTCTTAAGCAAACTCTGCTTAGCGCAGAGCCCAATGTGAGATAATAGCCCTGAGATCATGACCTGAGCCAAGAGTTGGATGCTTAATCAACTGAGCCACTCAGACACCCCTAAGATTTATTTTATAGGTTTACTGTAAGGCTCCAATTTGAAAATGCTTGGTTAAATCTGAAGTATTAATTAGTAATATCTTCTTTTATTTTTAATTATATGGAGCAATTCTCAAAATCAATCTACGTGGATATCAAACGTTTTACTGATAATTAGACATCATGCTGTTATTTCCAAATTAGCTCAAAATAAAGTTCGCTTGGTCCTTTACTTATCAAACTATTGTGGTTTTCTGTATAAATATTTGCCTCCTCAACCAGACTGTGTCTCCTTCCAAGGAGGAACTATTTGATTCATGTACATTCCTACAGCCTTGTACAAGACTAGGGAGAAAATAAATCTGCAAAAATGACGTATTGGATAAATAACTGAATGATGAAAAGAATATTAATATGAATATAAAAGAACTGTAAGAGAATAAAGGTTTGGTAGGCGCTTTACTATTTTTTCTGAGTTATAAAGTAAGCTGCTTTCCTGTGTTGGTTGGACATGCCTGTTGGCATCTTAGACAGCCTGCCAATACAACCAAGTTAGGCTTGCGAGGTTTCTATTTGTAATAATCTCAGATGCACATGCAATCAATAGTGCCACCCCAAATCAATGAATCCTGCCACAACAAAAATTACTCTGCCCTTTCCTTGTATAACACAAGGCAAGTTCAAATAACCTTTAAGGAAATATGCTATTACATCAAGAAATAATGTCAAACTTCTCCCCGAAACAAACATAATACAGTTGCCACTGCCATCACCACCTGCCTCTCTTCAAGGGCGTAAACACTAGGAGCAGAATATAGCCTGTGATTAGGATCCTATTGCTACAGTGACTTCTGCTGTTCCCCACATCTCTTACATATGGAATCTATTCACTGGCGCTAAAAGAAATAGAACCCAATAAACCACCGAAGCATACGTTTCACGAGAAAGCGAGAACTCGGTGGACAGTAATTATCAGGAATAATTTGAGACACTTTTATTGCTTTTATATTAAATGACGGATACCAACCGAAGCATCCTTAACCTCTCTCTTGGCTCACTGCTCAATGGTAAATAGCTGCTTCATCTGCCGTAAATGCCTATAAATTAATTTAGCCCTTATCCTACTGGGCAAATTCCATATTCTTTGTCTGGGAGTGCAAGGAAAGCAGCTAGTTCCTTTCCAACTGAGAGAGAAAAACTGATCATTGTACTGTAGGTGTCATTTTCAGAAAGACTCGGAACCCTAACCACTTGTCCCTCGTTGGCCGATTGAGCCTCAGTGATCTACCCTAGGGGGGAGAAACAGCAGCAGAAAATCCATATTTTCTCTTAAGCTTTGGAAATGCTCTCTGTGATCGTGGCAGCAGATATCACTTCACAATTCTGTTTTGTTTATGCTCCTTTTCAAATGTCTTTGTGTCTCCTGAGTGTGCCAGCTGGGAAGGCCAATGGACTCAATTGCAGAAAGGATTGAAAAGGAGCCCAATTTGCCTCCAGAAAGAGGGGAAGGGGGGAGTGTTTAGGAGGAAACTCGAAGAAAAATGGCCTGGGAGTCTATAATTGGTGAACTGGGGGGATGGCAATGCCGATGTGCCAGGGCAGATTATTATATTATCTCATTGAACACACTCTGACTCTGTTACCCAATAACAGAGGCTCGGAAAAGTTCACTGACTTGAATAATGCCACATGACTTGAAAGTGACTGAGCATAGATTCCAGCCTAGGTCTGATCAATTCCCAAACACCAGGATATATGCTGAATCCACAATTACTGCATCACTAGAAGAAATATTTGTCAAGGAAGCGGGTCTTTGTGTAACAAAAGGGCCCTCCTGGTTCTTCTGGTCCAAAGTCACAAAAAGTAACATTGATGACCAACCGAGAAAGCATCCTAATTCTCTAATAGCCTTGCAGACTTTATAGAAGCCAATGATCTCTAATTCAGCAAACAATTTATCTGTGTCCTGTGCCTCAAATAAGTAAATCAGGCTTGTGCATCTGAAATAAAAAAAAGATGAAATTCATTAATAATATCATTATCAATCATAATATTTTTCTGATGCTTTTATTTTTATTAAGACTGAAAACACATCTTGGCCCATTTCAAGCTATAGTTATTTTCTGAAAGTATCTCATTGATGGACAGCAGTTCTCCTTGTTTCAAAGTCTGTTTGATTTTGAACTTGAAGAGAACAGTAAGAGACAATTCACTTCCAGAGAATGTTCTGTTCCAACTAATTCCAAGCATAATTTTAGCAAAGCAATAAAATCATATGAGTTTTTTCCAGCCTCAAGTACAATTAGAGGCACTATTTTAAAAAGGCTTTAATTCTTCTTTGGAAAATACTGGCTCCAATTTTTTTTTTTTTCTGAATCAACAAACAAAGCTTTGCAATTGTTACTTGTTCAAAGTGTAGTAATATAAATAGCAACACTGCTTTGGTTAAATGTTTCCTAATCATCTTGCTTTGTGCAATTAAAAAAAAGAACACACATACTTACACCCTCACCCATTACAATAATTTAATCTGTTGTGAAAAAGGTGTATCAGTTTAGAGACAAAACACCTATTTCTTTAAAAAAAATAAATGAGAATAAAGATAACTGAAGGAAGAAGAAGAAAGGGCTTTAGCGAAGGCCCTGATCAACCTGGAAGAGTTAGAAAATCTGGTAGGTATGCAGCTATGGATATGGAGGAGAAAGAGGTAATTTAAAACTAGTCTCAGACTTCTTTTACTTGAAGAAAGCACAATCCTGGTTTGAAAACAAACGTGATATTTGGCCCAAAAGAAACTATGTAAGAACCGAAAGGCAGAGATATCATTTGTCCATGGGAGGTGGAAAGAATTGAGGACATTGAAACTTCGGAGTTGGTAAACAGTCACAATACATTCAATATTCGAAATGCAATGATTAGAATTGAGCAATTCAATAAACAGCTTACAACTTTATGCGATCCAGTGGAGTGCCGAGAAACACAAATCTCTCACAAAAAAAGCCTCAATATGTAGCATTTACTGATTTCCATGGTGAGAATACTCCCACCCACGGCCTACTTCAAGCTACTGACATGATACCATTGAAAACAGAGTTGGAGAAAGATGCACACACAGTTGTCTCCCCTTATTCACGGGGAGATTGGTTCCAAGACTCCCCTCACCCCCAGTGGATGCCTGAGACGGCACATAGGGCTGAGCCCTATATAGACTATGGTTTTTCCTATACATATATACCTATGATAAAGTTTAATTTATAAATTAGGCACAGGGAGAGATGAACAACAGTAACTAATAATAAAATAGAGTGATTAAAACAGCTTACTGTAATAAAAGTTACAAATATCTTATTGTTCTGTACTCATACCTTCTCGTGATGATGTGAGATGATGAAATGCCAATGGGATGAGATGCAGTGATGTGAACGATGTAGGCGTTGGGACGCAGCGTCAGGCCACTGTTGGCCTTCTGATGCATGAGGAAACAGAGAGGGAGGAAAGCAAAACTGTGGGTAAGGGGGAAACACTGTAGTCAACTTTCCATAACTCCTAAGAGCCAACACCAGCACACCCTTATATTACACCCGTGTAACACTCACTTTCTCCCTATCTGGAATAAATAAATAAAATCTTTTTTAAAAGAGAGATTTACCCAGCCATTGTACGTACCAGTAGTCAACACTCTCTATATTGTTGAGTTTTCTATATTGTGGAGTATTATTTCATTATTTGAATACACAACAATTTGTTCATCCCTTTTCCTGTTGATAGACATTTGTGGGTTTTTTCTAAACTTTGTTTTCAATTTTGGAATATTATGAATAAAGCTTCGATAAATCACACTTATAAAAGTCTCCTTGTGGACAGATATCTTCATGAAGAATTCCAGGATCATGTATAAAAGCGCACGTTTAACTTTATAAGAAAATACCAGTTTCCCAAGCGACATTCTGCATTCCCACCAGCAATGTATGAAACATGTGGATGCTTCACATCCTTGCCAACATTCAGAGTTGTCAGTCTTTTTTAATTTTAGCCATTCTAGTGGGTGTGAAGTGGTATCTCATTACATTTTGAATTTGCATTCCCTGATGACTAATGATGTTGAGCAACTTTTCATGAACTTATTGCCAATTTATATATCATTTTTAGTGAAGTGTGTCTTCAAATATTCTTTTTTCAATATGGAGTTGTGTGGCTTTTCTTATTTACTTGAAGAATACTTTATATATTATAGTTGTGAATACTTTATTAGTTATATATATTAAAAACGTCTCCTCCCACTCTGCAGGTTAACTTTTCTTTTTTATAATTATGACTTTTGATAAACAGAAGTCTCTTAATTTAATGGAGTTCATTTTATTATTACTTTTTCTTTTTATGGAAAGTGTTGATGTATTCTAGAAATCTTTGCCTAACTCAGGAAGATGTTTCCCTACATACTTTGCCACAAACTGTAGTTTTAGTTTTTATAATTAAGTCCATGATTAACCTCTAATTAATTGTTGTCTAAGATGAAATGTAAAGTTTCAAGGTCCTCCCACCCACACGCATGAATATCTAGTTTCTCTGGCACCATCTGCTGAAAAACTTTACTTTTCTAACCAAAGTGCCTACAAAATTTTGACAAAATGAATTCACCCTATGTATAAGACTATCTTTTTATACCCTATTCTGTCCTTTAGTCTTGTTTTATATCCTTAGGACAATGCCATCCTGTCTTAATTACTGTGGCTTTATGGTAAGTATGGAAATCAGGACTGTGAATTTTCAAACTTTCTTCTGAAAATTGTTCTCATTACTCTAGGTCCATTGTATTTCTACATACATTTAAAAAATCATTTTTCTAATTTGAACCAAAATCTTGCTGGGCTTCTGATTAAGATGGTGAGAGATATACAGATCGATGTGAAAATACCTGGCATCTTAACAATATTGAAACTTCTAAATCTTGAACGGTGTTTGAATCTCCCTTTATTTGATTCTTCTCTTTCTCAGCAATGGTTCGTAGTTTTCAAGCTAGGGTCTTTGATGCATTCTACTAGGTGAGTCCTAAATACATTATCTTTTCTCATTTGGTACTATTGTAATTGCTAGTTGTTGTTTTTCAACTGTTTTCTGCAAAAATAAAAAATATGAATGTTTGTGCATTGAACTCATATCCTGCAAATGTAATATATTCCACTATCCATTTTAATTTTTTGTAGATTTCATAGGATTTTAATGCAATCAATAATTTAATCTATGAACAGAGACGATTTTATTTCTTTCTTTTCAATCTGAACTCCTGAACATTCTGTTTCTTGTTATATTGCACTGAATGGAATATCCAGGAAAATGTTGAATAATGGTGAGAGTAGACATGTTTGTCGTGTCCTTGATATCAAGAGGAAAGCATTAAACATTAGCCATTAAGTATGAAGTTAGCGCTAGAATTTCTGTAAGTGCCTTTTATCAGGAAAAAGAAGTCCCCTTATGTTCATAATTTGTTGAGTTTTTATTGCAGATTGTTGTTGAATTTTTTCAAATATTTTTTCTCTATCTTTTGAGATAATATTATTTGTCTCCTTTGTTCTGTTAATGTGGGCAACTACAATGATTGCTCTTCCAATATTGAACCAAAATTGTATTCATGAGACAAATCCCACTTAGACATGAAAAATTATCATTTTAAGTTTGTTAGTATTTTATTAAGGATTTTTGCATCCATGTTCATGAAAGATAGTGGTCTGTAATATTTTTTTCCTGACATGTCTATCAGTTTTGGGTACTAGGATAATATTGTCTTCATAAAACAAGTTGAGACGTATTCACTATTCTGTCTTCAGAAATATTTTGTGTAAAACTGAAAATATTTCTATTTTCTGTGTCTCATAATGTTCACCATTAAAACCATCTTGACCTGAAGTTATTTTTTTCTGAGAAGAGTTTTAATCATGAATTCAATCTCTCTATTAGATACAGAATTATCAGAATGTCTCTTTCATCTTGAGCCAGTTCTGGCAAATCGTGTTTTCCAAGGACTTTTGTTCATTTCACATTATTGCTAAATTTATTGCTGTAAAGTTGTGCATAAAATCCCCTTACCATTATTTTGAAGTATATAGAATTGATAGTGATGCTCCCTCCTTCATTCTTGATATTTGTAATTAGTGTTTTCTCTCTACCATCTTTGGCCAATATTGCTAGGGGGTTAAATATTTTGTTGATTTTTTCAAAGAGCCAAGTGTGCATTTACTTTATCTACTTTTGGTTTTCTATTTCATTGATTTATGCTTAATGATTTACTTCTTTCTATATACTTTGGTTTGGACTTGCTGTTCTTTCTCTACTTTCTTAACATGAAAGTTTAAATCAATGATTTTGGTCTTTCCCTATTCTAGTATAAGCATTTAATGCAGTGGTTTTCAACTGGATGATGACTTTGCCCCTGAGGGACATTTGGCAATGTCTAGAGACATTGTTCTGTTGCTACACCTGGAGGTTTCTCTATCAAGTTAGCAGAGAGAAGCTCTTGCTCCAGGCTGCTAAGATGGACTCTTCTGTAATATAATCATGAGATTGGTATTCTTTCACCTTTACCAGATTATATTGATTAGAATCAATTCGTTAGTCCTACCCACAGGCAAGTGGAGGACATTATAAATGGCTTTGCCACCAGTAGGTGAGAATCATGAGGAGCTACCCTATGGTCTGTCTGGTACAGTTGGCATTCAATCTACCAATTTACTATTTGTTTTCCATTTCCCGTGTGTGTGTGTGTGTGTGTGTGTGTGGCTGTGTGTGTGTGTATTCCTGTGTCCCTATGTTTATATGCATCTATATGTTTAACCAGGCCCAATGCTATTCCCATCTGATGCCATATGCCTTCTTTCTGAAGAAGATTCTTCAATATTTCTTGTTGTACAGGTCTTCTGGTGATGAATTTGTTCAACTTTTAGTATTCGTGACCCTCATTTTCCAAAGCTATTTTCACTGGATATAGAATTGTGGGTTGGATTTTGTTTTCTCTCAGCTCTTTAAACACTTGCAATTTTCTTAAGGCCTCTATTATTTCTGATAAGAATGCAGCTGATATTCACACCATTGTTCCCCTGTATGTAATTTGCCATTTTTTTTTCTGGCTGCTTTGAAAATCTACTTATCATTCATGTTACACAGTTTAACAAAGATGTGCCTAAGTGTAGTTTTCTTTGTATTTATCCAGCTTGTGTTCACTGAATTTCTTACATATGTAGTTTGATGTTTATCAACCAATATAGGAAAGTTTCATCCATTAATTTTTTTCACACATTTTCCCCCCAACCTAGTCTCTCTCTTCTCTCTCTCCCTATACATATGTTAGATGATTATCTCACAAATCACTGAAGTTCTCTTTGTTTTTCATTTTTTCTCTGTTCTTCAGATTCTTATTTTTTATTGATTTCTCTCCTTTCCACAGACCCTTTCTTCTGCCGTCTTCATTCCACTGTTAAGCCTATGCGGTGCTTCATTTTTATTTAAAGTATTCAACTTTTTAGTTCTTGAATTTCCCTTTATTCTTTTTTTATAGTTCTCATTTCCCTGCTGAGATTCTCCATGCATTTTCTTATTACACCCATCTTTTCCTTTAAGCACTTGAGCATATTTATAATAGGTGTTTTATTTTCTTTGAAGTTATTTTTTTTTTTTACATTCCAGTTAGGTAACATACTGTGTTATATTAGTTTCAGGCGTACACTATAGTGATTCAACACTTCCATACAACACCCAGTGCTCATCACAAGTTCACTCTTTCATCCTTATCACCTATTTTAACCCATCCCTGCACCCACCTTCCCTCCGATAACCATTAGCTTGTTCTCTATAGTTAAGAGTCTGTTTCTTGCTATGCCTCTCTCTCTTTTTTTCCCTGTGCTCATTTGTTTTGTTTCTTCAATTCCACATGAGTGAAATCATATGGTATTTCTCTTTCTCTGACTGACTTATTTCACTTAGCATAATACTCTCTAGCTTCATCCACATTGTTGAAAATGGTAAGATTTCATTCTTTTTTATGGCTGAGTAATATTCCCTCCCTCTACACACACACACACACACACACATATACATCACATCTTCTCTATCCATTCATCAGTTAATGGTCAAAGGACACTTGGGCTGTTTCCATAATTTGGTTATTGTAGATAATGCTGTCATAAATATTCAGGTGCATGTATTCTTTTGAATTAGTCTTCAGTTTGTCTCTTTTTTTCCCTTTACTCATTTGTTTTGATTCTTAAATTCTACATGAGTGAAGTCATATGGTATTTGTCTTTCTCTGGTTTATTTCACTTAGCATTATACTCTTTAGCTCTATCCATGTCATTGCAAATGGCAAGGTTTCATTCTTTTTTGATGGCTGAGTAATATATATATATATATATATATATATATATATATATATATATATATAAAATATCTTCTTTATTCATTCATCTATTGATGGGACACCTGGGCTGCTTCCACATCTTGGCTATTGTAAATGGTGCTGCCATAAACATAAGGGTGCACGTATTCCTTTGAATTGGTGTTTTTGTATTCTTTGGGTAAATACCCAAAAGTATGATTACTGGATCAGAGTAGTAGTTCTATTTTTAACTTTTGAGGACCCTCCATATGTTTTCCACAGTGGCTGCACCAGTTTGCATTCCTACCAACAGTGCAAGAGGGTTCCTTTTTCTGCACATCCTCACCAACACCTGTTGTTTTTTGTGTTATTGATTGTAGCCATTCTGATAGGTCATTGTGGTTTTGATTTGCATTTCCCTGATGATCAGTGATGTTGACCATACTTTCATGTGTCTGTTGGCCATCTGAATGTCATGTTTTCTTTGAAAAATGTCTAGTTATGTCCTCTGCCCATTCTTTAATTGGATTATTTGTTTTTTGAGTGTTGGATTTTATAGGTTCTCTATATATTTTGGACACTAACCCTTTATCAGATATGTCATTTGCAGATATCTTCTCCCATTCTGTAGGTTGCTTTTTAGTTTTATTGGTTGTTTCCTTTGCTGTGCAGAAGCTTTTTACTTTGATGTAGTCTCAATAGTTTATTTTTACTGTTTCCCTTGCTTCAGGAGACCTATCTACTAAGAAGTTGCTATAGCTGATGCCAGAGAGGTTATTGCCTATGTTCTCCTCTAGGATTGTTATGGTTTCAGGTCTCACATTTAGGTCTTTCATCCATTTTGAATTTATTTTTGTGTTTGGTGTAAGAAAGAGCTCCAATTTCATTCTTTTGCATGTCGCTGTCCAATTTTCCCACCACCATTTTTGAAGAGATTGTCTTTCCCCATTGGATATTCTTTCCTGTATTGTAGATTAATTGACCATCTAGTTATAGTTTTTTTTTTCTGGGCTTTCTATTCTGTTCTATTGATCTGTGTGTCTGCTTTTGTGCAATACAACACTGTTTTGATCACCACAGATTTGTAGTATAACTTGAAGTCCAGAATTGTGATGCCTCTAGCTTTGCTTTTCTTTTTCAAGGTTACTTTGGCTATTTGGAGTCTTTTGTTGTTCCATACAGTTTTGAGGATTGTTTGTTCTAGTTCTGTGAAAAATGTTGTTAATCTTTTTCTATCTGGTCTGGCTGACTCTAAAGCACATGCCTGAAATTAGTGTCTTGTTTCCCAACATTTAGGTGCTGATGTGTCAGGAGCCAATTCTAGGTAATTGTATGGTAGCCTTTTATAGAGGATGAAATGTGCAAATATCATCAAAGTTAAGATTTATTAAGCAAAAAAATTACTATGAAAATCTAAGCAACTCAATGCTGCATTTTGCCAATTTTTAAGTGTACTTGGTTGTATTAACTTGAATAATATTTCAATTGATTTAGCATAGTAATAAAGTCTTAGGATTAATATAATTTTTCATCAAAAGTAGCTTCTTAATGCAACTGTAGTAGAAAGTAGACAAAGAGGGGAAGAGAGTTTTTGGGAGGAGGGTAGAGAGAATTCTCACCTTATGGTTCTGAGCAGTAAGAATAACCTAGGGTGCAAATGCTCAGCACAACTGACCACTTTCTGTTGAATTCTACATGTAGGTGAATGTGATGATGACTTAAATCAGGATGTATAGAGTTTAAATTTATATTTGCAAAAAAATAAAAAAAATAAATTTATATTTGCAAATGATTTCATTTTTCAAAATGTGGGTTAGTTAGCATATGAAGCAAGCTGTTTTTATAATCAGCCTGCTCAATTTATATTTTTAGTAACCAAGAATACTAAAAGAAAATAGAGGAAGCCTAAATGACTTATCCAGGGGATAAAATCAAATCGCCCATGAAGATTACAACTGAGCAATTCTAAAAGGAACAGTTCCTTTAAGAAAAAGCAGGCATTATTTGGAAAAATATGAGGAGCAGCAAAAAATGAATGTACCCGGACTTCCAGTTTCAGTTCTGACATGTAAAGTGCTTGAAAGTTGTCACTCCTGTTATTAGAGTGAGAAAAAGCTGGATAAACATAAAATCAATGACTTTCAGAGAAAAACCAGAGAATTGCGGTCTCAAGACAAGATGTCACTGTGAAGTTTAGAAAGACAGGAATATCCAGAGAGAGACAGGACCCAAGATTTCCTTGCCTGGAGAAAAAGCCACTGAAATCCATAAGCTGTAAACACCATTAAAATGGTAATTTTGAAAAATTGCTGGAAGTTGAGTATGGACTGGAATGAGAGTGAGAAATTTCCAGGGGCCATCATGTTAGGGGGTACTCTTATGCTTCATGGGCTTTTGCTACAGGAGCTCCACCAATTTCTCATAATAAGGATCTGAGAAAGAGCCCCCCCTTTTGGCTCTGACTTGAAGAGAAGAAGAGAAATTACTGTGGCATATGTCCATAGTCTTTTCCATAACAAAAGACACCGCTCCAGGAAAAATCACTTCGTCAGAGCTTCATCCTAGAAGATAATTCCTCTCACCCCAGCATCTTCCAATCTTCCTGCCTCACCTAAGGGAGCGAAGAAACACTGTAAGATGGGTCAAAATTTTAAGGAAATAACTGAGGAGAAAGAAGCTATTCATCCAGATAAATACTTGTAAATGTCACAGCCCAGAGACACAGGCCACTCGTCACTGGGGGCTCCAGTGTAACAGCAAGAGATGGCAGCTGAAAGAGCTGCAAGATACAGACTCTCTCTGAGGAGGAGTAGTTAGGGAAGCCTGAAGTCAAGAGGAGAGATCAAAACGAGCACACTGGAGGACACTAAAGTCTCCGCCAGTCATCACTCTAGCAGACATTAAACGTAGGCTAATTCCTAGCTTGACAAATCTAAAACTTCACACTGAAGGCCCATTTCAGTCCCTATTGTACAATGTATCACATTCAACATTTAACTGAAGCTTGCAATGCATGCCTAAAAGAAAATAATAATAATAAAAACACAGTCTGAAAGGAACAAAACAAGCATCAGAGCCAGATGTGGCACAAATTTTGTTATCAGATGGTGAATTTTCAACGACTATGATTAATATATGAAGGCCTCTAATGAAAAAGGAGGACAACGTGCAAGAACAGATGGTTAATGCAAGCAGAGAAATGGAAACTCTAAGATAGAATCAAAAAGAAATACTAGAAACCAAAAACAAAACAAACAAACAAACAAAAAACCTGTAATAAGAATAGGAAATGCCTCTGGTGGGCTCAGCAGTAGACCCGACATGGCAAAGGAAAGAAGTAGAGAGTGCAAAGCAGAAAAAAAGAACAACAAAACAGAACAGAACATCCAAGAATTGTGGATCATTCCAAAAGGCGTAAGATATATATAAATGGATACCAGACAGGGAATAAAGAGAATAAGACAGAAAAAAATATTTGAAGTAAAACTGGACGAAAATTTTATAAAATTAATTACAGGCACTAATCCACAGATCTAGGAAGCTCAGATCAGTCAGGAAAAATGCAAAACAAATAAGCAAATAATTTTTTAAAAACTACAGCTAGCCAAAAAGCAAATAGTGTTTAAAAAACTACAGCTAGCCATATCACATTTGAATTAGAGAAAACCAAAAGACAAAGAAAAAATACTGAGAGAAAATATTGGCAGAAATAATCCAGTACCATTTTGGAAGGATAATACTATTGCGAACCATGCATGTTTCCTCCGAACATCCATCTATATGGGAAGCTTCAATGTTAGGAAATTTATATACACAATTTACTATACTAATTTGGAAAATTTATATACATAATTTACTATACTAATAAGTCAAAGAAGGGAAAACAAATAGCAACATCAGGCACTTAATAAAATTTGGAAAACATGTTTATACAAGGTCTTAATAAAATCGGAATCAATGGATACTTTGCTAGAGGAATGATAGTTTTTTTAAAAAACTATATAATGCAAATCAGAACACTACTCCCATTTGTGGTGGAAGAGAAATACCAGAATAATGGCTCTTAAAACTTAATGTTTATAAGAGTCAGCTGAAAAGCTTAATGAAAGAAAGATTTTAGGTCACATTCCTGGTATTTGAGGGTGTATGTACAGAGGGGACATCCAGGAATCTGCATTTTTTTGAACTCCAGGTATACTGATATAGATGGTCTATGGATTGCACTTGGAGGCTCTATGTTGGATGCATTGATTTAATCACTAAGAGAAGGAATATTGTTTGTGATAAAAAGGATGATCTCTGAAATCAAATTGTCTTGTTAAAATTCTTAGAAGATTGTTCTGAGGACTGACTAAACTAACCCAGTAAAGCACTTAGAATAATTTCTTGGAGAGGCACCTGGCTGGTGCAGTTGGTTAAGCATCTGACTTTTGGTTTCAGCTCAGGTTGTGATCTCAGAGTCATGATCCCAGGATGGTAAGATGAAGCCCCACGTCAGGCTCCATGCTCAGCATGGATTCTGCTTAAGTTTCTTTATCTCCCTTTGCTCCTCCCCCTCCACTTCTCTCTCCCTTAAATAACTAAATAAATCTTTTTTTTTTTTTTTTTTTTTTAAAGAGGGGCACCTGGGTGGCTCAGTCGGTTACGTGTCTGCCTTCAGCTCAGGTTATGATCTCAGGCCCTGGGATGGAGCCCTTGAGATGGGCTGCCTGTTTAATGGGAGTTTGCTTTTCCCTCTCTCTCTGGCCCTCTGCTCCTCCTGCTCATGAACATGCACACGCACAGTTTCTCTCTCAAATAAATAAATAAAATCTTTTTTTTTAAAAAAAAACAATAGTGCCTTGCAAAAAAAAGTTGTTGTCTGTGATGTCTCTAGCACCACTGTCATTTAACATTGCCCTGAAAGAACCAGAAAATGTAGTTATGTAAGTCAATGAAATAAAAAGAATAAATGTTGGAAAGGATGACACAGTGTCAGCATAAGCATTATTTGAATATCATACAATGTTGCAGCTGAAAAACTCAAAATAAACAACAGGAAAGTCATTAGAAATAATTTTAGTGTGTGACTAATTATAAAGCTAATATACATAAATAGATGCTTTACCTACAAACAATAGTCAGAAAGTAAGAGGACACAATACACCATTTACAATAGCAGTAAGAGAACAAAACAACTAGACATTAACTTTACAAGAAATGTGCAAGATTATTTCAGAGAAAACTTTAAAACTCTAATGAGAGACATAAGCCATACTTAAATAAATGGAAAGATAAATCTTGTCCATGGTTAGGAAGACTCCATACATTATATGGTCCCATTCATTTGGGGAATATAAATAATAGTGAAAGGGAATAGAAGGGAAGGGAGAAGAAATGGGTAGGAAATATCAGAAAGGGAGACAGAACATGAAGACTCCTAACTCTGGGAAAAGAACTAGGGGTGGTGGAAGGAGAGGAGGGCAGGGGGTGGGGGTGACTGGGTGGCGGGCACTCAGGGGGGCACTTGATGGGATGAGCACTGGGTGTTATTCTGTATGTTGGCAAATTGAACACCAATAAAAAATAAATTTATTATTAAAAGAAAAAGGAAGACTCCATATTGTAAGGCTGTCAATATTTTAATGCAATCTCATCCTAATCAAAATGACAATGTGACTTTTTTTTTTTTTGATTTTGCAAACTGATTGTAAGACGTGGGCATACAGATGGGGTGGGGATGGGGAAAACAAACTGAAATGGGTACGGAAGCAAAGAGCTAGTCATAGTGGAAGTTACATTTAATAAGTTAGAGTGGATGGAGCAATATCCTAATCATGTCAAGTAGATCAAGTTTAGGATAATAGAGAACCAAAAATAGAATCCCAAATGTGTATGAACTTATCATAAAAGTGGAGTGTGCACTGCACACACATACACTGTGCATTCAGAGTCTATTTGGACTCCTCAAGATATAGACGTTGGTCAGAGCTATGCTTATCTCCTGATTCTTATAAGCTCTAATAACTACCAAACTAGAATTGTGTTCTAGGTACCCAGAAACTAGAATCAGCTGCAGGCCAGCTGCAACATTATATGATGTTCCAAGCATGTCCGTTCGTGCTTGAAATTTCTGATTGCCACCTTTTCCCAGTGCTCTGTTACCCCAATAAATAGCTCTAAGCATTCTTTGGGGGAAGGCTCTCAGGAGAAAGCTCACAATACATTTGTGTGTTTCCTTAGAGATGCCGGGTTATTCCTTCATTCATGGGACTCTGGATCTACAAAATAACTCAGTTTTGGGAACACAGTTCCCACCCCTCCCGCGTCTGCTCAAGTTTGGCCTCTGTTGACAAGATCCAGTTGTACAAATCAGTTAGCTTTTAAGTAAGGCATGTGTTGATTTTGTTCTCTGGAACCCCATGACTAATGAACCACAGGCAGAAACCTCTGTAAGTCAGGCCACATCTGGTGATGGTTCCCACAGGGGTCCTGCTGCTTATTATCATATCCATCCTGCTCTGTCTCTGACAGTTTACTGATATCATCTGGGCCCGGCACCTTGGCTCCTTCCATCCCCGTTGCAATCATGGCACTCCTTTCAAACATACTCCCTCTTCCTAGCAGTCCTAGGGAGCTTGCCTAGTGCTAAAGAACAAAATCTCAGCTGAGTAAAATTTGAAGATCTAATTGGCTTGATGCAACACATCATGAATCGAGTGGCATCCCTTCTAGTAAATACACAGGTGCTCTGAGGAGTTGTACAAAATGGAAGATTTTTATAGGCAGAAGGAGAATGGAGCAAACAAAGTTATTAGCAAAAGAAAGATTGTTTTAAGCCAGAACATGTTCCTCTAGGGGGGAAGGAAGGGGCAGGGGTCTTGTTATGCTGCTGACCTCACTAGTGCTGACCAGGAAAATTCAGACTGACTGTCTAAAGGTCACATTTCTGGGAGAGGTTGAAACTGCATTCAAGTCTTGGTTTGCTGTCCTGGGGGGCCAATGACTCCACTTGGGCCATTTTGTTTCTCTTCTACCAGTATGAAGCTTTATAAAAGATTTTTGGTGCCTCTCTCACCAATTTATTCCACATGAGAAGGGTAAAGGGAAATTCTGGGCTCTCCTCATGAAGATAATGACATAAATCAGGCAAGAGGTATAGGGCAGCATTCCAATCTCTAAGGTGATTGATTTATTTTCTTTACAAAATCCTGAAAGGTTCTGGGCCTTTCCATGCCATTTAGCATGAGTCGACATTTGACCCAGTTGTGTATTAGATGACTTAGGTAGACAAGGAGATGTACCACCCAATTCCCCCTTCAAGGAAGGACTTGCTGCCCAACTGAGAGGGGGGATATGGTTGGCCGATGGCCTCCACCAGTATTTTCAGTCTACCTCAGCTGTGGAGATCGACCTAGACCATGGAAACACACTTACTGGGTCGGCCCTCTTCTGTTGACTGAGGCAGAAGTATAAACGCTTGGCCATTTTAGTCCTTCACAGGTCACTCTGATGGATGCCATTTGTTTTAGAGCTGGCCAGGTAGAAGAAAACAGCTGAAAGTTTGGGAGCAAGGCGATCTCAGGTAGATGAGGAAATGGAGTGAGAAAGAAGTATAAAGATTTTTGTTGTAGGGGTTAGTGCCCTTCAGAGAGCATGAACCATGGGAGTGGTACTGTGATGGTTAATTTTACGTGTCAACTTCTCTGGGCCCAGAGTGAAACACTCTTTCTGCATGTTTCTGGGAGGGTATTTGCAGAAGGGATCAGCATTTGAATCTGTACTTAGAGTAAAGCAGAGGACCCACTGCAATGTGGGTGGACATCATCCAATCCCTGAAGTCTAACAAATCCATCCTCTTAATACAACAAAAAGACAAAGGAAGGTTGACTTGGCTCTCTGACTGACTGATTGAGCTCTGACATCAATCTTCTGCTCTCAGCACACCCTGATCCCAAGTCTTTATGCCTAGACTCTCAGGCCTTTGAACTCGGTCTTTAGGGTTTGGCTCAAGTGCAGAAACCTGACCCCCACAAGGTCACACATTTCCCAGGGAAGACTATATATAGTGACCCATCAAGGTGAAACAATAAAGTCCCAGTCATCCTGACCCAATGGAATGTACCCCAGAGGGCCAACATTTAATCCAGAGCTTCCAGAAGGGCTGGCCAAGGCTTTATAAATTCTGGATCAGTTTAACTTTTAACTCTGCCAAATCTTGCTACCCCTCCTACTTCATTACATAGGTGTTGATCCCCAAATAGATGTCTTACATCTCAAACTGTCTTGGCATCTGCTTCCAGAGAACTTAACCTGTGAATCCAGTAAGATTTTATTTTTTTTTAAAGATTTTACTTATTTGATAGAGAGAGAGAGAGAAAGAGAGAGCAAGCAAGCAAAGGGAGTGGCAGAGGGAGAGGGAGAAGGAGGTTCCCTACGAAGCAAGGAGCCTGATGTGGGGCTCGATCTTCCAAGATCTTGAGATCATGATCTGAGCTGAAGGAAGATGCTTAATGGACTGGCCCCCCCAGGTGCCTCTCCAGTAAACTTTCAAAACCATAGTGGGATGCTCAAGCTAGCACACAGATACAGAAATCTCCGGTGGTGATGAAAGACATCAGAAGAGTTTCTTTTCAGAAGAGAAAAGTTTAACAAATTTGGCCCTCCCTAAGGAATCTCAAAGAGAGAGTTCTTGGTTCTTAGGCTTTTCCATAGGTAAGTATGTATGGCAACTGTGATATAACAAAAAGTCAATATTTGGTCTTTGTCTCCAGTTCCTGGCGCACCCTTAGAATCTTCATAGTGATGACAGTGTCTTCGGCAAGCTAATAAAATAATTGGTGGCTGGGGTCCCCTAGATAGCTTCAGGATTGGGGCTGGTCACCTGAAAGATCAAGGCATGATTAGAGGGTTAGAACTTTCAGCCTCATCCCCAGCCTCAGGGGAGGGGGAGAAGGGAGAGGGGTTGGAGATTGAGTTAATTAACAATGGCCAATGGTTTAATCAATCACGCCTATATAATAAGACTTTCATCAATACTACTAATAGAAAGGTTTGGAGAGCTTCCAAGTTGGTGACCACATTGAAGTGCTGGGAGGGTGGTGTGTCTGGAGAAGGGCAGGGAAGCTCCACACCCCTTCACCCATTCTTTGCCCTATGTGTCTCTTCTATATGGCTGTATCATTTATAATAAACTGTGAATAGTGAGTACATGTTCGTGATCAGCTGACTGGGATCATCTAACACCATGGGATCCCATCTTCAGCCAGAAAGCTGCTGCGCCCCGGTCCTCTCTTGGTAGGCTTCACACTTGGACACCTGGTGTCCTGGACACCTTCTTCTTGAATACCACAAAACCTGGAAATATTTGACATCCTCCTAAACTTGTTATGAGAGGCTGGGCTTTTCTTTTTATGCTGGATGTTCAGTAAAGAACTTAGAGGAAGAGGAGGTCATGAATATGAATTCAGATTGCAGTCTTCTGAAGCCTAGATAAAGGCTCCAATTATGGAATAAATACCAGAACCACTGAGGGTACCTAGGAGCTCAGAAGTGAGCCCATGAAAACACATTTTATTCTATTTTTAAAGAAAAGTTAAAGTATCATCTCTAAATAGATCAAAGTCTCCCTAAAACTCTCATGGCCTCCAAAAGTACCTATTTATTAAGAGAATAACAACTGAATTTACAAGTAATATTTTCACAATAGTTAATGACCAAGTCATATCATGCTGAAAATCAAATAATAGGCTGGTAGTGAAATGTCTGGTTAGTACGAGCTCATCAGAACTATACATTTTGAAAGAGTAAGAACACAGAGAGCTGCGACCTTAAATTATGCTTGAGGATGATGATGTTGGTGATGATGTCAAGGGTAAGAATAGTAACCACAGTAAGGATTACCATTTTTAAAGAAATTCCTCACTTTTTCTTGCTTTCAGGCCACATATCCAGTGAACTGGAAGTTTTTTGTTGTTTGTTTTTTACCAAAGTACCATGATATGCTGGTGAGCCTGTAAAAAGTGATTTCATAGACCTGGTTTTGTCACTTAATAGTTGTATGACCCTTACTGACCTAGGATTATCCCAGGCTTAAATCAGGTGCTTTCAGAAGGTACCTGGAATCGGCTTGTGAAAAGATTATCGTAAATATAGGCAGGCCATGGTATATGGTCCCCAACCACCTTTCCTCCTTCTGACATTATATGGGATCAATAGTTCCTCATCTGATTTGTACTTCCATTTACGCTTTTATGGAAAGAGGAAAACTAAAAATTGCTTTATTCCAAGCTTTGAGGGTATTTATGATCTGCCAATAGGTTTTCCAGAGTGGAAATATTTCAAGGCGCATGCTCTGGGTTTAGAGACTTGGTAATGTTTAGACAAGTTGGAAGTTAAAAGACCAAACGGAAAGAAGAAGAGACTTCCTGATATTTTTTTTCTTGGAAATTATAAGACCTAATCAACTTGTAAGAAAAAAAAATCCTTTGTAAAAATTTAATGCATTCGCATAAATGAATAAACCCAAATGGTAAATAAACCTGCCACTGCATCTCATTAAGTCATAATAACGAAAATTATAGGAAATAAACAGGGCTGGAAGTAATTCAGAGGGTTACTAATATTCTTTCTGCAATGCAATTCTTCAAGATTTAGAGAGTCCCTTGACATTTACTAACATCAACACATGTAGAAAGATGAAAATACAAAGTGGATGAGGACACGGAGTAGAAAATATTCATTTAATTAATGGGGAATACAGCCAAATCAGTGGATTTTCCTAAAAATTTCAGATTTTATGGAGTATGTCACACAAATGGTGACATAGAAGACATCAGCCTCCACTTCTTCATAAAGATCAAGAATTAGACAACTATCCATGAACAAAAACAGCTCTGGAAGAGCTCTGGATGTACTTAAGAACTTTTAGCAACACAGCAGAACAAAAAGCCTGGGAATAACTGCATGAGAAGCATCTGGATAATCTAGGATTTTTTCCCCATCTCAAAATCCTTAGCTCAACAATGTCTGCAAAATTCCTTTTAGCCATGTCAAGTAACATATTCACCAGTTTCAGGGATTAGAAGTGGTTATTTTAGTAAGGCGATGTATGTGTGCTTTGGGAGCAGAGAGGAGGGGGAGAAGGAGACTTTTAAATGTGAATGTTTCAAATTTTGCATCTGGTGCATATATTACCCAATCAAAAATAAGCACAATTTCACCACGTGATCTAAGTCAACATCAACAGTGATAAGTCCGATCGACAGTATGTAACCTTGATATGATGAGCCTTTGAATGGCACTTGACCTCTGCTGTCTTCCTCCCCCAAACACGTTACTCCAAGTCTAATCAAGAGGAAAACATCAGGCACATCCTGATCAAGGAGCATACAGCAAAATTCCTGACAGCTACCTAATGACTGTCAAGGTTATCAAGAAAATGGCAAGTCTGAGGCTTGTCACACCCAAGCCTAAGGAAATATTACTTTGAATGTAATATGGTGTCCTGGATCAGAAAATAAAAATATTAGGAAAAAATTGAAAAAAATCTCAACAAAGTATGGATTTTAATAATGACGTATCAATATTGGCTCCATAACCCTGATAAATGTACCACACTACTGTAAGATGTTAATAATAGAGCAATCTGAGTGTGGGGTGCACTGTCTTTGCAATAATTCCATAAATTATATAAATCTAGAACTATTCCATATATATTTTAAATTTTATTGTATTTAAATTCAATTAATTAACATATGAGGTATCATTAGTTTCAGAGGTAAAGTTCAGTTATTCATCTGTTGCATGTAACACCCAGTGCTCATTACATCACGTGCCCTCCTTAATGCCCATCACCCAGTTAACCAGCACCCCCCCGTCCCTTCCAGCAACCTTCAGTTGTTTCCTATATTTTAGAGTGTCTTATGGTGTGTTTCCCTCTCTGATTTCATCTTATTTTATTCCCTCCCTTCTCCTATGATCCTCTGTTTTGTTTCTTAATTTCCACATATGAGTGAGATCTTATAATTGTCTTTGACTAATTTATTTCACTTAGCATAATACCCTGCAGTTCTATCTATGTCTTTGCAAATGGTAAGATTTCATCCTTTCCGATGGCTGAGGAATATTCCATTGCATGCATAGACCACATCTTCTTTATCCATTCATCTTTCTTTTTTTTTTTTTTTTTAAAGATTTTATTTATTTATTCATGATAGTCACAGAGAGAGAGAGAGAGGCAGAGACACAGGCAGAGGGAGAAGCAGGCTCCATGCACCGGGAGCCCGATGTGGGATTCGATCCCGGGTCTCCAGGATCGCGCCCTGGGCCAAAGGCAGGCGCCGAACCACTGCGCCACCCAGGGATCCATTCATCTTTCAATGGACACCGAGGCTCCTTCCACAGTTTGGCCATTGTGGACATTGCGGCTATAAATATTGGGGTGCAGGTGCCCCTTTGGATCACTACTCTAAAATTTAACAAATTCTTTAAAGTAACATAGCTTCATAGTTTATATATTAGCAAAACATTTATATATTAGCAAAAACAAAATCAAGACAAACCAACAACCCCAAACCAGAAATAAGATCAGTTACTTTTTCCTGATGACCAGACAACTAATTTATTCGAGAAACAAATCCACCATTAAAGAGAATTCAGGTGATATTGAGATTAGTGATATTTAAATAAAGAGACTGTAGAGTGTGCTGAAGCCCAAGCTGCTACAGGAAATACTGTGCTGTTTCTCAACCTTTTGATTGCATAGCCTCGTCATGGATCTTCCTTCCTCTAACAAGTGCTATAAATAGTGGGTTTTCTTGCTTTTTAAAACAAGTTCCTGGGATGCCTGAGTGGCTCAGCGATTGAGCTCCTGCCTTCGGCCCAGGGCATGATCCTGGAGTCCCGGGATCGAGTCCCACACTGGGCCCCTTGCATGGAGCCTGCTGCTCCCTCTGCCTGCGTCTCTGCCTCTCTCTCTCTCCGTGTCTCTCATGAATAAGTAAATTAAATCTTAAAAAAAAAAATAAAACAAGTTCCTGTAAACTTTTTTTGCTTTGCTAAGAAGAGTCTGTTTAGGAAGGTGATACCTTCTGCCGGAAGATGGAACAAGAAACACTTGACCAGTTGAGGGACTACTGATTGGGGGAATCTTGGTTCAGAAGCCTGGGCAGTGGTTAGGAGACCAAACAACTCACCATCCTTCTCCCAAACTCAATCCTCCCTCCAGTGTTTTCTATTTTGCTTCAGTTTTGACTGTCGCCATGTCCCAGAGTGACCTGGATTCCTGGGTTGTACCTGTTGTTGTTAAGTGTAATTATTATTTTAAAAAATATATAAAGATTTTTATTCCTGAGAGACCCACACAGAGAGGCAGAGACATAGGCAGAGGGAGAAGCAGGCTCCCTGTGGGGACCTGATGCGGGGCTCAATCCCAGGACCCCGGGATCAAGGCCTGAGCCAAAGGCATCGAAGCTCAACTAATGAACCACCCAGGTGACCCTGTTAAATGTAATTATTAATGGTTCCTCTGTTCAGTCTGAAAACTGTCCAGCTTTGGGTAATGAATTACATGATCACCCTATATTTAACTGCATCATCACCTCTTAGTTGCACAGAAACCTGAGCATCATACTGATCTAGGACAATGTTTTGCTTTATCACCCCCAGTGTCCATTCAGTCATGGTCCCATTGGTTCTACTTTATCAGTCCCTCATGTGTCTGCTTCCTCAACCTCCCTGTCTGCCATTGCACTAAATCAAGCACCATCTTCTTTTTTTATATTACTGGATTTACTGATTTACTGCCCTTGCCTCCTTTTTTTTTTTTTTTTTTTTTTTTAATTTTTTTTTGCCCTTGCCTCCTAACTGGTTTCCTGCATCCAATTCCCATATCCTTCCCCCACTTTAATCCATTCACCTCACAGTACTCCACACTCTGATTAAAAAATAAAATCTGACATCCCTCCTGTACTTAAAAGCTTTCTAAGGTTCCACATTGCTTTTGTAATATAAGGTATACACTAAGGCGTGGTATACAAAGCCTTTGTTGTTTGGTTTCCACTTGACTCAGTAACCCCCAGTTTCTTCCTCTCCCACATTCATCGGCCTACATCCTCTCCACTCTATTCTCAAGTCTGCATTGTGTCCTCCAGCCATACCAGACTCCTCGCAGGTCACTCTTGGCACCATTTTTCTCTTGCTACTGAGCCTTCACACACGTTCCTCTGCCCAGTACGCGTGTTCTGACACCACCTCTCCACTCATTCCACTCACAGAGCAGTAGAGTCTTAATTTAGGTTTCATTTCCTTCAGGAAACCTCTGTTTGTCCCCCAAGTGTAGGTTAGATGACCTACTTCCGGACTCCCCTAACACCCTTACCTCTCCCATTACAGTTTTTATACCATACTATCTGTATTTTCCTCATGAGGAATTAGAGATGTGAATATGTTTGAATAATTGTCCAAGCTCAGCAAACTGCTGAGGGAATTTAGACCAAAATTGGCTTTGTTCCAAAACACCATACCGAACTGCCTTTCTTTCACCCATCAAAATACACTCCATGGGTGTCCCAAAGCTGTTCAACATAATTTGAATAATTTTATAAATGTACTTTTAGTGCCAACAGACCAAGAAAACCATATATGGGGCTCAGGGCAATTCATTATTATTTTTTCCCCAAATACTTGGGGATCATCAAGAACAGAGGTCTTTTATCAGTCCTTGGTAGCCCTGGCCTATAAGACTAGAGGAATAAAGGGTAGAAAACACTCAGAACAGGTCTCAGATGTATCAGACCTGAGGGTGCGGACACACTGCCAAGTGGAGGTAGCTAAATCCTCTTTTACTATGAATAGCCATTGTCATTTCTTATTTTACTTTAAAGGAGATTATTAGCTGTTACATGAGGAAATATGTCTCTCATGTAACGATATTAGAAGTAGAATCTTCAATCTCCCTTTTTCCCTCTCTTGATTCCTGGTTCATCTCATCACAAACCAATAGATTCAAACCCCTCTTGGGGCCCATGTGAAAGGATCAGAACCCTGTACACAACTGGGCTGTGGCTAGGCATATACAAGGGCCATGGACTAGGGGAGATCTGTGAAGAAGACGAGATTGCAGCATAGGACAATATGATCCCTGAGATTAGGCACATTTCAACATAATTTGGAAGGAGCCTGAAAAGTGGTCTACACTCAGCAGAAAGATATGGATGTGAGATGTTGACTCCTCTACCCTCTCCCTCTATACTAAGTATACTTTGTGGCAGCAGGGAGAGACAGGAAAAATAATTCCAGTAGCAGTCTGCCACAATTGCTTGCAACCTATGCCAACTCACAAGGAAATCGAAATAATGAGTTCTGTTAGCTCCCAGTCCAAATTTTCTTCCATTCAGTGATGGCAACAAGCAGGAAGGACAGGTAGGGCAACTTGAATTCACCTATACTCAATTTACAGTAGGAAAAAAAATGCCCCCAGTGCTCTAGGTAAGTGTTTCAGTGTCATATGTCATATGAATGACGCTGGGTTCTTTTTAACATGCAGCTTCTGAGTCAGTATACCTGGAGTGGGGCCCGAGACACATTTTTTTTTTAAGATTAAAAAAAGTTTTTTAGATTTTATTTAAATTCAATTTGCTAGGATATAGTAAAGAGACTCTTTTCTTCTTTGAGATTTTATTTATTTATTCATGAAAGACACAGAGAGAGACACAGACACAGGCAGAGAGAGAAGTGGGATCCCTGCAAGGAAACTGATGCGGGACTCAAAACCAGGACCTTGGGAACACGACCTGAGCTGAAGACAAACTCTGAACCACTGAGTCAGTCAGGTGCCCCGAGACTCTGTATTTCTAACAAACTCCCAGATGATGCTGGTCCAGGGACCACACTTTGAGTGATGAGGACCTAGGGCACCCTGGCGCAGTGTGTCCTTTTATTTATCACCTAAGACTTTCCATATATGATTGCATGTTCTCTTTTGATACTCTCATGAGCCATCTTAATTTTCTCTAAAAGCTGGTGTTTACAAAAGCATGTGTACTTCTGCACAGGATTACAAATGACCTCATTTACATGTTTCTCACTTTCTGATAACAATATTGTTATCACAAGGACAGGTTCTCAAAATAGGGGAATATGGGAGAAAGATTATCATCTATTTGGGTCCTCTGCTCCATTCAGGAAATTTTAGTTCTTGGCTTGCCTCATTGTTTGGATCACAAAAAAATAAAAAATAAAAAATAAAAAAAATCACAATTCTTTATCCTCCTCCATCCTTTATCTTACCTGTTTACATTTGTCTAACTGTTCAAGGAAAATTCTCATAAATCCATAATTTAAGGCATTCTATTTAAGCTAGTGGAACACACAAAATGTTTCTGAGTGTGTATAATTATGTAATGATATCTTGCCATCATCCTTAATCAAATACATTCCATGTACGTATTATGTAAACTAATACAGTCTACTCCTCCTATATAATGTTTTCTGCTTTCATAGGAAGGGGAAAATAGTCCCTGAAAGAGTATAAGATATACTTGAATCATTCCTAAAGCAGTACCTTAGGGGTAATTACATGTCCTGGAAAGAAGAGATTGCTTGCATTTGTCTATCGCTGCATACAAACTACCCTATAAATCAGTGGCATAAAACAAAATTAATCCTATCTCCTATAGTTCTGTGGTTTAATGGGCTCAGCTGAGTGGTTCTCACTGGGATGTCTTAGTAAGTTGCTTCTTCAGTCTTAAGTATGGTGCCTGAGCTGGAAGATTTGGAATAGCTGGAGGCTAGCTGGAAATCTCTTTCCGCATGGTGCCAATCCACATGGCTAGCATGGGCTTCCTTGTAGCACGGTTATCTCAGGGAAATTGGGCTTCTCAGGGGCTGCTGGCTTCCCTCAGAAAGGGAAGCTTTTCCCTTTTCCCTTCCAAAAAACCCAAGCAGAAGCTAAATGTTTGCTTATGACTTCGCCTCAGGAGTTACATAGCAACGCTTCTGCATATTCTATTAGTCAAAGCAGTCACAGGCTAATCCAAATTCCAGATGAAGGTGATGCTCACATACTCGTGACCTCTGATGTTCCTAGGACTTCATCCCTGTCTATGAACCCCAAGAGCACTATGGCAGAAATGAATGAAGGATGTCATGATTGTTCCGGTAGACTTCTCTAGGGGCAACTTTACAACATATTAAAGCTTAGGGGTGAGGAAAGAATTACTAGAAGTCTTTGCAAAGGAATGGGGCATGAGGAAAGAAATACCTTGCTCTAATGGCCAGAAAGAGGTGGACATGTGAGATCGTTTACAGACAGGGATGAAGTTCTAGGAACATCAGAGGTCACAAGCATATCAGCATCACCGTAATAAAGTAGCTGAAATAGGACCCATGATAGATGTTACCTCTTAGTGATTATAAGACTAGGTACTGAAGTAAAACGGATTGTCCACGTTTGCAGTAGGTGATAGAGAGATAAATTTGCCCTCAGACTCCCTCTATTTTTTTTTTCCAAACTAGTGCTCTTTGAACTATGGAACTCTCTCGGTTCAGCTGAGATGTTGGTATGCTTAAGCAACATAAAAGGAAGCTAGAAGGCACTCGTAGAAGCTTGGCATTATTAATTATTTTCCTCCCCTTTGTTTCACATGTTTTTTTCAAGCTCTATGTTTCTGCTGATAATTATTTCTGGCATGCTAAGTTTATTATTCCTGGGTTTCCCACATAGAAACTTGTTTATTTAAGTGATATCATATACCATATCTTGTGCTTTGTCTTCGTTGTAAATACTGTCCTGGGAAAACTGACTTGTACAAAGGAAGACTTAGAGATGTTGAGATTACTCTTATCATAATTGTTTAATTCTAAGAATGCTCTAGGTATTTCGTAGAACATGTAAATGCTGCTTTTTAAAAAGTCGAACATGCATTAAAACCACAACAAATTCACACAAAGCGGTGGCATAACGACTTCAAGATTGCCTGTTCTTGAAGAATATAAATGAATAAATAAATGCATAAATACATCTCATTATTACCGCCACTACTTGTAATCCCTATTTAAGGAGTTATTAATAATTTCCCAGAACCCTTCTTAAATGTCTTTGATTCTCAGAATCATTGTAGGAAATAGAATCTGTTCTGCTCCAGCCCATTAAATGGATATAATAGTTCTAGGAATTTAGGCATGAGGGACATGTAAAATGTCCAGGCACATGTAGCAGTGTCTGACTCCAGTACTCACTCAAGATTATCTCCTGGCTTTCACTCTTATCTCTGCAGCTCTTCAATCTCCCTGTTCTCATGCTCCACACCATGACATCCATGAGGAACCATCAGGAACCCACTTCTCTGGCTTATTAATGTTGGCCTGTCTCTCTTGACCTCTGAATTTGCTTGGCCACTCTGCTTGGACTCCTGGACCCTTCAGAGTGAAAAATTCTCCCACCAATATCACTAGCCTTGAGAAATCCATACTAGCTGAGTTATCTCATCAGCGGACTCAACAGAGGAGAATAATCCAGGCAGATACTGTTGCCATTTTACAAATCATGAAACAAAGGTGCAGTAAGATTAAGCAAAAGTTTAAAAGGTGCACCATTTCTCTGCGCTGCAGATGGAATTTGATTCCTAGTGTATCATTTTTTTCTGTTTCTCCAAGTGGCCTTGCTAAATGAAGTCTAAAAAAGGGAAATGACAGAGATCATAATTTGGCAGGATTTGTTGGAGAAAGTATGGGAAGGTAACGGTAGAAGGTGGTCTAGAGCTGGAACCAAGGGAAAGAGAGGCTCAGCTAGAAACCTGGGCTGAGAGAGGTGGCCGGAGGTTGAGTCTTGAATGGGGACACCCAGCTGACATGTGCTGGCGTAAGGGTCCCAACGCCATTGTTCCTGCCTCCAAAGTTGGTGTTTTTTCTGCTATGCCAGGCTGGTGAAATGTGACCGGACCTCAGTCCAATGGGCTTTATTACACAGTAGAGTGCCCAGTCCCAGTGGAAAAATGTAGTGCTAGTTCACAGGCAGACTGCTAAGCATAAATGATGCTTCCTACCGACCATTTGTGGAGGGTTATACTAGACTGTTGTTTGGTGTCTCAATACTATTTTCACTCTTTTTCATGCTCTTTCCTCTACCTTAGGGGCTGGAAGCCCAGAGACCACAATTCCTAGACTCTCTTTCCAGAGGGTTCTAATTTAGAATCTACCAAGGGGAGGACTTTGTGTAAGATTTGGAAGACTGGGGGGAAGCTCGGGTGGCTCAGCGGTTTAGCACCACCTTTGGCCCAAGGTCTGATCCTGGAGTCTCAGGATCGAGTCCCACGTCGGGCTCCCTGCATGGAGCCTGCTTCTCCCTCTGCCGTGTCTCTGCCTCTCTCTCTCTCTCTCTCTCTGTGTGTCTCTCATGAATAAATATATAAAAATAAATAAATAAATAAATAAATAAATAAATAAATAAATAATAAATAAATAAATAAAAAGATTTGGAAGCCTGAAAAGAAAAAAAAAGCCATGAAGTACTCTTTTCCAACAGAGGTAGACGCCCATGGGGGTATGGAAGATGAGAAGATTTTGGGGGTCTCAGCAACAGCTCTTGTAGATCACCCACTTTGGTGTTGCAGGTTACTGAGATCATCACCTCCAGATACCTTGAGAGCCAGCAGTGGTCCTCCCTGACCTTCACCCCAAGACCTCCTCCAAAATTATTGTGAGGATCTATTTCCTGGTGTTAAATCCCTAGGATGGGGGGGGTGTGGAAATGGGGGAAGGGGGTCAAAAGGTATGAAGAAAAAAACAATGAATCCCTTCCTGATAAAATGCCTAGCGTGTTCTTGGTTGGCCTGACTAAATTCTTGCTGATACAAAGACTCTGTGGGCGTCTCCTTAGAGTTCTATACACCTTCTCTCTTTCAGCCATCCCATTAAGCCTATAATATTGGTGTTATTATTTCCATTTGAGAGATGAAGAAATTGAAGCTCGGAAAGCTTAATTGATTTGCCCAAGGTCACTCAACAGATAGATTTCTGAGCCTGGATTCAAATCTGGTGATTATACTCTTTACTACTGTACAAAACTGCCCATGCGACGAATAGCGTGGGTGTAAGCAGGGTAGGAGAGATGAGGAAAGCTCTGCAGGAATCTTCCCACCACGCTGACTGTTCTCAAGCAGCAGAGGTGCAAAGTGGGTCTTAATCACCTGAGGAGCATTTAAAATTTTACTTTTTAAAACTTTATTTCCCTCTTCAACCAGAACACATCAGAGCCTCCCCCCAGGGTGGTGGTGGCAGGGAGTGGTTAAAGATGAAATATTTTTGAATAAACTTTGATTTAAATGCTCTCTAGACACCAGGGCTCTCGATCTTCCACGTAGCTAGTTTATACTAGACACAATGATTCACCACCAGTGCCACCTGGGCTCACATTCAGTAAGCTCTGTCCAAGTCTGGTTGCGACACTGGTCGAGGTTGGGTTTTCAGGTAGAGGGAATCAGTGACCTGGTCTGAAAGAGGCTGATGATAAAGGATTCTGACACAGAGGCTTTTTAATAAATGTTGTTGACATCTTATTTACTCTTGGAAAAGTGTCTGAGAAGATATGCCTCTGTCTTCTGCCCAGGAAGCACCAAAATCGTCTGTCTGTGCAGCAACTGTCATTACAGCATTACGGAGCAGCAGAAGGAGTGTGGAAATTCAAGTTACATTTTATTGAATTGAAAATGAGGCCTAGAACTTTAATCAAATACTTCTCAAACGCTTTCCAGAGATGCAAGCTTAATGTGTCAAGTAACTCTCCAAATAGAGTCACTGCCTGCTGCATTACCGGAGTCTCTGCTAGACAGAAACATTTACCTTTGCCACCCATCTTCATTTTGCCTTCTGCCAGATTTCTGATTCCTTATTAGCAACCTGCTTTGTATCCACAAAGCTCTATCTCTTTTTCATATAGCAGTCTGTTAGGGAACGTTAGGGAATTAGAAGAGAATCACTCTTTGGATTACTAATCCTGCTTTTATATATTGCCTAGGACAATAGTATTGCCTCTCATCCTTAAAATGTTTTTTGTTGATTCATTTATTCAGTGAATATCTTATCAGATATTTATTCAGCCTGTAGTATTGTCAGGTGCAGTGTTAAAATCTGAGGCTACAACAGTCAACCAAACAGCTCTGGCCTTCAAGAAGATTTATGTACTGTACGTGTATGGGGGTGGCGGCGGGGAGGGGAGAGGCATGGGGAAGATCTAGAAACCACATGATTTGGACGGGACCAGTATTAGTTCCATTCTGATAAAGGAGTCTAGGCTTAACCTGCATAAACATTTAATTCATTTCAAGAGTGTAAATTTATTGGGGCGCCTGGGTGGCTCAGTTGGTGAAGCGTCCAACTCTTGATTTCGGCTCAGGTCATGATCTCAGGGTTGTGAGATCGAGCCCCACATTGGGCTCTGAGCCAGGCATGAAACCTGCTTAAGATTCTCTCCCTTTTCTCTGATTGACTTATTTCATTCATTTGGGGAATATAAAAAATAGTGAAAAGGAATAAAGGGGAAAGGAAAAAAATGAGTGAGAAATATCAGAAAGGGAGACAGAACATGAGAGACTCCTAACTCTGGGAAACGAACTAGGGGTGGTGGAAGAGGAGGTGTGCAGGGGGTGGGGGTGACTGGGTGATGGTCACTGAGGTGGGCACTTGACGGGATGAGCACTGGGTGTTATTCTATATGTTGGCAAAATGAACACCAATAAAAAATCAATTTTAAAAAAAGATTCTCTCCCTCCCCCTCTCTCTCTGCCGCTCTCCCCTCTCCCTTTCTAAAGAAGTCTTAATTTATTGAAAATATTTATAGAATATTTACTATGTGCAGAGCATTGCACTAGATGCTGGCATGAAGAAAAAAAAAAAAAGATTAGTAAGAATCAGTCCCTGCCCTCAAAGAGTTCAGTCTGGGGTGAGAAACAATTGGATAAAATAAGACAAAAGGCAATATACACGTTGATACAAAGCATATGGCGCATCTCCAGAGGGGTCAGGGACAACTTGATCTGGGTCTTGAAGGTTGAGGAGTTTTGCCAGACTGAGGAAGAGAGGAGTGCAATCCAGAAGATGGAAAAGCCTGGGCAAAGTCACTGAGGTAGGCTGTAGGATGGTGCTCGTTGTCGAGACTGGATCTCAGTCTGGCGTAGCACCAGCACCAGAATTTGGAGAGCTAACCTAGCAGAACTTGACTGAGTGATGACAAGCAACATGACCCTATCCTTAAAAACAAAGAAGCTGCGCCTGCAGCAGTGTCCTCACCAGCACATGACCTTGAGTGTGAGAGGTCTATACTATCACTAAGGTGACTTTCAAAAAATTCTTTAATTGGATCAAACTTTTTTTCCTACGTCAGCTTCTGAAATCAAGACTGTTCAGGACCTCCTCCCTTTACAGATTCCCTAATGAATTCATGATCAAAGTTCCTACCATGTTTTCCTATTGTTACATTTACAGATTTCACCCATCAACCAGATACTCACCATGATTCTTCTCTAAGAATAGCTCTGCTCTGAGGCACCTGGGTGGCTCAGTCCGTTAAGCGGCTGCCTTTGGCTCAGGTCATGATCTCCAGGTCCTGGGATCGAGCCCCGGGTTGGGCTCTTTGATCAGTGGGGTGTCTGCTTCTCCCTCTCCCTCAGTCCCTCCCCGTGCTTGTGCTCTCTCTCTACCTTTCTCTCAAATAAATAAATAAAATATTTAAAAAGAAAAAAAAAAGAATAGCACTGCTCTTTGCTTCCTTACTGAAGGGGAGTTTACAGTCTTTCTTATCCACTTTCTCTTGTTATATATTGAGAAAATGGGAGATCCTTCCAGCCAAAGAACTCAGGAAACTTGGCTAATATTCCTTCTGCTGCTAAGCTCCCATATTCCTAATTAGATTTTCAAATGTGGTGAAAGTGGCGCTGGACTTTATGTAAGACAGGTCTGGGTTCAGATATCAGCCCTGTTCACTGCCTAACTGCAACGTTGGGCAAATGAATACCCTAAGATCTTTGAGCTTTAGTTTCCAACTTTGTATAAAAGGGTTAATAACACCTACTAAATGCAGTTATTGTGAAGGTTGAAATGAAATAACATAGGTTAGAGTGCACTAAAATAATTGAATTCTATTACAAATCCATTTTTTTTCCCATTTTGTTAACTTTTAAAAAGAAGATTTTATTGATTTATTCATGAGAGATAGAGAGGCAGAGACAGTGGAAGAGGGAGAAGCCGGCTTCCTGGAGGGAGCCCAATGCAGGAGTCGATCCCAGGACCCTGGGATCACTCCTTGAGCCAAAGGCAGGCCCTCAACCACTGACCCACCCAGGTTCCCAGGCAACTAATAATTACTTCAGCTCTCTTTCCAGAGAAATGTCATTCTTGGTAGCTAAACTTTTTTTTTTTTTTTTTTTTAGCTAAACTTATCTATTTGCTCCTAGAACAGGGATTGGCAACTTTTTTTTTTTCTGTAGGGCCATACAGTTAATATTTTCAGCTTTGCAGGCCATATGTCTACAACTTCTCTCCACACTGCTGTGATAGCAAGAAAGCAGCCTATAGACAATACATAAATGAATGGGCATGGCTATGTTCCAATAAAACTTTATCTACCAAAAAATGTCTGCAGGGCCATATTGGCCTGTGGCCACAATTCTCTGATGCCTGTCTTAAAACACAGGAGAGGGCATTGCACGGAGAAAAAAAAAACAAAACCAAACTTTTTATAGTCACAGATTTACATCTTAAATTTGTCACCAGCCAGCTCCTCAATCTTCGGCCATTTATTTAACTCCCTCCTGTGCCTCAGTTTCCTTATCTGTAGAATATAGACAATAATAGTACCCACTTCATGGCAGTCTTAATAGAATTAAAAGACATAATGTTCAGTCAGAAATGTGATCCAGCAGGGTACTTGAGTGGTGCAATCGATTAAGTGACTGACTCTTGGTTTCAGTTCAGGTGGTAACCCTGGGGTCGTGAGACTGAGGCTCCCTCCACCCCATTGGGTTCCAGACTCAGTGTGGAGTCTGCTTGAGATTCTTTCTACCTCTCCCTCTGCCCCTCATGCTTGTCCTCATGCTCTAACATAAATAAATAAATCTTAAAAAAAAAAAAAAACGTGATCCAAAGGGTCACCAGTATATGATTGTTTGTTTGCTTACTTATTTAGGAGAAGGATGTTTTTATTGCATTCGTTGGTTCCTCCTCTCCATTTCTTCTTCTTGCTTCCCTTCCTCATTCACTCATCCTGCTGGCTACGATCCCACCCATGCAATTTCTCTACCTGGCACATGTGATGTTAATGGAGCCTACTTGGCTTCCCTTCCTACTCCCTACATATAAAGTTAGCTTTATTTTTCCTGGAAAATTTTAATACCAGAGAAAGACAATATGTAAATTGGTGTGACATATCTGTGCATGGGAGAGTAGTAGAACATACCGCTTATAGTCACAGTACAAAATGTTTTATTTGAAAATACTCAGTTGAATTTGGAACAACAATAATCTACTTGACTCAAGAAAAACAGAGACTAATAATGCTTCGAATAAGTCATTCTTAATAAGTATAATATCACCATGATCAACTATTAATCTAGGTTTCTTTGGATGAATTGGTCATGGAGATACTATTTTAAGAGCCAAATTATAAATTGGGTGTAGAGCTAATCAGCCCAGTGGCCAAAATTGAATCTACAATTTTTCAATCTGGTTCTGCTTATGTCTGGAGGCACCCAGCAGGCTGAGGAAAGGAGAATGGGAAGCCTGATTTTTATTATCTCTATGCACCAGGTACTCCACGAGGGTCTTTGTGTATGTTATCTCACTTAATTGCCACAGTTAAGAGTCTATCATTAATACTTTAAAGGTGAGAAAGCTGAGACTCAGAGTTTAAAGTCAATTACTCAATATCACATGGCAAGTAAGTGGTGGAACTCATAATAAACCCAGGTATGGCCCACTCTGTACCATACTGTTTACCTTCTCACTTTCATTGGCTTGATCATTTGGTAAAAAAGATCAAAATTAATGAATGCCCCATTAGTCAAAACAGCCAAATCAGCCTAAGTATGGTGGGTGCTCATCTCTGAAAGCTAACAATTGTTGCTTTTGCACAGCCTGGATGTTGAAACCTGCTGTGGATTGATCTATCACAGCTGCTAATGCAGGACATGAATGAGTGAGCTCGGGCATGATGCTGTGGCCAACTTCTCTGGCCCAGGGAATCCCAAGGGGGGTGGACAAATCAAAAGCATAGCTCATGGCTGGGTTTGCCAACACTGTTGCTGAAAAAAACTCGGATAAACTCATCGCAGGAGAAGTTGATAACTCAGGAGAGGAGGGTTTGGAAAAGAGAAAGGGAGAAATTTACCTTGGATGCTGGAAGCCATGGGAGGTGGCAGGCTCAAAGCTTCACAACCGACCTCTCCCCAGCAGGATGGACACCTAGACGTTTATAGAGGTTCAGGGGGGTATGTGCAATAAAGTGGGCAGGGAGCATGTGACTTTGGGTGGGGGGGGGTCTGTGTGTGTTCAGCCCGTGATCATAGACACGTGTTGGGTGTGGTCTTCTAGACATCCCATTGCCTTCAGGGCTTTTCTGGTCTGGTGGTTGGAACGTTCCAGTCATTGTCAATGCCTCAAGAAAGTGCAATAAGAAAGAAGCGCAATGGGTTTTAACTTTGAGCATGAGTTGGGTGGTCTTGTCTATTTCTGGTTTTAACCATTGGGATCTACAGTTGAGCAAGAGGGATCACTGACAATTGCACTCTACGAAATATCTCCTAAAACGTTTTTCTTGTTCCTTAAACTATTAGGCCACATTAGACTTGGAAGTTGCCCCCCCCCGATCTCAGAACGTAGCTCCTTGAAGGACTTTTGTTACTTTCTCTGGAAAGTAAGTGTTGACACTTGAAAGAAAGGCACCTCCTCCCGTGGTTTCGTTGTTTACTGAAGGACCCACACCCACATTTTCCTCAGATCTCTTGGGACACTCCTGGAAGCTTCCTGACTGCTCCACCTTCTTGCCCCAAATCTTTCCCAAGAGGAGACGAGTTACGAATAAGTGTTTGATTTGCATGAATAACGTGTGGAGTGAAAAGGTGACAAGATGTTATCTTAAAGCCACTTCAATGTGGAAACCCCAGGGATGGGAACAAACTAAAAAAAAAAAAAAAATCCAAAATTATCTTAATTTGGAATAATTTAAAAAGCCTTCCTCCTGCAAGTGTCAGAAAGACTATCATGCTCCCCTTTCCCATGGAGATCCCCCGTGGATTCCAAATGAAACTGGCTTTGCAGAAAGCAAAGAGACAGGTGTAGTCCCACCTAGGTACAGCATCCACAATTGCATATACTTAGACATACCTGCACTCATCATTGTGTGTTGAAAGCCCCCCTCCCTTTTTTTGCTGCTTCATTAATTAATATCATTCTGGACTGTGTATTCAGAGGCCTTTTTTCCCCTGTTTTTGTTTCCCCTTTGTAGCTAATCAAGTGGGTCTACTCTTTGTGCTTATGCCTGCTTATCTGCTATAACTAATTAGCAATCACCTAAGTGTGACTAAGTGATCGATTAGTGTTATTGAGCATTACAAGCCTCAATTTGCTAAGTGTTCTCATAGGATTGCAGATACATAATAATCGTTTCGGAAAAGATACCTGCCCTCTGCTTCTCCATTTTGCTCGCCAAACTAAACCCTACCTGCCTTACGGTTGTGGAGACCATCTAAATAATTTTCGTGAAAGTTTAGTGAAGGCATTGAATAATTGTTCAAGGAAAATCTAGTGTATTAAGAAATGATGCATCACTTGGAACGGAAGTACAATTTTCTTCCTAAGCATATGGTTTTCACACTCACAGGAGAAATGTTTGTTTTGTCAGTCGGTGGCACCACCTATCTCAATTATAAATTATGGAATCATGTCAATGAGAGGAGATACTTGTGAACAAAATCCATATGGTGCCACCATCAGAGAGAAACACGAAATGGAATAGAGGCAGTGTGCTTTGTTTCCCACCTTCACGATGGCCTGAAAGGATTATTATTCCAGGAATAGGCTTTAGAAGCCACAGGATGCCTGTTTAAGTGTGGCAACAAACAGACACACAGAAGTATCATAAAGAAAACCACTGCATTGGGCTTGAGTTATAAGATTCAGGGCTCAATCCTGCTTGGCTTCCTTATTTAGAGATTATCATTTGGGAAACAAATGTCACAAAAGAAACCGTTGAAAAATAGGTTGCCTTTTTTATGCTGTAGGCTCATAATTTAATGGAGACTTGTAATTTCATAGCTAAGGCACAAGAGTAAGATTATATCAACTGCTCAAACAGCTGGGGGGAGTCTACATGGAATATATGCAGAGTACATTTTTTCAAATAACATCCCACCCCCCTTGTTTTTTCTCAGAGAGTTGTTTTAATGTAGTGAAATTTCCAGAATAAGTATGTGGTGGAATGAGGTGAGGAACGAAAGCAAATGTATACCTAGAAAATCTAAACCTAGTGCCTAGGAACTTAGATTATTCTATCGAAATGAGGCAGACATAGCATAAAGTGCAGTGGCATAATGTGCTATATTTGAGACTTTGAAGGGCCACCCTGGGGCACAAAAGATCACGTTCCTCTCTCTCTCACCAAACTCACCCCAATACACGTCTAGCTTTAGAGAGCACAGCACATTCTCTGCGCCCAACACACTTTTCACTTTTTTTAATAAAGATTTTATTTATTCATGAGAGACACAGAGAGAGAGGCAGAGGGAGAAGCAGGCTCCCTGCAGAGAGCCCGATGCGGGATTCGATCCCAGGACCCCAAGATCGCGACCTGAGTCAAAGACAGATGTTCAACCACTGAGCCACCCAGGCGTCCCCAGACTTTTCTTTTCTTTTCTTTTTTTTAAATTATAGACCTAAGAACCAATTTGGGATGCACATATGTCTAGTAGCCTATGATGATGCCTCGTTCTGTTTTGTTGTGTTTGCCAAAAGTAGTTCTATCATCTACCTTATGCTTCAGAATTGATTTTTTAAAAGAGATTTTATTTATTTATTCATGAGAGACACACAGAGAGAGGCAGAGACATAGGCAGAGGGAGAAGCAGGCTCCCTGCGGGGAGCCCGACGTGGGACTTGATCCCAGGACCCCGGCCGGGATCCTGACTTGAGCTGAAGGCAGACGCGCAACCACTGAGCCACCCATGCATCCCCCAGAACTGATTTTTAAATAAAATTCTCCCTTAACAAAGCAATATCATCATTAAGTATTATACAAAATATTGTTCAAAGTGATACATCGTGGGTGCTGTTGAGCAGCATGTCACACTGGAAAGCAGAAGGACATTAGGATAAAACAAGCTTGGATTTGAATTCCAGGTCTGCCACACTCTTGCATTGTGCTCTCGTGCAATACTTTTGTGACAGTTTTCTCTTTTCTTAAAGACTTCATTTATTTGAGAGACAGGGAAGAGACAGAGTGGGTAAGAGGGAGAGGGAGAGGGAGTGTGAAGTAGATTCTGCGTTGAGCACAGAGCCCTATGTAGGGCTCGATCTCATGACCCTGAGATCACAACCTGAGCCAAAACCAAGAAGAGTTGGATGCTTAACCAACTGAGCCCCCCGGGTGCCCCTTGCGATAGTTTCCTGCACCTCAGTCCCTCCATCTGTAAAATCATTATAGTAATAGTACCTGGAGTTGTTGAGAACATCGAGTGAGCCAATGCATGTAAAATGTCTGGAAAAATAAAAAGAGAGATGTGTACTCCAGTATTTGCTGGACTTCCAGAAGATCTCTAGTAAGACTAGAGCCTCTGTTCTGCTTGTGTGTCTGAGGTCCTCCCACCTCACTGCCATAATCAAGCAGTCAGATCTACTTTTTTTCCCCAACACGTTCTCTCAAGTGTGTTCCATGCCACAGCTCTAGGCAATGCTCTACCCAAGCTCTACAGTGACTTCCTGTGTGCTAGAGCCTCTCTACTCAGAAGCCCTCACTGCCGCTCTCTCTCAACAGAATCTGGGAAATCCAAGCTCAAGGAAGCCATTTTATGTTAAGCTGAAATCTTTCTCCAAACCACCTGTTTCCCTCATATTATGTTGTTGCTCCTATTGATGTCATAGCCACACATTTCATATTTAGTTATCAACCATCTATTAGATGGTAAAGCACATGGTGTCTAGGAAAGCTTTTTTTTAAAAAACATATTTTCACTGAGATGAATAAGTGGGTCATCTATATTGTGTAAGGACAGACTGCTGGCAGTGTTGCCCACAGGGACAGTGAGTTGCACTTGAGTCAGAAAAAAATGTAAACGTTTTGTAATGTTATGAGATATATGCAGATCCTACTATAGCTGATGCAACTATATGGGACCCATTTACAATATATGAAGAGGTTAAAAAAATGGTGCTGTCATTTTGAGTTATGTTCAAATACAAAATCTGGCTCCAGATATTACCTTGGAGGAAAAAAAGAAATTCTCATTGCATCTTGGGACACATTATCCTTGAACCTAATTTTTCAGCCAAGTAATGATCCCTATGTTTCTTTTTTAGATCATATTACTCATCAAGTTATTTATGAGCTGGGTAAGATGCTAAAATGGTTTTGGCATACCCGAGGAACATCAGTTGTGAATTGCTGGTCCTAGTTAAAATGGCATGCTGTCTTTGACCTTCCTCATGTTTTGAGATAACTTTAGATGGTTAACTCAGTTATTGAAATTTTTGACAAGTTTATTTACAGAACTCAATGCGTGTCTTGCTATGGTAACCCCAGGAGAGAAACCACCTCAAAACATTTATCTCCTGGACCAAGTTAAGCAGTCAGAACGACACACTATCGTTCCCAAAGAATAACAGTACAAACAACAGAAGTCGCAGCTATCTTCAAATATTATAGATTACACTTATGAATATTGCTATATCGCAACAAGGCTAGATGATAAGCATCTGGATAATAGCAGTTAATGCATTTTTATCTCCCTTCTCCATTACTTCCTATAATGGAGTCTGGCAAAATAGCAGGTGTTCAGAAATTCCTCCTGCTTGGTCTTAGCGTCTTACATTTATAGTAAGAACGTCACACTCAGAAGTGCGGGCTTCCAGAGGGACAGCCTGATGTTCTTTCCCTTATGCTTTGAAATATAGTTTCCAGAAGAAAACAGTAAACTCAGAAAGGTTCGAACATCAAACACTCTTATTTCCATGAGGGTATGGAAGTGCCTCTCATTTACCTGTAAATGGTGAAAATGGTGAAGTGTGTGTGTTTGTGTGTGTGTGTGTGTGTGTGTATGTGTGATAGGAGAGTGGGGTTGATAGTGGAAGGACACATAACCTCACAGATATCAAGTTTCTGTCTTCTTGTAGAATTACAGATCCATTTTGCTATAGCCTTGACAAAAGTTGGTTTATGTAGGATAGTTACTTATCTGGAAATGGAGTCTCGGCTAGATAATTACCAGTACTGCACTCTTTTAGCAACTTTATGGATGATACCCTTGTGCGTGCGTGTGCGTGGGAAGAACTGGACAATTTATCTTGCTCTATCCAAGTCAGCACCTCAATAGAAAGTGGTCACTTTCAGGAGAAAACAAAAAGTCTTTTAAAAGGAAAAAAAAAAAACATTCTTCCTTTATTCTCATAGCCTCAGAGTAGTACAAATTATCTTACATTGAATGTAAGAAAACTTACCTTGCTAAGATAAAAAGATCAGTAATAGAGGGCACTGACATTTAAAATAAATCATGCCAATTCAGCCAATTATTTTTGCTTTTATTTTGGATTCCCTTGTTTGGAGAACAAGAATTTCCTCGCGAATTTTTTGATGAGAATCATACTAAGTGTAGCTTGTCTATGAGGTTGAAACAGAACATCAGTGATTGCCATTAAGGACTTAACAGTCCAGTGAGGGAGCTAAGAATAGATTTAAAACCATAACAGGCAATATAAAAAAATATCTAAATAGTAATAGAGAATCTATTTTCTGAATCTTCTGAGGGACCTTCCACTTGTAGTTAAGAGGCTCTGGAAAGGACTCACGGAGGTAGCTTTGAACACGGCACCAATTCATGGGTCAGATATATGCATATCAAGCCTGGGGCAGGCTCTGCAGGCAGCAGTTGGTTACTATGAGGAGATGGATTTAAATGAGTTGAAGGCAACTTAAGTTGGAAGCACATTGGGAACATTCTCGAAAGTCATTCTAAGAAAATCGGAGTTACAAATATTTAATATATTTATCATCATAATAAGTAGAATTCAGAGACACAGATACATCCCAAGTCATTCTCCCTGCAGCTAGAGGGATCTTTTGGAAACAGAGATCTGACCATGTCAACTCTTTTGCTTATTTTTCCCTCTAATCTTGGGCAAAAAGTCCCCGGAGTTTTTAAAAAGAGTATTCATTCATTCGTTTAAGGGAGAGAGAGAGAGAGAGAGAGAGAGAGAGAGGAAGAGAGAGCCCACAAATAGGGGGAGGGACAGAGGGAGAGAGAGAAACAGATTGCCCATTGAGCTCACAGCCGATGTGGGGCTTGATCCCACCACCCTGAGTTCATGAGTTGAGCCCAAACCAAGTGTCCAATGCTTGACCGACTGAGTCACCAGGTGCCCCCAACAGAGTCACAAAATCTTAACATGCCTACTAGGCCCTGCTTGACCTGAGCCTTTCCTCTCTCTGCTGCTTCGTTCTATAGAACTTTCCCCTGGAAAGCAGCTCTTGTCCTGGCTGGAAATATACCTTATTTCCCACATCCAGGTCTTCACATACCCTTTCTTTCTGCTTGGCAAATTCTTCCCACTGAACTTTGACTGGCTCACTGTTACTCACGCTTCAAAGCTCAGCTAAAACACCACTTTCCTGGGGCTCCTGTCTGGGTCAGGAATAAACCCTGTCGTCTACTCTCCTAGCAAATGTCCTTCGTAATATTTAGCATAGTTTGTCATATAAAATGATCCCATGGATAGCGACTAATATTTACTGAGCAATCATTATGCACCGGCCACTATACTAGCTGCCTAATGAATGCTTGTTGAAAGGATACAGGAGTGAAGAAATAAACCAATCAATGGAGTTAACCCCAGAGTATACATTAATCACTCAGATTTCATCAAGTGTTAAGTCCCCACTTCCTCTTAACTCCCAAGATAAAATTCCCATATGACAGCTGGAAGTTGTAGTTTGTCCCTCAAATATACAGGACCTTCAGGCAGGTCTAGTGTGTTCCATAAATTATTCCTGGGTGTTACTCAGAAGAAAGCTCATACCATACAATATCTGGATAATAATGGTTAAAATTTATTGGGCGATTGCTATGTTCCAGGAACGGTGTACATATATCTTACATATGTACACACATGAAATATCTATGTATCCCTCTATTCCCACGTGTGTGTGTGCGTGTGCATGTGTGTGTGTTCATTTCGCCTTCACAATACCCAACAAGTCTGATTTAGTGTCACCGTGTGTTACAAAGAGGAATTAAAGACCTTGTAAGTTAAATAAGGTCTCCAAGGTCTCCGCATGGTAGATCCCAAAATGAGTTGGGGGGGGGGGGATCTGCAAACTTCCTAGTCCCACTGAGCACCTTTCTCGGAGTTCCTCCTCCTGTCTGCACGCATATTTGGGGGACTAATCTGCCTCCTCCCCAAAGCAATTGCTCTTAGGTAACATGTCTCCTGTTAATAGGATTGTCGGCGCGCGGAGGGGGGGAATACAAGGTGCCCAGTTAAACTTGAATTTCAGCAGATAATTGTTGAATATAAATGTGTCCCAAATATCGTAGAGAAGATACACTAAAAATGTACTTGGCTTTATATGAAATTCCAATTTAACTGAGCATCCTGTAATTCTATTTGTTCAACCTGGCCACTCCACTGAACAAAATCCAGTCCCTCAAATTCCCCAAGGTCAGAACATGGAGACAGTTTCCCTCTCCTCTGGCGATGGCCTGGCTCTCCACTCCTGGTTTCCTATCTAGTAAGCTGTAGGGAACTATTTTTGTTCCCTGTTTCTGCTTTGCTAGTCCCTTCTAAGTGGGTCTCTTGCCTCCTTTTCCATAGCGCAGCACAAATTTTTCTCTTAATCTCAGCTCATTTCAGTACTACACATACGTACGCCTCCTCCTCGCTCTCATGCCTATGCCCTCCTCTCTCTTTCTAAGCCCATTTCACTCCCTCATCTCTCAACAAGTTATAACTTACGAGGATTAAAAGAAAACTGGCAACTTCCCAGTGTAATTGGGTCCCCATCTGGAGAAGAAGCTTCTTAATTTCCATTCCTTTTTTTCCCCTACCTCAATTCGGAGCACATGGTTCTGTAGGTAGTTGATACTCAGGAAAGATTTGATTGCCAAACGTTATCTATTTCTTCATAATGTTCTTTGTGGGTATGTGCTTACACAGCACATTTCTTCTGTGGCAGGAACTTAGCAGGTTGCTCAGCGTGGCAATTATCAGGAACTTTCTGGAAGAGAAAGGATGGGTAGGCCACCTTTTATTTTCTAGGGCCTTGTGAATCCTGGGAGGTCAAGAGTGAGAACTCCGCATAGATCAGCAGACCATCAGAGCCAGAAGGGTCCTCAGAGTTGGCCTAATGCCACCTCTTATGAAACTCAGACCAAACATGACTGAGGTTCACCAAGGAGGTGACCAGTTTGAGGTCAGAGGGAATCCTCAGCTAATAACATACAGTCGTCAGGTTGGGTGGTCGAAAAAACTGCTAAGGTGGACTCACTATTTGAATCTGAGCTCCAACACTCGACAGCTGCATGATACTTGAGACATCTTTTATCCTTCTGGCACCTTAACTCACTTGTGTCTGAAACAGAGACAACGATATTGAGCCATCTACCTCACAGAGTTGTTTCAAGGATCAAGCGAAATAAGGTAGGTGACAGCCTTCTGCAGGCTGTGAAGTATGTATGATATGAACACGAAGGAAGAATTTGTAGCCACTCCTCACTGAAGCAAGGATCAGAGCTGGTGAATTTGAGGTGGCCACTTTGTCTGGGTTAATGGGGAGTCAGTGCCCCAGCCCTGAGTTAGAGCCCTCTCTTCCAGATATGGGTTCTCTTAAACAAATATTTAACACAAGCTGCTCTGATCATCTGTAGTAATTAAAAAGATGAAAGGTTTTTTTTTTCTTTCTTAATAATAATGTATTAGCCTCAGCAGTCTGACCAAATTCCAGTCTCAGTAATTGTCTTCTTCTTACTATTCTTTAATGAGGTTCAAAAGGTTAATTAGTTGTTTGCAAAATACTAACGTACTTAATGGAGGTAATCTAGCAGGCCAATATCTAAATGTAGACCTTTATTGAATGACTAGTAAGACAGTTGATATAAAGACCTAAGAAACTGACAGTTTTTATTAATGGTCTATTATCTTAATGCAAGGTGATTTAAAAATAAAAACAAAGACATTATGATAAAGAGTGACACAGCGAGCTTAAAGATTAGGAAGGAATTTTCAATGTTGGCTTAAGACTGTCAAGACAAAAACTAAATATCTAAAAAAATAATGAAATATAATATCACATTGCTCTTGGGATTGAAAGAAATTGACGGATGGGCAAGGCAGTAATTTGTATTGACTTAAATTACAAACCATGTTAGGACCCTGCTCTATCCCCAAAGAGGGGAATGTGTTCTGTTTGCGTAGCTGTACATGGTCATAGCCTACTGGAATCGATTTCTTACAAATTTGGCTTGACTCATTTAGAAGTCAGTTTACATTATACATGCACACAATTATATTCTCTATGTACACCCATTGAGAAGCAGTGTTTCTTTTTTTTTTTTTTTTTGTTTCTTTGTTTGATTTTTACTTGGTTACTTTTCAGGCACATTTTGTAAAAGGTATAATAAGCTGGAGAATGCGTGAGCAGAAAGGATCTGAGCTCAGGTGATTGGTATGTGAATTTTTCAGCATATTGCAGGTGCTTGGCCCTAAGGACAGTGATGCATGATTGGAAGATAACTTGAAAATCTGAAATTGTCTTTGCATCACACAGACACACACACGTGTGCATCTAATTCATTTTAAAATTCATGAATGCAATCTGTTATGGTCGCGCAACTTTTTTGTCTATCGTTCATTTTTTTTTTCTTGCAACGATCACCTGTAATTTTATGTCAGGTGAGGGAGAGAGAGAGAGCTGACTGAATAAGACAGAAATGGAAGCCCGTCCTGTGTGTTTCCATAGAAAACTTAAACACATTTCACAAAAATAAAACTGATGATAAAATAGGAATAGAGAAACAGAAAACTGGAAAAGAAAAATGTGCTGATCACAAGCTCAGTTGTATTTCCTGATAGCCATGGAGGAAAGGAGACACAGTTGGAGCCAAGAGATTCTGTTAAAGGAAAGAAGTGTTAACATCCCTCTAGAGATATATTTTTTCCAGAACTAAATAAAAAATGGCTTATGACACTGAGTAATATACATATATATTATATATTCATGCATATGTATATATAATGTATATTATGTATATATATTACATATATATAACATAATGTAAAATAAATTATCCTGCCCAATGATGCTATGGGGGAAAAGAGAATCCATGGAACTGTTACTCCAGGCTGCCCCATGGGGATAAGAAAGCCTGCTGGTCTGACCGAAGACTGGCCAAAGGACTGCAACTTTCTGGTGATTGCACTTGTTTCCAGTACAGGACTTGAGGTACTATGTGGAATGGACATGAAATGCATGACCCTTAAAATACTTCCCCTAAATATTCTTTTTTGACAAGAAGAAATACTTTATGACAGCTTTAAATTAATATATGAGATTCTTAAGGGACCTGTGCAAACTCTAGGCAAAATGTAGAATATGTATAGAACCACCTCATAGCCATTTAAAAGCTCGTAAAAGAGGCATGCCTTCCCTTACCTAGAGAAATCGCTTTCAGGAAGAACTATCACAAGCTGACATTTGCCCAGGACCCAGAGGAACAATCAACCCACTTAGAACAGGTGCCCATTAAGCCAGTGGCGGAGAGCCAAACTTCTTGAAAGAGTTGTCAGTTTTTACTGTCTTTCCTTTCTGGCCTCCCACTCACTTCTCTTCTCCATGCAAGTGGACTCAGCTCCCCACCACTCAACCGGAACTCTTCTTGATAAGGGCTCTGTGATCTCTGTTTTGCTACATTCAGTGGATATTTTTCAGTTTCATTGTCTGTCTGTCCTTCCTTCTTTCCCTCCTTCCCTCCTTCCTTCCTTCTTTCCTTCCTTCCTTCCTTCCTTCCTTCCTTCCTTCCTTCCTTCCTTCCTTCCTTTTCCTCTTCCTTCCTTCCTTCCCTCCTTCCCATCCTTCCTTTCCTTCCTTCCTTCCTTCCTTCCTTCCTTCCTTCCTTCCTTCCTTCCTTCCCATCCTTCCTTTCCTTCCTTCCTTCCCTCCTTCCATCCCTCCTTCCCATTCTTTCCTTCCTTCCTTCCCTTCTTCCATCCCTCCTTCCCATCCTTTCCTTCCTTCCTTCCTTCCTTCCTTCCTTCCTTCCTTCTCTCCTTCCCATCCTTTCTTCCTTTCCTTCCTTCCTTCCTTCCTTCCTTCCTTCCTTCCTTCCTTCTTTCCTTCCTTCTTTTCCTCCTTCCTTCCTTCCTTCCTTCCTTCCTTCCTTCCTTCCTTCTTTCCTGCCTTCCTTCCCTCCTTCCTTCCTTCATTCAGCAAATCCTTGCAGAGTGATAAGCATCTGTCAGGCACTCCTAGATAGAAAGACAGGTATCAATTAAGTCATATAATTTCATCGATAAGTGGAACAAAGAGAACAGGGCACTACAAAACCACACGACAAAGGGCTTCACTAAATCAGGGGGAATTGACCTGTCTGCCGCATTTGGCATCTGTGACATCACACTTCCTCAGCCTTTCCCTCCTTCTTCACTGGCTGCTCCGTCTCTGTTTCCTTGCCAACAACACTTTCTCTGTTTGACCTTTAAATATTTGCTAAGGACAGTCATAGTTTACACAGGCCAGTTCTGGTTTGTGCTTGCCGCTTTGGCATGATTATTAATAGCTTCCCCTTTAACTCTCAAAAGACTCTGGGTTTGGACCATAAATGACATAGTCACCCTTTATCTGGGTGACCTCATTTAGTGTTGAAGCATTAAATAGCACATATATAAGCTGATGACTCCCAACTCTTTCTCTAACTTGGCACCTTTTTTTTTTTTTTTTTTTCTGAGCTACTGACCTGTATGTTGAACTGCCTTCTCAGTAACTCCAATTTGATCTCTCCCTGGGAGCTCAAGCTCAGCATGGCCAAAACGGAATTTACTTTGCTGTCCCTACCATCTATCTAGTTGTGGAAGCCATAAACCTGGCATGCAACCTTGAATCCTTCCTCTCTGACATATCCCTGTAGTCAACCACCCACCGGAAGCTCTACAGCACATTCTAAACATACCACACAGCTCATGATGGGAAAGGCAAGTCTCTGAGCTGTGCTCTCAATTTTCACCCCCCAACCCCCACGCCACCCCATGTCAGTTCCCTTGTCCAAACGGTAGTCAGAGTGGTATTTCCAAATCTCATTAAATCACTAGCTTGTTGAAAACTCTACAGATTTCTCATTGAATTCAGAGTAAGGAACAACATCTTCATCACAACCCTATCTGAAGTTCTCACTTCATTTTGCAGCCAATCCCACTTTTGGTGGCTACACTCCAGACACCCCACTCTGCACATATAGATTTTCTATCTGGGACACTCTACCTGCCTTTCCCATGCAAATATCACTTTCCCAAAGAAGGTCACATATCCTTTTTTTTTTTAAACCTTCACACATATTTATTTTTCATAGTAATCATCACCAGAAAGCAGATAATTGTGTCTTTATTAATTTTGGAAAGTATTTCTTTTAATGTTTTTTATTTCAGACTATAAGGTTAATGATGAATCATCGAGTGATTTTTATCCATTTAAAGCATTAATCCCCCTCCAAAAAAAATAAATAAAGCGTTAATCCCCGACACCTAGTGTAATGCCTGACATGTTTTAGGCCCTCGATGAGTATTTCCTACAAAAGAAAGTAAAGGAAAGAAGGGAGAGTGATTAGAAGGAAAACAGTGTTGGGATGGCTGAATGGCTCAGTGGTTGAGCGTCTGCCTTCAGCTCAGGTGGTGATCCTGGGGTCCTGGGACTGAGTCCCGCATCGACCTCCCCATAGCAGGCCTGCTTCTCCCTCAGCCTATATCGCTGTCTCTGTGTGTGTCTCTCATGAATAAATAAATAAAATATTTTAAAAAAACAAACAAAATAAATAAAAACAGAAGGAAGACAGTATCTGCAGATACTTTCTCATGACTTGAGAGGAAGTTCAGTTACTGAATCTTTGCATTATAATCAGAATATACTCTAGGTTGAAGAACTGAAGATTGAAGAAGTCAGTGGCTCTGAACTCCTGCTTGGAGGACAGCTCCCTGCCCACCAGGAATCCTAGTTTTGCAATTTAATGAGGGAGAAATTCCTATTGTTAAGCCACTGCAATTTCTCACTCTCTTCGGCAGCTTGCATACCCAAAATACTCCTTGCTTAATACCTTTAAACAAATTTGAGTTTCATTTTGACAAATGAGATTATCGGTGATTATATAGCTTTACCAATTAGTTTCAGAGATTTGAATTAATGTTGAATTGATTATGATGGTAAAAGCAGTTAGAACAACAACCACTGCCACCAAAAATACACTTTCATAGCCATGCATGATATGTCATGACACTTTTGTAAATACGATTATATTTTGAGATTTTTTTTTTCCAGGCAAAAGACATTATTTTTTTTCCTCACTGACCTGGGGCCCTGTTAACTGGAGAGTGAATTTTTATCTTAAATCCTTTAGTATCTCAACTAATTTAGACCAATGATTGTAATTGGTGGAGGAGGAAGGGGTTGGATGGGAAAGAGCACCAGAGGAAAAATGGGGAGGATGTGTAAGGTATGCACTTCTTGTCCAGTCCCATGGACTATTTGAGCTCCTAGGAGGAGGACCAGATATTTACAGCACATATTTTCATGAAACACTGATGATGATTTGGGCAAGGGTTGAGGTAAAAAGTGGGTACAAGTCTGAAAGGAAATTGAGTAAAGCTGTTTCAGGTTCCAGGTAATAAATTGTAACAGTTTTTCCCCACCTCTGCATGGAATTTAGCCATGTTCTTATATCCTGAAGACTGTAATAATCTGTATTCACCATATTCGGTATAATCATTGATTTTTTTCACAATTAGCTATGTAAGATTTCTCCAAGTGGACCCAGCAAATGTGGACACAGCAAGAGAGAAATCACCAGAGATATTTCACAGCCACCCAGTAATTACAGCTACCAGACTAGTTCGTGCATACATGTGAGGCAGTCCTTCAGAGTTTCCAAGAGAAGGGCTAAAAGATAGCCGTTTAATCAGTAGGGTCCATTTTTTTGATTTGTGAAAAAGAAGTGTGTGCTTACTTAATAGTGATTAGTGATAAATATTTAAGATAAATGAATTATCCCACTACCACCCCCACTCCCACCATGAAATCAAGTATAATTGCAAAAATTAGGCGGCTCATGTAATTTCTTATTTAGAACTACCACACATGCGAAAGTGAATGAAGAACAGCGCAGTACATTTAAAGAAATATGTTGGAGGAATTGGATACTTGAGTATTTCTATGGCAATTTGATAAATGAGTTAAGTAATATACCAAACCATTCAGTGGCTTTCATGGGGCCACTCAGCTAGGATGCAACACGTATTTGTTTCTTTTACACCACATTCCACACTGGAGTTCCTCGATCACATAGTTGGAAGGAAACTCATTTTCCTCTCAACTCTCATAGTGACATCTCACATTTTTAATTGTGCATTTTCACTCCCCTGACTGCACTTACTATTTTCTTACTATTATTTGTGTCAAGGGTTTATCCTTCCTGCTAAAATGTGGATTCCCTGAGGACAGAAATAGTATCAGATTAATATCTGTGTCTTCAGCGCTAAAATACCATCTGGCTCAAGGGTAAGTCCATTAGTTGTTTACTGAGTGCATATTTGATTCTTTATCAAATAAATTACATAAGTTGGAAATAGTAGCCTCCTTTCAAATTGGTTCTCATCACGATACAACTTGAATGAGTTTACCATCAAAGCATCTGGAGACATTGATCGGAGCATAAGTCAGTAGATAAGTACAAGAAGCCAGCTGTAAGTGGGTGTAAGTGAAAGAAGCTAAGTAGTGTCTAGTGCCGGATGGTTGGAGTGAGGTGGACAGTTGTCCAACAATCAGCCTCCAAGATAATGTGGTGAACTGGATTTTAACCCAAGCAAATGTTGCTATTTGAGCAGATGCTAGCTGGTATGTGTGTCAAACAACAAGAGTAGGATTGCATTCTGCTGTGTGCTGTTGGTTTTAGGTGGCCCATCTGGTATAGAATGGGACAAGCCACTGATTATAGTTTCAAAGAGCAGGGGCATGTCCTAGCATTGCAAATAGACTTCACCTTATGTGTTAACTGAAATTGACTACTAGGCAATGCCCCCAACACTGGTTTGAAAACAATTATAAAACCACATCTGGGCTCAAAGAAGGGAAAACTGATCATTAAAGACTGCCACAGGTAGACAAGATCATTAATGATCATAACTGATCATTAAAGACTGCCACAGGTAGACAAGAGGTGAACAGGAAATATTTTCACAGCATTGGCAAACACAGAGTTGAAAGAGAGAAAGCTGAAGCTTGATTGACATGTAAGATTCAAAACTTGGCATAATAAGATTAATTTTAAAGCAGACCCTGATTTTGAAGGTTGTACTCATTACCCTGACTTCCCTGGCCAGCATTTGTCTATGAACTAGATGGGATTTGGCCAAGCCATTATAATAATCACTGTCAGAGTGGCGCCTGGGTGGCTCAGTCAGTTAAGTGGCCAACTCTTGATGTCAGCTCAGGTCAGGATCTCAAGGTCCTGAGATTGAGCCCTGTGTCAGGCTCTGTGCTCAGTGGGGAGTCTGCTTGAGATTCTCTGTCTCCCTCTGCCCCTCCTCCTGCTTGTGCATGCTCTATCTCTCTCAAATAAATAAATAACTCTTAAAAAAAATCATTGCCAGAAGCTCAGTGGAAATGGAGAAGGTGAAGGCTGACAAATAAGCTCTCTAAAGCTTAGTTAAATATTAATTTTTTTCACACACTTAATGACAGATCTGAATTGTTTAAATGGTTAAAAGCTCTCCTTGCCTTTTCCTGGAGGACTCCAAGAGTGGGTTCTTGGCACAGCTTGGCATCTCATCAGTGATTTGTGATGGTCCACAGGACACTTTTTTTATATCTCCCCAGCATCCCTTGGGCAGTGTCCCAGATGATGGAAGAGCACTGTTGTGTCTTAAACTAAGCATAAGCTGCTGGCATAGGCTGTGCCATTGTAGGGAGGGAGTGACCACAGATTTCCTGTGCATCGCTCTTGAGTCAGTCTGAATAGGTTTAAAACATGTAAGGCAAAATAAAAACATTATTCAAAAACAGAATGGTCAAAGCCACCTTGTGCTGTCTGCTTCCAAAATATATCAGCAACCACAACACTCCCAGTCTTCATTGGCCATGTTTAGAAGTAGAGGCACCTTTTAAATTTCTTTGCTGCACTGCATTTAAATGCACCATAGATAAATCAGAAAATTCTGGCATAGTCCTAGGCAGTAATATAAAATGTATCTAGAGCACCAGAGATCCTGGCACAATAACTGCTCTAAGCTAAGCTTCCAAGAGCAAGAACCAAGAATATATAAGACATTAAATGTTCAATGTGCTCTTCTCGAGCTAAAAGAGAAACGAGACACTGAGACTGTGTCGGGTATTGTTGTCAGTTCCAATTTTATTTAATTGTCTCAAGACAGAAGAATGTATGTATTGTTTTTCTCATTTTATAAATGAGGAATCTGAGGCTTAAGTAGTTAAGTAATGAGCATGAAATCAAACAGTCTGGGGGCAAGGATTGGAATGAAGTCATCTGTCTCCTATGACCATGATCTTGCTACTCCCCCTTGCTCTCTCAGACTTGTCCCTGCCATTGAACCAAATGTTGGCAGCATAAACCCTAGAATTTAGAGAGGATTGGGATCGGTCTAATGGGAATTAATGCTGGAAAATAGCATCAATTGCAATCTGTAATTGAACAATTTTCTCCTGTCTTCAGTGGTAGTGGTGTTAGAGACGTGGAAAGAGAGGGAGTAATTTAACCCCTCATGCTAAAAATCTTAAGAAACCCCAAATGGAGAAAGGAAAGATAGGATGCTAGAATCGAATGCTTATATTGAAGTTGCAATCACGGGATACAAGATTTTTGGTAGTAGAAATAGACAAGAACAGACTTATGAGAAATGGGATACAAGGCAACAGCAAGTGAATGTGGTAAGAACCACATGACGCAAGAGTGAAGAAAAGCAAAAGAAGTCAGAGTCTTGCCTCCAGATGCCTAAGAAAGGGGTGGATTTTTTTAAACTAAATAAGGAAGCCAGAAAGATCCAGTTACTGGTATTGTAAAGACATCCAACCAATAATACATAGTAGGGAACTTCCAAGCATGAGAGCACTGGGATCACTGCTGCCCTCACTCCTCCACCCTTCCCTAATTTCTTATCACAGTGACCAATGGAATACACAAAAAGTGGATAACTTTCATTAGCACTAAAAAAGAAAGAAGGCATAGATGCTATTTACATGTCAAAAACTTTAAGAAATCCCCACCAGATATAATGATTAGATCAAATTGATGGAAGGCATGGAGGGCTACTCAGCATTATTCTTCCTGAGAAAGGTTGAGACAGCTTTGGTACACGTGGGAGAGGAACAAAATCCACCCTAACATGTCTTGATTCAGAAGGTGAAAGATCAATGTGAGGGATCTGTGGAGCTCTGAGAGTACATCACATGGGGATACTTCCTAATGTGTATAAATCAGAAACATATGGACCACATTAGTATTTTTTAAAGATTTTATTTATTTATTCATGAAAGACACAGAGGAGAGAGAGAGGCAGAGACACAGGCAGAGGGAGAAGCAGGCTCCATGTAGAGAGCCCGACGTGGGACTCGATCCCAGGGCTCCAGGATCATGCCCTGAGCCAAAGGCAGGTGCTAAACTACTGAGCCACCCAGGGATTCCCTGGACCATATTAGTATTGATGAATGCCCTTAGGATTTGACCAAACCAAGCAATTCCAAGCACTGGCAAGGTGGCTGGGTCAGGCAGATTTGGAACAGTGCCAAGGATTAATCAAGAGATTGTCTCCAAATTCTATATCTAAGTCAAGTTGCCACTCCTTTGTAAAGGCCACAGAAAGCAGCTCATTTATTATCTCATTCAACAAACACTTGTTGAAAGCTACCATATGGCATAGAGCACTAGCAATGCCTCAACGAAACTCATAGGCCATATCCTTGCTCCCAAGGACTCTACTTCCAGTGGAGGGAGATAGACAAGAAACAAACAGATGATGCCAAGTAGTATAAATCCTATTAAAAAAAAAAGAAAAAAAAACTAAAGTAGTATAAGAATATTAGAGTACGCCAGGGTGAAGAATGGGGGATAGAAAATGAAAAGGAAGATTTCTTTGATATGCTTTCATGGCAGTAGTGATTAGAAATAAGTGAGGGAGGAAGCTCAGAAGATCTCTGGGGAAGATCATTCCAATCACAGGGAATAGTGAGAGAAAACCATGAGGCAGGAGCATGCCTGGCGTGTTGAAGGCATAGCGAGGGAGACAGAGTGGCTGAAATGGCATGAGAAAGGTATAAATTGGTAGGGGGTGAGGTCAGAGGTAAAGGGGTCAGATCATACAGGGCCTTGTAGGTCATTTATAAGAATTAGCTTTTAGGGATCCCTGGGTGGCGCAGCGGTTTGGCGCCTGCCTTTGGCCCAGGGCGCGATCCTGGAGACCCGGGATCGAATCCCACGTCGGGCTCCCGGTGCATGGAGCCTGCTTCTCCCTCTGCCTATGTCTCTGCCTCTCTCTCTCTCTCTGTGTAACTATCATAAATAAATAAAAATTAAAAAAAAAAAGAACTAGCTTTTACTCTGAGATGGGAAATGATTGGAGGGATATAGGGATAATCAGATATTCAAACTTCCTGAAGAAATGACTTGAATACCTTGCCAGAAGAATGAAAAAAAAAAAGTCCTTCAAGGATTAACAAATGAGAATGTTGTCTCCACTCTTAACTCTGGGAAATGATCAAGGGATAGTGAAAGGGGAGGTGGGCGGGGGGTTGAGGTGACTGGGTGATGGGCACTGAAGGGGGCACTTGGCGGGATGAGCACTGGGTGTTATGCTAAATGTTGGCAAATTGAACTCCAATAAAAAAAATATTTTAAAAAAAGAGAGAATGTTGTCTCCAGGAGAATGGAATCCAATTAAATATATGGGACTGGGTCTAAATATTTTTTTCTAAATGTGGTTATAAATCTGATGATAATTTACCTTTGAAAGAGATGCTCTCTAGAGGAAAAAAAAAAAAAGCCCTGATAATCAGAGAATAAATAAAAGACTGGAAATGGAAAAAGGAGGTAAGTAAAAGGGATTAACTTCTTTTGTACAGCACACAATAAAAACATTGTTGTTTGTTTTTGCTTTGTGGCAAGTTCAATACAAATTTAAGAATGCTTTGAAAAGCTTTGCGATAACCACTTCTAGAATTAAAAGTGAATGTCTACCTTTTAAATCATTGCAGAAAATAATAACAAACAAAAATTGTCTATAAAAAGTCTAAGAGGTAATAAAACAATAAAAGACAATTGTTAAAAACCAGAGAGCTTTATAAGATGGTAGGAGAAGTAAAATCAAACATATTAGTGATGATAAATGAAAATTAATTAAATTTCTTATCAAAAGAAAAATGCTCTCAGGCTCTGCTGTTTTTTCCTGTGATGAGCTACTTGCAAGAGACCTAGTGACAGTAAGATATAGTAAGATGCCACACACACACAGACACACACGCGCACGATGAGATAAGCAGCAATATATCAGTCAATCAAACACAAGTACAAAAAACCCCATGAAAATCAGAGAGTGCTAATTGGAATAAAAAGAATAATTTATATCAATAAAATATGTTATCTATAATGAAAACGGAGCCATCAGGGGGCTCTATGTGCTATCATAACATGAAAGTATACAAAAGTTAGAAGTTCTATAATTGAATTTAAAAAAACAAAACACAGAAGGAATGAAAGAGAGAAAAAAAATGACCAAATTCAAGTGGAGACTGAAATGTTTCACTATCAGAATATGACAGGTCGTAGGAAAATTATAAATAAATAAGGATAGGTCATCAAGATGGCAACATAGATTGCTCTCAGCTTGAGTGTCCCTCAACGAGATCAACTAGCACCCATCCACAGACAAGACACGTCTGTGGAAATCCCAGAACCTGGGGGGAGGCTGCGGCACCCCAACCACAGAGACAGGGGCAGCATTAGAAGAGAAAGAGGAGCAAGTACCCTCTGACCACAGCACCCCACCCCCAGGTGCAAGAGGGCGCAGCACCCAGAGGACACCTTAGGGCCTCCGATTACTTCAAAGGGAAAAAAAGAGCCCACTGTGGACATCCAGCTACCCCAGCATGGTGGGACACTTTCTGGGAGGCCTCACCACCACTCAGGCCTCACCTGATGGAGATCACTGGGAAAATCTGTGGCACTCAAACGCTGGAAATCAGACAGGAGAAGAAGGGAGGCATAACTTCCAGCAGCCAGCCTTGGGTCTTTGCAGACCGTGTTCCTGTATGCAGTGGCGCCCAAGCAGAAATCCCAGACAGTGACTCTACCCATCTGCAAAGCCCATCTGGTGGCTCCATCTGGCCAGTAGCTCAGTTGGCAAATCTGCCTGACTCGGTTCCACAACTACGCCAGCCATGGATCCCATTCACAGGGTTGATTCACCATTGCTGGGGTGGGCTGGGGCGGGGGGCAGGGGCAAACGGGCTGAGGTGCTCAAAGGGTATAAACTTCCAGTTATAAGATGAATGAGTTCCGGGTACGTGATGTACATATAATGTACAAAACTGTATTGTGTACTTACAAGCTGCTGTGAGGGTAGATCTTTAAAGATGTCACCATCCAAAAAATAAATTGGTGACTGTGTGAGCGGATGGATGTCTTGACTAACCTCTCAGTCATCTTTTGGCAACATATGCATATATTAAATATATGGGGCACCTTAAAGTTACACAATTTTACATGTAAATTATATGTCACAAAGCTAGAAAAATAATATACTACAAGATGTATAGTTTGAGTGATAAATTGAGTAATAAATGTATGTATGTATATGACCTGTTGGGAAGTTCTTTGACTGCACTTAAATATATGCCCAGAATCCCACTACGTATAATCACCTGCAGTGCTACCATCCTCATCAAAGCCAGAGACAACTTCCTATTATGGTCAGAATAGAAGTCCTGGCTCACAAGGGTTTACAGGAAGCTGACTTCCACTAACTCCCTAGTCCCAACTCCTGGTACTCAACATTCCCCATAAAACAATCAACTCAGTTGCAGGCATTCTTACCTCTCCATCAATGGGCTTTTCTGGCTACTTAGATGCTCTTTTTCCAAGATGGCTACAAGGATCACTTTCTCACGTGATCCTTGAAGAATTGAATCCAATATGACCTCCTTCCATTCCCACAGCAGATTTACTCCCTTTACTCTTTATTTTGTTCCAAAGCACGTATCACCTTCTAACATATTACATAATTTATTAATTAGGCTAATAGTCTATATTCACACAACACACACAAAGACATCCCCCCTCACACACACACACACACACACACACACACACTCACTGGAATGTACGCTTCATGAGGAGAGGGCCTGTTGCCCTCATATATTGCAATGTGTAAGACCTGCCTGACACATAGTAGATATTCAATATATATTTGTTGTTCAAATGAAAGATCTACAATATATACACACACGTATCCTTATATCTTACAGCAAATAATATGCACATGTTATACATGATGTAGAAATATATTAACATGAAGGGTAATTCTTTTTTTTTATTTTCATGATTGCTATTTATTTATTTATTTTTTTGTAAATTTATTTTTTATTGGAGTTCAATTTGCCAACATATAGAATAACACCCAGTGCTCATCCCGTCAAGTGCCCCCCTCAGTGCCCGTCACCCAAGTACCCCATCCCCCTGCCCACCTCCCCTTCCCCAACCCTTTGTTTGTTCCTCAGTTAGGAGTCTCTCATGTGCTGTCTCCTTTCTGATATTTTCACTCATTTTCTCTCCTTTCTCTTTATTCCCTTTCACTAATTTTTATATTTCCCAAATGAATGAGACCATATGTTTGTCCTTCTCCGATTGACTTATTTCACTGAGCATAATACCCTCCAGTTCCATCCACGTCGAAGCAAATGGTGGGTATTTGTCGTTTCTAATGGCTGAGGAATATTCCATTGTATACATAAACATGAAGGGTAATTCTAATATAATCTTAAGAGTTAAAAAGCCAATTAGCATAAGATATACACAATATGTTACCTTTGGTGTAAGGAAAGAATATCTGTGTGTATGTATATGTATGAGCAATAAAAAGTATCTGAAAGATATACATCCAATTCCTTATAGTTCTTATCTATAGGTGGTGATTATGGGTAAATTTTATTCCATTCCTTGTTTTTGTATCTCCCATATTTTCTAGAAGGCAAACACATTAATTTTTAATCAGAGAAAACGATAAATGTTATTTTTAAAGAGTGTTACGACTGTCTGGCACTAAGATATTCTAAAATGTGTTATAAAACTACCATAGCTGACTTCTAAAATTGAAGTATGAACCAGGAGACAGATCGATGGGCAAAATAACTCCTGAAAGAGGCCACTAAAATGTATTTGATATTAATCAAGTTTATGCAAATGGATTTCATCCTGTGTATCCATTTGACCATATGGTAGTAGCCTTTTGGAATTGGGGTGGGAAAGGATTCTGAGACCAAATACAGGTTCAGTGGGCAGAGAGCTCGAAGGTGTAGGCAGGTCTCCCATAACTACAGGAAGGAGTGGCAGCATGCCCAACATCCTGAACTTAGTGTTTGCACAATGGTCTTAAGTCAGCAGGACAGCATTAAATTACGCAGTAAATTTTATTTGTAACAATTGCTGGTTTGAAAAAAGTCAATTTCAAGTTTCATCTCACACGTCATACACCAAAGCAGGGGCAGGAGGCTGGCTGTATGAAAGAGTTGTACGATTTTAAAAAGCCTCAGAAAAATACTAGTGAATTAATTATCTTTGGATTGGAAAACTGTGTTTTAATCAAAAGTTAAATAAAACAAAAAAACCCAAAGAATTCTAAGTTTGACAATTTTATCAGTAAAAGTTGGATACCGAGATATGCATAATAAGAATGAAAGAAAATGTCCTAAACTTAAACAAGAGCTACTGTTGGGTAAATGGGCACATTTCATTTCTTCTTTATATTTTTTATTTTTTCCCCAATTTTCTACAGTGAATGTGCATTGTCATTTAAATGCGAAGAATACAATGCATTATAAAATGAAAAATTTGCCCTCTAGATAGTTGGAAATAGAAGATTGGAGTTCAGGAGAGGTAAGGGCTGTTGTGGATGAGGAGTAAAGACAAAGTGCTTGGGAGATACCAAGTCAGAGGAAGGAAAAAAGAAGCATCCAGTTTTCTTACATCCCCAGCTGAAGAGGGCCAAGGGATGCTGTGTCAGGGTGAAGGGCTTCTAACACATTCCACAAATGTGGAGCAGTTGAAAACAACTCCTACTTTTCTGTTTTACACTTTTGCAAAATTGATGTGCCCTCCCTTTACCAGACCCATTTGTACCTGGCCCCCAACCTCTGTCACGGTGTCCCATGTGGTACTGGGATTGCCCAGCAGCATCTCTGTGCCTCCATCAGACTCTCTGTGTCTGGAGGACAAAGCCCTCATTCTCTCTCTCTCTCTCTCTCTCTCTCTCTCCTTCTTAAATTTTTTCATCTTTATTGAGGTATGGCTAACATAAACATTCTATGTATTAAGGTGTACAACGTGATATTTAGCTATATGTACACATTGTGAAATCACTGCCACAGTCAAGCTAATTAAAGTATCCATGACTTTAGTTACCATTTTCTTTCTTTCTTTATTTATTTTTTTAGTTACCATTTTCTTTCCTATTTATAATTTTTTTGGTAGGGAGAACACTTAGAAAATTTCAAGTGTGCGATACAGTGTTATTTACTGTATTTATGTTGCTGTACATTAGGTCTCTAAAACTTATTCTTCTTCCATCCTGATACTCACTTTGGCTATTTTACATTCTACTTGTTAGTGAGATCATGCAGTATTTGTCTATGTCTGCCATATTTCATTTAACATAACGTCCTCCGGGTCCATCCATGTTGCCACAAGTGTCAGGATTTCCTTCTTTTGTACACTTTTAGCTTTATTTTATTTTATTTAATTCTAGTATAGTTAATACGGGGTTAAATTAGTTTCAGATGTACAGTGATTCAACGATTCTACATATTACTTAGGGTTTGTCAAGATAAGTGTACTCTTAACTTCCTGTACCTGTTCCCCCCCACCCTTACCCCTCACCCCTCTGGTAACCATCAGCTTGTTCTCCAGAGTTAAGTGTCTGGTTTTTGGATTCTGTCTCTCTTTTCCCTTTGTTTGTTTCATTTCTTAGATTCTACATATGAGTGAAATCATACGGTATTTGTCTTTCTCTGACTTATTTTGCTTAGCAGTGTGCTTTCTAGATCCATCCATATTGGGGCAAATGACAAGATTTCATTCTTTTTCTGTGGCTGAGCAATATTTCATTGTATGTCTATATACCACATCTTTTTTCATGTATCGATGGATACTCAGGCTGCTTCCATAATTTGGCTAGTATAATTAATGCTGCAATAAACATAGGGGTGCATATATCCTTTCAAATTAATGTTTTTGTCTTCTTTGAGTAAATATCCAGCGGTGTGATTGCTGGATTATATGGTAGTTCTTTTTTTTTTTTTTAAGGGAGAGAAAACACATGCTTGTGCATGAGTGGGGGCTGAGGAAGGCCAGAGGGAGAGAGAGGAAATCTTAAGCAGGCTCCATGCTCAGCATGGAGCTCCACGCGGGGCTTGATCTCACAACCCTGAGATCATGATCTGAGCCAAAATCAAGAGTCAGACGCTTAACTGACTGAGCTACCCAGGCATCCCATATAGTAGCTCTATTTTTAATTTTTTGAGTAAACTCCATACCTGATCACTATAAGTACAATTTCTAAAATTTCATCATTTCTTTATTGTGCCTGGTACACAGTAGGGATTTATTAGTTATCTACTTCACTGAATCTTATCTGGAACAGAGATACACACAGAAAGACAAAGGCCTAATGATTCATCAGGTCATTTCATGACCTATCTCTCTTGTTAGTTTCCTTTAGCATGAATGGCTTTGTGAGGGAGGTGGAAGGTAAATTTTGAAATGAGTGTCTGAAAGGCTTACATCATGTTATCTCTGAATTAGACCTACTTGACAAATGTTTGAAATATATCACTTTATTTTCCTCCTGAAAAATCCCTTCACAATTCCAAAGTTGATGTGATGCTAGATGTGGATCTAGCTGTTATCAAAGTAATAAAATTCTACTAAGTGTCATGTGGTAATTAGTATGGACAAGTCATTGAACTAGCCTGACACCACACGTGATACCTCTAATCCTTACAAGAAACTCATAAAGTGGGCATGAATATTACCATTTGATTACATACGAGGAAACTGATGCTCAGAGTAGTTAAGTCACTTTTCTAAGATCAACAACATGTGAGAGATAGAATCAGGCTGTTGTTTCAGTTCAAATATATCCAAAGCTCGAGACTAACTGAAGCCAAATGGCAATGCAAACATAGCAAACTAAATACCAAAAAAAAAAAAAAAAAAAGAAAAAAGAAAAGAAGAAGAAGAAGAAGAAGAAGAAGAAGAAGAAGAAGAAGAAGAAAGAAAGAGAAAGAAAGAGAAAATGGCAAAGAATGTAGAGTGCAAAGTATGTTCATGGTTGATAAGTTTGGAGATGAGGAGGTAAAAAGGGAAGGTGATGAATACACTGACTTACTCGGTGTGAGGTGAAGGCAGATGATCAAGCAGCCGGGCTTAATGGCCATCTGACAGGAAGCAAGCAGAAGATGAGAGCAGCTGGATAAAATGGGGTTATCTGGAAGAGTCCATTGACAAGTGTAAAGCAGAAGGGAAGCTATAGGCTCCTAAGCTCATTGGGAGAAAAAGGAAATGGTTAAGAAAATGAGGATTGAAGTGTCCTAGGCTTTAGTTTTTTTTTTTTTTAAAGAACCTATTTATTCATTTGAAAGAGTTTGAGAGAGAGCATGAGAGGGATGAGTGAGAGAGAGGGAGAGGGAGAAACAGACGCCCCACTGAGCAGGGAGCCCGAAGAGGGGCTCAATCCCAGGATCCCGGGATTGTGACCTGAACCAAAGGCAGACCCTTAACCAACTGAACCACCTAGGTGCCCTGGTGTCCTAGGTTTAAAAAATGGGGATATGCATAGCTTCATGGCAACAAACTGGGAAAACAATAAAGGACCTCTTCTGGTGCTCCACACTACCAGAGTCATTTAGCAAATTTGACCAATTACCAATACCTAGAGACATTCTTCATGTCCAGCTTTTATGACAGGCTAGCATTGAAGAATGCAGCTCTTACCAACAGCTGGATCACTGAGAAGCTGCCAGTGCTATTTTATAGTGAGAGTAGATTAGGAAGGGCTGGCCATATTATGTGGCTCTGGGCAAGCTAAACCCTCGGTGCCTCAGTTTTCTCGTTGGCAAAATGGGAAGAATAATAGTAACTACCTCTTCAGATTCTTGTAAAAATTAAATGAATGGATTTATGTAAAACTATTAGAATGCTACTTAATATATAAGTGTTTGATAACTAAAATCAAATATTAAGAAGAAAAAAATGCAGCTTCCAATGATTTTCAACATATGATTAGCCCTGAAAGTGAAGTCCTTATTGTTGGATCTCAAATCAATGTTGAATTTGTTTCCCTAAAGCATAATCCTAGCTAGGACTGTGGGATGAGTCCATATCTTCACCACGGATCCCCTTTTTCATGATAAATACCTAAAATGCCTGTGGATTTCTTGCCCAGAATACTTATTAGAAGGAGATATTAAAGACATAGTTACCTGGAAAATAATCAAATGATTTTTTTTAAGTTGAAAGCTTACCCACCAGGGTTCTTTTTTTTTTTTTTATTCAGCGAATAGTTTTTTACTATACTTGAAATAAATATTATGCTTAGGTTAGCATTTTTTATTTTTCTTCTTTTTAAAAGAAAGATTTTATGTATTTATTCATGAGAGATAGAGATAGGCAGAGACTGAGGCAGAGGGAGAAGAGTGGGGAGCCTGATGCAGGATTAGATCCCAGGATCCTGGGATCACGACCTGAGCTAAAGGCAGATGCTCAACCACTGAGCCACCCAGGGACCCCTAGCATTTTTTTTTTTGAACACTCCTACTTTGGAAATTCAAGATACTCTAAAACTAAGAAGTATAGTATATAGTGCAGGCATATTTTAATACAATTTGAAAATCACTAGATCATTCAGAAAATATGCCAAGTATAAATGCTTGCATACATCTTTTAATTTCTTTTTTTAAGATTTTATTTATTTATTCATGAGAGACAGAGAGAGAAAGAGACAGAGACAGAGGCAGAGAGAGGCAGAGACACAGGCAGAGAGAGAAGCAGGCTCCATGCAGGGAGCTCAACGTGAGACTCAATCCCGGGTCTCCAGGATCATGGCCTGGGCTGAAGGCAACACTAAACTGCCAGGCCACCGGGGCTGCCCCATCTTTTCATTTCTCTTAGAAGTGCGTCAGTGTTACTAACCTTAAGGGAAGAATAAAAAACACTGACAAAATCTTCATGATAGATACTAACACAAGATTTTCAGAGAGAAAAAAACAAACAAACCCCAAACAGCTTTTGATGAGGTACAACCAGAGATGGCTTTTTACATATATATTTCTATAGATAAATTTCATTATCACTGGGTCACTCAGGAAAGAAATTAAAATACTCAAATACTTATTTTCTAGAATACTCACAAGTATTTATGGAGTAAGAGAAATAAATTTGATACTAGAAATTAGTGATTGATATTTAGAATAAGATGGAAGTATCTAAAAAAGAAGTCTCAAGTGCCTGGGTGGCTCAGTGGTTGAGCATCTGCCTTTGGCTCAGGGCATGATCCCGGGGTCCTGGGATCGAGTCCTGCATCAGGCTCCCAGTGGGGAGCCTGCTTCTTCCTCTGGCTGTGGCTCTGCCTCTCTCTGTGTGTCTCTTAAGAGTAAATAAATAAAATCTAAAAAAAAATAAAAAAATAAAATAAAATAAAAAAGTCTCAAGGGTACTATAGCAGAAATTTCTCAAAATCTATAGTAAGTAGAAAATACTGCTCCTTATTTGCTATAACATATACCTTTGATTATTTGCTTAGGTTATAGGAGAGAGTGAAAGATTTCTGATAGTACTTTCTCTATATATATTTTTGTTATTATGTGTTCTATTTATCCATAAACTCCCAAAAAGAAGAATTTCTGTAAGTCGTATCATGTGATTATAATGAAATAAAAGTAAAAAATAATAGCTAACTTTTAACCAAAAAAAAAAACCCCAAAAGGATGATAATGTATTAAAAATATTGTATAATATAGGTAATCAAAATTTAAATAATGGACTATTTAAAAATAACAACAATATAGTACTTAATAAAACCATAATTATAAAGCCAAATTATAAATAATTATTTAGGTTTAAATGCTTTTATTACTAAAAAGACTCTAAGCATTAATCTCAAAATATTAGAAAAGAAAAATTTCAAAGAAAAATATGGGAATAGAACCATAAAATAATAATTTATTATGTAGAAAAGAGGAAACTGGTGAAATTAATAAATAAGCCAAATAAATGATTTATTTAGAAAAATAAAAATTGTTTAAAATTCAACTGGTATAACCAAGACAAAAGGAAAAAAATAGGAATAGACAACAATAGAAATATCAATGGTTATACAGAACCAGATACATATATTTTTTTTAAGTTTTTTTAAATTTATTTATTCATGAGAGACACAGAGAGAGAGGCAGAGACACAGGCAGAGGAAGAAGCTGGCTCCATGCAGGGAGCCTGATGTGGGACGTGATCCCTAGTCTCCAGGATCAAGTCCTGGGCCAAAGGCAGAACTAAACCGATGAGCCACCTGGGGGCCCGATACAGATATATTTCTAAACTAATAAATTTACATTTAAAATTCTGACAAACCAAAGATGAACTAGGAATTATAAATTAAACAATAGAAAAGTCAATAAACTTAAGGGTGGGGGAAACTATTTAAGTAATGTAGTCAGAAAAAAATTGCACAGTTTTACGGTCTCTTTTTAAAAAAGTGAAGAAATATGTTATACAAACAACTCCAAAATACAGCCAAAAAGGGAAAGTTTCACATGCTGTCCTAATCCTGGCACCAAAATCTGACAAACATGGGGGGTGAGTGGAGACCAATCTCACTTAAGAATCAAGAGACCAAAATCTTAAATTAAATTTAGGTATATAGGGATCCTTGGGTGGCACAGCGGTTTAGCACCTCCCTTTGGCCCAGGGAGCGATACTGGAGACCTGGGATCGAGTCCCACATCGGGCTCCCGGTGCATGGAGCCTGCTTCTCCCTCTGCCTATGTCTCTGCCTCTCTCTCTCTCTCTGTGACTATCATAAATAAAAATAAATAAAAATAAATAAATAAATTTAGATATATAATGCAATACATGATTATATTTTCTCTGGGAATGATGACAGAGTTAAAATTATGAAAAGTTCTAACTTAAGTCACCCCATAAAAAGGATATGGGAACAAAATTATGTGATTATTTAAGTAGATGTCCAAGTCATGACAAGATCTCATGGTAAATTTGTCCATACTCATTTTTAAATATGATACTATACAATCAATATCTCATTTAGGTCTGTGGAGAGTGGCTTAACAAATTTAATCTAAGGTTCAAGATTGCCCCAGGGGATGGGGCAAGATGGTGGAAGAGTAGGGTCCCTAAGTCACCTGTCCCCACCAACTTACCTAGATAACTTTCAAATCATCCTGAAAACCTATGAATTCGAACTGAGATTTAAAAACCTTTTTTTTAAAGATTGTATTTATTTATTCATGAAAGACACACACATAGAGAAAGAGAGAGGCAGAGACACAGGCAGAGGGAGAAGCAGGCTCCATGCAGGAAGCCCGATGCAGGACTCGATCTCTGGTCTCCAGGATCACGCCCTGGGCCTAAGGCAGGCTCCAAACTGGTGAGCCACCCAGGGATACCCTCGATCTGAGATTTAAAGAGAGAACAGCTGGAACACTACAGAGAGAAGAGTTTGAGCATGTAACAAGACAACTCCTTTTTAGCCACTCTGCACTGAGCAAAATGACTAGAAAGAAGAACTCACCACAATAGAAAGAATCAGAAACAGTCCTCTCTGCCACAGAGTTACAGAAGTTGGATTATAATTTGATGTCAGAAAGCCAATTCAGAAGCACAATTATAAAGCTACTGGTGGCTCTGGAAAAAAGCGTAAAGGATTCAAAACACTTCATGACTGCAGAATTTAGATCTAATCAAGCCGAAATGAAAAATCAATTAAATGAGATGCAATCCAAATTGGAGGTCCTAATGAGGAGGGTTAATGAGGTAGAAGAATGAGTGAGTGACAAAGAAGACAAGTTGATGGCAAGGAAGGAAGCTGAGGAAAAAAGAGAAAACAAAAGATCATGAGGAAAGGTTAAGGGAAATAAATGACAGCCTCAGAAGGAAACATCTATGTTTAATTGTGGTTCCAGAGGGCGCCGAGAGGGACGAGGACCAGAAAGCATATTTGAACAAATCATAGCTGAGAACTTCCCTAACTTGGGGAAGGAAACAGGCATTCATATCCAGGAGATAGAGAGGTCCTCCCTAAAATCAATAAAAACCATTCAACACCTCGACATTTAATAGTGAAACTTGCAAATTCCAAAGACAAAGAGAAAATCCTTAAAGCAGCAAGAGACAAGAGATACCTAACTTATATGGGGAGAAATATTAGGTTAACAGCAGACCTCTCCACAGTGACCTGGCAGGCCAGAAAGGGCTGGCAGGATATGTTCAGGGTCCTAAATGAGAAGAATCTGCAGCCAAGAATACTTTATCCAGCAAGGCTCTCATTCAGAATAGAAGGAGAGATAAAGAGCTTACAAGGTAGGCAGAAACTGAAAGAATATGTGACCACCAAACCAGCTCTGCAAGAAATATTAAGGGGGACTCTGTAAAACGAAGAGGATGTCCAAAGACATAATACACAACAACAGGGACTGAATGGGTAATAGTAACTCTGAACATAAATGGGCTTAATGATCCCATCAAAAGACGCAGGGCTTCAGACTGGATAAAAAAGCAAGACCCATCTATTTTCTGTCTACAAGAGACTCATTTTAGACCTAAAGATACCTATAGCCTGAAAATAAAAGTTTGGAGAACCATTCACCATTCAAATGGTCCTCAAAAGAAAATGGGTAGCCATGCTCATATCAGATAAAATAAAGCTTATCCCAAAGACTGTAGTAAGAGATGAAAAGGGACACTATATCATACTTCAAGGATCTATCCAACAAGAGGACCTAACAATCATGACTATTTATGCCCCTAATGTGGGAGCTGCCAAGTATATCAATCAATTAATAACAAAAGTTAAGACATACTTAGATAATAATACACTAATACCGGGAGACTTCAACATGGCACTTTCTGCAAATGACATGTATAACCACAACATCTCCCATGCGACAAGAGCTTTAAATGATACACTGCACCAGATGGATTTCACAGATATTTACAGAACTTTACATCCAAACGCAACTGAATACACATTCTTCTCAAGTGCACACGGAACTTTCTCCAGAATAGACCACATACTCGGTCACAAATCAGGTCTTAACCGATACCAAATGATTGGGATCGTCCCCTGCATATTTTCAGACCATAATGCTTTGAAACTAGAACTAAATCACAAGAAGAAATTTGGAAGAAATTCAAACATGTGGAGGATAAAGATCATCCTGCTAAAAGATGAAAGGGTCAACCAGGAATTTAGAGAAGAATTAAAAAGATTCATAGAAACCAATGAGAATGAAGATACAACCGTTCAAAATCTTGGGATACAGCAAAATCAGTCCTGAGAAGGAATCACATCACAATACAACCATCCCTCAAAAAACTGGAAAATACTCAAATATACAAGCTAACCTTGCACCTAAAGGAAATGGAGAAAGAACAGCAAATAAAACCTACACCCAGCAGAAGAAGAGAGTTAATAAAGATTCAAGCAGAACTCAATGAGATAGAGACCAGAAGAACTGTAGAACAGATCAACAAAACCAGGAGTAGGTTCTTTGAAAGGATAAATAAGATAGATAAACCATTAGTCAGCCTTATTAAAAACAAAAGAGAAAAGATTCTAAATAATAAAATCATGAATGAAAAAGGAGAGATCAATGAGAGACTCCTAACTCTGGGAAATGAACAAGGGGTGGTAGAAAGGGATGTGGGTGGGGGGTGGGGGTGACCGGGTGACGGGCACTGAAGGGGCACTTGATGGGATGAGCACTGGGTGTTATGCTATATGTTGGCAAATTGAACTCCAATTAAAAAAATAAAAGAAAGAAAAAAATGAAAAAGGAGAGATCACAACCAATACAAAGAAAATACAAACAATTTTAAAAACATATTATGGGCAGAAATACGCCAATAAATTAGGCAATCTAGAAGAAATGGATGCATTTCTGGAAAACCACAAACTACCAAAACTGGAACAGGAAGAAATACCTGAACAGGCCAATAACCAGGGAGGAAATTGAAGCAGTCATCAAAAAACTCCTAAGACACAAAAGTCCAGGGCCAGATGGCTTCCCAGGGGAATTCTATCAAACGTATAAAGAAGAAACAATACCTATTCTACTAAAGCTGTTCCAAAAGATAGAAAGGGATGGAATACTTCCAAACTCATTCTATGAGGCCAGCATCACCTAATTCCAAAATCAGACAAAGACCCCCCCAAAAAGGAGAATTATAGACCAATATCCCTGATGAACACAGATGCAAAAATTCTCAACAAGATACTAGCCAATAGGATCCAACAGTACATTAAGAAGATTTTTCACCATGACTAAGTGGGATTTATCCCCAGGAGGCAAGGCTGGTTCAACACTCGTAAAGCAATCAATGTGATTCATCATATCAACAAGAGAGAAAACAAGAACCATATGATCCTCTTCATAGATGCAGAGAAAGCATTTGACAAAATATAGCATCCATTCCTGATCAAAACTCTTCAGAGTGTAGGGATAGAGGGAACATTCCTCAGCCTCTTAAAAGCCATTATGAAAAGCCCACAGCAAATATCATTCTCAATGGGGAAGCACTGGGAGCCTTTCCCCTAAGATCACGAACACGAGAGGGATGTCCACTCCCACCACTGCTATTCAACATAGTACTAGAAGTGCTCACCTCAGCAATCAGGCAACAAAAAGAAATAAAAGACATTCAAATTGGCAAAGAAGAAGTCAAACTCTCCCTCTTTGCAGATGACATTACACTGTATGTAGAAAACCCAAAAGACTCCACCCCAAGATTGCTAGAACTCATACAGCAATTTGGCAGTGTGGCAGGATACAACATCAATGCCCAGAAGTCAGTGGCATTTCTACACACTGAGACTGAAGAAAGAGAAATTAAGGAGTCAATCCCATTTACAATTGCACCCAAAAGCATAAGATACCTAGGAATAAACCTAACCAAAGAAGTAAAGGATCTATACCCTAAAAACTACAGAACACTTCTGAAAGAAATTGAGGAAGACACAAAGAGATGGAAAAATATTCCATGCTGATGGATTGGAAGAATTAATATTGTGAAAATGTCCATGCTACCCAGGGCAATTTACACATTTAATGCAATCCCTATCAAAATAACATGGACTTTCTTCAGAGAGTTGGAACACATCATTAAGATTTGTGTGGAAAATATCAGAAAGGGAGACAAAACATAAGACTCCTAACTCTGAGAAACGAACTAGGGGTGGTGGAAGGGGAGGAGGGCGTGGGGTGGGGGTGAATGGGTGACGGGCACTGAGGGGGGCACTTGACGGGATGAGCACTGGGCGTTATTCTGTATGTTGGCAACTTGAACACCAATATGTTCTCATTCATTTGGGGAATATAAATAATAGTGAAACGGAATATAAGAGAAGGGAGAAGAAATGTGTGGGAAATATCAGAAAGGGAGACAGAACGTAAAGACTGCTAACTCTGGGAAACGAACTAGGGGTGGTAGAAGGGGAGGAGGGCGGGGGGTGGGAGTGAATGGGTGACGGGCACTGGGGGTTATTCTGTATGTTAGTAAATTGAACACCAATAAAAAATAAATTTAAAAAAAAAAGAAAAGAAAAGACCCCGAATAGCCAGGGGAATACTGAAAAAGAAAACCAGAGCCAGGGCCATCACCATGCGGATTTTAAGTTGTACTACAAAGCTGTGATCATCAACACAGTGTGGCACAAAACAAACACATAGATCAATGGAACAGAATGGAACAATGGAACAGAATAGAGAACCCAGAAAGATACATCCATGAAGGCAAGGGAAACAAAATAAAAAATGAATTATTGGGACTTCATCAAGATGAAACACTTCTGCACAGCAAAAGAAACAGTCCACAAAACTCAAAGACAACCTACAGAATGGGAGAGGATATTTGCAAATGATGTATCAGATAAAGGGCTAGTATCCAAGATCTATAAAGAACTTATTAAACTCCACAGCAAAGAAACAAACAATCCAATCATGAAATGGGCAAAAGACATGAAGAGAAATCTCAGAGGAAAACACAGACATGGCCAACAAGCACATGAGAACATGCTCCGCCTCACTGGCCATCAGGGAAATACAAATCAAAACCACAATGAGATACCACCTCACACCAGTGAGAATGGGGAAAATTAACAAGATAGGAAACCACAAATGTTGGAGAGGATGTGGAGAAAAGGGGAAGCCTCTTGCACTGTTGGTGGGAATGTGAACTGGTACATCCATTCTGGAAGACTGTGGAGGTTCCTCAAAGAGTTAAAAATAGACCTGCCCTACGACCCAGCAATTGCACTGCTGGGGATTTACCCCAAAGATACAGATGCAATGAAACGCCGGGACACCTGCACCCCGATGTTTCTAGCAGCAATGTCCACAATAGCCCAACTGTGGAAGGAGCCTCGGTGTCCATCGAAAGACGAATGGATAAAGAAGATGTGGTCTATGTATATACAATGGAATATTACTCAGCCATGAAAAACGACGAATACCCACCATTTGCTTCAATGTGAATGGAACTGGAGGGTATTATGTTGAGTGAAGTAAGTCAATCGGAGAAGGACAAACAATATATGTTCTCATTCATTTGGGGAATACAAAAAATAGTGAAAGGGAATAAAGGAGAAAGGAGAGGAAATGAGTGGGAAATATCAGTGAGGGTGACAGCACATGAGAGACTCTAACTCTTGGAAATGAACAAGGGGTGGTGGAAAGGAAGGTGGATGGGGGGATGGGGTGACTGGGTGATGGGCACTGAGGGGGGTACTTGATGGGATGAGCACTGGGTGTTATGCTATGTGTTGGCAAATCGAACAATAAAAAATATATATACAAAAAATAAAATGCAATAAAATAAAAATAAGTTTAGCTCAGTTAAAAGCAAACAATAAAAATTTAATCTAATGTTCATATGATTTATGTGGAGTAATAAAAAATAACCAAGGGAGACATATAATATCCATTATTAGAATAGCCAAGGCAATCTTGAGTAAGAACAAAATTGAAGGCACCACGCTTCCTGATTTCAACCTGTATTACTAAGCCAAATAATGAAAACAGTATGGTATTGGCATAAAATCAGACACACTGATCATGGAGCAGAATGCAGAGGCCAGAAATAAGCCCACGGATATATGGTCAATTAACTTTCAACAAAAGAGCCAAGAACATACAAGAGGGAAAGGTTCGTCACATGCTAAAGAAGGAACTGGACCCTTTCCTACAGCATCCACAAAATTCAACTCAAAATGGATTAAAGACTTGAATTAGAAACCTCTTGAGTGAAGAGATCTGAAACCATAAACCTTAAAACATAAAGGGTACAGTGTCTAGACATCAATTGGTCTTGACAATGCTTTTTTTTTTTTTTTTTTTGGTTTGATACCAAGAAAAAAGAGACAAAATCAAAATAAACAGTGGGACTATTGCAAACTAAAAAGTTTCTGCACAGCAAAGGAAATTGTCAACAAAATGAAAAGGCAACCTACGTAATGGGAGAAAATATCTGCAAACCACATCCAACAGGGAGTTAATATTCAAAATACACAAAAAGTCATACAACTCAATAGCAAAAAAAAAAACCCTAATAACCCGATTTAGAAATGGGCAAAGGATCTGATTCGACATTTTCCCAGAAAAGACATGCAAATAAATGGCCAAGAGATACATGAAAAGCTGTTCAACATCACTTGTCATCAGGGAAACGGAAAGCAAAACCACAATGAGATACTACTTCTCACCTGTCAAGATACCCTTTTATTAAAAAGACAAGATAACAAATGCTGCTGATGATGTAGAGAAAAAGAAACCCTTGCACAGTACTCGTGGGTGGGTGTATAAACTGGTGCAGCCACTATGGAAAACAGCATGGAAGTTCCCCCAAGAAATTAAAAGTAGAAGTACCATGTGATCCATCAATTCCACTTGTGGGTATATAACCAAAGGAAACAAAACCACTACCTTAAAAAGGTACCTGTGCTCCTATGTTCACTGCAGTGTTATTCATAACAGCCAAGGTGCGGAAACCATCTAAGTTTCCACAGGTGAATTGACCGATGAATGAATAAAGACAATAATAGATATAGATAGATATAGATACAGATATAGATATAGATATATAGATATAATAGATAGATATAGATGATATAGATATATATTCCTAATATATATAATGACATATATTACAATAAAAAATTCATATATGACATATATGACATATATATCCTGCCATTAGCAACAACATGGATGAACTCTAAGGAGATTACACTCAGTAGAAAAGCCAAAGAAAGACAAATGCTGTATGCCCTCGTGTATATGTGGAATCTAAGGCAAAAAAGTCAAACTCACAGAAAAGGAGAGCAGAATGGTGGTTGGCAGGAACTGTAGGTGGGGATGGGGGCTAGGGAGAGGCTGGTAAAAGGTACAAACTTTTAGTTGCAAGATGAATGAGGTCTGAGGAAATAATGTATAACATCGTGACTAGCGTTGACAATATTACATGGGATAATTGAAATTTGCAGAGAGTAGATCTCAAGTTTTTTTTTTTTTTTTCATCAGAAAAAGAGAAATATGTGAGCTCACTGATGTAGTAATTAACTTGGTGGTGGGAATCCTTTCACGACGTATACATAAATCATCACGTTGTACACTTTAAATATATTGCACTTTTATTTGTCAGTTATACCTTAATAAAGCTAAAAAAATTCCATATGAACTTTAAAATTATAACAGAATACTTGGGGTGCCTGGGTGACTCAGTCAGTTGAGCATCTAAATCTTGATTTCAGCTCAGGTCATGATCTCAGGGTCCTGGGATCAAGGCCTTGTCAGGCTCTGTGCTCAGTGGGGAGTCTGCTTCTCTCTCTCTCTCTGCCTTTGCCCCTCTCCCTGCTTGTGCTCCCTCTCTCAAATAAATAAGCAAATCTTTTAAAAAAATAAAACAACCGAACACTCCACAAAAATAAAAAATAGACAAATGAAAGAAGACAATAAAAAGAATCCCCAAATCTTAGTTTTATAAGAATTAAGTATATAATGATTTAAAATCACAAGAAAAGGATGGGATTTTTAACATGTTGTGGAGCCAATTGGTTAACTACTTTTAAGACTCATTATCATACGCAAATAGATGTTTATAAATTAGCATATTATATAAATTTGATATTTGATAAATATATCATAATCCAAAATAAAACCTAAATTTATTAAAAATATATGTAAAAATCAAATCATAAGTAAGAAGATCTAAATAAAAAAGTAGATTAGTATTTACATGACCTCAGGTTGGAAAAAGCATTTCTAACCAACCTAGCCAAAACAGAAAGCGCAAAGAAAAAGGCTATTGAGCCACATAAAATCCAAAAGACCAATGTGTTTTATTTATTCTGCTTATTCTTAGAAGCAGTAGCCATTATTAATGCTTAGTTCAAAACATCTTATAGAACCAATTAAAGTCAAGTAATAAACTTGAAAAATGTTTAAAACATATATGGCAAGATGTTACTGATATAAATGTTATATCTCAATAAGAAAACAGAAGCAGTCCAATAGAAAAACAAGCAGAAGACATGAGTAGACAATTCAGAGGAGAAGAGAATCGCAGCTCTTGTCCACTGCCAAGCAGAGGCAGGAGGGGAAGCATCCGCTAGCAGCTCAGCTGTTCCAACACAGAGTTGGCTCCCTAGACATCTAATCGTATTTACTTGATCTCTCTCTCTCTCTCCTCTTCGAATTCCTTTATATATCTGATGTCTTAATGAAACTCTTGTCTTCCAGCACAGTTGTAAGGAGCTACTATTTTTTTTTGTATTATGTTTTCTTCCATCTTATTACATAAAATTTAGCAGAGGCAAGTAAGCTCAGCCTGCCAACCTAATATAATACATTATCCTTCAATCATATATGAGTTTTCAAATTTCTACTGGTCTGCTCACAGTTCCTTCTAAAAGAAGCTACCCAGTGCATAGGCCCTCAGGACAAACCCATTGGAGGACATGATTTTTACCCAGTTACCCATCACCTTTGGCCACAGCCGATTCAAACACAGATAGACAGACCCTTGACGAAATGGCTGCCAATCCATAGGCCAGGGGATGAATTAAGGCGCATCCTTGTATGAAACAATGAGGTGGCCCAGGGAATTTCTTGCTCTGGAATTTAAACTTACAAAGGAAATTTAAAAGGGAAAAAAAATGAAAAGGTCATTTAAGCAGCTATAGTGAAAGCCACAGTTGAAAATCAACTACCTGAGTAAAGCTGAGACTGAATAGGCCACAATTGCTTTCTTGCCTATTGCATGCTGACTTTGTAACTGAAGCTATTCAGTAGATGGTAGAGCAGAGGATAAGCCCAGAGTGAAGCATGGAGTCCATGAGTGAGAGTTATAAATTCCCAGAGAAACTTCAGTCCTTGCCAACTTTTAAATTCCTGTCCTGGTCTGCAAGGAACCATCATATTGTAGTAAATTAATGAATGCATTAGTTTCCCTTTTTTAAAGATTATTTATTTGAGATAGAGAATGAGAGACAGAGCATGATGGGGAAGGGCAGGGAGAAGGAGAGAGAAACTCAACCAGACTCTGTTGAGTGTGGAGCATGTGGGGCTTGATTTCAAAACCCTGAGATCACCACCTGAGCTGAAACCAAGAATTGGACACTAAACTGACTGCGCCACACAGACACCCAATGAATGCCTCAGTGTTATTGCTGGACAATATATTGCTGCAAACTTAGCAGCTGAGAAGCTATTGCATGTAGAATTTGATTGTTTCTGTGGGCCAGGAGGCTGAGTCTAGCCTACCTACAACCTCTCCTCGGGTTCTCAAAAGGTGACAATCAAGGTGTTGGCCAGGCTGCATTCCATCCTGGAGCTGGGAGTCCTTCTCTCATTGAGGTTCCTAGAACGAGCCAGTTCCTTGCAGTTGTAGGACTGCCATTCTTATTTTCTTGTCGGCTATAGGGCAGGGGCCCAGAGGCCTTACATTTTCCTGTCACGTGATGTGCTCCACAGGCAGCTCCTGTATGGGTATTTGATTCTTCAAGATCAGCAAGAGAATTTCTTGCTCCAGTCTACTGAGATGGAAGCTTATATAATGGGAGACACCCCATCATCTTTGCCCTATTGTATTGGTTGGCAGCAAGTCACAGGTCCTGTCTGCACTCCAGAGGAGGGTATCATTCAAGGGCACGATTCCTCAAGGGTTAGTTTAGGCCATGTCCACCACAGTGAGTCAGCTACAGGCAGTGGAAAGGAGCTGTGGAACATGTGGCCTCAGACTCTTTGAGAATGAGGCAGAGTCTTTTGGAAATAGATATAATAACACATACATGCTCTCTTTTGTGATTTCTTATCAACATCTACCTGTTTTTAACAGAAAATAAGAAGTCATTGCTTTCATTGACATAATTTCTCTCTTACTGAAATGCTAGTTGGCAAATAACTACAAGTCTGAACCTCAGCAGGTTTGGTGAAGCTAGCTGAAGATGTATGTATGCATTCTGTCTCTTTAACCATTATTCATCGATTGTGTGTGTTTTTTTTTTTTTTTCTGATCAGGCCTCAGGTACTGCATTGCTACTTAATAAGCTGAATTTATGCTCCTGGAATCACCAATGTATAATCTCACCGTTATCCCTGACCCGATTTTATCCAACATATAAAATAGAGGGGGAAATGCTTAAGCAAATATGAAGCTACTGAGAGATTAAATGGTTTCAGAGTCAAAAATGCAAACAAGCAGCTGTTATGTAGAAACATTTTGTTGGTTTTTCTAAATGAAGCATTTCTTTTTACTAATTTGGACTAAATAAAAGATGTGGTAACTAATTGCAAGAGCCTTGATTTTACTTTCAGGAAAGTGACAACCATTCTATAGAGGATGAATATGAAGCCTAAATCATGTAAAATGCCTATTTTCGCGTACTTCCTCAAAAGGCAGTGCTTTCATTATGTTTGAAAGTTTGACTTGAATGCAAGTTCTAAGGCTGAATCAATTAATAAAAAATATGGATTTTATATAAAATTGCAGTACTCTCAGGAAAAGGAGGAAGATGACTCGTAAATATCAAATTAATGGAAACTACTTATTTATATATTTATAGAGAGGAAACTCATAAAACAAAACTTATAGCCACTTATTTACTTTAAAAGATCAATTTCCCTCATCCAAACAAGCTCAGATAACATTACCTTAAAATGTTTTCTGCAAGAAAATATTTTGTGCAACCTTAAGTGTAAGCACTTCTACATATCCACCATCCTAAAAAGTGAGTGGTTACCTCTCTGAAGAGATTAAATCAAAATTAGGTTGACACAATTTTTATCTAATATGCACCCTGCTTGTTGATATATCCTGAAAGAGGGGCACACACAAGGAAGGATACAGTCCTTGCTCTTGAGTGGTTTATAGTCAAGTTAAGAAGTCAAGTCATCAACAAAGATAATGGAATTATCAATGTGAAGATGAAAAGTGACTTACAAATAGAAGAGAGGTGACAAGGGAGTTCATGACTGGTGTTTAAATGAATCATACAAAATGGAGCAGGATTTTAGGTGAGGGAGAAGTCACAGGGAAGAATGGGTAGTGTTCTGACTAGAGCACCAGTCAGGTAGAAGGAGCTTTCCATTTCTAGTTCTCTTACCAGCTAGTTGGGTGACCTACAGAAAATCGTTTCACTTCCTTGGTTTCAAACGCTGATTTTACAAAATGAAAGCCATGGCTATCACAGATGCTGCACACGGTCTATTCCAACTCTAAAAGTCTGTGCTCTTATCATGATTATGAAAAGCTTAATAAAGAACGATGATGAGAAGGTAGTTGAGCTGGGTCTTGCTGAATGTGATCTGACCAGACAAGAGGCGTCATGAGAATGTCTCCTGAAAGAGGAGCTGCCTAAGCCAAGATATAAAGATAGGTACCCCAAGTTATAATTAATTAGAATTGATCAATACAGAATCAGCATTTTCCCCTGCTTTTTCTGATTATGAAGACACATACTAGGTTATTTTTTTTTCTTTGACTATAATAAGACTCTTTATGAGATACCTAAGCTTCATTCCCCCAACAACAACCAACATTATGGCATTGGAAAGTAACTCTGAATAGACTTCCAGCAATATCCCTTTAAAGAACTGTGGATTCCTTAAAGTAAGACACTCAAAAAAATCCCAGAACCTGTGTCTTCACAATGGATCTCAGGTCAGATCTATTAATTTGTGGTTTTTCTATTTGAAAGTTAAAATGAGGAAATAAAATGCAAGGCCTAGACTGATCAGAATCTTTCTCTATTCAGGAGAGGTGCCAGGTCCTAGTCTTTATTAAATTTCTTGTCATTTGATGAATTAAATATAATTATAATGAACTCACTTGGGATTTGATTATAATCTGTGGAGATTTTTCTTTCCAATTATATAGCTTCATATTAACTCTTAAATGTAAATGTGTAACCTTTCTCTAAAAGACTAGAAAGTCACATTCCTCTGAGCATTTTACAGAATTGTTATTTGAAAGGATCTTGAAGACTGCACAAAGACTCTCATTAAATCTGACAACAGCACTCAGAAGCAGGTAAATGGCCCCAATTATTATTCTTTTTGCATAGTTTGGCAGTTCCAAATCCAGACCCACCCTAAAAGCCTCAAGGGATCGCCAGGTGGTCTCTTGGCTTTGATCTTTTCTTCATGCTCCTATTGGTCAAGGGAAAGCCCATATTCACTATCCACTCACTAGAAGCTTATTCTTAGCCATTAAATGAAAAAGGTGGCCAATAAAGGCTGTGGGAAGAACGTGGCTCTGTCATTTTACCAAATGATTTGTTAATCTTAGGTCTCATATAATATGAAAACAAAATAAAGCTGAATATGTTTCTGAATGACTGAATGGATACATGAAGAAAGAGTTTATATCAATCCTTCAAGGTTACCAGATATTTAGGGGAGACTTATTTTATTTGTTTGTCCATTCATTAATTTATTAATTTTAATTTTGGCTTGTCATGTCAAATGTTCATATAGTATATCTATCATGCAATCCGTGAAAACATTCTGTAATGTTATTTTCAGCAAGCTTATAAATTGCATTTTATTTTCTTGAAACTTCTTTTAATGAATCTTGGCCCATTAGAGGTCAAGCTTTCTTCATTGTCTGAATGTGAACTTAAAGATTCATTCTGTTCATTTCCTGATGCTACAATATGTCAAGCATTGTGCTGGGCAGTGTGAAGGATACAAAGGGCATAAGTCCTCAGTATCTGCCTCAGAAAGCTCAATGTACTGTGGGAAACAGATCAATTTTTAAACACATAAGCAAATAATAGGGTAAAAAAATCTAAGTAAAGTATGTACAAATGGGTATGGGAACCCAGAGAATAGAGTATTCCTATGTCAGTAGGATAAGCAAGGCCACGTCCCTGGAGGTACAATTTGTATTGTTCTATGTGTTGTGGAGCACCACAGAGTGGCAATGTTTAAAGGAGATACCAAGAAAGGCTTTTGTGACAAGGTAACACGTAAGTTGATCCTCTAAGGAACAGTAGAAATTTGTTGTCCGGAGAATTAGACAATTAGAATTTGCTACCCGACAAAGCATATAGTTTGTTCAAAGACTTGGATGTGTGAAAGAACACAGCCCATGTGATGAAAATAGCAACTCGAGTGTTCAGAAATGTCCCCAGGGATGAAAATTATGGTGTTTCAGAAAGAAGGAATAGCACAGAAGCAACATGATGAGAGAGAACATGGCATGTCAGAAAGTGGCAAGGAGTTTGTGTGCTGTAGTTATATGTGTGAGGTGTGACATAGCAGTCTTTCAGTTCTCAAAGGTTTAATTAGAGGAGGAAGGGCCTTGTGTGCTATGTTAAGAACTTGGCTTTCAAATGCATATGACAACAAATATTGGAGAGGATGTGGAGAAAGGGGAACCCTCTTACACTTGGTGGAAATGCAAGCTGGTGCAACCACTCTGGAAAACAGCGTGGAGGTTCCTCAAGAAGTTAAAATAGAGCTACCCTATGACCCAGCAATTGCACTACTGGGGATTTACCCCAAAGACACAAATGGAGGGAGCTGAAGAAGCACCTGCACCCCAATGTTCATAGCAGCAATGCCCACAATAGCCAAACTGTGAAAAGAGCTGAGATGTCCATTGACAGATGAGTGGATAAAGAAGATGTGGTCCATGTGGAGGCCAAGAAAAATTAAGGCCATTCCACCTCAAGTTTAGCATTAGCACAAGTACAGCCGTCTTAGGCCCCTGTGAATAAGAGCTGAACTTTACAGGAAAAACTGCAGAATGTCCTCGGCAGGGAATCCCATATCAGAAAGACAACAGAGCTCAGAATTGCCCTCAGCAGAGAATCCCATATCAGATCTAAGAAACTCCCCCACCTTTTCCCCCATATTGGAAAAAAAATTCCTCCACCCCTTCTAAAAATCCCCTAGACCAGCCCATAAAAAACCCAGCTGTAACCCACTTCGGGCTCCAAGCCCCTGCTCTTCTGTGTGGAGTATACTTGGACCCAAGCTCGAGCTTGTAAATAAACCCTCGTGTACTTGCATCGGTGTCGGCTCCTTGGTGGTTTCTCGGATTCGCAGTCTTGGGCACAACAGTCCATATATACTATGGAATATCATTCAGCCAACAGACATGATGAATATTTACAATTTACATTGACATGGATGGAACTGGAGGGCATTATGCTGAGCAAAATAAGTAAATCAGAAAAAGACAATTATTACATGGTTTCACTTATATGTGGAATATAAGAAACAGTGCAGGGGATCATAGGGTAAGGGAGGGAAAACTGAAGGCGAAATCATCAGAGAGGAGTCAAACCATGAGAGATTCTTAACTATACAAAACAAACAGGGTTACTGGAGGGGTGATGGGTGCGAGGACAGGGTAACTGGGTGATACGCATTAAAGAGGGCATGAGATGTGATGAGCACTGGGTGTTATATGCAACATAATGAATTATTGAACTCTACATCTGAAACTAATGATGTACTATATGTTGGCTACTTGAATTTAGATAAAAGAATAAAATGCATCCGTTGGCAAAGGGGGAATGATTCAAGGAATTTGTAGGAATGAAAATGATTTGCTCAAATTTGTGTGTGAGATCATCTTATTGGTCATGTGGAGAATGAATAGGTGGGCAAAAAAGAGAAATAACTAAAGGATTATATGGGGATCAGGGGCATAAACGAGTATTACAGTCAAATGGACCTATACCAAAGCCTCAACCTCACGTCATGTATGATTTCATGCAAACTATTTATTTTGAAAACTCAGTTTCCTCATGTATAAAATGAAAGTGATATTAATAATTATTTTGCATGGCTAATGTGATAACTAAGTGAAATAACATTATCACCAAGAATGAAGGAAAACGGGAGGATTGAATGGATCAGTGTGTGTGTGTGTGTGTGTGTGTGTGTGTGTGTGATGAATTCAATGATGTTTGATGGCAGCAGTGAGAAACGTTTATGCAAAATAATCTAATCATGGGGCATTATGGAGAAAATGTATTACTCTAATATAAATACAGATATTGTCCCTCAAAATACTGTGGACATTGACAATTATATAAACTTTTGGTCTATTTAAGTTAATTCTTACCAGAAAACAAATTTTTTAAAAAGATTTATTTATTTATTCAAGAGAGACAGAGAGAGAGAGAGAGAGAGAGAGAGAGAGAGAGAGAGGCAGAGACACAGGCAGAGGGAGAAGCAGGCTCCATGCAGGGAGCCCAATGTGGGACTCGATCCCGGGTCTCCAGGATCACGCCCTGGGCTGAAGGCGGCGCTAAACTGATGAGCCACCCGGGCTCCCTCAGAAAATGTTTTAATGACATTTTAGCTATTGCTTTTCTAATAGTATTAAAATAGATATCCATAAAACATTACTATCCCAAAGAGAAATTATTGCAATGATGAATGGATCTTGGTTAAACCAAGGGCCAGGGAGGGGTTGGTGAAGTGACCCTCAGGCTAAATAAGGGAGGGACGCCTTTCACATCTTTCATGCAGTCACCCACTTAATATTCATTTGTCTAGGCTTTACTACTCCCAGTGCTTAGCACACTACGTATTAGCTGCCTGATAAATATCTGTTGAAAATAGGAGAAAGTATATGCTTCCTTCAGCAGGTATAACTTTCATATATATTCTGAAATTTTACTTTTTTTTTTAAAGATTTTATTTATTTATTCATGAGAGACACAGAGAGAGAGAGGCAGAGACACAGGCAGAGGGAGAAGCATCAGGCAGGGGAGCCTGATGTGGGACTTGATCCCAGGACCCCAGGACCATACCCTGAGCCAAAGGCAGGCGCTCAACCACTAAGCCACTCAGATGCCCCTAAATTGTTCTCCTAATACTATAAATACTACTTCCTGAGTCAGTCACATGAACCAGCCGATCTTTGATTTTTGCCTCCGACAAAGACAGTAAGACATATTGTAGAAAGGCCCGTGGCTTCCATTAACTTGTTTAGATACATTCTTCATATTTTTAGATAATGTTCCCTCCTGGGTCAAACTTCTCAAAGCTGTGCTTCCTGCTGTGTAAAAGAGAACTTCAGTATGAGTTTATTTTGTTGATGCTAACACCACTTGCTTTAATGTCCTGGCCATTGTCAGTTCCAAAGCTTAATCAACACGCATTGTTTTTCTCAAACAACCAGTGCCATTAATGTAGCTATGGAAAAAAAAAATCTACTTAAAGATGCAAAACTCGACTCTTCAGTGAGTAACCCTCCTGTTCAGTGGTAACAAAAGGGATCTTGGATTTTGCAAAGTACTGAGTAACAGCTTGAGTCAAATCAAAATAGAGGCCATAAAGAAATCCCTTTCAACCCTCATTACTCTAGGACGGGCTAATGAAAATAGCTGCTGTTAATATTTGCTCTCATTTAAAAGAGAAACTCATGAAACCGAACATAAAAGAGACCTGTGTCTACATGATGGGAAGTGCTTACATAATTGGAACAACCCAGCTGTTTGGTATCATTAGACAAAATTTCTATATACCAGATATCCATAATTCCTATGTACGTAGATGTTTGACACAGTGAGGACGTAGACAATATACAACTGTTTTTCATGGAAAAGCAAACCTGTAAAACATTAGAATAGTAATGAAGCTTCTATCAGTTGACCTGGTGCATATTTGGACGTCATTGTCACTTACAGAAACACTTGAGTGACTCTAAATAGTAGCAGCTCATTAGCCCAGCAGCCAGGTTGATTAACATTCTCTAGCTGTAATGTTTAATGCAAGTTAGACCAGGTGTAGGAAAATAAAACACAATCAAGCTTTGGACATTTTGCCCGGAGATTATAAAATAATTTTACTATCTAAATAGGTAAGAAATGATTCCCTATATATAAAGGTGACAAAGGCAGTGATTACCAATAGAAATTCTATGTGAAAAGCAGATTACGATGTCAGCTTTCAAAATATCTCAGAAATTATCTGAAGAGATGTCAATACTGGCAGAAACCAATGCATATATCTTTTATGACCCTTCATAAGAGTCTTTTGGAGAGCTTTTGAAAGAATGTTATTTGGGCTTTTTGTTTCCTTTGATAAAAGAAACAGATTCACAGTTAAAGATTTGGAAATGGGTACGAATTAAAATGTGTCTTTTGAATTTCTGTGTCTGAAGTTCATGATAAACCCACATTTTAATCTTCAAAAATATTTAAAAATCATAATTCAAGAGACAAAATTTTATCTGTTGCATAATATGTAAGTACTTAGAGTAAATGATGCTCCTGTACCAGGAAAGGACCACGAAGATCATTCCAAAGAAAAGTAATTGCTGTTAAAAATCCCCCACCTTTACTATCTGGCACTTTCTAGATCCTCATTGTAAAGATCCATTACTGTGTGGCTAGACAATGATTCTGATGAACTAGTAGAATTTGTCACACAGCAGATCATCTATACTTTAAATGATGAATGCATGAAGAGGCTTAAAATTTATATCTGAGGCTGGATGCCTCCATGCCATTAGGAATTTGTGGAAGTCATTTGCCTAGGCTCTGAAGCCTGACTAATGCCACCGACAGAAGTTGTTTCTGGTGCAAAGGGTCTTATACTAGACGTTGGTAGTGCAGTGACCACTTTGTGAAAAAGCTAAGCCATATTGTTCTTTCCCATCCAATGAATCAGATCAAAGAGAACTACATAATAGAAACCAAAAAAAAATTTTTTTTTGTTCAGTTGCAAGATTTTTATCTTTTTCTTAGGGTTATTATTCAGTATGAACAGTGCCCAGGGAATAGAAGCCATTTCCCACAAACCTCAAAACATTCTTCCTTACTTTTTAATTCTTTGTCTCCCTTTTGGTACGTCTCTTTGATGTTCCAGAGCCTAAATAGCTGCTGGGGGTGGAAATGGGTGTGCTATTTTTGACTCCCAGAAATATAAAATATCACAAATGGGAATTCTATAAATGATCATTCATGTTTATGTTTGCTTTGGTGGTGGTGATGGGGAGATGGGGGGTGGAATGCTTCCTGTATTGAAACATACCTTATTTAAGAACTGAAAGTTCTAAAACATCATTATCCCATTTAGTATGTTAAGTGATACGGAACTTAATAAACCCAGAAGCATTCCACTCCACTGAAGAGGACACTGTCTAGTGCAAAGTATCACTTATGTTGAGAAGCCATTTTTTTTCTATATAGAAATGAACATGACTCTCTTGGTAAGTTCTGAACAGTACAAAGTAGAAGAAGCTACTTACTGCCTTGCTTTTCTGTTGTTTTGTTTTCAAAAAGAGTTTTTATTTATTCATTTGAGAGAGACAGAGCGAGTGAGAGCACAAGCAGGGGAGAGGGTCAGAGGGAGAGTGAGAAGCAGACCTCTCGTTGAGCAGGGAGCCCGAGGCAGGGATGGACCCCAGGACCCCGTGATCACGACCTGAGCTGAAGGCAGACACCTAACCGACTGAGCCACCTTTGGGCCCCACTTGCCTGCCTTGTTTTTAAAAAGTTGTCTATAAATAAATCTAAAGAGTCTGACATGTTATTGCTTTTACATGTACAATTCCTCCTCTACTCCTTTTCCCCACCCAATATTCTAGCTAACCTGATTTAGTCACTATCCTCCTGGCACAAGCCACCACGTTCCCCCCCACCTTGTATTCCTTTTCCTCATTTTTCACGCAATCCAACAAGTGTTTATTAAATACACATTATGCACAAGGCACTTTTCAAGGTGTTGGGGATTCAGTACAAAACAAAAAGACAAAAACCGTTGCCCTCATCCAACTCATTCTAGTTGCAGAGAGGCAGGTGATAAAAACAATAGTGCTTCCTGGCACAAGCCTTTTCCTCAGGTCCTCATAGTGAAAGTCGTTAACAGGCTTGGAGATTATAAAGGGAACTATAATGTAGAACCCCTAAAAGAGGAAATTCTATAGCTGCCTACAGACTCCTTGGAGCCCCTGGACACCTTTCTGAGTCCTTGTTGGCAACATTGTAGTAAGAATTGCCTCTTTATTGCCTCTCAACAGTAGTAAAAATAATTTATTAATATCATTATACGATAGAGAAGCCATGGCTGAAATATACGTAGTTCCAAGTGTTTTCTATGGATTAACTTAATCTAATCTCCACTGTGAACTTATGTGGTAGGTAGAAAAGTCATAATTTCCATTTTTGGGTGAGGAAGATGCAGACACATTTAACAAATCCGCAAGATCACTCAACAAGGCAGTGGCAAAGCCCAGAATCTTAATCACATATGATATGCTAGCTCCAGCAGTGTGCTGATAAATATACAAAACCTGGCTTTCTTGGGTGGGGTAAGGAGGTGACTGAGTCATAGCATTTGTCAATCGGTGTTTTCAATCTGCCAATGTGATGTTAACTGGCTCAAAAAATTCCTGAAAATGGGGCAGTCCACCGTCAAAAGTGGGAGCAGACCCCATCACAATCACGTCTCCCCCCAGAATTATGCTTCTTGAGGGATGTATCTGCCCTATCCAAGATCTAGCCCTTCAGTCTTCCAGAGCCCAGCATGAAGAAAGAGATTCTCGAAGGAAACTTAACCTATACGGTGCAATTTTGTTCACATTGATGACAACTCTTTACACATCCCAATTTAATTACATTACAAAATACCATTCTGTGATCTGTTTTCAAATCCAAATACTGATCGATGTAGTTCTCAAAAAACAACAAAAAGACATAGTATCTGCCTCCCAGGAAAGAATAGTCTCTTCAATAAATGGTGCTGGGAAAACTGGACAGCCACATGCAAAATGATGAAACTGGACCACTTTCTTAGACCATACACAAAAATCAACTCAAAATTAATTACGGCATAAAATTCCCCAAAGAAAACATAATGGGTAAGCTTCTTGAAATCGGTCTTGGACATGGTTGTTTGGATTTGCCCCCAAAAGCAAAGACAACGAAAGCAAAACTAAACAAGTAGGACTACATCAAACTAAAAAGCTTCTGCCCAGCAAAGAAAACCATTAACAAAATGAAAAATTAACCCAAAGGGGCACCTGCGTGGCTCAGAGGTTGAACATCTGCCTTTGGCTTTGGTCGTGATCCTGGGGTCCTGGGATCAAGTCCCACATCAGGTTGCATTGGGCTACCTGTGAGGAGCCTGCTTCTTTCTCTGCCTATGTCTCTGCCTCTCTCTCTCTGTCTCTCATGAATAAATAAATAAAATCTTAAAAAAACCCTCATTCCTAAGAAACAGGAAATAGCATCTCTTGTCATGAAGCTGGAAATCAATTACAATATGTAATTAAATGGACCACAGTTCATAAAGAAACATATATATATATATATTCATAGAATATGTGTGTTTATACACATGCACATGAGTGTATCTTGAAGGGAATATCTGATAGGTGTCCTACATTGATGAAATTATTAGTTTAGCAGAGGAAAGTCACTTGAGGAAGTTAACTGGTTGCTATACTATTGTCATTAAAATTAATTGACTGGACCTTTATTTTTATTTTTTTAGTTTTTTCACTTTTTTCTTTTTTTGGAGTTCCATTTGCCAACATATAGCATATCACCCAGTGATTGACAGGACCTTCAAATAGATGTTCTCAGCAACCTGTTTTGGCAGCTATACCCACTGGTTCTGCCTCTTGGATATAGCTGTGGTCACTTTTGATCTTCAGTAACCATAAGGCTTTCACAGTATCAGATGCTTGCTGCCTAGACTCATTCTGTCACAGTAGGACAGTTAATATTTCATGCTACCATGCTAGCTGGACTTCAAGGACAACCCACCTGAGCAAAGGGTACTGCAAATCTTTATGGGATATGACACATGGGAAGTGGTCTAGTATTATGTGAGTGACCACTGCAGATTTAAGACACTCTTCTTAGCCATTTCCTCATGATTTATGTAACTTATCCCTAATCCCCTAATTCCTGGCCCTTTAGATGTCATTTAATTATGTAGTTTTATGGCCAAATCTTGTACTTGTGTGACAAGAACCTAGCATATACATTTTTCAGGACTTTTATAAAGGATTTTTATTTATTCATTCATGAGAGACACACAGAGAGAGGCAGAGACATAGAAAGAGGGAGAAGCAGGCTCCCCCTGGGGACCCTGATGTGGGACTTGATTCCAGGACCCTGGAATCATGCCCTGAGCTGAAGGCAGATGCTCAACCACTGAGCCACCCAGGTGTCCCTATTTTTCAGGATGTTTTTAGACTAATGGCATGTTGTTCTCCTACTAAAAGTGCTTCACATTACAAGGGAAATGAACCATTCAGACATATGTTGCAAAAAAAATAAAAAGGTGATTTTCCAGAGATACCATTTGCTATAGCTACCTTCTTTTCAATAATTTCAATAATATCATTAAGAATCGAGTTTGATTGCAGAAAAGAAAAAATAGATTATAAATCAGATTAGAGAGTGAAGATGTGAATTCTCTTACTTCATCCCCCTTTATCACTTCTCTAGAGTTTATGCAGTAGCTTCCTTTTCAGTAGTCCAAACTCCAACCTTGACACCCCGGATAATACACACCACCAGATTTATCAAGTGTAATTAGGATCACATCGGTTCTCCTCAGAAGTCAGTGGTTCCTAACTAACTATAGAATGGCACTAAGACATCTTGTTTGGGGAGTCAAGGCCACAACTAGCATAGTCACAACCTATACTTTTTACCCTACATTCTACATTGGCCAACCATTCACTTTATGCTAAATGACAAAATCCCAGTAAATATGTTGAATTCGCTGTCATTACCTGCCTCGCTCAGGTATGTTTACTTACCTCGATGGAAGCATAGCACAGTGAAAAAGGTACATTAGTTAAACTCTCTGAATCTTAATTTTGAAGGCTCCAAAATGGAAATATCAATCCAATCCTTGTAGGGTGGTTGTAAAATCAGCTCCAATACATATAAATCATTGCATATAGTCAATCTTCAATTAAGTTAGAATCTGTTCTTCCACTTTCAGAGTACAAGCTCTGGAGACTCATGCACCTGGGTTAACACACTGGCTCTGTCACTTCTCAGCTGTGTACCTGTGGGAGAGTCAATTAACTTCTCTGAGACTCATTTTTTCTCATCTGTAAAACAGAAATGTAGCAGTACTTCTCACAGCAGTGCTGCAGGGAATAATTCCTTTGAAGCATTCCACACTATATAAAAGCTGTAATACACTGAATCCTCATGATCATCACTATCCTCTGCTTTCAATTCTTGCTCAAATGTTCTCCAGGATGCCATTCCTCATCTGCCCACCCAAAAGCAACTTCTTTCTGCTTTGCAATCTTGACAAACCATTTTTTAATCACTTTACACAACAGATTGTAGACTGGTCCCACGAAGTCCAACATAGCTGTTTTCTTCACAGTATGCTACACATCTACACATCTACCAGAATAGCCAAATTTTATCAAAAAAAGAAAAAAAAGATAAAAGAAAATATTAACAATAAAAAGTTCTGGTAAAGATGTAGGGCAACAGTAATTCTCATGTGTTTCCAGTGGAAGTACAAACTTTGAAAAACATTTTGACCTTGCCTATTGAAATTGAAGATATGTGTACATATGACCTGGCAAACTGACACTCAGCAGACATGTGAACAGATGTTCATCAGAAGATATGTAAGATAATACTTATTGCAACATCATTCGTAGCAGTCTCAAGCTGAAAACACCCTCATGTCCATCAATAATATTACCAACCAGTCAATCGTGGTGCACTCGTATAATAGAGGACTATACAGGAATTAAAAGGATGAATTTCACAAATATTAAGCAAGAAAATTCATACACTAAATATATACTATGTGACTCCATCTATGTAAAGTTCAAAAGCAGGAACAATCTACAGTTTTCATGCATACTTGGGTGGGGAGAAACATTTTAAAAATTGATTTACATCTGTACCCCTATGCTTTTATGGACTTTTCTATTTCAAAACTAAAATTCACAGAATGAAGAAAGGCAAAAGTTTTCAGATTGATAAACTCTAGCAGGTATTTAGCTGGATCCAAATGAATAATAGTAATTTTATTTTATTTTTAAAGATTTTATTTATTTATTTGAGAAAGAGAAGGAGAGGGGGTTCATGTGTGCATACTAGTGAGGGGAGAGGGATAGGGAGAGAGAGAACCCTAAGCAGACTCCCCACTGAGCATGAGCCCCATGCTGATGCTGGATCATCTCAGGACAGGAGCCAAACCAAGAGTCAGATGCTTAATTGACTAAGCCACGCTTAATTGACTGAGCCACCCAGGCGCCTCTGAATAGTAGTAATTTTAAAATTAAGACCAACATCTAAAAACATTTTGAACACTTTCAAAATGCTAAAGATAAAAAAAAAGTTAAAGAAAAAAAACCTGTAATTTACTTACAAAGAATGAACATGAAAATAACCTCAGAGTTCTCAGTTATGGTACCAAATGCTTGAAGGTAATGGAATAATGTCTTTGAAATTCAGAAAATAAATTATCATGAACTTTTTATTATGAACTTCTAAAATGAGGGCAAAGATTTCAATTAAGTGTTTGAGCAAAAATAAATGCACTTTTGATGCAGAAACACACACATATGTATATGTATATGTGTGTATATGAACATATGTGTGTGCCACTTCGGGAGTTAATCCAAAATAATGTAAGAGATGTACAAGAAAACAGTTTTGAAATATGGCAACCTAAGTATGATCTAGAGCTCAGTGACATAAGGATCCTTTATGGAGCCTGTCAATACTAGATTCTATAGTAAATACAGTTACATAATGATAATAATGTTAATGCTGTTTTATTATTTTAACTTTTAAAGAATAACCTAGAAACAAAGTAGCCATTACAGTCATTGAATAAATTGTAGAGAATATCAACCTCAATAAAAATAAAATAATAAGGTAACAATATTGAGAGGAAGAGAAAGTAGGAAGCAACAATGCAGTAGAACAACTGCAAAAAGTCAACACTTATTTTTAGCGATTTAGCATTATTTAATCAACATGTTACTAAATCAAGAAATAACAGTATAAGAAAATTATTTAAAGTCATAATGATAATTACCCCCCAAATTGAAAGAAAGTGGCAAAAATCCTTAACATTTGTTGAATGGGTCTAAGGAATGAAGGGAGAAAATTATTCCTTTTAATTTTAGACCCTTCTCTGTAGTTTCACTTTTTTTTTTTTTTGTACACGGGTGTTTAATTTTAAGAAGTTTGGTTCTTAGCAAATGAATGGCACCCTCATCAATAAATACACAGTACGATATTCAAGGAGTTGGCAAGGTACAATCCATAGGCCAAAATCTGCTCATACCCTATTATACGCAAGCTGTGAACACAACCATTGTCATTTGTTGGCCTATTGTATGTGGCTGCTTTTACACTGCAATAGCACAATAGGTTTCTGGTTTTTTGATTGCAAAGACTAAAATATTTACTACCTAACTCTTTTTAGAAAAAAGTTTGGAAATCCCTGGTATAGTCTTACAGTGAAATGCCATAGGCAGAATAAGGTAGGTCAATATGGACACTGGTGTAGAAACATGTCCAAGATGTAATGTTGAATTAAATTGTCAGAGGATTAAAAAAAAAATTTAGGGGATTATTAACAAGTGTGCTTATCTGTTAGTTGCATTTGCATATTAATTAAAAGAGTTTTTGAAAACACACACCAAACTTTTGGTACTGAAGCATGAAGTCACGAGAATTCTTTCACTTTTTTTTCTCCATTATTTCTGGATTATCTAATTTTTTTTAATGTGCATATACTACTTTGGTAATTTAAAAAGTGAATACGGTTACATGATCTCTGAGCTTAATGCCCTTCAGTGGTTTCTCACAACACTTAGGGTAAAATTCAATCTTTATTTTTTTATGACCTACAGGGCTCCCTTTGACTGGGCTGAGGCCTGCCTTCCCTGCTTCCTCTGTTACTCACTTTCTCCCTGCTCACAATCACACAATCTTTATTTCACTTCCTCAAGTATGTCAAGTTCTTTCTTGCCCCAGAGCCTTTGCATATGCTGATATCTTCCTCTATTAACTCTTCACCAGGTTGATTCCTACTCATTCTTTAGATGATGACCTCAATTTCACTTCTTCAGGGAAACTTCTTTGATTCATCAATCAGAAACCCATATTACTCTGTCATAATAGTTAAAAGTTTCTTTCAGTGCATTTATCACTGCTTTTTAAATATCTCATCTATGTGATTATTTTTTTAATATCTCCCCCTCTCTTAGAGACAGAGAACACACCAAGGGTTGCTGGGAGGGAAGTGGGTGGGGAATGGGCTAGATGGGGGATGAAGGATCACAGAGGGCACATGTGATGAGCACTGAGTGTTGTATGGAAGTGATAAATCACTGAATTCTACTTCTGAAAACAATATTGCCCTGTATGGTAACTAACTAGAATTTAAATACAAATTTGAAAAAGAAAAAAAATATATCTGTCTTCCCTCTCTGAATCTTACCCATTAGTATACTCATATGATCCTTTGGATCTGATTTTTACTTTTGAGGTTTTTTTTTTTTTTTTTGAGCAATCTTATCCATTTGTAATGATTGATATTTCATTCATTCTGAGAGGTCTGCCAAAGAATAGAAAGAAATTTTACTTTTTCAAAGAAATAAAACTCAGTCTTCCTTGCAATTTACCTTATAGATCATTGGACCCTCTAATAAACCTAAGGTAGTATCAATGGATCTTAGTTAACTCATTTTTAAAAAATATCTTGAACATTTTCTATTTCATCATCTCAGGAATTGTTTCATCATCCCTCATGATTTTCATCAATAAATTCCAAATTATGTTTAAAAAAGAGTAAAATAATATGAAAATAGAATAATGGTGGAAGTGTCAAGAAAATGATGCAATAGTGAAATAAACTGTCAATCTCTAGTTTCCTTTAAAGATTTACTTGTTTTAGAGAGAGAAAGCACAAGTGGGAGGAGCAGAGGAAGAGGGAGAAAGAATCTCAAGCAGACTCTGCTATACACGGGGGACTATTCTAAATTCTCTGCATGCATTAAATTACTTAATCCTCAAAATGTCCTATAATTACTCCATTTTACAGGAATAGAAACTGAGGTATGATAAGGGTAAGTAACTTGCCCAGGCTTACACAGTACGTGGAAAGGCAGGATTCCAACTAAGGCGATCAGACTTGAGGGCTCAATCTTACCCCAACATAATGCCTCTCTAAAATAGTGCCTGGAAGGTAGTGTGTGTCCAACGAATATTTGTTGAATGAAAATGAGGATTGCACACTTGCAAAAGCAATATGCAATAGTGGTGAGATGCAATGAGCACTACTGAAGAATGAACAGTCAAAATTGATTGAGTTGAAACATTAATGGATGGGGTTGAGTTCTGGATAGTTCCAGTAAAATCAGAATTTTGGAATAACATTTGCACTTAAGTCTGTACTATCATTGGACATTTTCTGGCCATTGATTTCACAGCTTGCTCCATTTAAATAGTGCTTCTGATAATTCATTTAATATTGCTTTATTATTTATCCATTGAATGCATATTTATAGTGTCTACTCTGTCTAATAAGCATTGTGTTAAATGTTGAGGATGCTGCAGTGAGAAAGAAGAATCTCTAGAGGCCCTGTTAGTCTAGAAGAATTTCTATTAAAAGTATAGATATAGATTTAGTAATATTGTATCCAATCTTTCATATTAAATATTGAGTATCATTTTTCTGCCTAAATAGGGCAAAATGCACATCTTAATTGCCATGAGCTATTTCTGACGAATGAGGAAAGTTTCTTGTCCTCTGCAAACAAGGTTTTCCTATTCTAAAATCCCAGAGCACCACTGATCAATACATAGCCATTAGCCACATATGACTATTATAGTTTATATTCAAATTACTTCAAATTAAGTAGCATTAAAAACTCAGTCCCTTAGTCACATTAACCACACTTCAAGCACCTAGTACCCATTTGTGCCTAGTGGCTAATGTATTGGACAGTGCAAACATAAAAAATTTCCATCATTGAAAATGTTCTGTTGGATAGTGCTGATTTAGAGAATATTAATTGGCATAATTCGCTCCTCCAGTCTCACAAATGGTTTTGAAATATTCATCCTGTTTTAAAAATGATAAAAAAATGAAGCATTGCTTCTATTTTTAAAGGCAAAGAAACCACCTAAAAATTTCCCTCTGAGAATCTGTATAAAGAATTCCTGTAACATATAACATATGATTAAAAAAATAGAATTTCAAATTTGGGAACCAGTGCTAGGAAACCACTTCATTCACAGACCACCCTCACAGAGAAAGTAGTTGTGGATTGAAGATCTAAAAGCTCACTAAGCTCAGGACCCATATACAGATCCATATACAGCACCAACTAAATGACACTATTGAGAGAAATTCAGAGGTCTTTCCTCACAAAAACACTTCCGTGGTTAAATCCAAACAGAATGTGCATGACATTGTGTTTATGATGCTTCTGGTTTTTCTTCTTTAAACTTTGTTACAATCGGTTGCATTTTCCACTTAGGTTAACCGTGCTATTATAGGCCTGACCATACATTTTATTTAAATCAATTTTGATTTTCTAGGGCTCAATTTTTATAACCTTGAATAAATAGGTCCCAGTTGTCTCTTCAACACTGATGAAACTCAAGACACTCTCTTTAATTAAGACAGCCGTTGACATTCTTTGCGGTTATCTCGTCCAAACTGACAGCTGTTCTTTCACTGCGCTCTTTTCTTATCACATATTATCGGATATGCCAAGAAAACATTAATTTCATTCCAAATGCCTACAAAACTTCAGTTTTTACTATTCCAATAATTGGATTTTGAATTTGTACACATCTCCAGGAATCAACTTCTGAGCTCCCCAGGGATTTTTTTTTCTTTTACCCATTTTAACTTTCACTTTGATTTCTAGAAATGCAAAATATTTCTCTATACATGGATGCAATAAGCAATTGTATGAACACCGATTCCAATAAGGAAGCATAATAAATCTGAATATCATGAAAACATATTCAAAGCACCATACATATCAAGACATTGCTATCATTTTGCTGTGAAGATATTCAGTGGCTGCTCTCTGGAATAAGATCACCTCAGTTCAAATATGGGAACAAGCATATAATAGCTGCCTATCTAGGGCAATTATTTAACCTGTCTTAAACCTCAGTTTCTTCATCTGAAAACAGAGACAACCATAGTAATCGCTCATATTGAAATAACCTAGATTAGTGTCAAATGAGGGGCACTGTTCGCCGGAGGGAAGATTCAGGTTTGAATCATCATAATCTGTCTTGATACCTATGGGTGTCCAGGCATACTTTGCCATCAGATGTGGGAGTTCGGGTTTCTCCTGATGGCTCTGGTTGCCTAGGAAACTTTGATACTTCTCCTGTCCCACCACCTATGTTGAGAGTTTTGTTAAGATAATATCCTGTCTCCAGAAAGCCATGCCTTAAGTCTGGAGCTTGGGGTCAAGCATAAGAATCAGCTAGGATAATCAACTCATCTTGATTTGCCTGGCGTTTTCTCAATTTTTTCACTGATCATCGTAGGCCAACCAAGGTAGTTGGTCACCCTAGAATCAGACTTTCTCCTTTTCCTCTTTGCCCAACTCCCTCACTCGAAGGGATTGGGATTAGAGGACAGATCTCTGTTTCTCCTAACACTAGCACTTACAATCAAAATAATTTCCAATTGGAGCCTTAATTTTATTTTTACTGGATACTCTTCTGGAGGCTAATGTCACCACCACTCAGAAAAAATGAATGAGAATACTGGGCCAGATCCACCCATTTCTTCCATATACTGCTAATGGATTACCCAGATAATTGCTGCATGATCTACACCTGTTGCTTATGATTGTTGACTCCAAATTTCTAGTTGTCTGTTACAAAGAACAGCAATTGCCTAGGTTGGAGATTGGGTGTGTGCACACGTGTGTGCATGTTTGCTCTAATTTGCCCATCACTCTGCTCTCATTTAGTTAAATGAATCTTTCCAGGCAGATCTTTATTTTTGTCATGATTAACCTAGTAATAGCATGCTTACTGTAAAAAATTAAAATATATAGATTACGAGGAAGAGAACAAAAATCTAGACTCTCACCATACAAGATAATAAGATATTAACATTTTGCAGGGCCAGCATCTCATGCATCTCTTTAGTCATACTCATAAGCACAAATACACACAGACGGCAACACCACCATATTACCATAACTGGGATTATATACATGCTACCTTTGTCATGGGCACATTCTCATTTTATCTTCTTTTAACCTCTTCCTTTTCCCTTCACCCCTCATCCAGTACACCCCACCACACACAGAAGCAAGCACTGATCATTAATTGATGTATTTCCTTCAGCATTTTCTCCCTACTTATATAGGCGCCTTGATTTCTATTCAAATGGCTTGATTCCGGCACCGTTTGGAGCCATTTGCTTCTGTCTTCCAAGATAGAAGAACCCTTTCTTGTTTACAGATCTGAGGTAGCCTTGCCTCTATGAATGTATATGTACACTTCCAGTAATTTCTATGGAGCACTGAGTGAGAAGGTGTGTGTCCCCAGTTGTTTACATTTAGACTTCAGCCCACACTACTCCTCTTATAATTGGTTTTGTAAGATTCATATTCCAAATTATATATATTTTTAATTTTTATTTATTTATGATAGTCACACAGAGAGAGAGAGAGAGAGGCAGAGACATAGGCAGAGGGAGAAGCAGGCTCCATGCACCGGGAGCCCGACGTGGGATTCGATCCCGGGTCTCCAGGATCGCGCCCTGGGCCAAAGGCAGGCGCTAAACCACTGCGCCACCCAGGGATCCCCCAAATTATATTTCTAAAGAATATGAACATAAGCATTTGTCACTGGCTAGAAAACAAATTTTAACGGTAATAATCAAATATTTAAAACATGAGAAGTGATATAAACATCAAAGTTAAGAGTCCGCCTGTAAAAATGAAAATCAATTTAAAAACATCAGGGAACTTCAAGTACCAGTCTAGGGATATTTTCAATTCTGAAAATACTATATACTAAATTATCAGTGTTAATCTAAAGTTTACCATTGCACTGTTACCCCACTGGCCTTTTTATATTTTAAGAGAGAAATTGTAAAGCTTCAAATTTGAAATGAAATCGATCTCTCTGTCTCTGCACACACAGCACCACAAAGTCATGAATATTTCCTTTATCTAACACATATTTTCCCTTGTCCTAACTTATTTGGTATATCCAATGCAAAGAAAACTCCATCCATTTTTCCCTGAAGACAAAACATCCTCTTACCATTCGTATGACTAATTTTTCCTCTTCAGATTTTGGTGTACATCAGAAAAAAAGATGTTTGCAAACATGAAAAATGTAACTATAAATAAAAACATGAGATATAAAATAAGAAATTGGCCCCAAATGGAAAATACATAATTGCTCATGAATAAATAAATAAATAGCCCTAAAGGTTGGCTGGCATCTGACAAGTTCAATTTATCAAAACATATCAATGTTTACAGAATGTAATAGATGTCTCAAGTATATTAGAATAAATATCTGTTAAAATTTTGTACATTAAGATATTTTTAAAGGACCTTGACTTTTATGGGCATATTTGCAATATTGTATCAATTCTCAGGTCTTAGGTTTAAGTTTCCAAGTGCTTCAAAATCCTAGAAACCACTGTCAGGCTCATCTTCTTCAATTACTGGTTTCATCAAGGCATTACATTATTCAATGACTTACAATGCCCACTGAAATAAGGTCAAATTCTTCTGCTTGACTTGCAAGACCATCAATCTTAGTACCTTGCTGAATCTTCGTTACACAATGTGCTTTTCAAGTTTGACTGAAAATATAGCCTCTTATATCGGCAATCCATTTTTCTCCTTATCTCCCAAACATAGAAGGCTGCTTTCTTTCTTGAGTCTTGACACACATGCCATAGTGTAAACAACAACTTCCTTAGGTTTTGCTTATGCAATCAATTCCCCCAAATTCGAGCAATGACAGCAGATACACAAGTAAATCATGCCGTGACCTTGGAAATCTCTCCCATCTTCCAATTTCTTCTTTGCAAAATGAGGGTAATCCCACCTATGCATCAGAACTGTGTAAGGATTAATTGAAGCAGTATTTATAAAATATCTAGCAATATGTCCTATAAATATTAAGTGGCCAATCAATGTCCACTTAAATACAAACTCCAAAGATAACTACTTTGAAGGGTTAACTAACACTTAGCTACCTAAGTTCCAGTGTATTTGTAACAATATTATAGTTATAATTTGGACATAGATAAAATAGATGGTAAGGGGATGGTTGTTACATTTTTTGTTTTTATCCATAGAATTTCTTAAAATTTACAGATGAAAGTTTAATGGATAAAATAGTCCCTATATCTAATAATACATTTGTATAGCATCTTACCACTTCCAATTATCTTTCCTATACATTCTCTTATTTGAACCTAGATGGAAAATAAAGATGTATTATTGTTATCATTTTATAGATGCAAATGCTGAGGCTTAAAGAAACTAAATGAGTGACAAACCCAGATAGGGAAGATATGATTCCAGCCAGGTCACAAATCAATTGCTTTAAGAATCCCTCTCTAAGGGACAGCTGGTTGGCTGAATGGGTAGAGCACACAACACTTGATCTCTGGGTTGTGAGTTCAAACTCCATGTTGGATGTAGATATTACTTTAAAAAAAAAAAAAGAATCCCTCTCTAAGAATTACATTCAAAAGATATGTCACAGAGGTTTCTCTGTTTAAGGTGTGTGTGCTGGGCGGGCAGGTGGGGGGGTTGATGTGATCTTTTTTGTTGCAAATACTGCTCACTGGTTATGCAAATGAGCATTTATGCAGCTTAATTGGAGTTCAATTATTAGAGCAATTACTATGTCATTTTGTGCAATGTCTAACATCTGATGGTTTTATTTTATCCTGAAAGATAGTTTGGAGATTTGACATCTCATCACCTGTTACCTTGGGATGATGTGCTATGAATAGAGATGGAAAAAAAAAATACCTCTAAGTAAACCTGTGCTTTTCTCTGGTCTATTATTTCATGAAATCATGGGCCACAGTTTGATTATCATTCATGCTGCTTTGCTGTTCACTGAATGTGGATTAAGTCACAATATGTCATCACTGTCAGGAAGGGTCTAAGTCATCGATAAGGAATAATGGTGCCTGGATTTCTGTGTATTGCCTCTTTGTCCACTGGTCTCTACTCTATCTAATTTGGCTTTTACCCTTAAATCTGTCAAGCTTTGCTTCTCAAGAGGATTATCTGGAAAAATTCCACATGAAAAGGGAAGGAGAGAAGAAATTGTAAACAAAAATTGATAGAAAAAAATAACGGAATAAAATCTGAAAGGATTTGTGTAAATGTTGAGATGGCAACGCTTTACTTAGCACAGCATAAATGAGCAGTATAAAATGTAGATATTATGAAATCTTGAAAATGTGTCATTTTAATTTTCCTTAATGTGTATATGCTCAAGATGAAACTTATTTCACATTTTTCCTAATTAATGCTTATTAAAGCACATGAACATTCTTTCTACCAGTAGAAATCTGCAACTTTTTACTAAATACAAAGAAAATAAAAGCTCTTTGTTCACATTCTGAGCCAAGATATTTATCAAGCCCCATGAGGAAGAATGTAACCTGGGAATGCATGTAGTTAAAATGTAGCCCAGCACCGAGGCCAAGGGAAGGCAGGTATCACTGTGCTCCTCATTTTTTTACTCTTCTAAAACTGCCAGTCTGATCCTTCGTTGTTTTTAAATGTTTTTCATCTTGTTCTTGCAGCCAGCTTACAATCCCTTAAAAAGCAATTGATTTTGCCTAGCAATTAAAATCTAACCTCCTATATTTCTAACCCTTCCTCTTGTTGCCAGTATCTGGTCATTCAAGTTGACCTTGATTATTCAGTGCTCCTTTGTCTTGATAGTGTTCCTCCAGTGTTCCATGGCCTGGTCTATATCCACACTCTGATTAGCCTTATAATAGGCTTTGCTGAAAAAATGACCTAATACTTTCATCTGACAAAACAACAACAACAACAAAAAAAAGAATAATCAGAAAAATGTGATCATCTGTATGAGACCTATGCTCAAAATAGATCTTGAAAATTCTAACATGAATGCCAAGAAAAGATAGGTTTTCTGACACATTTTCAAACTAACTGCTGTTTTGTTTGTTGCAGAACTAACTCTCCATTTTTTTTTAGCTATTCGTATCATCTAGTTGAGGTTCCGATATAATATCCTCATTGTGTTTAGATTCTGATTCAGTCGATATTTATTAGGCATTTCAAGCGAGCCAGTGTTCAAGGTAGTTTTTCTATACACTATCACTTAAAAAAAAAAAAAAAAACAAACCCACAAGCCTGCAGCATGGACAAGGTTAGTTTTATAATACGGTGGATAAGAAAACAGAGATTCAGAGGTTAAGTTGCTCAAGGTCATATAAACTAGTACGTAGCAGAACCACGATGAAAGCTCTCCTTTTCAGATCCTGAGGCCAAAGCTATTTCTACTTTACCACAACCGCCTGTATAGGTATAGGTATGTGTCGATAAATAAGTAACAATAAGATGGATCCTTTCTGCATATGTAACTGCCCGATTTGTAGTTTGACAAAGTTATAAGATTAATCACTTTCAGCCTCAAGAATCTGGAAGGATTTCTTCTTTTAATAGGAACAACTTTCTGTAGCCTATAGGAAAGCAAAGACTAAAATAGCATAATGGGAATATAAATATATTAGATTTTAGCCGTAGGTTGGAATTAATGAGAATTGTTATCTCTACAGGGGAAGTATAGAGCTCTCTTTTAAGCATAATATATCTACCTGAAAATCACTCTCAGGTGCTATACTTTTATCCTAGTCAGCTCAGCTTTAGATCCATGAGGAAAGACAGTTGAAATTATGTCAGAATCAAATGAAGTTAGAGACAACTGGAATAAAAAAGAGGCATGAGGTGGAGAACTCCTCACCCCCATACATTTGCTTCTGGTCCTATAGAGGCTATTTATTGAGATCCTACTATATGCCAGACACTGTGCCAGACATTTAAAATAGGTGTTTGAATCTAATTTTCATAATTTTGAAAGATAGTTATTTGCATCACTATCATCATCATCATCCCTGTGTCACCACCACCACCATCATCATCCCCGTGATTGTTAATTTTGCGTGTCAATTTAGCTAGGCAGTACCACCCAGTTATTCAAATACTAACCTAGATGCTGCTATGAAAGTGTTTTTTAGATGTGGTTATCATATACAACCATTTGACTTTAAGTAAAGGACAGTAACTTGATAATGTGGATGGTCCTCATCCAATCAATTGAAAGGCCTTAGGAGCAAAAACTGAGGTCTTCTGAGGGCAAAATTCTGCCTTAAGACTGCAGCACAGTTCCTGCCCAAGACTTTTCAGACTGAGGGCCTGCTTTATGGATTTCAAACTTGTCAACCCCATAGTTGCATAAGCCAATTTCTTGACTTAAGTCTCTTAGGACATGTGTGTGTGTGCATGTGCATGTGCGCGTGTGCGCGCACGTGTGTATGTGTGCAGGTGCACACATGCACCTATATGTTACTGCTTTTGTTTCTCTGGAGAGCCCTGGCTGACAAATCTTCATCTAAAAAAAGGATAAAACTAAGCTGCAGATAACCCACTAATGTGGAGGCTCAGAAAGGAACCCACGTCTTCTGACCCTTAGGTTCTGTCCGTTTCCTGCATGTGTTTCTTAATTTTTTCCTTACTCTTTCTACTTTCTCTAGCTTGAAAGCTGCTTGGTAGCTCTTGAACAGTACGCACACATAAACGTGTGAGGGCTATCAAGGGAAGTCGAAGGTCTTGTTCACCTCATCACAGATCCTGATTTGTTGACACATGGTGCATATCCAAGCACACGACTCCCCGGCAGTTTGCTTACAAGGTAGCCCTTGGCTAAAGAGGACACTCAATGAGTGGCTATAAGACAGTCCTACAGATAGTGAGCTCATGTAGGGATTCCCAAAGTACTACTAATGTTTATGAACCCTTACTCGTGATAGGTATTGTGCTAAGAGCTAACAGCAGCATGGTTCAGAAACAGGGCATGCTTAGACTGTTACATTCTGGAGGCAGATTTACTCCACAATGTAATGTAGGGGTGGCTTTACAGGCAAGAGATAGGGAATTAGGTCATACCTTTGTCCTTGTGAGCTAAATTTCATTGAGGAAATCACTCCATCTTGATGATATTCCATTTATTCATAGTGATTTGGGAGTTATCACACCACTCAACTCATAAGACTGTTGTAACGAAAAAAATAGACATAAAAGGGTCTGTTTGCTAAAGCACCATACAAACTAGAATCATAAATATCAATAGTTGAGCTTATTTTCCCTCTTGTGTTCACAGCACTGGACTATAAGTTGTAGGTAATACAAAAAACCACGGTAGTGGGATGCCTGGGTGGCTCAGTGGTTGGGCATCTGCCTTCAGCTCAGGTTGTAATCCTGGGGTCCTGGGTTCGAGTCCCAGTTGGGCTCCCCACAGGGAGTCTGCTTCTCCCTCTGCCTATGTCTCTGCCTCTCTCAGGAATAAATAAATAAATACGTCTAAAAAAGAAATTTAAAAAAGGAGGAAATGTAGTAGATATCTCCTGCCCCTGGAAAGCATTTTCTTTTCATAAATGAGGGATAAATGTGTGAAATGCTGAGAACTATAAGCCAAATGTATATTTGTGTCTATGTTTTCTGCTATTGTGAATGATACAGAAGAGAGGGAAAATGCAACATAGAAAATGGTGAGGATTGCTGGAGCAGATATACTTAAGAAGATGACAGGGGATGGGATCCCTCAAACAAGTGGACAGGCTGACCTGTGGAATGCAGTTTATCCAAAGAAATCACATGTAATGGGTGCAGAATAATAGGATGTCGATGAATAGTTGCGGTGAAGGAAATACGGAGAGGAAAACTAACTCAAGTTAGTTTGAACTTGAGTCATGTGACCTCTCTATGGTGCTTAATTTTCTGTGTCAAATTGGCTAGGCTGGGGACACCTGGGTGGCTCAGTGGTTGAGCATGATCCCGGGGTCCTTGGATCAAGTCCCACATCAGCTCCCTGTGGGACGCCTGCTTCTCCCTCTGCCTGTGTCTCTGCCTCTCTCTTGGTGTTTCTCATGAATAAATAAATAAAATATTTTAAAAAAATCCCTAGGCTGGTAACACACACACTCTCTGGGCGTGCCTGTGAGAGTGTTTCTCAAAGAGATGAGCATCTGAGGAAGTAGAATGAGGAAAGATTACTCTCTTGTAACCTCCAACTCTCATGGGCATCATCCACTCCCCTGAAGGCCTGAATAGAGCAGGAAGGTGGAGGGTAGGACAGTTTGTTCTCTTTGCTGGTGCCACGATAGCCATTTTCTCCAGCCCTCAGATATCAGTGCACCTGATAGACCATCAGTCCTCTGATGCTCAGGCCTTCAGACTCTCACCGAGTCACAGCACTGGCTTCTCTGAGTCCCCAGCTTACTGACAGCATGGGTCTTCACAGTCTCTCTCTCTCTGTCTCTGTCTCTCTCTCTAGACATATAGATTCTATTTCTTTTTTTTATTTTTTTTATTTTTATTTTTTTAGATTCTATTTCTCCACAGGAACCCTAATACACTCTCTATCCCAAAGTTTCCTTCTTTATAAAATGGAGGGAATAGTGGTATGTGCCAATTAAAATTTGTGTCATGACTAAAGAAATAAACTCCTGCATGGAAGATAGTTAGTATGCTGCCTGGCACGTAGTAAGCACTAAATGTTAGTTATTAATTTTTAATGGCTTACTTTCTGGAATCAGATAGCCTGGGATCAGATACCATTGGGTACGTGAATGACCTGACCTCTCTTGGCCTTCTTTTATTCATCTGTAGGACAGGAATAATAACAACTCTTTCCTCACAGGAACAATGAGATCATGCGTCCATACAGCATAGCGCGGTACCTGTGTCAGCATTACTGATAATCTCCCACTTGATGACTAGAACAACAAAACGCGTGCTCTAACAATGATGGTCTAGAGAGAGGAAAGGAAGGACATGGAGTAGAAAGCACAAAATTTTACTTTTACAAGGTGAGGACACTATCCTCCCCTCTTACGTGTTTTTTATTATGATTTTTCGAATCTCTCTAGATGATACAGCAAAACACAAGACCCAACCATATCATACCCAACCAAATGCGGTATCATAGCACGAGTGTTAGCTGAACTAGAACGATGCCTGTGTGTGGACAGGGCTGAGGTTGAGGCTTGTGTACCATATCCCAGGATAATGAAATAATATAAATATAATCCATCTGTAAGAGGATGGGGGAAAGCGACTGTGTTAAGAAATTCTGGCTGAGGAAGGAAGTCCATTGCTCATCCACTGCACAGCATCTGAAAGAGCATGTTGTGAGTTGATAAATATCATGTGACCCCCCCCCAATATTGTAAACTATCACTGCTGGCAATTTCAATTAGATCTAAGCATTCAGCCAGGTAGCTATTCTGTGCCAGGTCCTATTTTAGGTCCTAGAATACAAGACTACCACGTAAAGGAGATTGAAAAAAAAAATCCAATTCTAATTCAGAATAATAAGTGTGATATTCTGAGATAGAACTGTAGAAAGGGGATAGAGAAGACACACAGCAACCTCAAGTATATTCATTTTTCTACAGTTCTATTTCTGAGAACAATATTGTTTCTTGAGTGAACTCCTGATCCTAGAATTGGAGCTCTTTGGGAGCTGTTACTTTTTTGTTCTTTGCGTCTCTACTGCTTGGCACCGAATGGATTCTCAGGGTCTATTTCATGAAAGGAGGAAGGGACAGCGGGAAGGGGGGAAAAAGGGAGGGCAAGTTGATTGTAGATAAAAGGTGTGGGCCTGTTGAGAGATAAATCAAAGAGCCTGCATATTTTATGCAGTTTCTTTTCAAGAAGAGGCCACAAATGGGCTATTTTCAGAACTGCTTTGTGAATCTTGGGCTGCATTCTTACAAAATGGCTTCGTTTGCCTGAACAACTGTGGCTTCTGTACATATGCAAATAGCAACAAATATGAACAGGAAATTTTTATTGTAATAACAATTCAAAGTGACACACCAGCATCTGGATGGAAATCTCTCCAGCTGCACAGCTCACTCTTTTTTATGAGCCAAATAACCATGTCATCCACAGAACTGGGCCTGAGGAGTGGCTAGAGATTATGTGGCGGAACACCATCAGGTAATGACCGTTCCTCTGAATCTATGAGCAGGGACGAGAAAATTCTTGGGTAGGGGCAGCGTTGTAGAAAAAGCATGCTCTTGACATCAGATGGCTCTGGTATTGAGCCCTGCATTTGCCACTTACTATCTATCTGGGTCACTTTGTGCAAATTATATAATCTTTTCAAGTCCCATTTTCTTCATCTTCAAGCCAAGAAAAACAATGATATTCATCTCCAAGGATTGTTGAGTACTGAATAAAATAATGTAAGAAGTGAGATGAGCAACAGGCCCAATCCAAGTGTGGCCAGGACAGTATAAGCAGTAGCCACGATTCCTCGTAGGCTTCAAAAGGAAGGCACATAAACAGGATGGACTATAAGTCATATGAAGGTAAAACTGTGTTTGGTTCACTGCGACATGAAAACACAGTAGAGCAAATTGACCAATAACAAGGTGAATGACTGAGGGGCGCCTGGGTGGCTCAGTGGCTTTGGCTCAGGTTGTGATACCAGATAAATCAAAGAGCCTGCATATTTTATGCAGTTTCTTTTCAAGAAGAGGCCACAAATGGGCTATGAGGACCCAGAGTCCTGGGTTCAAGTCCTGCATCAGGCACCCAGCGGAAAGCCTGCTTCTCCCTCTGCCTGTTTCTCTGCCTCTCTCTGTGTCTTTCATGAATAAATAAATAAATTAATTAATTAAATCTTAAAAATAAAAATAAAAAAAACAAGGTGAATGACTGATACAGTTAAAACTTGCTGTCTTGGCCACATGCCACTGTGTTTGCAATAATTATTTCCAATAAAGTATATGATCTAGTTCTCTTTGAAAGGAACCTTGCACCGTGGCTAAGGTCCCTCACCTTCAGAGCTGTACTGCGAATGTCTGAACTAGCCGAGAATTTGATCTTGGCTCTGGCATATACTAGTAGAGTGACTTTGAGCAGTGTAATTATCTATTTCCTCATATATATATATTTCCTTCATATATATATGAAATGTTGAGAAACATACCTGGCACGCAGAAAAAAATAGATATGAGTTTTTAAATTTCTGCTATCGTTGTTATTATTGTTTTGACAAAAACTGAGTAACAGCCAACTGGTATGCTGAGGCCTTGCCAAGTGCACTGAGATAGTCATCCCCTCAGCCTGGACCCCCAACTTAGCCATTCCTGACCACAACCGGTCTCCTTTTTTCCCCAGTGTTAACATTTCTTCTAAAATATCATTTGCTGTATATGGCATGAGGTGAAAAGGTTGGAAACCTCTATTTTGGAGCATAAGCCTTGGAGTCTGAAAGACCTGGTTATGAATCAGCTGCCTTCCCAGGGCAAGATACATGATTTCTGGGATCCAATACAAAATGAAAGTAAAGGCAATCCAGGAACAAAGTGTCATTGAAAGTGCTAAAATGTAAAAGCTTTTTCCTTTTCTCTGTAATCTGTTCTTGATTTGTCAAGGTATTTTTTTACGTGCTCTCTGATACCATTCTAAGCAAAGAAACATTAAAAATGTTAATTATCAGAACATGAAAGACTCCTAACTCTGGGAAACGAACTAGGGGTGGTGGAAGGAGAGGTGGGCAGGGGGTGGGGGTGACTGGGTGACGGGCACTGAGGGGGGCACTTGATGGGATGAGCACTGGGTGTTATTCTATATGTTGGCAAATTGAACACCAATAAAAAATAAATTTATAAAAAAACAAAAAAACAAAAAACACAACTGAGATACTCCAGAAATCAATATTGCACTGTACGATAACTAAAATTTAAATTAAAAAAAATTTTAAAGTAAAAAAATGTTAATTATTAGCATGAATTTTACTGTTTATGTCGTATGATGCCCATTTTAAGTAAAAATATGAGAACCTTTAACTTGTATGTGGAGTTATCAAAAACATATGATTCATATCTCATAGCATACATATGCATATGTATTGTTTTGCCAGAACAGTAGGGACAGTTCACGAAGCTAACTCAACAACTTTTTTTTTTTAAACTAAGCTCCATGTGGGGCTTGAACTCATGACCCTGAGATCAAGACCTGAGTTGAGATCAAGAGTCAGATGTTTAACCGACTGAGCCACCCAGTTCCCCCCAACTCCATTGCCACCAAGAGCTTTTATTTATTTATTTGTTTGTTTATTTATTTTATTTTGTTTTATTTTATTTTATTTTATTTTATTTTATTTTATTTTATTTATTCATGAGAGACACACAGAGAGAGGCAGAGACACAGGCAGAGGGAGAAGCAGGCTCCCTACAGGGAGCCCAATGTGGGACTCGATCGCAGAGCCTTGGGATCACGCCCTGAGCCAAAGGCAGATGGTCAACCAATGAGCCACCCAGGCACCCCTATTTAAATTCTTAATACACACAGGTGGGACCAACACTCTGGCTTACTGATGAGCAAAGAATGACTGAAAGGAAAAGGACCTATGGGTTGCCTGAACTTTCCCTTTCCTTCCATGTCCTCATTTTCAGTGTAAATCACTGGCTAATCCCGGGAACTAAAAGTAAGGAAGAACATGATAGGGTTAATAATTTGTTATTTCCTAGAATGCTATTGCCTTCTTCCTGTATTGAAAACGAGGAAAGGAAAGTGCAGCCTCACAGGGATCTCAGTACATGGTTTACTCATAGACACAACACCCTTACCTTGTATTCCCTTTGAGTTTTATTCAACTCCCACGCATCATGGGTCAACCAGAATTCTGACCTCGAGGGGCATCACAAATGCTACATGCAAGCAGGGAGGCAAGGACTAGACATGGATAGACATGCTACGAAATACTGTATCTCCTCCGATCACATATGTGGTCCGTCACCCTTTCATTTTTTTTTAATTTATTTTTTATTGGTGTTCAATTTACTAACATACAGAATAACCCCCAGTGCCCGTCACCCATTCACTCCCACCCCCCGCCCTCCTCCCCTTCCACCACCCCTAGTTCGTTTCCCAGAGTTAGGAGTCTCTATGTTCTGTCTCCCTTTCTGATATTTCCCACACATTTCTTCCCCCTTCCCTTATATTCCCTTTCACTATTATTTATATTCCCCAAATGAATGAGAACATATAATGTTTGTCCTTCTCCGACTGACTTACTTCACTCAGCATGATACCCTCCAGTTCCATCCACGTTGAAGCAAATGGTGGGTATTTGTCATTTCTAATAGCTGAGTAATACTCCATTATATACATAAACCACATCTTCTTGATCCATTCATCTTTCGTTGGACACCGAGGCTCCTTCCACAGTTTGGCTATCGTGGCCATTGCTGCTATAAACATCGGGGTGCAGGTGTCCCGGCGTTTCATTGCATTTGTATCTTTGGGGTAAATCCCCAACAGTGCAATTGCTGGGTCGTAGGTCAGATCTATTTTTAACTGTTTGAGGAACCTCCACACAGTTTTCCAGAGTGGCTGCACCAGTTCACATTCCCACCAACAGTGTATGAGGGTTCCCTTTTCTCCACATCCTCTCCAACATTTGTTGTTTCCTGCCTTGTTAATTTTCCCCATTCTCACTGGTGTGAGGTGGGATCTCATTGTGGTTTTGATTTGTATTTCCCTGATGGCAAGTGATGCGGAGCATTTTCTCATGTGCATGTTGGCCATGTCTATGTCTTCCTCTCCGTCACCCTTTCAGACCCCATTTACAAAACGCAAGTTCACAGATAAAATTAAGATTTTCAAGATGGTGACAGCAGAGCATGAAACCAAGCATGGGTCCTGAGAACTAGGTCAGCTGTAATGGAAGATGCATGGTGGACACTGGAAACGCTAAATGTAAAGGCAAAACCAAGGAACAACAGCAAGATCCATGTGGGTGCGTATCTACCGCTCACATCCATTCTCCACTGTCCACTTAAGATCTACTTGCAAAACGCGAGGTCAAAGATAAAGTTAAGAATTTCAGGATGTTGAGAGTTGGGCATTAAATCAAGTGTCAGACCCTTCTGTGTGCTGGGCTCTCTGTGAATGCACTGATCACAGCTCTGGCTCGGCCCTGACATAAACCATACGATCTTGGGAGGACAACTTCGCCAGGCTGTGCCTCAGTTTCCTAATTCTAAGCACAGGGGTAATTTCTACTGCCTCATAGTGTTCTTGTGAAGATTAAAAAAGATAGCTTACTTGACAGGGTCACAGTGTCTGCTACATAATAACAAAGCTGAAATAATAACTATGCTTACAGAATGCTTATTATGTTTTCTTTCTTCTGCAGGTCACTGGAAAGCTTTCATGAGGAGGTCAAACCCAAATTGCATTGGGACCGATGTTCCCAACCTGGAAGGAAATACCAAGTTCCAGGTTGGCATTCTCTTAGCCTTTTACCCCATCTTCAATGCCCAATGGTAAAAGTTATGTGAAAACCAGACAGAAAGTGGAGGATGAATAAATAGGTGGAGCACAGAAATTTTCAGGGAAGTGAAACCACTCTTGTCTGACAGTGTCATGGGAGCTACGCGGCATTTCCCAGAACCCACAGGACCCAACAACACAAAGACTGAGCCCCGAGTAGACTCTGGATCTTAGTTAACGGTAATGTATCAGTATTGCTTCATTAAGTTTGACAAATGTACCATAACAATGCAAGATGTTAATATTAGGGGACACTGTGGACAGGGGAAGACAGGGCATATGGGGACTCTACTTTCTGCTCACTTTTTCGATGAATCTAAAATGGCTCTACAAATAAAATCTATTAACAAAAAGTCAGAAATACAACAAATAACACTGTGCCTGTAAATTATTCCCAGGGAGGCAGCAGGCTGCCCTGCCCCAATGTGGAAAATCAGCTTGCCCTCCGAGAATTATGGAAAGGCCAGGAAGGGTCCTGACTGATATAATTAACAATCTGGTGTGAAGGCTGGGCTACGTCTAGTCCTGAAGTGGTATTTCGAAAAATGATCTCTCTACAAGTGTGTTTTAGGAATAAAGGATTAGAATCTAGGATTATCCTCCCTGTTTTTGTTCATTTAGTTTTGTCTTTATTCCATGCTCTAATTAATGCAGCATGAATATAATTATTCTCTAAGATGGCAAACCCTGAGGGGGCACAGATTATGCCTACTCTTGGCTTTCGAAATTTCACATAAAACATGGTTGTAACGATAGCTTTCGTGCATATAGCTTCCTAGAGTTTAGGCCGCACTTTCGTGTACGTTTATCTGCTCAGTGGCTTGTTCTACACTCAGAAACTAAAGCCCCAAGTCATCTGTGGTTTTTTTTTTTTATTCCCTACAAAGATGCCATGTAATAAGCAAGACAGTACGCCAGAAATTGCTAGTTACCTAGCCAACATCCATTTTTCCTCTTCTTTCTTAGTAATGTTATTCCGAGCACCAAATATCATATCTGCAGTTTCTTTCTCTTATAGCTACAGTGAACATATGATGAATAGTCTTCAAATGAGGTAGAAACAAAGGTTGTTGGGGACACATTTAGGAAGAATCCCTAAAAGGGAAACTGTTGGCCAAGACCAATACTTTTGCCTTCATCCTGCTCCCTGTTTGGACTAGGGATGTGATGGCTGGTGCTCCAGCAGCTATGGAATATATTTTTGAGACATAAAAAAAATTATTTGCGTTTATTCTGGGAGATGCAGTGAGGTTACACTTAATGGTAATCAGTTTATCTTCCTCATTCTCTTATGAAAAGTATGTTCCTTAGTGTGAGCTTGTCCATTTATTTTATAATTCCTTAGGTAGAGAAGAAACTGCAAATGTGATTCTGATTAGAATGTCTCAGTAAAGAATTCAGGGAGAACAAGTAGTATTCATTATTTTTCAAATATTTTTTTTTAATATTTTTTTTTCAATTTTTATTTATTTATGATAGTCACAGAGAGAGAGAGAGAGGCAGAGACACAGGCCGAGGGAGAAGCAGGCTCCATGCACCGGGAGCCCAATGTGGGATTCAATCCCGGGTCTCCAGGATCGCGCCCTGGGCCAAAGGCAGGCGCCAAACCGCTGCGCCACCCAGGGATCCCTCAAATATTTTTTTTTAAGTAGGCTCCATGGGGCCTGAATATCTCATGACCCTGAGATCAAGACCTGAGCTGAGATCAAGCGTTGGAGTCTTAACTGACTGAGCCACCCAGGCACCCCTATTTTTTAAGTCTTTTTACTGTAAAAGATTTCTGAAGACAAATGCATTTGTTCTCCAAGCATTTCTATTCACAACCATTGTTTACTCTCTTTGGTTCAGATCAGTCCATCTGGTGGTAATCTCTAATTTACTCTTTTAAAGGGTTATCCGTAACACACACACACACACACACACACACACACACACACACACACAGAGTGAGAACAAGAATTCATACCGCACTCTTAGAAGTCTATGACTAATCAACTCTGCTCAAAAGCTCTCACAGCACTACTATGGCAGTGATGGCAGATGGTGTTTTTAATTTGCCAAGTGTTGGTGTCTCAATATCCAGGGATTTGAACAGTCTCTTTGGGGAAATAGTCAATTCCAAATTCAAACCCTAAAACGGCTTTCCTCTCTGTCTCCTCCTGCCCAAATAGCATCATCTAGGTAAAAGGGAAAGAACTTATGTGCTTCCTCACTGAGGCATGTGAAAACATGTACCGCCCCCCACCCCGTACACCAAAAGCAGGCCAAGGTGACCTGGGACTGCTGACTCATATCCATCTAACCAGCCATCTCTCTTTCTCTGCTAATGCCACATTACGATCCCTTGTGCACCGTGTTGGAGATGGCACAGAACAAAATCTCGATTTTTCCAGGGACCTAAGCCTCTTCCAGCAAGCTGCTAACTTGGTATTATCGAGTTCTACTACCTCCATCTGGGTATTTCTACAGTGATGCTCAATCCACCCCACTTTGAACTTCTATATTGAGAAGGGGCTATAAGAACACATGCTTTCAATGTCGTTATGCAACCCGATCATTCATTTCTTCTATTTCCTTTATTCTACGAAAACCAGAAGGAAAGGGATGTCTTGAGTTTTCTCGATGCTTGGCTTACAGTATCAACCTTCATGTTCAAATCAGCCAAGCTTGGCACTTGTTCTGGGAGTTAGAAATTACTGAAGATGCATATATAGCTTCAAATACCCATACATTACCTTCCTTAAATTAATATATTTAAAAACCAACCGAGATCTCATATATATACATTTCATCTCATGAAGCCTATTAAAGTTTTAAAATCTTCAGATAATTGCAATCACGGGCATAACATTTTGCCAAGCCCTTTTAAGGCAGGAGCACAGGGCAGAAGGAACCAAGTCAGGCAAATAACAGATGATGACCAGTGCACGATGGTATATAAAAGAGAGGCAAGGCAAGAGAGTTGGAGTTCACGCCAGTTACAGAAGCAGAAAAGAATTAGAATCAAATAAGAAAAGCAAGTAATGCATGTAATTTCCAGAATATATAAAATATCACATTTGGGTTCAAATGTCCTGCTATTAGTAGTACTGAGTGAAAACGTTTAGAGATCTAGTCTGTAATTCCCGAACTGTGTAATTAAAAATGTTTAAGGACATGTGCTTCCAATGGGGAAAAGATGTTATACCATGGTTCAAATGCATGGAGTGCATTTCAGAAATCAAAATGGATTTAATTTGACAGTACCTAATTACTCATTTAATTTGCGGAGATGGCATCCACTTTGAGAGAAAATTAACATTATTACTTCAATTTTACAGAATTGCTAATATATTGGTATAACATGAATGGTATATTGGTTGGTTGGCCTGCTTCCAAAATTAAGTTTAACTTTTCAAATAAATGATATCCCAGACCACAAACTTTTTCTGTGCTTCGGTGTTACTCAACTGAATGGGCAGTCTTTCTTAAAAACGGATATTCCTAGTTCTTAATAGCATAATAATATGTCTTTCTCATAAGAAAATGCACTCCTTATGTACAATTTCAGACTCTATGGAGTTATACTGTTACAGTTGTAAATGACCCAGCTGCCAGATTCATCAGGTGATTTTTACCATGGAATAAATCGGAATTACCTACAGTAATACTTCACTTAACTCGGGGTCAGCACTCCAGCAATCTCAACTACTGAGAAAACAAACAAACAAACAAAGCGTCTCCGCAAATCAAGATGTCATCACAATACTTTGGTAACGAGAGCGATTTGGTAAGGATAGGTTAGTGTTCTCAGTGGCAGTGTATTGGGTGCTGGGAGATACGACAGCATGTGAAGGTAGAATTGAAAGACAAACATAAACAAGTGTTTCACTCCATATAACTTGGGAAATACCCATCTGCATACATCTTCATAGAAATCTCTGTTGCCTAACATTGAAGTTGTTTTTTATTTAAAGATTTTATTTAGTTGCACGAGACAGAGAGAGAGAGAGAGAGAGTGTGTGAACAAGGGTGGGGAGGGGCAGAGGGAGAAGGAGAGAGAGAATCTCAAGCAGACCTCCTTCCCCAGTGCAGAACCCTGCTGAGGTCTGGATACCATGACCCTGGGACGACCTGAGCCAAAACCAAGAGTCCAACACTTAACCGACTGAGCTTCCTAGGAGCCCCAAGAATGAACTTGTTTTTAAAAATGCATGAACTAGGGGTGGTAGAAAGGGAGGTGGGCAGGGGGTGGGGGTGACTGGGTGACGGGCACTGAGGGGGGCACTTGATGGGATGAGCACTGGGTGTTATGCTATATGTTGGCAAATTGAACACCAATAAAAAATAAATTTAAAAATTAAAAAAAAAAAGCATGAATGGGGCACCTGGGTGGACAGTCAGTTAAGCCTCTGATTTTTTATTTCACCTCAGGTTCTGATCTGAGGGAGTAAGATGGAGCCCTACAGGGGGCTCCATGCTTGATGCAGAGTCTGCTTGGGAGTCTCTCCCACTGCCCCTCCCTCTGCTTCTGTGCGTGCTCCCTCTCTCTCAACTAAACAAAATCTTTAAAAAATGCATGAATGGTGTTAACGAAATTGATATATGTTGTAGGATTGTACCAATCCATTGCAACTGTGCAGTCTTCAGCAGGGAGAGCTGTAGAGGAGGTCTGTGGTCACAGCAAGGGTGGTTGAGGCCGTCACCAGTGCCTCTGGATCCAGTGTCAAATGCACCTGGGTAGGCAAGGGGCCATGGAAGGTGGCAGTGGGGCTGGGGCTGGGGCTGGCTGTCCCTCACGTGCATGGGCATCAGAGCTGTCAACATGGGTCCAGGTTGGATGCAGCTCCATGTGGCCTTCTGGTGTGTGTTCCGCAGCAGGAGCGGGAGTGGTGGCGTGCTCTGGGGCCAGCAGCAGGCTGGCATATGTGTGGAGGTTGCAGCGAGTGCCAGTGTGGCAGTGACCATGTTGGATCCCAGGGCCAAGGCGCCCACAGCAGCCCTGGCTGGAGCAAGTCCAGTGTATGGGGGAATAACAGGGATGATGGTCCGTGGAGGAGCAGACAGCTGTGCTCTCGGTGGTGACAGCTGTGGGGGCATCGTCAGCACTTACAATGGCTGTTGGGTTCCCCAGGAGTGAAAGCCTCCAGGGTCTGCTGCAGAGCAGGCAACTGGGGTCTCGGTGGCGAACACCCTAGGATCCAGCACGGTGAAATCTGCAGGGAGTATCAGGTGGCTGTGGGGACTGCTAGGTCCTCCATGGGGAAGGCTGCTGGGGTCCTCTACAAAGAAGGCCACGTGGGTGGGGGGGCATCATATTGGCACCTGCTGCACTCCTGATACCAATAGCGCCCCCTTCTTTGTTCGTAACTATCTGCAGACGTGTTGGCTCTGCCAATCTCCCCAGCCGTCTTTGTAGGGTCCTTCCAGCAGTGCCCTGAAAGGCTCAGGAAGCTGGTCACCTGTTCTGATCTCCTTTTCCCTGGTGTGAAGAACTTGCAGGCCGAGGAGATCCCTGCGGGCAAGGAGCCGTGTTGGCCTGAGGCATGGGATGAGGCCCATGAAAGAGAACTGTTCTTTCTACCCTTTCTACCCTTTATGCGTGGTTATTCTCTGGGTTTTTTGTTCCACTGTGTTGCTGCTGCTTCTTAACTGGAGTCCAGAGCCCTTCCAGAGCTGTGTTGGTTCATGGAGAGCTATCCAATTGGTATTTTTTCTAGCGGAATGAAGGCTGCAGTCGCCTACTCCGCCATCTTGCTGACATCACTACTTACCCCTACTTTCTTGTAGATTCTTCTTTCTTTTTCCACTCGAGGGACACCATTTATGACCCTTGCATTGAATCTCATTTCTTTGTCCTCCATACCTAGGATACATTTCTTTTTATTTCCATTTGTTTGTACTTTTTTCCATAGCATTTGAGAGAGGTTCCTTGAGCTATATGTTGCTGGCATAAATTCCGTCCCCTAGATTCATCCTCCCCTTCTTGAGTTTCTGTAGGACATTCAGATGTCACTAGAAAGAACTAAGCTTTTCTAGTACCTAAGACTTCTAATAAGCTCCCTCCAAAAATCCTTTAGAAAGTTTTGACATTTGTTAGATTGGAAAAGGACAGGCTCCAAGCAAATAGATCTAATAATTTCTGTGCCACTATTATAGTTTCCCTAAAAATATATCCACCGGTGACTAAGTGAATGTTTCTATCAACACGGAATGAAAATACTATTTGCTTATGCCAGGGAGTGTTTTATAGTTAAGATAATTTCATATATATGTCTACTCTATAATGGTCAAACATCTTTTCAAATGTTCAAAAAAAAAAAGAATTTGCCTTTGGATGTTGCATAAAAACCAGTATTTCTCAAGAATGTGGGCTCTATAGCATGCATCAGAATACCATTTGTGTTTACTAAAAATGGGTTCTCCCCTATGTCTACTTATTCTGATTTTCTAGGAGTGACATCCAGGGATCTAGCTGCATTTTATTTTTAGTTTTTGTAAGTTTCAAGTTTTTATTTCAATTCCAGTTAGTTAACATATAGTGGAATCTATCTGTATTTTATTTTGTTTCATTTTATTTATTTTTAAGCATCATTTTATTTTTTTAAAGATTTTATTTATTCGAGAGAGTGAAAGAGAGAGAGAACACAAGCAGGGGTAGAAGGAGAGGGAGTAGACTCCCCTGCTGAGCAGGGAGCCTGATGTGGGGCTCCATCCCAGGACCCCAGGATCATGACCTGAGCCAAAAGCAGACGCTTAACCAACTGAGCCACCCAGGTGCCCCTCTATCTGCATTTTAAATAAGCTTTTAAGTTGATTTCAAAGTACAATCAAGGATGATAAACCCTCTAGACCCTCTAACTTTGCCTAGGTCAGTGCTACAATAGACTCCTTTCTCCACACATTTGATGCCCTGTCTATGCTTGGTCCTATCTCTGACCCTGGGACTGATCTTGTTCTTTTTCTTGGGGAATTTAAAGAGCTTCACTACATATCCAGGTGACAAAGTATCAAGACACCTTATTCTGACCTTGAATAATTACCTAAGCAACTCATGATAGAGGCTTCATTCTCTGGCTCAGTGGAAAACTTACTTGCTGCTGCAGCAGAGCGTAAAATCTCAGTGGTATATTTGTTTAAAACCAACCAGCTTTTGAGAGACAAAGGACAACAAAATCAGGGGGATTTAATTATGCATTTGTTGTCAGGTACAAAGTAAAATCAGAAAAGCAAGAAGTAAGAGCAAGAGATTGACCTCTCCTTTTCACAGGAGAAAACAAGGACACACAATCAGAATATTGGACTATGCTGCTCCTGACAAGCTAGCAGGGCTCTGGAAGCCCAGAGAAATAGTGACCTCAATTATACCACCATCAGTTCTTAGTCACCAAAGCAGAATTTACCAATGAAGGAATGGAAGGAGAACACTTACTATGATTCTGTTCTGTAGTGACACTAGCACCCAGAAAACTCTAGTCTCACTACTCAAAGTGGGGTCCACAGACCAGCAGCATGGACATCGCTTTAGACCTTCTTAGGAATGTGGAATCTTGGGCCTTGCACCAGACTTCCTGCACCAGAATTTCAGTTTTAGCAAGATCACTGAGGGATTCACATGTTCTTTAATTTTGAGGAGCACAGCTCTAGAGAACTGCCTTTCCAGAAAAGCCAGGATTGCTGAAATGTATTCCAGAGTCTGGCAAAAGGGAGGATTAAGGTTTTAGAGCTTTACTACCCATCCAGAAGTCTCTCCATCTGGTCTGTGAGACAGATTAGTAAGGTGGCAATGATTGTCTCACTGCAGAGTTGTACTGCAGTGTTGAAAAAGCAATTATAATTGACTCAAGGCGAGGTTCTGCCATTTATTGGCTTTGTGATGTTCAGAGGGCCATTTAACCTCCATGGATCTGTTTCTTCACCTACAAAATAAGACTTTTACAGAGTGTCAAATGAGATAACATACATGTTAGAACATTACAAATTCTTATATAAGATCTTTCTATTATGTGAATGGTTCCCAAAGCCTTCCCCTTCCATCTGAACTCTTCTCTCAAGATCAAATCCGAAACTTAAACTACAATGGTAGGCTGAATGGGAGTCTATTTAGAAGGTCTGTAGAAGGGAGGATCCCTGGGTGGCTCAGCAGTTTACTGCCTGCCTTCGGCCCAGGGGTGGTCTTAAAGTCCCGGGATCGAGTCCTGCATGGGGGTCCCTACATGGAGCCTGCTTCTCCCTCTGCCTGTGTATCTGTCTCTGTCTCTGTCTATCTCTCTTTCATGAATAAATAAAATCTTAAAAAAATAAGGTCTGTGGAAGAAGACCAATCAAGCTGTCAGAACAAAGGAGGAGCGGAGAACCAGGTTCATAATAACACACTGGAATCAGAAAGAACTGGAGAAAGGGGATAGGAACACAGGAGTTCGGAGTCATATATCCATAGAACAGTAAACAGAAGCTGTTCAATCAAAATTAAGAACAAAGCTGGAAAAAAAAAAAGAACAAAGCTGGGATCCCTGGGTGGCACAGCTGTTTGGCGCCTGCCTTTGGCCCAGGGCGCGATCCTGAAGACCCGGGATCGGATCCCACGTCGGGCTCCCAGTGCATGGGGCCTGCTTCTCCCTCTGCCTGTGTCTCTGCCTCTCTCCTCTCTCTCTCTCTCTCTCTCTCTCTCTCTCTCTCTGTGACTATCATAAATAAATAAAAAATTTAAAAAAAATTAAGAACAAAGCTAATCACACTCACAAGAGACCTGGACTATGCCAGATTCAATAGTGTTCAGCAGTTGATATACAATAAATGGAATGTATGGATCCATTTATGAACGAGTACCACTCTTACAGCTGATAGATTTCAACAAGATTGAATCAGGGATGCAAATCATTAAATATGTGTTCGGAAGGTATGTGTTCAGAAGGCCATAAACGTCTTACTACACTTAATGAACTATCTCTTCCATAAGTTCAGTTAACCATAAGCAGTTAACAGGTTAATGTAAGGGTTATAAGTGTTGTCTAAGTATAAAAATCACCTGCCAAGCTTTGGAAACTATAGACACATTTATCATTTCAATGAAGGAAAATGGGCACAAGAGTGCAGGATCTAAAAAAAAAAAAAAACAATCAATTGAGAGACAGAGATGGAGAAGAGAGAGAGGGTTTCCTTTTTTTTTAAGTTTTTTTTTAGTTAGAATTTATTTATTTATTTTTTTATTTATGATAGTCACACAGAGAGAGAGAGAGAGAGAGAGAGAGAGGCAGAGACATAGGCAGAGAAAGAAGCAGGCTCCATGCACCGGGAGCCTGATGTGGGACTCGATCCTGGGTCTTCAGGATCGCGCCCTGGGCTGAAGGCGGCGCTAAACCACTGAGCCACCCAGGGATCCCGAGAGAGAGGGTTTCTTGACAACAGGTGCCAGACTGACCAATGTTTGAATGAAAGCCATTAATATTTAAAGAGGAAATGCAAGGATGGCGTTAGGTTCTGTAGCTAGAAAGACAATTTCCGATAATCTGCATGCAAGCAGAAGTGAATAAGAAGCCAACGTTGTCTCAAGTAATTTCCCACCGTAACATAATGCATATGCCAGCAAGCAATGTAAAGAAGCTCTGCTTGATACTCATGGCATCTACAGGATGTACTGAAATTGACAACTTTGTGAATTTCAGGCAATAGGGTAAAGTATATAATTAATTAAATAAAAGTGAGAAATGGTGAACTATAAAATGTGATGCTTTCCTTCACAAATCTCAATTTATTTGAAATGTGACTATCTAGGTATTTAAGTTTTTACCAAATAGTCAAGCAATCACTTTCATGCTATAGCATGATTTCAAGTATCAGCACCAGAAACTTCCATCATTTTTTTTTTCACAATAAAAACTGAATTCATGCCAAGACTGTGGGTTAATTTCTTGTCTCTCTCTCTAGGGACTCTCATTTCTTTTGAAACCACAGAAGTTCCAAGGACCAGAAATTTCTAGAGAGGAGCACGATTGACACACATGGTCACTGGCTAAAGAGAATTTTTAAAAAATTGCATTTATATGCCTGCTGTCATGTACTCTCAGGAGTAGGGAATTGGAATTGTTTTATGGCTAGTGAAAAACCATTTCTTTTCTTTTTTTTAGTATAAACCATTTCTAACACATTTATGTGAGTGGGCTATCAGAAAGCGGAAGGTGTTGAAAATTCGAACTCATATTCTCCCCTTGGATCCTGATAATCAGTCACCTCAAGCCATCGCTTCTCTGAGACTAACCAGCAGGACTCACAAAAGGTATTATCAGCCCAATTAGCTTCTTCCCAGAGCAAACGGGAGAACCTTCAGAATAAGTTAAATAAATGACTACAACTCTTGAATAATAATCTATTCCCTGAATACAGAATCATTCAGATCTTGATTTCACAAAGCTAGCAAACTGTATTGCATTATTTAGTTCCAGGGGCTCCTCTCCTCCATGTATTTTATCCATCACAGCATGAAATGAAATGTGATCTGGAGATTGTAACATGACATAAATTAGTATAAAAGAATTCAAGATACATAATAAAACCAGGGATCAGAGGCACTAACACTATGTACCAGAGGTCTTCTAAATCTTGTATAATCTCACTCCAGGCCACTAAGTCCCTCTTGGTTAGTTCCAGACCAAACCAGACTCTCTTTTGAATGCTCAGTACTAATTCATGACCATGGCCTCCCCAAATCCCAAGAACAGGCCCCAGTTTTGAGATTTCATGAACATCGAATCCCTTTGGCCTAATGATGTGAAGAAAGAACCCACAGAGGTCACCACACTCCTGGATTCAGCAAAGGCATCTGACAGAGCCATCTTAAGGGCAAGATGAAAACATATGAACTAAGAGCTAGAAGAATTCAGTAAAGCAGTGCCTGTAAGAACAAGTGTACTTAAGGTACGCAATTTTTTAAAAGATTTTTTAAAATTTTATTTATTCATGAGAGACACAGAGACACAGAGAGAGGCAGAGACACAGGTAGAGGGAGAAGCAGGCTCCATGCAGGGAGCCCGACATCGGACTCGATCCTAGGTCTCCAGGATCACGCCCTGAGCTGAAGGCGGTGCTAAACCACTGAGCCACCCGGGCTGCCCAAGGTATGCAATTTAATCACAGGTATCAATCTGGAGAAAAGTCTATGGTTCCATGATACAAGGCTCTGTTGGAAAACTTTTCTTTTTTTTTTTTTAATTCAATTTTCCAACCTACAGTACATCATTAGTTTCAGATATAGTTTTCGATAATTCATCAGTTGCGTATAACACCCAGTGCTCATCATCCCATCACATGCCCTCCTTCATGCCAATCATCCAGTTACCCCATCCCCCCACTCTCCCTTCCAGCAACCCTCAGTTTGTTTCCTAGTGTTAAGAGTCTTTCATGGTTTGTCTTCCTCTCTGATTCCCCCCCTCCCTTCCCCTTTCAGGTTCCCCTCCTTCCCTTATACTATTCCGCATATGAGTGAAACCATATGATAATTGTCTTTCTCCTTGGAAAACTTTTCTTATTCAATGTTTTTTTTTTTCTTAGTTACTTAAATGAAAATGTGGAAGACATAGTAAACAAACCTGTGGATGATCTGAAAATAGAAAAATACTGACTACTAGGATACCAAAAAAAAAAACAGAATAGGACAATGAAGGGAATTTAATATGATGAAATCTATGAGTCTAATGCCATGGGGCCTAGGTGTAGTAGGTATGATGAGGCTTGGAACCTAAAATCAAAAATCTCAGCTTCATAACTGAAGAATGAAGGGGAAATTAAATAGTAGCAACACCTGTTGAAAAAACTCTCGGGAATTATATAAACAGAGAGCTCAGCAGAACCCAATAATGTAAGGTAGCAAATCTCCCTCACAAAACAAACAAACAGAAAAAAAAATAATAACCGTAATGTATTAACTGAAATACAGTGCCTGGTAAAAGAGACAATCCCTCTTGTTATATAACAGATCAAACAATCCTATGAATGTAACAATAACCTATTTGGGAAAGAGAGAGAGACAGAGAGAGAGAGAGAGAGAGAGAGACTACCACAGAATGTTATAGTAGTCACACAGGAAGTTTTTGCAAGTTTTTTTTTTTTGCAAAGTTTTGCAAGTTTCACTCATGGGGATGAGCCCTTTGCAATGAGATTAGACAAGAGGATGTAGGGTATTATCAAGGCCAGTGTAAGAGCAGGACAAGGCCCAATGCTGTCCTGCTCCAAGTAACTAAAATGCTTTAGCAGGTACCCTCAAGTAAAACTTTTAACACTTCATCACCACACACCTAGCTCCAGAGCCAACTTCCCAACCCCCTGCCCCCAGTGCCTTACAGGCTCTTAGCCAAGAAGCACACCTTCCTTTTGGTTTAGGTTGAATCCTCGTTGAGCCTTGGCAATATAGCTGGGCAGCTGGAGCCCAGGACCCTTGGCAGAGCTCCAGTCTCAGGACAGAGCCCCAGCACCTGGGTGATACCAGGGGAGCTGGTTCCCCTAAAGACACACTCCACTCGGACCCTGAGCACTGGGTTCTCCTACATCTTCTAACCTGTCCTGCCAGACATACATTTTGGGTCAACAAACCGGGGTTCTGCAGCAGAGATAAAAACAGCTGCTGGCAGACATTGGACTAGACAACCTTTGTGAGGCCCCTTTAAAAATGGAAAATCTGAAAAAAAAAAATGGAAAATCTGTCACTTTTTGCATAGATTGTCATGACACAAAAGAATCAGTGAAGAGAATCATTGCTTTGGGGTCGGACAGATTTGTATTTGAGTCCTATTGCTATCTTTTACTAGCTGTGTGAATGTGGACACGTTATTTAACTTCTCTGAGCCTTACTTTCCTCAACTAAAAAAAAAAGCCAAACACAGTGGGGAGGGTGTTAGGTAGTAGTAAAATAACCTGCCAGTACTGTGTGAGTCTGTCAGCAGGAGGAGAGAGGGAGAAAGTACCTCCATACTTTGCTACAACACATACTAGAGGCCGTGTCACAACTTCATGCTTAATGCAAATTACACTTGAACATGCATAGATTTTTACTTCAAAAGGAACAAGTTTGGGCAGCCCCGGTGGCTCAGTGGTTTAGCGCCGCCCTCAGCCCACAGCCTGATCCTGGGGACCCGGGATCGAGTCCCATGTCGGGCTCCCTGCAAGGAGCCTGCTTCTCCCTCTCCCTCTGCCTCTGTCTCTGACTCTCTCTCTCTCTCTCTATGTGTCTCTCATGAATAAATAAATAAATAAATAAATAAATAAATAAATAAATAAATAAATAAAATCATTTTTAAAAAAGGAATGAGTTCACACAAGAAATCAGAAAATTAAACCCCTCTACCTGTATCTCTAACTATAGGTTTTAGGTTGGGCTTCTCACTGTGCTACTCTCTCCCCAAGATCATGTAGTTCCAAGGTGACTTTTTGGAAACAGAATTAAAAGCACTTGATGGGATGAGCACTGGGTGTTATGTTATATGTTGGCAAATTGAACTCCAATAAAAAAAATTTAAAAAAAAAAGCCAGTATCCTGGTAAATTACATTGTGCCTATCAAAAACTCTTCTGTCGCTAATCCCTACAGTGCTCTATCCTTTCCAGTTCCTCTGTGAAAATGCTGTTTCCTATTGTTGATGTAGCTTAATAATGCTTGTATTTATGTGTTTGCGTAGAACAATATAATTTCAGGGTGTGTGTATGTGTACATGCACACATTTTCAGGTTGCTTAAATCCTTCAGAGTGAATTGAACCAGATAGCCAAGCACATTAATACAGCATATTGTATCTCTGAAAATAAGGTCTGAATTCCATTTAGTTTGACAGGAAAGCATTTTTTTCTGTAAGTCTGTTGGCTAATCTTTCGTTTGCTCAGAGAGGTCAGAACTATGGAATGCTTCTATCTCCTCTCTTATCTTATCACACTCGCCTTGTAACCCAGAGCTCACAAGTCAAACCTTGTGTTAATGCCTCCCACCTTCTACCCTACAGCAAGGGACTTCCTGGAGCAAATTAAATCCTGATGACATTACAATCCTTGCCAGTTCTTGAGGTAATATGTTTTAGAGTTGGTTGGCAACTTAGAAATAACAAGGATTAAAAACTTTGGCGGCCACCTTCTTTCAATGAAGTGCTTTTAGGCATTAGACATTCCTCAAAAACGTCTGCAAAATCACATCTACAGTTGACATTTAAGCAAAATTTGTTTCTTGATGGTTTTGTAATGATGTTTTATGCTTCAAAGATGAGGAGCTTGCCATAAGTATTTTTTTCATCATTATCTATTCATCGAGAAAGCTGGCATTGCCTTGGATGAGCTATCGTACCTCGTATTAGTATACACGTATAGCAGCATACCTGCATAAGACATCCAGAATAGCACCATTACCCCAAATGGAAGGAACATCAGCAATGCAAATTTATGGAAATACTTGAAATGATGATGAATTCATACAAAGCAATCCTACAATGATTCAGCTGCAGGTAGGTATCAAAGAAAACATTAGGGACTCTGCTTCCACCACAATAATCCAAGACATACACTGATGCAGATGGCTGTATTTTATGGCATATAATTGTTTCATACTCATCGGAGGTGGTTATGGTGTTTATCACATCAGCCAAATGGGCAGAGATGATGCAAATTATGGGCATCGAAGGAGAGGCAGTTTGGACTCACTTTGTGCATGTGGGCCTCTAGAATTAGGGATAGAGCTTCGGTCAACATTTTCTTGCTGTATGTAGTGATGACTAGTTTTAGCAGTGTGCTCTACAAGACACAGGTCTCTGAAAAAGTGACTTGGGGATAGGTATTCAGGGTTCTCGGTTGATAACAAATCAGTTGGTATTATCTGGGGTGCAGATACCTCTGTGTCTGCTTAGTTAGAGAATCATCACAAGTATCCTCACTGAAGGCTATCCAAGACGCATCTACTCGTATGACTCCACCTTAGGAATTTCCTGAAAGCAAAAAGGTTTCATCTAGCACGCTGGGATCCTGGTTACGAGATGTAGAAGGAGTTACAATAGCAATCCAATAAATAAAGTAAATAAATAAAAATCCGATAAGGGGGCACATTAATCCAAATTCAAAGGAGACTGTGTGCATGATGTAGCTCAGATGCTCGCCGAGAAACGAGGATGGTGAGGAGGCGAGGCTGGGTTAGTAATTCTGAGTCACAAACCTGCCTTTCTCTGGCTTACTGTTGACAATATTCAATTAAGGTAATGTAAGAAATACATTATGAACGTTCATAACTTCACTGATATGTATGGTAGCTGGCGTTCTTTGTATTTTCTATAGTGTTAATGATTTTGTCTATTTCTATCAATCACTGACAGAGGTGTCCAAGTCTCCAGTTAGAATTGTGATTCTCAAAAAAAAAAAAAAAAAAAAAAAAGAATTGTGATTCTCTGCTGGCATGTGTAGTGCTATCCATTTTTTGATTTTCCGTTATTCAGTATAGTCATATTTAGGACGTTTTTGATTTCTTGATAAACTGCCCATTTGGTCATTGTAAGCTGTTTCTCTCCATCTCTTACAGTACTCAGTCTTGAAGTTTAATTTGTCTGAGATTAACATAAACTCCCCAGCTTTCTTACTCTTACTGTATACATAGTACGTGTTTTCCTTCCCTTTTTCTTGCAACACCTATTTGTGTCTTTACAGTCTCCTGTGTTTCCCGTAAACAATTCCTACTTAGGTTTTGATTCTTTTTATCTAATCTGACAATCTCTAATTGATGTGTTTATTTCTATCTAATGCAATTATTGAAATGGTTGGGTTTATCTCTGATTATAGTGTGGGTTTCCACCTGTCTCTTTATCTTTTTAGCTCTTTCATTGCTCCTTCTCATCTTCTGGTTGAATTACATGTTGTTTCAAGATTCCATTTTATGTTCTATATTGACTTCTTAGATATACTTCCTCCAATTATTTTTTAATGATTGTATCAAGGCACACGACATATACCCTATCCAAAGCTGATGGATACTATAACATCACACTTCGCACAAAGCCCTTCATATTTCTTACTTCTCTCTTTTTTTATTGTTTAATAACAGATAATTCATATTTCCCCCCTTCAAACTTCCTACTTCACGTTGGCAAGGGTTTATAGAGCACTCTTGCACAGATGTTAGTGGGCTCTCTTTGCACATCCCCCTCCTCTTTTGTTCCCTGACCTGCAGAGTGAGCAACTCCAGCTGCCCCAAAGTCTGATCCCTGTGTCCTCAGCTGAGTGGGGACTCTCATGCCTACTTGCACTCTAGCTCATACACGGGATTTCAAAAACTGCCCCAGCCCAGGAATTGAGATGTTATGGAGCTCGGTTATGTGTTTTTGCTTCTCTTCTAGGTCCAGTTTCTCTAGCTGCTAGTCCCCGAAAAGCATTTCTTCATATCATCTGACCAGGTTTTTTTGTGTTTGGTTTGGTTTTTCTTGTTGTTATTGTTTATGTAGGGAGAGCTAGTCTGGCTCCTGTCATACTCTCAGCCAGAAACAGAAGTCTATTTCAGCCAAAGACTTTAGAAGGCCTTTCTTTTTAGAGACATGTCCTTTGTCTACCCCTTTTCTGCAAGAGACCTGACAAAAATAGAAGACTCTGAAAATCAGTAGCAGGGGAAAAAATAGAATTTTGTTTTTCAGCCCATAGTATTTGCTATCTATTGAAAAGAAAAGTAAAATATATTTAGGTTATTTCATAGTTAAGAAATCTTGATGCTGCCCTCTTTATGCTTGCTCCTTACTCTGATGCTCAGATTTTTCTATGCTTTTTCTGTCTAGGAGTTATAAAAACTGAGATCTCTTCCAGGTAATCTTTAGGATTAAGCAAAAATAACTTCTAAAATTGTCTTCAGAGAGATAATATAAAGGATATGTTTTACGTAGCTACCAAGCTCTTCTATTCATACCAGAGATATACTCATTTCTGGGCTTAAAGACACTGTTAAAAATGAAATTGTTCTCATCTTCTATCAAACCATAAAGTTCCTCAGTGCATGTCTCCACTAGGCAGTTCTGCGAGTTGATCATATAATACTTAACTACCACAGAGGCCGACTAGAAATTCAGATGCTGATCAGTATAGTTTAACTTCCTAAAAGCCCACAAAGTGAGAAAAGGCTTGTTAACTTCATTTCTTCCTTTGTCGGATATTGAATTTCAGTAGCAACAGTTGAAGCTGATCTTACAATATATAAAACTGGAAAGAATTGGAGAATTAACTTCGGATGTAGCATTAAGAATAGTATTCTTTTTTTTTTTTTTAAGAATAGTATTCTTAAACTCGGTCATGACTGAGTTTTCAAATATTGATTGGACCAGAAAAGATCACCTCTTCATTATTAACGCTAGCAAAAGCTTTACCTGTGTTCCATCTTGCTGGTTTCAGGCCAGTGGTTCTCCATGCTGGCATTCTACAACATTTTCATAGCATATAGTGTAGTTGTGTTCCTTTTGTTTCGATACATTCAATTAGAAACACGTTGTGCATTCTGAATGGTAGTTAAGAGCATGATACAGCCAAATGATATGAAGAGGAGTGGCAATATAAACTTGGACAACTTCTCTTGACAACGGGGAAATGATCACACCTTGGTAACAGTTCCCACGTTGGTATTTCTCTGCACTGACATGATTTGATGCCCTGATTATGAGCAATAATAATAATAATGGAATCGTCCCTGAGAGCTAACCTAATTACCTTGCATTTTGTTATGTTATTTGCATTCATTTTATTCTTTAATCACAGCTACCATCTTGGGAAGTATGTACCATTCAGTGCTCATGGAGGAAATTGAGGCTTAACAAGTTCATATGACTTGATGAAATTCATGCAAATTATAAAAAAGAGATCAAACAAAACCCACAAACTGTCTGACTCCAAGCACTGCACTTCTAACAATTTCATTATATCACATCGCTTATTTTTATGGTAGTATTCAGTCATTTATATAAGATTTTCACATATTTGGCCTTATATTCCCTTAAAAATTTTATATCAAATCTCTGAGGCTCGAAGCAGAGCCAGAAAATCAAGCCAGGTTTATCAAATGACAGATCACACGCTCTTTCCGGACCTTTTCCTCCTCCCCATAAACTCTTATCATAGTTCATACTAACATATTTGCCCTAAAGCATATCAAGTGAATTGAGCTCCCAGGGTTCAGAGTTAAGGAAATGTACTCTCTTCACAATACGCTCGACATAATTTTAACTTAAATGTAGAATTGGTGACACCCACGATGAAATGTAAAAGCCGACTCTTAAGACATTTTGCCTTCATCCATCAAGTGTTTGATTAATTCATATATTCTTTTCAGATAGACTTTTATTCAGCACAGACCTTCTGATCACCCACTCTGTCCCTAATGTTCTGGTAGGTACTAGGGCAAAGTTGGTCTGGTCGCAGAAACCAAGAAGAAAGCAAAAACTTACAGGATGCAATCTGAGATATAATAAAAGTATATACAAAGTACATCTGGAGTTCAAAGGAAATGGTGATTAAATCTGCTGGTGGATAGGAATGTAAATAATCAAAGAAGGTTTCACAAAAGGGTAATATTTGAATTTGACTTAAGAAAATAGAATTATCCAAGACTTAAAGATATAAAAAAAAAAAGTGTATTGGAGGCAAGGAGACCAACTAGCCGACTATTTCAGGTACCCAAATGGGAGATAATGAAAGTTGAAATTTTCAATGTGTTAGTAAAAGATTTGAGAGATACTAAAACAGTGGAATCAGCAGTAATCATGATAGACTGACTAAAGGAAATGAAAGAGGAGTCTAGAGTGTTGGGCAGTTTTCTAGTTTTGGTGATTCGGCAGGTTTAGTTCTATTCAGTGAAGTGACGAATGTCAACTATGGTTTGCGACTCATTCAAGAAATTAGGATACCCCCGCTACATTTTGTATGAGGAGATTTGGAGTTCTGCAGGTTTACAAGTTGGTCACTTGACCATGAGGGATCATACCTGAATCTGATGGAGCAAAATTTGGAGCATTGAAAGATTCTAGAATTGGAATGAGTACAATGACCAATGAGCCTTTCTGTCTTCCTTGGTGAAGAGACGATGGGACTATCATTTACACAAAAGGTACATGCTTTACTGGGTAAAGGGGTAAAGATGTTGCATACGTGTGAGCACGAATGTCAAATGGCAAAGTACAGTGCCAAGCCTGGGCCTGCTTCACTTCACATCCATTCTTTACCTTTCGCCTGCTCCACTCTGTATGGCAAGGGGGAGGGGCATGACCTCTACGGCTTAGTTTCCAGGCTCCTTTGAGAGCTGACTTCCAACTGGGTTCAGCCAATTCAAGGCAGTGGCAGAAGATTGACAGGTGAGAAGAGGGGAGAGACCAGAGCACATATCCTCTTCCTTTGCCTCAAATAGCACCTCAAGTAGCAATTACCTCCACTCTGTGGCTTAGTTCCCCCTGTAATTCTCATTTTAGCCACGTAACTCCATCTCCTGGGCTTTGGGAACCCTGCCTCTTCCCTGTGCCCTCCAGCCTGGGGCTGTTGTAGTTTCTGATACTGCTAGTCTTGGGGGACCTCACTGTCCACTTTGGCTTCTCGTTTCTCCTGCCACCCATGTAAACAATTCCTTACATTCAAATGTCTGATTTAAATATTCACATGTCTTCTGTTTTTCGGGGTCAGAATTATACGGATACAAATGGTCAGTAATGGCAAATGCCACAAAATGATTAGAGAGCAAAATGAGAAGAAATCAATGAGTTTTACAATTAGGTCTTGGGTGACCTTTGGGAAAGCAGTTTGAGGGAAAAGCCAGATTACTTTGAGATGAGAAATGGAAGAGGGAGGAACTAAAAGTAACAAATACAAACAGCTCTTCCGAGAAGGTTCGCGCTAAAGAAAGTTGTTGTGGTAACATGACTGAGGGACAGACTCACAGGAATATTCTACATTGCGTTACGTCATGTTTTGTGTTATTTAGAAAGTCAGTTAAATATTTGGGACATTACATTGCTCACTCAGGATTGCTCAGCCCCCGACAATTACAGATCCATTGGATTCAAAACAGCCATAGTATGATCATTTGCTCCAGTGCATTACCTTCAGGCAGAACCAGACTTAAAACATCTCCCAGGAAAAGCTGGGCTCTAAAAATTCTTCAGGATTTGTGTCAAAAGTAGAATGTGCCTGTCAAGAAAGCAATACAATTGCAGGATGTATTAATAGAAATATATTTTCTACATCAAAGGAGGTCATAATAAGGAGATAGTACTTTGTGGAGACGGAATGATATTTGATTGTGTGTTCCATTCTGAGTAGCCCATTTCCTAAGGAAGTTGTTAGTACATTTAAGGTTATCTTAAGGGGAACGACCCAGATGCCCTTGCCACACGAACAAGAGTTAAGGTTTAACTGACTAAATGAAGAGGTTTAGACTGAAGCAAAGATTTAAGGTGCTCAGTAGAGAGAGGATATGCAACGTTATTTCATAACTAAAGGTTTGTTACATGGAAAAAGTGAAGGGAATTAGCATGGGATGAGTACCTACGAGGTGCTAAGTACTTTGCTAAGCATTTCAGTTCTCATAGAAACTCCTTTTAAAAAAAAAAAAAAAAGTGTGTTATCACAGGAACTCCTTGAGGTAATAGCTATCTCCACTCTACAGATGAGAAAATGTAAAGCTTGGGGTGATCAGGAAATAGATTGAAAGTCTCACAGCTGTCAAGGAGACCAGCTATAAACTCAGAAAAACACATATTCTTCAGAAGAACACGTTCCTTCTATTGCGTAATACAGAGTAAGGAGATGAGATAAACGTACAGGAAATGAATTGAGTTGGTATCAAATGGAAACTCAGGACCTCTCTTTTTGAGCTGAATCCTTTCTCAATCCAACTGCTGTCAAAAAGTGTCTGAGAAAACAGTTGGGCCAAACCTCATTCCACCCCTGAGAGAAACAAAATTTGTAGTGGGAGAAGTCCAGATCATGGTTCGAAAAATTAAATTGGACTAGGACTAGAGGTTTCTTGTATCCCTGTCTTTCTCAATTGCTTTGCATTCCTCCCACGTATGGGACTGGCTGGTGTGGTCCGAGCCTCCTTGTCACTGCTCATGAATCAATCTCATCCAGCCACCTCCCAAAGCCTACCTGTACCTCCTCTGTCAGGTCCACACTCTACATCTCTCTTTCTCCCTCTACTATACTACCAATGCCTGCATATCAAAGTTATGCTTCTTCTTTCTGATTTCTAACTCACTAGTTAAATAGGCCAAATTATATTCCTTTTCCTTCTAAGTCAATAGGTGAATTGCAACAATGGCTTTCCGTAGAAAATATTTAAGCCCTCGGTACCTTGCATTTAGTGAGCTCTTAGGAAATATATATGGAATTGACATTAATGGGTCGAATGCTTGGAATCCCAGGCACACTGTCAGGATGCAGGGTCAGATGAACCCTGGATTGGCATCCTATCCCAATGTTTAACAACACTCCTTTTCAGAAAATTCTTCCCAGTGTTTTGCCTAAATCCCTCATGAGGCAATTTACACTCCATTCTCCTTGTTCTGTCCTAAGAGAAGATTGAGACCAGCTGGTGAGCATTCGCTGTGTAATAGCTCTTTATATACTTAAAGACCATTATTAAATCCCCTCTTGGTCTTCTATTTTCCAAGCTGAACAATCACTGATCCATTAACCTTTCTTCATAGCCCTGATTTTCCAATGATTTAATCATCTTGGTAACAGTCCTCTGAACCCTCTCCATGTCCCACAAATCTTGTCGTCCATGGAGCTCCAAAGGGCATAGATTTTTACAAAGGATCAAGAAAATTCTAAGCGTCAGAACAAAAGTCTTTCAAAATCTTGGGTCATGTAGATACTTGTCATTCAGGGATTTTCCAATATTCAGCTATTCATGAGCAACCCTGAGCAATTTTGCTACTTTACTGAGTCAATAATTTAAAAGCGTTGGCCCTGCAAAGCTTTTTGTCTATAGGATCCCGGGCAGTGAATGAATCCATCTGGTCCCGTAGCATCCGCAGCTCGACCAGGCTATGTTGTTCTTCACTTATTCTGTATATGCAGTAATTCTGGTGCGGTGTCAAAACATTTTCGGAAGAAAATTCTCATCAAAAATGTATGCTACAGCAATATTAACAAGATTCCCGATTTGAGAATATTACAACTTTGTCTTAGATATCTAGTATTCATCTGATAATACAAGTATAAGACTGACTCATGACTTGTGTGATTTACTATTAGTTCTACACCATGATGTCATTAATTGACTTGGTCCTTCAATAAATGCATTAATTTACTCGATCCTTCAATAAATGCAAATCCACAGTCTGGTCCCTTCTCTCCACCTTCGCTGCCACCATTTCGCCCTTAACCATATCACCTGTCACCTGGATTATTGCAATTGCCTCCCACCCATCTCCCTGACTCCACTCTTGCCCTTCTGGAATATCTTCTCAGCAAAGGAGCCAGAGTGAGCCTATCAAAATGTAAGTCAGGTCATAGCATGCATCTGCTCAGACCTCTCCATTGGAGCCCCATTTTTATCAGGGTATATCCGACAACGAAAGCAACAATATCCTCTCAATCTGTTCTTCTATTACTTCTTTCATCTCCTATCTTACAATCTCAATTTCTTCTTCCCTTGCTCCACCGCAGTCACACTAATCCTGCAGCTATTTAAACCTGCTAGACACCTCAGCCTCAGAGCTTTTGCCCTTTCTTCCTCTACCTGGAATATACTTCTCCCAGTTATCCACACATCTCACTACCTCATCTCACTCAAGTCTTTATCAAAGGACACCTTTTTAGTGACCCACATTTTGATCACTCTGTTTAAAATTGCAAACTACCGCCAGCAATTCCAATCCCTCTTATTCTACGTCCTGTCCATATTACTTATCACTTTATGCCAAAATTTCATAAGCCATTTTCATATTTATTGTCCATTTCCCCTCCACTAGAATTAAAGCTCTGCCATTGTATCACCAGTGTCTAGAAAGGTATCTAGTACTTGTTAGATTTTTTTTTTGAAATAAATGAGCAAGTGAACAAATATTTATTTGCTAGCTGTTGACCAATGGCTTCATACACACAATTTTTTTAACGCAGGAGGTGATATGAATTATAAGAATACAAATATATTCTAAAACACGCATTGTATGTTTACCACCTAAATCCATGGGCGAGCTCTTTTGCAGGTACAAGAAAGTCTGAGACTTGTCTTCTGGGAATCTAGGTCTACAAGATATCATACAGAAAACAAATCTATAATGGCAGGTGACAATCCTCAGGATTGCTTAGGAGACACTCAATTTTCTGAAGTTGATGCTGCAAAGGATAAGTTTATCTACCAAACGTTTGGCCTTGGATATGCCTGGCAGAAAGATAATATTCAACTTGATGACCCATCCACAGGCTTTGACATCTACTGCTGTACTGCTTTCCCTATAAATAGGAACACTTTCTACCTCTAACAGTGTATCAGCGTATCATTTTCAACGCAACTTCCCTCTTCATGGATCTTAGCTTTCTTTGTTATAGCTCCCTTGATGGGTGAAAATAATACTATGTGGTTGCTTTCAACTCCCTGTGGTTTTTTTTTTTTTTTTTTTTTTACTTGCAAGGATGGGATTTCTCTTTATTTGTTCACTGTTTGTATTTTTTCCTATGGCAATTCTAAGAGACCTAAGCCATACTGTGGAATCTCTTGCCTAATATAAACAAGGCCTGAGGGCAATTCTTCTAAATTCCTGCGTATCCTAAGAAACCTGGTCCAAAAATCAGTCAGGGGTCAGTAGTACAGGCATGCAAACCTCAAAGTTAACAAGTCATGGCTATTTTCCTTTAATGATTTCACTCACATTTGTTTTTCGATCCTGTTTACAATACACAGTGCAAATCAAGCTTGCTTTATGTAGGGGATGTCCAACAGCAAACCAACCAGCCACTCTATTTTAGGACAGTGCAAGCATCACTTTGGCAGCACTTCTACCCTCTGCTGGCATGCAAAGCAAAGCTCATATCAAGATTCTGGAGGTGAATGCTTTTGGCCTTGTAGGTCAACAAATCATCAGATAATTAAAGCTCAATAGTATATCAAATCACCTCTTCGGGAGGCTTGAACAGTGATGAAATCAAGCTAGGAGGAGCCAGATTGTTGGCGCTTAATGACCAACTATTTTTTAAACCTACAGGGTTCTTTGCCATTTACGGTGTCCCTAAAATAATTCTAATAAAGAATAAGATAATTTACTCAAGACTCAATCATTTAGATTGTTTTTAATGTGGCAAATTTTCAAGCATAATCTCCACTGAAATACTTCCGCAATTTGAATAAATATTTTTCATTCATCATGGTGTAATTAACATTTAAATGATCCCCTTGTACCAACTTTATCTATGGCTACACAGAGACCTAGCTAGTGAGAAGAGATTTGCCTTGTTACCCACTGCAGCTGAGCAAGTAGTAGAATCTCAATCTGCTGAGGCTGAGGCCATTTTGTTAGCCAATGCTTTAAAAAAAAAAAAAAAAAGATTTTATTTATTTGAGAGAGACAGAGAGAGAACAAGCTGGGGGAGAGGCAGGTGGAGAGGGAGAGTCAGACTCTCCACCGAGCAGGGAGCCCAACGTGGGGCTCGATCTCAGGACCCCAGGATCATGACCTGAGCTGAAGGCAGACACTCAACCAACCGAGCCACCCCTAGCCGACACTTTCTAACAAAAGGCTGAAAATGGTAAGGGACACAAGAGTGGGGTGTGTGTGTGGATACATATATACCAACTTGCCTTTGGTAGCTTGTCTTAGGTCCCTGAGGGTCACAACTTTACCACTCGCACTTCCCCCCAATCCTGCTGTTACTCAGCAAAAATAGTAAATGAATAATCACATGCCCACGAAACTAAATTCCATCTCACAAGCTTAGAGTTTGCCTGTTCTTTCCCCTTTGAACAAAAGTTGTATTTACTCTTGTCTCTGCTTCCATCTTTGGAAGGCATTTGGTAACATGCGACACATTTGCCCCAACCAATTCAACGCCTGGCTCATTTTTCTGTTGCTCTGACATGATCCTACATATCAATTGGATGGCTGGTCTCACCCTCTCCTCTCTTCTCCCCTGTGTTGGCTCCAGCTCTTTTGTCAACAGGGGCCGAGACTTTCTCCTCCTGGTGTTAGCTCATGACATGGTTACTACCCAGACTTGCTCACACCGTATTGGGGGAGATCATCAAAAAAAATGTGACTACCAGTTCACCAGCGAGCTGGACTCGAGCACCCAGAGCATCCGCAGCCCCGCCCCTGTCCTTGGAACGTGGGTCCTACTTGCCTTTCGTGCTCCAAGGACATGGCCTTGAGGTGGTGATGTGGTGTTGAGAACACCTACTGGTATGCGTGCCTGAACCCAGTTAAGGCCTCCTTATAAACTTTTAGGATTTGGTGGGCAGGTGCGTGCATTCACTCACCTTGCTGCTACCCGAGGCAAGCCTCATATGTTAAGTTCTCTTTGCCTATTAAAACTGCCACTCGCTAACCTGGAGTGGCCTGCATCTTTCTTTGTTCTCTCTTGCCCCTCTTGCCTCCAGGAGCCAATTTCAGATTGCACTAGGGAAGCCCCCGAGAGGTTGTGAACCACCATGCCATGCTTCTTCCTTCCCCCAAAACAACCTCTGACAAAATAGTATTGCCCTCCTGACTCTGTGTGCCTTCCAGGGGATAATCTATAATCATAGTAACTGTGTGAATAGAAGATACCTAGAAAGATGCATATTTTGGTAAGTGCTTTTGAGAAGATGGCAGTGTTTCTCATATATGGTCTGCTCTTGTTTCCCTGAAAGGACTAAGTCTACTGGTGACGCTCCCGTATCATGCAGGGCCGTAGGGGCAGCATCAGGGCGGGATGCCACAGGGAGTGGAGTTCCTTGAAAAAATAAGTGGGTACAGCACAGCCACTCCCTCTGCTGTAGAAAAATGTCCTCATTTCGTTTTACCTGGGCTCAAACCAGGTACCTAACGCCTAGCTAAATATATTTGTGTTTTAGTCATGAAATGGCACGATCATTCCCTTTCCGTGCCCTGGGTTAAGCCTGTGCTTGGGAGGCAGTGTAGTATGCAGCAGTAATCTGCGATCCACCTGATGGTTTCTTTCTGCAGAAGTCAGGATCCCTGTTCAGCCCACTTGGAAATAGGCTTGGGCAGCTCTCCAGGCTATTCGCTATTCAAGGCAGGTGCTCTGTGCTCAGCTGTGCTCACGAGGGAGCAGTGGAATGCCAGGAGAGGCTTTCCCAGAGAATCCGCCTTCCAGTCTGCTTGGGTGCAGGAGCCCTGTGGGGGACAGCATGGCTTGGGGAAGGAGGGTCAACCAGCAGGAACACACAGGAATTTTACCAATATCCCCAAACTCTCAAGGCAAAGGAATGCATGGTGTAGGGGGAGTGCGGCTGGGAGAGTAACAGAAGGCCAATGAAAACAGTCTCCACCCCAAATGCTTTTATGGGGGGGCGTTTAACAACTTCTACTCTTTGCAATATACGCTTTGCTGGGACTTGGGAACAGAATATGAGTCAGGGCACAGAAATGTACAGCATTCACTCCTCATGGCTAACACTTTGCTGCGGGGATGATGTCCCGTAACATGTAATTAGGGCCTGGATTCTGAATATCCAACAGGAAACTATTTCTTGAAAGTTGCTCCATGCTGGGCAGGTAAGATTTTCTGGGGGTTATGTGTATGTGTCAGAGAGACAGGGACAGGACACACACAGAGAAAAGATTGGGTTGGGGATCCCTGGGTGGCTCAGTGGTTTAGCGCCTGCCTTTGACCCAGGGCGCGATCCTGGAGTCCCCGGATCGAGTCCCACGTCGGGCTCCCGGCATGGAGCCTGCTTTTCCCTCCTCCTGTGTCTCTGCCTCTCTCTCTCTCTCTGTGTCTATCATAAATAAATAAATAGATAAATCTTTAAAAAAAATATATGCAAAAACCTATGCTTAAAAAAAAAGATTGGGTTGACTTTTTTTTTTTTACTTTATTTTTGGAACCCTCAGAAAGTTTGCTCTGGGACGGAGTATCTTTATTCTATATTGAATGCTTACTCATTCTAGAAAAGAAGTGGAGAAATTGGATGACATTATCAAACAGAGAATATTTATTCAGAATTGAGAAAACAGAGAGGTAGAAAAAACCATGGCCAAACATGCCACCAGGCCTCCCTCCCATTAAATTTATGCTCTAGGGCAATATGGACCAGAGGAAACTTTTAGAACTTTTGAATGGTTGGGGTCCTGAGAGATGGGGGGCAGTGAGGCTCATACAGACATATTAAATGGAAAAAACAGGATGTAAAAGCATCTAGTTATAATTCGAGATCTTTTGCAATAGGTCTTTGACTAGAGGCTTCGGAAGTAGGGGAATGCAAAAATAAAATGCTAAGAGAGTTGAAGGTAAAAATCCAAGATACACATTTTTTTTTTCTTTTCTCAAATATCCAAATTCTCTAATGCACCCTGGAGATATAGAAATACCAAATGTAAAAGGAGAAGAAAAGAAAGGTGAGTGAGCAGGGGGGCAGGTAACATGAGAAAAAAACAAAAAGCTAGCAGCTTCCTGGTCTCTGAGTCTCCATAAAGCCTACCACAGACATTGAGGGGCTCAAGTTTTACTCCTGACAGGCTGCCCCTGCTGATCCCATAGCTTAAGAGGAAGAAAGGCAGTATGTAGGTGGGGGACTGAGTCCTAGGCACACAGTTAAACTTTTTTCCTAACATCTAGCTGATTTGAAAATAGCCCTTCTGAATATAAATAATAGTGTAAGGGAATATAAGGGAAGGGGGAAGAAATGTGTGGGAAATATCAGAAAGGGAGACAGAACGTAAAGACTGCTAACTCTGGGAAACGAACTAGGGGTGTTGGAAGGGGAGGAGGGTGGGGGGTGGGAGTGAATGGGTGACGGGCACTGGGGGTTATTCTGTATGTTAGTAAATTGAACACCAATAAAAAAAAAAAAGAAAATAGCCCTTCTATATCATCTGAGAAAAACTGGGTGGCTTGCATTTGCAGTAGGAGCTGTTAATGTAGCAACACGTGTCAGCAGTCCAACCATGAGGTTTTCCGGTGGACTGCTGTAATCTATACTGCAAATGGATGTACCTCTGTTTATCTTTTTTTAAATTTTTTTAATTCAAATTCATTTTGCCAACACATAGTACATCATCAGTTTCAGATGTAGTTTTCAAGAATTCATCATATGCCCAGTGCTCATCCTGTCACGAGCTCTCCTTAATGCCGTGTACCTCTGTTTAGAGGAAAATTGGGGAGCCTTGTTTTTTAAAGCAATGTTTACTCTAGGTCAATGACCCCTTTTTTATGAGTCTCAATATTCTTTTTTTTTTTTTTTTGGTATTGCCTTTGAACTCTGGTGTGCATTAGACAAGCAGCCCTACATAGTTGCCCCCCTAAATCGATGAAGAGAAATTTCCTATTTGTTGAAATTTCCTTAATCCTTAAACGCTACATCCTCCTATTTGAAAGAGAAAGATTATTCCTGTTCCTGGACTCAGGGATGTGATTCGACTCCGAGGAGGGCAATGACTCTGGACTTGATGCTTCCTTTCTCTCATCACGGTTAGGGATAATGGAGGAGGAAGGTATACCCCCCTGGTACAAGCAGGGACACAGCTGCAGCTGAGCCAATAGATTTAAAAGATCTAGCTGGTTTGGAAAACTAATGAAATGAGAGCTGCAAATTAAGTTTGAGCACTAAATCAATCTTTTGATTACTGAATTCAAGTTAAAGGGCATGAGGAAAAGCTTTATAATCTTCTCGGCATGGCTGGCTGTTTCTACTCAGGCATGCTGACTGCAGCATAATGCCACACTTCCTTTTATTAAAATGTCAAATTCTATTCAGCTGGAAATTTTCTTAAACGCCAGAGAAGGTTTATACTGAACACACCTGACTGACTCTTGGGTTTATATCAATTAAATGAAATTTTGGCAGGTTGGATCATACTTCCTCTGAAAGAAACATCGTTCCCCTTTATATTCTCCTATGTTGTACCTGCACAATATGAAAAAAAAAAAAAAACAGCCATTTGTTCTGACTAGAGCTCTACTTAAGGTTAAGACTTGATTAAAATAAGGTGATTTGGGCAAAAGCAGTGAACACTGAGTAGATGGAAGGAGCCATACCCTACCAGAGAAGAGAGTTTGTCTTTTTATGATTTGTTTATTTATTTACTTGGGGCGGGGTGGGGGGTTGGGGAGAGGGTGAGGGAGAGAGAAGCTCAAGCAAGCTCTGCGCTGATCATGAAGCCTGGTGTGGGGCTCCATCTCATGACCCTGAGATCATGACCTGAGCCAAAATCAAGAGTCAGATGCTCGACTGACTGAGCCACCCAGGTACCCCCAGAGAAGAGAGTTTAAGCGCTCAGAATCATATTGCAAAATGTGCAACTGATGATAATGGCCAACACTGCAGAACCAGTTGGTTCGTGTTTACTTTTAGGAGATAAAAACAATTCCAGAGAAGCACCAACAATGACCTGTCTCAAATTTTAACAAATGTGAGCCTTTGCTACTTGCAGATCTACATCTTAATAAGACATCAGTATATTAAACAAGAAGAAATACACAGGCTCTTAAACAGAAGCAGCAAGGACACAGCCAGCCAGTTTGCATGAAGCTTATCCATCAGTTTTTCAGAAAAGAAATCAAGAACAAGAGATTAATCTTTTAGAAGTTAATCTAAACCAGACTACCCCTCTGAATCTCTAATAGTTCTGTTTACGATCATGTACAGTTACTGGAATTATCCAGGGATCAGCACCTATACCACTCATACTTAGTTTCACGAAAAAAATAAGCATTCTGATGTTCTTATTCTCTTTCTTTAGAGTGTATAATAGGTTTACAATTGCATTCATAGTAATTTTTTATTCGCTTTTATTTAATAATAGGTTTACTGAGATACAATTCACAAATCATAAAATTCAACTTTTTAGGGTATATAATCTAGTGAGTGTTAGTATATTCATGGAATTATGCAACCATCACCACATCATTGCAGTATACGTTCATCACCCCAAGAGAAACCCTATTACCCATTAGCAGTCACACCCTATTTCCTTCTCCCACAGTCCCTGACAACCACTAGTCAACTTTCTGACTCAATGTATTTGCCTGTTCTGAACATTTAATATAAATTAAATCATACAATATATGTAATTTTTCACTTTTTTTTTTTGAGGGGGTCTGGTTTCTTTCAATTAGCATAAGATTTTTTAAAAAAATTTATTTATTTATTCATGAGAGATAGAGAGAGAGAGAGGCAGAGGGAGAAGCAGGCTCCATGCAGGGAGCCCGATGTGGGACTTGATCCCAGGACTCCAGGATCACACCCTGGGCTGTAGGCAGGTGCTAAACCACTGAGCCACCTGGGAATCCCCTAGCATAAGATTTTTACTATTAATCCGTGTTGTATTATTTTTCAGTACTTCATTAATTTTTATGAGTAAATGATACTCCATTTTATGGAGATGTACAAACATATGGTTTTCCCTTAATCAACTGATGGGTAATTGGGTGGTTTCCACCTTGGTGTTATTATGAATAATGCTTCTGTGACTGTGTACAATTTTTCCTGTGGACATGCAATTTTAATTATCATGAGTGTATATTTAAATATGGAATTGCTGGATCATATGAGCATTCTCTGGTTAACCTTTTGGGAAATGTTCGTAATAGTATTTACATCATGTGACATTCGCACAGTAGGGTATGATGGTTCTAGTTTCTCCAAATCCTCAGAAACACTTGTTACTGTTTCTCTCTCTTTCTTTTCAGTTTTAGCCATCCTATTGGGTCTGAAATGGTATCTTGTTTGGTTTTGAATTGAATTTCAGTAATGGCTTATGATTTGAGCATCTTTTCACGTGTTTATTGGTCATTTTGGTTATAAAAAGATTGGAAGCCTTTGGGTTATAAAAAGACTCCATCTTGGAAGCTCTCTCTCACTCCTTCTTTTATTATCTACCTTGAGGGAAGCCAGCTGCTATGCCATGAGGCAATCCTTTGAGGAGGCTTACATTCAAGGGACCAATGCTTGCCAAACATTATGGGAGTGTGATTGGATGTAAATTCTCCCTTTGTATAAGACTGTATCCCAGATTACAACCTGATTGCAGCCTCATGACGGATCTTGAAGTAGAGGCACTGAAATAAGCCACTCCCAGATTCCTAATTCGCAGAAAGTAGGATACAGTAGCTCGTTGTTTTAAGCCATTCAATTTTGAAGTAATTTCTTTCACAAATATAGATAACACATGATGACTGTTGCAGATAAGTCTCTTTCTGATTAATGACAATAAGGTAATTATTTTTCATGAAAGCATTGAATACAAAGCCAGACAACGAATAATCTATAAAATCACTTTCTGTTAATTAAAAGTAAGAAAGAAAAATAAGTCACAGTTTCTATATCCATTGTCTGCGCACTATCATATTTTAATGATCTTTTGGACATAACTTCAGTTTAATCCATGAAATAAAATCAAGAAGGTAGAGAAGCCTAATTTGAGTCCCTGGTAGATGAACACTGTGTACTACAAAACTGGGTTTGTTCTCCTGGCCAGCAGGTATTTTGCTTGGGAATTCCTTGGAGTGAATTGTGTTCCCCAAAAATTCATATATTGAAGCCTTGGGAGATAATTAGGTTTAGACAAAGTCATGAAGGTGCTCTCGTGATGAATTATTACCTTAAAAGAATAGGAAAGACATTAGAAGCAAGATGTGTTCATCTGCAAGCCAGGAGGGAACCTTTAGTACTCTGAGAAATAAACGTCTGATGTTTAAGCCATCTTATTCATGGTGTTTTGTTAGGGCAGTCAGAGCAGAATAGACCTGGAACCTTCAGTAAATGGAATGGAGCAATCATTTTCAACTAATATTTGACTCGCCTCTGTTACAGCCATTTATGGAGTAATTAATGGTTTCTTTCTACATAGGAGAGCCCAAGTTTTGCTATATGAAAAAGTCTAGGGAAAGGTGCCTGACTCAGTACCTTCCTCAGGAGATGACAATATAAAATTCAAGAAGTGTTGAACAAAATAGACAAATGGGACTACATCAACCTAAAAAGTTTCTGCACTACAAAGGAAGCAACCAATGAATGTAAAATGAAAAGACAACTTACAGAATAGGAGAAAATATTTGCAAACTATGTATGTGATAAGGGATCAATATCCAAAATATATAAGGAATTCATACAACTCAATAGCAAAACAAAACCAAACAAAACCAAATAGCCCTATTTAAAAATGGGCAAAGGAACTGAATAGACATTTCTCCAAGTAGACTGAAAAATGTCCAACAAGTACCTGAAAAGGTGCTCAATGACTCCAATCATCAGGAAAATGCAAATCAACACCACAACAAACTATTACCTCACAACTGGTAGCATGTGTTGGCGAGGCCATGAAGAGGGAACCCTTGGAATACTGTTGGTGGGGGTGTAAAATGGTGTGGCTGGGCACCCGGGTGGCTCCGTCAGTTAAGTGTCTGCCTTCGGCTCAGGTCATGATCCCAGGGTCCTGGGATTGAGTTCCTGAGCCTGCTTCTCCCTCTTCCTGCTGCTCCTCCTGCTTGTACTCACTCTCTGTCAAATAAAAACATAAAATCTTTAAAAAAAAATGGTTTAGGGCAGCCCGGGTGGCTCAGTGGTTGCGCACCACCTTCAGCCCAGGGCGTGATCCTGGAGACCCCGGATCAAGTCCCACATCGGGCTCCCTGCATGGAGCCTGCTTCTCCCTCTGCCTGTGTCTCTACCTCTCTCTCTCTCTCTATGTCTCTCATGAATAAATAAATCTAAAAATCTTTTTAAAAATTAAATAAAATTAAAAAATGGTTTAAAAACCTGGCATCGCTGCTATGTAAAACAATATGGAGTTTCCTTAAAAATTAAAAACAGAACAACCATGTGATTCAGCAATCCTACTCCTTGGTATATGTCCAAAAGAATTTAAATCAGTATCTTAAAGGGATATCTGCAGTCCTATGTTCATTGCAGTGTTACTCGTACCAGCCAAGATATGGAAACAACCTAAATATCTATCTACAGATGAAAGGATACAAAAAAGTGATATATACAATGGAATATTAGTCAGCCTTTAAAGAGAAGGCTGCTATGTGCAACATGGGTGAAACTGGAGGACATTATGCTGGAAAATAAGTCACAGAGGGACAAGCACTGCAAGATCTCTTATATGAGATATCTAAAATAATCAGAACTCATAGAAGCAGAGAGTAGAATGGGCATTGCCAGGAATTGGAGGAAGTGGGAAATGGAGAGTTGTTGTTCAATGTGTATAAAGATTTAGTTATGCAAAAGGAATAAGATCTGGGGATCTGCTGGACAATGCAATGTCTATAGTTAATACTGTATTATACATTTCAAAATCATTAAGAGGATAGATCTCACATTAAGTGTTCTTACCATAATAAAAAATATATATATTTTTGAATACATTTTTTGAATAAAATAAAATTTATTAAAATAAATAAAATTGAATAAAATAAATATTTTGATTATATTTTGAATAAAATATTCAATATGCCTTATTTATTTTTATTTTTAAATATTTAATCTGTTTATTTAGGTCTATTGGCAGGAGTATTGATATGACATTTCCTCACATGTGTAATCATGCTTATTGAATAGATTTCTAGTCACTCAATTCAACTTGCCCAAATATATCATATCAATACTCCTGCCAATAGACCTAAATAAACAGATTAAATATTTAAAAATAAAAATAAGTAAGGCATATTGAATATTTTTCTTATACCTTTATTTCCATAGCAGAAGAATTCAGTGCATTAGTCTGCACTGAAAAATCCATGTATTATTATATTGCCTAAAATAAGATATTAAGTGATTTTCTGTATTTAATTTACTCTCCAATATTATTGAACTGATGGTAAAAGCAAAATACCACTTTAAAGAAAATTTACTGTGCTCTATAAAGGATATCCATCATAGGCTCATAATATCACTACTTGGCTAATCATGATTGCCTTTTCCATTTAGTTAAAGAGAAAACAGCAAAACACACAGTGTAATAACCCTTCTAAAAAACAAAATGTCATTTTTAATCCCCACATTTAATCATCCTGACTTTCACTAGAACAAGTGACTCTGGCACTCATATGTGCCAATAAGTTCCTCTGGAAGGATTCCGAGCAGAATCTTCCAGGTGTTTCTGCTTCCTTCATCAGCATGCAGTGTTAGCACTGATGGCTGGGAGAGATGCCGGGAGAAAAGCCCAAGAGAGGAAGGACATTGGCAGTCACCTGTCCCAGATCCCTCTTTCTGATTGCCACTCCTCCCTCCCCTTGTTTTCTCGGGGCCCAGCTCCCTAGATTTCTACCGTAAGATGTCAGGAGCTAGAAACTGCAAATATATCTGGTAAACTCTAATACTCTACATAAAGGCAAGAAGATGGTACTTTCATATTTCTTTGATTCTAAGCATGTATCTTTTTTACTCTTCAATGTTCCTGAATTGAGATTGTGCTATAAACTTAAAGTGGATATTTAATGTGGCATTGTTTCTATTTTTGCTCCCAAATCTTTGACTAAATTAGCATTACTCCTTATGACTTATAGCATTTTGCAATCAAACAAATAAATGTCATTTCTTATACTGCCATTCAGGGAGGTATCACAAAGATCAGAAAAATCCCAACAAACCCTGGGATTACAGTTTGCAATATGCAGTCAAAGAGTAGAGTCAGACGCCCTTTAAGAGAATCTATTGTCCCAGCTTTGGACTAGTCTTAAATGATGAGAAGGAAAATTTATTAGAATACCTGAGCGATTTATATCTTACTACCATATTCCAGGGTGTACAGAGGACATAAATCAGATAGGAATGGATCTCAGAGGTGCACAGATCCAATTTCATTTTATAGATCAGTTTGCCTTTTTCATAGGCAGTGAAAGAAGGGGTAATATGTGCTCTCTGTTAGAAACAAAGAGGTCTTATAATATTTTTATTGGCTGACAAATTCTTATCTATATCCAAGATATTCTCTAGCTCTGGTGGTTTCGTCTGCTTCATCAGTACCACCAAACTCACTTTAGTGGAAGTTGTGAAGAGATGTAATTGCACCTCGAGTTTTCAGCTTTCCTGAGGAGTAAGAGACAACCCTCTTGCAACCAGCAACTACAAGATGCTAATTTGTAAGAGTTACTTCACCACAGATCCTTGAGTCAACTCTGTTCCAGGTTACTGATGAACGCATGCATTTCCATTTGCTTGATGGTGAAAAGACTTCAGATAAAACACCTCTCTGGAGAAACAGTTCTGGTACCCAAACACATGCGTCCATTTACTCCCCCATTCAGTACTGTGGCACCATGGTACTCTTCCGGCTGAGCCCTCTTGCATTCTTTTTTTTTTAAATTTTCCTTCTTTCTTTCTTTCTTTCTTTCTTTTTATTATTATTATTATTATTATTATTATTATTATTATTATCATTATTTTATTTGAGAGAGAGTGCAAGCACAAGTAGGCGGGAGGGGTAGAGAGGGAAAAGCAGACTCCCTGCTGAGCAAGGAGCCCAATGTTGGGACTGGATCCCAGAACCCTGGGATCATGACCTGAGCCAAAGGCAGACATGTAACCAACTGAGCCACCCAAGTGCCCTGCCCTTTTGCATTCTAATGAGTCTTCACAGCTCAGCTCTGTAAACAGCCACTGAGGTGAAACTTACTTTGTTTTTTTTTTTTTTTTTTTTTGAAACTTACTTTGAATCCCTGAGTTAGACCCCATTTTTTTGTACCCAGGACCAACAGATGAATCACCAGAAATCATTGCTACATGTTCAAGCTCAGCTGTATTGTCACAGATGTCTGATGCTAGGGTTAGCTCATCTACCAAATGGCATCTAACTGATATATATTTAATGATAAATATAATATCTTATATATAAAATGTATCTGAGAGTATGTAAAATGCACGTAAAGAACGAAAAGTGCTCGATGTATGTAAATATTCTCAAAGAACAATGGTTGTGATAATTTCCAATGAAGGACATTGCCAGTGACCCCACTGTCAATCCTAGTTTCTATACCTATGATTTTTGACCTGGCTGCATACTTCACTATTGTGAGGAGCTTTCAAAAAAATACTGATGTCTGGGCCCCACCCCAGGCCAATTGAAATCTAATCTTTGGGTCATGGGACTGAAGCATCTGTATTTTTCAGAGACTTCCATGGTATTCTGATGCACCACGTAAAGCAATAAAACAATCAAGGAACAGTTGGAATTATAAAAAAAAATGATCAAACCACTTTGGCAGACCTATCAAACATTAACTACTCTATTACTTTTTTAATGGTGGGGAAACAAATGTCTAAATATATGGTTGTCACCAGGACTGAAAGTAAATATTTCAGATCTCTTAACGAGCACAAAGTCACCAATTTGTTTATGTTCCATCTGGAAAGGGGAAGAGCAGGAATGAGAGTTTACCGAATTTTTTTTTTTTTACTATGAATCCAGCAGCACAGATAAACAAAACAAAGATTAACAAAACACATTTCCTGACATTGGGACTAGTGGGGAAAGAACGGCGCATAAACAGATAAGCTGTACCACGACTGAGATCTGGTGAGTGCAGTAAGCAGATTAATTAACACTGTCATGGTGGGGAAGGGACACATTTGCAAAGTCCTGAATAACACGCAGAGTCTTGCAGAATGCATTTTGCATGGCAGAGGAGGAGGTGGCAATTCTAGCACGCAAAACAGCAAGTTAAAAAGAAAGGAATTAAGAGCCTGGCACAACAGATGACGCTGTAGAGATTGCTCACTCAGAAGCTAGCACCTAGAGGATAGAGTAGGGGAGCAGGTGAGGGTGCATTTGGAGAGGAAGTCAGTCTGGGAAAAATCTTGTTTGCCAAAGGAAAATGCACCTAATCTTGTAAGCGATTGAGTAGCAAGAAAGAGCAAACAGAGGTTTGTAAGCTGGAGGATAAACTGATCAGATTCCATTAGGATGATCACTTCAGTGGAACTCTATAAAATGTGACAAGAGAGGAAGCGTCAACCTACATAGGTCTCCGCTGCCATGGTTATTTCTACGTTAGAGCAAAATCAAAGGGTTTTCCTGCCTGTGATGAGGAAAGAATGTGAATATAAATGTTCAAATCAATAACATTTCTACTTTTTGCTTTTATCATAGAAGTAAGAAAAACAATGATTGGAAGGCAGGTGTACTTGGTTTCTCATGTTTGCAGGATTGCTAACTGCTTTCAGGGTCTCACCGAGAATCTATTTCCAGTCTCCGTGGTGTTTCTCAGAACTGGCCCATCTCCACTACGTATTCTCAGCTCCCTCTCCTGACTATTTTTTTTTTCTCCATGGATTGGCAAGAAGCCTATTGAACCAGGAGGTTCTGTTCCAGGACAGTGCTTTCTGAGGGGCTAACTCTGCAGTGCTATATGAAACAGTTCCATCTGCCCCCTGGTCAATCAGGTGTTAATGGTGTTTTGTTGATTTATATGTCAAGGAGAAGCCTTTGCAAAGCTGCTCTACAACTGTGTACAACATCAACAAGTCGAATGATGGATTTCAGAATACAAACACTTTGCTGCATTTATGGGAAGTAATTTGAATCATTATGACAATTATGTAACTAAGTATGTCATCTAAAAAGTACACTAATTTTATAATTATCAAGCCAACCACTGAAGACTTAAAGAATGAAACCATTTCTAATTACCTTTATACCATGAAGGCAGGAATGATGTCCTGAGAGAGAAAGCTATCTCCTAGCGCCAGTCTTGGTGGCAGATTCCATGCCTAGCAGTGAGGGTATAAACAATTACACCTTATAATCAGGATCTATGTAAACCCCTAAATTTGTTTTTGCTTAAATAATACAAATTCCTATTCTGGACACTGTCTTTTTATATATGGAACTTTTCTGTAATATAGGCTTAAGGAATTATGAATAAAAAGCAGTGGCTAAAATTAACAAGTCAGGAAACAACAGATGTTGGGGAGGATGCAGAGAAAGGGGAACCTTCTGACACTGTTGGGTGGGAATGCAAGCTGGTGCAGCCACTCTGGAAAACAGTATGGAGGTTCCTCAAAAAGTTGAAAATACAGCCACCCTATGACCCAGGAATTACCCCAAAGATACAGATGTAGTGATCTGAAAGGGTACCTGCACCTCAGTGTTCACAGCAGCAATGTCCACAATAGACTAACTATGGAAAGAAACCAGATGTCCATTGACAGATGAACGGATAAAGAATTTTTTTTTCTTACTATGGAACCAGCAGCACAGATAAACAAAACAAAGATTAACAAAACACATTTCCTGACATTGGGACTAGTGGGGAAAGAACGGCGCATAAACAGATAAGCTGTACCACGACTGAGATCTGGTGAGTGCAGTAAGCAGATTAATTAACACTGTCATGGTGGGGAAGGGACACGTTTGCAAAGTCCTGAATAACACGCAGAGTCTTGCAAAATGCATTTAGGATATATATATATATATATCTCCATATATATAATGGACTACTACTCAGCCATCAAAAAAACAAATTTTGCTATTTGCAATGATGTGGATGGAATTAGAGGGTATTATGCTAAGCAAAATAAGTCAGAGAAAGACAATTATCAAATGATCTCACTAATATATGGAATTTAAGAAACAAAACAGAGGATCATCAGGGAAGGGAGGAAATAATAAGACAAAATCAGAGAGGGAGACAAACCATAGGAGACTCTTAATCATAGGAAACAAACTGAGGGTCACTGAAGAGGGGGGATGAGGTAACTGGGTGATGGGTATTAAGGAGGGCACATGATGCAATGAGCACTGAAGGTTACAAAAGACAGACGAATCACTGACTTCTACCTTTGAAATCAAAAAATGCATTATATGTTATTTAATTGAATTTAAATAAAATTTTAAAAAAAGAAGTAGTGTCTCAATGCTTCACAGTGAACGCATGACCTCGTATATATAGGCAAAGGTAGTGTTTTACTCATCTGTCATTTTCTAAGGGAAAAGACAAAAAAAGATGGCGATGGATTGGTTAAGTGGAGAGAACAACAGCCTCAAGTCTAAAATTAAGGACAAGATGTGTGACTTTTGGAAGTCTCTCCCCCTCTCTGATTAGGTGTATCCTTCTCTGTAAAAAGTACAGGAGCTAGAATAGTAACTTAGAAGACGGGATCTAACCCTTCCCCCACACACTCATTTTGTAAATGAGAAAAAGAGGGAAAGGATCCACCTCATCCTGAGCTCATGTGGCCCCAAGCACCTCTGGATATAGTGGCTGCAATTTTGTGAGCATATGCATTTTCACAAGGAGAAAGCTTTTCTCTGGCACTCAGAGAGGTCCTTAACCCCTAAAAGATTGAACAACTGACTCAAGGCTCCTTCCAGCTCTAAATGCCTTTGGTTCAGTATCTGGAAAATCTCCCCTCCAAAAATCTGCAGGTGGCTCCATGTGGAAAGCTCCTTGTAGGGTGGTTGTATCATGACATACACTCATGCAAGAAAGGTAGCCATCAAACACAGATACACACATTCTAGATTCATCAACCATTTTCCAGGTCCACAACATGAAGAGTAGCCATTTTATATAGTGAGTTCCTTCTGAGTAAATCCCCAGTGAGCTCTAACACAAGCCCATTTTATACTGAAGTTGAAAAGAGAAGTAGCCTTGGAAAAGCTGACCTGAGTTCTATCCTCAAATCTGCTATACTATCTGGCTGTGTGACCTTGAGCAATGAACTTGACACCTCCTGGCCACTGGTTCCTTTTCAGTAAAATGAGAACTATATGATAATGGCAGAAGGTTCTAGGTCTATTCTTGCCTCAAAGTTGTATGGCGCAGTTGTACAATGCTACAGCAAAGGCCCTCCGGTAACCCAGAACTATAAATGTTATACCTGGCAACCTAGTCCCTGTTCTCTTACATTTCTTTACGATCTTCATTGTACACCCAGGGGAGGTTATAGCTAAAATATCAAATAAATATCATGGGTCAAAATTTCTCAATTTTGACATATTGTGTAAGGAAGTGGATTTAACAGATTTCTGAACTCAAATGCTAACACCTTCAAAAACAGCCAGTTTCTAGGGCATTTGTTTCACAGCTGCCATCAGATATTTGAAGACAATAGTGCATCAGACTCATTTATAAAAAAAAAAAAGTACACGAAAAACTACTTGATGCTTAAATGTTGTGTTGATGAAGTTGGCCACGAATCAAGGCACTCTATAGCAATGATTTTTTAAGATGATCAACATGCCAGTAAGATATACCAGGAATAATGCGTACCGGTAGCCTCTTTGCACCCAGGGAAAAACATACAGTGCTCATGAATGCGTGTTTGCGCTTGCAGGTAGTTGTGGTAATTTTGCACAAGACAAGTCAGGTGCAATGCACACTTTAACAGGTGGTGATTAGTAATGCAAACTCAGTTGACTCTTGAGTTGATAATGACTGGTTCCCAGCCAATCTGGATGATCTGGCGATTTGTAGACAGCTTTGGCACACTAAAAATGGACTGATTTTTACATGCAGTGTAGCATACGTAGTCTTTACACCTGTCACCTTTGGACTGAGATGGCCTTTTAGAACAGGCGTACCTCCCTTCTTCCCTGCACACACACAGCAATGCGATCTTCTGAAAAAACTATTTTTTGACACTCTTAGTAAATGTCTCCTTCCATGTGGGCTTCTACGGTACTTCCTTCCCAAGTACTCAGAATGTGTTTTCGAAATGAATCAGTGAATGAAGGAATCGTTTTCTATAAGCTTTTTAAATTACTCATTAGATTGTATACTTCATATGAGTGGGATAGTGTTTTATTCATATCTCCAATACTTGGCAAAGTGAAATAATTTATCAGTATAAAGCTTATGAGTTCATTCTCAAAGACATTGTAGAGAAAGAGGAAAATCTTCATCTTTGCCTGAAATTCATTTGCTAAGGAGAATAAAAATCAATATCCTGAAGCAATTAGGCCAACGATAGAACTGGGCTAGATAGTCCAAGAGTCTGAGCTCCGGATTCAAGCCAGTCCTCTTTCTTGGACAAGTGTGCCGTAGTATTGAGTATTGGGGGTGGGGCACAGGATGATACATCGGTGCCTTGAGCAATAAAGGTATCAGGAGTCTACCTATGGAGGCACTGATCCCACATTCAGGGAGGGAGGCATTTATGCTTACTCAGCCCTATCCCACCAAACCAGGGGGAAAGCTGCTGCTCCACGTGTCATGTGGACACAGAGATTGGGTTTAGACTTAGCTGACAAATGGGAGGGTCATTGTTATCCAACTCTGAAGAGCTAATCAAGGCCGGTATATGGTCCCTAGTATAGCACCTTGTGATAAAACTTTTTTTTTTTTTATTTGCATAGTGCCTTACACTTTCCAAAGTGTCTTCATAATCTGACCTGAGTAGTAAGCAACGTAAATGTTAGATAATTATCTCTGGAATTGAACTGAATTGTATGTTCCGATAAATAAATGAAAATAAAGATATTTTTAAGATTTTATTTATTTATTCATGATAGACATAGAGAGAGAGAGAGAGAGAGAGAGAGGCAGAGACACAGGCAGAGGGAGAAGCAGGCTCCATGCAGGGAGCCCGATGCGGGACTCGACCTCGGGACTCCAGGATCGCGCCCTGGGCCAAAGGCAGGCGCTAAACCGCTGAGCCACCTAGGGATCCCAATGTTGCATAGTTTTAAAATGCTCCTATGCCAGCTGATTCAGGGGCCTGTCATTTGACTGGGAACGATGTGTGCACCATACTGGAGGGACAGTGAAGGCAGTTTACAGACATCTTGCAAACATCCTTCATATCACAGAAACCAGCTTTACTCAGCTCTTAATGTTTGTAAGGGACTATGATTGGAGATTTGGAGAGGAATACAGCCTGGGCCTTGTCCTCCGAAAGCTTACGGACCAGTGAGGGAAGCAATTTGTTTTAAAGATAACCATTATATAACATAATTAGTAAACCAAAAACTAGCTCAATAAACACTGTTTCCAAAATCGCTGAAGCTCATAGAGCCACGGCTTGAAAGCTGTTTACCTCGGGATAATACACTATCATTAATGTGAAGTTCTGGGAAGGTTGGTACTAGTCATTCTACTTTTGTTCCATGTCCCCGTACTACTTATACGTATGCTAGACACAGTGGACATTTGAGAAACCATGGTGACAACATGGCCTTTCCAAGAAAACTCTTTATTAACTCTAATGCCGTGTTAAATGGTAATAATGATGCTAGAGTATAATGATTAAGAATGCAGGCCATGGTGTCAAATTCCCTCTTTAAACTCTTACTTTGCCACTTCCTGGTGCTATAACCTTGGGCTGGAGACTCTCCGGCCTTGTGCGTCACTCAACCTCATTTGTAACATAAAGTAGCAGTACTTACCTATACCACAGAGGTATCATGAAGATTAAATGAGTCAAATCATGGAAAGTACACATGGTAAAGACCCTATAAATGTCAGGCATTATTATTAAATGTATAACATTATATATGCCTGCTTACAAGAACCAAAAGGGGGTTTGGGCCAATGTCAAATTGGGGCTTACTAGGGAGGTAGAACCATGCATGCGTTTATTCTTCATTCAATTTCAAATCCATTAATGGTGCTATCATGTTTAAGTAACTTTAAAATTATTTTCGAAAACCTATACATTTAGAACAGTTTAGACTATGTATCTTACCTGTCCCATTAGAAATAACAATCAAACCCCCACAAATCAAAACAATCAAAACCCCACCAATCCCATACATATACATACACACTCATTTTATATATATATATAAAATTTATATATATATTATATATATATATATATATTTCTGTTCTAACCCCAATTCCTATTCTAACCCCAACAGATAACTCTTCCAATGCCAACACTTAGGGTCCCTCAACCTCTGGCTCTCTACTCTTTCAACTCTCAAATGTGTATATGAAATTGATGTGGCACATTAGAAAAATGACCACAGGAGTGGGTAAATTTAAGTTGCTGCTTATATTGGTTGCTTTTAATAATGATGTATTTTGGAAATGTTCTGGGAGTGCTGATTAAAATTGACTAGAAATCATCTTAAAAATCTACACCTTTGCATCCTGTCTTTGATATGCTAATGCGTAGGCCTCAGTTTAGAAAAAAGTTATTTTCTCTGGATTACACAAAATATTAATTTGAATTCTGACACTGCAGGCTGGGAAATAATGTTTTTTTCCAGGGCAAGGATGTTTCCTTAGAGCCCAGTTTTCTATCTAGAGAGAATGACGCCTGATCTGGACCAGAGGCCTTTGCAGATAAGCATTTTATTAGTATTGCAGTGAAGCTTCATTAGCTCAAACTTTCAATTTTATAGAGTAATATTTTGTATAATATACAATATTTATGTACGCTTAATAGCATTTAAGAAATCTACCTCCTGAGGGGGGAAAAAAGACCCAAAAGAATAAAAGGACCCACACAATAAAAACAAAAATTAGCTGTCTGACAAACTTCCAGTTCTAAAATAAATAAGTCATGGAGATATAATGTACAGCATGGTAACTATAGTTAATAATACTATCTCGTATATCTGAAAGTCGCTAACAAAATAAATCTTAAAAGCTCATCACAAGAAAAACAATCGTTAGCTATGTGTGGTGATGGATGTTAATCAGACTTATTGTGGTGACCCTTTCACAAGGTATACAAATATCAGATTATGTTGTATACTTGAGACTAGTATAACATTATATGCTAATCATATCTCAATTAAAAAACTGGCAAAAAATTTATCTCGAAAAGTTAACTCTCTGTACATGGTGCAGATGCATATAGAAGGGTCAAAATGTGATCCATAAAATAATGTAATTCTTTCTTTGGAAGTATTAACACAGTTTATTTACATACAATCCATTGCCTTGTAATCTCTATTTCTGGTTTCTTCTTCTATAAGAGACTACGACTTTCTGTCCCACGCCTAGTAACTCCTGGCATGATCCCAAACCTTGATTCTGGGACCTTCAATTCAGTTAGCTGCTACCAATCAGCAAACAAAAACTATGAAATCTTGGTGAGCTCCAGTGAATTAAGGTACCTAGTGATAGTTCCAGTCATTGCCACCTGATATTTCAAAAGCCCCGCACCAAGCATCTCAGGACAATTCGTTTCCAGGAGAAGAGCCCATTTCCCTCCATTTGTCCCTTAGTCTAGCAGCCGGAGAGCCTGCTGATAACTTAATGCGGGTAGTCACAGTTATTTCTGCTGCCAAGGGTAAGAAAAGTAATTGCAGATGCATCGGCTTCATTTCTGAACTGGCAAGCATCACTGAAGTTTAACTATTCAAGAGCGTTTGGAAGTGGACACTGCAATAAACAGCCATTAGGCTCGGAGCTAGGAAAAGAACCGTGCTGTGAAGAGCAACATCTGCTGCAGCAGGCAGTCTTATCAAAAGAGCCTATGATGTTAATGAAAGATATCATTTGTATTTAGGAAATTCTCGATGTCAGAATTTCATCTTCAGTTGCAACCAAGTAGAAGTACTGCCTTAGTATTGAAGTTCAACTGCATCATTTGTAGTATTTGATAAGCTTTTTTTACAAAACGCTCACGTTTCCTATAGCAGCGTGGGATTTTACTTAAGCGAACATAAAATGGAATGAGTTTCTAACGTGTTTCAGAATGTGGTCCCCCACACGCGGGTGTGTGCGTGCACACACAGAGACAGAGGCAGAGAGAGATGGAGACAGGCAGAGAGAAAAGTCCAGCAAACTAACTCTTTTCTTGGGAAGACAAAACTGAAATCCAACAGAGATCATTTCTAACTGCTTGGCATAGGGGAATACAAGTCACATTTCATATCTGAATTTTGTGTGTGGGTAAGTATTAAATTTCAGTCGTGTAAGGAAATTGCTTGGGAAAGCTTTACAATCCAGCTTTACAAGATGCCAATATGTTTCCTAAAGGAGATAAGGAGAAAAAAAGAAAGAAAATTCAGACGGCATTATACATGCTATGCTTGATGCCAGGGCACTTTTAAAAATATTATCTCTAAGAGAAATAACGTTAATAACACTTAATAGGCAGCAGAAAATGTCCTTAGAAAATCTGAATGCCACCAGATTTCATGGAAACTTAGAACAATCCAGCATGATAGGGAGAAGGAGCCTGGTATGGTAAGAGCTTGGCAAAGGGTATAGAAGAGAATTCCCAATTCTCATTATTACCGTCCTTCATTTTAATTATTAGAATGATTTGCTTTTAAAAGAAAATACCTTCCTGGAGACTTGAATGCACGCTTGTGCAGCTAATAACACATTGTGACTCTCACATTTCCTCGTCTGTAAGTGCTCAACGACCACCTCCTTGTCCAAAAGAAAAATGCTACATTTGTTTTATGGTCATTCTGCTAAAATAAAAAGAAACCATCCTTACTTGGAAAGGTTTCAAAGTTGAATAGCAGTGCAAAAATTACAATTTCTCGTTTGGGCTCTGTCTAGAATAAAGTCTCCTAGGCAACTGAGTTAAGTCTAATAATGTTCAAATCATAAAAGCAGGAACCACTTATTGATCCTCCCTTTTATTTGGGGAAAAGTTAACTGGAAATGGTTATAATAATGGTTGCAATTTGTTTAATGTGGGGAAAAGTATAGTTCTGTAGCTAAATTTGCTACATATGTTCTTCTAAATCATCTAGTTGGAAGTGTGACTAGTCTAATTTTCCATATTCTTCATGTAGATTTACTGCTGTGAGGACAGTGAAAGCTTGTCCATATTTGAGTGACCCAGATATATAAAGGATCATTTTTCATCTCTACATTTTTACACTGAGAAGGTCAAATTGCTTAAGGTTCTTCTGAAATCCAACAATGTACAAATGTCACGCACCAGTCGGTTTTATTTTTTAATGTGTTCTCTGTAATGGAAATGAAACAAATTTAATTCATTGAAAACCAGGGTTATTTATCACAAAATTCTAATTAGAGGCTAGTATGGGACCCTAGAATGTGACAATAATACGTTATCATAAATGTCCTCAACATATGATCCAACGTTACTTGGAAGCACATTATGAAAAGCTCTCTACTTCATCATATCCTGAGGGCTTCTTTAAAAGATTGTTTTAGAGGGGAGACACATCAAATTAAACTGCTTTAGTTGGAAATTAATGGTTCAAAATTGACCCCATTGTAAAGTTAGCCGCAAGTCATGGGAACATAAAATCTAAAAGTTAATTTCAATACTGTATCTCTAGACATTATTGGACTTGAATTTGGAAGTTTCCAAGATCCTAAGACTGCTCCCACATATTTTGTTCAGTCTGTCATATTTCAAGAGAGAGAGAATAAACTCGAGTAATAAGCCATATTAATGTATTTTGCATATTTCTTACTTTGCTCCATCCCTAAAACCTGATTTCAACAAACAAACCAGAGACAATAATTTGAGGAGGGGTTTATATAAGAATGTGTGAGAGCACAGGATGTGGAGCAAAAGATTATGGGTTCAAAACATAATTCTGGCTCTGATATTTATAGATTGTGAAACCATGGGTGATTAATTAACTTCTGAGTCTTTCCCAACAGTCTTAATTGGGATAAAAATAATTACTTTGTAGGGATGCTTTTAATATCAAAATGACACAGAAGTACAATAAAATCGGAGGCAGATAATACATTACCATTTTCATATTACTTTCACATTTATGACTTTCTTTTGAGCCAGGTAGTAATAATAACATGCAAGTGCAATGGAGAACTAGAATTTCAACTATTTATAGAAGAAGACACTGAGGCTCGTTTATAGACACACCTAATGAATGCTGTTGAGACTTGAACCAAATTCAGGCCCTGAACCCAGTACTTTTTTTTGTTATATCTGACCAATGATTTAATGTAATGTCAATGGGATTTCAGGTGTTCCTGATCCCATTACACGGCATCATCATCCTAGTAAGGCATTGCAATTAGTACGAGCCAAATGGCATAGTTGAGTGTAATTCAGCCATATCTATAAGGACATAACTACAGATATAAAAGACTATCTGGAGTCTTTGGTAGCACTTTTCTCCAAACCAGTCAAGCATCTACATCTTCCATGTCTACCAAGAATCATCCTTTTTTTTTAAACTGTAATCCTTTCCCAAACTGAAAAGTTCTTTGCAACATTTACTCCAAGTCTCATTCATTGCAACTGAATCCTATTCATTTTTGCTCAGGCAAAACTAGGGGGAAAAAAATCTACCTCCAGTATTTTAGCTGAAGAAGAGAAATTTGAAAAGACCAGAAACTTGCAGAAGAGGAGTTACCTGAGGGGGTGCTCATTGATAAGGAAAGAGAAAATCCAGAAGATGAATTCCTTCAGGTTCTTGGTCACAAACTTAAATTTTGAAATGTTGATTTACTGTTTGAATCACATTTTGCCCAACTAATGACTTTTTTTAACACAATTATTATATTTGGACATAGGGAATCAGGAGACAAATAGCAATAGAATCCTGACCTTACTGATATAAAAAATAATCAATAATAAAAGTGCACTAATATAGCTATTATTAAGGATTTTCTAGCATTAGAATATTTAACTTTTATTTCCAGAAATTTATAAAATCTTTTTCTGAGCTGCATACCAAAATCTCAAGACAGCTTCATTCAAGAATGCTTCATTGGCCAAAAACAAAACAAACAGACCAAAACAAAAAATACAGCACTCTACTCTTCTCAGTCTATTCTCTCTTCCTCTTCTGTATCAAATTATGATTTGTAGCTGTTTCCCTTCTTGAAAGGCATCCACTTTTCACAGAGACTGAGATCAGTTTACTAGCAGTATTTTAATCAGTTTAGTATAAAATCCATTCAACAAATTTTTTTAAAGATGTTATCTTTTTATTGGAGAGAGAGAGCACAAGAGGGAATAGGGTCAGAGGGATATGGAGAAGCAGACTCCCAGCTAAGTGGGGAGCCTGACGCAAGGCTCTATCCTGGGACTCCAGGATCATGACCTGAGCTAAAGGCAATGCCTAACTGACTGAGCCAACCAGGTATTCCCCCTTCAACAAATATTTTGAATAGGTAGCACAGATATGGTTATTCCTTGGGTCTATCCATGGTCATAGGATCTATAAGTGGGTATGTATGTGGTTGTATTAGTTTTGTTTTGGCGCTGTAATAAATCCCTGCAGTGGTTTATAAGAGTGCAAATTTATTATCTTACAATTGAGAAGGTCAGAAGTCCAACATGGGTCTCACTGGACTAAAAATGTTGGCATAATACCCAGAGGCTATCCACATTCCTTAGTTCAAGGAGCCCTTCATCTATCATCAAAACCAGCAACACCAACACTTCTCTGAGCATTATTCTGTAGTCCCATCTCCCTCTGACTACAGACAAAAAAATGTTCTCTACCTCTAAGGATTCATGTAACTAGACTTGGCCCACCTGGAAAAGCCAGGCTACAATCCCCATCTCAAGTTCCTTAACTTAATCTCACATGCAAAGTATTTTGCTCCTCATTTTAGGCATGTTCTGGGTGTTGGGATGTGGGCAAATTGGGGACCACTTATTATTCCTATCACAGTGATGAAGATGAAATTAAAAATTATAACGTTTGATGTTAATCACAGTGCTTGTGTCCTAGGAGACATTTAACAAATAGGAGACAAATAAATGTAATCAGTGAAATAAAGAAAAGCAGTCCTAGGAATCCAAGTGGCATGATCAGGTTAGGGTGGATGTAACAGAGTGGTTGGCTTCAAGGTGGGCATGATTTTTAATTATTTTATATTTAATTATCCTCCAGCGTTTTAAGATGTTCACTTGATTTTTCTTTCCTTGAGATCAAATAAGAATATTTAATGTCTGACCTAAGAGTACGCAATTAAGAGAAATTTAAGCCCAAAGCAATGTGTATTTCACCTGAAAGACAAACCACTTTATTGCCAAGGAATCATTTCTCCTGTGCCAGGAAATGAGGTCAGAGAGGCAAAAACAGCAGCAGGGATCATTTTTCTAAAATCTGATCAACAAAATTAAGGAGAATTTAGAAGATTTTTTAAAAGTTTCAGGTAAATTGCTACACTTTCTTAAGTTTTTGTTTATTTTTCTTCACCAACATACTGATTAGAATGGTATTTTAAAAGGTTCCTGAGACTCATTCTGTGTAAGGGGTGCTAATTACATTCCTGTTGACTTTTTATAACAGCCTTATTGAAAATTCATTGACATACAATAAAACGAACATACTTAAAATGTGCAACTTGATGAGCTTTGCTATATGCACACACCTGTGAAACCATTGCCACAATCAAGATAGTGAACATATCCATCATGACTAAAATTTCCTCATGCCTCTTGTTAACTCCTCCCTCCCATCCTTCCCAAACCTCCACTGAGCTATTTTTAGGCACCATCTATTAGTTTGCACTTTCTCAAATTTTATATAAATGGACTCATATAGTATTCACTTTTTATTATCTGGCCTTTTTCTAGCAACATAATTCTTTTGAGATTCATCCATGTTGCTTCTATCAATAGAAATAGAAAACAAAGGGAAGCTAAACAGACATTGGGTAAGAGAGGTAGGATGAGAACGTTACCAGGTAGTATCCATGAAGTGAAAGTTGCATAAGGAAATTTGTTGGAGAGAAGTGGGATGATTCATATCTTTACTGAAATTTAAATATGACCATATTACTTGAAGGATATTTGAAATACTTGATAATGGTGAAGAGTGAAAGAGAACACAACAAACTACTGAATGGGGAGGCTACGGGGACCGGTGTGGTGGAAACACCCTCTCCCTGCTGTGTATCCACTAGAATTGAATCTGGGAAAATCTATACATATATATGGAGGGCAGGAGGCCTGGGGTAAACCACTGTGGGTTTCAACAAAGCAAAGGTGACCAGGAAACCACCAGAGCCTACCATGATTGAGGAATAACCAATGCGGAGTACCACCTGCGAACTCTGCTCTAGAGCCGGTGACAATGTGAGAGGACTCCAGGCAAGTTCTTCCTTTTTTTAAAAATTTTTAAATTATTTTTTTAATAGAACCTAGACACAACCTCTACCTGCCCTTCCGTGGCACAAATCTCCTCCTCAGCTAGCCCTCCTCATGGAACCCTCTTTCCCTATCAGTCGCCATCCTCTCTCCCCAAACCAATGCTCTTCTGGGCTTATGTTTCCCTACCAGTTTCAAAAGATAATGATGCTCTGAAGACCCCTTCAAGGGACTTCAAGAAAAAAATTATACTCAATTAGCACCCCTTCAAGAAAGCCTAAGTGAGCAATAAGGCCAATCATATTTATCTGTTGGATGGCTGAATACGACATGGAAGTGAAGACATGGAAATAAAAATTGGCCAACCAGATACAAGGGACACTGGAGAATTAATTCCACCATTCCAAGTGATGCGCTGTGCATAGCAAGGCCCAGAGATCCAGAACTATCTGCAGTGTCTACAGAGGCTGTGGAGAAATGGTCAAGTGCATAGGGAACATATCCTGCACCAGCAGGGTACCTTTGTGTTGATGATTAAAATAAAATCAATGAGGGATCCCCGGGTGGCTCAGTGGTTTAGCGCCTGCCTTTGGCCCTGGGAGTGATCCTGGAGTCCTGGAATCAAGTCCCACATCGGGCTCCCTGCATGGAGCCTGCTTCTCCCTCTGCCTGTGTCTCTGCCTCTCTCTCTCTCTCTCCCCGTCTCTAATGAATAAATAAATAAAATCTTAAAAAAGATAAAATCAATGAAATGTGAAGAGGAGAGGTGTGTGTTTGTATGCGTGCACATCTGCAAGTTCTCTGCTGGCGGGGGTGGAAGAGAAGGAGGGGGAAAGGCAGGGATAGGAGAAGGGAGGGATGTGGGGCAAGGGAGGATGCAGTGTTGGGGTGGGACTTGCAGATTTACAGATAAGCAGACATTAGGGATAAGGGTTGGGTGAGAACTGAGAACTGAAGACGACTTTCCCTGCTTCACACTTTAAGCCACAAGGAGGAAGGGAAAGGGCTTGATATTTCTACATGTGTGCAGGAGTGGACCCAGACACTGAGCGGGGTGATGTGAATAGGCCGACAGTGCCATGTACAAAAAAAAAAAAAAAAAATCAGAAACAGAAATTTTCTCCCAGCCACGTACCCTCACAGTGGTGTTTGTTGCCTGCCATCCTGCGGCGTAAGCAAATACAGCCTGTGCAAGGTCCCCCCACAGGTCTCCTGCTACTAAGTCACTGACAGCACACCCGAATACCGAAATAATAGTGCTTGGAGACCACAAACCCAACACTAATTAGATCCCCTTCTTAGCTTGCAATCACTGGACTGGATCTAAGAAGGCTGGGGGTGGACCAGTGGCCTATCAAGCATGGGGTGGTGGGCGTGGCCTGCTCCAGGTGCAGGTCCTAAAGGGGAGCACTGCTTGCAGAGAATTTTAATAAAACAAAAAACCTGAGTGATTGCTGCTCTTACTTTTACTATCACCCCCATGCACCAGCATTTCTTAATAATGCCAGTGATAAAATGCTCTCCCCTATCCCCCCAAAAAAGATCTTTAATTTTTTTCATAGTTGTTTTCGTCTCATCTGCAGAAAATATCATTTAAAAAACCACTTTAAAAATATTGAGGTAAGGGGCACCTTGGTGGCTCAGTGGCTGAGTGTCTGTCTTTGGTGCAGGTGGTGATCCTGGGGTCCTGGGATCGAGTCCCGAATTGGGCTCACCACAGGGAGCCTGCTTCTCCCTCTGCCTATGTCTCTGCCTCTCTCTCTGTGTCTCTCATGAAAAAATCAATAAAATCTTAAAAAAATAAAATACTGAGCTAAAATGAACATACAATAAACTGTGCAGTGTAAAATACGTTTACTTTTGACATATGTATACACCCATGAAGCTATCACTACAATCCAACAGTGAACATAGTCATCACCCAGAGAATTTTCTTCTACCCCTTTATAATCCCTTTATCGTGCCCCTTCAGGCCGCCCTATTGGCAAGCACTACCAATCTGCTTTTGGTCACTGTACATTAGTTTGCATTTCTGAAAATCTTACATAAATGGAACCAGATAGTATGTACTCTTTTTTACATGATTTTTTTTTACTCGGTGTAATGTTCTCATGGCTAATCCATGTACTGTGTGTATCAAAAGTTCATTATTTTTTATGAAGGTAGCATTCCATTGTATGGATAGAACTATGTATTTATCCATACGCCCTTTGATGGAAATTTGAGTGGTTTCCAGTCTTTGGCATTTGTGTACAATTCTTTGTAGGGATGTATGATTTCTTTCCTTTTGAAAAAAATACCTGGGTGTAGGATGGCTGATTCATAATGAAGTTGTATGTTTAACTTTTGAAAAAGAAATTGCCAAATTGTTTTCTAAAATTGTTGTGAGATTTTTGCATTCTCCTCAGCAATGTGTGAAATTTCCACTTCCACATCCTTGACAACACTTGGTATGATTAGTCATCAGTTTTAGGCATTTCAGTAGGTATATAGTGGTAGCTCAATGTGGCTTTGATTTGTGTTTCTCTAATGACTAATAATGTTGAGAATATATTTGTGTTTTATTTCCCATCTGAATATCTTTTGTGGGAAAGTGACTGTTCAAATCTTTTGTCCATTTTTATTTGGTTGTTTGATTATTTACTATTTGAAAGTTAGTTTTGTACAAAGATTTTTACATATAAAGGTGCAAATACTTTATGACGTATGTAATTTGGAAATATTTTATCCCAGTCTGTAGTTTGTCTTTCCTCTCAAGTATCTTTCAGAGAAAAGATCTTAATTGAATCAAGTCCAATTCTGCATTTTTTTCATTAATGAATTGTACTTTTTGTTGTATATAAGAATGTGTTAACCAATCTCAGGTAGCAAAGATTTTATTCTATATTTTCTTCCAGAAAATTTACAGTTTCAGATTTTCCATTGAGGCCAATAATCTATTTTTAATTATTTCTTTATGTATGGTATGAGCTATGTATCAAACTTTCCTGTTTGATTTCTTCTTTGACCCCTGCATTAATTAAAAATATGTTACTAAGGGGCACCTGGGTGGCTCAGTCAGTTGAGCATCTGACTCTTGGTTTTGGCTCAGGTCTTGATCTCAGGGTTGTGAGATGGAGCCCCACGTTGGGCTCTGTGCTCAGCGGGAAATCTGCTTGAGATTCCCTCAGGCTGCCTCTCACTCTGCCCCTCCTTCTGCTGGCTCATGCTGTCTCTCTAAAATAAATAGATAAATCTTCAAAAAAAAAAAAAAAGGAAGTATGTTTAAAAAAAACTGTGTTACTTAACTTGCAAGTATTTAAGGATTGTTCAGAGATCTTTCTGATATTGACTTTAATTCCATTGTGACCTAAATTCCAATTTTGTAGGACTTGAATCATTTTAAATTTACTAAGATCTATTTTACGATTTTTGGGAGGAGGGGGAATATTCCGTGTGCACTTGAAAAAGCTGTGTGTTATGCTATTGTTGATCGAAGTGTTCTATAATGTCCATCAGGTCAATTAGATCCACTCTCTTCATACTTGTGGTGACTCTAATAAGAAATCTGCTACCTTAAGTTTTTTTTTTTTTTAAAGATGTATTTATTTATTTGGAGGAAGAGGGGCAAAGAGAGAATCTTCAAACAGATTCCCTGCTGAGCACGGAGCCCATGCAGTGCTCAGTCTCACCACCCTGAGATCATGACCCTAATTTCATGACTTGAGCCCAAACCAAGAATCCATGTTCAACCGACTGAGCCACCCAGGCACACCTAAGTTAGTTCTTTTATATGTAATATGTGTATCCTTTTCTCTGCCATCTTTTAAAATTTTGGTTTTAGGAGGCAGCCCAGGTGGCTCAGTGGTTTAGCACCGCCTTCAGTCCAGGGCGTGATCCTGGAGTCCTGGGATCGAGTCCTGGAATCGAGTCCCACGTCGGTCTCCCTGCATGGAGCCTGCTTCTCCCTCTGCCTGTGTCTCTGCCTCTCTCTCTCTCTCTGTCTCTCATGAATAAAGAAAAAAAATCTTAAAATTTTGGTTTTAGTATCAGATTTGTGCAGTTTTATTCATTTGCTGCATTATAGCTTTCTTCTTTTTGATGTACTTGGTGTTCATTAATTTTCTTGGATCTGTGGTTTTAATGTTTTCTTCAACTTTGGAAAATTTTCAGCCACTATTTCTTCAGATGCTTTTTCTGTTGCCCCTCCCATCCTCGGTCCTTCAGGGACTTCAGTTATACATATATTAGGCTGCTTAGACATGTTCCACTGTTCTCTGTTTCTCTGGTCAGTGTCTTCAACTTTTTATCTCTTGTGTCATTTGAGTAGTTTCTCTTGCTATGAGTTCAAGTCCATTAATCTTTTCTTCTACAATATCTAATCTTATATTAATCCTATCCAGTGTATTTTCATCTCACACATTGTAATTTTTATCTATGGAAATTTGATTTCAGTACATTTTTAATCATCCATGTCTCTATTTAACTTTTGGAACATATGGAATACAGATATAATACATGTCTTATTGTCCATATCTGTGCATTCTCACATCTGTATCCATCCAGGTTGATTTTGATTTATAAACTTTTTCCTCATAATGGGTCATCTTATCCTGCTTCTTTGCATGTCTGGCAATTTTATATTGGATGCCAGATGTTGTGAATTTTCTCTTGTTGGGTGATGATATTTTTATATTCCTATAAATATTACTAAGCTTTGCTCTGGGACACAGTAAAGTTCCTTGGAAACAGCTTAGTCCTTTCATGTCTTGCTTTTAGGATTTGCCAGGTGGGACTAACCGTGTTTAGTCTATGACTGATTATTGCCCACTACTGGGGCAAAGTCCTTTTATGTAACCAATGAAAAGTGCCATGATTTTTGAAGTTGTTCAATTTGCCTGATTGGAACAGGCACTATTTCTGGCCTCAGGTTAGCATCAGGTAGTGGTGGTTCTGCTTATTTTCTCTCATGGTTACTTTTATTCCCCTGAACCTAGGTTAGTTTCCTCACATGCATGCTCTGATAAATAATCTCCTGAATACTCAAGGGACGTTGTCTGCAGATCTCTTGAGTACTTTCTCTGTACGGCTCTCTCCTTTCTGGTATTTTGTTTTGTGAGCTTTAGCCCCCTCGATTCTGCCAGACTCTCAATTCAATCTACTCAACTTTGCGATTAAAGTCTTGCTCCAGGGATCCCTGGGTGGCTCAGTGGTTTAGCACCGCCTTCAGCCAGGGTTATGATCCTGGAGACCCGGAATCGAGTCCCAGGTCAGGCTCCCTGTGTGGAGCCTGCTTCTCCCTCTGCCTGTGTCTCTGCCTCTGTGTGTCTCTCATAAATAAATATAATCTTTTAAAAAATTAAATAAATAAATAAATAAATAAATAAATAAATAAATAAATAAATAAATAAATAATGAAAGCTCCACCTGAGCTTTCCCTCCGTGCACTGCAGGCTGGGAATTTTTACAAAGCAGGCAGGTGAGATAACTGTAGGACTCGCCTTGTTTATTTCTCATCTCTTAGGGATCCTTATCTTTCCTTATCTAATATCCAATGTTTTGGAAAAACATGGTTTCAAAAATGTTTCTGGCTTTTGAGTTGTTTCAGGAGATGGGGCAAATCCAGTCCCTGATACTCATTCTTATTTGTAACCAGAAATTTCAGGTCACTATAATTATATTTCTTTGTTTGGTTAATGCCAAGTTTTGTCTACAAATAATATACATTATAGAGGTTATAATATATCAGGCACTCCATATACATGATCTCACTGAATCCTCATACCAAGTCCACGTAGTATTCGTCATTGTTGTTCCCTCCATTCAGATGAGGTTAATGTAGTTCAGTGAGGTCAAGTAGCTTGGTCAAAGTCACACATCCAGTAAGTAGAAGAAGTTGACCTAAGACTTAAGTCAGACTTGTCTGAAACCAAAGGCTCTAGTTATTAATGCAAAAAAAAAAAAATCAAGATCATTTTTAAGGCGTTTAGAAGTACTATTAATTTTTCTTTAGTGCGGACTTTAAAAGTGCCTATTAAGCCAAGAATAATTATCGTACCAGAGATATTGTAGGCACTGGGTTTAGATAAATAAATCTAAATGTCATCTTGACAAGCCCAAATACCAACAGTTGTGTGTGCAGCTTCCAACAACACAACCTTTGAAAACATGTTCTTCTTTAATTGCAAAAGATACACGATCTGTGGGAGTAACAGAATGCTTCACGTTGAGTGGTGCCAAGTGCAGGTAAAACAGCTTGGGCAAAACAAGTACCATTTGAAAGCTGCACCTAGCAGGAGTGTCATTTTATTCACAAGTTACCCAGAGTCCCTGTAAAACTGTATTCCCCCAAATAATGTGGTTTGGATGAAGCTTACAACTGTCGCTAAACAGACTGAAGCTAAAATTCCAGCAATGTGAATGGAAAGGCAGATAGGGCCAGGGATTTGGAAAAGCAGGTTGCCCAAGGGCTCCACAGGGACTGGAGAGTTGCACGTGTAAAGCAAGATCTAGTAGACAGGTCTGAGGGGTTTGGGCCCAATGTCCTGATGTACCTATCGTTTGTGTCTGAGCAGCCCGCTAACCGTAGGCATGAAAACAAACCTCTCAGGTGCACCTAGTTTCATCATTTTGCACTAAGAATAAGAACAGGGAGAAGGGATTAAATCTTTCACCTTTTGGGTTATCCTCAACGCTGCTGCCAGCATGATGTTTCTAAAACATGAGTTTGGCCATATAGTTTCCCTGACTAAAAGCCATCACTGCTCCTGTAACGTGTCACGCAAGGGCTTCCACCATCTGGCACCTGTTCTTGTTTCATCCCTTATCACAAACCCATGTCTCACACATATGAAACTTCTGCTGTTCCCCAAATGTGCCATGCAATTTGAAGCAAATATGCTTCACTTCTCTGCTCTGTTCTGCTTGGAATGCCTGTCCCCACTGACCTACTTAGAACATTCTTCTTTATTCTTCAAATAATGGTGTAAAAGTCTCCTAACTGCTAAAAGTATCTTTGACTTGCCCAGGTAAATGCCATAACTTTCTCCTTATTGTAACACTGCGCTTAGCCCTTACCTGGATGTGTATGTACATGCCCATCTCATCTACTGTACTGTTAGCTCCCAGTGGCAAAGCGTATATCCCCACCATATTGGGCAGGACTAATGATAGATAAGTAGGTAAGCTGCTACGAAGGAGAAATGGAAGGAAGATAGGAAGACTGGACACACTGGATAGGGTATGCTTGAAAATTTTAAAAACAAATTTTGATAAATATTATAACAATATATGTTTAGAAACGGAGGGGTACTAAGTTAACCATCAAGGAAAAAAATGCTAGAATTTATAGAGAATTAAGAAGACATATTTGTACCATTAGGTTAATGGAAAGACTGCAAAAATTTTTTTAATTTACTCTTGGTTGAGTCTGATCACTTTTTTTAAACAGGAGAAAATTAAATTTAATCGCATACATAGGGGAAATCCACACAGACATGGAAATTCCAAAGACAGTCAGGCAATGTGAGGGATGCTTACATAAGCTAAGGAGACTCCAATCATTTCAATTCATTTTTTCTTTGTTGGTAAACCACAGTTTTCCCACAGCTAAATTTTCTCTAAAATTTAACTAAGTAATAGTATCTATGCAGTCACTCTCAAATAAGGCCCAAATATGTTTGTATTCTAATGTAATATGGTCAATAGGGAATTTCTGATTTGATGCATCACTTGGTAAAGTTTTTATGAAGTTGAGATCACTGTTGTCTTGACTTCCAAGAAGACACAATAAATTGTTATTGTGAGTCCAGTAAGTGTGTATTTCCTAACATTCACAGCGAAGAAACACATAGTAGTACAAGTGTTGTGATTCTAGGACAGCTGTAAAGTCAAGAAATAAAAATGGATATGTGGGAGAGCCCTTAGAAAGCCACTGGTTACCAACCAAACTTTTCACTTAATAGATGGGAAAACTAAATCCCAGGGATGTTAACTAACTTGCTGAAAATAATACAGTGAATTGGCAGGAAAATGGAAACAAGAATTCAGGCCTCTGGGTTGCTAGTCAAGGATATGTCTTACCATACACAGGTTGGTATCTTTGGTATACATAAAAATACTTTTTACATCACACTGTTGCTATAGTCAAATATCTCCAAGTACCTTGCAGGTAATGTAAATGGATGAATTGAGGCAAATGGAGAGAAATGAGGAGTGGTTGGCATGGGAGTCAAGTGGAGAGTAAGTGCCCATATAAAAGGGGCAGCCATCAACTGATGATTTCCATATGGGAATATGGGTTCAGAGTTTCCTGATCCTCTAATTATTCACAAAGAGCCAGAGATCCAGATACCTAGGTACTATCTCTTGATGATAACTTTATTTATATTTCTTTATTTAAATAACAAGTAGATCATTTTTTTGCTCATGGGAAACCTACACTATCAGTGAGCTTGTGCATAAAATACAATACAGGAGGAATATGGTTGAAAAGGAGTAATGGTAACACATACCAATTTTAATCCTTTAGAAGCCCCAAAAGTACAAGTTACTAAAGTGACCACTGTATTTATATGATATATTACTACGTCATATATATAATAAGGTGATATAAATTATTTCTTAATGCAAAATAGTTCACATTGCTTTGCCTTATGAGCCCTTCTATTGCATTCAAAATAGGATTCTACTTAATGAGACAATTGATAAGCACACAACCTTTTAAATGCCACAGCTACCATATATATAGACACATGTCTGCACTTTTCAGTAACAATTTAGATTTGTCATTAGATTTGTACAGCAAGGGACGCCTGGGTGGCTCAGCAGTTAAGTGTCTGCCTTCAGTTCAGGGTGTGATCCTGGGGTCCCAGGTTCGAGTCCCACATCGGGCTCCCTGCATGGAACCTGCTTCTCCCTCTGCTTGTGTCTCTGCCTCTCTCTCTGTGTGTCTCTCATGAATAAATAAATATAATATTTAAAAAAAATTGTGCAGCAAATCCTAAGTTTGTTTTTCTCTCTTCTTATGAATAATAGAGGATCCATATTTCAGCTTTTGTATTTAACTATAAAACAACTGATATCTTTGACATTTATATTATCCTAATGTACCTTTCTTCAGGTGTTCGCTGAAACTGCAAATTGTATAAAAATACATGGAAATTTAATTGTAGCATAAATGTCATTGAACTATAGAAATCAGTGGTTCTCAAAGTGGGAGTTTCCATGATTCTTTTCAGTAGTCCATGAGATCAAAACTATTTTCATAATTATATTAAGACATTATTTTCCATTTTTGCTATGCTGACCTCTTTTTGGTATGTTTTTTTATTGGAGTTCAGTTTACCAACATATAGCATAACACCCAGTGCTCATCCTGCCAAGTGACTCCCCTCAGTGCCCATCACCCAGTCACCCCAACACCCCTCCCACCTCCCTTTACACCACCCCTTGTTCATTTCCCAGAGTTAGGAGTCTCTCATGTGCTGTCACCCTCACTGATATTTCCCACTCATTTTCTCTCCTTTCCCCTTTATTCCCTTCCACTATTCTTTATATTCCCCAAATGAATGAGACCGTATGTTTGTCCTTCTCCGATTGACTTAATTCATTCAGCATAATACCCTCCAGTTCCATCCACGTCGAAGCAAATGGTGGGTATTTGTCGTTTCTAATGGCTGAGGAATATTCCATTGTATACATAGACCACAGCTTCTTTATCCATTCATCTTTCAATGGACACCGAGACTCCTTCCACAGTTTGGCTATTGTGGACATTGCTGCTAGAAACATCGGGGTGCAGATGTCTTGGTCTTTCACTGCATCTGTATCTTTGGGGTAAATCCCCAGCAGGGCAATTGCTGGGTCATAGGGCAGGTCTATTTTTAACTTTTTGAGGAACCTCCACACAGTTTTCCAGAGTGGCTGCATCAGTTCATATTCCCACCAACAGTGCAAGAGGATTCCCCTTCTCCACGTCTTCTCCAACATTTGTTGTTTCTTGTTCTCACTGGGGTGAGGTGGTATCTCATTGTAGTTTTGATTTGTATTTCCCTGATGGCAAGTGATGCAGAGCATTTCTTCATGTGCGTGTTGGCCATGTCTATGTCTTCCTCTGTGAGATTTCTGTTCGTGTCTTTTGCCCATTTCATGATTGGATTGTTTGTTTCTTTGAGGTTGAATTTAATAAGTTCTTTATAGATCTTGGATACTAGCCCTTTATCTGATAGGTCATTTGCAAATATCTTCTCCCATTCTTTAGGTTGTCTTTTAGTTGTGTTGACTGTTTCTTTTGCTGTGCAGAAAGTTTTCATCTTGATGAAGTCCCAATAATTCATTTTTTTTGCTTTTGTTTCCCTTGCCTTCATAGATGTATCTTGCAAGAAGTTGCTGTGGCCAAGTTCAGAAAGGGTGTTGCCTGTGTTCTCCTCGAGGATTTTGATGGATTCTTGTCTCACATGTAGATCTTTCATCCATTTTGCATTTATCTTTGTATCTGGTATAGGAGAATGGTTAGTTTCATTCTTCTGCATGTGGCTGTCCAATTTTCCCAGGACCATTTATTGAAGAGACTGTCCTTTTTCCATTGGATGGTCTTTCCTGCTTTGTCGAGTATTAGTTGACCATAGAGTTGAGGGCCCTTTTCTGGGTTCTCTATTCTGTTCCACTGATCTATGTGTCTGTTTTGTGCCAGTACCACACTGTCTTGATGACCACAGCTTTGTAGTACAACTTGAAGTCCGCCATTGTGATGCCCCCAGCTCTGGTTTTCTTTTTCCATATTCCCCTAGCTATTCGGGGTCTTTTCTGATTCCAACCAAATCTTAAGATGATTTGTTCCAACTCTCTGAAGAAAGTCCATGGTATTTTGATAGGGATTGCACTGAACGTGTAAATTGCCCTGGGTAGCATGGACATTTTCACAATATTAATTCTTCCAATCCATGAGCATAGAATATTTTTCCATATCTTTGTGTCTTCCTCAATGTCTTTCAGAAGTGTTCTGTAGTTTTTAGGGTATAGATCCTCTACCTCTTTGTTTAGGTTTATTCCTAGGTATCTTATGCTTTTGGGTTATGCTGACATTTTTTATAATGATTCAAAAGCAAATGTGGGGAAAACTTCTGGATCCTTAACATGAACCAAGGAAGTGACATCAAACTGTATTCATCTTTGCATTCTTCACTGCCACGTTCATGGAAGAAAAAGAAAACTGGTAGTTTCACTTAATAATGTCCTGATGAAGCACTAAGGATGATTACTTTTATTAAATCTTAACCCTGGGATCCCTGGGTGGCGCAGCGGTTTGGCGCCTGCCTTTGGCCCAGGGCGCGATCCTGGAGACCCGGGATCGAATCCCACGTCGGGCTCCTGGTGCATGGAGCCTGCTTCTCCCTCTGCCTATGTCTCTGCCTCTCTCTCTCTCTCTCTCTGTGTGTGACTATCATAAATAAATTTAAAAAAAATAAAAAATAAAAAATAAATAAATCTTAACCCTGAGTGCAACCTTTTTAGCATTCTGTAACACAAAATGGGAAGTATGCATAAAGCACTTCTGTTGAATAATGAAGTATGATTGTTGGCTCAGGGAAAACACTTGTGTGATTATCTACATTTTTGTATGGAACACCATTTTTACTGGACAACTGGGTGAGAAGACAAACTATTGTTATTTAGACCTTTTTTCAAAAGTGAAAAAATAAGCCAATCAGTTTAAGAAAACAGTTGATAGTATTTGTTTCTAATGATAAAATTCGAGCTTTCGAGAAATAAGTAGAATTTTGGATGATTTGTAACTGCCCCTTTGTAAGCTTGACAGCTTCCTAATTCTTAAAGACACTTCTAATAAGGTTGGTGGTGATATTAACAAATGTGATTTTTTTATATTGTATAATGAAATTTATTAACATACAAGTCCATGTACCACGGTAAACCAGATTTCCCAAGTGATCAACTGATGATGTTATAAAATCATTTATCATGAAAAGATTCATCTAAATTTTAAGGTAAAGCAATAGATTTTAATATAACAGAATATAAAAAGTTTATTGATAGGGTTTAGACTTCACATTCACTAACCTATAGGCAACTACTCCTTGTGGAGTTTGTATATTTCAATATCAAAGAAGAATGTTCACAATTATATTAAAAAGCTATTAAAATTACTCTTCACTTTTCCAACTCCATGTCTGTATGATGCCAGATTATCTTCTTATACTTCAAACAAAACAGCATATTGGAAATAATTGAATGCACTTGCTTCAGTGAGAATTTCACTTTTCTCAATAGGTGTTTTTTGTTTTGCAAAATAGAATTATTTTTCATAAAATATGTTTTTATATTAACACATAGTGGACTTACTATTACTTATTTTTAAACAAACTATTAAATAAATATTTATAAAACCTCAGTTTTAACTTCAAACATGATAAATTTGAATGGAGACAACCCACATAACCAAAAGCTCTGTGGAGTCTCAATAATTCTTAAAAATATAAAAGGGTCTAGAGAACAAAAAAAAAAAGTGAGAACCACTGCTATATATTAACTCATTCAGAAGTCACCAAAAGTCTAATACTGCAGTCAAAGCTAGAGGATAATATGGTGAATGGATCAGATGTCCACACAGTCATGGAAATGATGAGTTTGGTGGGAAAATGGACAATAAGCAAGCGACACATTCAACAAATCACAAGCTTCACAAAATGCTATTTAAGAAATAAGCAGTGTGCAGTGTTAGTACTTACCGGATGTTCTCCAATCATGCCCTACTTTCACCCCTCCATACTCACATGTTGCTCCACAACTATGACCTTGTAGTTTTATGGCTATGGCTTTTGCCTGCCAAGATCGCCTTCCCTTTTCTATTCGTGATATCACTCCAATTGTTTTTTGAGGAGCCACCCTTCCAGAAGAGGACATGTGACTCAGTCCTAACAAGAATAGTACATCATCTTCCTGTCCAGAGCGCTCAGGGAGGAGTATATGACACAAAGTTGAACTAGAGATTTCTGGTGAAATTAGATTTGCCAAGCACTGTTCTAGGTACTGGAGAGTTAGCAGTAAACAAAACAGACAAAAAGCATCTCTGCCCTCGTGGAGCTTATATTCTAGCATAAGAGCTATTTATACCATATACAAATGTTATCAGTTATTTTTTAAATGTCTTTTCCATGTCACTGGCTTGTGTTTAACTTCTGATACAGAGAAATTTTAAATGTTAATGTAGCTGTAATTATCAAATCATAAATGATTTGTGTTCCCTGGGTTTTATTTAAGGAATTTGTTCCTTAATTCTTACTCCCCAATTTTCAGGTTTTTGCATATATTCCTTGTAATGTCTTTATTTTTAAAAATTTTGACATAAAATTTAGCTGATCAGGGATTTATTTTTGTGATATGATGTAAATTAAGGCTTTAATTGTATTTCTCCATGTGCATAAACCATTGTTTCAATACTATGTTTGAATAATCAATCCCATCACCACAGATTTGTAATGTCACTTCTGTAATATAGCAAGGTTCTACATATAGATAGATGGGCATTTTTTCTGGGGCCTTCATTCTGTTGTCATATCAGATAGCATTCAAAATTGGTGAACCCAAGTGAATAATAAATGATCATTCTTTTCATCTTAAAAGGTATTTAGAGATGCAGAAAGGGGTATTTGTACTTGGATGTTTATCATTATTTTTAATAGTAGAAAAATAAAACTTTTACATGATGATTACACCCAACAATGAAAGATTGATTAAAACGGACACTATATTCAGACCATAAAATAAAGTGCCCTCTGGCACTTATGACCTGGCAAACATAAACTTACTGACATGAAGTTATGTTCACAACTTATTGGGTAAAAACTATTCACTTACAACAATAAGATCGCATTCTATTTGAAAGTATCATGTTATAACGTACACAGAGAAAAGCATCTGAAATGATAGACACTAAGTTAATAAAAGGTGGTTATTTCAATAAAGTGGGATATTTATTTTCTTCCCCACATTTGTATTTTCATTACTCAAAATATTTTCCCAAGCAATTTTTGAAATAATGCCATTAATCTCAGCTTCCTTATCATAACCCTAAAAGATGGATATATTACTTAATATTTAATGAACTTCATTGGAGGAGTTGAGGTAGTAAATAGAACATTTGCTTTGAGGCCATTCAAAACCCTAGTTCAAGTTTTGTTCCCAGTATTTTCTGCTCATATGCTCATGTACTGCCTCTGAGCCTTAGTTTTTGCATCTATAAAATTGGAATGAGTCATGAAACTGCTACTACGTGGAATACATTAAATAGTGTACGTGAAGCCAATAGCACAGTGACTGGCACATTAAAAAGCAGTGAAACGTGGTAGTTATCGTTATTAATGATATACAGCACTCAAAGGTACTGCACAATGCCCTGGGAGAACACGAAGCTATGAAAGACAATGCATCTCACAGAAAGGACACAGCAATGTAGCGTAGGAGAAGTTCCATGTCGGAATCGGGTATGATAGAGAGACTGTCTTAAATCATGTTTCTAACAGATCATTCCTACAGACAGTGAAGTAGAATGACAGTTCTGTCAGAGATTTTCTTCTTGGGAGTCTGTCCCCAGAACGTCTGTTGTGCAAATATACACAATTGTGGGTATGTTTGTGCATGCATGTGTGCTTATATTCAACTTGGCTTGTTGTTATATTGCTCCATAATAAAATAACAGTGCTCAACACATTTTGATTTGAAGAGAATGGTGACAATTTATGATATTGAATCACTGTGTGAAGTCAAATAACTTTGGGCTAGGTTTCAGGAAATAGGACACTGAAAAGGTCATGTTTTACAGCTAAAATTTACTCTGCTATAATTTTGAATAATAAATCATCATGGAACTTACCTAAAGTTCAAAGTCAGATTTTTCTACGGTTACCATAGAGAATAGCAAAGAACTTGAAGATTAATTGTAATCCATTTTAAAATAAAGCTGTGTTATAAATTGTATAATTATTACTATACACAACATTTTTGAATTTTTATCAATATCCAAGGAATGCAGTGCCTTAATGCATATACATATGTACATAAATAAAAGACGACAACCAAATTCCCCTTGTGTGAGTGTTAATATAAAGAGCCTTGCAAAGTTATAAAAAAAATAAAAAAAAAAAACAGAAACAGAATTTACCTGGCTGTGATTTACTTTCAGGAAGTAATGAGAAAAATGTATGCCTTTCAAAGCACTGAAAGCATTTATTTAACAAGAAGTTGTGTTTTAACTCTAAAGAAATGGAACTAGCATTGCTCTTGTCTATAGAAGACCTCAGTAGAATCTTGACCTTGCTACCCATACCCTCATTCTCTGGTTTACGATTAATTACTCTACATCCTCAACTTCTTGTTTACACATCCTCTTGTCTTCACTAATACTGGATATTTATCAGTTTTCTTAAAGCCGTCTCAAAAGAGATGCTCATGTTTTCCATCCTCCAACTACCTCGAGGTCAAGAAGTGGTATCTTCATCCTACTTCTAGATCATTACTCCATCATGTTCATGTAAATTTCTTTGCTTTTTGGAGGCTTATGGCATTCAACTATACCATCTTCTAAATTCCCTCATTACTCTACCTACTAATTTATTGGTTAATCCCCTAATTCAGGGGTCAGCAAACTCTAGCTCATGGGCCAAATTCATTCTGCTTTCGTTTGGAAATAAAGTTTTATTGGAACACAGTCATGCTTAACTTAATGCAGTGTCTACCACTGCCTTTGTACTACAACAGAGTTTAGGAATTGCAAAAGGGACCATATGACCTGCAAAGCCTAAAATTTTTTATCTGTCCCCTTATAGAAGAAGTTTGCTGGTATGGAAGTACTTGGCACATTCTTACAACTCTCCCCTTCTTGAGGCCTGTCATCTTCTTTCATGGCTTTGGAATGACCCAAACGGCACTTTCCAGTGCCTTGACTTCTTCATTGTCGAAGTCCATCATTTCTACCCTCCTGCAGTGACCTTCTCCCATGATCATCCCCCACATCTTCTCAATACCTGAAACTGCTTCATTTCTCTAATCTTAAACTACCACATTGTACTCTCTGTCCACAACTACACTTGTTCTTCTTTGTTACAGAAAAAATTATAAAAATGGATGTGAGGGATAATCACATAAAAGCTATACTTGTCGGCACGTGATAAAGAAGTACATGTCAATAGGGAACAAGGAGGAGAATGCAAAGAACTCTGGGGAATGTTCAGGTTTTGAGATCTAGAGAAGTCATGAGTAGGTCCTGAAAAGGAACTATCAGAGAGGTAGGAGGGAGGCTAGAATGCAGTATTGTGAAATCCATGGGTAGCCTGTCGACAAGGAAAAGTGCAGGGAACCAGCTGCGGAGCCTATCTGAGAACTGAATCTTGTAGTCCTTGGCACACTAGGGATATGGGAGATCTCGAGTCAGCACACCGACTCTTGACCACATTGTTCTCCAGATATAGCTCCTCTGCCTCCCCTCCTCCTTGAGTCAATAGCCTATTCTTTTACCTTTTGAAGTAAACATGTTTTTCTCTGCTTCCCAAAGTTAATCATTCCTATAGCCAATCTGTCAGCTCTCTTAATAAAAACTGGAGGGGACAAAGCTTTGGGGTCCATGTTCGAGTCAGATTTGAGTCTGAATCTGAGTCTCTGTCCCCCAGTCCCCCAGTTTAAAATTCAGTGAGACCTCGAGTCTTTCTTCATATCATAGCCTCTGACTATTCTGGATCTGCAGCACAAAAGGTTGTCAATAATGTCAAATGCTGCAGAGAAATCAAAATATATTATGATTGAAGCAAAGTAGTGAATATGTCACACAACACTGGAAAGAATGTTAACTGAATACAAGGATCTTAGCTCATGTCTTTCTTCTCAAAAGACCCTCCTTGATCAATGACTTTCATTAAGTCATGCAAACGTATTTTTCAGAGGCTATATATTCCTAAGAATAATAACATTACAATTTAAAATTTAGCAATAGTTCTGAAATTGTGCATTTAAATAAGTATATTTTATGATAAAATATTAGTAATACTGAGACAAAGACACAGATGTGACTGCCAAGCCCTAAGGGTTATCTTTATATTTGGCAGCCCTGTTATCAGAACTAAATGCAAAACAATAATGGTAAAATAGAACAGAACTGGTTGGACTGAAACATCCTATGTGACCCCTCCCTTCCATCCCTCTTCCATCCCTTAACTAAAGCTCTTTCTCCAACGGTCTACATGAATAAAATTGTAATATTCTCAAATTATTGACTCTCAGATCACAGCACTTCACAGCATATTTATAGGTTCTTCAGTTTTCTTAATGTGCAGGGTCCTTTGTAATAAAGAGAGTGAGAAATATAAACCAGATGCAGGGTGGAAGCAGCATTCATTCCTTTCGTAGGGCATTTTTTTTTTAGGGCATTTGTTGAGGGCCTACAATACTGCCAGTCACTATGCTTTTGAGGGGAAGGGAGGCAAGCACCTCAATGCAAAGTACAAATGAGAGAAAACAAAATATGCAAGTTTTGGAAAATGCCAGGTGAACCTAAGTTTTGTCTTCATTTGTATAGCCATGTTAGGGATAATTTCCTCCAAACGTTTAATAAAAACTGAGAATGATTTACAAAAATAATTATAAAGAAAGTATTCACAAGACACTGGATTATGAAATATTCAGCCACTTGTGAATAATCAAACTTCACTTCTGAATGTCCTGGTCTTTCAAAAATAGAAGAATAGAGAGGGATGCAGGGAGTGCCTCAAAGAGGTTAGACTTATATAAACCAAAAGCAAAATATCATGAATCCATCTCAAATCTGTTCCTCACTTAATGCTACAGTAGACGGTGGACAAAGAACTACAGCTCTGTAATGACATGGATTTAAGTAAATGGCTGTGCTTTGGTGAAGAGAGCACCTTCAGGTCTGAAAATAAAGACCTTGCTTTCAACAAAGGATCAGGTAAAGGAAATCTAGAAAGAGGCAGGGCCAGGATGGGGTCAGAGGAAGGTGTCGATAACTTGGAAAATGTTTTTCAACTCTTTATCTACACGAGCAATACAATAAAGCTGGGCTTAAGGAAGAGCTGGCTAGAATAAGCAAATGTTTGTGCGAGCACTGTGGGTACCTGTACAAAGCAGAGGCAAGCAGCTGTCATTACTGTCAAACTCCGTACAGGTATGCGATCTCTCTGAATCTTCTCAAGAGCATGTCAAGGGATCAAAGAAACTGCAACATACAGATCTCTCAAGGGCTCAGCCATCATCAGGTATTGACTAACACCCGGTTTGGCAGAATGGACCAAAGGGTTGACTATTCATATAGCCAACGTGGAGGTAAGGCCGATTTAAATTAATTATATATTTCTTTTTTCTCTGGTCAATTGACTTTCCTTTTTAAACTTTTTCTTAGGGGGATCCCTGGGTGGCTCTGGGGGATCCCTGGGTGGCTCAGCGGTTTAGCACCTGCCTTCGGCCCAGGGCATGATCCTGGAGACCCGGGATCGAATCCCGCATTGGGATCCCTGCATGGAGCCTGTTTCTCCCTCTGCCTGTGTCTCTGCCTCTCTCTCTCTCTCTGTGTCTCTCATGGATAAATAAAAAAATCTTAAAAAAATAAACGTTTTCTTAAAATATAATTTATGTACAGAAAAGTTCACCAGTAAGTGGATACTTCCCTTATTTTCCACAAAATGAATCTGCTTATATGACCAACAAACAGATCAGAACACAGACTATTACTAGCTTCCCAGAAGCCCTCTCATTGCCAGTCCCAACTGCATAATTAAACTGCTTTAACTGTGTCTGACTACCTGTCTTCTATTTCAGAAGTTTACCAGAACTCTGAGAAGGAAAGAACGTGTCAACACACCAATATCGCAAGAGCAGAATCACCTGAGGAAAGTCTCTTTGTTATTCATTTGCAGATGCTAAAACAGACACCAAATGTACTTGGGAGATTTACAGTAATGTGGGCTCAGATCCTCATATTGCAGATGGCAAAAGTAGTCTAAGCCTATATCACAAGTACCTTATGAAGGCACCTATGCACGTACACGCGCGCGCACACACAACCCCCCCCCACACACACACAAGTTCTGTCTTTCCACAATGTCAGCTTTATTAAATCATAAAGCAGGGTTAACATCATTGTGAAGCAGTTTCAGGATTCCAAACTCAATGACATTTCACTGTGCATTTAACTTGTCTTCATATATGCCATACAAAGCAAAGCATAACACAAAGTCACACAACAAACGACAAACAAGATACAACAAAGGGCAAGAAGTTAATGAACCAAATGAGAAGTCAGTCCATGAGGGTACAGTTGAGATGAGGCCTCAGTCTGGTCCAGGTCAGCTCTCAGCATGTGTTGCTTATTATGTTCAAGCAGTGAAGCGTCTTTGTTCTATTCAGAGATCAACTGGGCGGAGCCTTTGGCTGCAGGTTGCCTTTCTGGTATGGTCAGATGTGAAAGGGTATCATCTGGAGAGTCTGACTTGCTGCCCAAGTACTCCCTTTTTAAAGAAGTGTAAGCATTCTTGGGCCTTTGGAAGCCTCTTCTGGTTCTGCTGGTTATCAATTCTGGATGTCGTCAGCCAGGGTTGGTTTCAGCGATATCTGGTCTTAGTTGTAATGCCCTTGGCTGCTTATGTCACAGCTTGGCATAAGTCACTGCTTGACATGAGTCACTCCATCTTGTTCTCTACAGTCTACTCTGCATTTCTACAGAAACCTATGAGGGGGTTAAAGGGCAGTTTCCAACCTTGACTTGTTAGAAAAAAATGACTCCAAAGAAAAAGAAATGTTTAGAGCACCTCAGACTGATGAACCGTGCTAGAAAGACACAAAATGTTGCCTAACCCTAAGTACAATGCCTTCTCTTTCACAAAAGTTTTCCTCTATACCCGTGGGAATATTGAACTCTTTCCTGTTTGGACCACACATTTTCCCCTACATGTGTATCCTGACATGTACCACCTTCTGCCACTTGTGGTATTACCATTTCTACATTTGTCTCACTAGCACAAGAGGGTAAGGGGTTTGATGGCAGGCACAGTATCTCAATTATGTGGAGGCCGAGAAAAATTAAGTCCATTCCACCTCAAGTTTAGCATTAGCACAAGTACAGCCATCTTAGGTCCTTGGGAATAAGAGCTGAACTTTACAGGAAAAACTGCAGAATGTCTTAGGCAGGGAATCCCATATCGGAAAGACAATAAAGCTCAGAATGCCCTCAGCAGAGAATCCCATATCAGATCTTAAGAAACTCCCCCACCCTTTCCCCCATATTGGAATGGAAAAAAATCCTCCACCCTTTCTGAAGATCCCCTAGACCAGTCCATAAAAAAACCCAGCTGTAACCCACTTCGGGGTCCAAGTCCCTGCTCCGCTGTGTTGGGTATACTTGGACCCAAGCTCGAGCTTGTACATAAACCCTCGTGTACTTGCATTGGTGGCAGCTCCTTGGTGGTTTCTCGGATTCGCAATCTTGGGCACAACAAATTACATTTGTTTCTGCTCCCTTTGGTGCCTAGCTCAGTGGCCCTGCTCCACTACCCCACATACATGTACAAAGGTGTGTGCACGTGGGTACATACTACAAGTAGCTTGGATCTCAGTAGTATTTTTTTTAATTTTTATTTATTTATGATAGTCACAGAGAGAGAGAAAGAGGCAGAGACATAGGCAGAGGGAGAAGCAGGCTCCATGCACTGGGAGCCCGATGTGGGATTCGATTCCGGGTCTCCAGGATCGCGCCCTCGGCCAAAGGCAGGCGCCAAACCGCTGCGCCACCCAGGGATCCCTCAGTAGTAATTAATTAGCTTCTATAAACTCATACCATTCTGGTTTGGCAAATGCATTTCATGACACCTATTCTGTTAGTCAGTATCCACATTTATTATTTGTCTCCCCTTCCTCAACCCATTTCTTAGAATTTAAAAGTTTTTGTATAAATTTCAGTTGGGACACAACTTCCAGAGCCATATAAACTATGAATCTACATGAGCAATACAATAAAGCTGGCCTTAAGAAAGAATTTTCTTAAAGACAAGAAAATCATCCTAGCTTTAAAAAAAAAGATTTTATTTTTTTATTCACAAGAGACACAGAGGGAGGCAGAGACATAGGCAGAGGGAGAAGCAGGCTCCACACAGGGAGCCTGATGGGGGGGCGGGGGAATTTGATCCCAGGACCCCAGGATCACAACCTGAGCTAAAGGCAGATGCTCAACCACTGAGCCACCCAGGTGCCCCATCCTAGCTTTTTATCTGTTGTTTTAGAGTCAGAAATTCGCATTTAAAGTTTCAGATTGAACTAAGTATAAAAGATGAGAATGTTTTAAAACTGCACACCGTTCAATGTGAGACAGCTAAGAGAGATCGAATTCATTTCCTGTACTCAGGATGTCTTAATATTACCTCCTATTCATCATCTTTTCCAGATTTTTAAGACACTTCATCAATAGGTAAACCATTGAAGTTTTAACTAATTCTGACATTTAAGATTTAACTGTTAATAAAGAGTGTTTGAAAGATATCAACAAATTTAAAATTATGAATAATTCAATAGCTATTAAAATTAAAGTAAAGGGGTTATAGCTATTTTGGTTTTCCTTCCATTTCCATTACTTCTAAATTTGGAATCTCTTTTCTTTCTCTCTATTCATCAACATAAAAACCAGTTTACTTTTGTTTCAAATTAGACTATCTGTTATGTTTTTTTATGCATGTTTTATATATTTCCACTGAATTTGTAGGGGCCAAGGGCAGGGTGCACCAACATGGGAGACTTTAACATGATGATTATTTTGTGTTGAAAGCAACCCAAACCCAACAGATGCAGCACAAACTCTTTATCTCCCTCTCAACTGTCTGCCAATATCAGGAAAAGAGCTTTTAACAGAGATTTCTCTTTACCTAAGAAACTTATCTGCATAATAGGGCAACTTTTGTTTTCTTTTTTTTTTAACTTTTGTTTTCAAAACATTTCCTCTCTTCTTCTTGCTTAGGGTCTTCCTCCCTTTGTATCCTGAGAACCCCACCCTTCTTCATAGCTCGGGTTATCTCCTAAATCTCCTGTTGCCTGTCTTTGAAATTTCATGTCTAAAACTATATTTGATTTTCTCCTATGAATCTATCTTTTATCAATTTGATTCTGAGTCCAGCTAAAAGGATCTTGAAGGGTAGAGAAAAAAAGTCTTCCTTCTCAACACTGCATCAAACTTAAACACTCTGAGTTTTGCAATTTTTAAAATAATGACAACAAGGAACAGAAATTGCCAATCAGATAGATATTTTAATTGGCTCTCATTTCTAAGAGCCAGATGAGGCACATTTTGTCAATAGCCTGTCAAAGTCATAGTCATATCTTTCATAAATCCATACCTTAAGTTGGCCAATTAATGAAGGAATAACTCAAATATTATTTACCGAGTTCACACAATATGCCAAACATCGCCATTGGCAAACATGATCAAATGCAACTACAGCCCTAGAGAATTTTACAGCATAGTAGGGAACATTGAAGAGTTAACAGATAATTTAAAAATGGTAGTAAGAGGATCCCTGGGTGGCTCAGCGGTTTAGAGCCTGCCTTTGGCCCAGGACGTGATCCTGGAGTCCTGGAATCGAGTCCCACATCAGGCTCCCTGCATGGAGCCTGCTTCTCCCTCTGCCTGTGTCTCTGCCTCTCTCTCTCTCTCTCTCATGAATAAATAAAATCTTTTAAAAAAATGGTAGTAAGAGGTATAGAGTATAACCAGGTAGAATGTAAGCATGGCTTAGAGAGGTGACAGCGAGCAAAATCTTGGGAGATTAGGAGAGTTTCCCAGAGAAAGTAACAACTTGTTCAAACTCTAGGAGCATGTCTGCCCCCACCCCCCACCCCACATAAACAGAAGTATCCCAAAAGCAACAAAAGTAAGTAAGAATATTTTGAGTCTGTCATGGGTTTAGTCTTAGATCTCACAGAACAAAGACCTTCAAATTGAGGAGAAAAAGTTCTTAAAGAGCTGTGAAAGGTGGTTAATCTGCTAATTACCATTTCAAAGGGCAGTGGTGGAGGGGATCTCACTCTCAGGATCTGTGAACGCCAGAGCTTCAAATACAGTTTAGCTGGGTCTTCCTTGCTTCTTTTTGTGGCTGCTCAGAAGTGCAACCTTCCTCCTCTATCTTACTTTCTCTCCATTCCTTAAGTTTTGTCCTTGCTGCTTTTCTTTTTTATACTGGCCCTAAGAGATAATTTACATTTATTTTTTTAGTTATTGGTTGAATTTTCTGACTCTAATTGCTAGCTATGCCTAAAAATCAATTGAGTTGATGAGAACCTTCCTGGAGAGGAAACTTAACACAAGAGAGACTCTGGAGTAGGGATTGAAATGGAATGCTGTTAAGAAAAATAATATTCACGACACTTCTTACGTAAAGTAAACTTTATTCAGGACTGTCACAATAAGTGTAGGGCCTACTCCAATAGGGTTTTGTAGTAAGGGAGAGAGACTGGACTCAACTTCAAATACAACAAAGAAAACTGGGAATTATAGACAAGGAACAGGTGGGGGGGTGGGGTGGGGAGAGATATCATCAGATGAAAAATTATTAAGAGGAAACATTAGGGGTAAGGGCAGGGGGAGACTGGCTAAGCTGTTCTAACAGGATTCTTGCTGAAGGCAGGCCAGAGTGATCAGATATCACCTGGGCGGATGGTGGTTAAACTGATTCAGGCAGGATTCTGGCTAAAACTGGGCTCTCAATGACATGCCCAAAGATGGGGCCTAGTTGAAAAGTAGCTCAGAAGAATCTGGCTGGAGTTTGGTCAAGAACAGAATCTTTGTCTAGCCTCTGGTTCAAGGAGAGAAGAGACTTCCTTCTTTTCTTTGAACAACATAAGTCCATTTCTCATTTGGGTGGCTTTTTGTTCATTAAACACAAACTAAGCCATCTGTTGGGCATTTGGTAGTAGAGGATATTGGCTGGATGGTGGTAGAGTCAGGCATTTAGAGTGGAATCTTTATGAAAATAAAGAAAAACAAAGATTCATAGTTGGAAACCCAGTTCCTGATTCCAGAGGGCAGCCAGTCAGGATTTCTAAGTGTTGGGTTGAAAGGTAGCAGTGGTAATCTGATGAATTTTCTGGTTCGCAATTGGAATGTCTTGGTGTTGATGGCATCTGGTGTCCTAGTGAACTTTCTGGGTGGCCCACACAGCAGCAGGCTTGAAGATTGTTCGTTTATACACGATCTGTTGTGGTTATTTCTTTGAAGTTTATATTAAGTTCAGTTCTAGCTTGCAGTGCTTTGGGAAAAGGGCAATATTAATTCTCAGTGATGACCAGAAAAGACTGGAGGAAAATTGGAAATTTCCATTTGGAGAGCTGTGGCCAGATATTGGGGGAAGCTAAAATTGAGACTCCAGAGGATATGCTATGGTTTTTTACTGTAACACGAAATTTCTAAAATCACCCTTGTGTTGACTGTTGTTTACAAAACAAGTCTGGTCTCATTAGATTTGGCCTTATTATTTACCTAAGTGAAGCAGGAATGGGAATTGGCCATATAGGCCTTTTTGAGTTCTATTTGCTGGAATCTGACATAAGGAATCTCAGAACAGACTTTTAAAAGCCTCTTGAGGCTAAGGGGGGCATCTGGTGGCTCAGTCAGGTAAGCATCTGACTCTCAATTTTGGCTCAGGTCATGATATCAGAATCGGGAGATCAAGCCCCGGGGTTGGGCTCCATGCTTAGCTGGAAGTCATATATGCTCTCTGTCTGTCTAAAATAAATAAATCTTTAAAAAAAATCCTCCTGAGGCTAGGAAACCAAGCCATGAACTTGTCATCAGACCTCGCTAATGGCACCTATTGATTTGGTTGAATTTTTCTCTTCTTCAGATCCTCAAGATATTCCAGGTTTCTGGATCTACCTGTGACCTTCCTTACTTACCTATAACACTGGGAACTTTGTAATCCAGATATCAGTTTTCCCAGAAGGGCTTTGTAGGCATTGGCTCCATAAAGTCAACCTTAGTTCCTTAAACAGATTCTGTGTACATCATTTTCAAATATGACATTTAATATGACATTGCATAACCAAGTATACACAGGTTCCAACCAGTACGAGCTGTTACAAGGAGAATAGATTCTTTTTGAACTTGTGCAAACGATTATACTGCCATGAAAATTAGAGTATTCAATAAGACTTTCTGAATTCTAGAGGTATCAAGCAGGAAGAAAAAACAAATGTTTCATATCTGCTTACAAAGTAGAAGTTAAATAGTTGTGAGTTATAGATGACTAAAGAAAAAGAAAAAGTGTTCCTTAAATCTAGAAAACAAAACATTAAAGAACCAGCAATATTCCAAACAAAAACCATAATCATCGTTTATCAGGTCATTCAGTCCCATGTAGCTAAGTCTTGCTCAGATTGATCCTGGGTTAGCAGTTTCATGAGCCCATAAGCTTCTCCACTAGAATTCTGTAAATCCTTAGTCCAGAGGTATAAAGTTATTAAAACAATGCTATCATGAGGCATTCTGGCCTTTAGCTGATTGCAAATGTTTCCAGAAATAAAAACAAAACAAAACAAAAAAACAGAGTAAAACAACAACTGTGAATGACAGAAGACTTAATTTTAAAGGAATCTCGGAATAGACTCAGGTCATGATTAAAGATCTAATGAGAGTTCATTTAACAAGGGAATTCAGTTATTTCTGTGCTATGCACAGAATGGTAATTAGAATTATGACTGACAATGGTGCACCAAGACCTATCACAAGCAGCAAGAATATTGACAAATATCTATGAACTTCCTGCAATTTCTGAAATATCTATGTTAAAAACATTTACTCATACAAATGTAACCTGGGAAAGATTACACATCTCTTTATATCTGGCAACAGCTTTTTATGCAATTTAATATATCAAGTAAAATGAAATTTTTTTAAAGCAAAAGTTCCCACGTATTTATTACTGAACCAACTAGTGCAGAAGCATAGCAACAAAGAAAAATCATTTTCCCAATAAAATATGTCTACATATTCTGTGATGTTCACAGAGTGATATGAAAATGTGTGCCGTCTCCTATGTGATTCCTACAGACCTAGCTTGATTCTTGTCCAATGTTTCCTCTTGGAACTGTACCTGATTTTATTACCAGTTTTCATCTGAATTCTCTGGGGAATGGGATGATTGTGCTTTAGTTTTTTCTCCAGGGATTGCTTGATCCTGAAAGTCTTGTGAGAAGACATGCCAAGGAACAGTCAACTGCACACACCACAATGGTGGAGAAGAAGAGAGCCAAAATTATTTTTAACATTTTTCTTTACAAGTTGAAAGAACAAATCCTTTGAGATTTTTCAGGACCCTCTGAGAAATCTCAAGGTCAGTTATAGAACAGAAAGATTTCACTTAAGGGGCACCTGGTGGCTCAGTGGTTGAGCATCTGCCTTGGGCTCAGGTTGTGATCCTGAGGGCCTGGGAGTGAGTCCTGCATCAGGCTCCCCACGGGAACCCTGATTCTCTCTCACCCTATGTCTCTGCCTCTCTCTCTGTGTGTGTCTCTCATGAATAAAAAAATAAAATCTTAAAAAAAATTCATTTAAGATTTAATTTGGGGGAGGTAAAATTGCCAAAAATGTAAAAAAAAAAAAAAGTTCATTTAAAAATGAGAAGCCTTGGTTCATTTAAATAATCAAGGATATGATAAAGGTTTACATAAAGCACAAGAAATTATTCAAATTAAATACAAAGGTTTTGTTTCCTAGGGAGGTTACTTAAAAGGTCAAGAAAAATCTTTTAGAATGTCTTGTTAAGAACAGACCAATAATCTAAGAAAATTTTGTAGTTTTAACAGATAACTAAATTGTGGATTTGTACCAGAGTACTTTTGATATTAAGACTTATTTTTAAAATCCTTATAAATAAATCCATTCAATCTTACTAGCTTGACCATACATAAAATTCCTTTTATACAAAATTTCTACAACTTTCTACATCCATTCAGATTTGTCCTATATTTTTCAACTTTCTCAGTCTGAAACAACCAGACACCTTACTTTAGGCTAAAATTGCTCTCTTTTTTCCCTTAATAAAAACACATCCTTCATGGCCTGGATACTTTTTCTCATCAAAAACACATACCACTTCCCTTGCATACTTTCATATGAAGTTGTTTTTCATCATCCTTATTATTTTTAGCAGTTTTAATGACATATATCCATTATGAATTTAACCATTAGTAACCTTCTACAGGGAAAACTAGAAAGTAAACAAATGTGAATTGTCTCACATGCAATCTACTGCAATCTAACACATTTTTAAATATAACATCTCACAGTTATTATAGGTATAGTTGACCCTTGAACGACATGGATTTGAACTGTGTGGGTCCACTTATATGCATGTTTTTTTCGATAAATACATTACAGTACTGTAAATGTATTTTCTCTCCTTTTGATTTTAACATCTTCTTTTGATTCCTTTAATGTAAGAATACAGCATATAATACACATAACATACCAAATATATGTTAATTGACTATCTATCAGTAAGGCTTCCAGTCAACAATAGATTAAGAGTGAAGTTTTGAGGGGGAGGGTCAAAAGTTATATGCAGATTTTTGACTATCTGGCACCCCTTAACACCTGTGTTGTTCAAGGGTCAACTGTATATTCTTCCTCATGGTACATGTGGCAAAGAGAACATATTTATTAATAGACCCAAATATATTTAGCTTCTATATACCACATAAAAATAAGATGCCCAAAGTATATAAGGTTAAACTCATGCTTAGTGGTTAATGTTTAAGTACTTGTCTTACTTAGAAATAATCTAGATGTTTAATGAATATATGTTACTTGTCTCAGAATGAATGTCTGTTTCTTGTCTTAATATAGCTCTAAGGTTTCAAGTTACCAAAAAGATTTTGGGAGCAATTTTCAGACAGACATACTGTAACACCAAACAAGGCTAGCTTAATCTCAAGTTATTTCCCTATTGACTACTTTTATAGTATATGCATGTTAAGCAAGTAGCACAAAGCAAAAACCTAAACAACGCTAAATGATTTTTTTCTTTTATTGCTGTTTTTGTTATGCATGAAGTAATGGGTATTAAGCAATTAATTTTTTTTCAAGCAATTGATTTCTACTGCATTCTACATGTACATTTTTGCCCTTGGCTTGAATTTATAATTTAATAACCTTAAATACACAGTAAATGTAATAATAGCTTATTTGGTTAGTAAGCCCAAATCGAATAAAAATGTATGTTCATATGATACTTAATGTTGATGACTTATAAGACACAGCTTCTAAAAATTTAAACCAACAATATTAAACAAGTCTTAATTGCCAAAGATTTACCCAAGCCAAGTAAATTTGAAAAGTATTTGGGTTAATTTCTGTATTTCTGGGAGTTTCAGGATCATGTAACTTATATAAGTGCTCATTTGTCTTTAAACCAATTTGAATAGAACTCTTTAAGGGATTTTATTTATTAAGTTTATGTATTAATTCATTAATATTGTTCAGATTTAAGAAAATATCACATATGCATAACACACATGGAGATACATAATCATATGAGCAGACACAGAGAGAATATCACTTTTTAACCTAGAAGTTTAGTACACCTTTGCTTCATATTTTTAATTTAAGAGAAGATGGAAGGTGGTAAAGAAATAATAATAAAAAAAAGAGCAGAGATGATGATGGGAAAGGAGAGACTTTAAAGGAGCCAGATTGGAAAGATCTTCATTTTCCCAAAGAGTTCTTTGAAGTTCCATTTATTTTCCTTGGTAAAATCATGCCAACAAGAAGGAAGTGAATAAAATGTGTGGGTTGTATAGCCCGTAGGGGTTCAAGAAAGGGGTTTCAGTCAACTGAGAAGTTCTCATGGGAGTAGCAAGATCAAATAGAATGGTGAGGTCTCACAAAGAGCCAGGGAAAATTTCCCAGTCTAGATATGGGAAAGTGAAACCACACTCAAGATAAAGAACCAGGAAAAATCACCAAGTCCAGGAAGTTAAGGAGTAATCCCCACTCAAAATAGTCAAGAAGAAAAGAATTCCAACCCAGCAGATACTTCAAAAAAGAAGGCTGAGTCTCCAACCCAGGTTCTGCTTGCCTGGAATTATATTAAATAACCTTAAGCACTAAGTAGGTTTGAAAAATGAAATTCATTCTCAAAGTACAAATATTTTATCTTATTAGAAATGTTGTGAATGAGGTGCAAAATTTGAAAGGAATCCCAAGGGACACCTGGGTGGCTCAGCAGTTGAGCATCTGCCTTTGGCTCAGGATATGATCCTAGGTCCAGGGATCGAGTCCTGCATTGGGCTCCCCATGAGGAGCCTTCTTCTCCCTCTGCCTATGTCTCTGCCTCTCCCTGTGTGTCTCTCATGAATAAATAAATGAAATCTTTAAAAAAAATGAAGAGAATCCCAAATGTGGAATTCAAAATAGAACTCTAAATCCCATTTTTGTAATACAAGAACTTTTTATAATATACATCTCTCTAGTTCACTTCCTCTTTCAAGGGTCTCTGGGGGCTTCCTATCAGAATTGAATATAATGCAAACTCCTTCTATGTTCTACAAATGACTATGCTTGCCTCCTGAATCCTCTCCTCTCACTCTTTCCCTATTGCTTGCTCCTCTAGTCATACAAGAGTTTTTACAGCTCCTTGAACTTGTCAAACTTGTTCCTGCCTCAGGGCTTTTATATTTGTTCTCTCTGCCTAAAATGCTCTTTCCCCCAGACATCAGGTGACTCTTTTTCCCATTACTCAAGTCTCTGCTCGATGTTACCCTCAGGCCCCATTCTTACACTTTATTTACTTACCTTGGTTTTCTTCATAATACTTAGAACTCTGAAAGCATCTGGCTTGTGAATTAATTAATTAATTAATTAATCTATTATACTGTATAGTCCAAAAGTGTTGGGAGATTTTCACTACTGTGTCCTGAGCACTTGGAAGAGAATCTGGCACACAGCCAATTCTTAGCATATACATTTTGAAAAGGAATAAACCTTTAATGAATGATTATACACTTAGAGACTACTGCATTAGTTTAAAAGAATTAAATGTAGTGAGAGTAATAATTATCCATTTTGAGTGATAGTGATACTTCATGCATTCAAATATTTAAGCTTGTCTCAGGGAAGCATATATGCTAGCCTGGATATTTCCTGGCAATATTACTTAATAAAGAAAAAGGAACAATAGCATTGAAGTCTATTGTCATCAGAAAATATCAAAATGTATGAAGCTTTTTTCTGTAAGATTAAAGAATTCGTATTTACAACTGAGATAGATTTTTTGATGTTTCTTAAGTAAAGGAAGGCTGAAGTTTGTGTAAGGTTGAAAAAGATTAGTTTATATCATTCCAGAGAACAACTGTTTGCTCAAATTCACACAGGATTATAATTAAAGGTCACAGGAAAGCTCATTTTGTTTTACTTCTGATTGAAATGAGGAAAATGTCTTAAATTAGGTACTCTTTTCATATATTAAGAATCTCTAAAGCCTCATTTCTTACAAGCAATCCATTTCATATTTTTATATTTTATATTTTGTCTTTACATATAAAAATGCATTTTTTACATAAATGCATTATCTGACATGATACTCATACGTACTGTACTGTGATTTTCTTCTTTATATTGTTTAGCTCCTCTTTCTCCCCAATCAAACAGCTCCTGCTTTGCAACTCATATTAACAAATGTGGCTGTGTATGTATTTTTGTGTTTATGTTACACACACACACACGTATATCATATTCAAATAACAGAAAAACAAAGACAAGTTGAAAAAGAAGCCTGAAAAAATACATCACCAATAAATAAACAGGGATAACATTTACAGTGAATTTTTTTCAGTAACCATACAAGCAAAAAAAGAGTAGAATGAAATATTTAAAGTGTTGAAGGGGAAAAAAAAAATCATCCTGGAATCCAGCAAAATTCTCCTTCACAAGTAAAGCAGAAATAAAAATTTTCTCAAACAAACAGAATTCCTGGAAGAAATTAGCCAGTATAGCATGGCCTCAGGATATATGGTCAATCTACAAAAAAAAAATCAATTGCTTTCTTATATACTAGCAATAAACATTTGGATTTAAACTATAAGAAAACAAAACAAAAAACCTTGGAACAGCACTAAAAGCGAAATAAATCTACAGGATTAGTATGTGTGAAACTACAAAACTTCTTTGTAGAAGAATTGTAGAGATTTAAATAAATAAATGGAGACATATTCCATGTTCATGGATTGGGATACCCAAAGTTGTTAGTATGTCATTTCATCCAAATCTATCTACAAATTTAACAAAATTCCAATCAAAATCCTGGCAAGCTATTTTTAGATATCAACAAACTGATGCTGGAGTTTCCATGGAAAGACAAACAATTAGAATAGTCGACATAATACTGAAGGAAAAAAACAAAGAAGGTCACGATACCCAATTTTCAAACTTACTAGAAAGCTGCCAATAAAGAACTTCGTATTGGTGAAAGAAAAGACACATAGACACTATTGAACAAAAAAGAGCCATCTGATTTTCAACAGATGATTGGAAAAAGTATAGTCTTCAACAAATGGTATCAGCAATTAGACATCCATATGCAAAAAGAGGACCTTAGACAGAATCTTACACCATTTGCAAAAATTAAAATAAATTATATCACCTAATGTAAAATGCAAGAATACAAAATTTCTCGTAGGAACATAGGAGAAAATCTACATTACCTTGTGTTTGGTGTTGAAATTTTAGACGCAACATGAAAAGCACAAGCCAGGAGAAAAATATTGATGTTGGACTTTATTAAATATAAAAACTAGTTCTTTGTGAAAGATAATGTTAGGAGAAGGAGAAGACAAGTCACTAAATTGGAGAAATTTGATAAAACACAGATGATCAAGGATTTTTATCTAAAATATACATAGAATTCCTAAATTCAACAAAAAGAAAACATCATAATTAAAAATGTTGGGGCACCTGGGTGACTCAGTCAGTTAAGTGTCTGCCTTTGGCTCAGGTCATGATCTCCAGGTTCTGGAATAGAGCCCTTCATCAGGCTCCCTGCTCAGCAGGGATTCTGCTTCTCTCTCTCCCTCTGCCCCTTACCTCCCATCCCCACCAGCTTGTGCCCTCTCTCTCAAATAAATAAATAAATAAAATCTTTTAAAAAATGTGTAAAAGATCTAAATGGACACCACAAAGAAGATATACAGATAACAAATAAGTGTATGAAAAGATGGCCCAATACCATTATCATTAGGGAATTTCTAATTAATATAATGATGAGACACCACTAAATACCTGTTAGAATGGCTAAAATTCAAAACAATGACAAAACCAATTGCTTGCAAGGATTTAGACTAACTAGAACTTTCATTCCTTGCTTGTGAGAATGCAAAATGGGACAGCCATCTTGAAAGATAGTTTGTTTCTTACAAAGCTGAACCAAGTCCTTTTTTTTTATAATTTTTTTAAATTTTTTATTTATTTATGATAGTCACAGAGAGAGAGAGACAGAGACAGAGACAGAGACACAAGCAGAGGGAGAAGTAGGCTCCATGCACCGGGAGCCCGATATGGGATTCGATCCCGGAGCCCTGGGCCAAAGGCAGGTGCTAAACTGCTGCGCCACCCAGGGATCCCCAAAGCTGAACCAAGTCTTATCACACAATCATGCTTTCATGGTCCTAGGTATTTATCCAATTGAGTTTAAAACTTATGTCCACAAAAAAACCTGTACACGAATATTTATAGCAGCTCTATTCATAGTCACCAAAAACTAGATGGGACCAAGATGCCCTTCAATAGGTTAATAGTTAAACAAATCATTTTACATTCATGTAACGGAATACTCTTCATCAATAAAAAGGAATGAGATATCAATTTAGGCAAAGACATGCATAAATCCTAAATCCCTATTATAAAGTAAAGAAACCAGTCTGATAAAGTTAAATATGGTATGATTCCATTTATATGATATTTTTGAAAAGAGAAAACTATAGAGACAGTAAAATGACAAATAATTGCTAAGTACTTGAGGAGAAAGGTTGAGTAGGTTAAATAAAGGGCATTTATTGGGGCAGTGAAACTATTCTGTATGATATTATAATGGTAGATGTATGACACCTTGCACTATTGTCAAAAGCTATATACTTGACAGCACAAAGAATGAAACATTAATGCTTACAAATAAAAAGAGAAGCAAATAGGAGGTTGGAGATGTCAGAACAGAATGAAAATTATGAAAATAATAATCCATATGTATTACAAATGTATGAAACAACATCACTCAAGGGTATGGGGTTGAAAGGTGTTGACCTAAGTAAATTTGAACATGAGTCAAGTTTGTAAGGCCAAAGCCAAAGGACCTAAACAAAAAGCACTGCGTTCTAGTTGTTAATAAAGTTGTATTTATTTACACGCATTTATTTACGTGCATGTATTTATTTACATGCATTTATTAATGTATTACATATATTTTCTAGCAATTCTGAAACCATTATACATGTAAACTGTCTACATGACAAATTAAATTGAAACATTTATTAAATGTATAGTGAATGGTGAGAGCCAGGTTTTTCACTGTTGGAGTAGAATGTTAAAGACAAAAAAAGTTGAGAGGCTAGAATGAACATTGATTCAAGTTGTAGAAATCAATGTGAATTCACATTTAGCTTAATATAGACATATGTGGTCACAAAAATAAATATATATAAACATATACATATACCTGTATCTATACACACACAGGTTGATATAGATATAGACACATCTATATTTTTTGTTCTACCAGCTGAAGGCCCTAGAAAGAATGTTCTCTGGTAGTGATGAGCATATCTAATGCCCAGACAGAGAGAAAGAGAGAGAGTGAGAGAGAAAGCAGAAGCAGAGGAGGGGCAGAGGGAGAGGGAGAAGCAAACTCCCCTGCTGTGTAGGGAGACTGACTCAGGGCTCAGTCCCAGGACCTTGGGACCATGACCTGAGCTAAAGGCAGATGCTTAGCCAACTGGGCCACCCAGGCACCCCCAGATTTAGTTTTCTGATATCAAATTCCAAAAACAGGAACCTGCATTCTGTAAACAAACAGGTGACTCAAAGATTGGGTCAAGAAATATACAAGATGAGGGATGCCTGGGTGGCTCAGCAGTTGACCGCCTCCCTTCGGCCCAGGTCATGATCCTGGAGTCCAGAGATTGAGTCCCACATCGGGCTCCCTGCATGGAGCCTGCTTCTCCCTCTGCCTGTGTCTCTGCCCCTCTCTCTCTCTCTCTCTCTCTCTCTCTCTCTCTGTGTCTCTCATGAATAAATAAATAAAATCTAAAAAAACCGAAATATACAAGATGAACTTTGAGAATCTTGGAGTGGCAGAAAGTAAGGGAGCTCTCAAACAAACAAAAATATGAAAAAGGCATGTCAGGGGAGGGGTGGAGGCAGAGGCAGCAGTGGGGCGGCCTTTGCTGTAGAGGAGGTGGGACCCGGTGGGAGCATCACCCACAGCGGTCGCCATGGAGACGGCTGCAGTGAGTGGATTTCGAGTGGATTCTAGAGTTTGATGGGACAGAAACTCGTCATGGGTTGCATGGAGGTCAAGGGAAAGAGAGGCATCAACTGAGTCAACAAAAGTTTGCAACCTTTGGTTTCGACCAAACCGAATGGTCTACAATGGTCTACAAACATCGAGCGCTGATGTAGTTTGTAGAAATTATAGCCAGGTTTCTTTTTTTTTTGTAAATTTATTTTTTTATTGGTGTTCAATTTGCCAACATATAGCATATCACCCAGTGCTCATCCCATCAAGTGCACCCCTCAGTTGCCATCACCCAGTCACCCCCACCCCCCGCCCACCTCCCTTTCCACCACCCTTAGTTCATTTCCCAGAGTTAAGAGTCTTTCATGTTCTGTCTCCCTTTCTGATATTTCCCACTCATTTTTTCTCCTTTCCCCTTTATCCCTTTTCACTATTTTTTATATTCCCCAAATGAATGAGACCATATAATGTGTGTCCTTCTCCGATTGACTTACTTCACTGAGCATAATACCCTCCAGTTCCATCCACGTGAAGCAAAGGTGGGTATTTGTCATTTCTACTGGCTGAGGAATATTCCATTGTATACATAGACCACAGCTTCTTTATCCATTCATCTTTCGATGGACACCGAGGCTCCTTCCACAGTTGGGCTATTGTGGACATTGTTGTATAGCCAGGTTTCATGTATAGTTTATACCGTCTCTGACTCACACCCACACACACACACACACACACACACACTCACACACACACTTAATGCCACCTGAGACTGCACCCTGCCCTGTGCCCAGCACGTCTGCATTCACGGTGACTGGGATAAACCTACCCTGGCAGAGCCCGAACCAAGGAGGAGGGGCTGGAGGAGAGGCACTGGGGCCACGTTTGGAGAGTGGTTGTGTTCACTCCTGGCGGAGGTTCCTGGCTGTCCCACTGATGCACACGGGAGCAGTAATGTCACTCTCTCCTGGACAGGAGCCTTCCTTCTGAGATCAGGAAGGAAAAGGACAGTTGTCACTTGTCTTTCATCTTCCAGGGGAAGTGCTCCCTTCCTGGGACCTCGGAGGACAGACTGAGTGTGGCCCCCAGGGCATGGTGGCCAGCACTGCAAGTCGGCCTCTGGCTGGCTCCATTTGGGGGCTCCACTTGGAGGCAGAACTTTCCCGGCTGAGCTTTACCACCTTCACCACTGAGGTCTCCCACCCCATTCCTCCGTGAGGAGGGCCTAACTGCACCTGAGGTGCTGACACCCAAGCTGAGGACCAATGCCGACTCCTAACCACCAAGTGGGTCCTGTGGAGAGTGGTTCTGGAGATGCCTCGACCTTCAGTGAAATCAGTGACCAAGCCAAAGAATACCTCTTTGGGAATCTCAGGGTTCCTGAGTTTCACTGAGAGTAAGAGAAGATAGAAAGAAATACGTAGAAGTAGAGTATCCGGAACTGGAAGGAAGTATGTGGAGCAGCGTTGAAGACAGTTCTTGTATAAGCAACTACCCATATGTTGGTGACCCGACCAAGATGGCACACTTCCTCCTGTGGGGCACCTTAGCTTGACCATGTGACCTTTTGTGAGTGAGTGACATCTATTCTCATTCAAGAACCAACTGTCAGATTGGTACCTTTCCAAGTATGAGTCCTAAATTCCATTTTGATGCTGGAGAGACTTCACTGAGGCAATTCTAGGACAGATATGTGGTTGTTCATGTGCTGGAAGAGACTTTCCCACTGTGATCACTGGAAGCTCCTCATCTTTTGTAGAATTAGGTCAGGATTATGTCCAGGTTTCTGTCCTCTCTCTACTCAGAGCACCCATGACCTCAGCAAGGTGAGAGTCCTTTCCCTGGCTCTGTTAAATGCCCCAAGCCCTAGTACAAGGGGCGTCTACAGAAGGGTCGTTCTGATAAACAACAGACTCTGGCAGACACCATCACCTGAGCAAAGAGGGGGAGACGCCAAGATATCCAAGGTCCCTCCCTCCAGCAGAAGCTCACATCCATGTGTGGAGAGAGAGAGGCCTTTGCTCCCATCACGTGTGGAGAATGCGGCACTGGCTCTAAGTCAGTAATGGCCTCCTGGGTTGATTCATGGTGTCTGTAGTCAAGCCATCAACAGCTGGTCATGATTATTTAGAAGAGTTCTGTCCGGATATAGTTCTTGGAACTGAGTACTCCAGAAGTCAGCAGAGTCTGATCACAGGAGGAGCTGGAATGAAGAAATCACAGGCCCCAAGAGTGTTCTCCCAAGCCTTCACTAAGTTCTGGATCTTTCTCTTTGAAAGTGAGGACCCATGAAAGGAGCAAGGCCATCTATGGCTGACATAAGGGGGCAGAAGGAGCTGCCATTTCCTTTCCTTCTGTTACTGACTTTACCTCATCTCAAGCCCGGTCTCCTTCACTCCTTACCCTTAAGCCTTACCTTTGCCTTAACTTACCCATACTGTTGTCTCTAAACTATAGACTACACAGAGGTTCAATTTCTACTCCTGCATATGTTTGAAAGTGTTCATAATAAGCCTTGAAGAAGGTCTTTAATCTTTGTGTCACTGTTTTTTGTGTCTAGTGTGAAGGAGGGTTCCAGTTGCATTTGGTTTTCTATATGGACAGTCCATTGTTTCAATGTATTTTACAAAAATTAAAAATTTATTAAAAGACTATTCTCCTGCTCTGTGGTTGCAACTTTTCCATAAATTAGGAGTATGCATGTGTGTATGTGTGTTTTCCAGGACTCATGATTCAGTTTCATTGGTCTCCTTGTTGGTCCCTGCACCCAAAGGACAAACTTTGTTATTGGAGCTTTCTTGTACTTCTTACTGGCTGGCAGAGTAATTGCTCTTGTCTTCTAGTTTCTCAAGAATATCTGGACTCTGACCATTTACTTGTATGCCCTTACCTTGTGGAATCATCCATGGTATCATGTACACACATATTTACATATGAAGCCCTCTCCTGTTTTTAAATATGGGGTTGCAGTTCATCTGTACTTTCTTTTTTTTGTGAGAACCATAATGTTCACAGTACCACATCCTTACATCCGTGAGTGTATTCTGCTTTGTATATATATAGAGAGATTTATGAATATATCTAAGCAACATTTTTATATTTTCAAATATTTTTTCTGTAAAGCTCTTAATTTTTCTAGTAAGATATACTCTAAGATACTTGATATTTTGGTATTATAGATTACAAGTTATATTTTTTCTACTTTTCATTTTCACACATTTGTTGCTGGCGGAAAGCAAAGTTTATTTTTTTTGGTACACTGATATTACACTTAGCAAACTTATATACATATTTGTGGGTTGAATAACTTAGCTTTCTTTTTTTTTTCATTTTGGATTTTCTTCATACCCAGTCTAATCATCTGTTTATCATGAAAACTTTATTTCTTACTTTTTGATCCCTTTCCCTTTTGTTACTTCTGTTTTGCATCACTGCACTGCTGCTCCCTCCATTACAGTATTGAATAGAAATGGTGATAGCAGGGAACCCTAGTTTCATTGTCAAGTTCAAAGTAAAAGCTTTCAACTTTCCCTCAAAAGGTATGTTTGCTATAGGTTTTTCATAATACACTTTGTCTAGTCTGCTCACATATTTTTAAGTTTTTAAAAGTTCATTTTAGAATAGTTTTGGATTTACAGGGAAATTACAATAGTGGAGAAATTTCACATATGTCCCAATCTCAGTTCCTCATACTATTGATATCTTGCATGAGTGTGATACATTGGTTACAAATGATGAACCAATATCAATACATAATTATTTACAAAAGTCTATATTTAGATTTTCATGTGTTTCACTGCATTTCTTTTTTTAAGATTTTATTTATTTATTCATGAGAGACAGGGGGGGGGCAGAGACACAGGCAGAGGGAGAAGCAGGCTCCATGCAGGGAGCCCGATGCAGGACTCGATTCTGGGACTCCAGGATCATGCCCTGGGCTGAAGGCAGGTGCTAAACTGCTGAGCCACTCAGGGATCCCCTCACTACATTTCTTTTTTCTGTTCATCATCCCTTCCAAGACACCCTATTACTTTGACCATATCTCTTTCGACTCCTCTTGGCATTGCCAGTTTCTGAGAGTTTCCTTCTTTTTGATAACCTTGACAGTTTTTAGGAATAGGGATCAGGTGTTTTGTAGAATGTCCCACAATTAGGATTTATCTGATTAGACAAGGATTACAGTTTTGGGGAGGAAGATGAAAAAGGTGAAGGACCATTCTTGTCACATCATATCCATGGTGCACACTATCAACATGATTTATCACTCATGATGTTAGTTTGATGAGGGAGTATTTGTCAGGCTTTTCCATAGCAAATTAATCCCTTTTGACCTGTGTCACACTGTAATCTTTGGAAGAATAGAGGAGCCCCATGATGTGACAGTCATCAAGATTAGGACTCTGAAGGATGACTGCAGAAAACCCCACCCCACATAGAGGAGGCCCCATACAATCCAGCTCCCCATACCTTCAGCCACGGTAATGTATAGGGCTTCTAGTGGGGGGATTAAAGAGAGATAAGAGACTTGTTCAGAGGGGCCTGGCTTGAGGTAAGAAAAGTGAGGGCCCCAGGCCCTGCTAGGAGTCACCAACAAGACTCTGTGCAAGGGCTGAGTGGACTTCCTACCTCAGAAAGAGGAGGACCCACAGACACCTGTTCATGCTGTCAGCCCTGAAAGGCCCTGGGCAGGGTTGATAAGCAGAAGCTCCTGACTCCTTTGCTTCCTCTTTGGGAGTCTCAGGAAAATGGCAACTTTGGCCTGAAGGAGATATCTTCAGGCCAGCAGAGAGAGAAGGTTCAGACCCTGTCTGGAGTAAACATAAAAACCTTGAGGACAACTCAAGGTATTTACCAACCTAGAACACAGAGGGGCATACAGAATCCACATTTGTCTTTACAGTTAACTCTAGGATGCTTGGGTAGAGGTAACCAGCTGTAGTGTATCTTGGCTTCCATCTTGGTTTCTGACCTTCATCTTAGGAGTATGAGAGAAGGACAGCTTCATTTTGGGAGTGGGGGGGAGTGCTGAGTCAGGTCAGCAAAGGTATGAATTCTGAAGAATGGGTGAAAGGACCTCTCAGCACTTAGGGGGTAACACAGTCCTTTTTTTCTCCTGCAGTCAGTCTTGGAGGCCCTAGGGACAGTCCCTGAATACATTTCCTGTCTTCCACTCTGGGAGTCTGAGAGATGTGAGTCATTCTTTGAATGGTGCCTCATCGGATTAAGTAGAGTAGGAATTAAGTAGAGTAAGAATTAAGTAGAGGAGTTGCAGTTGCACATAGATGGCTATGTGAAGACCTAAAGGAAAGACAAAGAAAATCTTTCACCTCACGGAAACTTGCTCTAGGGTCATCTCTGAGAAGACTTGTGCGTGGATTTCAGGCAGAAGATACCTCTTTCATAATTCTAACACTGATTTCTTGTGAAATTAGAGACAGAGAAGGCCTGGATCCCCTCTATATGGGTTAGAACATCCCTAAATCCTCCCTTATAGTCCTCACTTTGACAAAGGAGATGAGTGCCTTGGCCTGAAAGACACATCCTCACCTCAGCAGAGGGAGGAATACAGATCTTGTCAAGAGGTAATATGGTGACCTTGAGGATATGTAATGGGACTCCCCATTGCAAATAGGGGGGGCCCACAGAAACCTTGCTCTGCACCTGCTGTCAGCCATATTTGGACCCATGGTGGCCAGATGTGGTGTTCTCTCACTTCTCTCAGTGGTGAGTAGTATCTTAGAGAGCTAAGGCCTTGGCTGAGAGGCCACATTGAAGTCAGCAGAAAGTGGCATGGCTGAAGCCTTGCCTGATTCAAATATTAGTATCTTGAGGGAGGACAGAGGGTACTCTGCAGTAACAAAGGAAGGCCTCACACAATCTAGTCCTGCCTCCCAATGCTAGCTCTAGGACATGGTGGCCATGAGCAGAATCATCTGATTTTCCCTAGGGCACCCAGGGGAGGTGAAGACCTTGGTCTGAGATGGCAAAATCAGGTCAGTAGAGGGAGGAGGCCCAAGCTCAAGCAGGAGTCAAGGTATGGAGTCGAGTAAGGACTAATGGAACCCACCACCCAGGAGTGGTGGGCCTCAGCCTCACCTTGTCCATGCTGACAGCTCTCAGACGCCCTGAGGCAAGGTGTTGAGTACGTGGTAGACCCTCACTGCTGCCTGATTGTCTCAAGGAAGTGAGTATCTTGGTCTGAGGGGGCCACACTCCAGTAAGCAGGGAAAAGGGAACCAGGCAGTGCCAGAACTCAAGGTAAGGACTCTTGAGAGAGCACTCAGGGGAACTTTCAACACAGAGGGCTGCTGGGCCCAAGATGGAAATCTTGGCCTGAGAGCCTCGATCATCTCTTTCTGTGAAAGAGAGTGCTCAGGCTCAGATGGGACAAATATACACCTGCCATCCTAGAACACAGTGAGCCTCATAGAATCCAGTCCTAACATGCTCTTAGCCTGGGAAGTTGAGGCAGGCTTAGCCATGTGTGATGGTGATGAGTTTTCTACTCTTTCATCCGAGTGGGAGGGGGTTGTCAGAGAAGTGAGGATCTTATTCTGAAGGGGCCTGGCTCAGTACATACGATAAAAGAATCCCAGGTCCAAGCTGATGACTAAGGGGAAGATTTAAGGGACCTCCCAGCCCACACAGAGGGAGACCCAGAATTGCTCTGTCCTTTTTAGCATTGTGAGGCCCTAGGTGGGGAGGCAAGATGTGGTGTATCTGGACTTCCATCTGGGGATGCTAAGAGTGGTGAGGTTCTTTCTGAGGGGTGTAGCCTCAGGTTAGCAGAGGGAGGAGTTTCAGGCCCGAACAGGCATTAAGAAGAAGAGTCTGAGGGAGAGCAGAGGGGATCTCCCACCCTAGAGTGTATTCTCAAAAACCCATTCCTACTTTCAGTCCTAAGAGATCCTAAGCAGGGCCTTCAGGCAGATAATCCTGCTTCTTTACATCCTCTTTGGGGTCTCAGGGAAATAGAGATCTTGACTTGAGGGCACCTCCCATCGTAGAACACAGGAGGCTCTGCTTGCCATCTGTATCCTGAGGTGTCCCCTCAATCCCTTTTACAGGGGCTCTAGGAACTGGGTGATAAAGGCCTTGTTCTAAAGCATGGATCCTGGGGGGCGGGGCAAATGGCAGAAGAGTAGGGTCCCCAAGTCACCTGTTCCCACCAACTTACCTAGATAACTTTCAAATCATCCTGAAAACCTACGAATTCGGCCTGAGATTTAAAGTGAGAACAGCTGGAACACGACAGAGAGAAGAGTTTGTGCTTCTAACAAGGTAGGAAGGCGGACAAAAAAATAAAAAAGAATCCAGTGGGGGAGGGGCCCCTGAGGAGCCGGGCTAAGGGGGGGCAGCGGGGCCTGGGGACAGGGGAGCCCTGGCCCGGGAGAAGCGGGAACTTTAACTCCGACCCAGATTCTTCCTGGAGGGAAAGGCGCTTGCAGGGAAACTGGGCAGAACCGCAAGAGGGGCGGTGGAGCCCCCAGGTTCCTGGGGTCACTAACAGGAGGGGCGCCCCGGGAAGAGCACCTACCCTGCGGGCCAAGTGCGGTAAAGGGCTGGAGCGCACCTGTCGGGGCCCTGGGAGCAGCTCAGGCAGCGGCTCCCCCCGGAGGGGTCCGAGAAGGTGATCCTGTTGGTTCTGAGTGAATTAAGTTCTGTATGTTAGAAGATGCTCAGCCCCAAATTTATATAAACCAGCAATACTTGTAGAGGGCCCCACCATTGACCAGGAGGACTAAATTCTCCCTCCACTACAACTCCCTCACCACCACCATCTCCCAGTCCCCCACCTTTTTTTTCTTGTCCCTTTTTTCTCCTTTCTTCTTTATTTTCTTTCTTTTTTTCCTCTCTTCTTCTTTAGGATTCCTAGCCTTTTATTTTTAACTACTTTGTTTTAAAATTTGTTTTACACTTCACTGGTCCTTTTGTTTTATTTCGTTCTGATCTTTCTTTTCAATTTCTGGTCTCTGACCTTGGCAGAATTATCTAGGGTGAAATTTACTTAGGTCCTGGCTGATAATCTTGATGCAACCCACTCATACAGCCACTCTGCATTGAGCAAAATGACTAGAAAGAACTCACCACAAAAGAAAGAATCAAAAACAGTACTCTCTGCCACAGTTACAGAAGTTGGATTACAATTCGATGTCAGAAAGCCAATTCAGAAGCACTATTATAAAGCTACTGGTGGCTCTAGAAAAAAGCATAAAGCATTCAAGAGACTTCATGACTGCAGAATTTAGATCTAATCAGGCTGAAATTAAAAATCAATTAAATGAGATGCAATCCAAACTGGAGGTCCTAACGATGAGGGTTAATGAGGTAGAAGAAAGAGTGAGTGACATAGAAGACAAGTTGATGGCAAGGAAGGAAGCTGAGGAAAAAAGGGAAAACAAGACCATGACGAAAGGTTAAGGGAAATAAATGACAGCCTCAGAAGGAAACATCTGTGTTTAATTGGGGTTCCCGAGGGCGTCGAAAGGGACAGGGGACCAGAAAGCATATTTGAACAAATCACAGCTGAGAACATCCCTAATTTGGGGAGGGAAACAGGCATTTAGATCCAGGAGATAGAAAGATCCCCCACAAAATCAATAAAAACTGTTCAACACCTAGACATTTAATAGTGAAACTTGCAAATTCCAAAGAAAAAGAGAAAATCCTTAAAGCAGCAAGAGACCAGAGATCTTTAACTTATACAGGGAGAAATATTAATTAACAGCAACCCTCTCCACAGAGACCTGGGCTGGCAGGATATATTCAGGGTCCTAAATGAGAAGAACATGCAGCCAAGAATACTTTATCCAGCAAGGCTTTCATTCAGAATAGAAGGAGAGATAAAGATCTTCCAAGGTAGGCAGAAACTGAAAGAATATGTGACCACCAAACCAGCTCTGCAAGAAATATTAAGGGGGGCCCTGTAAAATAAAGAGGACCCCCAAAGAAATAATGCACAAAAACAGGGACTGAATAGGTATTACGATGACACTAAATTCATATCTTTCAATAGTAACTCTGAACATGAATGGACTAAATTAACTCATTAAAAGACGCAGGGTTTCAGACTGGTTAAAAAAGCAAGACCTATCTATTTTCTGTCTACAAGAGACTCATTTTAGACCTAAGGACACCTACAGCCTTAAAATGAAAGGTTGGAGAACCATTTACCATTCAAATGGTCCTCAAAAGAAAGAAAGGGTAGCAATCCTCATATCAGATAAATTAAAGTTTATCCCAAGACTGTAGTAAGAGATGAAGAGGGACACTATATCATACTTAAAGGACCTATCCAACAAGAGGACCTAGCAATCATGACTATTTATGCCCCTAATGTGGGAGCTGCCAAGTATATCAATGAATTAATAACCAAAGTTAAGACATACGTGAATAGTAATACACTAATACCGGGAGACTTCAACATGGCACTTTCTGCAAATGACAGATCTAAGCACAACATCTCCAAAGAAACAAGAGCTTTAAATGATACACTGGACCAGATGGATTTCACAGATACTTACAGAACTTTACATCAAAACGCAACTGAATACACATCCTTCTCAAGTGCACATGGAACTTTCGCTAGAATAGACCACATACTGGGTCACAAATAGGTCTCAACCGATACCAAAAGTTGGGACTGTCCCCTGCATATTTTCAGACCATCATGCTTTGAAACTTGAACTCAATCACAAGAAGAGATTTGGAAGAAACTCAAACACATGTAGGTTAAAGAGCATCCTGCTAAAAGATGAATGGGTCAACCAGTAAATTAGAGAAGAATTAAAAAGATTCATGGAAACTAATAAAAATGAAGATATAACCATTCAAAATCTTTGGGATACAGCAAAAGCAGTCCTGAGAGGGAAATACATTGCAATACAAGCATCTCTAAAAAAATTAGGAACAACTCAAATATACAAGCTAACCTTGCACCTAAAAGAACTGGAGAAAGAACAGGAAATAAAACCTACACCAAGCAGAAGAGAGTTAATAAGATTCAAGCAGAACTCAATGAAATAGAGAACAGAACTGTAGAACAGATCAACAAAACCAGGAGTTAGTTCTCTGAATTAATAAGATAGATAAACCATTCACCAGCCTTATTAAAAACGAAAGAGAAAAGACTCTAATTAATAAAATCACGAATGAAAAATGAGAGATCACAACCAATATGAAGGAAATACAAACGATTTTAAAAACATATTATGAGCAGCTATATGCCAATAAATTAGGCAATCTAGGAGAAATGGACGCATTTCTGGAAAACCACAAACTACAAAACTGTAACAGGAAGAAATAGAACACCTGAACAGGCCAATGACGAGGGAAGAAATTGAAGCAGTCACTAAAAACCTCCCAAGATACAAAAGTCCAGGGCCAGATGGCTTCCCAGGGGAATTCTATCAAACGCTTAAAAAAGAAACAATGCCTATTCTACTAAAGCTGTTCCAAAGATAGAAAGGAATGGAATACTTCCAAACTTGTTCTATGAGGCCAGCATCACCTTAATTCCAAAACCAGACAAAGACCCCACCAAAAAGGAGAATTATAGACCAATAATCCTGATGAATACAGATGCAAAAATTCTCTACAAGATACTAGCCCATACGATCCAACAGTACATTAAGAAGATTATTCACCATGACCAAGTGGGATTTATCCCCAGGAGGCAAGGTTGGTTCAACACTCGTAAAGCAATCAATGTGATACATCATATCAACAAGAGAAAAAATAAGAACCACATGATCCTCTCAATAGATGCAGAGAAAGCATTTGACAAAATACAGCATCCATTCCTGATCAAAACTCTTCAGAGTGTAGGGATAGAAGGAACATTCCTCGACATCTTAAAAGCCATCTACAAAAAACCGACAGCAAACGTCATTCTCAATGGGGAAGCACTGGGAGCCTTTCCCCTAAGATCAGGAACAAGACAGGGATGTCCACTCTCACCACTGCTGTTCAACATAGTACTGGAAGTCCTAGCCTCAGCAATCAGACAACAAAAAGAAATAAAAGGCATCCAAATTGGCAAAGAAGAAGTCAAACTCGCCCTCTTTGCAGATGACATAATACTGTACCTAGAAAACCCAAAAGACTCCACCCCAAGATTGCTAGAACTCATACAGCAATTTGGCAGTGTGGCAGGATACAAAATCAATGCCCAGAAATCAGTGGCATTTCTATACACTCACAATGAGCCTGAAGAAAGAGAAATTAGGGAGTCAATCCCATCTACTATTTCACCCAAAAGCATAAGATACCTAGGAAATAACCTAACCAAAGAGTAAAGGATCTATACCCTAAACACTATAGAACACTTCTGAAAGGAATTGAAGAAGACACAAAGAGATGGAAAAATATTCCATGCTCATGGATTGGCAGAATTAATATTGTGAAAATGTCCATGTTACCCAGGGCAATTTACACATTTAATGCAATCCCTATCAAAATACCATGGACTTTCTTCAGAGAGTTGGAACACATCATCTTAAGATTTGTGTGGAATCAGAAAAGACCCCGAATAGCCAGGGGAATATTGAAAAAGAAACCAGAGCTGGGGGCATCACCATGCCGGATTTCAGGTTGTACTACAAAGCTGTGATCATCAAGACAGTGTGGTACTGGCACAAAAACAGACACATACATCAATGGAACAGAATCGAAAGCCCAGAAATGGGCCCTCAACTCTATGGTCAACTAATATTCGACAAAGCAGGAAAGACTATCCACTGGAAAAAGGACAGTCTCTTCAATAAATGTTGCTGGGAAAATTGGGCAGCCACGTGCAGAAGAATGAAACTAGACCATTCTCTTAGACCAGACATAAAGATAAACTCAAAATGGATGAAAGATCTACATGTGAGACAAAAATCCATCAAAATCCTTGAGGAGAACACAGGCAACACCCTTTTTGAACTTGGCCACAGCAACTTCTTGCAAGATACATCTATGAAGGCAAGAGAAACAAAAGCAAAAATGAATTATTGAGACTTCATCAAGATGAAAACATTCTGCACAGCAAAAGAAACAGTCAACACAACTCAAAGACAACCTACAGAATGGGAGAAGATATTTGCAAATGACATATCAGATAAAGGGCTAGTTTCCAAGATCTATAAAGAACTTATTAAACTCAACACCAAAGAAACAAACAATCCAATCATGAAATGGGCAAAAGACATGAACAGAAATCTCACAGAGGAAGACATAGACATGGCCAACATGCACGTGAGAGAATGCTCTGCATCACTTGCCATCTGGGAAACACAAATCCAAACCACAATGAGATACCAGCTCACCCCAGTGAGAATGGGGAAAATTAACAAGACAGGAAACAAGAAATGTTGGAGAGGATGCAGAGAAGGAGGAACCCTCTTGCACTGTTGGTGGGAATGTGAACTGGTGCAGCCACTCTGGAAACCTGTGTGGCAGTTCCTCAAAGACTTAAAAATAGATCTGCCCTACGACCCAGCAATTGCACTGCTGGGAATTTACCCCAAAGATACAGATGCAATGAAACGCTGGGACACGTTCACCCCGATGTTTATAGCAGCAAAGTCCACAATAGCCAAGTTGTGGAAGGAGCCTCGGTGTCCATTGAAAGATGAGTGGATAATGAAAACATGGTCTAGATATACAATGGAATATTCCTCAGCCATTAGAACTGACAAATACCCACCATTTGCTTCGACGTGGATGGAACTGGAGGGTATTATGCTGAGTGAAATAAGTCAATCGGAGAAGGACAAATATTATATGGTCTCATTCATTTGGGGAATATAAAGAATAGTGAAAGGGAATAAAGGGGAAAGGAGAGAAAATGAGTGGGAAAAAGCAGAGAGAATAACAGCACATGAGAGACTCCTAAACTCTGGTAAACATACAAGGAGTAGTGGAAGGGGAGGTCGGTTGTGGGATGGGGTGACTGGGTGACGGGTACTGAGGGGGGCACTTGATGGGATGAGCACTGGGTGTTATGCTGTATGTTCGCAAATTGAACTCCAATAAAAAATATACAAAAAAATAAAAAAAATAAAAAATAAGAAAAAAATAAAGCATGGATCCTCAGGTCAGCAGAACAGAAGGGGCCCATGCAGTTCCAGGATTCAAGGTGTAGACTGGATGTCTACAAAGGGATCTACCCGTGCCAGAACAGAGGGGAGCCCACAGTGCCTGACACCATCTGCCTATAGTCAACTCAAGAATCCTAGGCTTCCTAGGTTGGTTACAATCTGGGGAGATTTATCACAACCTCTGATAGGATCTTAAGGGACAAAGTGACCCAAAGTCCAGAAGGTCTTTGGGGCCCTAGAGCACCCCCTAAAGAGGAAACCTGTAAGTCAGCCTTTGGCCAGAGTTGCCAAAGATGTATTGCTCTGCTGAGGCTGCTGACCCTCTCCCTCTCTCCTCCAGACCTGTGATACCCCATCTCCCACCATCCTGCTCACACTTCTACTTGCTGCTGCCTAGAAGAGTCATCATGCCTTGCTCTTCAAAGCATCTACATCTCACATTTGAGCCAGACATTCAGGCCCAGAGTGAGATACAGGACCTGGAAGTATCACATGTTCTCATAGCTGAGGTGAAGGAAGAGACTTCCTCTATGTCCTTTTGCTCTTTTAACTTCTCCTACCCCTCCACTGCCTCCTCCCTGTGTTCCTCTCCTGTGATCCCAGTCTCCCTAGAAGAGGAGAAGGAAGAGAAGCCTGCTGCAACACTGAGTCCTCTCCAGAGTCCTCAGAGCTCCTGCTCCTTATCCACATCATGGAGCACATCAGAAGGAGTCTCAGACAGCCCAGGAAAAGAAGATACAAGTTCACTGAAGACATCAATAGACATTGCATCTTTGCCCAGAGACCCACTAAATGAGAAGGTGGCTGATTTGGTGCATTTCATGATCCTCAAGCATCAATTGAAGGAGCCCATCACAAAGGTAGAAGTGCTGAAGGTTGTCATTGAAAGGTACAAGAAACAATTCCCTGTGATCTTCAAGAAAGCTTCTAAGTTTTTGGAGGTGATCTCTGGCATTGATGCGAAGGAGGTGGACCCCACCACCCACTTCTATGTCCTTGTCAACTCATTGGAGCTCACCCATGAGGAGATGCTTAGCGACAACCAGAGCATGCCTAAAAACGGTCTCCTGATAATCATCCTGGGTGTGATCTTCATGGAGGACAATTGTGCCCTTGAGGAAGACATCTGGGATTTTCTGAATATAATGGGAGTGTATGCTGGGAGGGAGCATTTCCTTTATGGGGAGCCCAGGAAGCTCATCACCAGAGATTGGGTGCAGGCGAATTACCTGGAGTATCGGCAGACGCCTAACAGGGATCCTCCATGCTATGAATTCCTGTGGGGTCCCAGGGCTCATGCTGACACCAGTAAGATGAAAGTGCTGGAATTTTTGGCCAAGGTCAAAGGGACTAACTCCACTTCCGTCTCATGCTGGTATGAGGGGGCTTTAAGAGATGAGGAAGTGAGGGCTCAAACCAGAATTGGCTCCATGGATAATACTACTGCATGTTCCTTGCATAGAATCATTCCCCAGATTCTCAGGCCTGACTGAAGAGTGAGCCCAAATATTCACTCTGTATTTGAAGAGGGCAGTCCTGCTTCTGATTTAGAGGAGAGTCAGGGTCAGGCTGGGCAGAACACAGTGTACAACTTTGTGTACCTATTCTGTATGGGTAACTTGGAAGATTTCTTTTTTTTTTCTTTTCTTTTGGTATTTTTCAAATGTCTCTTTTTAAAGAAAAGTTTAATTCCCTAAAGACTCTAAGTTCTGAATGACATTGCTAATGCATTTATTGCTGTTTTTCAGGTTTAAGAATAACAGTTTCAATATTTTGCAAAAATTTGGGAAATTTCCCAGCTTTTGAGGGATCTGGTACAAAATAACATTGGAATAGAAATTTCTTTTGAAATGTGAAAGAGCTGAGCAGGAAAGCATAGGGTTCAATAAACAGAGGGAGAATGTAAAGGATAGCTTATCCTTGGGTTTGCTTAGACCTTTCAGTCCACCATCCTGGAAAATTAGAAAGATATACTTGGATTTGCTTGGTCTAGTCAAGAAAGTAGATGAAATCTTTTTTTTTTTTTTTTAAAGATTTGTTATTTATTTATTCAGAGAGAGAGAGAGAGGCAGAGACACAGGCAGAGGGATAAGCAGGCTCCATGCAGGAAGCCTGACATGGGACTTGATCCCGGGTCTCCAGGATCACACCCCAGGCTGCAGGCGGTGCTAATCCGCTGCGCCACCGGGGCTGCCCAGATGAAATATTAATAGATGAAAGCCCCTGCTCACTGACGCTTTCATTCACTAAACATCTCTTTAGCCTCCTCTTTGGAAGGCTCTGTTTTACTAGTGGGGATCCTAGGGTCAGCAGGACAGACCTCTACCCAAAGAACAGGAGAGGCTAGGAGCAGCTATCATATCAGGGAGATGGTGAGATGTCCTCTAAGAGCTACAGAAGAAGAAAAAAAGAGTGAGGAGATGAGCCTCCAGATGGGAGCAATCAAGCAAAAAGGCCCTGAGCCAAGGCACTTTGGGGCTCTGAGAAACTAATTCCTTCTGTCGAAGTTGGTTAGGAATCTGGGTGTTGAGTGCGGAGTGAAGGCTGTACAGGACAAGTTACATGAATAGGTTTGGGAGATCTCAGAATCCTCATTACGGGCTGGAAGTCTCAGAGAGGTCTGAGCAAACGGGTCAACTGGAGGAGTGGCCCTGCCGCAAGCCAGACACCAGCCCCTACCTTAGGGTCACCTGAGTTCTGTCAGGAAGAGCACAGCTGCTCCCTGCATCATTTGGCTGAGCAACAGTCTTGAGTCCTCGTGAGTAGGAGGGTCCGGTGCACCCTTGCCAGGGTCCCGGGGCTGAGAGTTGCCTTGGTGCCTGCTGGAGGCTGGGATGTGCCTCCCTGTGCACAGTGGGCCCCTCTGTAGAGGCGGGGCTATGTGAGTGAGTGGAGGTGTTGATGGACGTCTGGGTTGAGACAGACCAGAAACACTAGAGAGCAGGGGAAGGGAGTGTGCAGCTGCAAGGAGGGATGGGGTTGGAGGGGTAGTGCCCTGGGACTAGGCACCTCAGAAACTCTGCAGTGTAAAGGGCTGGGTGTGGGAATGCCTGGAAATAGGTCCAGGTGTCGTCCCTGGCTCAGGCTGCCCCCCACAGATCGTGAGCTGTTGGCACCCTAGAGGGCAGATGTCCTATGGCTATGGCTGCCGGTCTATGTTGCCACCAGATAGAGGATTGGCCCAAGGTGCAGACATCTGCAGGGGGGATGGAAAGCCACGGAGATGGCCCTCTTCCTTGTTGAGCTTGATGGATTTATGTAGAGTTCAAAGTAAGAAGTATCATGTATCATGATATTGAGAGAATCCCCAAGTCCAAGACAATACTTGGGCCTGGGTATGACAAGTCCATAATGACAAACTCAGCAATAGTTTCCTAGGGAAATTCTTTTTTTTATTTTTTATAAATTTATTTTTTATTGGTGTTCAATTTGCCGACATATAGAATAACACCCAGTGCTCATCCCGTCAAGTGCCTCCCTCAGTGCCCACCACCCAGTCACCCCCACCCCCCGCCCACCTCCCCTTCCACCACCCCTAGTTCGTTTCCCAGAGTTAGGAGTCTCTCATGTTCTGTCTCTCCTAGGGAAATTCTGAAGCCATTTGTAGCATTTTCAATTTCTTCCATGGAGTTCAAAGGCCCAGGTAGGGCTCACATTCCACATTTTGAATCAACACATGTGATCCTTCATTCATTCACCTATTCATTCACTCAATCAATCATTCCCTCAGTCATCCTTTCAGTCAGGAAGCATTTATCTGAACATACGCTGGGGAGGAACACCAAGGATATAAACCAAAGGAAAATGATAACACACGTAATTCAAGCTGTGGATGTGAGAAAATGAGCAGGAGACAGATTCTAGAAAACATTAGGAAATTAGCAACTGTGAAATGATAGGATAATCTATAATGATTTCGAGGTCTTCTATCTGCTGACGAGCCAGAACTCATTCCTCCCAGATGAAATTGAGGATAAGGAAGGGAGAGTCGGTGGCAATTTGAATTACGGTAGACACGAAGAAGGGTGTGGCGGGTGATATCAGTGTGGGCCGCGTAGATGGTGGAGTTGAGTGGGATGTCCAGGTGAATAGGTCCGGTGAGCAGTAGGAGCCATGGCTCTGACTCTCAGGAGAGGATACTAGGCTAGAGACTAGACTAAGCTGCATCAGTAGAGTGTTGTATAGATAGAGATCTACACGTTGCAGAAGGTCATCCCTTTCCTGTGAACACACTAGGTGGCCACAATAAAAAAAAAAAAGGTACAATACATCTAGGTACTACTTTAAAGGGGAAAAGTACTCATATAGTATTAAATAAGAAGAAAAAGTTTTCCAGTATCTTCTTAAATTTACATATGTATATACAGCTGCCCATGTCCGTGCCTGTGTATTTGTGGCTCATATCATATATACAGTGTTCATGACATTTCAATCTCACATCTACTATCTCAGATAATTTTTTTAAAGATTTCATTTATTTATGAGAGAGAGAAAGAGAGAGAGAGGCAGAGACACAGGCAGAGGGAGAAGCAGGCTCCATGCAGGGAGCCCGACATGGGACTCGATCCCGGGTCTCTGGGATCAAGCCCTGGGCCGAAGGTGACGCTAAACCGCTGAGCCACCCGGGCTGCCCATCTCAGATACTTTTTTGAAGCTCTGCTCCCGGCATCCTTTGTTCAGGTCTCAGCTTATACACCTACTCCTCTAATCCAGTGTGTCCATTTTAGGAAGCTGGCAGCTGTGCAGTAACAAGTTTGTCATGGCAGCAGAGCAAGACTAGAGGCCAACTTGGGCCAGAGAATTTGGAGGCCAGTTATCCACGACACTTACTGTATCTAACTGGTGGACATTGTCAACATTTTAGAAGTGAGACCTCTTTCATTCCAACGGAAGCCTTCAAGAGGAATCTGATCTACGAACATGAGGAAGGCAAAATAGTCTGATCAAATGAGAACTGTTAAGCCCCGAGTCCCTACCAACTCAGCAAGCTTCCTTTCCTCCACCTGCCAGGTGGTGGGTTCTCACACTCAACCACAGAACTCTAGGCTTTCCCTGAGCACAGCGGATGGAAGACCCTTCCTCAGACATAGATTTCATCATGTTCCTACACAGGCATCTATCTGTATGGACCCTAATATACCCAATGCACCAAATCCCCGTTTTGCTGCCTTGTTTTCTGGCACGCCAAGAGCTTGATCATTTGACACGTTCTTGTCATTTTTTGCACATTCTGAAAGCTCTTCCATGATATATCCCTTTCTCTAAATATAGTTCCCTATACTTTTAGCTATGTCTACACCATTGCTTCTCAACAACATTTTTAAATTTTAATCTCTCCGAACAATAGCAGATATTTTAGCTTCCCTGATCTTTTCAAAGAACCGGTTTTGTTTCTGTTAACAGCCGTTGTTTTTCTAGATTCAATTTCATTGATTTCTGCTCTTATCTATATTATTCCCATTCTTCTGCATTACTTGGGTTGAATTTATTTTTCTTTTTATACTTTAGGTAAAATATTAGCATAGTGACTTGGGTCCTTTTTATGCCTAATAAAAGTATTTAATGACAAATTTACCTTTAAGCATAGCATTAGCTAAATCCCTTAAATTCCAATGTGTCCTGTTTTCATTTTCATTTAGTTGGAAATTTCCTAACTTCCCTCAATAATTTCTTTCAAGTAGGGTTGGTAAAAATGTGTTGCTTAGTTTCCAAAAATTTGACTTTTTACATACCTTTTTAGTTCTATTCTTTGCTTTAATTCCATTACGGATAGAGAAATATATAATTTTCATTTTTTTTTAATTTGTCAAGTGTTGTTTTATGAACTGTGTGAATGTTCTGAGTGCACCTGAAAAGAATGTACATTTTGCTGTTGGAGTGTTTTATAAATACCAAGTAAATCAACGTGGTTGGTATTCTTTTTCAGGCCTCATTTTCTAATTATTTGATTATTTATACAGAGAGGAATGATGAGGCCTCCAGATATAATTGTAGCTTCAACTATTTCTCATATCCTGTTCTCTTGTTTTTGTTTTTGCTTTGTTTTGTTTTTTTTTTTTTTTTTTTTTTTTAGCTAATGTGTTTTGAAGGTCTTTTAGGTTTGTACATATTAAGGGCTGCTATGTCATCTTGATAATTTGACTCTTTCAACATGTAATATCTGTTATTCATTCTTGGCAACTTCCTGTCTTATGAAGTTAGTTTTTTTCTGATGTTATTACAATTACCTAGCTATCTTCTTATCCATTTTTATTCTATTTTTAAAAATAGCAAATAATAATACTTTTTTTGGTGTACAGTGCCATGATTTTTACCCCTGTCTAGATTTGTGTAGCCACCACCATAACCAGGATACTGAATGGCTCCATAACTGCCCCCACAAAAAACCACAGCACCCTTCCCACATGCTCTTCCCACACCTAACGCTGACAACCACTCATCTATTCTCTACATCCATATATTTCATAGAGTGTCATATAATTGAAGTAATAGAGCATATAACTTACTGATTCCAGCTTTGCTCACTCTGTAAACAGTCTTTGAGATTTTTCCGAATCGCTCCATGTGTCAATAGGCTATCTCTTTTGCTGCTTAGTGGTATTCCATCACATGGATGCACCTCAGTTCATTAATTCATTCACCTCTGTGAGGACTTTGGATTGTTTTCAGTTTTTGTCATATAAGAATAGAGCTATTGTAGACAATCATGTATAGATGTTTGTGTGAACATATGTTTTTATTTCTCTCAAGGATGGGATTGTTGAGTCCAATGATAAGTGTATATGTATATAAGAAATTAGAGTCCTTCCGCACAGTGACTGTTCAACTTTACATTCACTGGCGTGATGCATGAGAGTTCAAATTGTTCTATATCCTTGCTGGTGCTTAGTAATGTCAATGTTATTTTTTAAATCTAGTTTTAAAAATCTTTTTTTTAAATTTTTTTTAATTTTTATTTATTTATGATAGTCACAGAGAGAGAGAGAGAGTAAAAATCTATTCTCAAAAGTTGCATCTTACTGTGCTTTTAATTTGCTTTTCTCTAATGGAGAATATTGTAGAAAAAAAATTTTATGGATTTATTTAACATGCATACATTAATTTAGTGAGGTATATTCTGTCCATTTAAAAAGTGTTCTTCCTAATTTTCTTTTTCAATTTTGAGATCCCTTTTTCAATTCTGGATAAAGATCCTAAGTTGTTTTGCAAACAATGTTTTCCAGTCTGTAGCTTGACTTTGTCTGCTCTTAAGCATCTCTTTCTCAGAGAAATAGATTTTTTAAATATTAGTGATGTTCAATTTATTATTTTTCTTTTTTTTTTATTTTATTTATTTATTTATTTATTTTTATTTTTTTTTTTATTATTTTTCTTTTTGAATCATTTTGTGGTGTCATTTTTTTAGGGCTCTTTGCCTAATTCTAACTCATTAAATTTTCTTGTATCTTTTTATATTTGAGATTAATACTTTTTCAATTTGGCATTTTTTTCTCTGATCCTGGCAAGTCATCAAAGGGAGGACATTAAGGAAGGACTGAGGGACCTCCAACCTCAGATGAAGGAGCCCCAGTCCTACCTGACCCAGAGAAACCCTGGACATGGTCCCTAAATGTGGTGTTTCCTGACCACATCAATGGAGTCTGAGGGAAGCCCAGGATCATCTGAGGGGGCCTGACTCAGGACAGGGGAGGGAGGAATCCCAGATCCTCCTGGGTTTCCAAGTAGTGCTTCTGAAGAAGATGGAAGGGATCTCCCACTATAGATACAGGGAACCTCAGTCCCACCTAGCCCCTGATGTCAGCCTCCAAAAGCCCAAGGCAGGGTCTCCAGATGTGTTATTTCCAAACTTCCATCTCAGGAGCTTGAAGGGTTGGGTGTGAGGTTTCCTCTGGGTAGAGCTTCAGATCATCAGATAAGAGTTATCACCAGGCCACAGGCTTCAAGTTAGGGCTTCTGAGGAAGAACTGAGAGGATAATTCACTGCTGGTAGAGGGGGCCCCAGCCTCACTCTGCCTTTGCTGTCTTCCCTCAGAAGCCCCGAGCAGTTTCCCTGGTGTGGCGTATCTGGACTTCCATCATGGAAGGTTGAGGGAGATGAGGCTTTTTCTGAGGGGTACAACATTGGTTTGATAGAGGGAGGAATCCTAGACTTTCCTATGAATCACGGTGAGGACCCAAAGGGAGGACATAGGGGGCCTCTCATAACACATAGATGGAATCTCACAGAAATCCACCCCTATTATTATCGTGAGACGCCTGGTGCATGGACATCAGGTAAAGACAACTCTCTGCATCTCCTTGACTTTTTTTCTGGCATCTCAGGAGATGGTGGCCTTGATCTGAGGGACTATCCTCAGGTCAGAAGATGGATAGGGAATGCAGACCCTGTCAGGAGTAAATATGATGATCTTGAGGAGAACTGAGGAACTCTACCACCCTAGTACACACAGGACCTCACAGAATCCAGGCTTACTCTGTTGTCAGCTCTGGGAAATATTTTTTAATGTTGAGGAAGTCCAATATATCATTTTTTCTCACTTGAATCATAAATTTAATTTGCATTTCTGTAATGGCTAATGATGTGGAGAAATTTTTCATGTGCTTATTTAACATCCATCCATACAACAACTTTACTGAAGTATGGGTTGATGCATGCTGCCCATTTAAAAATTAAGTTGTTTGTTTTCTAATTTTTCAATTTTGAGGATTCTTTTTGTATTCTAGATACAGGTCTTTTGTTGGATATTTGATTTGCAAATATTTTTTTTCCATTATGCAGCTTTGGTACATATTTGTGAACATGCTGAAGATGTCATTAGGGAACTGCAAATTAGAACAACATGGAGCTACCACTACTCACCTATTCAAATGGCCAAAGTCCAGAATACTGAAAATACCAAATACTGATGAGGATGTAAAGCAAAAAGAACTCTAATTGCTGGTGGGAAGGCAAATTAGTACAGCTATTTTGGAAGATAATTTAGCAATTCTTACAAAACTAAGCATAATCAAGAATTGGTTTGTGATGTTACAATAATTAAAAATAGACCAAGTGTAACTTCACCAATGAGAAGAGAATCTTTAAACTAAACAATGGCTTGAATACATAAATGTCCATTATCCATATATTGTATGTTAATTTGGGAGCAAAAAAGAAAACAAGTATAAGGCTTATTTTAAAGGTTGTGTGGAAATAAGATTTCACTTAAGTTTTATGGCTCCCAAGTCACTCCTCAGAATATTAAGAATGCTGTTGCTTATCTGACTTTCATATGATATAGGAAAAACAGCTGGTGATTTACATGGGTTTTTGTAAACCAATAAAGTCATAACAAAACCTCAAAGCCCCTGGCAGCCATTCTCATGAGCAACACCTCTCTGAATAAGCAAAACATACATCACACGAGGCCTATAGGTGTATTTTGGGTGAATATAATATTCAGAAAAAGTGAAGAACTTCCTGAATTTCAGCACTGAGGATTCAAGAAAGGCAAGAACTGAGGTTTTCAATAAACTGCATGTTCAGCAAAAATAAACTTGATAAAAAGATGTATTGCCATTTCTGCAGCAGAAATAACTAATAGGGTTGAGACTGCACAGAAATGCAATGTTCATCTTACATTAAACATTTTTCAAATGAAAATATATACAAATCAGTTTTGTGCAGTTTAAAACTATGATTAAATGTATAATTTTGATGCTTAATTGAACTTTTTATTGGATTTTTCACAATAATTCTGTCCAATGTATATGTGTAATTAACTTATTGAAATCTTCTTTCCAAAATAAATTTATATATTTTATAAAGATTGTTCATTCTGTTAACAGTGTACTGCACATAGTGATAATCAAATGACATTTAGTTAGGTTTTTTAAATGGAAGTTTCAGAAGAGTTGAATCTTCTAGTACTTTCATTTAAAAATGTGTACCTTTAGTTCTGTTTCTGATAATGGCAGAGTAGTTTGTTTCAGAAAAATCCTCCCACAGATACTTATAAACTGAGTACCAATTTTTAAAAATATAACTATTTGAAGGCACAGGAGTAAGACTGAAATCTGATAGAAACTAGAGGGGATTCAATCTTTGAAAAAAGTAGAGTGTACTGGGTGAGATTCGTGATTATAAGACTTTTTCCCTAAGGCACTCCTCGGTTTTCATAAAAGAGGGATGTAAGCATTCAGCAGAAAATCACCTTTCTATTGACTTAAAGTGTCAAAAAGGGAGCCTGTAATTGCCAGAGTTGTTAGAAATCGAGGAGGGATATCCCAGAAAGGAGCAAGGCAAAGTGAGATTTGCCCCAAAATATGTGTATGAATTTTCTTCAAGTGTTCGGTGGAATCACGAACTGCGTTTGTATAGGGAAAAGTCCAAAGAGCAAAGGGCCAATGAAAAACTAGTTGGAAGGCTGAAAAACACAAGCAGAGATTTCAGTGGTTTCTTGGTGCAGGGGTAACAGAGTTCTGACTTCAAGTTGTAAAAGGTAAAAATGGCTTGGTAAAACCTTTGATTTTCACCAACCGACCCTAAGAAAGTGTAAAAATAAAATTTCAAGGTGAAGGTGATCAGTCAGGAATCAAATTGCCTGAAAGAACAAATTTCAAGAATCTTCAAAAGAATACAACAGAATTCAGTGTCTCTATTGTGTAAGCCACAATGCCAAGTATATAATAAAAATTAATAGGCACAGAGCAAAGCATAAATATGTGACCCGTGATGATGTTGCAGATTTTGTAATTAGTGCACACATTGTTTTGAGGTGTAGATAAAATGTTCACACAGATAGGCCATATAGGAATCCTTAAAATAAGTATCAAAAATTCCAAACGGTAGAATTCTTAAAGAGTACGCTCTCTAACCAAAGTATAATCATATTGGAAAAAAAAATAAATCATGAAAAATTAGAGAAAATATTTGAACTGCATGAAAATAAAAAATACAACTATGCCAATGGGAGGGAGTGGGGGCATCTGCAGGTAAAGGAATTTGTACAGAGAATTTCTACATTTAAATTCTTAAATTACAACAGAAGAAAGTTCACAAATCAATAATCTATATTCTTATCTCAAGAAACTAGAAAAACAGGCAAAATAAACCCAAAATAAATGGAAGGAAGGAAAAAATAAAGAGCAGAAATCAATGAAATAGAATACAAACAATGAAGAAAATTAACAAAAATAAACAGTAGGTTCCTTGAAAATTTTAACACACTTGATGTAACTGGGAAGACAGTAAGAGAGATAGAGGTAGAGATAGAGATAGAGATGACAGAGAGAGAGAGAGACTGCATATGAATGAGCAAACAAATGCCAATATCAGAAATGAAAGCAGGATATCATTACAGATCCTGCACATGTTAAAAATACAGGAAACATGAAAACTACATCAATAAATTTGACACATTAGATAACATTGAAAATTACTTGGAAAAGATAACTTACAATTGCTTCAAAAATAGAAAAAATAAAATAACCTGTATTTATTGAGGAAATGAAGTTTATTACCAAAACCCTTCACCTCCTCATCACACACAAAAAAGCCTGGGGCCAAATAACTTAACTGGTGATTTTTATTAAACACTTAATGAAGAAGAGATAATATTATATCACATGGTCTTTCAGAAAATTGAGCAGAGAACAATTCCCAATTAATTTTGTAAAGCAAGTATAAACTTATGTCAAAAGTTAACAAATATTTTACATGAAAAAAACTACTAACTAATATTTCTGAAAAAATGTAGAGTCATAAAACCTTAAGAAAATATTAGCAAATCAAAGCTGGCAATATATAAAAAGGATAAAACATCATAATCAAGTGGGAATGCAAGAATGCCAGGTTGGTTTAAAATTCAAAAATCTTTTAATATAACTCACCACATTAATTGAAAAATGGATAAAATCATCTCAATAAATGCATTAAAATATTTGACACATGCCATTATACATTTATCTTTTAAAAAATACTCTCAGGAAACGGACTAAAGGCTCCAATCAAGAGACATGGGTATCAAAAGGGATAAGAAAACAAAACTCTTTTATATGCTGCCTATAAGAGACTTGTTTTAGACCTAAAGACACCTGCAGATTAAAAGTGAAGGGATGAAAAAACATTTATCATGCAAATCAATGTCAAAAGAAAGCTAGAGTAGCAATACTTATATCCGACAAACTAGACTTTAAAACAAACAGTGTAACAAGAGATAAAGAAGGGTACTGTATCATAATAAAGGGGAAAACCCAACAGGGAGATCTAACAATTGTAAATATTTATGTACCCAACATGGGAGCACCCAAATATATAAAACAATTAATGACAAACATAAAGGAACACACTGATAATAATACAACAATAGGGATCCCTGGGTGGCGCGGCTGTTTGGCGCCTGCCTTTGGCCCAGGGCGTGGTCCTGGGGACCCGGGATCGGGTCCCGCGTCGGGCTCCCGGTGCATGGAGCCTGCTTCTCCCTCTGCCTGTGTCTCTGCCTCTCTCTCTCTCTCTCTCTCTCTGTGTGACTATCATAAAAATTAAAATAAAATAATAAAATAAAATAAAATAAAATAAAATAAAATAAAATAAAATAAATACAACAATAGTAGGGGACTTTAACACCTTACGTACAGTAATGGACAGATCATCTAAGCAGAAAATCAATAAGGAAACAATGATTTTGAATGACACACTGGACCATATGGACTTAACAGATATATTCAGAACATTTCATCCTAAAGTAGCAGAATACACATTTTTTTTCAAGTGTACATGGCACATTCTCCAGAATAGATCACATATTAGGTCACAAATCAGGACTGAACAAATACAATCATGCCATGCATCTTTTGTCACCACAGGGCTATGAAACTAGAAGTCAACCACAAGAAAAAAAGCACATAGTGGTTAAACAACATGCTACAAAACAATGGAGGGGTCAATCAGGAAATCAAAGAAGAAATTTAAAAAATACTAGAAACAAATGAAAATGGAAACACAACAGTCTGAAGCCTTTAGGATGCAGCAAAAGTGGTCCTAAGAGGAATATATATAGCTACAGAGGCCTACCTCAGGAAACAAGAAAAATCTCAAATAAATAGCTTAACTTTACACCTAAAAGAGCCAGAAAAAGAACAACAGATGAACCCTAAAGCCAGCAGAAGAAAAGAAATAATAAGATTAAAGCAGAAATAAATGATATAGAAACTAAAAAACCCCAATAGAATGGACCAATGAAATTAGGAGCTAGTTCTTTGAAAATAATTAATAAAATTGATAAATCTCTAGCTGGATTTGTCAAAAGAAAAGAGAAAGGACTCAAATCTATAAAATCACAAAGAAGAGAGGAGAAATAGCAACCAAAACCACAGAAATACAAGCAATTATAGAGAATATTACAAAAAATTATATGGCAACAAAGTGGACAACCTGGAAGAAATGCATAAAATCCTAGAAACAAATGAACTACCAAAACTGAAACAGGAAGAAATAGGAAACTTGAACAGACCAATAACCAGCAAGGAAATTGATTCAGTAATAATTTTTTTAAAATCCCAAAAAACAAAAGTCCAAGTCCAGATGGCTGCACAGAGGAATTCTACCAAACATTTGAAGAAGAGTTAGCACCTATTCTTCTTAAACTATTCCAAAATAAAAGAAAAGAAAGGAAAACTTCCAAACTCATTCTATGAGGCCAGTATTACCCTGGTACCAAAACCAAAGACTCCACTGAAAAAGAGAACTACTAGCCAGTATCCCTGATGAACATGGATGCAAAAATTCTCAATAAAATACTAGTAAACCGAATCTAACAATACATTTAAAGAATAGTGAAAGGGATTATAGGGGAAAGGACAGAAAATGAGTGGGAAATATCAGAGAGGGAGACAACATGAGAGACTAACTCTGGGAAATGAACAAGGGGTAGTGGAAGGGGATGTGGGCGGGGGGTTGGGGTGACTGGGTGATGGGCACTGAGGTGGGCACTTGACAGGATGAGCACTGGGTGTTATACTATATGTTGGCAAATCAAACTCCAATAAAATATATACAAGAAAACCCCACAGAATCATTCACCACAATTAAGTGGGATTTATTCTTGGGCTGCAAGGCTGATTTGATGAACCAACATGATGCACTACATTAATAAAGGAACTGTTTGATCATTTCAATAGATGCAGAAAAAGCATTTGACAAAGCATAACATCCATTCATGATAAAAACCCTCAACAAATCAGTTTTGAAGGAATATATCTGAACATTGTAAAAGCCATTTATGAAAAGCCCACAGGTAATATCATCATAAATGAAGAACAACAGAGAGCTTTCCCTCTACTGTCAGGAATAAGACAAGGATGCTCACTCTCACCACTGTTTTTAACATAGTACTGGAAGTCCTAGCCATAAAAATCAGATAACAAAAAGAAAACAATGGTATACAAATCAGCAAGGAAAAAGTAAAACTCACTATTTGCAGATGACAGGAAACTATATACGGAAAACCTGAAAGACTCCACCAAAAAGTTGTTAGAACTGATAAGCAAATTCAGTAAAGTTGCAGAATCTAAAATCAACGTATAAAAATATGTTGCATTTCTATATATAAATAATGAAGCAGTAGAAAGAGAAATTAAGAAATCAATCCCATTTACAGTTGCACCAAAACAATAGGATACCAAGGAATACACTTAACCAAAGAGGTGAAAGACTTGTAGTCTGAAAACTTTAATACCCTGATGAAAGAAATTGAAGACGACACAAAGAAATGGAACGACATTCCATTCTCAAGGATTGGAAGAACAAATACAATACTGTAAAAATGTCTATAGTATCCAAAGCAATCTACACATTTAAAGCAATGCTTATTAGAATGTCAACAGTACTTTTCACAGAGATAGAAAAAAGAATCTGAAAATTTGTATGGAACTACAAAAGATTTAAATAGCCAAAGAAGCTTGGGGGAAAATCAGCAAGGCTGGAGCATCACAATTCTGGAATTCAAGTTGTATTATAAAGCTGTAGTGTTCGAAACAGTATGGTACTGGCACAAAAATAGACACATAGATCAATAGAACAGAATAGAAAATCAAGAAATGAATCACAGCTAGATGGTCAAATTAATCTTTGACAAAGCAGGAAAGGATATCCAAAGGGAAAAAGAATGCCTCTTTAACAAATGGTATTGGAAAAACAGGACAGTAACATGCAAAAAAAAACAAAACAAAACAAAACTGAACCACTTTCTTACACCAAACATAAAAATAAATCCATAATGGATTAAAGACTTAAATGTGAGACCTGAAACTATAAAAATCCTTCAGGAGAACATAGGCAGTAACCTCTTTGACATCAGCTATAGCAACTTCTTTCTAGATATGTCTTCTGAGGCAAGGGAAATGAAAGCAAAACTAGACTATTGGGTCCACATGTCCATTGACAGATGAATGGATATATACATATATATATATATAGGAATATTACTCAGCTATCAAAAAGAATGAAATCTTATAATTTATAATGACATGAATGGAACTAGAGGATATTATGCTGAGCAAAATAAATCAGTCAGAGAAAGACAAATATCATATGATTTCACTCATATGTGGAATTTAAGAAACAAAACAGACGAACATAGGGGAAGGGAAGGAAAAATAAAATAAAATGAAGACAGAGAGGGAGGCAAATCATAAGAGACTCAACTCTAGGAAACAAACTGAGGGTTGCTGGAGGGTGGGGTGGATAAGGGGATGAGGGAACTGGGTGATGGGCATTAAAGAGGGCATGTGATATAATGAGTACTGGATGCTATATGCAACTGATGAATCACTAAATTCTACCTCTAAAACTAATAGTACATTATGTTAACTAAATTGAATTTAAATAAAAAAAATAAAAATAGACTATTGGGACTACATCAAAATAAAAAGCTTCTGCATATTGAAAGAAACAATCAACAAAACTAAAAGGCAACCTATAGAATGGGAGAAGATATTTGCAAATGGCACATTTGATAAAGGTTAGTGTCAAAAATACATAGAGAACTCATACAACTCAACCGTCAAAAAACAAATAATCCAATTAAGAAATGGGCTGAAGACAGGAATCGATATTTTTCCAAAAAAGACATTCAGATGGCCAACGGATACATGAAAAGATACTCAATATTACTGATTATCACAGAATGTGAATCAAAACTACAGTAAGATATCACCTCACACCTGTTAAAATCAACAACAGAAGAAATAATAGATGTTGGTGGGGATGTGGAGAAAAATGAACCCTCTTACACTGTTGGCAGGAAGGCAAACTGGTGCAGCCACTGTGGAAAACAGTGTGGAGTTTCCTCAAAAAGTTAAAAAATGGAACTACTCTATGATCCAGCAATTGCACTCTTTGGTGTTTACCAAAAGAATACAAAAATACTAATTCGAAGGCATACATGAACCCTTATGTTTATAGCAGCATTACCTACAATAGCCAAATTATGGAAACAGCCTAAGTGTTCATTGCTAAATAAATGGATAAAGAAGAGGTAGTATATACATACAGTGGATGATTACTCAACAAAAAAAAAAAAAGAAAAAAATTGCCATTTGCAATGACATGGATGGAGCTAGAAAGTATTATGCTAAGTGAAATAAGTTAGAGAAATACAAATACCCTATAATTTAACTCATATATGGAGTATCAGAAACAAAACAAATGTACATAGTGGGGAGAGAAGAGGAAAACCAAGAAACAGACTTTTAACTATTGAGAACAAACTGATGGTTACAAGAGGGGAGGTGGGTAGGGGATGGGTTAAATAAGTGATGAGTATTAAGGAGTGCACTCGTGATGAACACTGGGTGTTGTATGGCATTGTTGAATCACCATATTACACCCCTGAAACTAATATTACACTGTATGTTAACTGGGATTTGAGTAAAAACTAAAAAACAAAACAAAAACAAAAAAAAAACAAAAGAAAAACAAAAACAAAAACAAAAAAAAAAACAAAAACCAAAAACCAAAAAACAAAAAAAACTCTCAAATGAATAGGAATAAAGGTATATTTCCTCAGTTTGAAAAATGGGCATCTATTTAAAAACCCACAGCTAACATAGTCAACTATGTCAACTTTGCCGCTCAGTTCAGAAAGGAGGAAATGTGCATACTTTCACTTTTATTCAATAACCAATGGTTCAAAGGAGAAATAACAAGAGCAATTAGAAAATAATTTGAGATGAAAGAAAATAAAACACAACATACCAAAACTTATCAGATATAGCAAAAACCATGATCAATGAAAAAATTTATGGCTGCAAATATGTATATTTAGAAAGAAGAAAGATCTAAGAAGTAACCAAACTGTACATCTTTTTTAAAAAAGATTAATTTAGGGATCCCTGGGTTTAGCCCCTGCCTTTGGCCCAGGGCGTGATCCTGGAGTCCTGGGATTGAGTCCTGCGTCCGGCTCCCAGCATGGAGCCTGCTTCTCCCTCCTCCTGTGTCTCTGCCTCTCTCTCTCTCTGTGTCTATCATAAATAAAAAATTAGTAAATCTTTTTTTTAAAAAAAGATTAATTTATTTTTAAAGAAAGAGGGAAAGAGGGAGAGCATGCATGAATGGGTGAAGGGACAGAGGAGAGGGAGAGAGAGAGAGAAACCTGAGCAGACTCCATGTGAGTGCAGACCCAAAGTAGGGTTCGATCTCACAACCTTGAGATCATGACTTGAGCTGAAACTGATAGTCTGATAGCTTAACTGACTAAGCCATCCAGGTGTCCCTCAAACTATTCATCTTAAGGAACTAAAAAAAGGCAAGCTAATCCCAAAAGTAGTAAAAGGAAGGAAACAATAAAGATTAGCCTGGATATAAGTGAAATAGAGAATAGAAAAACAAAGAGAATCAGCAAAACCAAAAACTGGTATTTGAAAAGAATAGCAGGATCTATGAGACTTTAACTAGACTGACCAGGAAAAATATATAGAGTGGTGTCAATAAAATCAGAATTAAAAGTGAGGAACTCACTATGTAGTTTACAGAAATAAAAGGAGTTGTAAGAAGATACTATGAATAGTTGTGCATCAACTTATTAAATAACTTAGATGAGATGGAAAAATTCCTAGAACCACATGAACTACTAAAACTAACCAAGAACAAAAAGGAAAATCTGAACAACTTTAAAACAGAAGAGTTGAAATTAGGCATCTAAACCTCTCAAAAAAGATAAGCTCAGGATCATATGGTTTCAATGATGATTTCCACCAAATACTTAAGGAAGAATTAACACAAATCTTAAAGCTGTTACAAAACACAGAATAGGACTGAACTATCACGCCAACATTGGAATTTCAAGGAATGTCATATAGCCAAAATAATCTTGAGAAAGAAGAGCAAAGGTGGAGGACACATAATTTCCTATTTCAAAACTGACTACAATACTACAATAATCAAAAGAGTGTGATACTGGCATAAGGTTAGGGATATAAATCAATGGACTAGAGTTAAAAGTCCAAAAATAAATTCATAGAGCTTTGGCCAGTTAATTTTTGTCAAGGAGGAAATAACTGTCTCTTCAAGAAATGGTGCTGGGAAAACTGTATATATCTAAATACAAGTAGAGCCTTGCCTCATACCATATAAAAATAATTTGAAATGGAACAAAGATGTAAATATAAGAAGTAAAACTCTAAGACCCTTAGAAGAAAACAGGAGTATATCTTCATGACTTTGGATTGGCAATGGACTTTTAGGTATGACACCAAAATCATGAACAACAACAAGAATCAAATAGATAAATTGGACTTCAACAAAATTAAAAACTTCTGCATCAAGTGACCAAAGAACCATGATATGGGCAAAAATATTTGCAAAGTACACATTAGATAAAGTTCTAGTGTCCAGAATATATAAATAGCAATAAAAGACAAACTCAAAAAGTGGGCAAAGGATTTAAATAGACATTTTGCCAAGAATGTATATAAATGGCCAATAAGCACATGAAAAGATGCTCAACACCATCAGTCATTAGGGAAATGCAAATCAAAACTACAATGAGACACCACTTCACAATGGACAATAACAAGTGTTAGCAATGATGCGGAGTAATTAGAAGTTTCATATAATGTTGGTGCGAATATAAAACGGTGCACCTGCTTTGGAAAACAGTCTAGCTTGTGCTCAAAAGATTGAACACAGCATTGCCATATAACCTAGCAATTCTCCTAGGTATATACCCAAGAGAATTAAAACCTCTCCACACTAAAACTTGGACACAAATGGTCACAGTGTCATTATTCATAATAGTCAAACCATGGGAACAACTCACATGTTCATGAACTGATGAATACATTAAATGTGATATACACATACAATGAAATATTTTTCAGTCATAAAAAGGAATGAAGCACTAATACATCCTACAACACGGATGAACTTTGAAAATTTTTCACTAACTAAGCAAAGAAACACAAAAGACACATATCGTATGATTCAGTTTATATGGATTATCCAGAACGGGCAAAGCCATAGAGACTGAAAATAGATTACTCGTTGTCAAGGTAGGATGGAGGGCAGGGGGCATGGAAATGGTGATTGACAGATAATGTTTGAACATTTCTTTTTTTAGAGTGTTGAGAATGTTAAAAAATTAATCGTGGTAATGATTGTATAATCCAATGAATATACTAGATACTATTGAACTGTATTCATTAACTGGTTCAGCGAATGTAATGGCCTATAAAATATATCTCAATAAAGCCGTAAAATATTCAGAATCTCTTAAAATTAATGCAGAATTAATTACAATTATGAAAAAAAGAAATAAGAAAGCTTGTTAGCCATGTATGTATATAAACTTTGTAATTAAAAAATCTTCCTACAATAGATTTATCAGAAGAATTTGTTGGTGAATTGTATGAAACATTTAAGGAACAATTAATATCACTCGTATATAAACTTACTTCAAAAGCAGAAGAGGAGGGAATACTTCCCAAATTATTATATAATGATAACTCTAATAAAAAAGGGCAGAAAAATGAAATCATAAGAACAACAAATACAACAACAGCAACAAACTACAGATCAAGATTTCATTAATATAGGTGTAAAATAGTAACAAGATATTATGAAATCATTTATTAACATATAAAAAGTATGGCATAGCATGAACAATTAAGGTTTATCCAATACGAACAAGGTGGGTTTAACTTTTGAAAATCGATGAATATGATCCTTTTCATTAAGGAAATAAAGGAAAAAAAAGAAAAACGGAGCAAAATCGTATATCATCTTTGTACTATCAGAAAATCTATTTGACAAAACTCAATACCCATGTATGATTTTTAAAAACACATATTTACACTGCACTAACTAGAAACTGATGAGAGCTACTTCAATTAGCAAAAGAGCATATATGAGCAACTTACAGCTAATACAATCAATGGTGATTCATACATTCCTCCTAAAATCAAGAACAAGGTTGTTATGGGCACTCTCATCACTTCTATTTCTTTTTTTGTTAAGTTTTTAATTTTAATTCCAGGATAGTTAACACTCAATATTATATTAGTTTCAGGTGTACAATATAGTGACTCAGTAATTCTGTACATTACTCAGTGCTCATCATGGTAAGTGTACTCTTTAATTCCCGTCACCTATTTCAACCACCCCCCCCACCCAACTCCCCTCTAGTAACTTCTTTTTTTAAAATTTTTATTAAATTGAAGATCTCATTCTAAAATTTATACTGAAATTAGGAGCACTTAATGTATTTAAAAAATATTTTTAAAGAAAAATAAAGTGGAAGGAGCTACACTAATGAAATAGGTCTTACTCTAAATCTACAATAAACATGAAATGGCATAAATGCAACACAACTGCATAAAGAACCTAGAAATAGACCTAATACATATGTGGCCAATTGATTTTTGGCAGAGGCACCAAAGCAATTTGGTATGGAAAGGTAAGTATTTTTAGCAAAATGGCTCTGAAATAACAGTATATCCGTATTAAAAAAAATGAACCTGACCCAATCTCTTACCACACTCGAAAATTAATTCTAGATGCCTCATACATCTAAATGCAAAAGCTGAAATTATAAAGGTTTTAGAACAAAGATAGAAGAATACATTTATTATCCAGGGTTGACAAAGACTTATTAGATAGAATAAGAAAATCAATAAACATGGGAAAAAAAGATTAGTCTTTTCAAACTCAAAAACTCCTTTTCATCAAAAAATAGCATTAAGAAAATGAAAGGGCAGGCTATAGACTGGAATAAAATATTCACAAGTCATGTTTGGCCAGAGACTTGTATTCAGAATATAAAAAGAAGCATAACCTCTCAAAAAGTAAAAAAAAAAAGAATTAAAAAATAAGCAAAATACTTGAAGAGATACTCCACAAGGATATATTAATGTCTAATAAACACATGAAAAATGCCCAATATCATTAATCATTATGGAAATGCAAATTAAAACAGGTGGACACTAATATTTACTCAGTAAAATTGCATGAATTCAAAAGATAGCAGCACCAAATGCTGACAGGAATGGAGATCAATTGAAATTCTTTCACATTTTTAGTAGGAATGTAAAAACACTTTGGGGAAAATTTTGGCATTTTTCAAATAAAGTTAAGGCTACACCTGTCCATCAACCCAACAATTTTACTTTATCCAGGAGAAGTTAAAATGTTCACAAAAAATTTTCATAAAAATAATAAAGTTTATGAGTTTTATTGGCAATATCCAAAAAACTAGAAACAAATGTGTATCAACAGGAAGTGGATTAAAAATTATAATACATTCATACAACAGGCTAATACTTAGCAATAAGGAGGAATGGACTACTCTTTCAATCAACAGGATGGATGAGCATCACATTCATAATCCTAATTGTGGGAAGTTAAATACAAAACCATTATGTAATATAAATGAGTCTCTACAAAATTTTAGAACATGCATTATTTGTCTGAAGTGAAAAGTTTCAGAACATGGTTTCTCTTGGGTTTGGAAGGATAGACTAGAAAATAACATGAGACAATTTTGAGAAGACAGACATTTTATATATGTTGAGAGAGGCGTGTATTACATAAGTGTATCCATTTGAAACAAATTTTCAGTTAAATTTTATAAATTTCAATACATGTAATTTTCCCATAGAAAAATTACTGTGAAGGTGCTAGGGTGGCTTATTCGGTTAAATGTCCGACTCTTGATTTTGGCTCAAGTCATGATCTCAGGTTTGTGAGATGGAGCCTGGAGTCAAGCTCTGTGCTGGGAGTGGAGCCTGCTTAGAATTCTCTTTCTCCCTATCTCTCTGATCCTCTTCCTCCTCCTCCTCCTCCTCCTCCTTCTTCTCTCTCTCTCTCTCTCAAAATCTCAAAAAAAAAAAAAAGAAAGAAAACGAAAAATTACTGTAAAAAATAAGCAAGTAAGGGGTGTGGTGTCCATGGGGTTACAGATAAAACAACAAAGGTAGTATGTAGATAATTATTGAAACTGGGTGGTAGGTTTATGGAGTTATTTTTTCATGACAGCTTATTCTGTATACTTTGTAGAAGTTTGAAAATTTACCAAAAAAAAAGAAAATTTACATAATTAATACTTTTAAAGATTTGTTAACCAGTAGCATTCTTTTCAAGTGCAAATGAACATTCACCAAAACATACTATATCTTGTATCACAAAAGAAGGTAAAAGGGTTAAATTCATACAGTCTGACAAAAATGGAATAAAGCTAGAGATCAATAACAGGAAGGTAATAGGCAAAATGCCAAACAATTTGAAAATAACACATTTCTAGATAACATATGAGAAAGTCTTAAGATTTTAGAAAATATTTTGTAATAAATAAAAATATAACATACTGGGCAGCCCGGTGGCGCAGCAGTTTAGCACCGCCTGCAGCCCAGGGCGTGATCCCGGAGACCCTGGATGGAGTCCCACGTCAGGCTCTCTGTATGATGCCTGCTTCTCCCTCTGCCTGTGTCTCTGCCTCTCTCTCTCTCTCTGTCTCTATGAATAAATAAATAAAATCTTTAAAAAATATATAACATATCAAAATTTGTGAGGTACAGGTATGAAAAGCTTAGGAAAAAATCTAAAGCATCAAATCTTATATTAGGACAGAGAAGCTACTATATTAAGTTTATACCTTAAGAAACTAGAAAAAGAAGACCAAAATAATCACAAAGCAAGCAAACAAAGGAAATTATGCAGATAAAACCAGATGTGTCAATAAAATTGAACACAAAACCAAAAATAAATGAAACTAAAGCCTGGTTGTATGAAAAGATCAATCAAATTGATAAACCTCTAGGAAAAAGGATAAATATAAAAAGACATGAATTATCAATATGAAGAATAAAAATAGATATACAACTATAGACCTTGCAGACATTAATAAGATATAAGGGAATACTAGATATAACACACAAATAAATTCTATAAATTTGATAAAATAGGTAAAATCCTCAAAAACCACTAACTACCAAAACTCACTCAATTTGAAATAAACTGAATAGTTCTAGAACTACTATATAAAATCAGAGTTAAAACCCTCTCAAAAAAGAATTCTCACAGGACCAACGGTCTCATTAGGGAATCCTGGCAAACATTTAAGAAATGTATAACACCAATTCTATAGTATCTATTTCAAAAATAGAAGAGAATGCTTTCCAACTTATATGAAGTCAGTATAACTCTGACACCAAACCCAGACAAATACAGTGCAAGAAAATTGAAGTTTAGTACTGCTCACCAACTAAGATGCAAAATAGTAAAAAAAAAAATTTAACAGATCAACATGGCAATTTATATAAAGAATGAAACACCACAACAAAGGTTGCTTATTCCAAGAATGCAAAGCTGACACAACATCTGAATATCGACCAATGGATTCCATCATAATTATAGTTTAAAAAAGAAAAAAAAATATATTACAAAATTGATACAGCAAATTTATTTGACAAAATCCTACTTTCATTCATGATAAAAACATTCAACAAATGAGGAATACAGGGAGATCTTTTCAATTTGATAAAAATGTCTAAAAATTCTATAGAAAACATATAGACTGAATATTTTTCTCCTAAGATTGAGAACAAGGCAAAGGTGCTTATTCTCACACATCTTATTCAACTTCTTTTTTTTTTTAAGATTTTATTTATTTATTCATGAGAGACACACAGAGAGAGAGAGAGGCAGAGTCACAGGCAGAGGGAGAAGCAGGCTCCATGCAGGGAGCGCGATGTGGGACTCGATCCCGGGTCTCTAGGATCAGGCCCTGGGCTGAAGGCAGATGCTCAACACCGAGCTACCCAGGTGTCCCCTTATTCAACTTCTTAATGGAAATCCTACCCAGTGCAATATAATCAGGCAATAAATAAAAGAAATACATATTGTGGGGAAAAATAAAATTGTCCCTATTTGCAGAACACATATTTATCTATGTAAAAAATCCCAAGGAATCCACAAAAAAAATGTCAAAATGAATAAATGTGTTTAGTAATGCCATATGACATAAAATAAAGACACAAACACAAAAACATTCTTAAATACACACACACACAGACACACTAACAATGAACACTGGAAACTAAGTATTAAAAACAAAACTATACCAATTCATAATAGCTTTAGAAAACTAAAGTACTTAGATATAAGCTAACAAAATATGTACAGTATTTCAAAAATACTACCAAAAGCTCTTTGTAAGATATTTAAGATCTAAATAAATAAAAATATATACCATGGTCATGGATTAGAAGACTCAACATAGTACAAATATCATTTCTAAAAAAAAATTGATCTATAAAGTTACAATTCAAAAATCTCTGCCCAATGTTTTTGTATATATGGAAAAGATGATTCTAAAATTTATACTGAAATGCAAAAAAAGCCATCTAAATAATTCTGAAAGAGAATAAAGTTGGAGAAATCACTGTACTTTATTTTAAGACTTACTCTAAAGCTGCAGTAATCACGTTATAGTATTGGTGTTGGTCATATAGATCAATGAAACAAAAGAGAGTTCAGAAATGGAGCCATGCCAGCATGAACGATTGATTTTTAACAAAGATGCAAAGGTAATTTAATGGAAAAGAATAGTCTTTTTAGTAAATACTGTTGCACCAATTAGACAACTCCAGGCCAAGCAAGCAAACAAATAATAAATAAATGCAGCAACTATAAATACAATCTAAACCTCATAGTTTCTGCAAAAATTACCTCAAATTGGATCATAAATATAATGGTGAAATATAAAACTATAACAATTTTAGAGAAAAATAGGTTTTCATAACCCAGGTTTAGGAAAAACTTATTAAATATGACACCAAAAACACAATCCATAAAAGACTATGATAAAATGGACTTAACTCAAATTTTAGAATTTGTTATTTGAAAGATAGGTGAAAGAAAAGGTGAGATACAGTCTGGGAGAAAATATTTGCAAATCATATATCCAACAAAATACATTTATCTAGAATTATAAAGAAGAATTTTCAATATTAAGAACCAGAGAAGCAATAAAAACTTAAGAATTCTGCCCTAAGAAGGACTAAAAAATGTGGAGCAAGTGTATGCCTACAAGGTTGAATAAAGCCCTAGATATAACAGGATCAATGAATAGTATATCTCATCTGAAAGCAACTAGTAGAGTTGAGGTATTTGATACTTCAAATGTGAAAGCAGCAATGCAAAAACTAAAAGGAACAGGAAGAATCAAGGAAACATACCATTACCAAAAGATTAATAATAATCTTCAATTGCTGAATTCAAAAGCATAGAATTTTGCCATCTAGCTGATAAAGAATTCAGATTAACTCTTTGGGGGGAAACAACTAGCTTAAAGAAAATTCAGAGAGACACTTTAGCAAAATCAAGAAAACAATACATGGACAAAATGAGAAATTTAACAAAGGCAGCAATCATAAAAAGAACCAAACAGAAATTCTGGAGCTGAAGAATTCAGTGAATGAAATGGAAAAAAAAAATGCAATAGAGAGCATCTAAGGCAGAGTAGAACAAATGGAAGATAGAATAAGTGAGCCAAAGGATAGGTACTTTGAAATAAGCAAACAGAGGAGAAGAAAGTAAACAGAATGAAGAAAAGTAAAGAAAACTTATGTGATCTGTGGGACTCCATTAAATGTATAAATATTAGAATAATTTGAATTCTCAAATGAGAAAAAAGGAGTAAGGGGGCAGAAGGTTTATTTAAAGAAATAATAGCTTGAGACAACTGGACATTCGGTTAAGCCTTTGGCTCAGGTCATGATCCCAGGGTCCTAGGATCAAGCCCTGCATTGGGCTCCCTGCTCAGTGGGAAGCCTGCCTTTCCCTCTTCTTCTGCCCCTTCCCACTGCTTGTGCTCTCTCTCTCTCATTTGCTCACTCATTCTCTCTCAAATAAATAAAATCTTTTTAAAAAGAAAGAAATAATGGCTTTTTAAAAATGTAATAATTTCTGAGAAATTCCCAAATTTGGAGAGATGCTTGAATACCAAAGATCATGAAGCTAATAGATTATTATCTCAATGCAAAAAGATCTTCTCCAAGACACATTATAATGAAACTGTAAAAAATAAAAGATAAAGAGAGATTCCTAAAAACAACCAGAAAAAAAAGATTGTAACTCACACAGGAACCCACATTAAGTTATCGGCATTTTGAAAAAAAAAAAAATACTGACCAAGAATAGTCTATCTGGCAAAGTTATCCTTCAGTTATGAAGGAGCAATACTTTCCCAAACAAATAAAAGCTGAGGGAGTCTATCACCACTAGACCTGCCTTGCAAGAAATGCTGAAAGAAGTTCCTTAGGTTGAAATGAAAAGATGTTAATTGTGACACAAAACATACAAAAGTATAGAACACACTGATAAAGGTAAGTATGCAGTCAGATTTAGAGAACTAATTGTGTAATAGAATAGTGTGTTAACCACTTAGCTATAATATAAATGTTAAAGGAAAAGAGCATTAAACATAACTATAGGCAGTATCATTTGTTAATGAGTATGTAGTATACAAAGAGGCAAATTATGACATAAAATATGAAGATGGGAGAGTAAAAGGGTGGAAATTTGTAGGTGAATAAAGTTTAGTTACTATCAACTTAAAACGGATTATTTTACTTTATACAATGCTCTATGCAAGCCCTATGGTTAAACCAGAAAGCAAAAATCTAGAGTAGATTCACATAAGATAAAGACCAGAGAACCAGAGAATACCATCATATAAAATCATCAATTTACAATAGACAAACAGAACGGGGGAAAAACAATGGAAGTACAAAACAGACAGAAAACAAATAATTAATAAGATGGCACTAGTAAGTCCTTACATATCAATAATTACTCTATATGTAAATGCATTTAATTTACCAATCAAAAGGTTCAGAGCGGCTGAATGCATAAATAAGACCTAACTATATGCTGCCTACTGGAGACTTACTTCAGATTTAAAGATATACACAGGATCGAAGAGAAGAGATACAAAAAGTTATTTAATGTGAGCAGAAACCAAAAGAAAGCAGAAGTAGCTATACTTAAGTCAGACAAAATTGACTTTATGTGAAAACATAACAATAGACAAAGGCCATTATATAATGATAAAGGGGTCAATTCATCAGAAAGATATAATAATAATAAATATATACACGCCCAACATCAGAGCACCTGAACAAACAATAACAGCTTTGAAGGGAGAAACAGATAACAACTCACCAATAATAATAATAATAATAATGGTCCAAACCCAATTTTTCCCCTGTTGATTTTCTGTCTAGATGGTCTATCCATTGCTAAAAGTGGGGTAGTAAAGTTTCCTACTATTATTGTATTGTTTTCTTCTAATAATTGAACATTTGTACCCTTGACCTACATCATCACCTTTCCTCAACCCCTAGCACCTGGAAACTGCAATTATGTAAAAATAAAAAGAATTCTCAAAACTCATTGGTAAGAAAGCAAATAACCTAATTTTTACAATGGGCATAGTCCTTAGTAGACACTTCACAAAAGAAAATATAGGAATGACAAATAAGCATAAGAAAATACTTCAGCATAATTATTCATTAGAAAAAATGTAAATTAACACTATGATGAAATATCCTTACACTCATCAACTAAAAGTCTCCTACATTATTGTTGGTAATGGAATATGGTACAACCCCTCTGAAAAACGTCTGATAGTTTATCACAATGGTAAACATACACTTACAATAATAACTCAACAATCTCATTCCTGGGTATTTATCCTGAAGAAATAAAATCTGTGTGTGCACACACACAAACTACACAAATATTTGTAACAGGGGTATTCATAATTGCCAAAACCTAGAAGCAACACAAATGTCCTTCAACACATGAATAAACAAACTATTGTACGTCCATTCCATGGTACTTCTAAGGGATAAAAAGGAGAGAATAATTGCCATAAGCAACTTGGATAAATCTCAAAGTCATTAATTTGAGTGAAATAAGCAAGTTCACAAATAGTATGTAATGTACAGTTACATTTATATAACGTTTAAAAAAAACTATAGCAACAGAGAAAAGATCAGTTGTCAATGTTTATTTTTGTGAGGAGAGAGTGACTATTAAGGGATAACATGAGTGATTCTGTGGGGGTGATGGAGCTATTCTGTATATTGATTGTGGTCATGGTTACACAAATATATACATGTGTTAAAATTCATAGGGCTGTGCAAAAAGATTTCAGTGTATCTTTACACTGAAAGAATTTAAAGAAATAAATTTCAATGTATGCTAGTTAAAAAAATACACACATACATATGCTCATACACATGTGTGTGCATGCGTGCATGCACACACACACACACACAAATATTGCACCCTGGAGACACAGGGGATACAGCAGTGATTGTCCTGATCATATCATTGTTTATTTAATTCACCATATGGGTTCTGAAAAATCCAGATGATAATGATCTGTGAAAGTGGACTAATGCAAATTTAAGCAAATAATAGGCCCAATTACAATTGTTGTGCCATAGACGGTATTTTTACTAGATCAGATTAATAACCTCAGGACTGGGTATATAGATAGTGATGTGGAAAATATAATATTTTCCAAATCCATTAGGAAGGAGAATTTGAAACACCCCAGGGATACGTTAATTCTCTTGCTCTTTCATGTAATATAATCCATAGAAATCTAGATATATCTGGCAATTCCATAATATGTCACATTGGTTCATTATATTAGAGTACTTGAGCACAGCAAGTCAAGTGATCCTACAGCTAAAACTACCAGTCATCCAGCCTATATCATAAAGTGTAGCACAGCCAGCAACAATTCTTCCTAAGAGGAAGTAGGATTGTACATAAGCAGTGCAGAGGATACAAATAAACTGAACAAACATATGGCTAACTAACATAGTCCCTACTACTATAATGTTGTTGCCTTTCACTCAGATCATGCCTATTGTCTCATGGGAATTTCTTTATGTTGAGGTGAAAGAAAAGATTACAAATAGATAAGCCTAGTACACCGGTGCAAACTAAAGATGGAGTATTGCTGAATTGCAGTATTACTCTGGTTTGCCATGAGATACATTGGTGGTGGGAAGTCCTCACAGTGAGCAGAGCTCTGTTCATTCACTTTATGTTGAAAGAGAAGTGGCTAAATATAGGAAATGGTTGTCCATGGACTTACTGGGTCCATCAAGTGTCTTAGCTGGTTTATCAATAGCCCAGAAGGAGCAAAGTGCAAGATCAAAGATGCGGATGGACTTATGGGTGTGGATACAATGGATACAAGTGTAAAACTTTCTTTTTTGGCACATTAACATATTTTGGAGAGTATGTGTTCCATTAGAGGAATGAAACATTCAAGTGGACAGATGACCTGGCAAATTGATGACACCCAACTTCTGTCCTCAGCTACCACAGTACTGGCAGAGATGGAAGCTATATATAGTCCCAACAACATGGATCCCCTTTACCAATCCCCACCTAGTTACTACCAATGCTGAATGTCAGAAATGCTAACAGTAAAGAGAGATATTGAGCCCCTGATATGACAACAACCCTTGAGGATATGAACTGTTACTCTGAAGCAAGTTGATCACATTGAAGCACTTTCAACTTGAAAGCAAAGCAATTCTTCCTAAGATTAATATATATTCAGGGTATGAGTTTGAATTTTCTGTCCACAAAGTCTCAACTCAAATCAATATCTAAGAGCTCACAGCGTGTCTGATTTCCCAATGTGGGAAACTTCCTAGTATTGTCTTGAATCAAGGGACCCTATTTAAGGCAAAGGGTGTGTGGTAGGAGGCACACAATCTTGCGATCCACTAGTTCTTTTACGTAATGCACCATCTAAAAAGTGACAGAATAATAAGGTGGAAAATTGACTTTTAAGGATGATTCTGAAGGGAGTAACATCAGCAAGTTGGCCGACTTGGACCTCTTAGACCTCTTCTTCCCCACAGGAACATGAATTTAGACAGCCACCTACATACATGGAAATTAACATACTCCTGAGCAGCATTGGGTCAAAGAATAAGTCAAAGGGAAATTAGAAAATATCCCAAATAAATTAAGAGGAAAAGCAACATACAAAAGCTTATGGAATACAGAAAAAGCAGTATTAAAAGGGAAATGTATAGATATAAATGCTTAAATTAGAAAGAAGAAAGGGCTCAAACAACCTAAATTTACACTTCAAGGAACTAGAAAAAAAAAAAAAACACACACACACACTAAGCCCAAAGTAAGAAGTATGGAAATAATGCTTATAGCACAAGTCAATGACACAAAGAATAGAAAAATGTTAGGAAAAATAGACAAAAATTGAGTTGATTTTTTTGTAAATATAAACAAAATCAACAAAACTCTTAGGCTAGCCATGAAAGCAAGAAGATACAAATGATAAAATCAGAAATGAAAGAGGATACATTATAGTTGATGCCAAAGTAATAAAAAAGTTTAGAAGAGAGACACCTAACTCTGGGAAATGAACAAGGGGTGATGGAAAGGGAGGTGGGCAGGGGGTTGGGGTGACTGGGTGAAGGGCACTGAGGGGGGCACTTGACAGGATGAACACTGGGTGTTATGCTATATGTTGGCAAATCGAACTCCAATAGAAAATATACAAAAACAAGTTTAGAAGAGACTATTGTGAATAATTATACACCAGTATATTGGAGACACCAGAAGAAATTGGTTAATTCCTTGGAACAATTTACCAAGACTGAATTAGGAAGAACTAGAAAGCCTGAGCAGACCAATAACAAATAAAGAGATTACATTAGCAAACAGAAACCTTTCAACAAAGGAGAGCTCAGGACCAGATGGCTTTACGATGAATTCTACCAAACATTTAAAGAGGATTTAATACCAAAACTCTTAAACTCTTCCAAAAAATAAGTGGGAGCACTTCCAAAAACACTTTATGGGCCAGCATCACCTTGATTCCAAAGTCAGACAAAGACATGGCAAGAAAAGAAAAACACAGACCAATATCCCTGATGAATATGATGCAAGATTCCTCAACCAGGGACACCTGGATGGCTCAGCAGTTGGGTGCCTGCCTTCGGCTCAGGGCAGATCCTGGGTCTAGGGATCAAGTCCCCCATCGGGCTCCCTGCAGGGAGCCTGCTTCTCCCTCTGCCTATGTCTCTGCCTCTCTCTGTGTGTGCCTCTCATGAATAAATAATATATTTTTAAAAAAATTCCTCAACCAAATATTAATAAATTGAATCCAAACCACATTGAAAGTTTCGCCCATATGATCAAGTGGTATTGTCCCTGGATGCGACAATGTTTCTATGTATGCATATCTATCAATGTGATACACCACATTTGGAGAAAGAATAAAAATTACAAAATCATCTCAGATGCAGAAAAAGCATTTGACATAATTCAACACCCTTTTATGATAGAAACGCTCAACAAATTAGGTATCAAAGGAATTTACCTCCTTAATAAATAAAAGGCCATATGTGACAACCCCATAGCTAACATTATACTCAGTTTTGGAAAATTGAAAGCTTTTCCTCTAAGATCAGGAAGAGGGCAAGGATTTCCACTTTTACCAGTTCCATTAAACAAAGTACTAGAAGCCCCAGGCAGAGCAATTGGTAAGATAACTTATGTTTGCAGGCAGATGACATGACCCTTTATGCAGAAAATCTGATAGACTCCACCAAAAATCTTTTGAACTAGAAAAAGAATTCAGTCAAGTTGCAGGATACAAAATCAGCAAACAAAACTCAGTTGTATCTCTCTGTACGACAATAAACTATCTTAAAAGGATGTTAAGAAAAAAAACCCACTTACAATAGCATTAAAAAGAGTAAAATACCTAGGAACAAACTTGAACAAGGGGGTGAAATGAAAGACTCGTACACTGGAAAGTATAAAACACTGATAGAAGAAAATAAAGCAGACAGAAACAAATGGAAAAACCATCCATGTTCATAGATTGGAAGACGTAATTTTGTTAAGATGTCCATACTACCTCAGTCTACTGAGTCAATGTAATTGGCGTCAAAATTTCAATGGCAGTTTTTGTAGAAATAGGAAAAAAGTTCTAAATTTATATGGACCCACAAATGATCCTGAATAGTCAAAGCAATTTGATCAAGAACAAACCTGGAGGAATCACATTTCCTGTTCAAAATATATTACAGGGCTATAGTAATCAAAACAGTGTGGTACTGACCCAAAAAATAGATATATAAACTAATGGAACATGGGCAGCCCCAGTGGCTCAGCAGTTTAGCCCCGCCTTCAGCCCAGAGCGTGATCCTGGAGACCCAGGATCGAGTCCCACATCAGGCTCCCTGCATGGAGCCTGCTTCTCCCTCTGCCTGTGTCTCTGCCTCTCTCTCTCTGTGTCTCTGTGTGTCTCTCATGAATAAATGAATAAAATCTTTAAAAAATAAAATAAAATAAACTAATGGAACAGTGTAGAGAGCCCAAAAATAAACCCATGCATATACAGTCAACTGAGACTGTATCTGAGAAGGGAGCAAAGAATTCAGAATAGAGAATGGATAGTCTCTCTAATAAATGGTGTTGGGTAAACTGGATATCCACAGGCAGAAAAACAAAATTGCACCCTTACTTCACCTTTACCTTACCATGTACGAAAATCTACTCAAATTAAAGACTTCATTATAAGATCTTAGACTATAAAGAGCCTATCAGAAAATGTAGGAGGAAAAGCTTCTTGACATTGTCAAAGATTTTTTGGATATGGCACCAAACACACTGGCAACATGAGCAAAAGTAGACAGGTGGGAGTACATGAAACTAAAAAGCACAGCAAAAGAAACAAAATGAGAAAGCATCCTGGTAATGGGAGAAAATATTTGCGAACCATATACATGATAAGGCATTAATAGTCAAAGTATATAAGGAACTCCCATCAGTCAACAGCAAAGCAAACAAATAGCCTGATTTAAAAAAAATGACATATGAAATGAATACGTAGTTCTCCAAAGAAAACGTACAAATGGCCAACAAGTATATGAAAAGCTTTTTGGCATGACTAATCAGGGAAATGCAAATCAAAACCACAATGAGATATCACCTCATACCTATAAAGATGGCTATCATCAAAAGCGAAAAGATAGCAAGTGTCGGTGAGGGTGTGGATGAAAGGAAGTTTGGTAGTGGATGCATTCCAAGAGCCCCAGACAATGCCTGAAACCACAGAGAGTGCTGGATCCTATATATACTATGTTTTTTCCTATACATATGTACCTATGATAAAGCTTAATTTATAAATTAGGGACAGTAAGAGATTAACAACAATGGTTAATAATAACTGAACAATCATGACAATATGCTATAATGAAAATTATGTGAACGTGGTCTCTTTCTAGTTCTCTCTCTTTTTGTGTTATACAGCATTCACCCTTCTTGTGGTGTGAGATGATAAAATAGGTATTCAGGTGCTCTACTGGGGCATCTCCTGGTACTAAGTTTTAACTGGAAATGGGCAAGTGCAGCAACCACAGCCCTGATAAGTGCATGGGAACTACAGCTCAGACATCTCTGACATGAGGGTCTAGGTCACCTACCCAGGAGACCTAGGCAAGCCACCTAGACCAGCAGAAATGATAATTTAAGGAAAATAAAGAATGTATGGTAGAGAAGGAGAGGATCCACATCAATTGCACCCTCAAAATTTGTCTCAGTCATCCTTTAAGCCTCCCTAGGAGTCTCGCTTGAGAAGCTGTGTGCAAATACAGTGAATCTAACATGGGAAGCGGAGGGATCTCAGTGGCACAAGGAGTGGACTGTAGTACATGTTGCGGTATCGAGCTCAAATTCCCTTTCTTCAGCTGCTATATCCATCCTTCCAGCTCCTGTAAGTGGGGGAAGCCCTCTTGCCTAGAAAGTTCCATCTTTAGAGTACAGCCTACAGCTAAGACAGAGGGTGCAAAAGGCTGGCTCATTTATTTCAAGTGAAGATCACCATGAGGCAATGTTTATATTCCAGTTTTCCCCCACTGGGGGCCTGGACTACACTTATTAGATTACATCCTGCTGTGCTCTTTCTGCTTCTTTATCCAGCCTCGCTCCCTCCCTTACAGGTCTTTACTAAGGAGGATTCCTCCAATAGATTACTTTGACAGAAATCTCTGCTTTAGAATTTGCTTTTAGAAACCACACACAAATAATGTTAACATGCGAGTTAAGATCCAGTGGGAAAGGAAACATGAATATATTTATGCTGATTGAAGGGAACAAGGTCCAATTCCATACACCAAAGGCAAAATGCATGCAACTAAGTTCTGAATGCGGAGAGCCACAGAAACTGATGGAATGCATGAAATCCCACAAGGAACAGTCAGTCGTTGGGACTGGGTCAAGGGAAGCCCAGCAGCCTTGTTTGCTACACTCTATTCACTCGGGGCTCACTCTCTGAGCATGGACTAGTGAAATGATCACAAACCACGGGCAGAAAAGTGGGATCCCCGGGCTCAGGTACCTCTGCAGGACTGCTATGGTAAGCTGATCTGTTATTTACTTCAAAAGGCAAAGTGCTCATTTACCTATCCAGGTGTTACATAGTTCTCTAACAGACATCAGGTGTTAGCATGGAAGGACAGCTCTGTGCTATTCACACTGTGGTTTAGTAAGAGATTGTAATTAGAATTTGCTCACGATGCTTACTAATGAAATTTCTTCATCCCCAAATCTTTAATCGTAGGGGAAATAAGAGCTGCTAATAGCATTGAGTGAACAGTATAGATATATTTGTATGTGTTTATGATGTAAATGTATATATATGATAAACTACATCATATTCAAAACCCAGATTTCCACACGCACATGCTGCCTAAAGACATGAACAAAAAAAAAAAAGAACAAGAAAAATAAAAATAAATAAAAATTTTAAAAAAGACATGAACAACAGATACTGCTCATTCGCTGCGTATCCAACTCAACCTAAGAAACAAGAAACCCAGCTGTGAGTTCTGGATTTGGCAATATCTAGCACTGTAAACCTTTGAGACAGAATTTACATATTAGCAAAATGATGAGTTTGGTTAGTTTCATTGGTTTCCCACTATCTATCATCTATCTATCTATCTATCTATCTATCTATCTATCTATCATCTATCTATCATCTATTTCCTTCTCTTATTTATCAGGCACCGAGGTACGGGCTGACCACTAAAACCTCTCTCAACATCAGTGCTGCTCTCGGTGTAACTATCTACACTCGCATCCTGCAGTTCTCATCCTGAGCCTGTCAAGTGACTTCCACTATCCTTCTTTTATGGATGTGAGTGAAAGGTGTTAAGTGCTTTTCTCATAGCCAAGATTCAAAGCAAGCCTGAAACTACAGTCATATTGTCCTTCACGTGCAACGTGAGACATGCTTCTTCACCTTAAACGTTATGAAGGCTTATCATGGCTTTGCTTTCATGTCATATTTTAGCTTTACTACCATGACTTACTTTTTTCAGAGTTGCCTGTGAGGCATTTCTCTCTCCTACAGCCTCTAGGAATACATGGTGTTAAAATGGCTGCATATGTTCAAACATTACAACTTATTAAAAATTCAGAAACAAAACAAAACATCAAATTCAATTCCACCACAGGATTCCACACTACCTTGGGGATAGGAAGCAAACAAACTTCCAAACTATGATTTGTCACGTGCTGTGTATCTTTCCCTAATTGTGCTCTTTTCAGCCACATGCTGAGTATCGTGAACACAAGATCTGTGAGTTAGAGTTGTAGGTTAAAAAATAAGTGGTTTTAATAAAACAATGTTTGGGGGAAACTATGAGAGGGATTGTTTTTCATAATATTCCTGGGAATCCTGCATCAAGCACTAGTCCACCAGTTTTATAAAAAAAACAAAACAAGATGAAACAAAATGTGTTCCAATTCCCAGAAGTATCCATGGTATTACAAAGTGGCTCGCTACAGGTGAATATATTGTTTGGTAACACTTTCCAACTGCTTGAAAATGAAAATTGAACTATGATTAAAATACATTTTCTTTTTTGAAGATTTTATTTATCTGAGAGAAAAAGAGCATGAGTGAGGGGGAAGGGGCAGAGGGACAGGGAGAAGCAGACCCCCTGCTGAGCAGGAAACCCTTCAGGGGGCTTGATCCCAGGACCCTGAGATAATGACCTGAGCCAAAGTGAGATGCTTGAGCCACTGAGCCACCCAGGCATCCCTAAAATACATTTTCAAACCATGAAATGTACAAATGTTCTGTGTCTATCTCTTTAAAGTTGCACTTTTTTCCTATTTTCCCTATATACACTATTACTCTTTAAAAAAACAGTTGTGCTTGAATACTAATGATACAGATTGAACTTGACTTTCTATTATTAACACCACCATGGAGTTAGTTACAAACCTGACCCACAACTGCATAAAAACAATCACAAATCCCTATGTAATAACTTATTACAGAAATGCAAATGATACGTTAGAAAATTGAAAGCTTTCTAACATATATAGCAGTCAGTAAAATAGGAAAAAAAATAACTGGCAGAGACATGAAGTAACTTACTATAATACTGCATACATTCATTATACAGGTTTCTTTTTTTCTCTGATGGCTTCCCAATTTCTGCCTTTTGTAAATAACACACTTGAAAGTGAAGCAACACCTCTGCTGAAATCATGGGATCCAGGGTTTTCTTTACAATAGTTTTTGACAGGTATTTTTGAGGCAATTTCAGAAGAAAAATAAGCACAAGCAATGATTTTTTGAAAACCAGGTCAGAAATATCTGCATTGAAAACCTAGTCCCTTTCTATCATAGCAATTTTTGTTTAAAAGCAGGTAGAGGCATGTATGTTCTAGGTGGTGGTAATTCTTTCACTTATAAGTGATACTTCTTTCCTGGGAACTCTTTCTTCAGAATTAATTGTGCAAAAATTAGTTTGGTATAGCTGATGATATAATATTTGGTACTGAGGTGGGAGCAGGTCTATAAATAAGGTTTGCATAGTTGGCAAGGTCTAGATTATGAAGTGTGTCATGTTAGAATTTATTCTGCAGGCAATCAGGGACTATTGAAGGCTCTTAAACCATGGCTTAAACTAGAAAATCAATATTTTCTAAGAAGATTCATATTTCATGATTCATGAGATATTTAGGAAGTAAAATCAAAAGGCCATGGTGAAGGAAAATTGGAGAAAGAAGAGTCATGATGGATCCCAAGGCTTCTGACCCAAGCATCTTTGGGGATTATGGTGGGATAGGCAGAGGAACAGGGTTTTTGTAATATGATGATGACTTACTTTGGACTTTTTTTTTGCATTGGTCTGCCTATACGACACACACATAGAATTGTCTAGTAGGTGGTCTGGGTTTGGGGGTTTTTGCTCCTCAGACTCAGGAAAACAATATGGAATAAATAAAGAACAAAGGAGATAAGTAAAATGTGATTACACAGTCCTTTCCCCGTTGGTTGACCTAGGTATTGTTATTATATAAAGAGTTGAACTATTTGAAAGAAACTCAAAACTTTAACCACAACTTCTAGTCAAGGTAGTTCTGTCTAGCACATTCAGTAAAACCCCAACTTGGCAACACAAACAGTGTTGAATATTTTTAAAAGGCCAGATTACTGCTGAAACCCGAGATATACATCTCCACAAGCCAGAACTGGAACAGAACATGCAGCCCTTTGGGCTCTGCGTATAGAAATATGCAAACCCACCCTCCTGCCTTCCTCATAACCACCCTTCCATCACCAAAGAAGCTGAAAAAAAATGTGATCATAGCCTAGGTTTGAAAATGTATATCTTTTTTTGAAATATTTTATTAATTTATTCATGAGAGACAGAGAGAGAGAGAGAGGCAGGTTCATAGGCAGAGGGAGGAGCATGCTCCCCACAGGGAACCTGATATGGGACTTGACTGGGACTCTGAGATCATGCCCTGAGCAGAAGGCAAATGCTTAGCCACTGAGCCACCCAGGTGCCCACCTGAAAATGTATATCTTAGTGGCTAAAGGAAATCCAGCTGAAGTAAGAGGAAGTAGGGCAAGTCCCTGTCCCATAAAGCAAGGAACTGAACTTGTTTCATCTCCAACACTGTTGCAGAACAGGACCCCTGAGCTGCCAATAGTAGGCCCATTTCTAGACATATGATTTCCAGGCAGCTGCATAGAGGCAACCACAAAACTACTAGACACAGAGAAAGAGCAAAAGAAAGGATAGATTTCAACCATAGGGAAGGAGTAGGATATGAGAAACTCTACACAAATAAAATGGGTAAATACATAGGTAACAATTACTACTGTTTATAAAATAGATCATTTTGGGGGCAACCGGGTGGCTCAGTCGATTAAGTGTCTACTTTTGGCTCAGGTCAGGATCCCAAAGTCCGGGATTGAACCCCTCATTGGGTTTCCTGCTCGGTGGGGAGCCTGCTTCTCCCTCTCCCTCTGCCCCTCCCCCTGCTCATGCCATCTCTCACTCTTGCTCACCTTCTCTCTCTCTCTCTCTCTCTCAAATAAATAAATAAAACCTTTAAAAAAATTAAAAAATAGCTAAGGAAGATGACCAAGAAGAGGGTGGAGGAACAGATTTCAGTGAATGGTTTATTTGTCTTCTTCTTATTCTTTTTAATGAGTCTTATATGGTCACAACAGGCTTTATAGGAAATGATATAATCAAATTTATGCCTTTATAGATAGATGATAAATAGATAATTCTTACACAGTAAAAGAATTTACAAAAGATCTGCATGGCTATGCTTGCTTTTGGAAAGTAAGAGAAAGAAATTATAATACTGAAGAAAATATTTAATTTTATGTATAGTGTTTCATTTTCTGAGAACAAAGAAAGCTTTGAACCTGATATAAAAACAGACAAAAGAAAACACAAGAGAACAGACAGAAATGGAAAAGGAAATTAAAGAACCAGAAGCAGCACAGGAAGTTATCAACCACTGGAATGTGAACAAAACTCCTTTAGGCAATCAGAAGTGTGCATATGAAACATAGAATCCCCCATTTTCTCCCATTACAACAGCAGTCTTACCATATGGCACAAAGGTAATGCAATGTGATCATTTTTGAGTAAGAGTGAAGAACTCTGGGAGATATAGTCATGACCTAATCAGTCAAAGTCATGGAGAAGATAATAGACCACAAACCAATGTCTAAAGAAAGACACCAAGATTCTTGTGATGAACTAAAAGTGAGGAATATCTGAGAGGGGCTTTGAACATTTAAGGAGAGCATTATATTTGACAGTGCAGTTTTGGAAATTTCATTTAATTCCCCATAGTAAAGAGATAGTGGCAGACCAAGAGTATTTAGCATCTAGAGCAAATCACTCTTTAATACTTCTCACATCTATATGATAAAATCATTTTTATTAATAATCATGTACAAATCAGTAATACTCATCATTTTCTTGATTTGTCCCTTAGTGCTAAAACAAACTCACTAACAATTCTTTTAAAAAAGAAATTTTAACGTTAAAGATGCTTTTCAAATCCAGTAAAATATTCCATGTATCATCTAAAATTTAAACTATCAAACAGGGCAACCCGGGTGGCTCAGCAGTTTAGCACCGCCTTCAGCCCAGGGCGTGATCCCGGGGTCCCAGGATGGAGTCCCATGTCAGACTCCGTGCATAGAGCCTGCTTCTCCCTCTGCCTATGTCTCTGCCTCTCTCTCTCTCTCTGTCTCTCATGAATAAATAAAAACTTAAAAAAATAAACTATCAAACAACCAAAACTACACTGTTTCAGTACTTGAGAACTTTAATACAAATAACAACTCCAAGTAGTCATATAAAATGATGATATTGAACCATCTTAAGCTCATTTCTTATCTCCACAATCACTGTGCTACCATTACTTATGATCTGCACTTTAAACCTAAGAATCTGTAGTACTACAGGAGTTGGAAACAGAAGCTGTATCTGAAAGAGCTCGAACCATCCTAAATTGTCGTTATACACAACTCTTGGACATAAAGAAGGAAGAAAATCCACCTTAAAATGCTCCAGGCAAAAAAAAGTGATTTCTTAATTGATAGAAATGAAATATCCAGGAGTGCTTCTGGCTGCATACACAGACATAGCTTGATCTTGGGTCTCAATAGCATCATCAAGACCAGTTCCTTCCTCTCTACTCTTTCTCTCTCTACTCCTCTCCTTCCCCTACTGTTAGTTCCACTTTCCTCTGCATTGCCAATATCTCATGCAGATTCTGCTTATCTGTGGGTTGTCCAGTAGATCCATTCTTGCAAATTTATAGCTGTATGTGCATTTGAAAAGTGAAAAACTAACCTAGTTTTATTCATCAAATGCCCTGATTTTAGCATTAATTATATAACAAGACCGCACTTGAATTAGTCATTATAGTTGGGTTATATAATGATCTGATTGTCTAGGTTTAGTAGCCACCCCATCCCTTGGGATTCCTCACCCAAACCACATAGACTAAGCATAGAAGATTAGTTCTACAAGGGAAATTGGGAACACTTATGAGAAGAATGGTAACAGATAATGGACTGATAAACCATGGCCCAGTGTGCTAATATTAATGCAGATGGACTATGACATATTTTACTTTTGAATAATTATTTACATCATTTATCTGAGAATGATTTAAAGCCCATGATTGACACTATTCCATACTTTTCATGAAACGAGGAATAGATGTCAGGTTAAGTAATTTAGAAAGACTGTATAGTCAAAGTTGTGAAAATAAGCTAAAAGTGATGAGAATCCGTTGCTTCAGCTTCCATGAGCTCCATGTAATGTAGTTTAAAAATACTTGGCTGAAAGCATTTGGCACAAAGCAAGATATTTAACATCACAATTAGATAAAAACATTGATTTGATCAGAATTAGGGTTCCTAAATGCTATCACTAAGATTATTGTAAATCTTAGCAAACACCAGAGTATTTTTGTAAATTTCTGTGAATCAAAGTATTTTGTCTAGTTTTGAGAATTTTATATTTCATTTATTTATTTGTTATTCATTTATTTGACAGAGAGTGAGAGAGCACAAGCAGGGTGAGGGGCAGAGGGAGAGGGTGAAACAAACTCCTCAATGAGCAGGGAGCCTGACCAGGGATTTGATCCCAAGACCCTGGGATGAGGTGGCCTGAGCGAAAGGCAGATGCTTAACCGACTGAGCCATGCAGGTGCCCCCTGGTTTTGAGAATTTTAAAGATTGTTTAAATGTTTATTTCTAAAATTCTAATCCATATTAATTCAATTAACCCTGTTTGTCTAAGTTGTAATACTGCAAAGCTCAACTACCTCAATATCTAATAGCAGGGGATTAGTTGGAACTAATCAAATCCCCCTCATCAAAATGCATACTTAGATAAGTATCTTTCAAAATATATGCCAAGGTCAGTGAGATTATAGAAATACTTAATGATGTTTTGCTTTTCACATTTTCTATATTGGACATGAATTCTTTGGTGATAAGAAGTAAAACATGAAAAAATATAATAGGTATAAATCTAAAAAATATGTATAAGATCTATATGAGGAGAACTACAAAAGTGATGAAAGAAATCAAAGATCTAAATAAACAGAGAAATATATCACATATATGGACAGGAAGATTCAATGATGTCAAGATGTCAGTTCTTCCCCACTTAATCTATGGCTTCAAAGCAATCCAATTAAAGTCCAAAAATTATTTAATGTATATAAATAAACTTATTTTAAAGCTTATATGGAAGGGTATAAGCTCCAAAACAGCCAACACAATATTGAAATTAGAACAAAGTCAAGGGACTGAAATTACCTAAATGTGAGAATTAACTATAAAAGCTACAGTGTTCAAACTAGTGTGATATTAATAAGATAATAAGTGAACAGACTAATGAGCCCAGAAATAGACCCACACAGTCAGCTGATCCTTGATAAAGGAGCAAAGGCAATTCAACAGAGAAAGAAGTCTTTTCAACAAATGGTGCTGTAAATACTACACATCTACATGTAAAAATAATGACTCTAGATACAAACCTTACTCCATCAATTAACTTGAAATAGCCCACATATCTAAATGTAAAACAAACAAACAAAAAACTATAACACTCCTATAAGGAGAAAATCTAGGTGACCTTGAGTTTGGTGATGACTGTTTAGCTAAAACAACAAAAGAACCACCCATAGAAGAAAAAAATTGGTAAGTGGGACTTACTTAAAATTAAAACTTTTTTCTGTGAAAGACACTGACAAGAGAAAGAAAAGACAAGTCATAGACTGGGACTTTGCAAAACAAATATTTGATAAAGGACTAGTGTCCAAAATGTACTAAGAACTTCTAAAATTCAACAATAAGAAAAAATCCCAATTAAAAAAACGGGCAAAATATTTGAACAGACACTTCACCAAAGATATACAAATGGCAAAAAAATTATATAAAAATATTCAACATCATACGCCATTAGGGAAATGCATATTAAAACAACAATGAGACCATGACATATCTATTAGAATGGCCAAAATCCAAAACACTGACAACACCAAATGTTGGTGAGGATGTGGAGCAACAAGAACTCCCATTCCTTGCTGATGCAAATAGAAACTGGTACAGCCACTTTGGAAGACAGTTTGACAATTTCTTACAAAACCAAATATTCTCCTACCATATGACCCAGAAATCACCCTTGTAAGTATTTACTCAAATGAGTTGAAAATTTATGTCCACACAAAAATCTGCACATGAATATTTATAGTACCTTTAGTCATAATTGCACAAGCTTGGAAGCAACCAAGTTGTTTTCAATGTGAATAGATGAACAAACTGCGAGATATTCATGCAATGGCATGCAATAAAAGCAATGAACGTTCAAGGCATAAAAAGACATGGAGGAACTTTAAAGCATATTAGTAAGTGAAAGAAGCCAATCTCAAAAGACTATAAATTGTATGATTCCAACTATATGACATTCTGGAAAAGGCAAGACTTTAGAGACAGCAATGAGATTAATAGTTGCTAGGCATTCAGGTAGGAAGGGTGGGGGAAAAAGGGATGAATAGGTGGAGCACAGGAGATCTTTAAGGCAGTGAAACTATTGGTTACAATACTGTAATTGTGGATTAATGTAATTTTACATATATTAAAAGTCATTGAATGTAGCATATAAATAGTGAACCCAAATGTAAACTATGGACTTTCATTACAAATAATATATCAATATTGGTTAGCCCATCATAAAATAGCACACTAAAGCTACATTTATACATTATTACATTATATATACATTTAATACATTAATAAGAGGGGAAACTGTGGGAAGGTAGGGAGAGGGTATATAGGAACTATGTTCTTTCCACTTGATTATTTTGTAAACCTAGAACTGCTAAAAATATAGATTATTAATTTAAGTAAATCAAATAATCACTAACTTTGCATCACTAACTTTCCCACATGTTAATTCATTGAATAAATCTTTTTTTGAGCAAATACTATATATCCCAGACATTATACCTAGCTTTGGGGGCTATACAAGAAAACAAAACATGGTGTCTACCTTTGAGCAGCTTGTATTATAGTGTCAGATATTGTCAAGTAAGCATGCACTCACACTGCAATCTAGTAAGTATTGCATAGGGCAACGACAGAGTGCTATGGGACCTAGTATTTTATTGTTGGAGAATAAGGAAAGGCTTCCTGGAAGGAGTAACTTCAGGAACCCAACATATCTAAACTAAATCAAGATGTCTCCCTATCCATACATAGATAACATGTTTCTTTTGGGTTCCTGGATTTGGTCTAATTCAATGTAAGAGGTGAATGCTTCTCACCTGCAAGTGAATAGGTTTAGAAGTTTTCCATAAGGTACCTGACACACATGCCAGGAACCAAACCTTGTTCAAATGGAGCCTCAAAACAGGTTTTTGGAGAACTACTGGAAGTCAGATACATGAGAGAGATCAGAGATCAAAGGAAAACAAAAATGAAGAAGAGTGAATCCTAATAGAGCAGTGGGCAAATGAAGCAAATACTACTCACATAATGTTACAACAACCTGTGGCTGATCTTTATGGAATTCCTATTAGGGGACTTGTGCTAGGGGGTCCAATGCATTTAAAGGGCCCCATGGAGAACAGACAGCATTACAAAACATCAGTACTAGCCCTAAAGATCCTTCAGTTCATCCACTATCTATGCTATTTCTATGGCGGTAATATCTTATTGTGCAGGACTCAGTGCAAAATGATAATGTGAGGTACCTTGTTCAAAAGTTATTACAAACTAAAAATGGCAACAGTGAGCCCTAAACCAAGTCCAAGGCCCTTCTAACTGTGAAGCCTAGTGCAACTGATAAAGGGTTAGTATTCAAAACCTATAAAGAACTTATTGAACTCAACACCTGAAAAGCAATCCAGTTAAGAAATGGGCAGAGGACATGAATAGACATTTTTCCGAAGAGGACATCCAGATGGCTAACAGACACATGAAAAGATGCTCAACATCACTCATCATCAGGGAAACACAAATCAAAACCACCTCATACCTGTCAGAATGGCTAAAATTAACAACAGATGAAACGACAGATGTTGTCAAGGATGCAGAGAAATGGGAACTCTTTTACACTATTCATGGAAATGTAAACTGGTAAGGCCACTCTGGAAAATAGTATGGAGGTTACTAAAAAAAAAAAATTTTTTTAAAGAACTGCCCTAGACCCAAGAATTACACCATTAGATATTTACTCAAAAGATACAATAATACAGATACGAATGGGTATGTGCATCCTGATGCTTATGGTACCATTATCAACACTAGCCAAACTATGGAAAAGCCCAAATGTCCATTGACTGATGAATAGATAAAGAAGATGTGGTGTACATACACAATGGACTATTAGCCATCAAAAAGAATGAAATCTTGACATTTGCTACAACACGGATGGAGCTAAAGTGTATTATGGTAAGCAAAATAGATCAGTCAGAGAAAGACAAATACCACATGATTTCACTCATGAGGAATTTAAGAAATAAAAACAGATGAACATATGAGAAGGAAAAAGAGGAAGGGAAGGAAACCAAGAGACTCAACAAACTGAAGGTTGATAGAAGGAAGTGGGTAGGGGATGGGCTAAATGAGTGATGGGTATAAAGGAGGGTTACGGATATGAGGGAGGACACTTGCTATGATGAGCATTGAGTGTTACATGTAAATGATGAATCACTAAATTATATTCCTGAGACCAATATTATACTATATTAACTAACTAGAATTTAAACAAAAATTTGAAAAAAGAAAACAAAAGAAAACCCTAAAGATTCTATTAAAAAACTACCAGAACTGATAAAAGAATTTAGTAAGGTCACATGATACAAAATCAATGTACAGAAATCTGTTGCTGCATTGCTATACACTAATAATGAAGCAGCAGGAAGATAAATTAAGAAAAGATTCCCATTTATAGTTGCACCAAAAAGAGTGAAATACCTAGGAATAAACTTAACCAAGGAGGTAAAAGATCTGTACTTTGAAAACTTAAACATTGATAAAAGAAATTGAATATGACACAAACAAATGGAAAGATATTTCATGCCCATGGATTGGAAGAAGAAATATTGCTATAATGTCCATACTACCCAGAGCAATCTACAGATTTAATGCAATCTCTATCACATACCAACAGCATTTTTCACAGAACTAGAACAAATAATCCTAAAATTTTTATAGAACCGCAATAGCCAAAGCAATGTTGAAAAAGAAGAACATAACTGGAGGTATCACAATCCCAGATTTCAAGATACACTATGCAACTGTGGTAATCAAAATGGTGTGGTACTGGTACAAAGGTAGACACATAGAGGGGAACCCGGGTGTCTCAGTCCATTGTCTGCCTTTGACTCAGGTCATGATCCCAGGGTCCTAGGATCGAGCCCCTCATCTGTAGTCTGTCAGGCTCCCTCCACAGCAGGGAGTCTGCTTCTTTTTCTCCCTCTGTCCCTCCCTCTGTTTTGTGCTTTTTCTCACTCCCTCATTCTCTCTCTCTCTCTCTGTCTCTCTCTAAATAAATAAATAAATAAATAAATAAATAAATAAATAAATACAGACAGACAGACAGACAGACACACAGATAAATGGTACAGAATAGAGAGCCCATAAATAAACCCAGGATTATATGGTCAATTTATCTTTGATAAAGGAGGCAAGAATATGCATTGATAAAAAGTCTCTTCAACAAATGATGTTGAGAAAACTGGACAGCTACATGCAAAAGAATAAAACTGGACCACTTTCATTCTTTTTTTAAAAAAATGTGTTTATTCATAAGAGACACAGAGGGAGGCAGAGACACAGGGAGAGGGAGAAGCAGGCTCCATGCAGGGAGCCCGATGTGGGACTTGATCCCGGGACTCCAGGATCACACCCTGGGCTGAAGGGAGATGCTCAACCACTGAGCCACCAAGGCATCTCTGGACCACTTTCTTACACTGTACACAAAAATAAACCCAAAATGGATTAAAGACCTAAATATGAGACCAGAACCTATAAAAATCCTAAAAGAGAGCACAGGCAGTATTTTCTCCAACGTTGACCATAGCAACATTTTTCTAGCTATGTCTGCTGAGGCAAGGGAAATAAAAGCAAAAATAAGCTATTGGGATTACATCAAAATAAAAAAAAAATTCTATACAGCAAAGGAAACAATCAACAAAACTAAAAGATAACCTATGGAATGGGAGAAGATATTTACAAATGACATATCCAATAAAGTGTTAATATCTCAGATATATAAAGAATTTATGCAACTCCACACCAAAAAAACCCCAAATAATCCAATTAAAAAGTGGGCAGAAGGCATGAACAGACATTTCTCCAAAGAAGACATGACCTATCGATGACCAATAGACACATGAAAAGATGCTCAGCATCATTAATCATCAGGGAAATGCAAATCCAAACCACAACTGAGATATCACCTCATTGCAGTCAGAATGGCGAAAATCAAAAACACAAGAATCAACAAGTGTTGGTAAGAATGTAGAGAAAAAAGAACCCTCCAGCACTGTTGGTGGGAAAGCAACCTGGTACGACAACTCTGAGAAACAGTATGGAGGTTCCTCGAAAAATTAAAAATAGAATTACCATATGATCCAGTAGTTCCATTACTGGATGTTTACAACAAGAATACAAAAACACCGATTTGAAAAGATATGTGCATCCCTACATTTGCTGCAGCATTATTTACAATAGCCAAATTGTGGAAACAGCCCAAGTGTCCATTGACTGATGAATGGATAAAGAAGAGGTGGTATATATACACTATGGAATATTAGTCATAAAAAAGAATGAAATGTTGCAAATACATCCATCCATGATGGATCTAAAGAGTATAATGCTAAGTGAAATAAGTCAGTCAGAGAGACTATTACCATGTGATTTCACTCATGTGTGAAATTTAAGAAATAAATTAATGAAGAAAAGAGACAAACCAGAAAACATACTCAACTATAGAGAACAAACATGGTTACTAGAGGGTGGGGTGATGGGTGAAATAGGTGAAGGGGATTAAGGGTATATATATCATGATAAACCCTGGGTAAGGTATAAAATTGTTGAATAACCATATTGTACACCTGAAGCTAATATAACACTGTGTGTTAACTATACTGGAATTTTAAAAAAAAGAATAGAGTATAAATGTCAAATGTAAGGAAATCTGTCACGCTGACAAAAAATACAAGGAAACATGCCAAAATGACAACAGTGGTTTCTCTGCTTATATGTTGCTACATGTGATGGGTCTTTTTTCACCTATGAATGTGATTCTCCTTATATATTTTCCTTTTCCTCATAATCCAGGCAGGAAGCTAGGCCCTTTATGGTTTTTTGCCTCAAGTATTTTCTGTAGAACCTACAACCAAAGCAACTTAATAGTTACGGACATGTTCTATTGGTCTTTAAAGCCTAGACTAGGTTTACATAAGTGGAGTCTTCTAGAAAAGGAGAGAAAGAACAGTGCCTTTGAGATTCTTGAAGGGAGAGGAGGGAGATTTCTCTAGCCTGGGAAAGACACAGATTTACAGGTCTAAGGTAACAAGGACCTGCACGCCTCTTAAAAAAGGAGCTCGGTAAAGATGGCAAGATCCTACATGTGGACCAGCAACTGCCATTACTGTGATGGGCAAGAGGGAAGGTTAGAGGTTAATTCTTCATTTCCTTTTTTGACAGCTCCTTAAATCCTGGTACTATTCTAGGAGGGGAAATTGAGCCCATCAATGATGGATTTTTCTGCCAACACAGAAGGAAAAAGACTTGGAGATAAATTATGTTAACTCAAGAGAAATAAAATGATATTTTGATTCATCCTAATTTTCCAAAATTTCTGCAATGATTATGCATTCATTTATCACCGAAATAAGCAAGCAACAATATGAAACCAAGTAAAATACTTTCATACTAATTTCACTTTTCAAATTTGAGTTGGAGTTCTTGATGACCAACTAAGACCAAGGGACATATTTTATGGAGACAAAAGGTCCAGAACTTACATCTGTGATCACATCTGTGATCATCTGTGATTGTTACAACAATCCTACCATGTTGACAGAGCTGCTATTATTATCCCTATTTTTCAGATAAGAAAATTAAGACTCAAGATTAAGTATCTTGTGCAGAATTACAAAAATTATTACAGAGCCACGGTTCAAACCCAGATTAATGATTTACACTGTGTGGTAGTGAGAAGAGTATAAGTTATAGAGTCACAGAGATTTAGGAGCATACAGTTGTTCCACTGTTCCCAGCTGTGTGACTTAGTTTCTGATCTGTAAAATAGGGATATAGTTCCCCCATAAAATGAAGATGTAAAGATGAAATTTGATCATGTTCTTAACACACTTAGCAAATACTAAATACTCAGTTAATTCAGTTTGCCTCTTCCATTTCCCAGGTGGTCTGATTCAATATTCTGACTTGATTTTCTTCATTTCTCAAAGCATGGTTGCAAGCATTCCACTGGAGACTCGGTTGAAGTGTTCCTGAGCTTATTTCTGTCTTATAGAATCAGAACTTCTAGGGGTGAGGCCCTGAAATATGGATTTTTTTAGGCTTTTTAAATGGTCCATATACAGAATAAAGCTGCAGAAACACTGCAATTCATCTCCTATACCTAGCTATCTTGCCATTTAAGGACATTTATTTTATTTCATAAAGATTTTATTTATTCACTCATGAGAGACACAGAGAGAGGCAGAGATATAGGCAGAGAGCGATGCAGGCTCCCCACAAGGAGCCTGATGTAGGACTCAATCCCAGGTCCCCGGGATTGTGACCTGAGCCAAAGGCAGACGCTCAACCATCAAGCCACCCAGGTGGCTGCCATATAGGGACATTTATGTGCTAGAGCCTATCTTTGGTAAATATTCATTTGTGTTTATCAAATACTCAGAAAAGACTGTAACAGATGAAATCCCTATCTAAACACTGAAATCCAAGTCCATTATCCTAGTTTGAGGAAGTACTCTTCTCTAGTAGTTTCTCTTTTAAGGTTGACAGTAGACTAAAATATGTCATGTGTATTTCTTTAGCACTCACAGGCCAAAGTTCACTTACTGGTTTTACAAGGAGATTTATCTGGTCCTTAGTTTCATCCAGGCATGTAAGATAATTTGGGATTTTAACGTCCATGCAAGGTGATATGAACAAGGTGAAATCAACACCAAGTATAGTGCTGGAAAAGCTCACAAAATTTAAGCGAGCCCTTAGAAAAGTCAGAAGAAAAGACCCAAGTATGCATACAGCATTAATCATTTTGTAAGGAATCTTGATGGCATGAAGTCTTTGTCTCTCTAAAAATGTTTCTCAAGTTTTAATGTTCAAAAGATTGACCTAGGGATTTGGTAAAATGTAGATTCTGATTGAGAGGTCTGAGATGGGTGCCATGATTCTGTACAAGTTCCCAAGTCATGCCAAACTGGTCCATGGATCACACTTTGAGTAACAAGGGGTTATAAGGTTCTAGTGACCTCAACTATGTATCATTATCTCCATTTTGTAGCAAAAGAAACTCAGTCTCAGACACTAAATATTGTCCAAATTCTCATTGCTATTAAATGGAGAACACAGACTAAAAATAAATGATTTGACTTCAGTTTACTTTCAATTATAGCAATACTTTATTATCATTGTATAACTAATGGCTCTCATATCCTCTAGAACAAGATATAGAGAAAGGAGAAAAGTAGACATTTGGTGAATTTGTCGAATAGATATCAAATAAAAGTAAGAGACTAACATTTTGTTGTTTGGTTGAATTCTATGTTAAAGTGAAAATCTATTTTGTGGTGCAGGTGGTAAAACTTTAAGAGAAACATGTTTTGTTGGGGTTCATTTTTTTCCCAAGCTTGTCTTGTTGAAAGTATTCACATTGATCGCTGCTTCCATTCAAAGAGCATTTATTGAATACCTAGTCTATGCAGGGAATGATATGGGCTTACAACAATCGTTAATACACTCAAGAAGCTCTTAATCTACAGAGGAAGAGGGAGATTGAAGACTATTGGGATAGGAGGTATGAGTGATGAGGATGTGCAGGACATACTAAGACGTATAGAGGAGGAGGACTGTAAGAGGGAGGAGTTTAAGGAAGGCTATGTGAAGGAACTGGCATTGGAATTACATCTCAAAGGGTGACCCAGAGCTTGAAAGGCAAGGGAAATGGCATTATATATCACAGTGCATCAAGGAGTCTGAAAGACATCAGAGAAAGCAGAGCCACATGAATGAGCGTGGTTCAGGGCTAGAGGCATTTCAGGATTATTGGCACATAAAGTGCAATGAGGCTGCAGATAAAGACAGAAACCACATATGGAGAGCTTATGCGTGCCCTGCTCAGGAACATGTAATTTATCCAGTAGAAGAGTGTTCCTCAAACTGTGGTCCTCAGATACATGTGAATATTCGAGACACTTTCAGGGAGTCTGCAAGGCCAGAACTATTTTCAGAATAATATGTAGACATTATTTGCCTTTCTCCCTGTGTTGATATTTGCACTGATGGTGCAAGAGCAATGGGAGTAAAACTCTTGTCATCTTAGAACAAATCAAAACTAGCACTAGAGTGTACTACAAAATGCACTAGTCATGCATTCTTCCTGTCAAGTACTCACAGTAGAAAAGAGAAGAAAAGAAAGGAAAGACAAGGCAGGGTAAGGAAAGGGAAAAAAAAAAACAAAAAGAAAAGAAAGAAGGAAGAAGAGTCTCTTGCATTGAGGAATGTCCTTAATAAAGTAGTAAAAATCATTAATTTTATTAAATTTTAACCTTGAGCTTACATATTGTTAACATTCTGTGTGATGAGCTGGGACATAAGCATACATCACTTCTGCTGTGAACTGAAGTATGATGGCTAGCTCTAGGAAAAGCACTTGTGTGACTGTTTGGGTCATTAGCTGAGCTATCTGACTTTTCCATGAAACATTTTTACTTGAAAAAATGGCAAACTGGTTATTCAGATTGGGTATTTGGCAGATATTTTCTCAAGAATAAATAAAACAGGGATCCCTGGGTGGCGCAGCGGTTTGGCGCCTGCCTTTGGCCCAGGGCGCGATCCTGGAGACCCAGGATCGAGTCCCACGTCAGGCTCCCGGTGCATGGAGCCTGCCTCTCCCTCTGCCTATGTCTCTGCCTCTCTCCCTTTCTCTCTCTGTGACTATCATAAATAAATAAAAAAAAAATTAAAAAAAAAAAGAATAAATAAAACAATCCTACCGCTTCAAGGAAAACAACTGATAGTGTTTGTTGCCAATAATAAAATTCAAAGAGTCAAAGCTCTTGGTGAAGCTTAAAATTTTGGAAAACTTCTCTTCACCACAGCGAGCTAAACAGTTTTGCAATACCTAAATACTTTTTCTAATGAGATTGGTGATAATATTAACAAATGTGAATTATTGATGTTTTATAATGAAATGTGCCAACATTTTAAAAATCTGCATAACTTAGTGAAACCAGAATTTTTAAAATGATCAGTGCTTGGTGTGACAAAACCATGCATAGCTAAGACATCTACTTAAACTGTAAGACAGACCAAGGAATTTTAATGAAATAGAATACAAAAAGTTCATCGATATGCCTCAAGAGTCCATATGGCAACTAGTTTTTCTGTACTTACCACTTGTTCATTTTTTTGAATACGAAAGAAGAATAACCAAAAATATCTGAAGAAGCTAATAAAACAAACCTCCCTTTTCCAACTCCATATCTATGAGAGGCTGGATTTTTTTTAATTTACTTCAATCAAAACAATATATTGCAATAGAATGAACACATGAGCAGATATAAAAATCAGATATAAAAATCCAATGTCTCCTATTAAGCCAGATATTAAAGAAAATTACTAAAAAAAATGAAGCAACATCACTTTTCTTGCTCGCTTTTTGTATATCTTAACTGATAGTTATTTTGATAATTTAACTTATAATACGATTATTATAGTTACTTTTATTTTAATTTCTAATATGGCAAATATCAATAGATACAGTCCACATAAACAATAGCTTTTTCTGGTCCTCAGTAATTATTAAGAGTATAAAGGGGTCCTGAAATGAAAAGGTTTGAAAGTTGCTGCCATACAAAGAAGTCAAACTCTCCCTCTTTGCAGATGACATGATACTGTACATAGAAAACCCAAAAGACTCCACCCCAGGATTGCTAGAACTCATACAGCAGTTCGGCAGTGTGGCAGGATACAAAATCAATGCCCAGAAATCAGTGGCATTTCTATACACTAACAATGAAACAAAGATAAATTAAGATAAATTAAGAAGAAAGATAAATTAAGGAGTCAATACCATTTACAATTGCACCCAAAAGCATAAGATACCTAGGAATAAACCTAACCAAAGAGGTAAAGAATCTATACCCTAAAAACTACAGAACACTTCTGAAAGACATTGAGGAAGACACAAAGAGATGGAAAAATATTCCATGCTCATGGATTGGAAGAATTAATATTGTGAAAATGTCAATATTACCCAGGGCAATTTACACATTTAATGCAATCCCTATCAAAATACCATGGACTTTCTTCAGAGTTGGAACAAATCATCTTAAGATTTGTGTGGAATCAGAAAAGACCCCGAATATCGGGGGAATATTGAAAAAGAAAACCAGAGCTGGGGGCATCACAGTGCCGGATTTCAAGTTGTACTACAAAGTTGTGGTCATCAAGACAGTGTGGTACTGGCACAAAACAGACACATAGATCAATGGAACAGAATAGAGAACCCAGAAGTGGGCCCTCAACTCTATGGTCAACTAATCAACAAAGCAGGAAAGACCATCCACTGGAAAAAGGACAGTCTCTTCAATAAATGGTGCTGGGAAAATTGGGCAGCCACATGCAGAAGAATGAAACTGGACCATTCTCTTACACCAGACACAAAGATAAACTGAAAATGGATGAAAGATCTCAGTGTGAGACAAGAATCCATCAAAATCTTAGAGGAGAAAACAGGCAACACCCTTTTTGAACTTGGCCACAGCAACTTCTTGCAAGATACATCCACGAAGGCAAGGGAAACAAAAGCAAAAATGAATTATTGGGACTTCATCAAGATAAGAAGCTTCTGCACAGCAAAAGAAACAGTCCACAAAACTAAAAGACAACCTACAGAATGGGAGAAGATATTTGCAAATGACGTATCAGATAAAGGGCTAGTTTCCAAGATCTATAAGGAACTTATTAAACTCCACAGCAAAGAAACAAACAATCCCATCATGAAATGAGCAAAAGACATGAACAGAAATCTCACAGAGGAAGACATAGACATGGCCAACATGCACATGAGGAAATGCTCCGCATCACTTGCCATCAGGGAAATACAAATCAAAACCACAATGAGATACCACCTCACACCAGTGAGAATGAGGAAAATTAACAAGATAGGAAACAACAAATGTTGGAGAGGATGCGGAGAAAGGGGAACCCTCTTGCGCTGTTGGTGGGAATGTGAACTGGTGCAGCCACTCTGGAAAACTGTGTGGAGGTTCTTCAAAGAGTTAAAAATAGATCTGCCCTACGACCCAGCAATTGCACTACTGGGGATTTACCCCAAAGATACAGATGCAGTGAAACTGCAGGACACCTGCACCCCGATGTTTCTAGCAGCAATGTCCACAATAGCCAAACTGTGGAAGGAGCCTCAGTGTCCATCGGAAGATGAATGGATAAAGAAGAGGTGGTCCATGCATACAGTGGAATATTCCTCAGCCATTAGAAACTATGAATACCCACCATTTGCTTCGACGTGGATGGAACTGGAGGGTATTATGCTGAGTCAAGTAAGTCAATCAGAGAAGGACAAACATTATATGGTCTCATTCATTTGAGGAATATAAAAAATAGTGAAAGGGAATAAAGGGGAAAGAAGAGAAAATGAGTGGGAAACATCAGAGAGGGAGACAGGCCATGAGAGACTCCTAACTCTGGGAAATGAACAAGGGGTGGTGGAAAGGGAGGTGGGCAGGGGTGGGGATGACTGGGTGAAGGACACTGAGGGGGGTACCTGACGGGATGAGCCCTGGGTGTTACTCTATATGTTGGCAAATCGAACTCCAATAAAAAATATACAAAAAAAAGAGAAAGTTGCTGCCATAAATGATAGAAAACAACTGAAGGATTTAAAGCAAAGGAAGGCCATGGTCGAATATGAAGATTAGATATATTACTCTGGGGGTGCTCTTCATGACTATTTACAAAGATTGAGCATGAAAGGTATCTTATCCTTGGAAGAACGCCCTTTTACATATTACAAACATTAAACATGTCCAAGCCACAGCAAGATGGTGGGCAGGTCAATTTGCCTGTAAGAAACAATGTGACTTTCATCTACAAAGGTCAAATAACTTGCCTTAGGTCACTCAAAATATTCATGCAAGGATATGGGAACTGAAGTGTGTCTGACTCCAAAATACAAATACTTTCTAGCACACTGTACAGTTATATCCTACAATTCATTACAAAACAAAAGTCCTTCCTTTACTCTGAGTCTAGAGAAGTCACTCTGAATGAAAAGAGCTTCAAATCCTGTCTTCGCTCCCCATTTACATACTGGGTGCCATAGAGACCAGAGGAGCATCCTGTTTCCAGGGGAAGCACACAATCAGTCACTGAAGAAAAATGACTTGGAAAAGTGGTATTTTTCTATAGCACAGACCATCATGACAAAAAGAAGGTAAAACTGGACCTGTGTGCTCGCTAACACACGCATACCTGGGCGGGCACAGTACATACACAGCTGCATGTTGTATTAGTTTACTACCATGTCTGTAAAAATGACTACGAATCTAGTAACTTAAAACAACATAAATTCATTATTTTACAGTTCAGATGTCCTACACAGTTCTCACTGAGCTAAAATTAGGTGTCAGTGGGCTATGTTCCTTCTAGAACTCCTATGAGAGACTCTGTTTCCTTGCCTTTTCCAGCTTCTAGAAGCTGCCTCCATTCCTTGGCTCATGGCCCATTCCATCTTCAAAGCCAATAATCATATCACTCAAACCTCTGCTTCCATCATCATCACATCTCCTTCTCAGACTCTGGTTCTCTCATCTCCCTCTTTTACGAAGATCCTCGTAATAACATCCTGAATAATCCTGGATAATCTCCTCATTTTCAGGTCAGCTAAATAGCCACTTAAGTCTATCTGCAACCTTAATTTTTATTTGCCATGTAACATAGCATATTTCAGGTTCCAGCTATTAGTATGACATACTTGGGGCAATTATTCTGCCCATTATTATTATTATTTTTGCAATACCTATGTTCAGTTTAAGAAGCACAATGCCAACTTCACTTACTTCACACATGCACATACACACATACACACACACACACACATACACGCTATAAGTAGTTTTCAGTTTGGGCATTTTATCTTCCAGTACTATACAGATGTCCCTCCAAATTATGTTGCTCCCCCGCTCACCTTCTGACCTAGTGCTACCTAGAAGTGCAGACTTGGGTGACAAGAAATTGATTGTCCTAAATCCTGCTGAGGATGAGTTACTGCTAATTGGTTCTTTAAACAGACTGAATGAGGTGAGCTTCTTTCAGTTTACAATTGATGGGGATAAATTTCATGTCCGCAAAATCCATAAAGATTCTTGGGGTGTTTTCCTTGACTTGGTGCGTTGTCTCCTCATGTAATCAGCATTTTTTCAGACCAGACATATTAGTAAGAGAGAAGATGATGCATTTGCCCTGAATAGACACATCTGATCCCGTTGGGACAGTTTGTGATGTTACCTGAATAAGAGACTGATTCTTATTCAACAAATCTAAACTATGACAGTGGGTTTCCTTTACTGACTAAATAATCTGCTCATATTGCTCTGATTACAGTAGATATTTTTGGCTCCCTTTTTGTTACAATAAAAACTTAAAAAAATTAAATTTTTTTTTCAGATTTTTTATCTAAAACACCCTAACATTTTAAGTGTCTACACAATACTCTATCAAGTGGATGCATGTACCTCAACACCCTAAACTTCCACGTCTTTGTGGGGGGAGAGGCATTAAGGTTGTTTCCAATGTGTCACTAAATATACATAATTCTTCAAGGAGCACCTCAGAGCAAGGTTTCCCACTTTGTCACTAGTGACAATAATTTGCTGTTGGGTGCTATCCTGTGCATTATAGGATGTTGAACAACATCTCTAGCCTCTACCCACTAGCTGCCAGTACCATTCTTACAGCTGTAACAAACAAAATAGTTCCAGACATTGCCAAATATCTGCTAGGGGGCAAAATTGCCTTTGGTTGAGAACACTGTCTTAGAATATATTTGTTCCTTCAGTTAGATAATTTCTTTGTGACAGATTTCCAGGATCAGAATTTATGGACCAAATAAAAGTATGTGTATGGTCCTTGATGTATAGCTAAATTACTTTCCAAAAGGGTGTACCCTTGTTCCCTTCCCATCAGTAAAATCTGAGTGACCCAATTCTGTGTTAACTGCTGGAGCCTTAGTTAATATTACTTCATTTTTGCTGACTTGCTGATACAAACTGTACTTTACTACTGTCGTTATTATTGTTATTATTTTTTTTCAGTTTGTTTTTTCCTTAAATCAGTAAGAATAAAATGCTGTGTATGGTTATTTGCTTTGTTTTGTGAAATATCATATCAAATTCTTAGACTGATCATGTTATAAGATTTCTGGGAGTAGCAAAAGTAGTAAAACATAGCAGAAGAGGGCTTTAACAGAACTAGGGCAGTCTTTTGGAAATGAGGGCTAATTCAACCAGTAAAAAAAAAAATGTGGACTACATATTTTTGCAAGACTTTGCTTTATTTAGAAAAAGGAAATATGTGAGGTGACAATTAAATCTTATTTTATGATTTCCCACTCACTGACGGGCTTCATTTGTGGGGGAGGTATATCTAAATTTTAGAAATTGCATCTCTAGTATGCACCACAATATCTTGTTGATAATGCTGAAAATTTAAACAGACTTTTGAAAATTAATACCCTTTTGAGATTCTGAGTTCATGTCATTGTTCCTCGACTAACCTTGTAAGCTACCCACTTGCAAAAGATTTTTTAAAAAATGATGCCTCTTATATTGCATTCACGAACATAAGATATTTTTCCACTGCATATATGATAATCAGCAAAGTATTCATTTTTAAAAAAAATTTTAAAGATTTTATTTGAGAGTAAGAAAGAATGAGTGATGTGGAGAGAGAGAGAGAGAGAGAGAAGTAGACTCCCTGCTGAGCAGGAAGCCTGATGTGAGGCTTGATCCCAGAACCTGGAGACCAAGACCTGAGCCGAAATCAGATGCTCAACAGACTGAGCCACCCAGGTACCCCATAATCAGAAATATCTTTAAAACAAGGGATGAACTACCTTGCCTACTTACTTTTGAAAAATGCTCCCCTTCCCCACCCTCGTCTTACCCTGTCACATCACTACCAGCTTTTTCTCCTTTCCACTTCCTAGAACAAGTTGGACGATAGTCAAAAACTCTTGCTAAGCAAATACTATTGATCAACTCTCTTCTGTCTAGTAAATCTGACCAAGAGAGACTGAGGTATTCAATCTATATGGGGGTAGGATAGAGAGAGGCAGTGAATTTACCTTTGTGTATCTAAATTTCCTCATCTGTGTGTTGAGAGATGAAGAACTTAGATCTCAGACTCTATGTAGACTCAATTAGTTCAGTGAGGCAATGACAGCCCTCAGACTTCCTCATTGCTCTCCTCTACCCTGTTTATTGTTGGAGAGCTAGAAAGTTACTGTGAAGAAGCTAAACCAAACTTTAACAACACTACTACAAATGCCATGTGTCTTCAAGAACAAACTCGCAAACCTGAATCATTCAGAAATTCATCCTCAAATTAGATAACTACCATTCCAGAAAACATTTATAAGGCTCTATAGGTAGCAAATTCTGTCTTCAATAATGATGAGCATTTGGGGCACGTGGGTGGCTCAGTTGGTTAAGCATCCAACTCTTGGTTTCAACTCAGATCATAATCTCAAGGTTGTGAGATCCAGCCCCATGTCAACCTCCCCACTCAGCGGGGGTCTTCTTGAGATTCTCTTTCTCTCCCTGTCCCTCCCCTTCTGTCCTTTCCCCTGCTAGTGCTTGCTCTCTCTCTCTCTCTCTCTCTCAAATAAATAAATAAATAAATATTTAAAAATAATAATGAGAATGAATAGTATATAGAGTGGTTATATAACCTATTTCATACTTTTCCTTTCAGTAGTTTTTTTTTTCATTAGCCAATATTGTTGATGCTGTATTATGTCAAATTTTGTGGCCTTTTAGTTAAAATTCAGTCCCTGAAGATTGATTTAACTTGAATATGGAATGTTTCTTTAATGCAACTCCAAATTGCAACTAAGTAGTCTTTTAAACTATAGTATTTCATTTTTAGAAGAAAAAAAACACACTGTAATAACTAGGCAATCTTGTTGAATCTTCTTCTGTGATGTTATTTCTGCCCTGAAATGATCACTTGTCTTCATTTTGCCAAGTTTATTGCCCCAAAAGGATACCAAAAAAAAAAAAAAAACACACAAATTGCTACCTGCAACAAATGTTCTGGTAGATTTAATATCTCCACTAAGGCAGCTTCTAACACTAGTTTTTGGGTTGTTACTTTAAAGAAAAGTATCCTTTCATTTCACCTTTTATTTTTCCATACCTGAGTCAAGCAGTTAAATCAGACAACCTGTAGTCTTTCACTAACAAACAAATGGGAAGCTGAAACCTGGGGCCAATGACCCATACGTCTGCCCATTAACAATCTATGGACTGCTCTCGGCGATGTCTTGCAGCACCCCAGTGCACAGCAGAGCAGAAAGTAATTACAGGGCACAGGCATTTATGCAAGTGGAAATGTGCATGAGAGGCAAAGTGCCATACATATTAGCCAGGGAAGTGTCTGCCTCTGGATGGTGGCAGGAGAAAAGAAAGGTAGTTTTCTGGGGTCGTTTGAATGTTGCCTTGAAGACAGAGGGAAACATGAGGTCATATCTTAAAAGCTTTTATCATCTCCTCATTTTATGGAGCACCAGGCTCTGGTAGATATGAGTAGCACTTCCTTGTCTTCTAGAAGCTGGAAAAATATGGTTAAGGAGAAAAAGATACGTGATACATGCTAAAAGAGCTCTGTTGGAGGAATGTTTGGGCAACTTAAAAGGGCTAGCCCTCAGTTTCTTCTCTGTAAATAAAGATCAACTTGGTTGATTAAACATTTCCACACTCTCTTAAATTCTACATCAAAGTCTATACAGAGGGAAATCTCCGCCTTGAGAAGGATGTAACCCCTGTTTTCAGCATCATTTGACTCTGAGGCTTTTGGCTATTCTCACATTTTAAAAATCCATTTTTTTTGTAATATTTATACTATCCTGACAATGCAATAGGCAGTGTGGGTGCATTGGGTCAGCTCATTTTAGGCATTCTGCATTTCCAAGCTAAACTGCTAGTGGGATCCCATCTGCTTAATGACATTCAGTTTAAAATTAGACTGGGAAAGAGATGTTGACAACCCTGGGCACACTTTAACAGAATGCCTTTCTCTATTCCATCTCCTAGAAGGAGTTTCAGGGGATTAAAGGGCAACTCTGGGCTTGTGGCTTTCTGTAAAGTTTGAGAGTTTTACTTCCTGTTCAGACTCCCAATTATAGCATTGTGGGTCCTTAAGATAGAGTCAGGTCTCCAAGGTTCAGTCTGCCATCACACTTCTGGGCAGCACTTAACCAAAAAGAGCATGAACTTTGAAGCAAACAGAAATGGATTTAAGTCCTGCATTTGCCACTTACTTCCATGTGATATCAAACCTTCACAGCTTTGCACACAAGTTCCTTTAATAACCCTCTAAAACACTTGTGGGGGCCAACTTAATGATAAAAGTGAAAAGCAACAGCAAAACACCTGACGTGTAAGAGGGCTTCACTAACATTAGTTAAGTTCACAAAACAAGAATGACTATGGGATGTAATTGTGGTAATTCTCACTTTACAGATTAAGAGACAGATTCACACAGTTTCTCAGTTCCTTAACCAAAGAGATGTTCATGACTTCTCTTTTTGCCCTCAATCCTCCTCCCTTCTGATAGCTAATCCATTAGCAAGATTTACCCTAAAATTTGATCTGCTATCCTGCTATTTGTCACCATCTCCACCATAACCACTTCAGTCCATGCCTCTCACTGGGCTCAGTTCAACAGCCTTCTAACTGGTTCCCCAACATCACCTCTTACCTTACCTTACAACACCTATTTGTTCTCAACACAATCGACAGGATTAACCATAAATGAGACCATGTCACTTCCCTGCTTGACTCATCAATGGCTTCCACCACACTTAGATTCCAACCCCAACCTTCAGCAGAGCCTTTAGGACTCTGTATTCTCTGATCTCTGTCTGCACCACTAATTTAATCTCCTCTGACTCTTCTCCGTATTCACCATTTCAGAGGTCTCATTGCAGTTCCTTTATACAGCCAAAATACTTTGCTGTCTCTGAGCTTTTCCCCTTGTCCCTAGTATGCTTGGAAGATGCTCCCACTAGACCCTCACAAAGTTTCCCCTTCTCATCACTCAAGTCACTGATCAATGTGATCTTCTCAACAGGCTGACCACTTTATCTAAAATAGCACCACATCCCCATCCAGTTATCTATGGACTCTTCACTTGCCTTATTTTCTTCCTAGTCCTTACTCCCATCTAAAATTACTGCATTATCTACTTAATTTTTTTGCTTGCCTATTTTCAGTCCCATCCTATTCCCCACAAAGGTCATGCCTTTTTGATCTAAAGAAATGAAACAAAACAAAAACAGAAACTAAAAAAGAACACCCCAAAACAATAGATATTTAAGTGGAAGGGGGAATTTCTGTTAAATCTATATTATCTTTTACACTGAACTAGCAAATCCATTTGATCCCAGCCAACTGATTAGTTTTCCAGCATAGAAACAGTCTAAGACAGGCATTTTTACAAAGCATTCAAACCCTCAGGACACTACTTAGCAAAGAGGAAATCAGCCAGCCTTCTGCTCACTGGGGAATCAGGAGTAGGAATAGCATGGATGATTTCCTCTCATTTTGGCCATTAGTTGCAAACCTCCTGCAAGTCTTTTGCCGGAGCTACTAATAAGAAGCCAAATTGACTGATTTGATCTTCACCTCTCTCTCCATCCCTGAGCAGTGCATATTGGAGGCCCTAAGGAACAACAAAGTGGCTCAAAGCACAATCATAGGAGGCCAGAGGAAGTGGAGAACAGATATTTCTGAACTTACTGGCTAATAATGTTTATATTTTTCATCTATTTTCTTGGCTAAGAATGTGAATGTATAGAGCCTGATATACTTACCTACCCCTGAATGTGTGCTTATAGAGGGAGGTGACCAGCCCACTGGGAATCAGCAAGAGACGGAGAAGTGGCTCAAGGCCAGGCTAGCCATCTAGATAATAAAAGAAACTAAACTGTCTACATTTAGAATCAATACACTTCATTCACACGCAAGGCTTCACCAATACCTTACTGGGGGTGTAGAGGGTGGAAGTTCACATCAATTCCATATTGCAGTAAAGTTTATACATTATTATCATTGCTGTCTAATACAAACCACTTAGTAAATGCTCTTACTCATTTTACAATGGTTTTATTGATCAGTTCTGAACCAGATGTATCTAATCAGTGGCTGAAGCCACTCCCCAGACTAGTTATTTGGCATTGGTAGAATGGTTGCCGCGTAGAAGCTTTTTTGGGGTGGACCACCTTCACTTAGGCCCTCGTGATTAAAGCCCTACCAAAGCTCATAGGAGCTGGGAAGAGCTGGATTTAGCTTATGAGCCTGCTACTGGAATTCTTATATTGGCCAAAACATTTTGAAATGCTATTTGACACAAACCTAAACATGCTGGAAAACTGTCAAAGGGAACTTGCCCACCAATAAGGGTGATTTCCCAGATATAAAGGAAAATATTGGTGTGGCTTCTTTCTTTATGAATCACATGGTGCTTGCCTCTACCCAAGCAGTAATTCTGAAAAGTGAAAAAAAAAAAACAAAAACAGTTGGTGATCACTAATTCATTTGGAGCTCTGAGTTCTCCAGTTTGGTCATGTACAACGAGCAAAGGGATTAATAGTAGGTCAGACTCTATGCTGTGTTGGCAAGACAGCCTCAGAGTCCCAGATTTCTACCAGTGTAAGATTTACACTGCTCAGCAGACACTGCAATGCACCTCTTTTTGCATTTCTATTTAAACAAGTGTTTGGATAAATGCTCTGATGTCACTGCTCAAAATAAAGACTGCCGCAAGACCCAACTGCAAGGATTTGTTTAACATTCTGTGCACATATCCCTGCAAAGCCAGCACATTTCCAAAGTTACTTCATAACAGAAACCTTCATTATGACAGAGTAGTTAGCGTCCCCCCCACCCTTCGCCGCCACCACCACATTGGCTTTCTCTGGAGCATCTTCAGTTGGTTGCTGACTTGTATGTTACAGAATTGGGGCACTGTGTCTTTACTTTCCATGTCAGTCTGCTCATCTGTTGCAGGTATGTCTGTCTTTTAGTAACCACTGCTTTTGTTTTGTGAGAGACTATCCTTGCCCTCTTCCAAAGAAGCCATAGCTCCTTAACCAAGGGTAAGGTTTAGTTTTTCAACGATCTACACTTATTCATATATTACAATGCATAGTAATGAAAATAGTTGTTATTTTTGGGCTCCCTGTCTATGCAAGGAGCTACATTGGCTATGTGACTCGTAGAACCCAATGCAGAATGGAAATATGGAATCTGTTCAAAATTATTAAGAATCTCAAAATGATGATAACAGCATTTAACTAAATACAGGGCCTTTCTAAGTGCAGGGCCCCGGGTAATCACACAGAGCACATGACCATGAAACCAGTCCTGCTAAAATCTAATTTATTCTTTTAATAGCCTTTTGAGAAAACCTTAACTATTTCTAGTTTGGAAGGGCAGAAACCAAAACTCAGAGAAGAAAAGTAATATCAATAATCAGACAGCCAGAAGGTGGTAGAGAGAGGTCTATCTTTCTCAAAAGCCTATCTTCATTCTCTTATACTAGAGGTTGTCAAAGTAGGCCAAATCTGGCCCACAAACTGTAAATGGTTTTATGCTTTTAAATAGTTGAGTAAAACCAAAAGAAGAATAATATTTCATGAGAGATGAAAATTACATATAATTCTTATTTCATGTCCATGGAACACAGCCATGCCCATTTACTACTCATTGTTACTACTGTTACACTCTAACAGCAGAGTTGAGTAATTGCAACTGATATCATATGGTCCACAAACCTGAAATACTAACCCTTTACAGAAAGTTTCCCAATCCCTGCCCTACACTGGCCAGTGAGCACAGACTTGTTCCTGTGTATATTTAACTGGATACTTCCTCCCCTATATTAGTTTACTAGGGCTGTCATAACTAAGTACCATGAATTGGGTAGCTTAAAACAACAGAAATGTATTTTTTTTCACAGTTTTGGAGGGCAGAAGCCTGAAAGCAGGGTTGGTTCCTTCTGAGAATTCTGAAAAAGTCTGTTGCATGCCTCTCTCCTAGTTTCTGGTGGTTTGTGAGCAATCTTTGGCACTTGTTCCTTGTCTTGCTCCTGCATAACCCCAATTCTGTCTTTACATGTCTGATTTTTATAAGGATACCAGTCATGTTGGATTAGGGGCTCCCTCTACTCCAGTTATGATCTCATCTTTTTTTTTTAAGATTTTATTTATTTATTCATGAGAGACATACAGAGAGAGAGAGAGAGAGAGAGAGAGAGGCAGAGACATCTGAGAGGCATCTTAACAGGCAGAGGGAGAAGCAAGCTCCATGCAAAAGCCCGACATGGGACTCGATCCCGGGACCCCAGGATCACACCCCAGGCCGAAGGCAGGTGCTAAACCGCTGAGCCACCTAGGGATCCCCTGATCTCATCTTAACTAATCACTTAGCTAAAGCTGTATTTCCAAATAATGTCACATTTACAGGTACTAGTGATTAGAACTTCAAAAATCTCTTTTTTAGGGGGCAGGGGAGATTATTCAACCCATAAAACTTAATAAAATAAATAAATAAATAAATAAATAAATAAATAAATAAATAACAAATAAATGAGCAAACAATCTATAGTCTCACATCTTTACTCAGTCTGTTTCCCCCATCCCTGATGAGACCACATACCATGTGGGTAGTATTCCTAGAACTTCTCCAAATCAATGTTCTCAGCTCTACTTTCAACCTTCATCTTACTTAATCTCTCAGATCCTGAAATAAAGGAGCAAAATGTTGCTGTCCCAAGATATGCCTCTGGCACATTGATTATTTTAAGCTGGTTATTAATAAGAAACTGCAGACCCATGAGAAGCTCTGTAAATCAAGTAGAAGTTCCCCTTTTCTGAGACATTTACATTTATAATGAAAATCTCCATTTGTAAGTCTATACCAGGAAGAGGGGGGATGACTCTAAATCTCTAGGAAGCCTTATCAAGGAAGAAGGCAATGACTTAAATCTGCATAATAATCATGCCTTTGTTTATAGTACTTCTTCCTGGCAACTTCCCATAACTGGCCTCCACCACACCCAATATCTTCCATCTTTGAAGATGATATTTAAGGTGATGGCTTGGGCCATTTCGTGGAGTTACTCAGTTTTGCTGGGTCTTTCATGTATACGGGAGTTATGCATGTTATTAAACTTGTGATTGATTTTTTCCTAATAATCTGTCTCATATCAATTTAATTCTTAGACCAGCTGGAAGAATATTGAAGAGTAGAGAAGTTTTTCCTCCTAACACCAGGAACATCTTTGATGTACAGTGGACTCTGCCTCCAAACTCTTTTGTTCTAGTATTTATAACTCAAGATCAAGCAATGCAGTAGGGGATTTTTAACCTCACACATTCTGAACTTGGGGATGTGTACCATGATGGAGTTCCTTACTTCATTCATTCTGTCCACTTACATCCCAATTTTTATCTTGAATATGTATCTTTGTATTTTTATATATACATACTTGATAATAGAGTAATACTTTGTTGGAAATACAAGGTTATGAAGCACTTTATTGTGTCACTTGAATTTTCAATAAAGGCCTTTTGTCATCCAAAAGCATTATGATGTGCCTTCCATTCATGACACCAGTCTTGCCAACTACATTGGACAAACAAGTGTTGGATACTTAACACTTAAATACTCAGAAACCACTTTCATCTTTAAAGCACTGCCTCCAAACTTAATTAGTCTTTCTAATTTTCTGTGAAGTAAGTGTGGTATCCTTCTTTGAAATTTACATTAAAGGAAAGTGAAGTAACAAGAGGAAATCACTTGTAGAGCATTGCAGATCCTTCTTGATGAGTTAGGAGCTAGTTAAAGTGTCCTGAGTTGTAATATAGTAAGTAGGATATTATTGGTGTCAGGGGAAACCTCATAGAATTCCAAGTTTTTTCTTACTAGGACCCTCTATTCATTGTATACCATTATCTAGCAGAAAGGGGCTACTTAATAATTATTGGGTGAATGAATGAAAGGAAATAAAATCTAGGATGTATCAAGCACTAACTAAAGTCATGTGCATTCTCAGTTTTTCCTTACTAGGACCCTCTATTCTTTGTATACCATTATCTAGCAGAAAGGGGCTACTTAATAATTATTGGGTGAATGAATGAAAGGAAATAAAATCTAGGATGTATCAAGCACTAACTAAAGTCATGTACATTCTCAGTTTTTCCTTTGTTCTGTTGAAATGACAGTACACCTATACTAGTAATTTGTAAATTGACTTCCTTATACTACCTACATCTTCTCTGCTGTTTCCCTACTTCAATCTCTGACACAGCCATACAGAGATTGCAGTGATTGTGTGCCATGTCCAAAGTGCTTTCAAAGCTTTAGAATATAAGAGAAATCACCCAACCCTATTTCTGCTGAAGTTACAAACCTAGGTGGTCATGATCCCTTTATCCCTGCAACTGTCATTCCTTGTGTGCCCTCTGGCTATAGTTAATCAGATCAGAGGCAGGAACATGACCAAAGGGTAAACTATGATGTGGCATGCCGCACACAGAAAAAAAAAAAAAAAAAAAAAAAGACTATCCAAATAGGAATAGGCTGTTTGGATACAGCCAATCTGTTTCTTGTTCTTAGGAATGAATCTGAACTGAAATACAGTGTAGGGAATGAGATTGTTAACAGGAGCTAGATGTGAAAGGCTACACAGAAAACCCATGAACAGGTAAGAGTTATGAGATTTATGTGAAAGCAGAAATTATAAGTAAGGAAGAGTTGAAATGCTTGGGACCAAAGATTTCCCTCTTGTTCATTTCATGTTTCAGAGTTTAGTACCTGAATCCCTATGTTGCTTTCTGGCCATATGCTTATCAATTTGGCAATTTCAATGTTCACATGGATGATTCTTCTACACTCTGGCTTCTTAATTCCTTGACCTTCTCACTTCCAATGGTCTTGGCCTCCATTCCATCTTGGCCACCCATTGCACAATTCTATCCTTAAAGTTGTCATCCCCATAGCTGCTCCACTGCAAAGATTGAGCTAACATAAATGGCCCAGTGTGAGCTGTTATAATAGTTAGGGCAAAAATGATGATTGCTCCAACTAGTAGAAGAAATGGTTATAAGAATGATACATTTTGGATTAATTTGTAATCTTTTGTGACACAGTATAACTTGGGCTATGGTTTGATAGTAGAGATAACAGGATTTGCTGATGCCCTGGATGGTGGCATGGGTGAGGAGAGTAATCTAAGATGATAACATGTCTGTCCTGAGCAACTGGGTGAATACCATTTACTGACTGAAGAAGCAGTTCTTGGGAAGAATTTCAGAGTTCAGTTTTGGAAAAGAGGAAATGTCAAGTAGGCAGTAACATATCTGAGTGCGAAGTTCAAAAGGGATTTGAAAGCCATAGATGTAAGTTTGGAAAACAGTACATATAGAGAATAGTTCGGTCTATAGACCTGAAATCACCAAGGTTCTGAGTGTAGAAGGCAAAGATAGGAAAACCAAGCTCTAAGCTCTGAAGCACTCCAACTTTGAACCTTTAGGAAGAGGAGGAAGAATCAGGGAGGGATATGTATGTCTAGTCATTTGAGGAGGAATATAAGGCGTGGGTCAAAGGATATAGTCATAAAAACACAAGCAGTAAAAGGAAAAGAGTATTAGTGTGACAAAACACATGACTGTATGTTTTTGGGGTCAGCTTACCAATCAGTATATTAATCAGTGTATATTAGTATATTAATAAAATCATCAACAGGTTTGGGTCAACAGAGATCCCAAAATAAGACACGCACACAATAAATGATAACAACACATTTGTCATGCTTGTTTGGTTTCCCAAAGATAATATTTAGTGATAAACTAAGAGTGGCAGTAAAATAACTCACACCTTCAGTTCTATTTTATCTTATTTTTGACCTTTACCACAAGAAAGATGATTTATAACTTGGTGCTTTTCAAGAAAATATAAACTTCTAGTAGACTTCAGTAACCTCGCCTACTTAATTTGCCTAAAACCCCTCCCATTTCCTTTCAAATCAAGATTAAGGGCTCCTCCTTGCTGCTGAAACATTCAGTGTTTCTAACAGGGCAGTATGAAATTTCATTACAATTAAATGCTTACATACCCCTCTCCCCACCATAATGTATACTAAAAAATAGGAACTATGTTATATGTTATAGCTTGTAACCCAGTGCCTAGACCAGTGCATTCATTTATCAAACAAACATGTATTGAACACTCCATGTGCAGGAAACTCCATTGCTCACAGGTTTTCTGTTGTAATAAGATTGGAGAGGGGGGGCAGAGGGGAAACCAATTATTTCTCAGATGGAATGTTGTTCTAGCCCTTCCAAATAAAGTGAAAGCCAATTTAAAAGCTGCGTCATATACTGAAAAGGAGGTTAGGATTTCTGACTTCTATTTCTGCATGTCTCTAGAAGTTGTGACTCAGGGCTAAATACTTCTCCAAATTGAAGAGTTTAGATTAAAATGCTATGATTATTTTAGCAATTAGCTTATCCTGCATGTTAATTGTGACTTCCGATACTTCGTGACCCTATTTGAAAAATGAGAAGGGTTTCCATTCTACACCAGCATTAAAATCTGAGAAAATTATTATGGAGCAACTGATTTACAAGGATATGCAGGACACATATGGAAACTGTGACTTCCCTGTGGCAGACTGTAGGAAGCAAAGTGCTCCACAACAGTCCTTCTGATGTTACAGCTCCTCATTTATGGGTTCACTTTTCAGGGAGTCAGACTCTTTTATCTCGACTTCTCAAGTTGCAATTTATTCCATCACCATAGTAAGATAAAAGGCAGGAAGAGCAAGCCATTAATATTAGGGAAACCTCTTGATATTTCCTGCTTTTATGTTCAAATGGAAATTTTGTATATTGGCTTTCCTCCATACATTTTGCTTTTATTTCAGATAGTTAATTAGATTAAAATATTTCATATCAAGACACATATTAATAAGTGATTTAAAAGATCATCTTAATTAAAGCAACAAGTCTTAGATATGGAGATAGTAGGTTATCTTGTAGAGATTTTTTTTTTTCTTTATGGAAGGTTAACTGAATGGTAAACGAAAATCTACATACCTGATTTTAGCTAATTTCAATTTCTTCTTCTATCTGGGCTAATGAAGGCACCAACAATGACTGCTTCGAATTTTACTTCATTTTTTGTAGAAGTGCTAGAGAGATGCAAAGAGGTGAAGGAGAATTTTGAGTGCAGTCTTGCCAATTATGAAAATACCGCAAAAAAAAGAAAAAAAAAAGTGATGGCCTAGGTGGACAGCACACCTTTTTAATCATCTAAAAGATCCAAAAACAAAACCAAAAAATCATTTTCTTGTTGGTTCTTTTCCCCATGGACTTTATAATGGGAACCGATGAGAAAATCAGATTTGTTTTATAGGCCCTGATTTTGAAAGTTTATTTTTAATATGTAGATATTCCACAGTAAGTACGTTAACTACAGTTACTATACTTCTCCCATCGGTTCTCAGTGGCTGATAGGTTTCTTCTCTGTGTCCATACATAGGTAGTCAATTAAATCATTTTTGGATCTGAGATCCTGTAAACTTTATGCATATTATAATAATGGCAGAAAAGGAGGCCCTTCTATGGATGAAGAGTTTATGATTAATTTCTATTTACATTCGTTGAGGTACTGGAACTGCTAACAACTATGTAGTACTGTATCCTCTGAAGTTACACATTGCTAGTCATTGTTATGCTACTCATGTAACCAAGTAAATACATGAATTACATGTACACTAACTTCTTCTGAGTTTATTCTTAATTGAGTTCTTGTAAAAGTCACTTTAAATTTATAATGATGACTGACCTCCAGGGAACACAACTGTCAAGACACAAAGAAGGCTGTCCAGGGACTGAGAGAAAGACAAGGCTTCATTATGCAAATATTGTGTTTTCTAGATATGGATGTTCAATTTTTCTTTTATTGCCCTAAAAATACATAAATATTCTAATTGCAGCTTTTATGCAGAAGACACCCAGGAGCTTGTATCCTGGCTGGTAAAAGGACCCTGAAGAATATTAAGTAGAGAGATACATGTGAAGAATAATACATATTTTAAAAACATACTGCAATAGCCAAGGGCTTTCTAGGCTTCTGTCCTCTGCTTCAATACTCTAACAGGGGTATTAGGGTAGAGTAAAGAAAGCTGAGACTCATATCTGAGAGCCTCAGGAAACTCAAGGCCATAGCCTGTGTTATGTTTTTTTCTCTAGGGCCTTTTAGATCTGTGTGCAGTTGGCAATCTATTCTGAATCCCCCAAACAGGTCTTTTGTATCTGTCTAGACCTACTTACAATCGGAAATGTTCCTCAGGAACCCCTCTTAGCTTACCCAAGTCCTTGAAGTCATGCTAGAATGGAATTTACATTAAGCTGTAATGGTAAAGTACAATCAAGTACACAAATTAGAAAACCAAAAGAGTTGGAAAACCAATATAATTCATAGTGACGAGAATCAGGAACAGCGAAGAATGAGAGCAGGTGGGTATATTCAGACTGGAAACAATTTCGTTAATACACAATGACCAACTGCTATGTGCAGGTATAGTGCTGTCTCCTTTAGGGAATCCTGATGGATGGGTAATAAATAAGCAGAAGGCCTATGGAACTAGACTGTGCTTGAATCCCATCCTCAGCATTTACTAGTTTGGGTAAGTTACTAAACTTCCTTGAGCCCCAGTTTTTCATCTATATAATACTATGCATCTGCAGAATCTGAGATAATAATAACCCTCCCAAAATAAGTCATGCCCTAATCCCCAAAGCCAGTGAATATGTTACTTTATATGGCAGAGGGGACATTGCAGACATGATTAAGTTAATGACTTTTAAGAGATGAGATCATCCTAGATTATCTGGATGGGTTTCATGTAATTCCATAGGTCCTTAAAAGTAGAGAATATTTCCCTGTTATTCTCATAGAGAGAGAGAGAGAGAGAGGGAGAGGGAGAGAATCTGGGATGGCACCATGAGATGGATTCAGCCCACTATTGCCGGCTTTGAAGACAGAGGAAGGAGCCCAGAAACCAAGGAATGTGTGTGATCTCTAGAACTTGGAAAAGGCAAAAAAACCAAACCAAAACAAAACAAAACCCTAATTATCCCGTAAAGCCTCCAGAAAAGAATGTAGCCTTGTCAACAGCTTGATTTAAGACCAGTGACCCATTTAAGACTTCTGACCTCCTGAACTATAAACTAATAAATTTGTGTTATTTACTTTCATGGCAACTCATTACATGGTAATTTGTTACAGCAACCATAGGAAACGGTACTTCATAGGGTCGTTGTGAGGATTAAGTAAGTAATTATATATAAAATACTTAGAATGGTATCTGGTACATAGTGTGTATCATTAAAGTCTCAATTACTTTATTATTATTGTTATTATTATTATTATCCTAGGAAGAATAAGACATTAGCTTCCAGGGAAGTAAGGGAAATGGATATGAGTACGACTAATAAAAACATATTAAACAGGATCAAAATTTGTATTAAAAATGCTGTAAAAGATCAGAAATAGAAATCACTAAGTTATGGAGACAACATTGGAAGAAAGCCTAAGACAAAGAGTGGAACTAGATCAGGTTAAAGGGGACAGAGTTCAAGCAGAGGGAGCAGAAGTCAATGCATGTGAAGGTAAAATAGCTGGAAAATTGGTGTGGCTTCCCTTTCAAACCCCCCTTCCTTTTCCAATTTTATCTCTCATCCTGTGCAGAACTATGTGGAAAAGACAATATACCACAGAGGCAACATCGTACTGCTGAAATTCAGTACTATTCCAGAAAGAACTAAAAGCTTGTGCTTAGTTTCTCCTGGACTTTGCTGCTGACACATTTTCCCTTTGCTACTTTGATCTATATCCTTTCACTGTAATAAACTATAACTGTGGGTATAACAGCTTCTGAGCTCGAGGAGTCATTCTAGTGATGGAATTATCATGCCTGAGGGTGCCTCCAACACAATTTCTTCAATCCTTAAAATTATAAGCAGGAAAGAAAAAAGTTGTACATGTACATGTAAAAATATGTACATGTTGAAATGCACTTTACATGCTGAAATACATGCTGGTCTTCTTTAGGCTAGTTTGAGGACATCCCATGAAGTCTGCTGCCCACTGATGAGAAGTCTTGACTCAGCAGCTTGGGCCCAGAAGGCCCTTGCCACCCTGTGGATATTTCTGTTTCCATGGGATAACTTCCTAGAGAGTGGGGAGTCATTCTTCAGTCCCTGGGATTCAAGGAGCTGATAATATTCTTGTTAGTTTAAAGGAGAAGTCATATTTGGAAGTAGATTGACTCCATGGAGGTGGAACAATGAAATATGTACCAACAGCAACTTTTACCTTTATTACTTCTATACTGTTATTTAGTCATATAATATATAGCTGCAAATCTTAGTAGATATGAACTTGGCTCCTCAGGCTTGACCACAGAAATGAATTGCCATGACAAACAGTACTACATAATTTTAAATAAATCTCAATCCTTTAACTTTTATACTCTGCCTAGGTCATTCGTCTATGTATTACTGAAATGCACATAAATGATTCAACTATAGCCTTGTACATTTTAAACTACAACCTGAAGACCACTTAAAAACTTCATGTTAAAGAAACAAAAGAATAAATATGCCCATGTCACTACTAAGTGTGTCAATGGAAATAATTTTGAGAGACCTTTGAGAATCTCCTCTAGGATACATTTAGATCTTAGATCAATGATCAATTTATAACAGTTCACACTAACCTAAGACTCCTCACTCTCCAATCCAAGCAGTTTTCATCATATTTCTCTGGTTTGAAATCTTTAATGGCATTGTATTGGCCCATCAGCCCATTTGACCTGCCCAAAAGTAAGGGTTAGGGAACTCGGAGACCTTCCCTAGGTCATACAGTTTGTGAGTCATGGAGCTGGGATTTACATGGGATACCTCAGTTTAGGCTCTTAGCCCCTCACTCAAGCCTTAAGTCACCTATAGGTAAAATGAGACAATGGGACCAGACATTCCTTAGTGTCCCATCTAACTCCACAGGGACATAAATCTGGTCAAAAGACAAAGCCTATGGGAAGAGCTGCTTGGCTACTCTTTTCTAGCTTGCTGTTAAATGACTCAGATTACTTACAGGTGGTTTATTTGTATCAAGTAGAAAGGGTGACCTTCCTTGGCTATGTGAGGTTTTAAGCCTGCTGTCTGAAATGTAGACATCAGTTATGTTTGTCCACCCACCAACTCAATACTTTCCCCCCTCTCTACATAAATCCTGGCAATATATTGAACTGAACTGTCCAACACCAATGCTCACATTTTCCCAAGCCTGCTTGCTGTCATTGGGTGTCACTCATACTTCCTAGGCTATACATGTCTGTACCTAGCAGCTGGAAGTCCACCTTCTGAAAAGAGGTCTGGAGTTGGCTGCTTTGTAATTTATCCACCTAATCTACAGCTCTCACAGTAGCAGCCCTTATGAAGAACACAATTGGAATATCCCTTCCAAGTTAATAGATATGTCTACCACCCAAGGAAGAATGAGTCCTTGTTTATATAACAAGGACTGCATTGGCTGTCAGGCATCCTCTCCAAGCTCTATCCATTACTAGACATTTCAAATGTAAACTTTTGTACCAGACTGAAGCCTGGAGTTGGCTACTTCATTCTTGGTTCATCCTATAAACAGCACGCATAGCAGCACCTCACACCAAGTACATGTTTGAAACTGCTCATTCCAAAGCATCGAATACTTTACTCACAGGCTGTTTTACCACAGAAGCATCCATTGACTGTTTTTCCATCAGACGTGACCTATGTGCTCATGCCTGTACCCAACCTCTACTCAATCATCCTGTGGATGTTAGCTTGGTTCTTCTTCTGTTCTTTGTACAGTGATGCCTCTAAGGGCCTAGTTTTCAACTTTCTCCTGTCCTGAACTTGATGTCACTCTCTTCCCACTTCCTATTACTAGGCAATTGGAAGTCAATTTCCCAAAGGAATCATTGGCCTTATGTTGCCTAAAACAATGATTTACCTGGTTTTCACAGAAGTCTCAACAGAGGTGTACAAACCTAGACTCAAAGGCTCAGGGCCAGCCTTAGTCTCCTCTTACATTCTACCTCTGCCCTCCAGTGTCTCCTACCTCTAAGACTGATGACGCTCTATATTTTTCCTGCAACCCTAAAATATCTTATACCCACAAATATATCAAATAAGCAGCATTCACAGCATATATCTGCTAAGTGAGATGTTAGATCCATTTAATGACACATCCTTAATTGGAATCCCCCTCCCTTTTTTCCATCTCCGTATGTAGTACTTAAACTTTAAGCCAGTGATCTCCAAACAGTAGATAACAATAGTAATCTCTCAATAAGTGTTATATATTATTATTATTCATAAGTCATGCATTGAGTTCAATAACTTCATCTTTGTTGACAACAATATGCAGTAGGTAGATACTGTAAAGATTTTTGCTTAGTAAGGCTCTGAGAAGGTAGGTAACTTCCCCATGGGCATTCTAACTGCAGAATGGCAATTTGAATCCAAGTCTGAGTGGCTATAAACTTCATGTTCTCTACCATTATGCCATTTTCTCTTCATAAATGTCTGAATACATAGCAAGTGATCAAGTCTCAACCTGAGAAATGATCACATACTTAAGAGATTACAGAACTAGTCAATATAAGAAAAATTGCCAGTGTAAGCTGTGTGTCATATATATACAACTGACTTTAAAATGGCCACTTTTAGATGGAATTATCCATTATTTTACCAAACACATTCTAAAAAGAAAAATGAAAAAAAAATGAAAAAAAAATAAAAAAATAAAAAGAAAAAGAAAAATGAGTATGCTTCAGTTACAGGGAAAAAATGAAAAAAAAAAGAGAAATGCTGATGGATGAAGTAAAAGTCATAGTTTGTGTTACTGAACTAAATACTGCCTCATCTTCCCCCAGAAACTCTATCATTGGAAAATGAAGGGAAATATAGTAATAGCTCCTGAAGCAACTCCCCTCTGATGTGGAGACAGCTTTGGTTGTTGGAAGAAAATCTCTAAGAGAATAACCAAAAACTGATGTATATTGAATTTACACCACCCACAAGGGAAGATGGGAAGCTAAGTTATGGGAGTGAATTAATATTAACACAACCTTCTTGGATTATTAATATTCCATTGGAATACATCAGATTAAAATTTTGCAGTCTCCTATTAGACTTATTGAGAACTGTACTCTACTTCTCTTTAAAATTAAGTTTTAATTCCAGTATAGTTAACATACAATGTTATATTAGTTTCAGGTGTACAATATAGTGATCCAACAATTTCATACATGACCCAGTATTCATCACAAGAGGTGCACTCCTTAATCCCCATTGCCTATTCCCATTTCTCTTTATGGCATTTATCACTGTATTTTTGTTCTTGTGTGTCTAGTACATGAGTAGAAAGATACATCCATGAGGAATGAGAATGAATGTATCTTGGGAAATATAAGGAAAATGTCTTTAAACCGAGAAAAGGTAAATTAGGCAGGTAACAAATCAGACATTTTGGTCAAATTGTTTTTGAAGAGTTTCATTATATTTATGTTGATATAATTTGCAGTAGGTCATATAGTTAGTAAGCAGTAACCTCTGAATACAGACTCTACTCTTGTGATTCCAAAGCCTATTCTCCTTCCATTATACTCTGCAACAAAAAACTGATAGGTGATGTACAAACACATGAAAGGAAGAGTTTTCCTGAAGAGTTTAGGACAATCAGCATGGAGAAAGTATCATTTAAGCTAACTCTTGAAGAATGAGCAGGAATTCTCCAAGAGGACAGAACAGGAAAGGATATTTAGAATACGTGTATTTTAAATTCACTTGTGTATGCCTTTACATGTGTAAAGGCAAGGAGGACTGATAATCTGGTGTGTGCATTCAAGGATATGCAGTTAACTGGTATGGCCGAAGAGTGGTGCCTCACAGGGCTACCAACCTTGACAAGGACTAGACCACAAAAGGTCTTATGTGCTAGACTAAGTAGTTTCAATTCCCTAGGCAATGGGATCCACTGAAGGATTCTGGTCAGGGAAATGAAAAGCTAAGAATTGTGTTTGGGGGAATGTCTGGCCTCAGTGTAGACAATGAAGAGGAGAGGAGCAAAACTTAGAAACACAAGAGCAGAGAAAGAATTTATTTCACTTTGCAGAAGTAATGGAGAGAAATAAACAAAATAGGGATTTGGAAAATCTCAATAAAACTAACAAGACCTGGCGACTGAAGGGATTTGGAACCAAGATGGAGTGGGGGTGGAGGAATTGAGGGTGAGTGACAGACCTTTAAACTCACTTGGGTTTCAGATTAAATGCTGGCATCAGTCGTCCAGAGAGACAATACATGAGCAGTAGTGGGTCCGGAGGTGGTGGGAATGTAGTTTTGAGAGCAGAATGGAATCAGCTTGAGAATCTGATTGGGCTTGAATCTCAGTTTTGCCACATAAACTTAGTCAAGTTATTTAACCACCTTGAGCTTTGTTTTTCATCCATAACAGGTCTACCTAACGCACCTACCTCAGCATTTACACAGCATTGCTGAAAAGTTTCACTGAGAAAATATCTACCATGTAGTTTGCAAAATGGCTGGCTCATTTAGTAGAAGCAACAAGCAAAACAAAACAAAACAAAACAAAAACCAATAAAACATACATTGGACTTACTGAGAGTTTGAGGTTCCAGTAACATATGTCTACATAGAAGTCTGTTAAAATCAAGATGACTCTGTTCCAAGCATATGTGGTCTTCCCAGGGACCCTGGAAGAGCATAAAAATCAAGGATCTTTGATTTGTTCCTAAATAGTTTTCCTTTGGGGTAAAATAGGGTTTCCTTGCTAAAAATAATACAAAATATTCACAGAAAATTTAAAACAGAAAAACACAAAGAAAAATTATTGAACTTCCACAAATCCTCACCACATATAACCACTGCTAACATTTTGGTGTATTTCTCCCCCCCCCCTTTTTTTTTCCTATTCTGATATTCTATTCTATTGACAGGCATCTGTATTTCTGTGGAAGCATCATATTGTTACGGTATAATTTAGGTATTAATATCGTACGGTAGAAATTCTTCATTTATTATTTCAACTTCAAACATTTTTTGGCTAGTCTAATATATTTAGTCTTTTAGACACACTTGAAAATTTTTGTCAAGTTGCAGAAATTCTACTTAGATATTTCTCTGGAATTATGTTAAATTTACAAATTAATTTTTGGAGGATGGACATTTTATAACATTGAGCCTCCGAATCTAGGGGTGTGATATATCTCTCTACTAATGCAAGATATTTTATAACTATGTAGCCTTGGAATGGTATTTAGCTTTTGTGTGACTGCATTTCCTGTAACTAAAAAATTGTGCACATCGCAATGTAATACATGTAGTTTGAACATGCAGCCCGAAGTAGTTTGAACAGCATCTAGCATAGAACGAGTGTTCAAAAACTGTTATGTTGGTTTCGTTGTTATTTCCTCCAGAAAAGTTGATAGTTTTCTTCGTTTAGTCCCTACGTATTTTTCATTATGCTTACTCCTGAAATTTTGTGGGTTTTTTGCCTTTATTGGTAATATTGCAGGATAAAATAAAGGCTCCCCAATTAGGCTTAAATTGCAAAACAATGAATAATTTATGTTCCATGCAATACTTGGGATACGCACTAAAAAAATTATTCGTGGTTCCTCTCAAATTCAAACTTAACTGGGCCACCTGAATGATTTTTTTTCTTTTTTTTTTTTTTAAACCTGGCAAAGCTATGATTGGGAATGCAATATTGTCCATTGTTGCTTTGACTAATGATTGTGGGGAAATAGAGGAGACTTTCCTTAACTTTTATTACTATTTCATTCTGAAAACATCAACATGAACCGTATTATCTAGAGGACTTCTTCAGACACACATTCCCAGGCCTTAACCTCAGATCCTTTGATTCACTAAGTTAGAGATGGAGCCTGAGAACTTCCCCTGTAACTCTCCTATGTGATGCTGATGCTACTGGTTCAGGGACTACACTATGTGAATTGCTGCCTTCAGTGGAACTCCTAGTTCTTATTTCTTATATTTTATTAATAGGTTCTCTTGGTTTAGTTCCATTTTGTTTTGGTAATGAGTGAAATCATTTTCAATTAATAATAATATTGGCTTCAGATGCCTGACAATTAAAATTTTCTTTTTCTAGTGTCTCATGTTGCTTTAACTTTCAAGGTGATGCCAAATTATGGTCAGAGCGTGTGTTCTTGCCTTTTTCCCATCTTTTATTTTTTTATTTGTTTTGCCTTTTTCCCATCTTGAATGGGGATGTTCCTAGTTTTTCTAGAGAGAATGAGTGATTTTTAAGTCACCTTCTTCTTGGTTTAATAAAAAGCTTAATGTCTTTTAACGTTTATCAATATAATCATACTTTCTCTATTGTCCTAGATATCCATGATAATGTGTAAAAAAAACAGACAGGGTCCAAATTGTCCAGAACCCTAAAGACCATGAAGAGGATTTTTTTCTTTATCTTTCAAGCATGGGCTTACAGGAAGGATTGTTATGATCAGATCTGGATCCCAAAAAGATCCTTCTAGCTGCTGCAGTGACTACAGATTGATTTTGTATATTGTATAATCAGTCATTTTCATTCCACCACTTATTAGCCCATCACCATAGATAAATTTATTTGACTGTCAAAAGCCTCAGTTTTTTCATCTGTAAATTTGGGATAATATTGACTTCATTCACTCAACAAATACATACTGATCACCCATCGTTTTCCAGACACTGATATTTCATAAATTTTTAAATGAGGATTAAATGGGACAACCCTGTGTAAATTCTCAGTGCCTGGCAGAGAGTAAGTGCTCAATAAATGTTTGTTATTGTTATGGTGTTTTATAGCTTTATGATCATGAATTGGGAAACTTGCCTCCTTTTTTCATACTCTGGAAGTATTTGCATTTTAGAGAGTAGTATAGTCTTATGGCCAAGGGTGAGCACTGTCCCACCAGACAACATGAATTCTGTATTTCCTTCTATTACTTACTAGCTATGGGGCCTTAATGTCTTCAGTAAAAGGAGGATAATAAAAATAAAAGTACCTATCTCACACGGCTATTATGAAAATTAAATAAATACCTGCACATAAAGCACTTAGAACAGTTTTCGGTGCAAGACCATACTCCTTCAAAATTAGTTTTATACGTTGCTTATTGACTTATGTAAATGACATATTTTATGTGTCTTTTTTTTTCCATTAAAAGGTCTTATGCCACAGAAAAGCTAAGAAAAGTCTAATGCAAGGTAAATATACATAAATGTTTCATATATTATCTATGTTTCAAATATTATATATACTTATACATATTCATTATATGTATTTCAAAAGTGTACATATTTCAATTGTTATTTGATAAACAAAGAATTCAAACTTACCAAGAACAATTTTATTCAATAACATATATTTATATAGAACTCTTTCCATGCAAACAAAACTTTCCATAATACTCCCAGAAATAGGCACAAAGACTACAGCTGTTTGAGCATACGTATTAATCCTATGCATTTTGCAGATAAATCAGGGGCCCTCCCTTCCATTACTTGATTTCGGCATTTAGTTTCTGCATAGTTTGTGCTGTTGCTAGCTTCAGAAATTCCTTTGGCTTTGTTCTCATCACTCCAGATGTCTTTTGCTTTGCAATCAGACATCCTTGGTTAACCCAAAAGCCCCTTCTTCATTTTTCTGCTTAGATCAAATTGCTAATTGTTCCAGTAGGCTGATAGAAATGAGCCTGGAGCTCAGGGAAAAGGTCTGGTCATTAGAGAAGGACTCTGGAGGCAGCCTGTGTGCATAGTGGTTGATGCTGCAGAGCTGGATGAGAATATCAAGAGCAGGAGAGAACAGGATGAGAGAGACAACTCCGGAGAACTTCAATGTGTAAATTTCTCAAAGAGGACAAGGGAGAAAGAAACTTTTTTTTAAAAAGATTTATTTATTTATTTATTCATGAGACACACACAGAGAGAGGCAGAGACACAGACACAGGCAGGAGCAGGCTCCCTGCAGGGAGCCAGATGTGGGACTCGATCCTGGAGCCCAGGATCATGCCCTGAGCCAAAGGCAGACACTCAACCGCTGAGCCACCCAGGCATTTCCAGAAATAAACTTTTTTTTAAATGTTATTCAAGACAATCAAAGGGGGTAGGGAAGGGCTTGGTGATGCTGGAAGATGGAATTTTGTTGTTTTCATTTTGCTTTGTTTCGTTTTTACCATTATATATAGGCTTTATATTTCTGCCTAAAAGCCAAACTAGTCTGAAAATTTTACTGGAGAAGAGTTTACCTTCGGATGAGTTGAATAAAAGAATAAGAATTTTTTTTTTAAGCATGAGCTACTTTCTTGAGACTGACTACATTCCAGTAATTTATAGCATACCTTTGTGATTCAGTTTAGTCAGAAATACATCGTAATTATAACGCTGTTTTTGTGCATACACTGATAGCAGGTGTTAAGTAAAGAATCTTCACCATATTAAAAAAAAAAGTCCAATAAGACTTGAACTTCATTGTTTTTGACAGCTCATAGAGCAACTGTGATACTTAGTGGACATAAATCATCTATCATCAGAAAGTCTAATGCATTTAGTCTTTTCACACCAAGAAATTATCTTTTGTGGTTGACTGCCTCACTGAATTTAAGTTTACAAATTTTAAGAGTGTTCAGAAGGACCGGGGTGATTGCCTATAAGGATGGGCTAATCTGAACCAACCTAAAAAAAAGATGCAAAAGATGGGAGACGAGCTGAATCGCAAACAGAATAAACTTATGATAAGGCAGGACTTCTGGTCTTTTTGTTACTGTTGCTACTGCTATTGATAATGTTTTGTCATTTTGAAGAAAATGAAAAGAAAGGGTCCCCTGGGTGGCTCAGCAGTTGAGCCTCTGCCTTCGCTCAGGGCCTGATCCCAGGATCCGGGATCGAGTCCCACTCTGCCTCTCTCTCTCTCTGTGTGTCTCTCATGAATAAATAAATAAATCTTTTAAAAAATTGAAAAGAAAATTCTGCTCTACTCTCAATCATTCAGAAAACGTGTCTGGAATACGGGAGCAATTTTGACTCCTGTTGTCAGTGAGGGGAAAATATATATTAATAATAAAAACACAGAAGGCTTCCGTGCTGGGTTAGAAAAAGCAAAGTAACTTCCAGAGGGTTTTTATTAAAGGACAATGCACCTAATATGTCAAAGAAGCATAATTACTCTAACGGAAGGCCAGCCAAGAGCACATTTTGTCTATTTAAAAATAGTTCCTCCGTCTGTCACCTTACATTTCTGCCTATTTGCGTAGTCCAATTAGCTTCGTTTTGAATTGCCTCCACCTTTCTTCTTTCCCCTCTATTTGATAACTCTCCTTTAATTGCAAAGAGGCTGCATTCTCTCTTAGGAGATTTTTGAATTGTAATAATATAGTATTAGCTATCTTTAGAGAAAAAGCAAGTACTGATTGAAAATCAGTCTTGTTTGTGTTCCTCCGAGTTGCCCTGTTTCTTCCTCTACTTCCATTTCAGAGTTCAAGATATGGTTTTTACGGGCATAACTTTTTTTTTTTTTCGGGCATAACTTTTTTAAAGAAAGCTGCTAATAAGCAAATTACTCTATTCTGACAACATTCTTGGAGAACGGCAATAAACACCTTTAGAACAATCACAATCACACTCTGCAGGTGTGTGATTCTTTACACTCCACCCGGATCCTTGACAACAAACTTTTCAGGTGTGGGATTTTCATTAGGAGAAATCACATTACATTAGAAGAGGGCGAAGGGATCAGCTGTGATCACATACCCAGTAGATGACTGAGCCAGGGATGGAATCTATGGCTCCAGATTCCCACCCAGGTGCTCTCTCTTTGCTTAAATCTGAAACGGATCCCTCCCAACCCCCCACGGTTCTTAAATGATGATCACCTGTATTTAGCTGGGTGTTTTATCGGCCTCCTGACACTACTTGCCCAGTGTGTCTATTAGAAACGCGACATCTCGGCAGTTGTGGGTACAGTCAAGAAGAGACAAGAGGATCTGCACACCGAAACAGATGGCATTTGAACACATGAAAAGAGAATCATCAGTCGGACAATGCTTTGGTTCTAGGGGCAGCCGCTGCCAGTAGAGACAATAACATCACTTGTAACACTGACGGCAGCAGTAGGCAGGATTCAATGTCAGATCTTCATGTAAGTCAACACCCCAGGGAGGGAAGACACATGTGGGGGGCATCCCATGACTAAAGGACAACTGCTACCAACCACAGGGAGACTTGGAGAGACATTCCAAGTACGATAGCAATTAGAGGGCTGGGAGTGAGAAGCAGCAGAGGAAGAGGAAACAGCTTGAAAATATACTTCCACTCATCTCTGGCACATCTCTCTGGATATCTATCACTTATCAGTGTCATTCACATCACAACAACAAATGGCTTTAGAAATAATCAGGCTGCCATGTACTGAGAGGGTCAAGGGAGGCAGAAAGCATGGCTGCGTGTGTAGAATTTGAGTTTGGGTGTCATATAGTTTCAGATGCTGCCTCTGCTATTTTCCAGCTGTGTGACTGTGAGCAAATAAATCACTTAGATCCCTGGACCTTTGTTTTCTTAGCTGTCAGATGGACATAATAATACCTGGGTCAGGGGCACCTGGGTGGCTTGGTTGGTTAAGTGTCTGCCTTTGGCTCAGGTCCCGGGACTGAGCCCCCCATCCGGCTCCCTGCTCAGTGGGGAGTCTGCTCCTCCCTCTGTCCCTCATCCCACTCTCATGCTCTCTCTCACTCTCAATCTCTCTCTCTCTCTCTCTCTCAAAATAAATTTTTTTTTAATTTTTATTTATTTATTTATGATAGTCACAGAGGGAGAGAGAGAGAGAGAGAGGCAGAGACACAGGCAGAGGGAGAAGCAGGCTCCATGCACTGGGAGCCTGATGTGGGATTCGATCCCGGGTCTCCAGGATCACGCCCTGGGCCAAAGGCAGGCGCCAAACCGCTGCGCCACCCAGGGATCCCTCTCAAAATAAATTAATAAAATCTTTTAAAAAAATAATACCTGGGTCAAAGGTAATCTTATTTACTCATATCATAATGTCATTCCCCCCAACCTCCAATATTTATGGATATTATGGAATGAGATGCTCAAGAGACTGAGCATGTGGGGGGTGGGGGTGTGAGTGAGGGACGAGAGGTGTTGCTATTATTTAATAGACCATTTGACACATTCCAGGCACTGTTCAAAGTTCTTACATATTAAACCACTGATCCCTAGTAACATCTCCCCATCTCTGATTTACAGATGGAAATCTGAGACAAGAAGTTAGATGAATTGTCTCAGGTCATAGAGCTATTAAATGGTAGAGACAGAATATAAACCCAGAAGTCTTTTAGCCTCGATGCTAACTACATGGCTTTCCCCCCAATCTTTTATTTTAACACAATTTGTTGCCTGACTGCATGCAACAAACCAGGAGCTCCTTTTGAGTTTTACCAAACATCGAGGTCAGATAGTCACAAATTGTCCTCACATTCTACCTTATTCATTATAAAACTTATTCGTTGTTAGAGCAAAATACCACATCCTGGAAATTTATTACTTGCTCAGAACAATGAGTGTCTGGTTCTATTGTTATAACATTTCTTTTAGAGAATATTCTTTAAAATGAGTTTAATTTCCACATGATTATTATTTTATTTGAATCTAATTACTGAAGTCTCCATTGACTTGCATGAAGTTCTCTCCTTAGGCATCTGACCTGTTTTTACAGTAAATTCAAAAGTCTCCTTTTTCAAAAAGACTTCATTTCTCTAATGCAATGTATCCACCCCCTTTCCTTCCCTACCCTACCACCACAAGAAGAAAAGCCAATACTCTCTTTAGAACTCACTCCTGTTCTTCTTTCCTGGCATCATCAGGCAACGATCCTATGTCTTGTTTGGCCCTTGTTTCAAAACAGACAAATAGAAAACTGTATCTCCGCACATGAAATAACTATTTAGAAAATATTTAAAGTTAATATATTTTTTAATATGTATGATGCTAAAAGAGTAGCACCTTCAACCTACTTCAAGCTTAGCACACTCAGTTGGGCTGCTGGAGTATCCTTAGGGATCCAAGTGATATTTAAAGTGGTTTTATCTTGCAATTCTTATCAATGTAGACTCATCAAAACATCAATGATATCCCTTGCTTATGTTTGTGAATTCATTTTAAATCAACATTATACAGAATTACTTTTCCATATTATAAGGGGCCTCTGGGTTATTATTTTTTTTGTGAGTATAAGTACATATATCCATTCAATATTTATTGAGCACATTGTAAGTGCCATACAATGGGCAAGGTACAATATGCTAAAATATATAATCCAGCAATAATTAAAATTAGTATATTTTAAGAGATGTTGTTCTCATGCTTGGTTAACTCTCAGGAATGAAAAGTACATGACCTTTAATATGTCTCTCTCTCTCTCTCTCTCTCTCTCACACACACACACACCTCTGACCGTGATTGACACTGGTAATCAATCATGCTGATCTTTTCCAATGAGACTTGACAAAGTCTCAGAATCCTCAATCCTGTGGAGTAGGCAGCTAATATCATTGATTAGAGTTCACACAATAGATGAAACCTGTTTGCATCCCTACTATTGCTAAAAATGATCCTCTATATCCATTTTTAAAAGGTCAATCTTTTGAAGACTATTATAAAAGACTACAATGAACAGAATCATACAAACTAGCTTAGCTGATGACAATGGTTTATCCTAAACATTAGCAAGATCTATTACATAATATTTTAAAACCATAGCAACAAAAATGGAATCTGAGACAGTGAGACTACTTTGATTACATAAATTCCTCTGTATGTTTTCCAGGAGCTCAATAAAGAATTATATACGAAGATCAGTGTCCCCCAAAGTTCAATGGAAGACTGTACAGAGACCCCAAGTAGTCTATACCTAGAAAGGGCAACCAAGTATTTTCACCAATTCCTTGAAATTTAGGAAAGCTTTGTGATGAAAACATTAAGAATCTGAAAGTTGTGGATAAGCGGTCAAATAAAAAAATAATATCAGATCTCTCTGGAAATATATCAATGCATAGAAAAATAAGGAAAGGAAAATGATCAACCAGAGTGCAAGTCATGGGTCCCTTCAGTGATGTTTGAAATATGAGGATGTTCCAGGAACTGACCCCAAGAAGAACCCAGAAGTGTAGACTCAGATCTAATAATTAAAGAAAAAAGTGTACTTCATTTATAATAAAGGAATTCAGATGAAAACGATAATACAATATCATTTTGAGTAATAAAAGCAGGATCATTTTGAATATGCTAGTAAGCCTGGTGAACATACAGGCTTTGTTAACAGGTGAGACCATAAATTGGGAAAATCTTCATGGGAAACAATACGACACTATCAAGATGGGCATGAAGGAGGGCACGTGAGGGGATGAGCACTGGGTGTTCTATGCAACTGATGAATTATTGAAAACTACATCTGAAACTAATGATGTATTATATGTTGGCTAATTGAATTTAAACAAAAAGAATATTGAAAAAATTCATATCATTTAAGTTAGTTTTGCCACATTTTAGGAAATCTATTCAAGAGAAATAGAAATGAAGAGACAGGTTACTATAGTATTATTTATGAAACAAAACTTCAGAGAAAATGGAATTTGAAACATAGGAAAATGGTTACATATATTAACCCACATCATACAGTAGAATAATACTAAATACGGTAGTTTCAAAAAGATGGTAATGGAATTAAAAAATGCTTGTTATTATATATTTTAAAAAATATACCAGACATGGGATCCCTGGGCGGCGCAGAGGTTTGGCGCCTGCCTTTGGCCCAGGGCGCGATCCTGGAGACCCGGGATCGAATCCCACATCGGGCTCCCTGCATGGAGCCTGCTTCTCCCTCTGCTTGTGTCTCTGCCTCTCTCTCTCTGTGTGTGTGTGACTATCATGAATAAATAAATAAAATCTTTAAAAAAAAAAAAAATATACCAGACATGATGGTTTACACAGTATGATCTTCACTATGACATAATACAGAAAGAAAAAAATATATTGCCAAGATGTTAACCATAGTTACCTCTGGGTAATGAATTTCTAGAGTTTTTTTTTAAAGGTTTTATTTATTTATTCATGAGAGACACAGAGAGAGAGAGAGGCAGAGACCCAGGCAGAGGGAGAAGCAGGCTCCATGCAGGGAGCCCGATGTGGGACTCGATCCCGGGTCTCCAGGATCAGGCCCTGGGCTGAAGGCGGTGCTAAACCGCTGAGTCACCCAGGGATCCCCTGAGTTTTTTTTGTTGTTGTTGTTTGTTTTTGTTTTTCAAGATGGCAGAATAAGTGCCCATGGAAAAAATTTAAAGCTAGCAGAGCATCAAAAGAGATTGGTTTTGAAATATTACTTGGACTGATAACAGACTTCTCGTCAGCAGCAATAAATGTCAGAAGACAATCACATAATGTCTTCAAACTGCTGAGGTAAAATATCTCACGAAATAGAATTATATATTCAGCTAAACTGTCATTCAAGAGTGAGGGAGTAATGAAAATTTCAGCAGATAAACAGAAACTGAAAGACTCTGGGAAAAAATACAAAACCAAACAAAAACAAAACCCGATTTTATTCCAACATAAAGAAAAATGAACTCTTAGAAATAAGATGAGGAAACAAAGATGAGGAAAGAATCATAACAAAAAAACCATTAGTAATTTAAAAATTGACAATAAAAGTATAAAAATTAATACAATATAAAAGTTCTCTTTACTAATTCAATTTTTTAGTTTAACTGATATTCTTAATTCCTTTTTCTTTTTTTTTTTTAAAGATTCTATTTATTCATTCATGAGAGAGAGAGAGAGAGAGAGAGAGAGGGGCAGAGACACAGGCAGAGGGAGAAGCAGGCTCTATGCAGGGACCCCGATGGGGGACTCAATCCGGGACCCCAGGATCACACCCTGAACCAAAGGCAGATGCTAAACCGCTGAGCCACCCAGACATCCCCATATTCTTCATTCCTGTTATAAAATCTTCCAATTCTTGCTTGATGCCCACAGCACATACACACTTGTGCTCCCTACTGTGCAGCTGCATGCTGCCGAGTGTCAGTTGTATTTCATCTTAAAACCTGTGTGAGTTGTTTTTATTATCATAATTACAAAAATTAATGGATTATTACATTCGCTTTATGAAAAAAGGGAGTTGTTTCTGTGGAAACTGGATAGAATTCTTTGAAAAAACCTCATAGAAGGGAGTTATTTTAGGGGGAAAAAAAAAGCCCTGTCAACTTAGATCTGTTTTAGACAAGTGTAAAATCTTGACAAAAATAATGTCAAACATCCAGAAGGATTCCACATGCACATTGCTTAAATTCTCACTCCACTCAAAAGGCACAGGTGGGCCACACTCAAAGGAATTATACAAAGAAAATGTTGGATCTGTCAAATTTTTTTCTTTCTTTCTGCATGGATAGTGAGGATCTTAAGGGTTTTTTTTTTTCTTTTAATTTATTAACATAATGAGTTACATTGACTAACTTTTGAATATTAAACCAGCCTTGTATTCCTGGGATAAACTCCACTTGATGGTGATTTATTGTCCTTTTCTTTTTTTTTTAATTTTTATTATTTTTTATTTATTTATGATAGTCACAGAGAGAGAGGCAGAGGCACAGGCAGAGGGAGAAGCAGGCTCCATGCACCGGGAGCCCAATGTGGGATCCGATCCCGGGTCTCCAGGATCGCGCCCTGGGCCAAAGGCAGGCGCCAAACCGCTGCGCCACCCAGGGATCCCTATTGTCCTTTTCATAAATATTCTAAAATGATTTGCTAAAATTATGTACACAATTGTATTAGATTATAGCTGACTTTTCTTCTAACGCCTTTGACTGGTTTGATACCAGGGTAATGATAGCCTTCCAGAATGAACTGGGAAATGTTCTCTCCTCTTCATTTTTCTGGAAGATAATCATATCTGAGTCTAGAATTTTCTTTTTTGGAAGGTTTCTAACCATAAGTTTCATTTAATAGACATAAAGTTATATCATTTATCGGATTCTTCTGAAGTAAGCTTTCATAGGTTGTGTCTTTCAAGGAATTTGCCCATTCCAATCTAATTGTCAACTTCACGGGCATAAAGTTCTTAAAAATTCCTGTATTAATTAATGTCTGTTGAATCTGTAGTTAAGCCACTTCTCTCATTCCTGACATTGGTAATCTGTGTCTACTCCCCTTTTTTTGGCTAATCAGTCTGCCTATTGGGTTATCTATTTTATTGAGCTTTAGACTCTGCTTTTGGGATTGTCAACTGTTTTGCTATTTTTTATTTCATTGATTTTTGCTCTGATTTTCTATCAGTTACTTTTTTTCTATCAGTTACATTCTTCTATTTACTTTAAATTTCATTTGTTTCCCCTTTGTAATTTATTATGGTGGAAATTAAGGGCATTTATTTGAAACCTTTCTTCCCTTCTAATGCAGGCATTTAACGCAATCTATTTCTATGTACTACTTTAGAGGCATTCTTCAAATTTTGCTATCTTATGGTTTAATTTTCATTCATTTAAAATATTTTCTAACTTTCTTTTGATTTTTAAAAAGATTTTAATTATTTATTCATGATAAACACACATAGAGAGACAGAGACACAGGCAGAGAGAGAAGCAGGATCCCCATGGGGAGCCCAATGGGGGCTCAATCCCAGGACTCCAGGATCACAACCTGAGCCAAAGGCAACTACTGAGCCACCCAAGCTCAACTACTGAGCCACCCAAGCACCCCTCTTTTGAATTATTTTTGAACCATCATTTAAGTAGAAGTATTTTATCCTCTAAGTATTAGTAGATGTTTTAGACAAAGTTCATTGTTCATCACTGATTTCTAATTTAATTCTATTTCTCAGAAAACGTGTATTGTATGTCTTTAATTCTTTTAATTTACTAAAACTGTTTTTTTATAGAACACAATACAGTCTATTTTGGTAATTGTCCTGTGTACCTTTGAAAAGAATGTTTTATGCAAATGTTGGTGCTCTGTAAATGTCAGTGAAGATGAATTTTTTGATAGTGTCGTTCAAGTAATATATAGTCTTACTGATTTTCTGTCTCTTTTATCAATTATTGAGAGAGGGGTATTGAAATTTCTGATTATAATTGTGAATTTCTCATTGAAGCTCTATCAGGTTGTGATGCATGTAGTTTTAAGCTCTATTATTATATGTATAAATATTTATGATTTTCATGTTCTTCTGATGAATTAATCCCTGAATTATTATGAAAGATCTTTGTCCTTAATAATACTCTTTACTGTAAAATCTAACTTATATTTATAGGTACTGTAGCTTTTTTTTGATCATATGTTTGATATATATTTTCTTCTCAATTTTAACCTATTATTGTCTTTATATTTAATGTTCATTTATTTTTTTATTTAAATTCAATTAGTCAACATATAGTACATACTTAGTTTCAGATGTAGTGTTCAGTAATTCATCAGTTATGTATATCACCCAGTGCTCCTCACATCTTGTGCTCTCCTTAATGCCCATCACCCAATTGTCCCAGCCTCCTACCCATCTCCCCTCCAGTAATCCTCAGTTTGTTTCCTAGAGTTGAGTCTCTCATGTTTTTTTTTTTTTCTCTCCCTGACAACTTCCCCTTCAATTTTCTCTTCCATACTCTATGGTCCCCTGTATGATTTCTTATATTCCACATATGAGTGAAAACATATAATAATGGTCTTTCTCTGTTTGACTTATGTCGCTCAGCATAATACCCTCCTGTTCCATCCACGTTGATGTAAATGGTAAGTATTCATCCTTTCTGATGGTTGAGTAATATTCCATTGTGTGTGTGTGTTCACACATGGAATATTGTGAATACTACATTTGTATCGTTGGGTTAAATGCCTAGTAGTAGTGCAATTGCTGGGTCATATGGTAGCTCTATTTTTAATTTCATGAGGACCATCAGTACTATTTTCCAGAGTGGCTGCACCATCTTGCATTCCCACCAAACAGTGTGAGAGGGCTGCCCTTTCTCCACATCCTTGCCAACATCTTTTGTTTCCTGACTTGTTCATTTTAGCCATTCTGACTGGTGTAAGGTGGTATCAAACCAAATCATGGTTTTGATTTGTATTCCCATGATGCCAAGTGATTAGAGAATTTTTTATGTGTCTGTTGGCCATGTGTATGTCTTCTTTGGAGAAATTTCTGTTCATATCTTCTGCCCATTTCTGGACTGCATTCTTTGTTTTTTGAGTGTTGAGTTTGGTAAATTCTTTATAGATCTTGGATACTAGCCCTTTATCTGATGTGTCATTTGAAAATATCTTCTCCCATTCCAAAGGCTGCCTTTTAGTTTAATTGACTGTTTCCTTTGCTGTGCAGAAGCTTTTTATCTTGATGAAGTCCCAAAAGTTCATTTTAATTTTTGTTTTCCTCACCTTTGGAGATATGTCTACCAAGAAGTTCTGGCTGAGGTTGAAGAGGTTGCCACCTGTGTTCTTCCCTAGGATTTTGATGAACTCCTGTCCCACATCTAGGTCTTTTATCCATTTTGAGTTTATCTTTGTGTAAGGTGTAAGAGAATAGTCCAGTTTTATTCTTCTACATGTGGATGTCCAATTTTCCTAGCACCATTTATTGAAGAGACTGTCTTTTTTCCATGGGATATTTTTTCCTGCTTTGTGGAAGATTCGTTAACTACAGAGTTGAGAGTCCATTTCTGGGTTCCCTATTCTGTTCTATTGATTTATGTGTCTGTTTTTGTGCCAGTACCATACTGTCTTGATGATTACAGCTTTGTAATACAGCTTGAAGTCCGGCATTGTGATGGCACCAGCTTTGGTTTTCCTTTTCAACATTACTCTGGCTATTTGGGGTCTTTTCTGATTTCATACAAATTTTAGGATTTTTTTGTTCCAGCTCTGTGAAAAGTGCTGATGATATTTCGATAGGGATTGCATTGAATGTGTAGTTTGCTCTGGGTATCATAGACATTTGAACAATATTTAGTCTCCCAATCCATAAGCATGGAATGTTTTTCCATTTCTTTGTGTCTTCCTCAATTTCTTTCATAGATGTTCTGTAGTTTTTAGAGTACAGATCCTTTACCTCATTGGTTAGGTTTATTCCTTGGTATCTAATGGATTTTGGTGCAATTGTAAATGGGGTCTACTCTTTAATTTCTCTTTCTTCTGTCTCATTGTTAGTATATAGAAATGCAATTGATTTCTGTGCATTGACCTTATATCCTGCCACATTGCTGAATTCCTGTATGAGTTCTAGCAATTTTGCAGCAAAGTCTTTCGGGGTTTCCACATAAAGTATCATGTCATCTGAAAAGAGGGAGAGTTCGACTTCTTCTTTGCCAATATGAATGCCTTTCAAATTCGTTTTGTTGTCTGATTGCTGAGGATGGGACTTCCAGTACTATGTTGAACCGCAGTGGTGAGAGTGGGCATCCCTGTCGTGTTCCTGACCTTAGGGGAAAAGCTGTGAGTTTTTCCCCATTGAGAATGATATTCACTGTGGGCTTTTTGTAGATGGTTTTTATGATATTGAGGTATGTTCCCTCTATCCCTACACTGTGGAGAGGTTTTTTTAAGATTTTATTTATTTATTAATGAGAGACACACACAGAGAGAGAAAGAGAGAGAGAGTCGCAGAGACACAGGCAGAGGGAGAAGCAGGCTCCATGCAGGGAACCTGATGTGGGACTTGATCCCAGGTCTCCAGGATCAGGCCCTGGACTGAAGGTGGCGCTAAACTGCTGAGCCACCTGGGGCCACCCATGTGGAGAGTTTTAATCAAGAAAAGATGCTGTATTTTGCCAAATGCTTTCTCTGCATCAAATGAAAGGATCATATGGTTCTTGTCCTTTCTTTTATTAATGTGATATATCACACTGATTGATTTGCAAATGTTGAACCACCCTTGCAGCCCGGGAATAAATCCCACTTGGTCATGGTGAATAATCCTTTTAATGTATTGTTGGATCCTATTGGCTAGTATTTTGTTGAGAATTTGGCATCCATGTTCATCAGGGATACTGCTCCATAGTTCTCCTTTTTGATGGTGTCTTTGTCTGGTTTTGGGATCAATGTAATGCTGGTGTCATAGAACGAGTTTGCAAGTTTTCCTTCCATTTCCTTCTATTACTATTTTTTTGAAACAACTTCAGAAGAATAAGTATTATTTCTTCTTTAAATGTTTGGCAGAAATCCCCCAGAAGTTATGTGGCCCTGGACTCAGGTTTTTGATTATTGCTTCAGTTTCCTTGCTGGTTATGGACCTGTTCAGATTTTCTATGTCTTCCTGTTTCAGTTTTGGTAGTTTGTAATTTTCCATGAATGCATCCGTTTCTCCCAGGTTGCCTAATTTGTTAGCATATAGTTGCTAATAATATGTTCTTATTCTGTATGCTCTAATCTTTATTATTTCTCTTCTCCTGCTTGGTTGTAGGCTTTATTTGCTGTTTTTTCTCCAGCTTCTTTAGGTGTAAGTTTAGCTTGTGTATTTGAGATTTTTCTAATTTTTTAGGAGAGACTTTTATTGCAATGCACTTCCCTCTTAGGACTGCCTTTGCTGTATCCCAAAAGTTTTGAACCTTTGTGTTTTCATTTTCATTCATTTCCATGAGTTTTTATTTTTTCCTTTAATTTCCTAATTGACGCATTCATTCCTTAGTAAGATGCTCTGTAACTTCCAAGTGTTTGAGTTCCTTCCAAATTTCCTCTTGTGATTGAGTTCCAAAGTTTCAAAGCATTGTGGTCTGAAAATATTCAGGGAATAATCTCAGGCTTTGGGTATCAGTTGGGACCTGATTTGTGACCCAGTATGTGATCTATTCTGGAGAAATTTCCATGTGCACTTGAGAAGAATGTGTATTTTGTTGTTTTAGAGTGGAATGCTCTGTATATATCTGTGAAGTCCATCTGGTCCAGTGTGTCATTCAAAGCCCTTTTTTTCCCGGAAAGCCCTGGTGGCTCAGCAGTTTAGCACTGCCTACAGCCCAGGACGTGATCCTGGAGACCTGGGATCGAGTCCCACTTCAGGCCCCTGCATGAAGCCTGCTTCTCCCTCTGCCTGTGTCTCTGCCTCTCTCTCTCTCTCTCTCTCTCTCTCTCTCCTCTCTGTGTATTTTCATGAATAAATAAATACAATCTTAAAAAAAAAAGCCCTTTTTTTCCTGTTGATCTTCTGGTTAGATAATCTGTCCACTGCTCTGAGTGGGGTACTGAAGTCCTCTAATATTATTATATTATTGTCAATGAGTTCCTTTAATTTAGTTATTAATTGATTGATATAATTGGCTGCTCCCAAATTAGTAGCATAATTATTTATAATTGTTAGATCTTATTTGATAGAGGCTTTAAGTATGATATAGTGTCCCCCTTCATATCTTAGTACAGTCTTTGGTTTAAAATCTAATTTTTCTTATAGGATTGCTACCCCTGATTTCTTGTGAGGTCCATTAGCATGATAAATGGTTCTGGACCTCATGGGGGGTCCACCTCCTTACTTTCAGTCTGAAGGTATCTCTCTGCCTAAAATTAATCTCTTGCAGACAGCATATGAATGAATCTTGTTTTTTTTTTTAATCCAATCTGATACCCTGTGTCTTTGGATAGGACAATTTAACCCATTTACATCCAGAGTAATTATTGAAAGATATTTAGTGTCATTGTGTTACCTGTAAAGTCTCTATTTCTGTAGATTGTCTCTGTTTCTTTCTGGCTTATGTTACTCTTGGGCTCTCTCTTTGCTTACAGGATCCCCTTTAATATTTCTTGCAGGGCTGGCTTAGTGGTGACATTTCTTTCAGTTTCTGTCTGTCCTGGAAGCTCTTTATCTCTCCTTCCATTCTGAATAACAGCCTTGCTGGGTAAAGTATTCTTGGCTGCATGTTTTTCTCATTTAGTACCTTGAATATATCATGCCAGCCCTTTCTGGCTTGCCTGGTCTCTGTGGGTAGGTTTGTTGCCAGTCTAGTGTGCCCACCATTGTAGGTTAAGAACCTTTTGTCTCGAGCTGCTTTAGGGATTTTCTCTTTATCTCTGAAATTTGCAAGCTTCACTATTATATGCCAAAGTGTTGATCTATTTTTATTGATTTTGGAAGGGGTCCTCCCTACCTCTTGGACATGAATACCTGTTTCCTTCCCCAGATTAGGGAAGTTCCCAGCTATGATTTACTCAAATATAACTTCTGACCCCCACTCTCTCTTTCTTCTCCCTCAGGGATTCCAATAAATTTTTTTTTGTTCTATGGCATTACTGATTTCTCAAAGCCTCCCCTCATGTAACATTTGTTGTTTTTCTCTCTTTTCCTCAGGTTCTTTCCTTAGCATCAACTTGTCTACTATATCACTTACTCTCTTTTCTGCCTCATTTATCCTAGTTGTTAGAGAATCCAATTTAGATCGCATCTCAGTTGGAGTATTTTTAATTTCAGCCTAATTCAATCTCATTTCTTCACATAGAGATTCTCTAATGTCTTTTATGTTTTTCTCAAGCCCAGCTAGTAACTTTGTAATTGTTATCCTGAATTCCAGCTCTGACATTTTACTTTTATCTGTATCGATTAGATCTGTGGCGGAGTATTATCTCTAGCTCTTTCTTCTGTTGTGAATTCGCCTTCTAGTTATTTTGCCCAGAGTAGAATGGATGAACCAGTGAGCACTCTCAAATATATCAACCATAACCCAAGTGAAATACACACTAGACAAATCCAAAGAGGTCAGAATCCAAAAAAGAAAAAGAAACAAAAACAAAACAAAAAAATTTTTAAAAAGAAAAAGAAACAAACAAAAAAACAGGGAAAGAAAAAAAAAAGGGTGGGGAGAGAGAATATAATCTCACAGGGTGGACAAAACAGGGTGATCCACTTGGTCCTGAGTGTATTTTGGTCTCTGTGTTAGAAGACACTAAATCTCAAAATTGTATAGAAATCAAAACATACATATACATACAAAAATAAAATTGAGTAGAGTGAAAGAAAGCCAAAAATGAAGAATATGTCTATAAAAATGTAAATATAAAAATGGAAGTTAAAAATAGGCTTAAAATAGAAGATTTGATAAAACAAGAAATTATTTGAAAAGGGAAAAAAGAAAACAGAAATGGAAAAACTTTAAATGAAAGATAAATGAATTATGAGAAAAAAATTCAAATTCTATATATTATTTTCCCCTAGCACTGGGGTTTTGCAGTCTTGTGAGGTCCATAAACTTGCTATTCACCTGTTCTTCTATCCAGTTTTCTGGAGGAGGGGCCTGCTGTACTGATCCTCAGGTGTCTTTTCCCTGGGCAGAGTTGCACCGCACCTTGCCAGGAGGCCAGACTCAGTGTATGCTGGGTTTTTTTGTTTCCTCTGTGTGGCTTTTGTTCCCTGAAGGCTTTCTACTCCTCTTTAGAGGATCAAAATAAAAATTGCTTAAGCCCAATCTCCAGCTCCAGAGCTGAAAGATCACAGTCCCCTCTCTTCAGTAAACCATCAGGGATAGGTAGTCTTCACTTTTGTGTGCACCAAACTCTGCAGACTCTTGCAGTACACATCGGGGTGGATCCTCCTGTGGGAAGGCAGAGGATTGCAGATGTGTGCAGTTTGAAGGGCCCTGGCACAGAGAGCACCTGCCCAATTGTGTGAGCATCCATTCCGTGCCTCCTGGGGGAAGGGAAGGGTTGTTGCTCTCCTGTCTTTTGCAGGGCTCCAAAACTGAGAGCTGTCCCCTGGTCATGTGAGCAGCTACTCCACCCCTCCCAGGGGAAGGCAAAGGATCCTCTTGTTCCTGTCCTTTGTAGGGTTCCCATATGGAAAGCAGTTACCTGATTGGGCCACAGCTTCTGGTTTATGGCAAACCAAGCAGAGAGCCACTTCCTGGGCTCACTGACCATAACCAGTTCCCAATGCTTGGGAACTCTACTCTACTCCTCAGGCACCCCTGTTCTTTCTGTGACTCCGGGGATCCTGAGACTACACTTTCTTTCTTCCCTGTTTCACCACCTGAACACCTTTCAGGCAGGGATGTCTCTCAATGGAGGAGATTTTTAAGGGTTCTGATTTTGAACTCTGGGGCAATATCACTTTCCAAGAGCCAGCTTATGGTGGCTCCCTCCCCCTGTCATTTATCTTATGATATATCCTCTCAGAATCACTTCTCCACATGTCCTACCTTGCAAAAAGTGGTCGCATTTTTACTTGTAGAATTCCAGATCCTCTTTTCTTACATCTGAGATTGAATTCATGGGTGTTCAGAATGATTTGATAGTTATCTAGCTAAATTCAAGGGACCTGATTATATGAGGTCCCCCACTCTTCCACCATCTTGCCTCTTGGTAATTTCATCTCTTACAGGCAGCATAAAGTCAGGTCTCACTTTTTCATCCAATCTGATGATCCCTTTTTTTAATTGAGACATTTAGATGATTTATACTTAATACGATTATTGGTTTGTTTAGGTGTTTCTTTTCTCTGTTCCCTTCCCATGGATATAATGAGTTTCCAATAATGTCCTAATGAAAACAGTGCTTGCTGCCCCTCCCCACAGATTAAGGTTTTTGTTTTTTATGGAGTAGGAAAGAAGTATCTTAGGGCAGTATTTTTTTTTCCCCTTCTGGCAGCACTTTCTTTTTTATCCTTTAGGTACTATCTACCTAAGTAGGTACTACCACAGTAGCTATTTCTTAGGTATCTTTTTAATCTTTTCTATATGTAGTTAGTGTGGCTGATAGCGAAAGAGGCTGTTAAGAGGGTTTGAAGTCTACCAATTTCTCTGTTCCTTTTAGAGGTTTCATATTATCACCCAAACTTTCTATTGGACTTCACTAATTTAAGAAATATTCTAGCTGAGTTCATACCAGTGTCTGGTTGGATTTACCCCAGTTGTGAAGATACTCATGACTCTAAACTCTGTCAATGTGATTTGAATAAGAGACAGTCTGGTATAATAAGGTATGGCTGGACAAAGCATCAGGGCCAGGTTATATAAGATCCAGTAGAACAAGTTTATATCTTTTGTTCTTATTTTAAAGGCAATGAGAAATTATTGAAAAGTATCAATGCAATGGTCATAATCTGACTTGAATTTTAAAAGTTCATAAATATTTTAACTTTTACTTTTGAAATATAAGAGTTGCAACATAGAACAGAGTTCTTGTACAAACTCTAACCAGCTCCCTCTAAAGTTAGCATCATGCCAGATTATAGTACAGCCATAAAAACTAGGAAACCAACCTTGATAATACCACTACTAACTATTAGATATTATTCAAATTTCACCAATGAGACCACTAAAGCCATTTTGGGGGGGGTCCAGTATCTCACACTGCATTTGGTTTTGGGATCTACTTTAGTCTTCTGCATTCTATAATGTTCCTCAGTATTTCTTTTCTTTAATAACCTAGGTAATTTCCAAGAATACTGGCCAATTATTTTTTTAGAATATTTCTCATTTTGCAAATGTCTGATGTTTTCTTATGATTTGATTGAGGTTGTGCATTTTTAACAGGAATACCATAGAATGATGTATCTATCTCAGAGCATGATATCAACAACAGGTTCATGAAGTTGATCTGGCTTAGCACTGATGATATTAACCTTGATCATTTGGTAATTGTGATGACTGCCAGTTTTTTCCGTTGTAGAGTTTCTTTTTTATTCTCTTTGTGATTTGATTTACATTTAATACAGAGTGTTCTGCACACTACCAGGAGAATGAATTAATGAAGAACAAGAAAAGAGTTAGGGAGAACAGAGAAGAAACTATTATATTAGACCACTCAAGAGATGATATGACTCAAACTAGGGGGATAATGGTATAAAACAAAACCAAAAAATGGTATAAGTTTGCTACATATTTTGGAGTCAAAATCACTAATACTTGGTGATGAATTGAATATGGTAGGTGAGGAAACATTAAGTATAATATATATACTTGGTAAATACTAGTGACATTTTCTCAGGTTAGAAATATCAGATGAGTTATATCTGCTATTATAAAGTAAAATACAGGGCAGCCCAGGTGACTCAGTGGTTTAGTGCTGACTTTAGCCCAGGGTGTGATCCTGGAGACCCAGGATTGAGTCCCACGTCAGGCTCCCTGCATGGAGACTGCTTCTCCCTCTGCCTGTGTCTCTGCCTCTCTCTCTTTCTGTGTCTCTCATTAATAAATAAATAAAATCTAATAAATAAAATAAAATAAAATAAAATAAAATAAAATAAAATAAAATAAAATACAGATGATGAGTTGGAGAAGTATAAGAGTGCAAGGAAAGGGACTAGTTAGGAGGCTATCGCATTAGGTCCAGATGAACAATGATGATTGCTTAGATTAGATAGGAGATGATGGAAATGGAGAGAAGTATCTGATTTTGAAGATAGTTTAAGAATTATACTCAATAGGTACTATTTCTTAATTGATTAAGGAGAATTGGTGAAGGAGAGATGACAAGGATGCCTTCTAGATATCTTGCTTGCACAACTGGATGAATTGTGGTTCCACTTATTGGGACAGAAAACAATGGCAGAGAACTAGGTTTAGGATAATAGGCTGCTTTTCCCCTTTACTAAAAAATACTACGGTGGGGGAGGCTGGGAGATTTCTCCTGACACAGCCAAGTTAGACATATCCTCCTACAATATAACCTTCCAGTAGTATATTGTAGAGTCTGATAGGAGAACATTTTCTGTCTGGTTTTAAAAAGAAAGGGTCAAAGAATCTTGCCAAGAGATATTGTTCCTGCTCAAATATGTCATTGATTCTTTTATCTTTCAATAGGATTTGTGATGTTGCTTTGGCTACAGCTACTAAATCCCCACTGCTTCTCTTTCCTTTGGAATGAGAAGCTCTCAAAAGAACGCCACAATTCCATATGGCAAAATTTTAAAAATCAATAAGCGTAACAAATATCATGCCATCTGCACATTATCCAGAGGCAAAATTAGGCAAAGCAAAACTCCCTAGTGGACAGAACACATTGTGCAACCACCCAAAACTTCAACACCACCAGGAAAAGAATGCAAAAAGTAATAGGGGAAAGACTTGCATGCATTTATTACCAGAAGTAGAGCAATGTTCACCCTTTTCTGAATATTTTGTGATCAATGAAATCTACACCTTAATAAAGAAAAGATGGTAATCATTTTCCAGAGGATGAAACCAAGGAGAAAAGATTCAAAGCTCAGGGACATACAAGTTATAGAAGGCATCAAACCATATCAAGAACAAGCTAATTAATACTTTGTTTCCTGGTAACAGAGAATACTATTCATTTCTTGTTTTCCTCCCTCCTTTTTATAAATTTGTTAATTCAGCAAATATATAGAGGGCTCTTAATATGTGTGCTTTGTTTTCACTATCTATGGCTTGACAGATGGCAAATTGCATGATTTGTCTATCTAAAATTATAGCATATGAATCAGTGAAAGGATCTAGGACTCTCTGTTATCAATGAGAGATAATGTAAAAGACATTGGCAAATAAGAATAGAGAGACAGTCCAAGAATGTATATTTTATTCAGCTAATCTGGTAGTTATTTAGCCTGTGAAGTATATTTTGTATTACATAATTATAAAAAAAAGAAATAAGGCAATAATTATCAGTGGCATATCACAGAACTCCAAGTGAGGAAACATTTTGTTTCTATCTTGCCACTCAGAGTGCAAGACCTTTTGGGAACCCCAGATTCCACCAATTAAAGCTATTTAAAGCCAAAATGACTATTCACTTCAACAAGATTTACTATTACCAACCCTTCCATCAAAGATTTGATAGAATGAACAATTATTCATAATAGTTGACCTTTTAACATTCATTGACATGTATAGGTTGAATGGAAGGTAAAATACAATTCTGGCTAAGCCATTGTTTTTGTTTCAAAAGCCTATATATTGCAAACGTGTATGGCTTGAATTATCAAGATCAACATTTCTTTAACTTCTCATTTGCAAATACAAATTATCTAACTGTTACAAATCGTCTTGAATAAATATCTCCTAATAATGTCTAAAACTCAGATATCTACGTATAAAATTAAAAATCAAATCTTACAGATTTTTTTCTCAAATTTTACTAAGGAAGTCTTAAATTTTCTATTTCTTTTCTTTTCCAGATGGCTAATATTTTGCTGAGATAAAATAGAGCTATTTTCCAGAGAAGCTAATCACTACCTGACTCATCTACCAAAGAATAATAAATATGAGAGACAAGAATGTTCTAGAAATGACAAGTGAAATGGATTTCTGCCTACCTGTCATGCTATTAAAACCCAAATAATCAAGATTATTTCCTCAGGTAGTCACTCGGTCTTTGGTGGCCAATAAGTTAAGATTGACAAAGTAACCAGTTATCTATTAGATTCTCAAATTCCATGAGCCTGAAAGGTCTTAGAGTAGACTGCTTCTCCAATAAAAGACTTGTCACATTTGCAAAGACCAAGGTAATTCTTGAGAAACCCTATAAGATCTAAAAAAAGATCAATAGAAAATGCGTGTACATTGGAGAATGACTGAAAAATACTATATACTGAATTAGGGGATAAATTAAACATTAGCTTTCTGATATTTCCTAATTCTGGTTCACTAAGAAACACATTTTAAAATGGTAAACATTCACCCTTAAAAATATTGAACAGTTCTCTTTTAGCAACCAATCAGTTCATTCAGTTTTCTTTTCTCCGCATGAAGCCAGTTGCAGGAAAATTACTCTAGGCTATGTCTGTTTTTAAGTGACCTGCTTTCAAATGTGTGCTGCTCTCAATGCATTTGAACTCCTCAAAAAGAAAAGAAAAAGATGGCCCTTTCTTGAACACTAGTTAAGAAGCAGACAAGTTGGGGATCCCTGGGTGGCTCAGCGGTTTAGCGCCTGCCTTTGGCCCAGGGCATGATCCTGGAGTCCCAGGATCCAGTCCCAGGATCCAGTCCCAGGATCAAGTCCCAGGATCGAGTCCCAGGTCAGGCTCCCTGCATGGAGCCTGCTTCTCCCTCTGTCTGTGTCTGTGTGTGTGTGTCTCTCTCTCTTTCTCTCTCTGTCTCTCATGAATAAATAAATAAAATCTTAAAAAAAAAAGAAGCAGACAAGTTATTAGTGGATCTGCCTAAGTGCTTTGGCAGATACCAAAGTGAAGCATGCACAGCGTCAAAGTCAGCACAGCTATGAAGAAGGTCTAACTCCTGATGGAGAGTGTATGGACTCAGGAACTGGAGGTCCTGCCTCTGTTGATTTTTTCTCTGTGAATTTTAATTTTAGCTGAATGGAATACCAAGAAGGCATATGGTGAGATATTTTGCTGCTTAGATTGGGAAAAAGTAGAGCTCATTAGGGCAGGAAGTGAAGAAGTAGAAGTGGAAAGAAATTAGAGATAATTCATAGAACAAGAGAGATGGATTGTTATGGCTGAAAGAATGATGTACTCAATAATAATCAAATGGATGTAAATTGAAATCACAGTAAATTATCATTTTTAATATTAAAAATTAGCAAAAAAAAAAAAAACACCAACACCATTTGCTGCCATGAGAGAAGTGAGAAGGGTACTTTCAACTCAAACAGAGTTTCTGGAGAAAACATGACAAAGTGCATCAAAAGCCTTTAAATGTGCATATTCTTTGATTTTGGCACTTAGGATTAATAAGAATTTGAAAGGAGGCGATTATTAGATATGGTGTTCACCTTATATAAAGGCCTACTCCTAGCCAACCCAAAGAGTAAAGCCACAGGTCCTTTGGGACATCTGGATCACATTACTGCTGAGTGTTTGAAAGAGTTCAATGATATTTGTGATTGCACTTGAATCCTAAGGCATTTTTAGCTTTGAAATATTATTTTAAAATCTAGAAATGAAATAGATAAGGCAATTCACAGATGAATAGTTCTTTAAGTCAAAGTCCATTGAAAATGCTTAGATCTGCTGTTTTATCTCATGGAAAGCAAATTCATTTAATTGAAGAAAGTCTCCAAAGATCAGATCAGTTAGGGGAGCTTGATAACAAGTCAGAAACCGTTTTCTCATAAATAGCATAGGACATATTAGAATAAATTGAGTTCATTTTCATCAAGTAAGCAGCCTTGAAAGAACGGATTCTCATAGGCAGCCTTAGAAATGTCAATAATGTAAATGCTTAGCAAGAAATGCATCCACATGTTTCCTGACGTGGCATCTGGGGTTGTTGTGAATTCTCTTCACCTTGCTTCACTGCACACCTACAATTGAATTACACTTTTGAGTCCTGTATGCGTTATCATTTGGCTCCCTATAGGTGTCGAATTCAAAAGGACAGACCATAAACACAGCTAGAATGGCCATGAGAGGAGTGACAATAATCTTTTAAAAATACACAGAATATACCATAGGTCTTAGAGAGCAACGAATCACATATGCTTAACTGATGGAAAACAAACCGCAAAGCCACAATGTAAAAAATTTTAAGCATAGTCCTGCATCCTCACCTCTGACTGAACACTAAATAATGGCTTGGGAAGAATGACATGAGGATAAAAATGTCACGATGAATTGCTACAAGAAAGGATCAAGTAGCCCTGGTAATTAAGAGTCTGTCACTTTGACAGGAAGAAAAAAATCACAAGAGGTGCCAGATATCTGGGAAAGACATGTGCTTGTCATTTCAAAGCAGAGGCAAGGGAAAAATCAGCTTGATTAGAAGAGGGCACTTTGGCAAATAAGAGCACTTTGTGTTTTTTGATAGCTTGTATTATTGCAAACATTTTTTAAAGGAAAAAAAAAGCAAAAGCTGCCCATTAACGGTTCCTTTAAGAGTATTTAAGACAGCAAACAGCATTTGATAAGAGCTGTAGTTCAGGTCAAAGCACACATTTGTGGTGCGGGGCAGTGTCTTGAATCTATTATATCTGACAGATGCAACGTCTCACTTTGACTTAAATGTAATGTGGCTCCTAAGAGATGTAGTTATTTTTGATGCCAGATTGTTGGATTTGGAGACTTTTTAGGACAAGGTGACCACAGCACTGTGGGCTGAGAATTACATGACCACTTTATTCTGCACTTCCTTTAAAGATTTTTAAAAGTCTTAATCCAGGCACTTCAAATACAGTGTCTAATTTAATGGTATCCTTTTTTTCTTTTTTTCTTTTCTTTTTTTTTTTTTTGGTTATGGAACCTAATCATTAGAGGGGTCAAGTATCTCACCCAAATCACAGCCCAGAATAGGAGAATAAGAATTTGCCCTGAGCATTGTCAAACATTTAAAAGCCTATATCATTTTCTCTATAGTATGATGACTTTCTAAGATTACTGGTATAGAGACAAGAAGACCTGGGATCTGGTGTCAGTTCTGTTACCGACTCAACATACGACCGTGGGGAAATCACCCTCTAATGGCTGTCTGCTTGTCTTCTTGTCCACTCATCATTTTACAGGCCACTTCCTTTCACCACACCCACACCCATTGGCTTGTTTCTCTCATTTTACCAGCATGACCCTCTCATAAATACTTTTAGAATCCAAAGGAATAGGAGGCCAAGTTAGCTCCCACAGGCTTCTAGGATAATTACACAAAGGAAGTCCCTCAGAGAGTTCTATCAAGCAGGGCAAGAGGAAAAGATTAGAATTCACCACAGCCAGTCTCTCCTTCTTATCACCCTTGGTTTGAGCCCCCGAGTCTGTTATTGTTAGTGAGACCTCTGGAACTTGGGCAGTAGGATAGAAATCCAGAAAGTTCTAAACAGATTAATTAATTGTGTTATAACTGTTAGTATTCTCTCACATTAACTAGAACAATTTAAAGTTGACTACAATAGCAAGCACGTTAGCACTGAAAATTGGCGGGGTCAGTCGCACAAAGCAGAAAGAGACATTTTTCTCCAATTTTTTTTCCTCTCTAAAAAGAATTTGGATAATATTCAAAGATGCTTAATCTCTATTAACATTCATGTAAGTGATAAGTGATACTACCAACCACATCAATAATAATTATGATGAAAAATCTGAGACAGATACTTGATAGAATGACAGATAATATTACCTATGGAGGAGAAGAGAGACCTAAATTTGTTAAGAATTCTCAAATGCCAGAGAACCTCCACAAGGTTTTTCACATACTTTACTGCATTTTAATACAGAAAAAAATATTCAAGCACTGTGGGTACTTTTGTCTTCATTTTGCAGATGAAATAACTGAAGAACACAGAGGTTAGCAATTTGCCCAGGGTTCCACAGCTAATCAGGACAGAGCTGTCATCACTTCAGAAGCCTTTCCTCATTCCGCTACACCACGCTAAAGCATCTGAGCTCTCTCGGCTGGTCCTCCTTAGCCTTCGTGATTGAAGACACACATTTAACAGATGGGGAAGGGTGCAGTTGTGGCTTTATAGCAGAGTGTAGTATTCCCCTATGTGCAGACAACTTGTCATGTCCCTCATTATCACTAGGATCCAACCAACTGAACAAACTAGCCCAGATTTAGAATCAGGGAAAATAAAAGCACTGCCTAGCTGGCACAAGCTGGTTCAACATCTAATTAACTCCCTCAGCAGCCTTTTCAATGAAAGAGCTGGTATTTTCAGCCTCTTGACAGATGAGGAAACTGAGCCAATGGAAGTTGAAATGATTTTTTAGCATCACTCAGAATGTAGACACAGAGCTGGGAAGAGACCCATGGCCTTTGGGCTCTTCTTTGAGTTCACTGACAAGAACCTTCCACATCAAACAGAAAGTACTATAATATATAGCACCAGCTGCATAGGCAAATTATTCCTTGCAAGTAAATATTATAGAAACATATTTTTTAAATGAAAAACGGTGGCCTAATTTTGATGATAGCTATCCAGGTATGGGGAAGGAACTGACTAGTGAACACAGGCTTGAACTTTAACAAATCAATTCTATTTTTTTTTTTGCGAATGATTTCATTAAGATGTTCCAAACTGGTGAACTCTGTAGTTTGGAAGAGGCACATCCTTAATAAATATTCTGTGTCTGTCTGTCAGGTTCCCAAACGTGCATAATAAATACAGTTCTATTGTAGAAACCCAACCATGAGACCATATCCCGTTATCTCCCATGTCATTTAAAATAAGAGTTTGAAAACAGATTGTAACTCTGATTTCATGCCACCCAGTTTTGTCCCTTCACTCATGGGCCTTGACTTTTCTGGTCTTACCTATCAAAATATCAACAGCATTTTTCACAGAGCTAGAACAGACAATCCTAAAATTTGTATGGAACCACAAAAGACTCTGAATAGCCAAAGCAACTTTGAAAAAGAGAAGCTGGAGGTACAACAGTTTCAGACTTCAAGTTACATTACAAAGCTACAGTGATCAAAACAGTATGGTATTGCAACAAAAATGACACATAGATCAATGGAACAGAATAGAAAACCAGAATTGGACCCACAACTATATGGCCAATTAATCTTCAACAAACCAGGAAAGGATATGCAGTGGAAAAAAAAGAGAGTCTCTCCAATGGATGGTGTTGGGAAAACTGAACAGCAACATGGAAGAGAATGACACTAGACCACGTTCTTATACCATATACAAAAATAAATTCAAAATGGATGAAAGACCTAAATATGATACCGGAGGAAAATCCTAGAGGAAAGCACAGGCAGTAACTTCTTTGACATTGGCTGCAGCAACTTCTTTCTAGATATGTCTCCTGAGGCAAGAGAAACAAAAGCAAAGATAAAGTATTGGGACTTCATCAAAATAGAAAGCTTCTGCACAGCAAAGGAAACAATCAACAAAACTAAAAGGTAATCTATGGAATGGGGGAGATATTTGCAAATGACATATCTGGTAAAGAGTATCCAAAATACATGCAGAACTTATAAAACTCAACACTCAAAAAATAAACAATCCAATTAAAAAATAGGCAGAAGAAGTGAATAGACATTTTTCCAAAGAAGACATCCAGATGGCCAATAGACACATGAAAAGATGCTCAAAATTACTGATCATCAGGGAGCTGCTAATCAAGACTATAATGAGAAGTCACCTCACACCTGTCAGAATGGCTAAAATCAACAACACAAGAAGCAATAGGTGTTGGCAAGGATGTGGAAAAGGGGGAACCCTCTTGCACTGTTGGTGGGGATGCAAACTAGTGCAGCCACTGTGGAAAACAATATGGAGGGTCCTCAAAAAGTTAAAAATAGAACTACCCTACAATCCAGCAATTGAACTAGTAGGCATTTACCAAAAGAATACAAAAATACTAATTCAAAGGGATCCATGCACCCTGATATTATGGCAGCATTATCTACAATAGCTAAGTTATGGAAACAGTTCAAGTGTTCACCGACTAATGAATGGATATTAATTACTCAGCCATCAATCTTGCCATTTGCAATGAATTGGACAGAGTTATCGAGTATTATGCTAAGTGAAATAAGTCAGTCAGAAAAAGAGAAATATCATATGATTTCACTCATATGTGGAATTTAAGAAACAAAACAAATGAAAAAGGGAAGAGAGAGAGAGAGAGAAAGAGAGATAGAGGTGGAGGGAAAGACAGAGAGAGGCAAACCAAGAAACAAACTCTTTTTTAAAATTTTTTTTAAATTTATTTTTTATTGGTGTTCAATTTGCCAACATATAGAATAACACCCAGTGCTCATCCCATCAAGTGCCCCGCTCAGAGCCCATCACCCAGTCACCCCCATCCCCCGCCCACCTCCCTTCCTACCACCCCTACTTCGTTTCCCAGAGTTAGGAGTCTCTCATGTCCTGTCTCCCTCTCTGATATTTCCCACTCATTTTTTCTCCTTTCCCCTTTATTCCCTTTCACTATTTTTTATATTCCCCAAATGAATGAGACCATATAATGTTTGTTCTTCTCCGATTGACTTATTTCACTCAGCATAATACCCTCCAGTTCCATCCATGTCAGAGCAAATGGTGGATATTGGTCATTTCTAATGGCTGAGGAATATTCCATTGTATACATAGATTACATCTTATTTATCCATTCATCTTTCAATGGAAACCGAGGCTCCTTCCACAGTTTGGCTATTGTGGCCATTGCTGCTATAAACATCGGGGTGCAGGTGTCCCCGCGTTTCACTGCATCTGTATCTTTGGGGTAAATCCCCAGCAGTGCAATTGCTGGGTCGCAGGGCAGGTCTATTTTTAACTCTTTGAGGAACCTCCACACAGTTTTCCAGAGTGGCTGCACCAGTTCACATTCCCACCAACAGTCCAAGAGGGTTCCCCTTTCTCCGCATCCTCTCCAACATTTGTGGTTTCCTGCCTTGTTAATTGTCCCCATTCTCACTGGTGTGAGGTGGTATCTCATTGTGGTTTTGATTTGTATTTCCCTGATGGCCAGTGATGCAGAGCATTTTCTCATGTGCTTGTTGGCCATGTCTATGTCTTCCTCTGTGAGATTTCTCTTCGTCTTTTGCCCATTTCATGATTGGATTGTTTGTTTCTTTGCTGTTGAGTTTAATAAGTTCTTTATAGATCTTGGAAACTAGCCCTTTATCTGATACGTCATTTGCAAATATCTTCTCCCATTCTGTAGGTTGTCTTTTAGTTTAAGAAATAAACAACTATAGAGAACAAAGTGATTGCTACTAGAGGGGAGGTGGGGGTTGGGTAAAATAGGTGATGAGGATTAAGGATGTGTTGAGCACTTGGGATGAGCACTCGATGTTGTATGGAATAGTTAAATCATTATATTATACACCTGAAACTAATATTATGCTGTATGGTAACTAACTGGAGTTTAAATCAAAATTAAAAAAATATAAAGACAGAAAAAATAAAATAAATAAATAAATAAATAAATAAATAAATAAATAAATAAATACAGTCAGAAAGAATTCCCAGGCTGACCTCTTGGAGGGCACTCAATAACTACTAGCTGACTCATGGAAATAAGAATAGTTTTATTTTTAGATATAATAATAATACCACAGCCACTGTTTACAAACTCTTATTATGCATCAGGTACTGTGATAAGTTATACTTAATATGCATTAATTTCTTTAATCCTGATAGGAAACCACAGAGATAGTTGCTATTATTTGTTATAGTTCATATTTTAATGATATGGAAACTGAGGCAAAGTATGTTGACATACTTCACCCAGCTATGAGTCAGAGCAGGCATTCAAACTCAAGACTCAGATTCTAGTACCTGAGATCTTAACTAATATTCAGGTAATTCTCCTGTCAAGAAGACTACACAGAGTTACAGAACCAATGTGTCTGCTGAATAAAGCACTCTTAATTCTCAAGGGATGATCAAACTGGGCTGTTAGCCAGTATACTGTATTATTCCTCATACTTCGCAGTAAAGACCATGAGTCATTGACTATCAGTCAACAGGCATTTACGCAGTATATACTGTGTGGGGGGCTCTAGACAAGGGACTGCAAGGGTAGCAAGGAAAACTGACAAAAAACAAACTCACAAAGATCTACAATTTGACTTGCAGAAAGGAAGAAATGTCCACAAAAAGTATCACTAAAGTGAAATGGAGACCACCCATGCAAAGGATACTTTGGAAAATACAAATTCAGCCATTCATGTATTCTGAAGGCAGAAATTGAATTAAAAAATCAGGAACTGTACAGCAAGTTTATGGTAATACGTGATTGCTTAACCAAATTCATAATCTATAGATATATATCCTATTGGTTCTGTTTCTCTGGAGAACTCGAATACACCACATAACAAAGTACCTCAAATTCAATGATTTACATCAACACTCATTTTCTACTGCCTACACATCTATATGATTGAGTTTGGTCTTAACTAGATGAATCTGCTCTCGACAGCAGGTCTGTGGGTTGGCTAGGGCAAATGACAGGCTCCACTTCACAAATTTCTCATTCTTTGCCCGAGACCTGCAGGGTTGCTGGGGCATTTTCTCCTGGAGTCATCAAGGAGCAAATGGGTGAGCAGAAGCACATAAGGACCTTTACCACTGAGTGCTCAGAATGGCACACTAGCACTTCCAACTACATGCCAGTGGATAAAGCAAGCCACAAGTTCAAGCTTAAAATCAAGAGATAGAAAAATAAACTCTAAAAAAATAAAAAAGAAAAAAAGAAAAAAAAGAAAAATAAATTCTTCCCACAATGAGACCATGGAAAGGATATGAATGCAGAGAGAGGTAAGGAATATACTTAATCTAGTACAATTTGGTAAGGAATGAGGAGTTTTTTTCTGTCATAATGGCTAAAGGTTTTAGCAGAGGAGTGATATGATCTGACTGACATTTAGAAATAATTCACACATTTCTGTACAGAGAATATACGGCAGAGGGAAAAAGTGAAAGCAAAACCAGTCAGGAGACCATTGCAGTAGACTAGGTAGGAATTGGTGTAACTTTGATTAGATTATGCTAATGGTAAATGTGTTGAAGTGTGGTTTGACCCAGGGTATAATATGAAAATGAATTCAACAGGATTGCAGATGAATCGCATGTGGCACATTAAAGAAAAAGGAAGGAGGTCAATAACACTCAGGTGACTGTTGGTGCCATATATTAAGAAAGCTGACAGAGAACCTGTGTTTAACAGGAGTTCAGCTTTGGACTTCTTAAATTGGAAATGTTTATTAGACATCCAAGTAGGGATATCAAGTAGGTAGTGGAAAGTATGAATGTGGATTATAGCAGCAAGTCTGGGCCAGAGGTATATATTTGGGAATCTATCAGCTTCCTTGACAGAAGAGCCAACTGAAAGTATTTCTAAAGATCAGGAGAAGTTCTCTCATACATCAGGAAGCTCACAGATAAGCAAACTTCAGATTTAACATATGTAGCTACTCAGCTACATCATAAAGACTGGAGTTCTTTTTACTTTTCCGTTCTATCATATTCACTGTGGTGATTAATGGTGTCGTGGTTAAAAGATGGTGGCGATATTCTAAGTATCACAAGCAGATGAAAATACTGAAGGCAGAGAAAAAGAATATTTCAAGGAGGAGGGAGTAGTAAACTGAACTAAATAGCACTCAGTGTTCAAGTATAATGGGATCTGAGAACTGACTATTGGGCTTAAAGAAGTCTTTGGTGAACCGTGAAAACCATAATCTCCATGTATTGTGAAGAATAAAAACCTCATTGGAGTGGGATCAAGAAAGAAATGAAGAGAAAGACAACTCTCTTGAGGTCTTCTACGTAACATAAGCGGGATGGTAAAGTAATCTGAAACGCAGAGGAAAAATTTGGGCAGTATATTTATTTGACTGGAAGATAGCCACTATAGAAGCCTTGAAAATGGACATGAGAGTGAATGCCTCAAAAACCTACTATATGTTAGCAAATTGAACTCCAATAAAAAAAAAATCTACTATTGATGAATCCTCTATTCTTGTATGAATGGCCCTGTGAGCATTTGGCGTATTTTCCAAGCACACTGTGGTTCAATAATTCTTGATAGTGTACGAAAGGCTTAGAAGAAGAGGTAGAATGGAATACCATGGAGGCTGCCCTCCTTTTTAACTTATGTGTTAATTTCAAATTAATCTATTCATACCCTTAAGTTAAACTATTTATAGATAAAGAAAAAAATCCAGTCCCACTCCTTTTTCACTATAAGCACTGTCTCTAAATTACATACAGATAAAGATATCTCTCTGTCTTTCCTTCTGTCCTTCCATCTGTCCATCTATCCACCCATCTATCCATCTGTGTGTGTGTGTACAGGAAAGAACTCCTCCCTTTTTCTTTACACAAATTTGTATTCTCAATTATACTTCAAGGGCATTTCTCCCAAGTAATGCTTACATTTCTAATTCATTTCTTAATACCTGCATAATAGCACATAAAATTTCCCTAATTTTACATTTTTGCAAGTTGTTTTTGTTCATTTTCGTGTGTATGTTTGTGTGTGTGTGTGTGTGTGAGCACGCGTGTGTGCTTTGGCCACTACAAAGAACACACTTAAACACAGGTGTATGTATTGTTTCCTTATTTCTGTGTGATTCCCAATAGTGGAAATGGTAAGTCAAAAATTATGTGCGTTTTTATAGTTTAATAGATCTTAATAGAGTATTTCTGAAAATATTTGTAGAAATGTATATTCTCTTTAGCAATCTAAGAGAGGATATGTTTCCTTGGGATTTCCTCTATAGTATATAACCCCCTCCCCGTTCAAATAAGTCACCTGTTGAGGAGATGAGGTCATCATTGCCTCCCCAGCAATGTCATTACAAATCACTGTCCTAGGGAGCCATCGACATGGATAGATATGCACCATGTCTCATGGATAATCTGAGATTTTGTAAGGCTGTAGAATCATTGCTTTATTAGCTCTTCTTTTTCCACAGGAGCTCAGACTCTGAGTACTGGGTAAAAGGAGAGGCTCAAGCCAGGTCTATGTGGTTAAATTTAACAAGTATTCCCAAATTTATGCTTTAAAGATTAAATAACTTAATTATTTGAAGAGATCTAGGGGCCACGTAATAAATACTACATCCAAGTGAGAATCTGAGCCAAATTAGAACACTTCCACCTTCAGAAAATAACATCCAGTAGAAAAGAAATGGAGCAATTGTACTTACTGAGCAATTTCGGGAAAAGGCATTTATTTGCTATTGTGTAGATACAGTCGAACATAGAACTTTAAACCTTCCCCAGATTGCCCACATCTTGAAATGAAGACATTCAGTAAACCATAAATTCAGTTCCCCTCCCCCATGTTTTGTCAATACTGTAATAACAATGTTGCCAATAACACATGTAAAAGGAAAGTTTATAGATGGTCAATGACAATGCCCATTGAGATGATATCTCCATTATTTATATGCCTCACAAATAGAAACTTAAATGTACAGAGAAATCAATAGAATAAAAAGAAATCAATGCTCAGTTTATTCTTAAAGCTACCAGACTAAGGAATAATTTCAAAAATATAGATGTGCAATATGATAGGAGAGTTAAAAATTCTGAACATCTTTTCATGCACACTGCAAATGCAACATTGATTTTTTTAAAAGGCTTAAAAATTGTGTGTGTGTGTGACACACATTGAAAAAATTAAAAACAATTTCCTTACAGATAAGTTTGTGTCTCAGGCTGAAGTCAGCCCCAATTGCTCTGTTGGTAGACAACTTATGAAAAGAGGATTTTCGTAAGGGAGTCTTCCTGTCACACTAACCTATCTCTCAAAGGTAGTTATTAGGAAAATAAAAACCTTTAGTAGCAAAGAAATCATCAGCTGAATTTAAACCCATTCCCTATATGTGGCTTTGTGTATGCACTCAAATCTTTTTTCTTTTCTTTTTTTTTAGAAATGCACTCAAATCTAAAAGCCTTTCATGTTTCTGTTATGGAAGCTTTTTTGAATTACTCTATCCCCAGCATTGTACATGCCCCTGAACATCACCTTTTCAGAGCAACATGAAAAAAGATTTCAGGGTAGAGAAACACAAAGCCTAGGGAGTTAGTGTGACAAAGCAAGGGATTATGTATTGAAATTTCTCTGGTGGTTTTACAGTTACTATTTTCCCTTTTGTGAATTTCCTGGGTTTTGTTTTTGTGATTTTGCTTTGTTTATTACTTTTTCTTTATTTGAGTGATTTTAGACGCACTACGGAAAATGGAAAAGTGGAAAAAGTTAAAGCTTCATAAGCACACAGACAGTCCTAGGGTGAATCTTGAGCTTGTCATTTTCTGATTGTGAAACTATGAATAAGTTCAACATTTCATCACCTGTAAAATATAAATAATAATAAAATCTACCTCAAGGTTATTATGAATATCTGAGATTATGCATGTAAAGTGTGTGACACTGTTTGATACAGTAGACAATCACACATTAATTGCTACCGCTACCACCACCACTGCCACTGCAACCATTACTACCATTTTAGTTCATTTGGGATCCTATAACAAAGTACTACAGACTGTGTAGCTTATAAACAACAGCAATTTATTTCTCACAGTTGTGGAAGCTGAGGAGTCCAAGATCAAGACTTCACCATGGTCAGGTGAGGGTCTTCTTTGTTATTCATTGCTGGGACCTTTCCACTATGTCCTCAATGGTGGAAGGAGCCAGGGATCTCTCAGGAGCCTCTTTCATAAGACATTAATCCCATTCATATGGATTCCACCCTCATGACTTTAGCCCCTCCCAAAGTAACCCCCTCCTAATATTGACTTTGGAGGTTAGGATTTCAATATATGAATTTTGAGGAAACATAAATATTTGGACCATAGCAATTATGTATTTGATTACTACTGTAAAAGAAAATGTGGTGGGTAGGGGAAGAAAGGCATTCTCTCTACTTCTTGGATTGGAAAGAGAGCCTTACCAAATGAAGGAAACAGTCTTTGTTAACAGGAGCAGACTCACTGAAATATGTATAAAACCTGGTATTATCTTTCAAATTATTATGCTTCCAATTGAGCTAGTTTTCCAAACAGCTTGTTTGGCTTCAGAAGCAAAACAATTGGTTAACTAACATTAATCTTCCAGTTGGTATCATGTAGATAAAGCCGATTGGTGGGATGGAATTATTTGTTTTTCCACCTAGAAAGGGTAAACCTGCTGAATGGTATCTGTGATGCAGTTGCTAAGCTCGTAAAATCCTACGCTCCTTGCATGGGACTACTGGGCTTCTTCGTACTGCTGCATTGAAGGAATATTTGTTTCTTGGAAATTATTAACATAGATGCTTCAAAACACTACTTTTGATAACAATAGAATACATTATGCATGGGATGACACCTCAGGCTACTGAGCTTTTTATCTATCTTGGTGAAGTGCTTGAAAAACACAGGAGGGCACAATAACAGAGCCAGAATTAGCAAAATTTTATTCTGTTTCATCTGCCTATTACAACTGGAGGAGCAAATGTACAAAAATAAGGTCAAGAAACTTGGACAAGTTTGTAGAGTCGTTGGCACAGCCCTTATCCTGAGTTAAAGACAATTTTTAATGCATAAATTAATAATATACAAGTAATTCAGCTAAATACTTCTTCCCTCTTTTTATGATAGTTCATTTATTTTTCTTTTATAAAGGGTAGAGAGAAGGAAGGAGGGGGTAAGAGAGAGAGAGAGAGGGAGAGAATAAGTGCTATTCCATTAACTTATTACAGTAGAAATAATATCTTAATAAAGTTAATAGAAAACAATAAAAGGAGCCTAGATTATATAGAACAGAATAGAGTCTATTAAACTATTCTTCACAAAAATATAGTATCAAGCTATTATTCACTCAAAATATAGTACCAAAAATTAACTATCATTTATACAAAAATAATCTGTGAAAACATATTTTGTTGTGTTTTTTTCAGTATGTGTTCTGGGTTAAGGGAAGCCCTTCTGGAATGGCAGAGTAAAAACATGTGGATAATCTACCTTTTTATAAAAGTAATGAGAACACTGACAAAATCAACATTTAGAAACTGTAACAATTTGGGCAGCCCTGGTGGCTCAGCATGTTTAGCGCCTGCCTTCAGAGATCCTGGAGACCCCGGGGTCGAGTCCCACGTCGGGTTCCCTGCATGGAGCCTGCTTCTCCCTCTGCCTGTGTCTCTGCCTCTCTCTGTCTCTCATGAACAAATAAATAGAAATACTTTATTTTATTTTATTTTATTTTTTTTAATTTTTATTTATTTATGATAGTAACAGAGAGAGAGAGAGAGAGAGAGAGGCAGAGACACAGGCAGAGGGAGAAGCAGGCTCCATGCACCGGAAGCCCGATGTGGGATTCGATCCTGGGTCTCCAGGATCACACCCTGGGCCAAAGGCAGGCGCCAAACCGCTGTGCCACCCAGGGATCCCTAAAAATATTTAAAAAAAAGAAACTGTAGCAATTAACCAAAAGCTAGCAAAAATCCAAGGAATGTTTATTCAAGAAAAAGAGTGAAATCTGTAAAATAGCAATTGTGAAGTGTTTAAATTTGACCTTTCCCAGGCCCCTCTCCTCAGTTTTGCAGTAACCTTGAAACTCAACATCCTCAATATTATGGTAGTTGTGAAAACCAACAGCTGAGCAGTCACTGAACAAGGTAGAAAGAGTTCAGAGCTGGCCCCAAGTCCTCTTATAAGAATTGTCACTGTTTAACCTGTCTGGCAGTTCCTGAAAAAGCCACACTTAATTTGTCTTAATTTGACCTGACTCATAGCATGACCAGTACATATTGCTCTATTCTTAGGACATTTGTTAAAAACAATCAGCCACATTTGTATAACATTCTAGCTGCCTAAGGTGGATATCAGTTGGAACAAATATGAAACTGACCAAAAAACATAAAAGGAAAATCTGGGGAATGAGATACTTGTAGCGGTCTTTGAAAAGCCCAAACATATTTATGGAAATACAGAAAGCATGTGCAAGGTTATGTATATACCCAGGAAACATGAGAAACATGAGTCTTTCACTTCTAACTGACCTTGAGGCTCTGCACAAGCAGGAAGTGAAGATGAACACTGATTTGTAAAGTGACTGCTGGAACGTGGAAATCATGCCCCAACATATACACAGAGCCCCCTCAGAAAAGGCTGGGGATCTATTGATTCGAGGCATTGAAGGAAACCTTTCTTAAATCACTAGCTGACCACTAAGCTAATGATATAGAGATTTCATAACCACACAATAAAAAATACAGACTTTGCAGGTTTAGTTTAGAAAAGTCACTAAAACAAACAACAAAAGCAAGAAAAACTGAGTGACAAAAAATCCTATTGGGGAATGGTATCTGATTTCCATGATTCGATATTATACTATTCTAAATGTCAAATTTTTAACAAAAATTATGAGACACATTAACAAGTAAAAAAGCATGTACCATATTCCAGAACATAGGCAATAAATAGAAATTTGATCTTTAGGAAGCCTAGATGTTGGACTTACTAGGCAGACTCAAAATTCAAACAAAGATGTTCAATAAACTAAAAAAAAATTGTATCTAAAGAATTAAAGGAAAGTAGAACAGTGATATCAGACCAAATAGAAAATATCAATGGATATATAAGTATAAAAAAAGAACCAAATTGAAATTCTGAAAAGCTTAATGACTGAAATGAAAAATTTACCTGTCAGGCTCAACAGCTGACAAGAGACCCGAACTAGCAAAGAAAACAACACGCTTAAACACAGGTCAATTAAGAGTATCCAGCCTGAGGAACAGAAAGTAGATGGATGAAGGAGAATAAACAGTGCTTCAGAAGCCTGTGGGATGCAATTAAACACACCAAAAGACACATAATGTGAATACCAAGAGACGAGTAAAAGAAAGGGGCAGAAAGAATATTTGAAAACAAAATTATTGTCTGGAAACTTCCCAAATTTAATAAAGGCTATTAATCTACATACACAGGAAGCTCAATCAATTCCAAGTAGAAAAACTGGACAACATGCACACTGTGTTAAATTTTCAAATGACAAAGACAAAGCAAGAGAATCATGAAATTACCAAGAGTAAGTTGACTCATCAAGGACAAAGGATATTCAATGACATTGATAGGTAACTTCTCATCAGTAAACATGGAAGCTGCATGAAATAGACTATGAACAAAGCTCTCCTTCAAAAACAAAAGAGAAAATATGACATTCATAGATAAATGAAAAAGCTGAGTTTGTTGCTAGCTGACCTGCCCTATAAGAAATCCTTAAACTCTAAACCGTAAAGTGAATCCTTCAGGCATAAATGGAAAGACGCTTGAGAGGAATTTGAATTCACATGAAGAAATAGAAAGCACTGGTAAATGTAACTACATAAGTAAATAAAGAAGACTATAAATATTTTTTTTCATCTGCAAAGCATTTCCCCCTCCTATCTGATTTAAATAACAACTGCATAAAGTAATAATTATCTATCTTTGTTGATAGGCACAGAATATATAAAGATGTAATTTGCATGATAACAACACAAAGAAGGAGAAAGAAAAAGGAGCAATATAGGACAAAGATTTTTATTCTATTGAAATTAAGATGATATTAATCATACCTAGACTGTTAAAAATTAAGATGTAAATTTTAATCTCTAGGACAACCACTATGAAAATAAGACAAATATTATGTTAAAAGAGAATAATAAAAGGAAAGAAAAAGAAAAAAAGGTACACTTGGAAGTAACTAACATCAAAGAACATAGTGAAAGAGGAAGAGAGGCACAAAAAAGACGTAAAGCATACAGAAAACAAATAAAAAATGACAGACAACCTCTAACCTATTATTAATTACATTAAATATAAGTTGATTAAACACACCAATCAAAAGGTAGACAGAGATTAATATTACACTTTCAAAAATGTATCAACAAGAAACAGGAAACTTAAATATTATAAACCAACTAAAGAGACATTTATAGAACACATCACCCAACAACAGAATACATATTCTTCTTAAGTACGTATGGAACATTCCATAAGTTAGACCATAAAAAAGTCTCAATATTGACAAATATGTGGAAATTTAATAACATTCCTAAATAAAAAATGAATCATAAAAGAAATCACAAGAGAAATTAGAAAATACTTTGAGAAGAGTGAAAATGAAACACAACTCAAAACTTAAGGGATTCAGTAAAACCAAAGTTTATAGGGACATTTACAGCTCTAAATACCTACATTAAAAAAGAAGAGGGACACCTGGGTAGCTCACTCAGTTGAATGTCTGACTCTTGATTTCAGCTCAGGTCATGATCTCAGGATTGTGAGACTGAGCCCCACAGTCTCCCAGTGTGGAGCTTGCTTAAGATTCTCTCTTCCCTCTCCTTCTGCCCCTCTCCTTCTGCCACTCTCCTTCTGCTCCTCTCCTTCTGTCTCTCCCTGCTCCCTCTTTAAAAGAAAAAAAAAAAAAAAAGAAAGATTCCAAATAGCAGCCTAACTTTACACTTTGAGGAAGTAGAAAAAGAACTTCAAGTTTGCCCCAAAGCTAGTGGAAGGAAGGAAATATTTGGAAGTCCAGTTTATTTTTCCTTTGGTCATCTGTACTTTTTTTGGTGTCATATCTAAAAAGGCTTTGCTTAACCTAAAGTCATAAATATGTACTTCCATGCTTTCTTCTGAGAGTCTTATAGTTTCAGCTTATATTTGGGTCTATGATCCATTTTGAATTCATATTTGCACATGGTGTAAGTAGGGGCCCAACTTCCTTCCTTGCTATATGGATATCTAATTGTCCCAGCATCATTTGTTGAAAAAAAGGATTCTTCTCCATTGTATTATCTTGGCACCTTTCTGGAAAAGCAATTGCCCATAAATATAAAGGCTTATTTCTGGATTTAAAATTCCCATTCTATTGTTCCATATGTCTATCTTTAGGTCTGTACCACACTACTTTTTAATCACTGTAACTACAACTATAGTAAATTTTTGAAATTGGGAAATAGGAATCTCTCAATTTGGTTCTTTTTTTTAAAGATTTATTTATTTACTTATTTATGATAGATAGAGAAAGAGAGAGAGAGGCAGAGACACAGGAGGAAGGAGAAGCAGGCTCCATGCCGGGAGCCCGACGTGGGACTCGATTCCGGGACTCCAGGATCACGTCCTGGGCCAAAGGCAGGCGCTAAACCGCTGAGCCACACAGGGATCCCCCAATTTGGTTCTTATGTTTCAGAATTGTTTTGGATTTTTTGAAGAGAAAGAAATGGAATGGCATGAAAATGGAATGGCTTACCATTTTATAGTGGTATTCCTTAACCTCTTTCAACAACATGTTGTAGTTTCCAATGTGCATGTCTTGCACTCCTTTTCTTAAATTTATTCCGATAAGGTTTCAGTACTGATGTCTCTCCTTTCTCCCTTTTTTGATTAACTTGACTCTTGTCTGTTTTTCTCCTGGTCAGTCTAGCTAAAGATTTCTCAATTTTGTTGATCTTTTTCAAAAAACCACCTGTGGCTTATTGACTACCTCTACTGTGTTTTTTTTATTTCATTTATTTTAAAGTATACCAGCAGGAAGTGAAGAGACAACCTATGACATGGCTGAAAATATTGGCAAAGCTTATATCTAATAAAAATCTAGCATCCAGGGATCCCTGGGTGGCGCAGCGGTTTGGCGCCTGCCTTTGGCCCAGGGCGCGATCCCGGAGACCCGGGATCGAATCCCACATCGGGCCCCCTGTGCATGGAGCCTGCTTCTCCCTCCGCCTATGTCTCTGCCTCTCTCTATTTCTCTCTCTGTGACTATCATAAATAAATAAAAATTAAAAAAAAAAAAAAAAGTAAAATCTTTAAAAAAAAAAAATCTAGCATCCAGAAAATATAAATAAAGAATTTTTACAACTCATGATTAAAAAGACAAATAACTCAACTTAAAGTGAGCAAAAATATTTAAACAGACCATGCTCCAAAGAAAATATACAATGGTCAGTAAGCGTGTGAAAAGATACTCACCATATTAGCCATTGGAGAAATGCAAGTCAAAACTACAATGAGTTACCTCTTCACATCCAGTGTGATAATTATAACAAAAAATAATGAAAAATAACAAGTGATATAGAGAAATTTGAACTCTCTTATGTTGCTTATGAGAATGGAAAATGGTGTATCCTCTGTGAAAAACAATTTGGCAGTTCCTCACAAAGTTAAACACTGAGTTATCATATGACTCAGCAATCCCATCTAGGTATATAAAGAGAATTGAAAACGTATTTACCCAAAACCTTGTACACAAATGTCCATAGTAGCATTTTTCATAATCGAACTGAGTAGAAACAGCTCAACTGCCCAGCAACTGATGAATGGATAAGAAAAGTGTAATATATCCATACAATGTAATATAAATATAAATCAACTATAAAAAAGGTACTAAGTCATGCTACAACATGAAGCTTGAGAACATTATGTTAAGGAAAAGAAGGCAACGTATTGTAGGATTCCATTTACATAAAATGTCCCAAATAGGTAATTCCACAGAAAAGAAAGTAGATTGGTTATTATCAGGTGTTGGGGGCAGTAGAGAAACTGCCATTGGTAATGAACTTCTTTTGGAGGGTAATGGAAATGTCCTCAAATCTAGATAGTGGTGATGTTTGCAGAAGTCTGTGACTATGGTAAGAAAACACTGAATAATACATTTTAAAAGGATGGATTTTGTGGTAACTGGATCATATCCTAATAAAACTGTTTTTAAATGCTTAAGTTGCGTAGAGTTCTTTGAATGGGCAGCATTGATTAAAATTAGCTACTTCTCTTTATTTGTCTTGCTACGTATTTAAAAAAATATTCTACAATATTCACATATGTCAAATTCAGAATGACTTAGTGGAAAGAAGACAGGATTTGTTTAACTGTAGGTTAATGATCCCGAGCCAACTTACCATCATGTAAGGAAATCTAAACTTTAGTTTCTCCATCTGTGACACAGAAGTAAGACCTGTTTATCCGGAAGTAAGAGCACCCAATACAATGTGTAGTGTGGAGAAGGAATAATTCAATAAAAACTAGCTCTATTTAAATACCAAACATTTATTTAGGCAGGATTTGGCAAATTGGGGCTCAAGTTTGCCCCAGCTAGATCCAAGATCTGGATCCAGCTGGCAGTTTTTGCAAATAAATTTTTTTGTGAGAGAGGCCTGATGGTCTGTAAGCCTGAAACACTCTCTGGCCCTTGAAGGAAGCGTTTGCTGACTTCTCTCTCCTGGGGGATGAGAATGTGTCAGAATGTGTAAAACAGATTAATTTTTACTGCTAGCCACATAGCAGTGTTCTACCTCTCTGAAGGAACCTAACTATGGAGAAGTCGGACAAAGACTCATCTGGTTTTTTGCACAGTGAATTCGAGATCCACGTGCCAGGGCTACTGACTCAACACACAGTGATAATAGGCATATCTTATTTTGCAGCCCCAAATTAATATCAGCATCTTTAAAGGAAGGGGGAGGGACTCCTGGGTGGCTCAGCGGTTTAGCACCTGCCTTCACACCAGGGTGTGATCCTGGAGTCCCCGGATTGAGTCCCACATCGGGCTCCCTGCATGGAGCCTGCTTCTCCCTCTACCTGTGTCTCTGCTTTCCCTCTCTCTCTCTCATGAATAATAAAATATTAAATAAATAAATAAATAAATAAATAAATAAATAAATAAATAAATAGATGGAGATTGGGTGGCATAATGACTACGGCCATTGGAAGAGACGAAGAAAAATGCACAGATTTTTGATTTGAGAAAACACTATGAAAGAAGTAAGCAGGTGAGATACCGAATAGTGGGAAGAAGGATACTCGAAATGTAATAATCAGAGAAAGGCCTCTGAGAAGTAATATTTGATCTGAAAATGAAAGCTATGAAAAAGCTTGGAGTGTTCGCTGGAGTGCAGTGAAAGAGGAGCATTCTTTCCAAAGGCGAAGTCAGGGAGGTAGAAAGGAAACCTATCAAACTGAACTTTATAGACATGATAAAGATTTTTAAAATTTTTCATTTGATGAGAAATCTTGGAAGTGTTTGAAATTAATATAACTTGGTGTGTGTTTTTAAAAATGGCACTCCAGCTGCTGTCCTTTCTAATAACGTGCTTGTGTTTTTTTCCCATTTGTTTCTTCTAGATTGTTTGAATCCTCGTTTATTTTACAGTTTATATATGCTTCCCTAATGGACCAGCTCCTAGACTGCTCAGTGCTGCTTTTTTCCCAAGATCTGAGCAGAAGTCTAACAATCCTTGGACCTTGCCTAGGAGGGTAAATACTTGGATAATTTACGTAAAGACCACTTCCATCCATCCCTCAGATAATTTAAAACAAAGGGAGACCTGTGGGCTGCTAATTTCTTATACAGATAAAAATATGAATTTTTTTCCTGTTAAAAACAAGGTAGCATTCATTTTGTACTATGTGCTGAATATTATATATTTAAGTTTCTTATCCCAAATGCTCCAAATTCCCTCATGCTGCAACTGCAGTCAGAACCTTCTTTATTCCTATCTCTGTCAATCGCTAATCTGTTCTTTCCCCTAAAGCTTCACCTTTTCCAGAATGTTATATAAACAGAATCTTGCAGCATGCATCCCTTTAAGGCTGGCTTTTTTCACTTAGCACAACGTTTTGAAGTTCATCCAAGTTGTTTTATGTACCAATAATCTGTTCCTTTTTATTGAGGAATAGTTAGTATTCTACGGTATGGATGGGCTAGCTTGTTTATTCATTCAACAGTTCATGGACATGTGAGTTCTTTCCAGTTTTGGTAGTTATGAATAGAGCTACTATAAAACATTTTCATGTGAACACAAGGTTTCTTCTTTTTTTTTCCTTTTTTGGCTAAATTCCTAAATGTGGGATTGTTGAGTCATTCAGTAATTCTATATTGACCTTTGTAAGAAGCTGACCATTTTCCAGAGTGACTGTACCAGTCTGCAGTCCCACCAGCAGTGTATGAATGACTCAGTTTCTGCTCATACTTACTAACCATGTATGTTTTCTGAATAGATATACTGTGTCCAAAGATCAGAAAACTTAATACAGCTAATATGTTAATCTCCCCATTAGTATACAAATCAGCACACAAACAAAACCCCAATGTGATTCTTTGTATATATAGGAAAGCTGATTCTGGAGGATACATATAGAAAGGTAAATAAACTAGATAGTCTAAAAACCTTAGGAAAAAAGAGATCTTTAAAAAGCTTAACTATAGCACCATTAACAGACCAAGAGAAAAAGTAAGAATGATTTTGTAATATCATCAAATATCCAGAAATGTTCAATCTCCCCACTTGTCTCAAAAACATTTACTTTGCATTGTGTTTGTGTTACTAATTAAACAAGTTCTATAGAATGTAGTTATTAGAGAAAATTAAAAATCAGTAAATTATATGAAGATAGGCAGAAACATCCTTTAAAAATGTTTGAAAATTGAATGCAGACTTCTACTACACAGACACTATATCATGACCAAGCAGGGTGACCCCAGAAATGCAAATGTTGTTTAATATTTAAAAATAAATTAACATAATTCACCAAATGTATAGAATAAAGCAGAAAAACCATATGATCATTTCAATAGATGCAGGTAAAATTGAACACCTGTTCACTACAAACCGCTCAGCAAACTAATAATAAAAGGTAATTTTCTAAATTTGATTAATGGTATTTATGAAAATTTTCAGCTTAATTCACAATTAATTCACAGCTTAATTCATAATGATAAATTATTGTCTGTTTACCCCTAATATCAGAAATAGGACAAGAATCTTTACTCTCCTCCGTGGTCTTCAACATGTTATTGAGTGGCCCCCAAAACAAGAAAAAACACATGTGCAACAATATCGATACATAAATTAGAAATTATTAACAAAAAATGTTACAGAACTCTATACTTAAAACCATCAAATATTTCTCAGAGATATTAGAGATATAAAAGTTATTTATGGATTGGAAGACATAATCTTTTTAAGATGTCAATTTTCCACAAAATTTTCCCGTAAAGTTAATGTAATCCAAATCAAAACTGAAGCAGGCTTTTTCAAATTAGAAATTGATAAATTGACTCTATAAAATTTCTATGGAAACTCAAGGCTCCATAGCAGCCAAAACAATTCTGACAAGGAAGAACAAAAAAATTGCATGATTCAAACTATCTGTCTTCAATATATATTGTAAAGCCACGTTAATCAAGACAGTGTGGTATTGGCATGCAATTAAAGAACAGCATAGACAATCGACATCTAGACCCACACATGCGCAATCAACTGATTTCCAACAAAGGTGATAATGAAATTCAATGGAAAGAAGAAAATTTCAATAAATCATGGTGGAACAACTTGATATCTATATTAAAACAAACATGTGGGACACCTGGGTGGCCCAGTCAGTTAAGTGACCAGCTTTTGATTTTAGCTCAGGTCCTGATCTCAGGGTCATTAGATTGAACCCTCATGCGAGGCTCTGCACTCAGTGGGGAGTCTGCTTGAGATTCTCTCTCTCCCTCTGCCTCTCTTCCCTCTCTCTCTAAAATAAATCTTTAAAAAACATAAAGCAAATATGAACTACCTTATGCTATATATAAAAAGTAATTCACAATGGATCACAGATCTAAATAAAGAAGTTGAAACTTAAAAGTTTTTAGGAGAAAATATCTCGTTGACCTTAAGGTAAGCAAAACTTTCTTAGAACACAAACAGCATTACTCTTAAAAGAATACAAAATAAATCAATTGGACTTCATATTAAAACCCTGCTCATCACAGGATACCATTAAGAAAACAAAAAGGCAAAAAATAGACATGGAAAACATATTTGCAGTGCATATATCTGACAAAAGGGCTTGTATCTGAATGGTTAAGGAATTCTTACTAACCAATAACAACAAACCACTAAAATTGGAAAGCATTTGAACAAATACTTTACAAAAGAAGGTGCAGAAATATCCAATTAGTTCATGAACAGACACTCAACATTATTATAATTTAGGAAAATACAAATTGAGCCCGGATGAAATGTCGCTATATACACATTGGAATTGCTTACATCCATGCAAATACTTCAAGGTTTTGGCAAGGATATAGAACTACGGAAACTTTCATATATCGCTGTTGCAGTATAACATGGTGTTTTTCACTCTGAAAACATTTTTTAGCCTTTCTAATAAAATTACACCTATATCTGAACACTATGACAGCAATTCTCCTCCTAGGTATTTACCCGGGAGAAATAGATGCCTACGTAGCTCACAAGACTTGTACAAAAATATGCATGGCAATATTTTTCATAACAGCCCAAACTGAAAACAACCCAAGTGTCCATCTGGTATATTCATACACTTATATCCTACTCAGGAAGAAAATAACAAAATAATGCTACATGGATGAATAATGCTTAGCTTCTAGGCAAAGGAAGCTGGAAATAAAGGAGATTTTGTTAATGTGAATTTCCAGAACAGGCACGAGTAACTTATGATAATGAATACAACTCAGAATGATTCCCCCTGGAGACAGGGGTTAATTGGAAAGAGACACAAAGCTTTCCAGAGCATTGGAAAGGTTCTATATCTTGATGTGTGTAATGATTATCCAAATCTATACATTACAAAATTCATCAAACTGTACACTTAAGAATCTGTGCTTTTGTACAAAAATCACACCTCTATAAAAAAAAAAAAAGAACTGGCTTTTTTATTTATTTTTTTATTTTTTTAAAACTGGCTTTTAAAAATTAAATTGTGGGTGGCCCGGGTAGCTCAGCGGTTTAGTGCCACCTTTAGCCCAGGGCCTGGTCCTGGGGACCCGGGATCGAGTCCCACATCAGGCTCCCTGCATGGATCCTGCTTCTCCCTCTGCCTGTGTCTCTGCCTCTCCCTGTCTCTCATTAATAAATAAATAAATAAAATCTTTAAAAAAATAAAATTTAAATAAAAATTAAATTGTTTCGTAGTTATGTAAACTATTTACATAATTTCAACTTCAAATCACTTATCTTCATACCAATACCTCTCCATATACTTTGTGTTCTGGAACTTTTTCTCTGTAATAGATGCTTCACAAAAGGCCCATGGGAAGAATACTCTAATTTCTTCCATATCCGTAAGAGGTATTTCAGTGGCCTTTTCCCTTGAAGGTCAGTTTGTCTTGATATAAAATCCTCAGGTCATATTTCCTTTCCTCCAGTGTAGTAAATATATTTTTTCCCTTGCCTTTTGGTAAAGAATTGTTCTGAAGTCTGATGACAATTTGTTTTTCTTTCAAATAACACACACCTTGCTGCCTGCATGTTTGAAGCTTTTATATCTCCTTAAAGTCAAATTCATTTTTTACTTGAATGTCACATGCTCTTGACCATTTTCAATTGATTTCCCAAGATATACCTTTTGTACTTTTGATATTAATGTTGAATCTCGATTTACTCTAGAAAAGCTTTATAGATTTAAGATATTTGTTGGTTAATTTATTTGGGTTTATACTTACTTGATGTTTTGTTTCTTTCTAGGGCAGAAGGCAACTCATACATAGAATCTGCTTTAATATCTTCTATATCACATTCTCTTAAAACCTTTTTTATCTCTTTCTTCCTTTATTTGAAATTCAGAAAACTTTCTTAGGGGCATCTGGGTGGCTCAGCAGTTGAGCATCTGCCTTTGTTTTTTTTTTTTTTTTTTTATTGGTGTTCAATTTACTAACATACAGAATAACACCCAGTGCCCGTCACCCATTCACTCCCACCCCCCGCCCTCCTCCCCTTCTACCACCCCTAGTTCGTTTCCCAGAGTTAGCAGTCTTTATGTTCTGTCTCCCTTTCTGATATTTCCCACACATTTCTTCTCCCTTCCCTTATTTTCCCTTTCACTATTATTTATATTCCCCAAATGAATGAGAACATATAATGTTTGTCCTTCTCCGACTGACTTACTTCACTCAGCATAATACCCTCCAGTTCCATCCACGTTGAAGCAAATGGTGGGTATTTGTCATTTCTAATAGTTGAGTAATATTCCATTGTATACATAAACCACATCTTCTTTATCCATTCATCTTTCGTTGGACACCGAGGCTCCTTCCACAGTTTGGCTATCGTGGCCATTGCTGCTATAAACATCGGGGTGCAGGTGTCCCGGCATTTCATTGCATCTGTATCTTTGGGGTAAATCCCCAACAGTGCAATTGCTGGGTCGTAGGGCAGGTCTATTTTTAACTCTTTGAGGAACCTCCACACAGTTTTCCAGAGTGGCTGCACCAGTTCACATCCCCACCAACAGTATAAGAGGGTTCCCTTTTCTCCGCATCCTCTCCAACATTTGTTGTTTCCTGCCTTGTTAATTTTCCCCATTCTCACTGGTGTGAGGTGGTATCTCATAGTAGTTTTGATTTGTATTTCCCTGATGGCAAGTGATGCAGAGCATTTTCTCATATGCATGTTGGCCATGTCTATGTCTTCCTCTGTGAGATTTCTGTTCATGTCTTTTGCCCATTTCATGATTGGATTGTTTGTTTCTTTGGTGTTGAGTTTAATAAGTTCTTTATAGATCTTGGAAACTAGCCCTTTATCTGATAGGTCACTTGCAAATATCTTCTCCCATTCTGTAGGTTGTCTTTGAGTTTTGTTGACTGTATCTTTTGCTGTGCAAAAGCTTCTTATCTTGATGAAGTCCCAATAGTTCATTTTTGCTTTTGTTTCTTTTGCCTTCGTGGATGTATCTTGCAAGAAGTTACTATGGCCGAGTTCAAAAAGGGTGTTGCCTGTGTTCTTCTCTAGGATTTTGATGGAATCTTGTCTCACATTTAGATCTTTCATCCATTTTGAGTTTATCTTTGTGTATGGTGAAAGAGAGTGGTCTAGTTTCATTCTTCTGCATGTGGATGTCCAATTTTCCCAGCACCATTTATTGAAGAGACTGTCTTTCTTCCAATGGATAGTCTTTCCTCCTTTATCGAATATTAGTTGCCCATAAAGTTCAGGGTCCACTTCTGGATTCTCTATTCTGTTCCACTGATCTATGTGTCTGTTTTTGTGCCAGTACCACACTGTCTTGATGACCACAGCTTTGTAGTACAACCTGAAATCTGGCATTGTGATGCCCCCAGATATGGTTTTCTTTTTTAAAATTCCCCTGGCTATTCGGGGTCTTTTCTGATTCCACACAAATCTTAAAATAATTTGTTCTAACTCTCTGAAGAAAGTCCATGGTATTTTGATAGGGATTGCATTAAACGTGTATATTGCCCTGGGTAACATTGACATTTTCACAATATTAATTCTGCCAATCCATGAGCATGGAATATTTTTCCATCTCTTTGTGTCTTCCTCAATTTCTTTCAGAAGTGTTCTATAGTTTTGAGGGTATAGATCCTTTACATCTTTGGTTAGGTTTATTCCTAGGTATCTTATGCTTTTGGGTGCAATTGTAAATGGGATTGACTCCTTAATTTCTCTTTCTTCAGTCTCATTGTTAGTGTATAGAAATGCCACTGACTTCTGGGCATTCATTTTGTATCCTGCCACGCTACCGAATTGCTGTATGAGTTCTAGCAATCTTGGGGTGGAGACTTTTGGGTTTTCTATGTAGAGTATCATGTCATCGGCGAAGAGGGAGAGTTTGACTTCTTCTTTGCCAATTTGAATGCCTTTAATGTCTTTTTGTTGTCTGATTGCTGAGGCTAGGACTTCCAGTACTATGTTGAACAGCAGTGGTGAGAGTGGACATCCCTGTCTTGTTCCTGATCTTAGGGGAAAGGCTCCCAGTGCTTCCCCATTGAGAATGATATTTGCTGTGGGCTTTTCATAGATGGCTTTTAAGATGTCGAGGAATGTTCCCTCTATCCCTACATTCTGAAGAGTTTTGATCAGGAATGGATGCTGTATTTTGTCAAATGCTTTCTCTGCATCCAATGAGAGGATCATATGGTTCTTGGTTTTTCTCTTGCTGATATGATGAATCACATTGATTGTTTTACGGGTGTTGAACCAGCCTTGTGTCCCAGGGATAAATCCTACTTGGTCATGGTGAATAATTTTCTTAATGTACTGTTGGATCCTATTGGCCAGTATCTTGTTGAGAATTTTTGCATCCATGTTCATCAGGGATATTGGTCTGTAATTCTCCTTTTTGGCGGGGTCTTTGTCTGGCTTTGGAGTTAAGGTGATGCTGGCTTCATAGAACGAATTTGGAAGTACTCCATCTCTTTCTATCTTTCCAAACAGCTTTAGGAGAATAGGTATGATTTCTTCTTTAAACGTTTGATAAAATTCTCCTGGGAAGCCATCTGGCCCTGGACTCTTGTGTCTTGGGAGGTTTTTGATGACTGCTTCAATTTCCTCCCTGGTTATTGGCCTGTTCAGGTTTTCTATTTCTTCCTGTTCCAGTTTTGGTAGTTTGTGGCTTTCCAGGAATGCGTCCATTTCTTCTAGATTGTCTAATTTATTGGCGTATAGCTGTTCATAATATGTTTTTAAAATCGTTTGTATTTCCTTGGTGTTGGTAGTGATCTCTCCTTTCTCATTCATGATTTTATTAATTTGAGTCTTCTCTCTCTTCTTTTTAATAAGGCTGGCTAATGGTTTATCTATCTTATTAATTCTTTCAAAGAACCAACTCCTGGTTCTGTTGATCTGTTCCACAGTTCTTCTGGTCTCGATTTCGTTGAGTTCTGCTCGAATCTTTATTAACTCCCTTCTTCTCTTGGGTGTAGGATCTATTTGCTGTTTTTTCTCTAGCTCCTTTATGTGTAAGGTTAGCTTTTGTATTTGAGTTCTTTCCAGTTTTTGAATGGATGCTTGTATTGCGATGTATTTCCCCCTCAGGACTGCTTTTGCTGCATCCCAAAGATTTTGAACGGTTGTATCTTCATTCTCATTAGTTTCCATGAATCTTTTTAATTCTTCCTTAATTTCCTGGTTGACCCTTTTATCTTTTAGCAGGATGGTCCTTAACCTCCATGTGTTTGAGGTCCTTCCAAACTTCTTGTTGTGATTTAGTTCTAATTTCAAGGCATTATGGTCCGAGAATATGCAGGGGACAATCCCAATCTTTTGGTATCGGTTCAGACCCGATTTGTGACCCAATATGTGGTCTATTCTGGAGAAAGTTCCATGTGCGCTTGAGAAGAATGTGTATTCAGTTGAGTTTGGATGTAAAGTTCTGTAGATATCTGTGAAATCCATCTGGTCCAGTGTATCATTTAAAGCTCTCGTTTCTTTGGAGATGTTTTGCTTAGAAGACCTATCGAGTATAGAAAGAGCTAGATTGAAGTCACCAAGTATAAGTGTATTATTATCTAAGTATTTCTTCACTTTGGCTAATAATTGATTTATATATTTGGCAGCTCCCACATTCGGAGCATATATATTGAGGATTGTTAAGTCCTCTTGTTGAATAGATCCTTTAAGTATGATATAGTGTCCCTCTTCATCTCTCACTACAGTCTTTGGGGTAAATTTTAGTTTATCTGATATAAGGATGGCTACCCCTGCTTTCTTTTGAGGACCATTCGAATGGTAAATGGTTCTCCAACCTTTTATTTTCAGGCTGTAGGTGTCCTTCTGTCTAAAATGAGTCTCTTGGGGATCCCTGGGTGGCGCAGCGGTTTGGCGCCTGCCTTTGGCCCAGGGCACGATCCTGGAGACCCGGGATCGAATCCCACGTCGGGCTCCCGGTGCATGGAGCCTGCTTCTCCCTCTGCCTGTGTCTCTGCCTCTCTCTCTCTCTCTCTCTCTGTGTGACTATCATAAATAAATAAAAATTTAAAAAAAAAAATAAAAAATAAAATGAGTCTCTTGTAGACAGCAAATAGATGGGACCTGCTTTTTTATCCAGTCTGAAACCCTGCGCCTTTTGATGGGGTCATTAAGCCCGTTCACATTCAGAGTTACTATTGAGAGATATGAGTTTAGTGTCATCATGATATCTATTCAGTCTTTGTTTTTGTGGACTGTTCCACTGAACTTCTTCTTAAAGGGGAATTTTAAGAGGCCCCTTAAAATTTCTTGCAGAGCTGGTTTGGAGGTCACATATTCTTTTAGTTGCTGCCTGTCTTGGAAGCTCTTTATCTCTCCTTCCATTTTGAATGAGAGCCTTGCCGGATAAAGTATTCTTGGTTGCATGTTCTTCTCCTTTAGGACCCTGAATATATCCTGCCAGCCCTTTCTGGCCTGCCAGGTCTCTGTGGAGAGGTCTGCTGTTACCCTAATACTCCTCCCCATAAAAGTCAGGGATTTCTTGTCTCTTGCTGCTTTAAGGATCTTCTCCTTATCTTTGGAATTTGCAAGCTTCACAATTAAATGTCGAGGTGTTGAACGGTTTTTATTGATTTTAGGGGGGGATCTCTCTATTTCCTGGATCTGAATGCCTGTTTCCCTTCCCAGATTCGGAAAGTTTTCAGCTAGAATTTGTTCAAATACATATTCTGGCCCTCTGTCCCTTTCGGCGCCCTCGGGAACCCCAATTAAACGTAGGTTTTTCTTCCTCAGGCTGTCGTTTATTTCCCTTAATCTATCTTCATGGTCTTTTAATTGTTTGTCTCTTTTTTCCTCAGTGTCCCTCTTTGCTATCAACTTGTCTTCTAGGTCACTCACTCGTTCTTCCACCTCGTTAACCCTCGTCGTTAGGACTTCTAGTTTGGATTGCATCTCATTCAATTGATTTTTAATTTCTGCCTGATTAGCTCTAAATTCTGCAGTCATGAAGTCTCTTGAGTCCTTTATACTTTTTTCTAGAGCCACCAGTAGCTGTATAATAGTGCTTCTGAATTGGCTTTCTGACATTGAATTGTAATCCAGATTTTGTAACTCTGTGCGAGAGAGGACTGTTTCTGATTCTTTCTTTTGAGGTGAGGTTTTCCTTCTAGTCATTTTGCTCAGTGCAGAGTGGCCAAAAGCAAGTTGTATTGGGAAAAAGAGAAAAAGAGAGGAGAGAAAGAAGGAAAGAAAAGAGAAAGAGAAAAAAAAGGGAAGAAAAAAAAAGGAAAAAAAAAAGAAGAAAAAGAGAAAGAAAAAGAAAGGAGAAAAAAACGGGGTGGGGGAAGGAAACAAATCAAAAAGCAAAACAAAACAAAACAAAACAAAAAAAAAAAAAAGAACCACGGGGAGTATCTTCTGATTCTGTGTTCTTTAAGTCCCTTGGCTTCTCCTGGAAGTTGTCCGTCTAGCTGGTGTTCTGGGGGAGGGGCCTGTTGTGCTGATTTTCAGGTGTTAGCAGTTGGGGGAGCTGCTGTGCCCCTGCCTGGTGCAGGGCTCAGGGGGGGTTGTTTACCCCGTGAGGCCGCAGGAGGAACAGCCCCAGTGGCGGGGCAGCTCTGGAAACCTGGATTCAGCTCCGGCAGGAACTCCGTCTGCAGGGCCTGGAGGCTCCGGGCGGGGCCGCTGATCTGCTCAGCTGGGGCAGGAGCGTCCTCGCTGTCCTGGGCCCTCCCGGCCTCTGCCTGTCCCGGGGGAGGCGGGATCCCGGGCTGTGTCCCGGCGCCCTGTGCTCCGGAGCCTGCGCTGGTGGATTCGCGCTCCCGGCCCCGCAGCCCCCTCCGCGGAGCCGCTGCCCGAGCCCCCCCGAGCTGCTCCTGGAACCGCGCAGCCCCCTCTGCACGGAGCCTCTTCCTCTGCCCGAGCCCCTCCGAGCTGCTCCCGAGGCCGCGCAGCCCCCTCCGCGGAGCCGCCCCCGAGCCCCCCGAGCTGCTCCGGGTCCCGCCGGGTCCCGCCGTGCGCGCTGCAGCCCTTAGGGAGCTCGGCGCACTCTCCTGGGCGCGCAGTTGCTGTTACTGTCCCGGGAGCCCGAGGGCATCCCCGCCCTCCTGGGTCCTGCTCCACCTCCCCACGAGCCCCTTTCCGCCCGGGAAGGTCGGTGCAGCTCCTGCGTCTCCGGGACGGGGCTCTCCTGTCCTGGGGACACTCGCCCGGGCCTCAGCCCGGCTCCTCGCGGGGCCCCTCCCCCTTGGAGGCCTTTGTTCCTTTATTTCTTTTTCCCCGTCTTCCTACCTTGATAGAAGCGCGAACTCTTCTCACTGTAGCATTCCAGCTGGTCTCGCTTTAAATCTCAGGCCGAATTCATAGATTTTCAGGATAATTTGAAGGTTTTCTAGGTAGTTTGGTGGAGACAGGTGATTTGGGGACCCTACTCTTCCGCCATCTTCCCAATAACCTTCGAGCATCTGCCTTCGGCTCAGGGCGTGATCCTGGGGTCCTGGGATCGAGTACTGCATCAGGTTCCCCTCCCTGCAGGGAGCCTGCCTCTCCCTCCGCCTGTGTCTCTGCCTCTCTCTGTGTGTCTCTCATGAATAAATAAATAAAATCTTTAAAATAAACTTTCTTATTTTCCATGTTTTATTATTCTTAAGGCATTTTCCATGGCTTTAGTTCGCTTTTGTGTTTTTTCTAGTTCGTTTTTCAATTCTACCAGATTTTTTTTCATTTTGAATTCCTTCTTGAGTTCTGATATGTTTTCAATTTATCTTTACTTTAATAATCTTATTCTTTTAGTTTGTATAATCACATCTCACGCTGTTCTTTTATACCTTCTGTAGCTTTGGGGGAAGATTTCTTACACTATTCATCTTTTTGTGAGCATATCTTTCCAGTGCACTCTCAATTGTCTGCAGGGACATCATTCTGTTCATGAGTCTCTTTTTTTAAATAATAGTATTGTATGGGATTTCACCACAACTGATTTCTGTTGCTTGTGTTTAATTAAGATTAATTTAACTTTGTTCTTAAAAAGAAAAATGGGAAGGTGAAGAAAAAGGTGGGGTGGGCGGCTCCAGGAACTTCTCTCTCTACAGAAAAATGGAAAAATCAAGCACAAACTCTCAGAATCCCTTTTGCCACAACTCTGGCAAATAGTCAAAGATTCACAACAACCGAGCACGTGCTGCATTAAGAAAAAGGGCAACTCTCACACAATAGGAAAGATTTGTGGCATTTTTTCTGCCTTTATCTTAACCCTTTTCCCCAGGTCAGTGGTGGTGTTGGAGGTCACGGCCCACATTCCCAGTGTGAAACTCTGCTCTCCGGTTCTGGTGAAGCAGAGCAGATATTATTGACAAAGATTTTGTCTGGTTGTCATAACCAGTGTAGAGGCTACCTCCTAAGGGACAGATAGATGCAAAACGTCTGACTTTGTTTCACCTAATTGGGAACTAACTCAGGACAGAAAACTAGTAAGCATTCCTCAAAAATACTGTCAGGCAAACCAACCACCATTTTGTGGCTGTCTGAGGCAAAAATCATGGTTAAGCACCAGAAGTCTGGGAAGAAAAGCTGGGGAGAGTTTCTTTGAAATAGTGGGTATTGGTGGGGATCTCTGGATGGCTCAGCGGTTTGGTGCCTGCCTTTGGCCCAGGGCGTGGTCCTGGAGGCTCAGGATCGAGTCCCACGTCCCTGCATGGAGCCTGCTTCTCCCTCTGCCTGTGTCTCTGCCTCTCTCTCTGTCTCTCATGAATAAATAGAATCTTTTAAAAAATGAAATAGGGGGTATTGGGACTCCTGGGTGGCTCAGTGGTTGAGCATCTGCCTTTGACTCAGGGCCTGAACCAGGGGTTCCCTGTAGGGAACCTGCTTCTCCCTCTGCCTGTGTCTCTGCCTTTCTCTCTGTGTCTCTCATGAATAGATAAATGAAATCTTTTTTAAAAAAAAAAGGTATTGAAAACATCCACATAGAACAGGGAATTTAGAAAGCCCTAGGGCAGGGCACATGCTCAGAAGAGACCCCGAGAAGACAGCCTTTTCACCTGTGGTTGATATGTAAGCTCAGTGCAAAGGTTAGTTTTCTTCTTTACTTCTTTTAAAATGTCTTCTTTAGCAATATTCGAGTGCCCCTTTACATACTATTAAATATTATATATTATTATTTTGACCTCGATTCAACCTTGAGCAGTAGTTAAATGAACCCTGAATTATTTGTATCTTATTAGCTTAATAATTTATTACTTTCTGTTTCAAACACTCCAATTATTTCTTAGGTGTATCACTTGGATAAAATCTTATCTCATTTTCTAGTAGTAGGTTTTCTGATTTTCTACTGATATTTTTTAAGTTTTTATTTTAATCACCTGGTGCTCATCACAGCAAGTGCACTCTTTAATCCCTATCACCTATTTAACCCATGCCCCACCTACCTTCCCTCTGGTAACCGTCAGGTTTTCTCAATAGTTGAGAGTCTGTCGCTTGTTTTGTCTCTTTTTTTTTCCACTTGCTCATTTGCTTTGTTTCTTAAATTACACATACAAGTGAAATCATACAGTATTTGTCTTTCTCTGACAGACTTATTTCACTTAGCATTATACTCTGCGTCCTTCCATGTCATTGCAAATGGCAAGGTTTCATTCTTTTTTTGTGGCTGGCTGAATAATATTCCATCGTATATATACCACCTCTCTTTTATTCATTCATCAATCGGTGGACACTTGGGCTGTTTCCTTAACTTGGCTGTGCTGTAAACATCAGGGTGCATGTATCCCTTTGAATTAGTATTTTTGTATTCTGTGTGTAAATAGCCAGTAGTGCAATCACTGGATTGTAAGGTCGTTCGATTTTTCAGTTTTTGAAGGAACTCCATACTGTTTTCCAGAGTGGCTGCACCAGTATGCAGAGATTTATATTTAAGTGCTAAAAAAAAATCTCAACCAAAATTCCATGTTCAGCCAAACCGTCTTTCAAAAAACGAAGGAGAAATTAAGATATTCCCAAATAAACAGAAGATGAGGAAGATCATTGCTAATAGACATATAAGAAAGGCTAAAAGGAGTTCTTTAGGCTGAAATGAGAGTATACTAGACACGAATTTGAAGTCATATGAAGACATTAAAACAACAGCAACTGGAGTAAAGATGGCTAATAGGTAAATGGAAAAGTCAGTATTATTTTTCTGATTAGTAATTTTTTATTTCCTGTTTTAAAACACTATACATAAAGTAATAATTATAAATCTATGCTAATTGTGACAGACTGTATTAAAATGTAATTTGTGACAACCACAACATGAAGGGAGAAGAGGGACAGAGCTCCGAAGGAACAGAGATTTAGTAGCTACTGAAGCTCGGTTGATATTAATGAAAACTTGATTTTTAGACATTTAAAGTGTTAATTGTAATCCCCATGGTAACCACAAATAAAATATCTAAAAATAATTACAAAGGAAATCAAAATGGTACGCTACAAAAAAATTTAATACAAAATAAGGCAGTAATGGAAATGAGAACAAAAAAGTATAAGACATACAGGAAACAAACAGTAAATGTTAGAAATAAGCTCATCTTCTCTGGTACCCGATGACTCTGTTCCTCTCTCCTTCTTTGATCGAATTTACTGTTTCGTCTGTCACTATAATCTCTGTCCTGTTCAATGTGCAATCTTTCCAGAAGTTTCTCCCCAGTTATTGTTATTGTTGTTTTTTTTCCAAAGATTTTATTTATTCACAAGAGACAAAGAGAGAGAGAGGCAGAGACACAGGCAGAGGGGAAGGCAGGCTCCATGCAGGGAGCCCGATGTGGAACTCCATCCTAGGATTCCAGGATCACGCCCTGGGCCAAAGGCAGACCCTAAACCACTGAGCCACCCAGGGATCCCCTTGTTATTGTTGTTGATGAGGGTTTTGGCTGCTTATTTTTGAGATTTTGCATACCCCATGTCACTCCAGCACACTCTCATCTATTAACCAGAGCCTGCAAAGCTCCTACTCCACTTTAGCTATTCTTACATCAGTCCCTTGAACATTCTAGTTGCTACTTTTTGGTGATTGAGACCATTACAATACTTTGGCTTCCCTCCTCTTACTTCAGCATAGTTGCTCTTACCAGGCAGTTCGTTTGCCATCAACTGGTTCTCCCCACCCACTCTTTTGTGTTTCATGGTAATTCCTGTCACCTAATTTTGCTATAGATCTTGTTTGTGGGTTTAAAATTTTTCTGTCCACGTTCCTCTACCTTGTGGGAGAGTTTGTTGAACACACACACACACACACACACACATACACATTCACTCCATTATGACTGCCAACTTCTCAGAATCCTCTTCCCTCAAATTTCCTCTTGTCATAGTTTATCTAGACTTTTTATAACTAAAGAAGGAGATAGATGAGACAACCACTAGAGTGCAACTTCAGTGGCTAGGGACACTAGTTTTCAAAGGGAAACATTCAGGTGCATCTGCTGGAAACTAACGGGTCTCAGAACTGGGAACCAGATTTTTCATAATTGGATGTGCGTGTCTCGGTCACCTCTACTTTTTCCTGACCTTAGTTTGGTGTAGATTTGCATAAAGGACTTTTAAGTGATGGCCGAACTTGGAAATGATACTGAGATCTCAGGCATGCATTTGCAGCTCAGTGAGATTTCCCATTGGTAGCTTAATTCATGCCCCAATAGTTTATTTAACATTTTTTTTTGTTCTTGAAACACAGTGTCATCTGTTTGAAACTATTGTTTCAGTTGTTCAGTGAGTTTCTTGCCTGAATAATTTGACATACTCAGCAGCTCTGTTTAAAGAAAGGACTCTGTTTAAGGTCTTTTCTTTTTTAGAGGCAAATGTGTGTCAGAGGGGAATTAGGAAGGAATTACCTTTGTTTAATGAATACTAAAGTAAAAAAAAAAGGATTAAACATCTCTACAAATAGCCAGATCCCATGGGCCTCTTGACTTTAAAGATTGTGGAAGGTAATTATATAGTGTAATTAAATTATTTTAATTCAATTTCAAACTTTGTTTCATGAATAGAAAATATTTCCTATTCTGAATAGGGAATACCTTTCTTTTAGCTAAATCCCCCTTTGGGATAGAAGAGAATTTGTCATTTAAATGTAAGCAGCAGGGGCAGAGTAAATTTTTAAAAAGGAAAGCAACAAAGACGTTCTCTGTTTTGATCTCTTCCATTCTATACATTTTTGGATTGAATTTAGCATTTGTAAGTAACGTTATTGCCATGAAACTCAATTAAGCCTTTTAAAACTTGGCTTGGTATAAACATTCAACCATAGTAGACTACAGAATAGACTTTGTTGCCTTGTGATTTTCTCACCAGTTATCAAGAAGCACTTCCATACCAATTTTAAGATATGGGTTTATAAAATAACTGAAGACATTTTTATTGCCATTTGAATTGTTGGTGGAGCCTGGAAAGTCATTGGGATACACTGGAATGATTGAAGAAATGTGTGATAGAATCCTGAACTCATCAGCTGTGCTCCCAGGATAAATTTGTTTAACGTCTCTAAATTTCAGTTCCCTCATGTGCAGACTGAGGAGCAGGGCTAGAGGATTTCTAGGGCCCTTATCCACTCTAACATTCTGTAGACCCTCCATAACAATAAGCAAACATCAAAGTAACAAGGCACGTAGTCTACTAGTATTTTATAGATGAAGTGGTGACTCAGAGGTTAAATGACTTGCTCACAATGACACATCTAGGGAGTGGAGGAGCTAGAATTCTGACTCAGAACCCTGTGATACTTCTCTATAGCCACGTATAGAAAAACTATAATTACTGTTCCTTTCTGTGACTGACTTTGCACTCCATAGCTTTCTGTGTGCAAGTCTGAAGCCAATGGTAGAGAAGAAAACACTGAGCACTTGTAAGACTAGTAACACTGAGAGCCGTGTAAGGGCAACAAAGAGGCCTTTGATGAGTAGATTTAGAATTTACAAATCCAGTTTGTGAACATTTTAAAACAAACTAAACAGAGGATGGAATCAAGACTGTGAGAAGAGAACCACTCTTTTTTTTGAAAGATCCTCATGGGTTAATATGCCACCACCTTACCCTGGTCAAGTTCTTCTCGTGGAACAGAAACCTCTTTGGTTTGCTTATATGTTTGCCTCCCTGTACTAGAAATAAACTTTTAGTGAAGAGAGACAATATCTTACTTATTTCTGTATCCCCAGCTCCTAGTTTAGTACCTGGCACGAAGTACACTCAATGCATATGTGTAATTATTTAAAAATGGTATTGTGAAAAAAAATAAAAAATAAAAATGGTATTGTGGGAGACAATTCATCTTTTTTTCCTAAAGATTTATTTATTTATTTGAGAGAGAGAGAGAGAGAGAGAGCAGAGGGAGGGGCAGAAGGAAGAGAGAATCTTTAAGCAGATTCTCGGTTGAGCACAGAGCCTGAAGCAGGGCTCAATCCCATGACACTGAGATCATGACTTGAGCTGAAATCAAGAGTCAGATACTTAACTGACTGAGCCACCCAGACACTCTAACAATTCATTTTTCTTTAACAGCTGCAGTAGCCGTCATATACTGAGTTAATATTAATCAAATAACTCCTATGTGCCAGGCAGTCCTCTAAGTTATATAAGGAACAAAACAGATACATTTCTCTGCCTTCATGGAACTCACATTCCAGTAGAGGAAGACAAGACAAGAAACAAAAGAGAAGTAAAACAGATGGTACACGAATGCTGATAAGTGCAGTGAGGAAAAATGAAGGAGGGAAGGAGGACGGGGAATGTCAAACCATGGGATTATATTTCTAAATAGGGAGGACAGAAGAGGCTTCACTGAAAAGGTCATGTTTAAACCAATTGGACACATTTGCCAGCAGCAGACCAGAAGCTTCACATGCACGTATTAATTTCTTAGGGCTGTCATAGCAGAGTACCACAAACTGGAAGGTTTAAACAATAGAAATTTACCGCATCATAATCCGGAGACTAGAACTCCTAGATCAAGGTGGGAGCAGATTGATTCTTTCTGTGGGCTGTGAGGGAAGGATCTAGTCTATGCATCTCTCTTTGGCTCGAAGATAGCCATTTCTCCCTGTGTCTCTTCACATCATCTTCCCTCTATGTCTGTCTCTATGTCCAAATTTCTCCTTTTTTTATAACAACGCCATCCATACTGCCTTAGAGCCCAGCCTAATGACCTCATTTTAACTTGATTATCTCTATAAAGACCCTCTCTTGGGATCCCTGGGTGGTGCAGTGGTTTAGCGCCTGTCTCTGGCCCAGGGCCCGATCCTGGAGACCCGGGATTGAATCCCACGTCGGGCTCCCGGTGCATGGAGCCTGCTTCTCCCTCTGCCTATGTTTCTGCCCCTCTCTCTCTCTCTGTGACTATCATAAATAAATAAAAATTTAAAAAAAAGACCCTCTCTTCAAATGAAGTCACATTCTGAGGTACTGGGGTTAAGACTTCAACATATGAATTTTGGGGTACTGAAATTCAACCCACAAAGTGCATTATTTCATGTAATCCTAACAATAATTCTATGAGGTAAGTATTGCTAAGCATGCTGGATACAAGGATGAATGGTATTTCATCTTTTTCATTCATCCATGGATGGAAAAGTTAACACAAATATGCAGATAACTTTAATATGGATGACATGAATAGAAAGGCACATATGGAGGAATATCTAGCCACCCCTTGGGTAGAACTAGAAGTGCAACTAAATCTAATTGGGAGAGGGTATATCTCACCTTAGCCTTGAGAAACAGGAGACTTTAGCTACATAAAATGTGGAGAAGTGGTGGGAGGAAGGAAGGAAACTATTCAAGCTAGGAGAGCAGCTCGTATATATGCTAGAGGGAGACACAGAGTTTGGAGTATTCTGAGAACCATGGGTGTGAACAAAGCCATTTTTATGGGGTGTGTTAAATAGGGAAAAAAAATGGTACATTGTATTGTGCCAAGATGATTTTCAGCTTGCCTTTAAGTTTTGTAAATGTGACTACATTCAACAAGCACCACGAGACGGACACAACCTGCCAGCTTAATTAAGTTTCTGAAATGCTTCTGGGCAAAATTAATATGTGTGGATACCAGCCCAAATCATTTGGACTGAACACATTTCAGCTTACACAAAACTCCATGAAATGCAGGAGTATTAAAAAATTTTGAATATAGCAATATTGATAATGGTGGTTAGAGAATTGTTCATCCTTTCCCTGGATACCTTCTCTCATTGGTTATTTCAAAGTCAATATGGTTATCAGAACCTTTCAGAACAAAATTAAAACCTTGGGGCTAGGTGGCCATTTGGCATAGCCTCCTATGTATATTCTAGTAAACCCAAGTGGATAGAAACAAAATAAACTTAATTCTAGTGTAAAGTTTACTTATCCTTTGAAGAAGGTGATGCTAAATATTAGTACTGAGTAAACACATTCTCTTGCTCATCATCTCAGATGTGGGCCAACTGGCAAAATCAAGACTGAACTTTCTCTTTTTTCTGTTTCTAGGATGTATTTTTTTATTTTAATTTTTTATGTGAGAGAGAGAGAGCGAGCGAGAGAGAGCATAAGAGCAGGGGTGGGGAGAAAGGGCAAAGGGAGAGGGAGAGACAGTGTTAAGCAGACTCCACGCTGGGCATGGAGCCCAACATAGGGCTCCATCTTACAACCCTAAGATCACAATCTGAGTCAAAACCAAGAGTCAGATAGTTAACTAACTGAGCCACCCAGGTGCCTCACTAGGATGTATTTTTATCAGTAAGTCAAAAGGTATAGGAAGTAATGAGGCCCACATGTACAAAGTCCTTTATGATTTGCAAAGCTTTTTCAGACCTGTCATTTCATTTTTTTAAAATATTTTATTTATTTATTCATGAGACACACACACACACACACACACACAGAGGCAGAGACACAGGCAGAGGGAGAAGCAGGCTCTATGCAGGGAACCCGATGCAGGACTCAGTCCCTGGACTCCAGGATCACACCCCGGGGCCGAAGGCAGATGCCAAACTGTGGAGCAACCCAGGGATCCCCTCTCATTTAAAATGGTCTCTACATCTACTTTGTGAGGATAGGAGGATGGAAATTATGATTCTTATTTCATAGAAGAGAAAAAGTAAGGCCCTGGGAGTTGATGTTTTCAATGTTACAATCAGGAATGGGGCTAGCACAAGCACTCTAAAATTTGGACTATTATTCCGATGCTTGAACATATCAAAGAATGTATGAGTTTTGCAATGCTATGTTGTTAAACAACTCTACCCCAGCACTTTGAGTCCCTAAAAAGTATCAGACCTGAGATTCTATGAAATCTTACAAGGCAAAAATAAAATGACTTTATGTCTTGTAGGCACAATTGTCAACCAGCATAAGATTAGTATTGGTAAAACTGTATTTTCAAGTTACATTTTCAAGGTCCTTGAAATTTCCCATAAGACTGTGTGTGTGTGTGTGTGTGTGTTCATTCTTATCATAATCTACAAATAAACAAATAAGCAATCTTTGTAAGTTCATCCCTTGTCACTTGTATGATCACTTGAGGCATAGGTACTGCATGTGATCTGAGAGCCCCTGTATGAGTTTGTGGTCATGATGCCATTGGCACCACGGCTAATTTGACAACCAGACGTATGTGGCTGCCTGACCTTTGTTTTGATGAATGAGAGCCAAACGAAGTCATTGTATGTCATATGAAAAAAGGTTTCAAAGTATGAATACAGAAGATGGTGGGAGAATTGAGTCATCATCCAACACACCTTAACTTAGGCCTGCAGAACTCCCAGGAGCCTGTAGCATAACAATCACCATTGTATTCACAGGATGAACTACAATTTAGTTTCAGTGAGATGTCTTCCACCACATTAAATTAATGTAGCTATTTAAATATTATTGTTATTTTAGTTTTCCTTTGTGTTTAACTTCCCAATATGTTTTTGTGTTAGCCATATAAGAACTATAGGCATAGAAAGTTTTTATACCTAGTATTCTGTTGGCATACACTTAAGTAACATATGTTAAAATAAACATAATTTGGTTAGCACTAGAGTTAAGAGATGATTGTTTTTCTCTTTATAAGGGCTCTACACATGACACAATTTGGAAAAAACACTGAACTCTGTGGTTTTTAACAGTCTAGCATTCTAAAATTTGAAAAAAGAGCCCGTTATGCCTATTCTTATTTTGTGGCCATGAGTTCATAGAAGAGCCAAAGAATCAATCCAATACATATCTCTGAGCTGCTACTATATGGTTTGCCATAGTTTTGTGCCAAGAGTAGATAGATACAAAGCAAATGCAGCCCTGGCCCTTACAAAGTTAATTGTCTAGAAAACAGCTTGAGTCTATCACTGTTTGACTGCCTAGGTTGACTCTGATTTCCAGCTTTAAGCTCTACAAACACTTTGGGCCCGTCACAGAGAAGCCACCAACTCTAGCCCTGCTTTTTAAGGAACACTGTGTAGCATTCACTGAAATCTGCCTTCCTATGGTTCTCTAAACGTATTAAGACTTGAGCATGGTTTGGGTGAAACCATCTTCTAGGGAGAAAACTTGCAGAATGAGTAACCTTCACAGAAATTTCAGGGATGTTCATAGACACAGTAAAGTGAAGTAAACAAAAGCAAGTCCACAGAGATGTCCCCAAGTTGCCTCTGAATACAAATAATAAGGACAATGAATTGCAATAGCAAGGCAGGGTATGGTCATATGGTTGGAGTTGGGTTTAGACTAGCAGATTTATTTTTGGCTCTTTTTCCCATTTTACCTTCATTGACCTCAATTTGGTATTGATAAGATAATTAAAACTAGGATGCAAGGATGTGATTGGCATAAAAATAGCTCCCCTGGAGGGCCTCAGTTTCCCAAAGAGTAGCTTAATAGTAATGACAGTAACAGTAGTTCAAGACATATGGGGGAAGTAATGCCTGTCTTACAGTATGTGGGTTCACAGTATCCTCCAGCCTGTAGGAAGTACAGTACAAAGGGAATGAGGGTGGTCACATCATCACCTGAGTACTTGAACCACAGCAATAGCCCCCTCCCTGATCTACATTCTTCTGTTTTGGCCCCTTACCCCCACTATTATACAGTCCATTCTCCATATATTAGCCAAAGTGACCTTTTAAAATGAATAATTAGTTCATGACACTCTCATGTCCAAAACCCTTCAATGGCTCATGGGTACACTTAGAATGAAACCTAGCGGTCTTAAAGATCCTATGAGATCCAATTTTGTTTGTCTTTTCAAAAAAATAGTTCCTAGGTTCATGGATATTGTTTTTCTAGTCTCTAATTCATTTATTTGTTTAGGAGTGTATTATTTATTTCCCACATATTTGCTAATATTCCCGTTTTCCTCCTGTTACTGACTTCTAGTTTCATATCACTGTGGTAAAAAAAAAAAATACTCTATGGTATGATCTCAATCTTCTTAAATTTGCTAAGACTTGTTTTGTGATCTAATATATGATCTATTCTGGAGAATGTTCTGTGTATGCTTGAGAAGAATGTATATTCTGCTGCTGTTGGGCGAAAAGTTCTATAAATGTCTGTTAGATCCATTTGGTCTAAAGTATATTTCAAGTCTAATATTTCCTTAATGGTGCTCTATCTTGATTATCCATCCATTGTTGAGAGTGGGATATTAAGGTCTACTATTACTGCATTGTTATCTACTTCTACCTTCAGACTCGTTAACATTTGCTTAATATATTTAGGTGCTCCAATATTGGATGCATCTATATTAACAGTTGTTATATATTCCTGGTGAACTGGTTTTTATCCTTATGTAAGGATAAATAAAGCTTCTTTGTCTCTTTTTATATCTTTTGACATAAAGCCTATTTGTCTGATAGAAGTATGGCTATCCCAACTCTCTTTTGGTTTCCATTTGCATAGAATATCTATTCCTATCCCTTTACCATGAGTGTTTGTCCTTAAAGCTAAAGTAAATCTCCTGTAGTAAAGCATACAGTTGAGTTTTTTTTTAATCCATTCAGCTACTTTATGTCTTTTGATTGGAGGATTCAGTCCATTTACATTTAGAGTAATTATTGATAAATAAAGGCTTACTATCATCATTTTATTAAGTATTTTCTGTGTTTTGTAGATTTTTTTTGTATCTTCCTTCCTTGATGTCTTCTTTTATGATTTGATGATTTTCCATAGTGGTATGCTTTGAAAACCAAGAAGGAATGGATAAATAATGAAAACATACAATGTTAGAAACATCCATACCAAGACTGAATCGTGAAGAAAGAGAAAATCTGAATATACCTATAACTAGTAAAAAGATTGACTCAGTAATTAAAAACCACCCAACAAAGAAAAAATATCCAGGACCAGATGGCTTCACTAGTGAATTATAATAAACATTAAAAAAATTAATGCCAATACTTCTCAAAGTCTTCCAAAAAAAAAAAAAAAAAAAAACTGAAGAGGAGGCAACACTGCCAAATTCATTTTACAAGGCCAGCATTACCCTGATACCAAAATGAGACAATGACACTACAAGAAATGAAAATTCCAGGGCAATATCCCTGATGAGCACAGATGCAAAAATCCTTAACAAAATACCAGCAAACTGAATCAACAAACTGAATTGAATCAGCAAACTGAATCAACAGCACAATAAAACGATCATATACCATAATTAAGTGGGATTAATCCCTGGGATGCAAAGATAATTCAACATAAGAAAATCAATTAATGCAATATATCACGTTAATGGAAAAAAGGAAAAAATCATCTCAATAGGTGCACAAAAACATTTGAGAAAGTTCAACATCCTTTCATAATAAAAGCTCTAAAAAATTAGGTATAAAAGGAATATGCCTTAAGACAATAAAGGCCATTTGGGCAGCCCGGGTGGCTCAGTGGTTTAGCGCCACCTTCAGCCCAGGGTGTGATCCTGGAGACCTGGGATCGAGTGTAGGGCTCCCTGCATGGAGCCTGTTTCTCCCTCTGCCTGGATCTGTGCCTCTCTCTCTCTCTCTCTCTCTCTCTCTCTGTGTGTTTCATGAATAAATAAATAAAATATATATTTTTTAAAAGACAATAAAGGCCATTTATGACAAGCCTGTAGCTAATGTTATACTCAATGGTGAAAAGCTAAAAGCTTTTCTTCTAAGATCAGGAACACAACAAGAATGCCCATTCTCACCATTTTTATTCAACATGGTACTAGAAGTCCTGGCAGAGCAATGAGGCAAGACAAAGAAATAAAAGGCTTTCAAATCAGAAAAGAAGGAAAAGCAAATCCTACATGGTATGACTTATATATGAAATCTAAAAAACAACAAAAAAGCAACAAAAACCAAAAAACCTGAACTTAGAAACGGAATAGTGGCTCAGTGATTGCCAGGGCCTGAGGTATGAAGAAAATGGGAGATGTTAGTCAAATGACACAAACTTTCAATCATAAGATGAATAAGTTCTATGGATCTAAGGTATAGCATGGTGACCATAATTAATAATACCATGTTGTATACTTGAAATTTGCTAAGAGAGTAAATCTTGATCATTCTCACCACAAAAAGAATTTAAAAAGGAAACTATGTGAAGTGACAGATGTGTCAAATAATTTGATTCTAGTAATCATTTCGCAATGGAAACACACACCAAACTATCACATTGTACACTTTCAATAAATACAATTTTATATGTCAATTAAATCTCAATGAAAATGGGCAAGATCTAGCCTGTTGCTACCTTGCTGGTCTCATTTCCTACCCCTCACTAACTTGTCTACTTTGTTTCAGTCACATTGGTCTTCTTGCTCTTCCTGAAACATGCCATGCTATTCTCATCCTAGGACCTGGGAACAAATGGTGGTACCTCTGCCCGGAAGACTCCCGGCCTCAGAAATCCAGGGAGGTGACTCTTCTTTAGGTCTCATCTCAAAAGTCATTTCTTTCCATAACTGTCTAATCTAACGTGCTTCAGTCAACTTCGTTCCTCTCCAGAGTACTTGATGAGAGGATCTGGGCCCTAGTACAGAGAACATCCCAAAATGCAGAGATTTAGTAAAAGGCCAGAGCTGTTACCTATTTTTCTTATGCCTTCATCTACCTCAAATAAAAACAAAATTCAGTTTCTCCTCTTGAAATGAATTCTTGCACTTCCCAAGTTTCTTTCTCCTCATCTTCCTGCTTTTAGTCCAAGGAATGTTGGAAACTGCTAAAAGATGGCAACAACAGCAACCACCATAACAATAATAATAATATCATAAACTGAGTATTTAGTGCCATGAATCATTTAAAAAACTTTATGTGCCTTAATCCATTTAATACTCACATAATCCTATGAGGTTATTAATTTTACTATACTTATTTTATAAATGAGAGAATTGGGGAACACATGGATTTTATAAAAAGATTTTATTACTTGAGAGAGAGAGAGAGACAGAGAGAGGGAGAGAGAGAGAGTGCGCACGAGAGGTGCAGGGAGGGACAGAAGGGGAGGGAGTCTCAAGCAGACTGCACTGAGTGTGGAGTCCAAGGTGAGCACTCAATCTTGTGACCCTGAGATCATGACCTGAGCCAAAACCAAGAGTTGGATGCTTAATTGACTGAACCACCCAGGCACCCTGAACATGGATTTTTATAAACTACCATAGTACATCTTTTAAGTCTACAGTATGGTTGTTATCTCAGAATGAAATGTCTGTGTGTCAATTAAATTGCCAATTTATGCCAGAAATAGCAAGATGATAGTTGTGATGATCAAAAAAATGGCAATCCAGATCAATTGTTTTTAGTACGTTATGTATATGGTACCTGATTGTACTCAGAGCCCTGAGAAGTCTATTTTAATTATATCAAATTCACAGGGGAGGAAACTGAGGACAATCATGCACGAGGTCACAGAGCTAGTAAAGAATACCCACAGTAATGGCAACAGGAGCATAGTGGTTTCCAGTGCGGATGGATGCAGACTTGCTGGATCCAGGCAGGACTTTCAGTCTAATTTAAAACACAACCTCTGTGGCACATTTGGTTGAGTGAAGGATCTTGGCTCCTCCTTCTCAATACCATGATGACACTCTAAAAACTTGGTAGACAATCAATTTTGCTATTCTGTAGATCATATCTCATCTCGTTATCGATCAGGCCCACCAATCTAAGTTCACCTTTTCCTCTAAAAGGGTCAACAAGAGCCCTTGCGCTGCCATCCTCTTCTGATACTGGCCCTGCCTGGAATGGATTCCTTCATTGCTGTGGTGAGATTTAGTTAGCATTGGCTCTTCCTCTGAAACAATTTATGACTCCTGATAGAAAAAGGAAAGGGTTGAATTGACGTGGATTTATAATTCATGTAGGCTACCAACCTGTGGTCCATTACACTAATGGAATAAATATTTCCCATTTATATTGTCAAAAATGTACTGATTGAACACCAGTTTATTCCATTCTAACTTACTTGTCATGCTATTTGTGTTTTTTGAAATCCTATTAACAATATCTAAATTTGAAAAGCTTATACAGAAACTAGAGAGAATAATACATAAATGTCCACAGAATACTAAAGACATTGAGAAAATGGACCCTGGAACTAGATTGCGTGGGCTAGGATCCCAACTGCATCATTTTCTAGACTGTGTACCTTGGACATGCCATTAAATTTCAGTCCCTTTATTTACCTACTTCAAAGACACATAAAGCATTTAAGAACAGTGAATGGCACATAGTAAGTGTTTGATAAATATTACCCTTTTGACTATTCTTATTCATAACCAAAGTACTATTTTGAAAATAAAGATATAATAGTCCACAGATCTACCTTTTGTTACTTCAAAGTCATAAATATTCATTCAATCCCCTATAAATACTCCCATTCCAAGTGCGAGGTATATATCTACAACTCTCAAATTTTTACATGACCAATGAACAATATGCAGTATGAACTCTCAAAGTCCTTTTTTTTAAAAAAAAATTTTTTATTTATTTACTTATTCATGAGAGACACAGAAAGAGAGAGAGTCAGAGACATAGGCAGAGGGAGAAGCGGGCTCCATGCAGGAAGCCTTATGTGGGACTCGATCCCGGGACTCTGGGATCATGCCCTGAGCCAAAGGCAGATGGTCAACCCCTAAGTCACCCAGGTGTCCCTCAAAGTCCTTTTGATATAGAAATAGACAAAGAAAAAATGACAAGTACCTAAAGAGGCATAATACAAGGTGAAATAAGTGCTTAAGTATCTGAAAAGTGATTCTATGTATTGTGGAATTACAAAGAAGAATGAATCTATTATATCGAATACACACAAATCTAAATACATTGGGGATGAGGGGGTGTGCGTACTGAAAGGTTTCATGTGCCATGTGTCATTTGTGTTGATCCTTGAACAAGCAATAGAGTTTGATAAATTAGATAGAGTTTTAAGAGAGAGACATGGGAACAGGGTCCAATGACGGAAAATTAAACCACTTGGCAAAGCGAAGAGGCAAGCCATTAAAAATTGTGAGAAATGTTAGGAATAGAAACTTTCCACTCTGGCAAAATTTTCAAACACAGTGAGAGGGGTAGTGAGATAGAAAGCTGAGAGAATATGTTGGGTTCTTGTGGTTGAGGGCCTTAGATGTCAGGGAAATTTGTACTTAGTTCAGTGAGCAATGCAAAGATCATAGGACGGTTTGGGGTAAAATCTCAAATGAAAAGTAAGTTCCTCGAGAGCACAGACTTTGTTCAGCTTAACATTGTTTTCTCAGCACCTACACTAATGCCTGGCACATAGTAGGCCAATATTTGCTCAGGAAGCATTTATCAAATGGATAATCATTGACAGTCTTTAAATTATTACTCTTTGTTGATGTTGTTGTTACTCTGAAAAGTACAAAAACTCCACTGAGTGACTTCAAGGACTCCAATTTTAGCTGTTTATGATGTAAGAAGCCATTACTTTAAAGAGACCTCACTATCAAATAATGATTTTAAACTCACTCTTCTAGGGGTGCCTAGGTGGTTCAGTGGGTTATGCATCTGCGTTCGGCTCAGGTTATGATCTTAGGGTCCTAGGATTGAGCCTAACAATAGGTTCCCTGCTCAGCAGGGAGTCTGCTTGTCCCTCTCCCTCTGCCTCTCTCCCTGCTTCTCATGCTCTCTCTGTCAAATAAATAAAAAAAAATATTTTTTAAAATATGCTTTAAACTCACTCTTCTAGTTTGTCTCCTTTTCCAGATGAGAAGACTGAGGCCACATGAAGTGAAGGAACTCAACAGGAATAGAACCCAACTGTCTCTCTTCCTTGTCTTGAGGTCTTCCCACAACCCTTAGCTACGGTATGCCTCAAAGAGTCTGTTGTACCCAACTCTCATAGATGTAGCTCTGAAGACATTGTGACCTTTGTACACTGTTGGTGAAATGTTCATTGGTACACCCACTGTGGAAAACAGAAAGGAATTTCCTCAAAAATTTAAAAATAAAACTACCCTACAATCCACCAATCTCATTCCTGAATATTTATCCAAAGGCACTGAAATCTCTGTCTTGAAGAGCTACCTGCACTCGCTTGTTCATTGTATCATTATTCACGATAGCCCAGATATGGAAACAACTTAAATGTCTGTTGACAGATGAATGGTTAATAAAATATGGTACAACACACACTAAAACACACAAACATACACACGCACACATGCACTGGAATATTATTCACAGATAAAAAGAAGGAAATCCTGCTGTTTGTGACAATATGGATGAATGTGGAGGACACTATGCAACGTGAAATAAGCTAGACAGAGAAAGACAGTGTTGTATGGTATCACAGACATGTGGAGTCTTAAAATTTTAAACTTTTAGGGAGTAGAATGGTGGTTGCCAAAGACTGAGATATGGGGAAAATGAGATGTTAGTCAAAGGATGCAAACTTTTAGTTATGAGAGATGAATAAATTCTGGGGCTCTAGCACACAGCATAGCAATTACAGTTTATAATAGTGTATAATATACTTGAAACTTGCAAGAGGGTAGATCTTAATCATTCTCAATACATCCAAGAGAAAAGTAACTAAAGTGATGGATGTTTGTCGTAATCATTTCACAACGTGTATGTATATGGCAAACCGTCACACTGTACACCTTAAGTATATACAATTTTTGTTAATTATACCTCAATCAAGCTGAAAAAAATAAAGACCTTGCAAGCCCTCAGTGAAATAGTTAGGGTTTTGTTCCATTTTGTTGCGGTTTGTGCTTAGGAAGGAAATGGAAAGACAATGGCATAGTTATAATACATGGATTAAAGAATTAGTTTTGATGTGGTATCCACATTTGGCCTGAATTACCCAATATTCTCAAGGACAGGAAAGAGTGTACCATTAATGTGTGTTAAATATAGTTCATTCCTCAATAAATCTTTGAATGCTCATTTGCTTTCTTCTAATTTGCCATGACCTCATTAGTATTGCAATAGAATATTTAGAGACAGAAAGCACACCCTGGCAACTTTTTTTTGGGGGGGTGATCCTTCATTATGAGCTGTTATTCACAAGTTGTATGTGTATAAAAATTGTTACAACTGTTTTGAAGATCTTTTTCTTTTTTGGTTTTTCAAAAATGCACTGCAAAGTTCTCAAAATGTATACATTTGCCTTGTCAAAAGATTTATTCTTAGCATGGAAAGAATACCCCCCCCCCTTTTCCTTGGGCACAAGCTAAACACACAGCATGAGTTACAACATCAGTGAAATAATCCTAATTCCATAAAGCAAGGTACAACAAACTGTAACAGAGGAATGAAGAAAAATTCAAAACATGGGACAATCAATACAGAGGTAAGATATCACTCATTCTGAAGACTTCCATCAGTATTCAATGAAAAAGAATTTCTTCATATATCTGGAGACCATTAGATGATTAATACAAACTGTGTAGACAGAGAATTGGAAATCTGTGATCCAAAGAAAGTTAGCAAGGAGCACCCAGTGACAAATCAAGAAAGGAATAGAAACAGTGAGCACAGGGTGACTTTTCATGTTAACACAAGGATTCATTGCTTACGGGGTCTGGGATCTCAGCACAAGTTTGTGTGAATGGATAGCGCTTTCGAGAAGACAGCGTTTCCTGGGCCAGAAGTCACAAAGATAATCCCAAAGACAACATTATGATGATAAGCAAGCTGGCTGCCATAATCACAACCATCTCCCAACTTTTGAACTTTACCCACTATTGTTTTGATACTTACAGCTTGTTACCAATGTGGACATTACTACCCAGGGGCACAACAGTGGAGGGGGTAAGAGCAGGGCACTGGAGCCAGACCTCGGGCTCTGAGTCATGCTAGCCTGATGACACTGGAAGGGATCCAACTTCTCTGCCTTAGTTTCTTTATCTGTGATAGGAAGCAACAGAGACTTCCCCAAGATGTCGTTAAGGTGTTTTATCTTGTTTTTACATGTAAGTTGCTTAGAATTGTGGTTAGCACATGATAAAACTGTCAGCCGTTGGCACAATTTTTGCATAGTTAGTACCCAGATAATGCCACAAGAGTTTTACAAAAGTGCATGTATTTGTGCTTGGTGCATACAGGTATACACACACTCTTTCTTGATAATCTGTCATGTGCCAGGCAGTACGTTAAAAATGTGACAAACAATTTTATTAACTATTCACAACTGTATAATAAAATGGATTATACTGGTAATAATGATGACTACTAGTAAAATAACATGTCAATCATCTTTGAGTGCTTACTGTGCACCTCGTGCTATGCTAACTGCTCTGCTCTGTGTGGATTTTCTCATTAATCTTCACAACCACACTGTTACGGATTATTATCATGTCCACTTGCTGCAGGAGAAAAATGAAGTAGACAGAAATTTAGTGACACTGAAGGTAACACGTGTGGTAAGTGCTAGAACGTGTATTTAAATCCAAATCTTGGGCAGCCCCGGTGGCCCAGCGGTTTAGCGCCACCTTCAGCCCAGGGTGTGATCCTGGAGACCCGGAATCGAGTCCCACGTCAGGCTCCCTGCTTGGAATGGAGCCTGCTTCTCCCTCTGCCTGTGTCTCTGCCTCTCTCTCTCTGTGTGTCTCTCAGGAATAAATAAATAAAATCTTAAAAAAAAAATAAATCCAAATCTCTGACTTCAGAGTCCCAACAACAACCTCTCCCCGTCAGCCTCCTCCTCTATCTTGAAAGTCTAGAGCCTCTCCCAAGGCATTCACACACAAACTCCAGAGTGAAATATTTCCCAAGGTTTTGTGACACTGCACATACTTGGCTCCCCTCTTCTCTTACCAGTCCCTCCTCAATCTCTTTTGCTGGTTTCTCCTGATCTCCCTGTAAATATCAAGTATCATTGTTGTAGAGGCCCAGAGCTCAGGTCTTGGACTTGCCTTTTCCATCTATACTTGTTTGTTTGGTGATCTTGTCCCAGGGGCATTGTTTAAATGTGATCTATAGGTGAAAGACCCACATCTATAATCTAGCCTTCTGTCTCTTCCTAAACACCAGGCTTCTATATTCTGACTGCCTTCTTGACATCTTTGCCTGGATGCTGGATAGGCAACTCAAATTTAACATGTTCAAACCATGTTCTTGTTCACCCCATATCTGCCTTCCTCCCAATCTACCCTATCTCAGAATATAGCAATTGCATCCTTTCCGTTGCCCAGTCCGAAACCTTTAAAGTCATCCTGACTTGTCTCATTCTTTCACCGCTCCCTGCATGTAAACCCATGAGCAAATCCTCTCAATTCTACATGTGGGATATTTTCTTGAATCCATACAGTTCTCACTGATTTCACTACCGTACTGTGAGCCCAAGTTACCATCATTTCTCATCTGAAAAAAAAATGCAATTAGCTTATAACTGGTTTCCTGGCTTCCGTTTTGGCCACCTAAACAGCACACTGCCCTATGTGCCTTACCTACATGAATTCACTTAATTTTGACAATATTCTTACAAGATAGGTCCTATCTTTCTTCCCATTTACAGGTAAGGAAATCAATGCTTTAAAACGTGGGGTAACCCCACCAAGGAGGAACTGTACAACAATCTTAGTCATGCTGTTTCCATAGTGCCTTAATGCTTCAGCACTCCACTAATTAATTCTTAGGGCTTTATGCAAGAAAATAAAGCAATAGAAAATAGATGTCTAAAGGCATTCATTAAAATGTTAACTATAATTGGGAAATGTCAGCAAACAATGTAAATGTCTCCAAAGTGGTGAATGGTTAAATAAATCAGACTACATTAATACAATAAAATATTAAGCCATCATTAAATACATATATTAAGATTATAGAGCATCACAGACAAATACTTGAAGTGTGTATATGGGATAGTAATGATTTGAGGCCACAATTTGCCCACTGTAGGAATGAAGAAATGCCTAAGGATAGGGCAGGTACTATTTAAAGTCTATTCGAATGAGTCCATTGAATTGTGTAGGCTTGAGAGGTCTTTTTCTGGAGTTTGTATGGGCACTGAGGTATGTCTATGTGGACATTGCTGAGAGGAACCATTTCTCAGAGTGGATAGCATAGGTCCTTAACCTGGCTGCATGAACTCAGAGCTGAGCTCTGTTGAGAGGCCGTGGGAAGGAAGTGACAACTGTTCCATGAAGAGCTCCCATGTACCAGGCACCAACATTCACTCTAAGCTATTGACCATGCTCTCCTCACCCTTTGCTTCTAGAGCTCCCACACACACTATTGGTTCTAGCTTACCTGTCATGTCCCCTTAGTAGTCTTGCCTGCTGGCCCATCAGGGTTAGGAGTCCTTCCTCTATGTTTCCTTAGCATCTCCTTCTCCTGTTATCATAGCACCTATCATATATTACTATTCTTTAATTTCTTTTTTAGTTTAATTTTTTTAATTCAAGTATAACTAACATACAGTGTTATATTAGTTTCAGGTTTACAATATAATGATTCAACAATTCTATACATTTATCAGTGCCCATCAAGATTAAGTGTACAGAATTATTTAATCTCTATCACAATGCACACTGTAGACTCCTAGAGGGCAAGGACTTGTCTGTTCTTGTCCTGTGAGCAAGGATACTATCTGCCTTGTTCAGTTTTGACTCTTCAGCTCCTAGCACACTGGATCAAAGTAGGTCATCAATAAAACATTTTTAGTGTAGCTAGATTCTTTACTGATTCAAAGGCCATATTATTTTACCATTCAAAGGAGCACTGGAAAACAATGAAAATATTTACCAAAGCCCGAAAAGAAGTGACACAGGGATTTATATTGCATGCTACCCAAAACTACATTCTAAAAATCTTCTTCTTCACATCTCTAACTTCCCTAAGCATGTATTACTAATTACCACTTAGCAGTCACTATTACCTTTCAGATTTGCACAGGAAAAACAAATAATTCCAAATAAACCAAAACCAAATAAACTCCAGCCCATTGTTTTGCTTCTGTCTTTTCTGTCCTCTTTCTTGAGGCCTTCTTGTTTTTTTTTTTTACTTTTTTTTATTTATTTATGATAGTCACAGAGAGAGAGAGGCAGAGACACAGGCAGAGGGAGAAGCAGGCTCCATGCACCGGGAGCCTGACGTTGGATTCAATCCCGGGCCTCCAGGATCGCACCCTGGGCCAAAGGCAGGCGCTAAACCACTGGGCCACCCAGGGTTCCCGAGGCCTTCTTGTTCTTAAGAGAATAACTCCAGGTACTTTCTAATGTAAACCATTTTAGCTTTTATTGCTGGCCACAACTTAGCAGCTCAAACCTCAGTTAACCCAATCAGTTACAAGGGTGGCTCAGCAGTTGAGCATCTGCCTTTGGCTCAGGGTGTTGACCCAGGGTCTGGGGATTGAGTCCCACATTGGGCTCCCTGCATGCAGCCTGCCTCTCCCTATATGTCTCTGCCTCTCTCTGTGTGTCTCTCATGAATAAATAAAATCTTTTTTTAAAAAAACCCAACCAGTTACAATAAGAACTTAGCCTATATTACTGCTAGACTAACAAAGAATCCTTCCTCCTTTGAAGATCAGAATGTCGGGCAGGTAGGGGTTTGGGAGGTGGTGTTAACCAAGATAAGATGACAAGTGTTGCTGTAACAAATATGACTTGCTCTTGGACCAGTCAATTGCCAGCTAGGAAATTTTCTGATCAGCAGTGACTTGGGGGCTCAGGCTGTTTCCATTCTGGGGCTTATTGCTGCCCTGGCTTCGAACTAGCCAGTGGGAAGTTGGGAACAATGCATGGGGAAAGCACACTCACACCAGAACTTTCAACTTTGGCCTATATGTGACACTCAAGACTTACACTCACATTCTTTATTTTTAAGATTTTATTTTTTATTCATGAGAGACACACAGAGAGAGGCAAAGACACAGGCAGAGGGAGAAGCAGGCTCCATGCAGGGAGCCCGATGTGGGACTCCATCCCAGGTCTCCAGGATCATGCCCTGGGCTGAAGGTGGCACTAAACTGCTGAGCCACCCGGGCTGCCCTTCCACTCACATTCTAATGGCCAAAACCAGTCAGTCACATATTCAATCTAATTGCAAAGGAGGCTGGGAGACATAAGAGTAAATAGGGTTATCAGTGAGCCTTAACAATCTCTTCTAAATGGGGAAAGGAGGGTCATCTGGGTGGCTCAAATGGTTAAGCATCTGCCTTCGGCTCAGTTCATGATCTCCAAGTCCTGGGATTGAGCCCCACATTGGGTTCCCTGCTCAGCGGGGAGTCTGCTTCTCCCTCTCCCTCTGCCTCTCCTCCTGCTTGTGCACGTTCTCTCTCTCTCTCAAAGGAATAAATTAAAAATCCAAATAAATAAATAAATAAATAAATAGGTAAAGGAGAAGCCCAGCACACAATTAATAAATAGGTTTGCCCTTGTCATTGTAATAAGGTAGAGAGGAGTAGCATTTTGTTTCCATTAATATTATTCTATGATTATTTTCTTATTAGAATGTGATTTTAAAAACACATTAACAATGTAGGAAAGAGTTTTGAGTACTATTAGGTTTCCTTGATAGCCAAATCTGAGTACAAACCAACGAGACTCATTTTCACTGCAGAGCAAATGGCAGCTTTAGATAGTGAACAATAAAATCTAATTGACAGCCACGTTAGCAATAGAGGCCAAGTGTATTTGTCATCTACTGTTGTGCAATAAAGTAATTCAAAACTTAAAGGTTGAAAAAACAAATATCTCAAAATATCTGTGGTCCAGGAATCTGGGCACAACTTCCCTTCTGCCACTGGCTCAACGTCTCTCATGAAGTTGCAGTCAAGTGGTCAGTCGGGAGTTACATCTGAAGGTTCAACTGGGCAAGAAAGGAATTCATTTCCAAGCTCGCTCACACAGTTGGTGGCAGACCTTGGTTGTTTGGAACAATGGGCCTCTCCAGAGGGCTATATCACAACGTGGCAGCTATCTTCCCCCAGGGTGGCTGGTCCAAGAGAGAGTGAGAGAAATCACCTGTCAGAAGTCACAATCTTTTAACAACTTAATCTCAGAAGTGACATACCATAACTTCTGTGAAGTTTATTTGTTAGAGGTGAATCAATAAGTCCAGGCCACACTCAAGGGGAGAGTATTACATATGACAGTGAATGCTGGCAGGGTAAGATCTTTTGGGAGATTGTATACCATTGTAGAGACTGTATATCACTGTAATTTTCGATAGCAAAATCTTTAATAAATTCTCTTTTACGAACTTATATTTGAAACTACAGTTTTAATACTATTTCTTTTGGGACTAGAATCAAATAATTTAGTTAAATATTGAAGCCTTGAAATTAAGCATTTTTGAAGTAGCAATAAAAACATATATTACAAACTTTATCTGAAATAAAACTCATGTTTTGAGAGTTTTTCAATATGTAATTTATAGCTCCTATCCTAACTTATAATTGTGCTCTTTGCTTTCTAGATAGAGACCTTGAAAAGACAATCTTTCCAATATTGCTGCCTCGGGAATATGAAGATAAGAAACCATTTTTTGACTTGACATTTAGCTGTGAAAAAGCATTCCCCATTTGAGAGGCGTTTCAAATTTCCTGTTCAAACAGGTTTCCTTCAGGGCACTATGGGGTAAAAGCCCACCATGCTATAAAAATCCATAAGGATTTTCCTGACACTTTGTTTGATTCTTGGATCAGACAACAGAACAAAAGGCAACTCTGGCCAGAGAAAAGTGTGTTCTCTTTTGCCAAAGAACCTTACTTCTATGGCTCACTAGAGTAGCTCACATTTTAAAGATTTTTTTCCCCCCAAAGTCACAAAAGCACCATTATCAGAAGAGATAACTATGATTCCATGGGCAAAGACAGAAAAACAATGCCCAAAGTCACTTAGTAACTATATAAGCAAAAGATTTCAGTTTCTTAATAAGAATTTGCTAAAAACAAACAAAAATCTACACACAGAATTTCTACCCTGTGCTGTTTTCATTATTCAGCCAATCTCAATCTTCTTCTCTGCCACCAGAATAATCTCTCAAAGACAGAGTTCTGACTGTGCCTCCCACCTCCCTGCTGTTCTCCACTAAGCAGCACTTCTACCACAGGCCTTCTGACTCCTGGAAAATGCAACACAGAACACCAAGAAGTCATAAAGGAAAATATAGATACATGTAGCTACATAATTCAGGAGGATAAAACTCATCAGAAAAAAAGCTGTAGATTTTAACCCCCAGTCTAACCTCATTTACCTGTCATCCATAAAAATGGTCAATATTATATGTATATCTCCATTCAGGTCATTAATAACATCACTAACCAGGACCAGGCCAAGGCCAATGCACTGCATCTTGCCACTAGCATCCCTGCCCCATGGTGCCATTGTTTCTTTAATCAGAGCCGTCTGGGCACAGTGGTTCACCAGCAGTGAATCCACCCAGTTGTAAGAGGCATCTAGTTTGCATAGGTCCATCTTAGCAGTGAGATTCTGAGAGATCTACTTACATGGCGTAATGAAGTACAGTTTTCCGTATTTCTTTCAAGAGCCAGTCTCACCATTTGACCAACGATGAAAAAATCAACCAGTGTTGTTTGTTTGTTCCTAATCAACACATGCTGCCTCCTTTCCCGTGTGCTCAAAAAACCTAAAACAGGGCAGCCCTGGTGGCTCAACAGTTTAGCACCACCTGCAGCCCAGGGTGTGATCCTGGAGACCCAGGATCGAGTCCCATGTCAGGCTCCCTGCATGGAGCCTGCTTCTCCCTCTGCCTGTGTCTCTGCCTCTCTCTCTCCTCTCTGTATATTCTCATGAATAAATAAATAAAATCTTTTTAAAAAAAAACCTAAAACAAATGAACAGGAGGTTCTTTCAACTGTTCCTTCAAGTTCATTACTAATGTCGCCTCTTCTCACTACCTGACGCACTACTGCCGGGCTCCAAGCCACCTTCTTCTTCACTTTCAGTTTTGCTCCCTTTATACAGAAACCAAAATGAGCCTTTCAAAAAGTCATATCAATCCATTTCATGGTTCAAAGTCAGCTGTCATCAATCACTTTTCGAATAAAATTTCAAGTTCTGACTATGACCTACAAGTCCCCGTATAATCTGACTCCCGCTCTGACTTCACCTCCTGCTCTACCTCTTCCTCTCATTCCACTCCGGTCACCGTGGCCTTGCTATTCTCCAAATATACCAAATTTTTCCTGCTTCAGTGCCTTTGACATGCTCTTCCTTCGTGGATAGGTTTACTCCAAGAAGAGAGTATTCCTGTTGTGTTTCCAAGGTCATAATATTCCCTCCCTTCTGCACCTCAATTGTATTTGCCCGGAAAGTCCTGATTCTAAGTAGTGAGATGGGGAGATGGCTATGGTTATCAGCCTTGGGACACTCGTTTAGCTCATTATGCAAATCATATTCTGAGCTTATCACAACAGCTTCTATTTTAGAGTCATAAACAGCCATATGATACAATTAAGTAATAGTGCTCAAATGACATGAATTACCAGAAGAAACTCTATTTAAAAAATAGAAATAAAGGTGCTTACCTGGCACATTACTAATTCATCTGATACAAATAGCTCTTATGGGAACCACTGAATATTGCATGATTTGGGCTACAATTCACACATGTAATATATGTGTATGATACAAATCATCATGTAATATGAATTTACATATAGCCAAATAAATACATTTAATAATGTTGCCACTGGAGTCCAACATTTATAGTATCCTTTTAAAAGGGGATGCATTTTAATATTAATTATAATAGAAATAGATGCAGCAGCATGGCAAAGCTTAGTTGCAAACATAATATTTTAATAAAGAAGTATAATAGTCAATTTGTGTTAGATAAAACTCAAAAATCATTATGGTTTTTTTCAAATTAATAAAATTATCTCCAATTTTTCCACCTCTCTGGCTCATTAATTCATTGCTTATTCTTTTTGGGAAATGCTAATCACCACACAAATAAAATCACTGCAACCACATTTGGTCTTCAGAGAGCCCACCGGACATATTGGAGGGAAGAAAAGTTCTAAGAGTCAGAATATTTGGTTTCAATTTCTGGACATACCCCTGGCTTGACATGAAATATTTGCCACATTGCTCTAACTCTTGGATCCTGTTTCCTTGTTTCTAAACTGGGGTCACTAATATCTTCCTTCTTCACCTCATAAGGTTTCCATTTGCATAAAAATTACTAGTACAAAATATATTTCACTAACCTCGATTCAGAGGCTAATATATGTGACTACCAGTTCCTCCATAGGAGGAATGTACAATTAGATGCCTACACAAAATGTTGCCCTGTTACCATGCCAATTTTTATTATCTTTCCATTAGTCTTATACTGTTTAAGGACTAAAAACTTGAAATGCATAAAGAGCATCATGAACCGTGGCCAGCAAACAGCTGTATAGCTTCACAACATTTAATTACTTCACTATTTCTTGGCCTTCTGTTCATTAATTCATCAAATATTCAATGAGCAACTTCAGTAAATCATTAGGAGATTGAACTCATGTTTCTTTCTACTCCTTGAAATTTCACTACAATTATGGTACAAAGAATGAAAATGGACAAAGAGAAAGGCAGAGAAAGCAACAGATGAAGATGGCACACATTTTTCAAAGAGGGATAGCAGAGTGGTGAATGACTTAGCAGAGAGCAGGGAGCATAAATTGAAATGTCTTCGCACAAGCAGCAGCAAGAAGTGAATCCATTTGCCCCGTGGATTCCTGAAAAGCTTCGATTTGGAGGCACTAGCTATAGCAGAAGGTCAAATAAAAAGCAAAGTTGAGAGCAGAATTGTCTGAAATTCTGTACACAAAAGAGTTAGACTTTAACTCAGACATGTCATTCACCTCCCTCTTCAACTCCATACACCCTTTTATTGGACAGAGCCGCTATAGGTATCAACTGGGGTGTAACCTTTAAATAAACATCAAGTTTCTAAAGCAATCACCCTAGAATGAAGCACACTATTTGTCAAAGCTTGCTCATGCCCACAGAGCTCCCAATTCATGCTTAAGTAATTATCCTTAAATATGGAAATAAATGTAATTGTCTCACATGAAAGAGAGAAAAAAGAAAGCAATTCAGAACAAAAAATCCTAAACAAAACAATCTGTTATTTCTACCCTGAAAGAAACAGAAGATATTGTATCGTTCATTCATGAAAATAGAACAGGATGCTGTAAAAAAAAATAAACAGAGGTCAAAAAAGAAGTCTTAAGAATGTGTGTTTTAAGGTGCACATGGGTCAATGCGTACACCTCTAATTTGAAAGTTTGTTAAAAAGATAAGACAATAAGGCTTCAATTTATTGCCAAAAAGTAAAATAAAAAAAAAAAACAAGCATAGATTACAGGAGAAAAAAGCTAAGAAAATTAAGATTGACTAATTTAAAAGGTATAATATCTTACTGATAAGATTCAAGAGAGGATAGAAAACAGAGAAGTAATTATCAAATAATTATTGAGAATATTTCCTACAACAGTTGACTTTGGTTTCCAGTTCGAACACGCGCAGCACAATGTATTAATTTCTGATTTCAGTTGCAATAAAATACCACAAACGTGATGGCTTAAAACAGCACAAACTCTTCTCTCATAGTTCTGGAGGCCAGAAATCTGGAATGTGTTTCACTGGGCTAAATTCAAGATATTGGCAAAGATAGTTCCTTCTGGAGTCTCTAGGAGAAAATCTGGTGCCTTACTTTTTCCAGCCTATGGGGACCACCTGGGTTCCTTGCCTCCTGGCCCCTTCCTCCCGTCACTACCTGTAACTCCTACAGACAAGTCTATTTCTCTAGTCAAGAAAATAGGATAGGGTGTGTGATTAAACTTTATTTTTTCTTATCTTTCCAATAAACATTCAAGTCAGATATGCACACATTGACACGTGTGCATCTGTGTACACACACACACACACACACAAACACGCGGAAGAGTTCTTTTTTGGCCTCTGGTTATTTTTGATAGCCCTCTGTTATGTTTTTCTATAGTCAAGTTCATGATACTCTGTTGCAACTGCAACAGCTATACCAGTTGTAGAGCAGATCTAGACCGCAACTGGTACAGACTGGAGCACAAGGGACAGAGAGCTTTAGCTGGGAGGGAAGATGCCTAAAAATAAGAACTGATAGAGCTACTGAAACTGCATTCAAGAATTTGGGGGAAATATTAAGAGGAATGTTAGAGAAACATGTGAGAGTTTGAAAAAGCAAAGGTACATGAAAAACTAAGCTTGTAGGAAAAATCAAGCGTATTCCATGCCAGGCAACACAAAATGCTGCAAGGAAAGGACTTAGATAATTATACACTATGTAGTTCAGCAGCAAATAGTATTTACATGGCAATAATATAAACATCAACTACTCTTTCAATCCAAAATTGTGATATAAATATATTAGGATGACAAGGGTAAAGAAGGGCAGGTTGCAACATACAGAGGAATGCACAAATTATGTCAACAATTGGTAATCCAGTGAGTAGCAATACAAGCTTATTCTTTTAAAAAATGGATGTAGGGAAACTAACTAGAGGAGGTGGAAGGGGAGGTGGGCGGGGGGTGGGGGTGACTGGGTGACGGGCACTGAGGTGGGCACTTGATGGGATGAGCACTGGGTGTTATTCTATATGTTGACAAATTGAACACCAATAAAAATAAATTTATTAAAAAAAATAAAAAATAATAAAAAATGGAGGTAAATAGCAGAGAAGCCAAAAGATTTTAAGGAAGTTGTCTCTGATGTGTGGGGCTGGAATTTGGACGAGAGTGTGACAAGGGACTGCTTTATTTTGCTGTAAATCTTTCAGGACTATTTTTTAAAAGTTGTATTTATTTATTTGAGGGAGAGAGAGAGAGCACTCAGGAGGGTGGGGTGGGGCAGAGGGAGAGGGAGAAGCAGACTCCCCACAGAACACAGAGCCTGACGTGGGGCTTGATCCCAGGACCCTGAGCCGAAATCAAGAGTCAGACTCTTATCTGACTGACCAACCCAGGAGCCCCCTTTAGTACTATTTTATGATTTTTTTTTAATAGTGTGCATGGATTCCTTTAAGAAATGAAAGTAAACAACTCCATCAGCAGACATTAATGGAGTACTTTGAGTCAGGAACCGTACTAGGATCTGGAGACATCGTCATCCCACATTTATATCCCACCGTGTAGCCCTGTCCTTGGGGCTGTTGAACCGCCCGGCTCCAAAGAGCTCAGTTTCATAAGACAACATGTGAACAAACATTTTACGACCTAATATTCAGTAGGCATTTCTTACTTCAAAAAAGCAGCTTGCAGCTTATATTATAGAAATCCACAAGACTGTACAGAAATTATTTAAATCCAAAAATAATCTACAAATTATCCTGAAAGCAAAGCTTTGCTTCTCTTCTCTCTACTAGCGCACATTTACCAGAGCTTCTAAGGATCAATAAGCTTAACTGATTTCACATTTATAGGATTTTATTGTACATTAAAACAGTTTGGATTGCTACACTAATCTTAGAAGCAATTTTCCATCCTCTAGTTACACTGCTGAGATTCTCTTCTAACTTCTAGCCTCGTGTCACTAACAACAGTTACTGAGTGTGAAGCATTTACTCCACACCAGGCAGCAAGCTAAAAGATATATTATTTCCATAGATCCTCACACAGTCCAGTGAGGTAAGGAACCATTCTATTCCCATTCTGAGGACCAAACTGAAGTTTCGATGATTTGCGGAGTCACATAGCTAGTGAAAGGCAGAGTCGGGGTTTGTACCCAGGCTGCAAGGAAGGCCCAGGAGGAGACACTGGGGGCTATACTTACCACTCTGCCTTTCCAAACATTTTCGTGCTTCCTGGGTGAAATCCGAAGCTGGTCCCTGGATGTGGAGGGCAAGGAGACAGCAAAGAAGAGGTAGCCACTCCACATGGGTAGGTGGCGGGTTTAATAAACCAGGGACTCACATACAAGGCTTGTGCTGGGCAACTGCAAGATGAGTAGATCTTGGCACCACCCACCAGAATTTTGAAAGTTTGTTTATATAGCTGCCTTGATGGGGTTCAGCTATGCGCCCCATCCGGACGGTCTCAACAACACATCACTATCTCAAGGCCATGTCCTTGCAGCAGCTTATGAGAGCAGGAAAGGCAAGTGACATACACATTCCAGGGACAGGCCAGAGCACGAGGAGCCTTTGAATGTCCTGGGCCAGTTCATGGGTCAGCCAGAAGGCAGGTCCTCTCAATGACTTCCTCCTACAGGCCCAGCTGCTCTGGTCTGACTGACATGCTCGTCTTCCATGTAATGAATCCCCACTAGCCCAGTGTCCCCCTAAATGCCATTCTTATATCCATCTGCACAGTTTCTAGAAATTCTTCTCAATGAGAAACCACTTTCTTTGTTTATTCAAGTACTACCCTTCCTACAAATTGCACCTATTGCATAAATACGCACTGAGCTATTCCACTCTACCATCATATTGTCACTTTTTAAAGCAAATAAAGCAATATGTAGGCACTCAGCTACTATCTTATATGGTATTTATCTAAGAATATGTATTAAATATTAACTAAGATGTCGATTCTCAAAAGTATTTATATTGTATGTCCCCTAAAATAATGGCCTAGTAAAGCAGTTGAATTCCATTACTAAAGTAATTAGATCCAAAAACCAGGGACAGAGTATTTTTATGTGTTCTGTTCCTTTATATATATATATATAAAGAGAAAGAATATGATATATGATAGAATGATCTGGTGGGTTTTATTCAATATAATCATGCCTCCCAAATTATTATAGAAGACATATTCTAAAATTAAGATCTGCCAAGAATTCCTTTCTTCAGCCAGGTTTCCAATATCTACAACTCACTAGCACTCTAAAAATAAAAACCACACCACATACCTGAGAATTAAAAGAGGCCTCACAGTGTACCCAGCCTACCTTCCCATCTTGAGCTGAAATTCCATTTCCAACACCCTGACCTCTTGCTTCCGCTGGAGTAACAAGACTATTTCTACTTGACTGGTCCATTGTCACATGGTTCTAATTGCTGGTTTAATTATTAGAAAATGGTCACTGTACTTTGTTGTCAGTGACCTACTGCCACTGCTTTCACATATGGTATTTCTTGAAAGTCAAGTGCTCTTCCACTCTCACCCCACTTACTGCAAAGCACTGGCTGCATGGTAATTTTGCAGGAGACACTGAACATCACTGGCATTTATTTTGCTCCTTGGTTGACATATTTATTTTAGGAAATCCTTGAGACAATATGATAAAGGTTCCAGACAGAAGGCCCATTGGCTTGCCTTATTGGAAAACAAAGCATATGTGAGGTCAAAAAAGCAGTCGAGATTTCTCTGCAACTGTACTAATGAGAAATGACAAAGGCTGAAATACACGATGGAAAATAAATAGCACTGGGGGACTGGTTCAACATCTGATTAAATAGAGTATTTGCTTTTCTTTTGGCTGTATATTTCTAGGCTACAGATAAAAATATAGTAATTTTATGTAATTGTGAAAAGGTCATCTGGCTAATTTTATTTCAAGCACAAGAAAGTGGAAAGAATACTTAACCTTCATTTGTTGTTAATCATATTGCTTCATAATATTGCTGGAAGGAAAACCTTATCAACCAGGGGAAATAACTAAAAAAATGTGTCCCTAAAATGTTTTGGTATCTTTTGTCCTTCATCTGTTTTATGTCCCAACGTATACCTTTATATTAATGAAAAGGTCATATTACAGTAATTAGCAGTAACATTTATTTAAAGCATATATTAATGTCCTATAAGACTTATACAACTTTTGTTAAGTGCAGCAGTGAACATTTTAATTGTACTATAAATACCATATGGAGCAATAGATTGCCCAAATGATCAGTTTTATCTTTCAGCTGGAATTTGCACAATGCTACGAAATCTAAAAACTAAAATTGGCATCATAATTGTTACAGAGTATTTAGTCACCTTAATTATACTCACCATGCAACTGGCAAACTCTATAATTACTATTATCTGGGAGATTGTTTTGCCAAACAGTCTGCTTAAAAGGTTACTTCCCTTTTCTATCATATTTTATCTCAAAGCCCAATCGTCTGTGGCTTCTTTGTGAATATGAAGGATTCAAAACAACTGGCTCAAGAATGAAAAGATGGGAAGCCAGACGGTCTTTTAGAACCTACTGGAACTCTTTGTGCTGTTTGTGTAGCAGGTGAGTTGTAGGAGTATCTGCACGGACTGAACAGTTCTTGTCCAGTGAGACAGCGTGTGATGCATCGCTTATCAGAAATCACCTAGGAACAAACTGTGCCACGACAGCTCTCCACCACATCATCATGCCACTGTTTTACAGAAGATAATGCAGTGCCATTCTCCAATAAAAGGCACCAAGGATCCTTGGAGGAATAGTTGATTCTAGGAATGGCCCAGGAAATATATAAGATGAACCCGGACTGTCTTGTAGTGCCAGAAAGTACTAAAAAAAAAAAAAACAGTAACACAAAAAACCACACACATGAAGTGGGTCACTGGAGTCAACTGAAAGAGCTCCCAATGGCCAAATCTGGAAAAACTTGAGCAGAAAGTTAAAGTAGTATTGGATTAAAACCCAAAGTATAAAATTAATACCCATGCATCCACACTGATATAAGTGATTGAAAAAATAAGTAGAGAAGACTAAATCTTCCTCAAAGAATTCCAAAATATTGAGGCAGATACTACACTGCCAGGGAGGGGGAGCATAATTCATCATTCCTTATTAGGCCGTCCGTAGTGATTTCCTTGTGAAGAGTCTAGTATAGAAAGGGAAAATAACAAAGGGTTGCAGAAGGGGAGGAGGGTGGGAGAATGGGGTAACTGGGTGATGGATATTAAGGACAGCACTTGATGGGATGAGCACTGGGTGTTATACTGTATGTTTAGAAAAAGAAATGAGAAATTTAAAAAAAGAAAATGGAAATAAAAGAGTGACTTTAGAGAAACCTGCCAAGTACTACCTCAGCAAGATGGCAAAGGTCAATACTTTAGCTTTGTTGTCTTCCTCTCTAGAACCCATAACCCTAATTTAATCATGGGGAAAACACTAGACAAACACTAATTGAAGAACATTCTAGAAAACATTTGACGAGTGTTTTTTAAAACTGTAAAGGTCATCAACAACAAAGACTACTTGAGAAACTGTCAGGGGAGCCTGAGGAGACATGATGACTAGATGCAGTGTGGTATCCTGGACAGGATTCTTTATGGATTTAGAAAAATAACCCTTGCATAGTAGTTTCTCCAAGCATAGGATTAGGCCCTCACTGATCCAGGAAAAATTCTGAGACGTTATCTTTCTTCTGCCTATGAAAATTAAAACCAACCTAGAACTCTTTGGAGATGTAAACTCTATATTCTTCCGTATAGGATTGATAATAGATTGTTTTGATCAGAATTTAAAGCTCTTGCTTCTAACAGGATGTTACTGGATAAAAATTACCATTCAAAGAAAATGTATGAGGCATTGTGCTGGGCCCAAGTACTCAAAGCCGAATAAAACAATCCCTACTCTCAAAAGTCTTATAGTCTGACATGGGAAGCATTTGGATAACTATACGTAAAACAGTGGCTTTAATTAGAACACACTGAAATTTATACATGAGTGCCAACGAAAGAAGAAAATTCTACTGGTCTAAATGGCAGGGAAAGTTTTATATCAGAAATGACATTTGCATTGTGTCCTAGTGAATGAGTATGAATTTTCCAGGGAGATAAGGGATATTGTGCACAAATCTATTTGTTGTTAATAATTAGAGGGAAAAAGGGAGATTGGAAGTTTAGAATGAGAAAAAGGTAGATAGATAAGTAAGAGCCGGTGCTCTGATAATGCAGCCTTGAAATAGAAAAGACGTGAATTTCTGACTTGTAGGTGGTAAAGGAGCCAAGATGTACATGAGTGATGGGACCTCACATTTGCCTCTGTATTTTATTTTATTTTATTTTATTTTATTTTATTTTATTTTATTTTATTTTATTATTTTATTTTATTTTTTAAGATTTTATTTATTTATTTATTCATGAGAGACACAGAAAGAGAGAGAAAGGAGAGACACAGGCAGAGGAAGAAGCAAGCTCCATGCAGGGAGCTGGACGTGGGACTCGATCCTGGGTCTCCAGGATCACACCCTGGGCTAAAGATGACGCTAAACCACTGAGCCACCCAGGCTGACCCTTGCCTCTGTATTTTAAAAGATGCATTTAATCATACAGCATCTTGACACAGTGGAAAAGTTATTTAGCATTTTTTAGAATATGTAACACACTTGAAAAAAAAATCATCAGACAAAACTATTTAAAATGTTGCTCTAATCAAGACATTTAATACATATTTTGACAGTCCCATTCCTTGGTGAATAATTCTATCTAACCACTCTCATTGTTAGGATATTATTTATTCTTCATTAATTTTTAATACATCTGCACTTATTATAAACATTACAGTATAAATTATTGAAAAGCCATCTATATTGTGCAATATAAAACTTGAAAATCCACTGCAGCCTCCAGGGTAGCTACTAAAGTATTAATAATAACAAGTAGAGGGCGGAAGAAACCCTAGAGTATGATAAAGAAAATCCAAGTAGATCAATCCAATTTTATGAAAATGGATCTCTCTCTCAGGGCTTGGGACTACACACAAAGGAAGAGTGAGTTACCTTGGTCATTTCTTCTTTATGACTCAAGGTAGCATTCTGTTTACCTGAAGCCACAAGACACGGCAGCGAGCACCTGGGACTGAGCTGATTCTGGATCTGAAAAGGCTGGTGTTAGGGACCCATCAAGTCCCTGGTCCTCTCCCCAGGTCTTTAACTGTCAAGGAAACAGGTTGGAAATGATCAGTAGTTTCGACTTTTTTTTAAGGCAGAACTCTTTTCTTTTTCCTAATAAACTTTATAGCCCTGTGACATAAAAATAAAACACAGGTAAGCATTTTGGGTATTATAAGTTAAAATGGATGGTGATCAAATATCATAACATGGGCCAAAGAGGGCAATGAGGATCTTCTAATTGTACAAAAAATTGCAATCATAGATGACGGAAAGTTGTAAGCAAATGTCACTTCCACAGAATCTGAGACTGTGTGGGCCACAGCTTGGAAACCCCCACCATAAGTTGTACCTCCCAAAGGGCCTCTCGGGCTTGAATATTCAGGTGGTGATGACCACCACTACCGGAGCAGGCTTGTGCACCACTTCAGAGCATGGACTCTGGAGCTGGCCAATATGGATATGCACCCTGCTTCTGCTACTTTCCAGTTATAACAACTTTAAAAAATTGTTTTATCGTGTCTGTGCCTCAGTTTCCTTGCCTGTAACGTAAGGAAGATGAAACATCTGCCTTCGAGGGATGTTGTAAATATTCAATGATAGTGCACGCAGAATACCTGTCACATACCAGCGCCATATAAATGTCAGTCGTTGATGTCAGCAGCCTAAAGTTCTTTTGCCCCCCAAACACGCTAAAGCACTTTCGTTGCTAACTTTGTCAATCTTGGTACCATCTGCATGCAAGTCCCAAATCACTGCTATTGACAGCTTCCTATGGAGCCTCAGTAGATCAAATTGCATTCAGTAGAGCAGAAATTGATCAAATTGCATTCAGTAGAGCAGATATTGTTGAGGACCTACTGAAAGCAAAGTACTCTTTTAGGCACAGCAGGGACTGCAAGAACAAATCTGAGTTGTTTTTGGCATTTTGAGCCATATGTGATCATGGCTTGGCATATGGACGAAGTGTTAAAGAGGCACAAGGGGTCCTAGATATGCAAAGGCTTAAGCTTAAGATTAGGGGCCAATTTAAGAGGGCAGATGGTATATGCATAGATATAAATATTCATTGCCATTTTTATTACTAAAATAATTTTAATAACAAATAGCACGAAGAGGTTAAGTTGACAAAGTTTACATAGACAGTGAGTAGCAGAGCTAGACCCTGATCCCTAGGTGGTCAGGCATTCATTTGTATATTAACATTCTGGGCGGTTGCATGTTTGTTTTTAATATTTGTTCCTCTTACTGTGAGATGATTATACAATGCACCCCTCATCATTTTACCAAGCCGTGCGATGTGAACTCAGAAGGGTGCGGACAGGGGCTGTTCCTTTAGCCTGGGTCCCCAAAACAAAGAAGGCACAGTGGAGTGTCATAGCCAATCCACAGATTGGGACATGTACTGTTCATCAGAGATGGCCCTTAGCTTTCATAAGCCACTAAGATTTTGGAGTGGTTTGTTACAGCGTTATAAAAACTTGTAGAAACAGGGGTGTCTGGGTGGCTTAGTTGGTTAGGCGTCTGACTCTTGGTTTTTACCTTGAGGTTGAGATCTCATGAGGTGTGATCTCGTGGGTCATGGGATCCAGCCTCAGTTGGAGCTCTGTACTCAACGGGGAGTCTGCCTGAAGATTCTCTCCCTCTGACCCTCTCCCTGCCCTCTCTCTCTCTTTCTCTCTCTCTCTCTCATAAATAAACCTTTAAAAAAAAAAAACCTTGTAAAAACATAAAATAAAAACCTAGCTGAATCAACCACTATACTATAATGCAGTTCAATATGTTAATGGCATTATTCCGAATGGTGAGGCCAGATTCTAAATTGGGTTATCTCATGTCTGAGCCTAAAAGCTTTTGTGTTTTTTTATTTATTTATTTTTTTATCTGTTTTTTTTTTTAAAGCTTCAATACAATAAAGTCTAAACTCTTTCTCGTGGTATTCAACGCCTTCTATAACCTGCTCCTAACTTTCCTCTTCACAGCCCCATCTCCTTTCCACTTTCCACGTTTTCTCCTCTCTTTTAGTTTTTGCCATTTCAATATCCCTTTTACCACCCTCCACCCTCCAACATCACACACGGAACTCTACAGGCACTCAGCACCCCTGGCTATTTTCAAGTTCTTTCACATTTCCATAAAATTTAAAATGTGTTCCAAATTCCTGGTGACCTCTCCATTTCTCCTCACTTTCTAATTTCCTGATAAAGTTTCATGAACACCCTGTGGCCCAGATCCAGTGACATCCCCAGGACAGATGTAATTGTTCCCTCTTCTCTGGTCTCAGGAAGCTGAAATTAGAAGTTTAACAGGTGATTAACTCATGGAAGATAGAAGTCTGTCTCCCTTCTGTCTTGACTGTGAGCTCCTTGAAAACAGGGAGGGTGTCTTTATTCATCTCAATATTCTGAAGACCATCGAGCTTGCCAATTAATGGATGAGATGAGACAATGCTTGCAGGTGTGCAGGTTTGGTAAAGAAAATAATCAAGGGACCTCTACTGTTCAAAATTTGTGAATTAATTTGGTTCAGTCACAAATGTCATTATCCATCTGATAGTCGTGTTGCCTAAAGAGGAATGGAGGTATCAGTAATGTTAGCAAGTAGAGAAGATGCTCTGTATAAATTGAGAAGTAAAAAAAAAAAAAAAAAACAAATATGCACAATTCTAAATAAAATAGCCTCTATATATCCCAATCTTCCACGAGCACTGAGGTCACTGGAGGTTACATATATTCCCTCTCATCCCTATTGAGCAACACCAAGGGCCTCTTAGCTATGGGTAGCAAGGGAGTTGCATGGGCAAGAACTAGTCTGGGACCATGGTTGCCCAAATATAAATAAAACCAGGACAGGGCTTACACCGAAGGCCCAATGAGGTCTTACAGATGCTTAGAACCTTCCTGCTTCCAAATGTTTCATGCTCTCCTTTAGCTGAGTGAAGGGAAGTGGGTGGGAGAAAAAGGTATTTGTTTTCATTTTCCCCTCTACCAGAGATCAGCAAACTTTTTTTTTTTTGGTAATTTTTTAATTGGAATTCAATTTACCAACATATAGTATTACACCGAGTGCTCATCCCGTCAAGTGCCCCACTCAGTGCCGGTCACCCAGTCACCCCCACCCCCCGCCCACCTCCGCTTCCACAACTCCTTGTTCGTTTCCCAGAGTTAGGTGTCTCTCATGTTCTGTCTCCCTCTCTGATATTTCCCACCCATTTTCTCTCCTTTCCCCTTTATTCCCTTTCACTATTTCTTATATTATGCGAATGAATGAAATAATATAATGTTTGTCCTTCTTCGATTGACTTACTTCACTCAGCATAATACTCTCCAGTTCCATCCACGTTGAAGCAAATGGTGGGTATTCGTCGTTTCTAATGGCTGAGGAATATTCCATTGTATACATAGACCACAGCTTCTTTACCCATTCATCTTTCGATGGACACCGAGGCTCCTTCCACAGTTTGGCTATTGTGGACATTGCTGCTAGAAACATCGGGGTGCAGGTGTCCCGGCGTTTCATTGCATCTGTATCTTTGGGGTAAATCCCCAACAGTGCAATTGCTGGGTCGTAGGGAAGGTCTATTTTTAACTATTTGAGGAACCTCCACACAGTTTTCCAGAGTGTCTGCACCAGTTCACATTCCCACCAACAGTGTAAGAGGGTTCCCTTTTCTCCACATCGTCTCCAACATCTGTGGTTTCCTGCCTTGTTAATTTGCCCCATTCTCACTGGGGTGAGGTGGTATCTCATTGTGGTTTTGATGTGTATTTCCCTGATGGCAAGTGATGCGGAGCATTTTCTCATGTGCTTGTTGGCCATGTCTATGTCTTCCTCTGTGAGATTTCTGTTCACGTCTTTTGCCCATTTCATGATTGGATTGTTTGTTTCTTTGGTGTTGAGTTTAAGAAGTTCTTTATAGATCTTGGAAACTAGCCCTTTATCTGATATGTCATTTGCAAATATCTTCTCCCATTCTGTAGGTTGTCTTTGAGTTTTGTTGACTGTATCCTTTGCTGTGCGAAAGCTTCTTATCTTGATGAAGTCCCAATAGTTCATTGTTGCTTTTGTTTCTTTTGCCTTCGTGGATGTATCTTGCAAGAAGTTACTATGGCCGAGTTCAAAAAGGGTGTTGCCTGTGTTCTCCTCTAGGATTTTGAGGGACTGTTGCCTCACATTGAGATCTTTTATCCATTTTGGTTTTCTCTTTGTGTCTGGTGTAAGAGAATGGTCTAGTTTCATTCTTCTGCACGTGGCTGTCCAATTTTCCCAGCACCATTTATTGAAGAGACTGTCTTTCTTCCAATGGATACTCTTTCCTCCTTTATCGAATATTAGTTGACCATGAAGTTCAGGGTCCACTTCTGGATTCTTTATTCTGTTCCATTGATCTATGTGTCTGTTTTTGTGCCAGTACCACACTGTCTTGATGACCACAGCTTTGTAGTACAACCTGAAATCTGGCATTGTGATGCCCCCAGCTATGGTTTTCTTTTTTAATATTCCCCTGGCTATTCACGGTCTTTTCTGATTCCACAAAATCTTAAGATAATTTGTTCCAACTCTCTGAAGAAAGTCCATGGTATTTTGATAGGGATTGCATTAAACGTGTAAATTGCCCTGGGTAACATTGACATTTTCACAATATTAATTCTTCCAATCCATGAGCATGGAATATTTTTCCATCTCTTTGTGTCTTCCTCAGTTTCTTTCAGAAGTGTTCTGTATTTTTTAGGGTATAGATCCTTTACCTCTTTGGTTAGGTTTGTTCCTAGATATCGTATGATTTTGGTGCAATTTTAAATGGGATTGGCACCTAAATTTCTCTTTCTTCAGTCTCAGTGTTAGTGTACAGAAATGCCACTGACTTCTGGGTATTGATTTTGTATCCTGCCACACTGCTGAATTGCTGTATGAGTTCCAGCAATCTTGAGGTGGAGTCTTTTGGGTTTTCTAGGTACAGTATCATGACATCTGCGAAGAGGGAGAGTTTGACTTCTTCTTTGCCAATTTGAATGCCTTTCATGTCTTTTTGTTGTCTGATTGCTGAGGCTAGGACTTCCAGTACTATGGTGAATAGCAGTGGTGAGAGTGGACATCCCTGTCCTGTTCCTGATCTTAGGGGAAAGGCTCCCAGTGCTTCCCCATTGAGAACGATATTTGCTGTGGGCTTTTCGTAGATGGCTTTTAAGATGTTGAGGAATATTCCCTCTATCCCTACACTCTGAAGAGTTTTGATCAGGAATGGATGCTGTATTCTGTCAAATGCTTTCTCTGCATCTATTGAGAGGATCATATGGTTCTTGTTTTTCTCTTGTTGATGTGATCTATCACATTGATTGCTTTATGAGTGTTGAACCAACTTTGCATCCCGAGGATAAATCCCACTTGGTCACAGTGAATAATCTTAATGTACTGTTGGATCCTATTGGCTAGTATCTTGTTGAGAATTTTTGCATCACCCAGTTGGGTTTCACTGCCATTTTCTTATCATGGTTCTCCCCCTTCCCGCCCCCCCCCAACTCATTTTCTCTCGGGATTTGATGAGTAGTCAGAGATTTACCTTTTCACCTCTTCCAAACTCTTTTTGGGGAGCAGCAACTTAAGACATCACCAATTATTTTTAGACGTCCCTGGTACCCTGAACTTTTGAACGAGAGTCCCTTATACAGAAATTTTAACTGGAGATTTTCCTAGTGAAAGAATGCAATATTTTGTTTATTTCCTTAGAAAGTTTGATCTGGATCAAGAGCCCATTTCTATGTCTCAGTCAGGAAAGCAGAATACTGGAAAACATCCTCCTGGATGATGCCCCCTCACCCGCAACACAGATTCTTCAAGACCTCGGTGGATGATACACACTTTCACTTTCATGGTCCTACCTTATATCCCAACTAAATGAGACAAACTTAATTCTGCACTAAGATAATTTTTTGCTTTGTTGCTTTTTAAATTATTTTAATAAAAACTCATTTATTTCACACTGGCTGTGATAATTGTACACTTAGCATCCATAAACAAGAATTCTTGTAGTTTTTCTCCGTTGATGAAAGTTTTCCCCACTTTATTTTTTAAGGTTATTTATTTATTCATTTGAGAGAGAGAGAGAGAGACAGAGAGAGAGAGAGAGAGACAGAGATTGAGAGCACGAGTGGGGTTAGGGGCAGAGGGAGAAGCAGACTCCCTGCTGAGCAGGGAGCTCAATGTGGAGCTTCATCCCAGGACCCTGAAATCATGACCCAAGCTAAAAGCAGAGATGCTTAACCAACTCAGCCACCCAGCTGCTCCTTTTTCCCACTTTAAAAGTTGTTTTCCAATGATGAAAATTTAATATACTAGTAGGCAATGTTTGATTCCAGAATCCATTGTCATATAAGGTTATATTTTTAGACGTTAATTTTGACTGTTCAGTAGGCTTATTTTACATTTTAGTGCTTTTTTAATGTTTCAGATCTCAAACATTTTTTAGGCCCTTGAAAAGCTCTTGGGGCCCAGGTATCTGTTCCTGTGGTGCCTTTTGAAAAACAGTAGTTTTACCATCTCTATGGACTCCTCCTGCTGGATGCCTGAGGAGAAGAGCCTCAGACATAAGTTCAAGGAGGTGTTTTGGCAAAGGATTTGGGCATAAGAGCACTGAAGTGGCTCTGCATGAAACTTCATATCCAATAGCACAGCCCAGTGTCAGGAGAGGGACAGCCTTTCCATTTCTCATGAATGACAGCGTGGCTCCAATGCAGTTGAAACTGCACGAATCCAGCAGTGCTTGGCAACGTCCAGGGTTTGCCAATCTGGAACTAGCCAGGGATCTATCCTCTTAGACACAAACAATCACATTTCTGTGGAGGTGCCCATAGCAGAACCAAGGTTGAGATGTTGGTCTCACATGGGTTCTTGAAAAGTGAATATGAATCAGAGCAACTTAATGGGGAGACCCTGAGAGGATCACCCGTAAGAACAGATAAGGGCTTTTGGGGAAAAGTCCAAGACATGCCTTGGAGGGACTTTGAGACCCTGTGTAATTCACGCAAACATGAATCAGACGTAAAAAATTATATCTTTATTCTAAGTGTGAATTTGTTTAATGCTTAAACTGGTAAGACTCGGAGAAAATTTTCTGGTGAGTAGAAGAGGAAATTTTAGGAAATTCATCAAAGATATTCACAATTCATAAAGTTATTTTACTTTAAAGGTTTTTTTTTTTTGGTGAATCTTCCTGTAAATAATAAGCATTCTTGTGCATTTATCTCTTGTATTAGGCAAGAGACACTTGTATTTGCATCCAACCAAGATAGCAGGCGGACAAATTTGCTGACTTTAGCAATGTCATATCTGGAGACTGTCTGGCAAAGGAGAATTGCTAATATCCATCATAAAGAATAGCAGCCTTAGAAAGAAACAGGGGCTTTTTTCCTCCAAATATTCAGTGGTGTCCAGATTTGACAATTCCTTTCCTTTTACGTCAGGTTTTTTGTAAAACATATTTTGCCCCCAATAGTAGTTGTGCAATAAGGTTTATTTAATGAATGCATTTGCTCTGTAAGTGGTCCATTGAAAATCTTGGTGATTTATTCAGTAAATATGTATTACACATCTCAAATGTGCAGGGTCCTCAGAAAAAAAAATACCACTTAAGGAGCCTACAGTGCAATGATTCCCAAAGATGCAGGGAATTTATGCCAGCCACCTCTGCCTCTCTACCACCCCATGACACCAGGGATATAGATCACACACAGGAGGGAGAGGAACAATTGTATCCCTATACAAAGATAACTGGTGGAGAATTACTTCTGTAGTAAGTCACAGTTTTCAGCTACAGTGACATACACCTTGGTTAGGTTGGGACTGAATAAATGGTTGTACCCTCCATGAAGTCTTTCCTCTTCCCTCTGGTTTGGTGGAGGAGACAAAATATATGTACGGAGTAAATCCCATTTCAGGTTGTGAGCTAACACTTATACACACAAACACATACGTGTATTTGAACCAAATATTTTATGAAACCATACTCACTCTTTGTGTGATGCATTTCTGGTGTTTTCTATTCTATTTCAACTGAAAATCAATACAGGTCACACCCCACACAATTGATTTTATAAACCACAAAGTCGCCACCTAGATTTTGAGAAAAATGCTTCTCTAGGGTTTAATAATGATTGGAAGACAGAGGTAAGAAACAGAAGGTCCCATAAGATATATTCCTGCATAATTTTCATAAAAATGATGCACTTATATACTACTTACTAGGTGGCAGGCAGTGATAAGTACTTTTCATGTGTTAAGTCATTTAATCCCTACTGCTACCCTATGACATAGGCACATTAATTATAGCTATTTTATGGATGAGAAAGTGAATGCAGAGAGAGGTGAAGTAATCTCACCAAAGCTACCCAGGATTTGACACAGGCTGCCTTACTCCAAAGTAGTCTTAAGCCCCCTTTAGCAAGTTCCCAGCCAATCATCATATATAGCCCACCATGAGCCAAGAAAACAATAAGAGTAGGTCAGCTCAGGGCACCTGAGTGGCTCAGTGGTTGAGCATCTGCCTTCAGCTCAGGGCGTGATCCCAGGGTCCTGGGATTGAGTCCTACATCGGGCTCCCTGCATGGAGCCTACTTCTCCCTCTGCCTGTGTCCCTGCCTCTATCTGTGTGTCTCTCATGAATAAATAAATAAAAACCTTTATATATATATATATAAAACTTATATATATATGAGTGTATAAATACATATACATACATATATATACATATATATATGTATGAGTAGGTCAGCTCCACAGGTAGGAAAAAAATAAAAATAATAAAAATAACTAGAGCACATGCTTCACCAGAGGGAATGAGCCACGCCTTCTTGGTATGCAGAAAGCAACAATAAAAGTCAATTCCAGACCCCAGCACTTGACTTTTTCCTAGGGACCTTAGAAGGGCAGAAATGACACAGCAGAGCAGACATGGCTAGGGCCAACCATTTTCTTCCCCTGTGTTTCTTTAGGTCAAATGAATCAAAGCACTGAAGCAAACACAAACTAATTCAAATTCCCTTTCCTGAATCTCTTCATTTCAGATTCTAAGAGTTAGGACATAGAGCAAAGCACAGCTCGAAAATGAAAACGAGAGTGAAACACATCTTGGATCCACTAGTAATTAAGTCGTGGCATTTTATTAACATCTATGAATAGTGTCCTTAAATACTTTTCATTTTTTTTCTTCATTGATTTTAATTTAGATTGCCTCTGGCTCATAAGCCAGGTAAATATGCAACCTTGAACAAATCACACTATAAAACCTAGCCATCGTCCTGGGTTCCCCTGTGCATCCATCCCTAATGAGCAGATTTAATGGTGTGCAAGACAATAACACCAATTACCTAATACTTTAAAAGATGTGCAGCATACAGGAAAGAAAGAAAGAAAGAAAGAAAGAAAGAAAGAAAGAAAGAAAGAAAGAAACCAATAAACGTGCTTTATAGAATAAATCTGACTTGGTTCTGAATGTCCTCACTACAGTTTCTGAGAACATGTGTTTGAGATAATAATCTTATTGCTATTGTGTAAATACTATCTAAATAAACTCCAAAAAATTAACAGTGCACAGCCTTCTATTTATTACATCCAATTGGTTTTTTCATTCAATATGTAAATTTGAACTGATTCTATATCTAATCTTGCACTGTCATGAAATTTCAAGGCTTATTTATATTGAGTGATCCTTCTCCACCAAAACCATGGTACACATAAAGTAAGATATTTATTCATAGGCATAGTCAGGTAACTGAAAACTGATTAAGGTATAGGATATAAAGGATTTTTTGGAATACAAAAGAAACTATTTTAATGTAGAATATAAATTGAAAATCTTTCTCCTAGACCTATAGGCGTTGACTGCTGGTATTCCCTATAGTTGTCATAATTTTGAGGAAAAACAATCAACTGTCAACATGTATTTATTGAACATCTACTATATTCTCTGTACTATGGGGATTGTAAAAGTATGAGATTCAATTTTTTCCCCTCAAATTCAATATATGATATGAAATGCTGTGACAATATAGAGAAAGCTTCCCATTTAGAGGTAGGAGCACCTATATGAGAACAGCTGGATGGACTCAAACCTCAGAAGGATAAAGTCCATTCAAAATTATTATGATTTATTAGTTCTGACTTTAATAATCAGAACAAGCAACTCCAGCTCAACCAAGAACCTTCACATTTTATAATCAAAGAAAAAGTATTATTGGATTGAATACATGCTAACTGATTCACTGTCAGTTTTTTCCATTTATAAGAAGCTTCAAAAGTTGTCTGGCTTTATTTATGAAAAAACCATAAATACTGCATAATCCATGTATTTTCCTAGTGGCTGTTTAAGGTACTGCATTTCAAAAACAGTTTATGCACCATCATACTTGATAATTAGGTATGCAAAACAAAATGTGAGCTCCACAAAATGTAACAAACTGAAAATATAAGTTAAGATCCATGTAAACTACCACAGACTTAAAAAGAGCATGTATAAGTTGAAACAGCACAACAGTATTAAGAGAACTGGGGGATACTAAATGTAAATTCCTTATCTTTTGAGGCTGGTGTGATAGAGGAGTGGGTTGCGACTCTGGCTAAATATTAGAATCACCTTAAGGAATTTAACCAGTTGATCCAGCATCTCTGGGAGGCAGATCCTAGACATCAGCATATCTCAAAGCTCTGCAATTGATTTTATTTTATTTTTTGAAATTTTAATTTTTAATTGAATTTGCCAACATAAGTACATCATTAGTTTCAGATGTAGAGTTCAGTTATTCATCGGTTGCATAGAACACCCAGTGCTCATCACATCATATGCCCTCCTTAATGCCCATCACCCAGTTACCCCATCCACCCACCACCCACCTCTCCTCCAGGAACCCTCCATTTTTCCCTAGACTTAAGAGTCTCTCATGGTTTGTCTCACTCTCTGACTTCTTCTTTCCATTCAGCTTCCCATCCGTTCCCCTATGGGGTTGAGGCTCCACAACTGAGAGAGGGGAGAACTGATGTCTTTCCATGCCACTGCCAGAAAATAATAGAGAGATGAATGACCCAAACAGTTTGTTGGTTCCTTTGCAAATCCTAGGTAACAGGCATGTGGGATTTGCATTGCTAACTACACTCTTCTTTCATTATGTGGACACCCTCAGTGGGCTTTTTTGTTTATTTTTAAGATTTGTTTATTTATTTGAGAGACAAAGTGGGGCAGAGGGCAACAGAGAGTGAGAATTTCAAGCAGACTCCCTGCTGCGGAGAGGGGAGCCCCATGCTGGGTTCGATCTCACAACCCTGAGATCATAACCTGAGCTGAAATCAAGAGTTGGTCATTTAACCTACTGAGCCACCCAGGAATCCAAGCCCCAGTGGTTTTATTTATTTATTCATTCATTCATTCATTCATTCATTCATTCATTCATGAGAGACAAAGAGAGAGAAAGAGAAAGAGAAAGAGAGAGAGAGGCAGAGGCACAGGCAGAGGAGCAGGCTCCATGCAGGGAGCCTGATGCAGGACTCAATCCCAGGTTTCCAGGATCACACCCTGGACTGAAAGCAGGCGCTAAACCGCTGAGCCACCCGGGCAGCCTGCTCCAGTGGTTTTAAATTAATCTACGTGATTCTCAGAATATCTTTGGGAACCCCTTCCAGTATTCTCTGGGTATAGAAATAGTCAAAGTTTATGAATTGAAACCAATTTCTTTTTCTGGTCCCCCCACCCTTAATAAGAATGTGAATGAAAAGAAATCTATATGAGGAGCAGTACAGGATAGTGATTAAAACTATGGGTGCCATAGCCTAGCTCCCTGGCTTCTGATCCCTGCCCTTCAATTTGTCAACTCTATGACCCAAACAAGATGTTTTCCCTATGCCTCAATTTCCTCATATATTTTCCTTATATCTCAATTTCCTAATCTTATTAGGTGGTTACCTTAGGTAGGTATTTTAATTCAGGTAGTGTTTTAAACAAAGCCTGCCACACAGTAAGTGCTCAAGAAATGTTAGCTCTGTTAGCAGGTAAAATTAGGGTTGCTGATGTTTGCTTCCTACCATGATGAAATAACTGTGTTAGGTCTGTTACAGAATCTCAATAGCTACTACTCGTTGAAACTGGTAGAGGAGCACAAATGATTTTGAAGAGTTTATATTAAAAAATAAGTTAAAAAATAGACAATTTGGGGGGTAAAACCCTGCATAGTAATTACTAGGAATCAATATGTTACTATAACACACATAAATGCAAAGTTTTTTAAAAAGCCATTTTACTGAAAATATTCAAACGTTATTTACATTAGTAATTCTCAGCCATGGCTGCACATGGAGCTTTGAAAAAAATACCAGTGCTGGGGTCCCACATACAAATATTCTGATGTATCTGATCTAGTGTGGGCATGGGAATTTTTAAAAATTATGTTTATTCTGATGGAATCACACTTAAGAATTACTAATTTAGGTCATTTGACCAGTTTGGATACTGTATTTTCAACTCCACAACTGAAACATATATGAACACAATCTGCACAAAATTCTTTTTGTGTGTGTGTGGGGGGGGTGAGTTATGGTGAATTCTTTATTTTTTAACAACTTTATTGAGATATATTTGACATATAAAAATTGTATATATTTAAAGTACACAACTTGAGTTTCTGATGTATGGATACATGGTGAAAAAAAATCACTACAACTGAGCTAAATAACTTATTCATCACCTCTACATAGTTACCATTTGTGTGATATGTGTGTGTGCTGAGAAGATTCCATTTAAGATGTGTCCTCTTAGCAAGTTTCAAGTATACAATACTGTATTGTACACAACTCTGTCCAACATTATTCAAGAGAAACTATTCACTGATATCATAGTCTATCAATCTAGAATTTAAGTTGAATAATAAATGCTTATGAAAATCTAGGAAGTGACATGACTTTGCTTGTGGAAAAAGTCATTCAACATTCCAGGCAACATAGAGTTCTTGACGCTATTAAATTAACAATACCACATTTTAGCATCTTGATGGAGACATCATGGTTTCATAGCTATCTAATGTGCTGCATTGTTTTCACAATGAATGCGAAAGACCTCATTGTTCTCAGAGCACTGGATTCTCTTCATCTCCACAAACAGTGACTCTGGTAGACATGACCTCAACAGCAGTCTGTGGTAAGAACCCTCTCACCCTGGTTTTATTGGGAAATCGTGATTATACATTAAACCAAAGAACTATCAGAATAAAGCAATAAATTCAGCCCACATATTAAATTTCACATTTCAATTGGAAACAGTGAACAAACTATGATCATTCCATAGCCCCAAATTACAAATAATGGAATATATTTTGCAAATTAAGTGTTAGTTCAGAAATTTTAGTTATATAAACCTAACTTTAAAGGCTGTCTAAAATAAATAAATAAATAAATAAATAAATAAATAAATAAATGTTGTCTATGACAATTACTAGCTTTGTGACCTTGGACAGTTATTAAACTTCTGAGTTTCATCTTGCTATGTACGAAGACAATGATAACAGTAGTGACCACAAAGTTGTCATGACACTTGCATGGGATTCTGTAGGCAACAAGCTTACCGCAGTGCCTGACACATAATATCTACACAAAAAGTATTGTTACTCCATAATCATTACCATTATTTGGATTCTATAAGGAAGAATAGGATAGGATATGGTCCTGGTTCTTAAAGGGTTTTGAATCTACCTTGGGAGAAAAACTTGTTAAAGTGAAATGATGGTTTTTAAGCTGACATTTCAAATTGCTAAATAGTAAACTCGAGGCAGTGCTATTGTCATGCAAATTATACCGGGATGTCATTGCCCTGACAGGTCAGAGGGAGATGGCTTGGAATAGTTGAGATGATACTCCTTGAAAACTGTTCTACTCTCCCTTGCATCTTGTTACTAATTACCTGTGTCTTTCAGCAAAGCACGTTGTTCCTCCAGACCTCATTTTGTCCATCCATAAAACAAACTGGTTAGACTTTTCTAGAAGTAACATCTTGGAAATCTGTTAGAGATTCGAATAAGCTGTCATCAGAACAGAGATAGAAGAACAAAATAACCATGGAAAGTACCAGAGAGATCAAGGCAAGAGTGAGTAAATCCAGCTGGTGGGAGCACAGTGTTCAGGTGGGGAAAATACTAGGAACAAAGGCAGACTGAATGCAGCTTCTGGAGGAATCCAAAAGGCTTTCCTAGAAGTCTGAATGTTATTCTATACGCCGTAGGCAGAGTTTCAGGAAGATTAATGTGTGCTGGCGAGTATAAAGGATCCGAGGCAGGGAACATGCAGAGAGCCCAATTATAAAGCTGTTATCATAGTCTAAACTTAAGTTGGAATGAAGAGAGTAACATCGAAATCTAAGAACAGATGATCAAGGTATTATGGAGCCATTGGCACTTGACTATTGATTGGATAGGACAGACAGGGTCGAGCTGGCAGCAGATGATTGAAGACTAGAGGCCAGGAAAGTGTGTATGGGTTAGGAAGAAGAACTAGTTTGCAGTAAGGGGCAGGGGAGGAGGAATAAACCTTAGAAATGTTTGATTTGGGGCATCAGAAACATAATTCAGGTAGACATGTCCAAAGGACAAGGGGAGAATGGGAAAAAGAAGGTGTAACAGAATTATAAATTTGGAAGTTATCTGCACAGAAGTGATAGCTGAAATAAAATTAATAGGTGAAGTCTCAAAAAGACTTGAGCAAATGATTATACCCGGTGTCATTGGCTTTAGTGTTTTCTTTTTAATACTTCAAATGAAGGGAGCATAGTATAGCGAACCTTGGTGACTGCAACAAAATTAGAACATTTGGTTTGGGGGATATAGTTTGAGAGTTTCTCCTTTACTGTGTGCCTTCCTTATTTTACTGACTGAAGTCTATCTCCTAATTTGGGTTTCTCCAAAAGCTCATTCTCAGGTGGAGACTTGGCCCTAAGTACAGTAGTTTATTCGGGAAGTTATCGCAGGGAACTCTATGAGGCAGTAGGGAAAAGAGACTAGTTAAAAGAAATAAGTCAATTAACAGTGCATCGACCGGGGGGGGGGGGGGGGGGGGGTTACCACTGTGGGCAAGTGAAACTCAAGCTTGTTGGTGATCTTCTGATGGACAATAGAGAACGTGTCCCGGGATTATCCTACTGAGGAGGGAGGAAACTAGTGTATTTATTCAACAACTCCTGTTCCTCTTTTGCTGAAAGTAGTTCCTGGAGTGTTAATTCCATAGCACTTACTGTCTGGCCCTGAAGGGGTGGGGGGAGTGGTCAGAGAACAGTCTCAAGCAGAGAGAAGTAGGAAGTAGGAAGTCACTGCCACATATTGGAACTATCTCCAGGAGGATCCAAAGTCAAGACAAAATAGATGAAGTGCGAACAACATTTGCTAGGATCATTCTAGTTCGTTTGTATGTCTTACCTATACAGAACAAGGTGTAACAGCATTTTCTAGGCAATAAGAAATCTCATGGTTAAGTCACATTCACAAAGGGTAATGTCACTGTGGCTTCTTATGCTTCTAATGGACTTACATATTATCTCTATATAGAAAATCAAATGATTAAATGTAATTTTTTTTAAAACAAAAGTTTGGGACTGGAGTTCATTTTTCCTTTGAAAATAAACAAAAGCGTGTGCAGGTATGCAGATAAAAGCTTCAAAGCGTTTTATGTGGTCACATGTTTGTACCTTTTCTAGAGAAAGATCTTCTGTTAATATCAAAGGAAGCTGCTCACAGGATATACAGTTGTGTGGAGAATAACAACCCTGATTTTGTCTTGACATGACCTTACTGGATGTGTGGAAAGAGAACAATTTTCCCAGCCAAAGAAATATAATGGTTTTTTCTTGGCACCCGGCCATGATATTTTGATTCTAGTGTGCACATAAATATTAGTCACAAGGCATAAAATGACCCAGAGATGATGATTTTGACAAACCATCTATTTCTATTAGTGTGGCCACAGACATAAATAACCTATCGTCTCTCCAATTGTTAGGTTGGCAATCTGCTAGTCATTCCTGACGAAGTAAAAATAGTTTTCTCCGAAGTGTGCAGAAAATGCTTTCATGTGAAAACGCAGTTTCAAACAGTATAATCACTGTGCATATAAGTGTGGTATCACTCAGCTGAGAATGAACCATAGCCATAGATCATAAGTAGTTTGTTTTTCATTAATGTGGACCAGCTGGCAAGATACCCTGCCAAACCCCTTAGAAGACTAGATGTGGAAATAATTATTTACCAAGGTACAAACTGACAAGATTGCTATAGTGATGGATTGGCACACACGGAGCTCATAGATGATGAATTGAAATAAGTTTTGTTCCACTAAGAGATGCCTAATATCCACATAATTTGATTTATGATTTTTTTTGCATTATGGTTATGATATATTTTGTAGAACTCCATTCAAGAAAAATAAAACAAGAAAGAGAGTCAAAATCATATGGCATAATGCAATCCAAAAGATTCCCCCAAGATAGTACATGGAAATCAGACTGCTCTGGAGGTGCGTAATGTTGAATGTTTCTTCATAAGTCAACGATGACCACTAATCTACCAAAACATCATTGACAAATTGTCACAAAGGCAGAGGGGAAAAAGACTTCCTGGGGCTATTCTCTAGTTTCTAAAGCCTTTCCAAGATGTCCTATTGCTACAACAGACATTTATGAACAGGCTGCTGTCAAAAAGCTACATTCTCAGAAGCCAAAATCAACATTCATATTTGAAAACAGACCCACTGCAGAGTGACATTTTCTTACGGTGCAAGATTATCTGTGGATGTAAACATGAGATGCTAAAAACATATATGCTCAGGTTACTAGTGAGCTTCTTCATTTATAAAGCTTCCTAGATTGGTTCTTCTTTTTGGGTTCCAGGACTCAATTCTAGTGTGTGTGTGTGGGGGGCACACACACCACCAAGCAATTCTCAAACATAAACACAGTGTCTGAGAATTTAACTCAATTCTGAATCTCCCAGGGGGGTAGCATTACATTCCACAGATCAAGGGCTCAGTGCTGTAAAACTGCCCTCCATCCCCCACTTGAGGCTAGATCCAAGCCTGTGCTTCTGACCCATAAACTATAGGTTGGAGGTTCTAACAACTTCCTACTTAGGTTATTTTAATTTGCTAGAGCAGCTCTCAGAACTCAGGGAAACAATGTTTGCCAGTCAAGGATGTGATAAAGGTTATGAATCAACAGCCAGATGAAGAAACCTATCAGGCGAGGTCTGGGGAAAAGATTGGGGCTTCCCTGTCCTCTTCCCTGGCCATCACTCACCGCAGTCTCCTGGTATTCACCAACCCAAATTTCTCCAAACTCAGTCCTTTTGGGGCTTTACGGAGGTTTCATTGAAGTCATAATTGACTAAGTCTTTGGCCACTGACTGACCCAATCTCTGGGCCCTCTTCCCTCCATGGTTTTAGCCCTCATATCACAGCGTTGATCCTCCAAGCAATCAGGGTCCAACCTCTGGTGGGATCCAAAAGTCACTTTCATTAACATAATAAAAGACAACTTTATTGGCCTAACACTTAAGAAAGTCCAATGGTTTGGGGAACTCTGGGCCGGCCACAAACCATGTACCAAGACCAAATACATACGAGAAATACATTTTGGTCATCTGAGTGACCAAATATTTTTTCTTATAAATCACAATATCATAGTACTACTGGGTAAAAACACCATACTTATCTTGATGGTAGCAACATAACAGTTTGGGTATTTTTACTCAATTCAAATGACTCCACATATTCACTTCTTGTCGATTGTAAGCATGTTAATGCCAAATGGGACTGGCATGGCCTTCTAATACTAACAACAGCTTTGAGAATTGCAGAAAAGTCACTGCTCCTTTAATCTCTGGTAGTCAATCAACCCTAATTATAATTGACCGGGGAAAAAGAAGGCCTACTGAAAGTTTTTAAAGCTTGGGTTGTTTAGACAGTATTGTAAGGAAACTAAACAGCTGAGCAATTTAATTTAATTTTTCCAACGCTGGCTCATGTTTTCTAAGTAGGGGCCAGATTTCATAGTGTCGCCAGCTAGAGCCCAAGACCTGACCTTTACTGCCCACCTGCTTGCACTCACTAACCTTTGTCTCGCAGTTCTCCTTAAGCTCTTCTTTTCAGCTCATCTCTTAACTCGGCCAAATGGAAAGCAAAACTGCCCCTGAAGTGGGAGTGACTGCCCTGACAAGACCTCCAGCGAGCCCAGGCCACCCAGACCAGTTTGAATTTAACCCCTGACTCCACTGTGCCTGAGCAGATGGACCAAGGAGTGACAAGCATTTATTTTTACCTCATTATAATCCTAAAATCTCCACCCAAGGAGGAGCCTAAGCCTCATTTACATAACATACTGATGTGGGAAACAAAGGCAAAAGCAAAGTCTTTTCAATTAAAATCTCTTTACAGCTTGCAGCCCATTGATAGATCCTTGACACACCTAGAGCATGACCGTCTTCAAGGAACTTGTGGGCACCTTCAGACTTTCATGTTGAAAAGTCACCTCATCTTGGCAGCAGCTGGCCCCTCCAGGTCCTGAAAGCCTTGCTTCTGGATTCCTTGGAGACCTGCCCTGTCCCTCAGCCCCACTAATTAAAAAGTATACAATGGGGGGGGGGCACCTGGGTGCCTCAGTGGTTGAGCATCTGCCTTCAGCTCAAGGTGAGATCCGGGGTCGTGGGACCAAGTCCCGCATCAGGCTCCCCACAGGGAGCCTGCTTCTCCCTCTGCCAATGTCTCTGCCTCTCTCTGTATCTCTCATAAATAAATAAATTTTTTTTTTAAAGTATACCATCACTCACTCCGCACAATCCCAGGATCATTTTTTCTGCCCACAGGTCCTATACCATGAAGAGGGAAAGGGTGAAGGGAGAGGTGGGAGCGATAGGAGGCCCCTGGGTCCCCTGACGGGGCTCCAGATCTATTCCTGGCAGGTGGAGCAGAACCAGAGAGAAGGGATGACGCAAGAATCTCAAGGCCACAAGCTTCTCAGCCAGTCCTCAATAAAAGACCGCCACTAAAAGCCCTCAGTGGAAGCCACTCAGGACCCCAATCAGGCCAGAGAGCTTTTCTCTTTCCTCTCTGCTCTGACCTTCACTTAATAAACTTTCACTTCACCCTTTTGTGTTCTCGAGATTCATTCTTTGACTCCGTGAGCTAAGAACCCTGCAACCCTGCAACAATGCTATGTCTACATAGGCGTGTTTCTGTAATGGGTATGTATAACCTTATGCCCAACCTCTACGTACAATGACAAGGCTTCTCTATCTAAATCTTCTTCCTAGCCTTAAATAAAAGGAACCCATTCACCCTTGCTCCCGAATCACGGCTTTCAAAGTCATTGCCTGTGATCTCCTTATTTGCTGCAAATCCAGTTTTCTTTGTGTGACAACTCAACCGATGCAGTTTCTGAGTCACCAAGGAGCGAACTCACGTTGGTTTGGTTACAATAGGAGCCTGAGAAATCTTAAATACTGATTGTGGTGCATTTCCTTCTGAGTAAAATGAGTCCAGGAGATGGATTTTCATATTTAAGTACAGTGATCAGAAACATTAGAAACAAAACCACACGAGGATGTTCTTTAAGGAAAAATTTGCTTGGAAATCTTTTTTTTTAATTTAATTTTATTTATAATAGTCACAGAGAGAGAGAGAGAGAGAGGCAGAGACACAGGCAGAGGGAGAAGCAGGCTCCATGCCCCGGAAGCCCGACGTGGGATTCGATCCCGGGTCTCCAGGATCGCGCCCTGGGCCAAAGGCAGGCGCCAAACCGCTGCGCCACCCAGGGATCCCCTGCTTGGAAGTCTTTTTGATGGAATTGTCAAAGCACCTTCCTTTTCTCGGCTGTGAAAGTTTCACCTCCAATTTTATTACCTCAAAGCATAGCCATAGAAAGAAACCGTTTCTGTTTTCAAATACATCCTTGGAAGGAATTTTCCAAGCTTCTATTGTCACATGAAAAACTGAAAGGGTGTGATGATTGGGATGCCTGGGTGGCTACGTGGCTGAGTGTCTGCTTTTGGCTCATGTTGTGATCCCAGGGTCCTGGGATCAAGCCCCACGTCGTGCTCCCTGCATGGAGCCTGCTTCTCCCTCTGCCTGTGTCTCTGCCTCTCTCTCCTCTCTGTGTATTCTCATGAATAAATAAATAAAATATTTTTTAAAAATGTACATATCTACCACTTTGTTAGTCTGTATTTCAAATGCAAGCTATTTGGAATGAATTCCATTTTTGAAAATGTACACATCTAGAGGGTTTTTGCTTTTGTGGTGACAAAAATATTGTTTTGACTTTTGATTAATCTTTCTTATGACATATACACATCATTGTTTTTTATTATTATTATTAGTATTAAAGAGAAAGCCTGCCCTATGGCAGGTAAGACTTCAACCAGCAGGTACCATAGCCTCAAAGCTTGTACCACATTATACAGGCCTGAGGCCTCCTGCCGCACCGTTTCAACTCACAGGGGAAGAAGAGTCAGACCAAACAAAACTTCTACTTACTCCAATGACTTGCTAAGCATCTGAAATGTAAATCTAAGTTTGAATTATATGTAAGATTTCCGGGACTCCTTGGTGGCTCAGTGGTTGAGAGTCTGCCTTCAGCCCGGGGCGTGATCCTGGAGACCTGGAATCGAGTCCCACGTCAGGCTCCCTGCATGGAGCCTGCTTCTCCCTCTGCCTGTGTCTCTGCCTCTCTCTCTGTGTCTCTCATGAATAAATAAATAAAATATTAAAAAAATAAGAAAGATTTCCAAATAGGTGTTTCATATCAGCAAACTGGACAAATTTTGATCCTATCACTTTGCCTTTCCTGTTCCTTATACTTCCAGCTGCTCTTACCCTTGATGGGACCCTCAGCAAAACTCAGGAACCCTGAGATTCCCAAAGAGGTATTCTTTGGCTTGGTCACTGATTTCACTGAAGGTCGAGGCATCTCCAGAACCACTCTCCACAGGACCCACTTGGTGGTTAGGAGTTGGCATTGGTCCTCAGCTTGGGTGTCAGCACCTCAGGTGCAGTTAGGCCCTCCTCACGGAGGAATGGGGTGGGAGACCTCAGCGGTGAAGGTGGTAAAGCTCAGCCGGGAAAGTTCTGCCTCCAAGTGGAGCCTCCAAATGGAGCCAGCCAGGGGCCGACTTGCAGTGCTGGCCGCCACGCCCTGGAGGCCACACTCAGTCTGTCCTCCGAGGTCCCAGGAAGGGAGCACTTCCCCTGGAAGATGAAAGACAAGTGACAACTGTCCTTTTCCTTCCTGATCTCAGAAGGAAGGCTCCTGTCCAGGAGAGAGTGACATTACTGCTCCCGTATGAATCAGTGGGACAGCCAGGAACCTCCGCCAGGAGTGAACACAACCACTCTCCAAACGTGGCCCCAGTGCCTCTCCTCCAGCCCCTCCTCCTTGGTTCGGGCTCTGCCAGGGTAGGCTTATCCCAGTCACCGTGAATGCGGACGTTCTGGGCACAGGGCAGGGTGCAGTCTCAGGTGGCATTAAGTGTGTGTGTGTGTGTGTGTGGGTGTGTGTCAGAGACGGTATAAACTATACCTGAAACCTGGCTATAATTTCTACAAACTACATCAGCGCTCGATGTTTGTAGACCATTGTAGACCATTCGGTTTGGTCGAAACCAAAGGTTGCAAACTTTTGTTGACTCAGTTGATGCCTCTCTTTCCCTTGACCTCCATGCAACCCATGACGAGTTTCTGTCCCATCAAACTCTAGAATCCACTCGAAATCCACTCACTGCAGCCGTCTCCATGGCGACCGCTGTGGGTGATGCTCCCACCGGGTCCCACCTCCTCTACAGCAAAGGCCGCCTCACTGCTGCCTCTGCCTCCACCCCTCCCCTGTGAAGTCCCTTCTCTCCTCAGCAGCCAGCGAGCCGTTTACCAATCCAACCCCTGGTTGTTTTTTTAAGAATTGTCTATCAGAATTCACTATGATTTAAAGTTGTATGTATTTTAACAAACACATAGAGTCCTATCTCTACCACCCGAGGATCATGCATAACCCTTCTGTTGGCCTCAAATTCAATCACCACTTCCCAGGCAATCACCACTTCCCAGGCAAGCTTGTAGCAGCAATGATCTGTCTTCTGTACCCCTCCTCTTGCCTTTTCCAGAACAGCATATGAATAGCATCATAGAGCCATGTCTTCTAAAACGGCTGTACCATTTTTTACTAAAACAGGCAAAGAGGGAGAATTCATGCTGTTCCACATCCTGGTCAGCATTTGGTGTTTTTAGTGGCTTTGATTTTAGCCATTCTAATGTGTGTGGTGATATCTCATTGTTGTTTTACTTTGTAAGTCCCTGATGGCATACGATTTTGAGCATCATTTCATATTCTCGTTGGCAATCTCTATATATCCTTTGCTCGGCTGTCTCTTTGGCCCATTTTTAAATTGGGTTGTCTATTTTGTTATTGTTGAGTTGTGAGTTTTCTGTGTAGATTTTGTACACATGCCCTTAATCAGATATTTGTTCTGTGAAGCTTTAATCTCTGTTTCTGCTTTGTCCTTTCATTCTCTTAACAGTGAATTTTACAGAGCAGAGCCTTTACATTTTAATGATGTTCAGCTCATCAATCTTTTCTTTCATGGGTGCTGCTTTTGGGGTTGTAACCAAAAAGGCATCATCAAAACCAAGGTCACTTATGCTTTCTCTTATGTTGTCTTCTATGGGTTTAAGTCTGTGATCTATTTTTCATTAACTTTCGTGAAATGTGTAGGGTCTGTGTCTTTTTTGTTGTTTTGCATGAGGATGTCCAGTTGTCTCAGCACCATTTATTTGTTCATTTGTTGAAAAGGCTATTCTTTCTTAATTGAAATGCCTTTGCTCCTTTGTCAAAGGTCAGTTGACTATATTTGTGTGGGTCCATTTCTGGGTTCTCAATTGAGTTTTTTCAATTTGCCTATTTCTTCATCAATATCACACTGTCTTGATACTATAATTTTAGAATATGTCTTCAAGTTGATTAGTGTCAGTTTGCTGACTTTGTTCTCTTTTAATAATGTGCTGGCATATCTGAGTCCTTTGCCTCTTTACATAACCTTCAGAATCAGTCGGTAGCTAGCCACAAAATAATCTGTTGAGATTTGGATTGACATTGCACAGAATTTAAGGATCAAGTTGAGAAGAACTGATATTTTCACAACATTGAGTCTTCCATCCGTGGACATGAAATATCACTCCGTTCATTTAGGTTTCTTTTGATCTCATTCATCATAGTTTTATGGCTTTCCTTATAGAGATCTTGTATTTATTTTGTTAGGTTTCTAAACAATTTTTAAAACTAAAATAAGATTGAAAGAACCACACTGCTCAATTTTAAGATTCACTATAATGGTACAGTAACCAAGACAGAGTGGTATTGGTTAAGGATAAATATACATTTTAATGGAAAAAAGCAGGGAGTTAAGAAGAAGACCTCGATATGGCCCATGGAATTTTTACAAAGGTCCAAAGACAATTAAATTGAGAAACGTTAATTTTTTTTTAAGATTTTATTTTACTTATTCACTAGAGACACAGAGAGAAAGACAGAGACACAGGCAGAGGGAGGAGCAGGCTCCCTGCAGAGAGCCCGATGTGGGACTCGATCCCGGCATCCCAGGATCACACCCTGAGCTGAAGGGAGACGCTCAATCGGTAAGCCACTCAGGCATCCTGAAATGTTAGTGTTTTGAATAAATGATGCTAGAGCAATGAAGCATCTATATGCTAAAAACTCTACCTAAATCTCACCCTTTATGTAAATGTAAATGGATCATTATTAAATGGTAAATTAAATAAATTAAGTAAATGAATTAATTTACCATAAAATGGTAAATTAAAAGTTATAAAATCTTTAAAAGAAAACACAGGGAGAAATTCTATGACCTGGAGTTAGGCAAAGATGTCTTAAACATGACATCAAGGATTTTTCATAAAGAAGAAAAAGATATATTAGGCTTCCTCAATATTAAAATGTATTTCCTTTCCAGGGCTGACAGCAAAGAAAGTCTGGTCTCTGTGAGGTCCCATGAATACTAGGGTGGGAGGTTCCCTCAGTCCACCTCAAGGTCATCATATTTACTCCTGACAGAAACTGTATCCCTTCCTTCCTTTCTGCTGACCTGAGGATGGTCCCCTGGGCCAAGGCCACCATCTCCCTGAGACACTAGTAAAGGAAGTCAAGAGCATGAAGAGGGTTGTCTCTGCCTGATATCCAGGAATGAGTCCTTTCAGGAATGACACTAGGGGCAGATGTCTTTGAGGTTCTGCTCCTGGTGAGAAGTTCCCTCTGTCCTTATTCTAGATCTTCACCTTAATGCATGACAGAGTCTAGGACTCATAGTTCTGGTAAACTGAGGCCTTTTCCTTTAGAAAAAAGTGGCACCTCCGTCAGGCTCCAAAGATGGAAGTCCATAAACAACACCCCCAGAGAATACTGCCTGGAGCTTTGCAGAGCTGACAGTGGGGACCAGCTGGGGCTAGGTCCTCCTCTATCTGTGGTGAAAGGTCCGCCTCAATCCTTCCTTTGTGTCCACCCCTTGATGATTGCCCAGGATCAGAGAGAAAAAAAGGCAATTCTTTTAAAATGTAAAATTCCTTACAAGAAAATGAAGGAGGGAATCTTATGACCTAGAATTAGGCAAAGGCATCTCAAAAATGACACCAAACTCTTGATTCAAAAAGAAAGAATGCTGTATCAGACATCCTCAATATTACAAAAAAAAATCACTGAGACACTCTTAATAGCAGAAAAAGACAAGCTACAGACTGAAAAAGAAATTGCAGATCACTTATACGATAGACCTGTATCCAGAATACTTAAAGGGCTCTCAAAATTCAAAAATTAGAAAACAATCCAATTTTTAAAATGGGCAAAATACACCAATGGATACTTCACTAAAGTTGACATACAGTTTTAAATAAGCACATGAAAAAAATCTCCTCCGTCATTAGCCACTAGAGAAAAGCAAATTAAAAGCACGATGTGATGCAACATACTTGTGAAAATACACTAGTGTTAGCACGGCTGAGAGCAACTTGAAGGCTCACGCATCACCCTTGGGAATTTAAAATTGTGCAGTAACTGTGGGAAATGACTCAGTAACTTCTAACAAATGTGCACTTAACTCTTTGATTCAGCAGTCCCACTCCTGGGAGAAATAAAAACGTACATTTACACAGAAACACGTGAATGTTTATAGTATCTCTATTCATATTTGCCAAAAGCCAGAAACAACTCAAACATCCTTCTATGGATGAGTGGATTACCAAATTGAGGTGCATCCATACAATGGAATACTACAGACCAACAATAGGGAGGAAACTCTTGACAAGCACAACAACTGGGTGAATTCCTCGTGCCTCACCTTGTAGTCAATCATCTACCCTGACCCAAGTCCCAAGAAACTATGATTTACTTACTGGTCTATCTTCTTACTTTTTCCAGAATGTCATATAAATACTTCCTTCTCAACTTCAGACAGAATGTAGTTTGAACAATTTATCTCATAGCTTGTTAAAATCCGGCCTAGACAGAATATTTCTTCTCTTATTGTATGCGTCACTTTCATAATGCAATGTTTCCACTTTATCTGCATGAATATAAAATGGAAAGTCAAGCAACCTGAAGAGACTCACATTGTTCTCCTCCTGTACTACACATAAGTCATATAATCTTAGTATATAAATTAATTTAATAAAATAATAAGACTTTGTATCTATCTGTTGGTTGTATATTGAGACTATGGTAATGGTATGTTCTTAGCAGTCAGGAATAGCAATCTCTGTCTTGAAATTCTAGCAAATCTGGCTTTGATAAAGATTTTTTCCCATAATTGTGGTTTTCTCTTGCATATTCTGTTATTTCATGCAATACTGAATTGTTAAATACATTTCATTGCTAGAATAAAGCACTTTTTCCCATCTTTCAAGATATTATTAAAAATACATCTTACATGAAAAAGTGGCTGTATATTTTTCATTTCAACCTGCAATGAATGAGAGACCCGTTAGCTCCACATCCTCTCCTTTATTTGATATTTTCAGATTTTTGTGTTTTAGCGATTGCGATTAGTATGCAGTTGAATCTCATTGAAGTTTCATTTGCATTTCCCTAATGACAGATGATGTTGAGCATCATCTCAAATGTTTTTGTGATCTGTATATCCTCTGTGGTGAAGTGTCTTTTCAAATCATCTACATTTTTTTTAAATTAATAGATTTGATTTTTCAGAGTTTTGTTAGGTTTACAAAAACTTAATCAGAAAATATAGAGGGTTCCTCATAACCATTCTCATGCCCCACAGTTTCCCCTATTATTAACAACTAGTAGTATTGTAATACATATGTTAAATTTGATGAACCCATATGGATACATTATTATCATCAATTAAAGTCCACAGTTTACATCAGGGTTGGCTCTTTGTGTTGTATGCTCTATAGGACTTGACAAATGCATAATGTTATATATCCACCACTATGGTATCATACAGAATAGTTTCACCATCCTAAAACTCCTGTTTGCTCCACATTTTTGCCCCTCCATCCCTCCTCTGAAGCCCTGGTAACCACTGATCTTTTTACTGTCTCCATAGTTGTGCCTGAAGATGTATCATATATATTTTATAGTTGGGATGATATATCATCTAGTTGGGATGACACAGTATATAGTCTTTTTTCATGTTAAAGATTTTTTTTTTATTTTTAAAAACAGACAAAATAGAGATGGTAGTAGTGAACCCCTAAATACCCATTACTCAGATTCTGCACTTTCAAGATTTTGATAGCACCTTATAATTGAATAATTCCAAGACCATTTCAATTCAGTGTATATAAAAACCCTGGATGGTCTTAAAAATACTAAAATCTATAGATATCTTTGTTTGTCACATCTATCCCAAATATCCAATCAGTCTGGCCAAATCACATCTATAAGCCCCTCCTTCAAACATGTTTCAAGGATATTTTGCACCTTTACAAATAAAAATTTTTAATTACGCTAAAGTATATATAACTAAATTTACCATTTTAATTATTTTAAAAGGTGTAGTTCTGTGGCATTAGGTGCATTCACATTGTGTGCCACCAGGGTGGCAATAAGGAAATCCAAGGAACTCACTGTCCTGAGGTCCCTCAGCATTTTGCTTTCGTTCTACCTTTCAGAATCTTCCTATGTTTCTTTGGTTAGTGATACTAGATTTTTTTTCCCTAGCTTTATTGAGAAATAATTGATATATAACATTGTATTAGTTTAGGGTATATGTGGTCTGTGTGTATTATTTAATATATCCATGTATCATGAAATGATCACCACAACGTTTAGTTAATATACATCAACTTACATAGTTGTTTTTTTTCTTGCAATGAGAATTTTTAAGATTTACTTTTTTTTTTTTTTGTCTTTCTTAGCCACTTTCAACTATACAATACCATACTGTTAATTATAGCTACCATGCTGCCTGTTACATTCCCAGGATTTATTTACCTTATAACTGGAGGTTTATGTACCTTATAACTGGTATAACCACCACCTTTTGACAAACCTGTTTCACTCATCCCCACCTTTTACCACTGGGAACCAAGAATCTGTTCTATTTTGTTTTGTTTTTTAGATTCCACATTTAAATGAGATTACTAATATTTGTCTTTCTCTGGCTGACTTATTTCACTAGCACAGTGCCCTCAAGGTTCATGTATGTTGCTGCTAATAGTAGAATCTCTTTATTTTTTATGGCTGAATAAATTTCCATGCTATATATATGTGTTATCTTTATCCATTTATCTGCTGATGCACACTTAGGTTGTTTCCATATTTTGGCATTGGGAATAATGCTGCAATGAGCATGGGGGTGCAGATATCTCTTCAAGATAGTGATTTTACTTCATTCAGATAAATACCCAGAGGTGGAATTGCTGGATCATATGGTAGTTCTGTTTTTAATTTTTGGTGCCACATCCATATTTGTTTTTTCCATGGGAGCTGAACTGATTTACATTACCACCAACAGTGTATAAGGGTCTTCTTTTCTCCATATCCTTGTCAGCATTTATTTTTTGTCTTTTGGATAATAGCCATTCTGACAGCTAGCAGCCAAGAATTGATATTTCCTTGTGGTTTTGATTTGCATTTCCCTCATGATTAGTGCTGTTGAGTACCTTTTCATGTTCCTGTAGACCAATTGTATGTCTTCTTAGGAAAAATGTCTATTCAATTCCTTTGCCCATTTTTTTAAATCAGACTATTTTTTTTGCTATTCACTTATAAGGGTTCTTTATATATTTCGCATACTAACCTTTCATCAGATATATGACTTGCAAATATTTTCTCCCATTCCATAAGTCACCTTTTTATTTTCTTGATGTTTTCCTTTGCTATGAAAAAGCTTTTTTGTTTGATATAATTCCATCCCACTTGTTTATTTTTGCTTTTGTTGTCTTTGCTCTTGGTTTCAAATTAAAAATATATATATAAACATTGCTAAGACCAATGTCAAGGAGCTTATGCCCTATGTTTTCTTCTAGGAGTTTTCTGGTTTCAGGTCTTATGTTTAAATATTTAATATATTTTGAGTTGGTTTTTATAAATGGTATAATATAGGGTCCAGTTTCATCTTTTGCATGTAGCTGTCCAGTTTTCCCACCACTGTTGTGCCATGTGGCACAAAAGTACACAAATGTTTAAAGTAGGGGTCAGAACCCAAATGGTATAGGAGAGGTACTAGTAGCTAGACATTTTCTGAAGAGAAGGAAGTTAAAGTCTCTGGGGGAGCAAGAGGGATCAGGAAAGTTTCTATGATAAGACAGACAATGTCTGACATAAGTCTTTAAGGTAGGTAGAACCTTGAGAAGAGAAAATGGTAATTGCATGAAAATATGTATAAAGGACAAAGAATTGTTCCACTGGCAGGATTATAATGAATGTTAAAAGAAAGGAGGGAAATAGCTGAAGTAGTTGTGAGACATACTCTGAAGGACCTTTAGTATCATGTCAAATAATCTATTTTAAATTTCTTAGGCAATAAGAAATCATTGAATATTTTTGAGTAAGAGGATGGCATAAATGGCATACTCCTTGGAAAGATAAACATGGCAGTTGTATAAAATGGATTAAAGCAAGGAGAGCCCAGATAGCAAGATGATGTTGTAGATAAAGCAAGAGAAAGCATGAGACTGAACTAGTGAGCTGTGAACAAGGGAAGGAGGCAAAGGTGGCAAAAGATATCATGGCTGCTGATAATTAGATCAGAAGCTGGGGAAAAGGGATCCCTGGGTGGCGCAGCGGTTTGGCGCCTGCCTTTGGCCTAGGGCGCGATCCTGGAGACCCGGGATCGAATCCCACATCGGGCTCCCGGTGCATGGAGCCTGCTTCTCCCTCTGCCTGTGTCTCTGCCTCTCTCTCTCTCTCTCTCTCTCTCTGTGACTATCATAAATAAATAAAATTTAAAAAAAAAATGTAAAAAAAAAAAAAAAGAAGCTGGGGAAAAAAAGCTTTCAAATTACTTTAAAATTTGAACTTGGATAAGATTTCAACCCATACTAATAATCTTGAACATCTCCACATAAGTAGGGCTATAGTGAAGGCCTGTGTTACTCAGGGAGAAGTTGGCTTCAGTTTGGGACTCAGTGTTGATGAAGGACAGTTGGAAGAAAGACAGGCAGGGACAAGGCCCCTCTCACCCTAAGAGGAAACCACCCTTAAGGATTTTACACCATCCTAAAAGGAGTCCTCCATCCTTTCCCAGGTGATAGATAGATGACAAAAACCTGATTGGATGACAGGAGAGTTAATCAGATGAAAACAGCCCACCAAGAAGCCCATAAGAACCCCTAAACTTAGAAACTCTGGTGGCAACAATTCAGGATCCCCTCCCTCTTTGGGAACTTTGTAGTATTACTCAATAAACTTTACTATCACTCAATAAACTTTGCTTTGGTGCCCACCAGTCTGTCTGGGCTACCTCTTCACTCTTTGAAGTGTAGTAACCAAGAAGCCAGGTACTCAAATATAAGAAATCCTGTAACAGTGTCTCCGATGAAATAACAGAACATCTACCTTCTTGGCTATGTTCCTTCTCTGGAAACTGAAGGTGCAGAACATGCAGTGTACAATAGAATAGCTATGAGCATAGGCCCTTTACCCAGAGTGCACCGTTTAAATCTTAGCTCAGGTACTTACCAGCTCTGTGATCATGAGCAATTGGGGTGGCCTCTCTGTGCCTCAATTTCTGTATCTGTAAAATGGAGAAAATAATTTTATATATTTCAATGCTTGTTGTGAGGATTAAGTGTGTACACGCACACACATACATATTCGTGCATATGTGAAAATCATATCAAATGGAATATACAATTTTATGTAATACACATTAACTTTATGTATAACATATGCCATATATTAATTATATGCACATTGTTTCCTCACAATAAACCTGAGAGGTATATATCTTATATGGCATAGTGTTGATAGACTATATATGTATATTATATATATAATATATGATATATTTTACATATATACACACATTATTTTGTATTATAAGACATAAATACGAAAAAGGGAAAGAAAAGGTGTCATTAAAGGGTAGAGGAAGACCAGTAAGAGAGAGGAATAGAAAAAACTGAGAAGAGGAATGCAATTTCAGGCAAATGAGGAGATAGTAAAGGATGCTGGGTTCGAAAATCAGGAAGTCCTTGGTGAGTTTAATCGAGCAGTTTCAGTTGAGTGGTGTGGATAGAAAGAAGTCAGATTTCCAAAGGATAATGAGGTCTGCACTGAGAAAGGAAAGCACAGTTTACCTTTTCCTGAGTTTGACCCTGAGAATGTGGATGAATTAGAAAATAGACCGTATTGTTTTGCAAAGGAGACAGTTGAGCATTATTTTTGGAAGAGAGGGAGGAGCTTAGCAACATAAGGAAAATTAAAGAGAAGGAGAGGGGGAGTAGAGGGAGAAGGGCCAAAGAGAGAATGGGACAAAATCAGATACAGGACCTAAACTTAGAAAGTGAGATGAGAGGAAATTCCTCAAAGATTGAAGTGAAGGAAAAGAGGAGGGGGCCCCAATGACTAGCATTTGAGACTGAGATGCTCTGGGGGCTTCGGAAGAATGGTGGAGCTCTGGCAACTGCAGCTGAGGATAAAGGAGGGATACTCAAGGAGATAAAACTAAATACTACCCAAGTCACAGTTTGGAGTCAGCTCATGCTTGATACTAGGAGGTCTAAAATGTTTTGGGCAAAAAAGCCAAACAAACAAGGAAGCATCATTGCAATGAGTGCACATCTTCCCAGGAACACTGCTTTGGAAAAGTATCATTCACTTTAATGTCCAATTTTTCAAATTTTATTTTGACAATGTCACATTGCTTTTTATTTTCACCACTTACTAGAGAAAGTCATAGAATATCAGAGCTACAAGGAAACAGAGGACTTCTCTTTAATCATTCCAGTGAAAGTTCGTGCATCATGCCAATTAAGAGGACAAACTCTACAGAAGGAATTCTTATCCTGGGCTCTGTAGATGGAATTCAGAATCCATGAACACAGATGTGGAAAAAATATATACATATTTGCACTAACATTTATGTGAAGTTCAGCATTTCCTTCCATGATCAATACAGGCAACAAGACACAGTTCTAATGGGTAGGAAATATCAGAAAGGGAGACAGAACATGAAGACTCCTAACTCTGGGAAACGAACTAGGGGTGGTGGAAGGGGAGGAGGGCGGGGGGTGGGGGTGAATGGGTGACGGGCACTGAGGGGGGCACTTGACGGGATGAGCACTGGGTGTTATTCTGTATATTGGCAAGTTGAACACCAATAAAAAATAAATTTATTATTAAGAAAAAGACACGGTTCTATGAGCAGCATCTGTGACTTGATCAATAGCAATCATAGATATTTTCATATCACCTTAGGGTTATTACAGATATCTCAAAACATCATATATTCATTTGAATTACCACTTTGAAACTGTGGTAGTTATTAGACTTGTCCCTAGATCTTGCTAGGTAAAGCATTACAAAAGCAGCACATATTACTATATCCCATATTCATTTTTTTAAAGTTAAGTTGATAACTGAATTTTTTGTATATTTTTTATTGGAGTTCGATTTGCCAACATAGAGCATAACTTGCTCATCCCATCAAGTGCCTCCCTCAGTGCCCATCACCCAGTCATATATTCAGTTTACTTGGGAATTTGTTGTTTCATTTTAAGTACTTAAAAATATTATTCTGAGAAAAGCCTATTCATAGGCTTCACCAGATCCCCACAGGCATGTCTATACCACATGGTATAATAGAAAAGGGTGAGAAGCCCAGAACTCACTCTTCAGACAGGCTTAGCAGGGAGTCCCTGCTCTTCTTCTATGCAAAGTTGGGCAAGTTGTCTTTACCTTTTTTTTTTTCTTTACCTCTTTTTAACCTCTACCTCACTACGCCTGGATGGTCAATATATGATATTACCATTAATATACCTACATCTTAGATTTGTTCATAGGCCAACATAGGACTCTATGTATTAAGTGCTTCACATTTAGTAAATGATGAAGGGTTGTTGCTATCAGTTTTCATTATTACTTTTGCTAGAGCAGTGGTTCTCAAATGTTGCTCCACAGATAACTAACTGGGTTCAAATGCAAGTGGAGTGTACATTTAACATATAGCCTCTTCTTTTCCAGCCCTGAGTTTCTGAATCAGGATATGATTTTAATGTAATTACTCACTCATACTTAAAGCCATGAGGGTGACTAAGCTTTATATCTTTTTTTTGTGTGTGTGGTAGAATGGGGAGCATTGCTTAATAATCTTTGCCTCTAGAACTGTGGGTTCATTTTCCAAATCCAAAGAAGGACTCTTAGGTACATGGATATGCTTTTCTTGGAGTTACAAGTGTTTACTGAACGAACAGTATAAGCCGGGGAGGGAGAAGAGTATAGCGTGATGGGAAGCGAAGGCGGATATATGGAAGCTGGACAGATGTGTGGAGAGCTGAAGTGGCCCAGTGGAACCTAGGATGAAACTCTCAAGATAATCTATAATAAAAGGCACCTTTGTTCAGCTCATAAAATCTCACCTATAGGCCAACCCCCTGTGGACTCATGTCACTAATTACAGATAGGTAGATACTGATTCCTCTAGTGGATTCTAGTTCTGGAGCCTAGCTTCCTTATCAATGCTCAAACCTCCTGACTTTTTCATAAATACAGTATAATGTTTTTATTATTTAGCCCAAGAGTTCTTAACTTAGGAGCAGTGGGTTGACTTAAGCACATATCAAGGTTCTCCAATCCCCTGAAATTGTATGCAAGATTCAATGCATGAACTACTGGTTGGCTGGATGACTTTCATGAAATTCTCCAAGGGAGAATTCTGACCCAAAATGTTCAGAACCATTGGACAGATCCACTGAAGTTTTATCAGGGCCAGAGTCTTTATATTTGCACAAACTTCTTTTATCTCTTTCTGGCACAGACGTTAACAGTAATGATAGCCAGATTACAATATGATTTTATTTTAAAACTGCTCCCTCAGTTGTGGATCCATTTTGTGGATTCAAAATTAAGGTATAGGACAGCACTCCGCCTTCATTTCAAGTGGAAATATTGAAATATTGTAGAAAGATCTTCTAAATTCTGCAACACTAAATCTGCTTCACCTCTGGTTACAGTCACCTTTCTTCAGGCTCTGTAACTCCCTCACAAAGATCTGCTCCATTGTCTAAAATGATAGTGTGGATACTGTTTGGGCTTATTTTTCCCCTCCCTCATTTCTGAAAAACCAAAGTCAACTAACAAAAATGGATTCACCCAGCCACAAGATCACAAGGTCATGGGTGCATCTCCCATAAATGCTGGGCCAAGGGCCAGGCCTGATGTCCATCTAAAGCATATGGGATCACTAGAGCACTCTCCATAGTGTTGTACTGAGTGCTGATCAATACTGTTATTGGTCCAGATGGTCTTTCAGAGGCTTGGAAAACATCCACCGATGTTCCAGCAGCTGACTCAGATGCACTGTCTGCTTTTTCTTTCAACTTTTCCCATAGTTCTATTTCAAAAATGCTTCTAGAAAACATTCAAACCATAAATGGGAGAATAGAAAGAAAGATACTATTCCAAAGACTTCTCTTTCTTGTGCATGAATTTTAGAGGATAAAATAACCCCTAAAATCAACTATTTTCAATTTATCTACTGCTTTCAATTTATCTATACATGGTTCAAGAAATGGATATGAGACTTTAAAAGCATCAGCTTCATGTTGCTTGCTACCCTTTGTACCTATGTATGATTGAAAATTGAATTCCCTTGAGATTATGAGTTGTAGAATATATTAGGAGCCAGGCATTATGCTAGCTTTCATATGAGGGATTGATTTTTTAAACATTTCACCAAAATGAAACTTGCTATCCATTTAGTCTTATTCCACACATATTGGTAATATTAACATGAATGATAGTGTCATGCACACATTATGCGCTTAACCAAAAGTTTTAAATGGACAGAAGAACTAAGTTGAATCCACTAGGCTTGTCTCTTATACTAAGACCTCTCCCCAAAAGAAAGAATAGTTCCCTCTCTTCCCTCAGGGATTTTGAAAGATTTCATTCTAGATAGGTACTTTGATTTGTGTAGTTAATATTTTATTTTTTTTAAAGCATGCTAGGGCTTTGTTATAGCTCTGAAGGATCTAGGAAAATGTCCAATTGTTCTTGAGTATAGTCTCAGTTCCTGACTGTTTTTCATTAATTAAATACTTATTTAGTTAATATTTGGAGAACAAAAGCATGGTTTGATGGATGAATAATTATTATTAATATCTGATTGACAAGATATTCTAGAAATAAGAGTTCACAACTGAGAGGTATGAAATCAACTCTCCCATTAATAGTGATAAGGTCATTCCATTTTCATGACCCTCAGCTTCTACATTGTGCCTCATTAGAGGGAAGAGTACACAGAGCATAGTGTAGATAACGTATGGATCTCCCCTCCCACCCAGAAAACCTGCTTTATGGTCATAGACCACTCATCCTGTCTAACTAGTTTTTATTGTACATTGTTGTATTAGGGGACAGGTGATTATAGAATGTTACTTGTCTTATCATCTAGCAAAATTGTACATATGTCTCTGAAAGTGAGGTCACTCAAAATCTAGATGTCCCTTAACTCTGGTCTTCCGGAATGCTGGTACTTGGTTCTTGAATGTTTAAAAAGTTCACCTGGAGTTAGGGGAGGAAACAGACTCCAAATGCTCCTAGAATAACTCCCATGTGGACACAGGATAAAATAATCTTTTTAAAATATTTTATTTATTTATTCACGAGAGACATAGGGAGAGAGAGGCAGAGACACAGGCTGAGGGAGAAGCAGGCTCCACGCAGGGAGCCCGATGCAGGACTCGAACCCGGGTCTCCAGTATCATGTCCTGGGCCGAAGGTGGTGCTAAACCATTGAGCCACCCGGGCTGCCCAGGATACAATATTCTGAAAAGTTTTTTTACATGATCTGTGTAATCTTGCCTCAGCTACATATCCTTCTCTCTTGCTATGATCTAGTCCTTGGTACTTTTAATGTCTTAAAAGAACACAACTCTTTCCCAGATTAGAACTTGGGCATGTGCAGAATTTTCTAACTGGTAGTCTCATCGTTTGGGTAACTCCTACACAGATTTCAGGTCTTAGTTTTAAATCATTACCTTGGACATGGCTTCCCTGAACACCACAACCATTTAACTTAGGTCTGGCATGCTTCTCTATCATACTTTTACGTACTTTCTCCTCATAAGAGTTACCACAAATTGTAAATAACCATAGGCTTGTATGTATAATTATTAGATATATATCTCTCTGCCTGGGCTATAAATGCCATGAAATCAGGGATCATATTTTTTTTTATTCATCCAGCATCTACCACAGGGCTTAGAACAGAACTGGTTTTTAATAATTATTTGTTGAGTTAATGAGGGAATAAATCATGTCCTATGCAAAACAGATTCAAAAGCCATTATTATTTTGTATGCGGATTCACCCATATAGAAAACCAGTCAAAAACATGCACTTTGTGGGTTGGGAGTGTGATACTCATATAAGTGGGAGACTTCATGGTCCACATCTGGACTAATCCTACGGCAAGGTAAACTTAGTCCAGTGGACAAAACAAATCATTCACTTGTATTTTTCAGAAAACAAAAAGGGGTCCAATTCTCAATACTCCTTAATTCGTCACTCATTTCTTCTCAAACTCTTACTTCAAAACAATCACAAAGCCCTAGCCTGCATTACACTTTTCCTTTACTTCCTTCCCATTTCTTCTTTCACCCTACAACACGTTTCTTCTGTATCTCCTGTTTTCTGGAATTCTTCATAAAAAAGCTCAAAAATCTTTCTCACAAAATAAGAAAGGAGAAAGAAGTTTAACACAGAGGACAATTTTCTTCAGCAAGAGGAACCCAAATGTTGTCCCTGCCATATAAACTCAAAAGTAAGTCAGTATGATAAGAGGCAAAATAAAAAACATTACCAAAATCTAACATGCGCATGCATACATATACATAATAGAGTATTAAACAGCTATTACAGAGGATAAGCGTGTGTCATTTGTGACAACACTGACGGACTTAGAGTGTATTATGCTAAGTGAAATAAGTCAGACTAAGAAAGACAAATATCATATGATTTCACTCATATGTAAAATCTTAAAAAAAAAAAAAAAACAAATGAGTCACTGAACAAAAAGCAAAAATCAGACCTGTAAATACAGAGAACAAACTGATGGCTGCCAGGGAGGGTGGTGGCAATGGGCAAAAATGGGTGAAAGGAAGTGGGAGATAAAGGCTTCCAGTTATAGAATGAATACATTACATGAATAAAAAGCACAGCACATGCAATATCATCAGTGATACTGTAATATTGTTGTATCATGACAGAAAGTAGCTGCACTTATGGTGAACATAGCATAACAGGTAGAGAAGTTGATTCAGGATGTTGTAAACTTGAAACTGATGTAACATTGCATGTCAACTATACTCAAACAAAAAAAAATTAAAAACCACAATACCAAAATCTGACTTCCAGATGAAAGACAGAGAACTAAAAATGGGTTAGATTTCATCTTTTCACAAAGATGTTCACAATCTGCCCAAAAAAATATTGACTGAAAGTCAGCTTGCCAATAGACATTTGCTTCAAAGTGCCAACATTTCTCTAATGGCTTTAGTATCTTACAACTTTGTATTCACACCTAAGACAAAGCGAGTATATAACCTTAATCAGTGTTCATGGAAGATCGTGTGATGCAAGGGAAATTGACACAGTTTTTGTAGCCAGAATGATCAGAATTTTAGCTTTGCCATTCGTTAACTTGGCATTCATTATAAAAAAATCAATCTGTTTCCTCTTCTTTATAATTGTCATCATGCCACCTACTTCAGGAATTGCCTTTAAAATTGCAAATAATACATGGAAGTCAGAATAGTTTTATAATAAGTAAGGAAATTGGTTTAGTAATTTTAAAAATGCCACAAAGAGAAGCTCAGGCCCAGATGGCTTCAATGGTGAATTTTACCAAAGGTTTAAAGAAACATTAAGACCAATCTTTTTTAAAAGAATTTATTTATTTATTTAAGACAGAGCACTCACAAGCAGTGGAGGGGTAGAGGACGAGGGAGGAGAAAACTCCCTCATGAGCAGGGAGCCCAACACACATGACATGACACATAGGGCTTGATCCCAGGACCCTGGCCAGGATCATGACCTGAGCCAAAGGCAGATGCTTAAAAACTGAGTCACCCATGTGCCCCAAATTAAGACCAATCTTTCAGAAAATATTTCAAACTTAGAAAAGAATGAAATACTGCCTGACTCATTCTATGAAGACAGTATTACCCTGATACCAAAACTAGAGAAAAACATCATCTGAAAAGAAAACTGCAGACCAATACCTCATATAAATATAGATGCAAAAATCCTCAAAAATACTAGCAAACAAAATCCAGCAATATATAGAAGATAATAATACACCATGATTAAGTGGGATTTATGCCAGAATAAACAATCAAGAATGGCTGAATAATCAAGAATAATCAAGAATGGCTTTACATCCAAAACCAGATTAATGTAGTGCACCATATTGAAAGAATAAGGAACACAAAACAAGTCATTATCTCAGGAGATGCACAAGAACCATTTGACCTAATCCAACACCTTTTTGTGATTAAAAAAAAATACTCAGCAAACTACTAATAGGAATGTAACCTAACAAAGGGTGTCTGTGAAAAGACCTACAGCTAACATCAACTCAATGATGAATAACGGAAACCCGTCCTCCCTGAAATCAGGAACAAGACAAGGATGACTCTCATTCAAATAATAAGAGAAACAAATTTAACCAAAGAAATGCTAGATTTATATAATGAAAACTATAAAATAATAATGTAAGAAATTAAAGATCTAAATAAGTGAAAAGACTGCAGATTCAATACAATCCCTATCGAAAATCCAAACGCCAATTTTTGTGGAAAGGGATAAGCTGATCTTCAAATTCATATAGAAATGCAAGTGACCCAGAATACTCAGAATAACCTTGAAAAATAAAAAAATAAAATTGGAATTCACATACTTCCAAATTTCAAAATTCGCTACAAAATTTGGGGAATATCGTCATCTTAGCAATATTAAATCTTCCAATCCATGAATGTCTTTTAATTTATTTATCTACAAAGCTACATCAATTAAAACAGTGTGAGACTGGCATAAGGATAGATAGATAGATAGATAGATAGATAGATAGATAGATAGATCGATCAATGGAAGATGAGTCCAGAAATAAATTGATACATCTGTGGTCAATTGATTTTTCAACAAGGATGCCAAGACAGTACATAATAGGAAAATTCATAGGAACAAAACAGGAGATTAGTGATTGTCAGAGTTTGAAGAGAGGAGGCAAAGGAGGATGACTGCTAACACATACAGAGTGCCTTTGAGGTGATGAAAGTATTCTGGAATTAGAATGGTGGTGATGGTTGTACAATCTTGTGAATACGCCAACAACTACTGAATTGTATACTTGCAATAGTGAATTTTATGGTACCTAAATAATATCTCAATAAAAACATCAGCCTCATTTAAAAACTATTTACAACCTACATAATAAAACACAAAACTATAGTTCTCTATTGGCATTAAAAGAAACAGATTCTATAATCTGATTGCAGGGGATGGGCGAAATAGGTGAAGGGGATTAAAAGGCACAAACTTCCAGTTATAAAAGAAATAAGTCATAGAGCTGAAGAGTACAGCATAGAAAATACAATGGATACCACTGTAATAACTTATGGTGACAGATGGTGACTACATTTACCTTGGTGAGCATTGAGCAATGTATCGAACTGTTGAATCACTATGTTGTACACTTGAAATGACTATAACATTATAAGTCAACTACAATAATAAAAATTTAAAAAAACTTATCCAACAATCTAATGCAATTAACAGAAAACTTAAAAAATACATGGAAACTGCCAAACATTGCATAGCATGTAGTGAGTATTCAAGTTCTAATGACAACTCTTTTTGTTATCTCTTGATCCGCCGTGATGATAAATACTTTTCAACAATTTAGACAGACTCATCCCAATATCCAAAAGGCCAACAGTCACAGGCAGTTCCAGTGGATAATTCGAAGTGATGAAGAAATGAAAAGTGAAGGACCTCATAGGCTGGAATCATGATCAACTCCTTTTTACCAAGTATGTCAAGTCTTAATTTATAACTAATCCTACTTCCCTCTTCTATTTTTTGAATGAGTATGTAGAATTGATATTTTTCTTTACAGATTTGGTAAAATTCACCATTGAAGTTATTTGGGCCTGGTCTTTTCTTTGTATGTCACTTATTGATTAATAATTCAATTTCATGGTTTAGGTCTATTCAAATTTTCTGTCTTCTTGAGTGAAATTCAATAGTTTCATATCATTCTAAGAATTTGTCCATTACATCAAAATGTTCTAATTTGTTAGCATAATGTTTTTCCAAGTATTCTCTTCTAATCCTTTTCATTTCTGTAAGGTCAGTAGTTATGCCCGGTCTTTCAGCACTGATTTTAGTAATTTGTGTCTGTTATATAGTTAACTGTATGTATTAATTAGATTGGGCTACAATGCTCAGATATTTGGTCAAACATTATTTTGAATGTGAACTTCAGAAAAAAAGAAGTTTTTTGATAAGATTTAACATTTAAATTGATGAATTTTGTGTAAACCAGATTACCCTCTGTAATGTGTGTGGGCCTCACCAAAGAGTTGGAAGCCTTAATAGGAAAGAGTTTGATCTTCCCAAGCAAGGAGTTCTGGCAGCAGATTGCCTTTCAACTCGGACTGCAACTTTTTTCTGGATCTCCAACCTGCTGGCCTATCCTGAAGATTTTGGACTCGTCCCTCCACAATTGTGTGAGTTAAACCCTGAAAATAAGTAAGTGGTGTGTGTATGTGCAAGTACATACATTTTTCTCTCAAATATGAGTTTTCAATGAATCAATTTTACAGATTGGTTTTCAAAGGACCAAATATTGGTGTCATCAATTTTAATCTATTGATTTTCTCTTTTTTAATAACTTCTACATCAGTCTTTATTAATTTCTTATCTGCTTACTTTGTGACTAGTTCTTTTTCTAATTTCTTGAGGAATAAGTTTAGGTTAATTGATTTGAAATTTTTCTTCTCTTCTTTTCCTTTTTTTAATTCATGAGAGACACACAGAGAGGCAGAGACATAGGCAGAGGGAGAAGCAGGCTCCCCATGGGGAGCCTGATGTGGGACTCGATCCCAAGACTCCAGGATCACGACCTGAGCCAAAGGCAGACGCTCAACCACTGAGCCACCCAGGTGCCCCTTCTTCTTTTCTAATATAGGAATTATAGCTATTAATTTCCCTCTAAGCACTACCTTAGCTAGGCCCCACAAATTCTCTCTTTTTTTTCATTTTTATTCAGCTTACATTTTCCTAATTCTCTTTGCAATTTATTCTTTGACCCAAAGAATTAATTTTGTTTATCATCCAATTAATTGTATATTTCACGAATTTCCTTCCTTTGTTGATTTCTAATTTAATTCATTGTGTTTGGAATATACTTCTCAATATTGTCCATTCCTCTTATTTGAATATTCAGTCTTCTCTGAAGTATGTTATATCCATTTACAAGGCCTAGACTATGGCAGTGATTAAGAAAGTCCATCCAAAGAGATTCATGCACATCTTCAGAATGTGTCACATTGGGGTAATTGTTTATTTCAGATTACATGGTGTATCAAGACTTGAATAAGGTATGCTCAATGATATGTTTTGTAAGTTAATGAAATTATGTGAATGCAACTTAGAAAATCCAACTACATTGCTTTAGATTTAAACAAGTGAAGGAGGGTAAGAAAGTCTATTCTATTCTAATGCTATAGCCTGAGAAATCCAAGAGTCTTAGAACACAACTGGAAATCACTAGAGTAGAGGATATCCAACAAAATGTCTTTTTCCCAACTCTTCTGATCCTAAAATTCATCCAGTGCTGATATAAATAAATGAAGTTTTATTCAGGTATTCCCATCTATGGAAAATTGCCATTTACTGAATGTATATTATATGACACAGTGTGATAATCTCTTTCATTATTTTTTATTCTATTTAATCCCATAAACCCAATGAATCAGATACTATTATCATTGTCTTATGAATGAGGAAAATGAGGCTTGGATTTGTCCAAAGGCAATGAACTCTAGCTTTCTGTGAAATTAGGGTAATATGATCTACTTCAGAGAAAGAACTAAAGATAGCAAAACAGACATTGTCCGTAATTTAACAGCATAGCTTATGGAAAGAAAAAAACTCTCACATATAAAGTCAATGGAATATATAAAGTCATATATAAAGTCAATGGAAAAAAATTAAGTACATAGACCTAGATTCCTGTTCTCTCAGGGCACTACAATACTCATTTCTGTATCAAGATGTTTTTGCACCAGGGTGGAACATAGACACTGTAAAAGTATATTATGAGATGTAGTTAGTGTTGTTATGATCTTGGAGCAGAACAATACTATACGAGGCAAGATAAATCAAGAAAGCAGGGGCTATGGGTTAAGTGAGGTGCTACAAGTCTGAGAATTTAGGCAGCTTGAGTAGATATACTATTACATATTTTCATTTCATTTTCCTGTCAGGCTCCCATAACAAGGCAAGACTGCTAAAAAATAAATAAATAAACAAGAAACAGGGAGGTCTCAGTACTCAGAGACTAAGAGATTTGCATGTAGTGGAAACTCACTTATTATTGGTTTCCATCACCCAGTCCCCACCTTAGGCCAGAGTTAGATGTGCAATGAAGCATGAAAGAAAGCCATTGTAGACTTTGAATCAAAGAGTACATTATTTTATCAGTGGGAAAAGGAGTGGAAAGTAAACTAGAACACATTCATGAAAGCACTAGGGAGGGAGTAGCAAAGATTTAAAAATACCTGGGAACTGGCAGTTGATTAAGCAGTGTAAATCTGAATCTGAGATGGAATAAGGCCTATCATGTTCTAGGAGCTATTTGTCCTCTCTGTATCTCAGCATCTAGTATGAAAACTGAAACAGTAATTTTTCAATACATGATGTCAGGAACTGTTGCAGATGTTTTAAATTTGTCATATAATTTAGTTTTTTCACTACATCCCTATCATATATGCTGTATCATAAGCACTTTACAGATGAGGAAACTCAAGTGTAGAAAAGATTCTTGGTCATGTAGCTAATTAGCAGTAGGGCCAGGATTTGATCATTAAAGGATTGACCATGAAAGCTTTTCAACTAAGCAATTTTGTCTCTGAAAGCTTTTATTTCCCTATCAACACAATATAACAACAACAACAAAATAAGTAACTCTGACACTTCAACCAATTTCTTTATTTTCACAAAAGTTATACAATATAACAGTATAGCATTAACTTAGTCGTGTGTCTAACCTGTAAGTTTGTTAGTTTTTAAAGTTTAGCTCATAGAAAGTGAGTGTCAACAGAGATATATTCACTTGGCTACTATTTTCCCTGAAGCACAACGTAAGTTTTGTCAACATATAAATTCCCTTACTGGAAATATGACTAGAGCTGAAATGATGGTATTTGCAAACTTTTATTCAGCAAAATAAAGGTCTAATATTGGCATGTAAGACTTTATAGATAGGCTATATATTTCATACCAAAGCCTTCTGAAAACTTTTTATTTTTGAGATTTTTTTGGTCTATTTATCATAAAAACTATTCTCATTTATCACTATAAACATAGCTGTACACAACCAAAATCTGTATGCAAATTTTGTGCTCAAAGGAAAGCAAACTTTTCAGTTTAAGTTTAATTTAGTTCTTTATTTATGTCTAAATCAAATTATAAGTACATTTACAAAATCTCCTTAGCACTAAATGTGAAATTTGGGAAAATTATTCTCAAGGTTTCCTACAAATCATCACTTTATATTATTCAGAGCTAAATTAAACTAAGTATGAAAAAGCACTTCAAACTACCTTTTCATATTACTCAAAATGCTGATGCAGAGAGCCTGCAGTAGAAATATCAATGAACAAAATATTGCATCAGTGAATACATACTATGGCCTAGAATGATTGGAATGTTCCCACTTAAAAAAATTGTTCAATCACACTGGAAGAATGTCCCCAGAACTTTCCTAGAAGGCTAAATCTTATGCATGGCAATGCTGGCATTTGTTTATATAACTTCTAAATAAGTTTCTCATTAATGCAAATATAATGCAAGTATTTAAAATTAGAAAGAAATAATCTGAAGAAATTTTTTGAGAGATTACTTAATAAAATGGAGATTGAAATATGAAAAAAATGAAAAGATATGGTCTATTGAATGAGAAGGCCTAATATACATGAATTAAAATCTCCAAATAGATAGTAGACAATGGGGTCAAGGAAATAGTCAAAGAGATAATGGCTGATGTTTTTCTGTAATTTTTTAAGACATCAAAATTCAAATCCAGAAAGACTAACAAATCGCAAGTATAACAAATGAAAAGAAATCCATGACTAGACACATCATAGTGAAAGAGGAGAATGCCAGACACAGAAGCTCTTAAATGCATACAGAAGTCAAAGATAATTTGCTTACACTAATTAGACTAAGACCTGACTTTTTAATGTCAGCAAAAGGAACAGGAAGGCAGTGAAACTGTCAACCTGGAATCCTATACCAAGTTTAAATACTTTTCAAGAATGAATGAGAAATGATGACATATTTGGATAAACAGAAAGTGAGAGAACTTGATGCCAAATTACCTAACCACCCACTGAAAAAAATATTGATAAATGTCTTTGGTATATTCACAAAATTGAATACTATATGGCAGTGAAAATGAATAAACTACAGTTGCATGTATACACATGACTGAATTTCAGCATACATTTGATTGGAAAAAGGTCAGAATAATACATATGGTCTGAGTCAATATGTACAATGTTCAAAATCAGGAACAGCTAAACAAAATATTGTTGCAAGATACTAACATCGCACAAGCCAGAAAGAAGAGTAAGGAAATGAGCAATACAAAGCTCAAGAGGATGGATAACTAGATAAGGGGGTGTGATTGAGGAGAGCACATAAGAGAGCGTCTAACATGTTGGTAATGTATTTCTTAAGACTTCTTAAGATGTCTGTTTATATTGTACTTCTAAGTTACATATACTCTTCTGTACGTATATTTAAAATTAGAACAATCTTCAACAACAACAAAAAGCTCCTGGGGGAACTCCTTGTGTGTAGGTAACACTTATTAATCATTGGGACTTGTGTTTGACTGATTGGCAGGAAGCATGCTGGGGGCCTTATAAATGGTATTCAAGTTTTTGGCTCTTGAGCCATTCAATTTTTGGAGAGATTGTTTTTTCTTCTGGAGTTGTTTGCCTTTTTAAGGAGCAATAATTGAAAGATTTGTCAGCAACACAGAATTGTGCATGGGGTGATGGGGAGTTGAGGGAAACTTCTTTTTCTCTATACTTTCAATTAATTATTCTGGTTTTATTCTAGTATCACCATCTTGCCCTATGTTATTATGTAGCATTTCTGGGTTCTAGGCTTCTCAGGCATTCTTCAGGAAAGATGAGCTTTTTCTTTGGCATGCAGTGGCTATAATTGGACAGTATATGTTCAATAAATTTACTCAAGTATGAACCAACGCAAAAAGTATGTAGTCAGCCACCAAGAGAGAAATATTTGGGTTGTCTGAAATGGCTGATGGCAAGTCAATCCTGTGTGCAGATCTGAAAAATGTACTCCTGCTCAGCAACTTATACATCCCAGGTTGATGGTCTGACCCCTGTGGAGTGGCGGACTGCATGCAGGGGCAGTGACTTCATACAACAGACTTAGATCACTCCTCCAACCATATTTCTCTAATCACATAGCCTTTAAAAACCTTTGTATGTATAAAGCTGAAACTTGTGTGTTCTCTGTCACTCTAACCACCTTGTGAACTAAACACTTGCCATCATTCATTTACATGATAAAGCCTATTCATGAATCAATTGCTGCATTTCCCTATGCTTCTACAAATGCAGGTGCAATAAATTTCATGAACATGGATTTACTTTCAAAATTATAAATGAGAGAGAAGAGGCAATGATTTAATAAACTCCACAATGCGTGTGTCAAACCAATCTGGCTTTTACAAGTGAAGTCAGAATGACTTTCGTTGCCACCTAGAGCAATAGCAATCAAAGGGAAAATTTAAGACTTTTAGTCTAATAAATTTAGAACACTTCATTATATAGCTACCACTCTAGAATAGAGTAAGTGTTTTAGAGATGTTTATGAAGTCTAAGAGTGTAAATTGAGGGGTTTCATTTCCAGATCTGTCAGTGATTCATAGTGTGAACTGGAAGAAGTCACTTTCATGGGAGTAATTTAAATCTTTATTTATATTTCCAGGGCAGGATACCTTGAAGGGAAAATCTAGATGTGGAATACATTAAACACAAAGGGAATTTCAAAGGCCATGGGTAACAGAACGTATTTCCTCCTTGAAAAAAGATGACTCAATTGGCAACCGCCCTTCTGGCATTTCCATCATGAGCACATCCTTACCAGGGATACAGGTAGTTTAGTGTTTTCAGCTTTGTATTGCTGCTTTTAAAAACTATAAAAGTTAGAATGTCACAAGGTGTTTGGAAAAGCAAGAACAAAATGTCCATAATCCCATGAAATTATCCAACTACAATTACAGTCTCTGTTTATCTTTTGCTAGTTTTCATTCTTATATTTTATAAACTTCTATTCATATTGTATGTACAATATGGTGCCATGCATTATTCACTTAAAACAAATATTTTGTTTCTTATATTTTATAAAGTATAATTTATACCTTTAATGGCTGCATAATATTCAATCAAGTCATCATACCATACATAAACCATTCCTCTCTACATGGACATTTGTTTTATCCAGTTTTGACCCATTTTGAGATCATTGTGTTTCTGTTGAAATAACAGACCAAGCACCCAAATTCTATAGTACTGTACCAGATTCTATAGTACTAAGCAATACATAAATTCATACAATTCCAAGTTTCTATTCAATGCCTAATTATCACACTAGGCACATTTAAGTTTGTTACCAGCCAAAAATGTAATACTTGTTCTTGCTTCAATAGTTTTCAGCCATGTTAAACGCAGGGTTCAGCTAAGATTTTTCATACTGAAATCCAAACATAAGGCCCTCTTGTGAGTGTTTCTCTGGACCTTCACGTGCCAGCAAATGTATTAATAGCAGTTCCTGTTCTCAAAGAAATCACATTCCATTGAGAAGTTAGCAAAGGAGACAGAACAGGAATGGTGCTATCTCAAGAGCCAGGAGGAGAGCACCAAGAGGAGAATGTTCCTCAGTGACAAATGCTCCAGAGAGGTCATGTAAGAGGTAAAACCACCAGTCCCAGTCAATGAACACATATTTATTGAATGTTTACTATGTGCAAGGCGCAGTTTAGGGACTGAGTATATTAGAGTGAACAAGATTGAGTTCCTGCCTTCAAGGAACTTATATTCTATTGAGGACCAAAAGAAAATTAATATGTAAATAAAGACATGAAAATGATTAAGGTACTAAGAGCTTTAAAGAAAATAAATCGAGAATGTCTTGAGATTTAGCTCATGTGTTCAGAAAAGGTCTCTCTAAGAAGATGCATTTTGTTTTGAGACCTAAAAGGTCTCAAAGGAAACTTTGGGTTTGATAATTGGAAGCTTCCTGGTGGTTTCTCAAAGTACAGCTTCAGTTGAGTGATAAGAATAGAAGTCAGAAAATATTAAGAGAGGTGTTGTTCAATGATTATAAGGAGTTTCAGTTATGCTAGATTATTAAGTTCTGGAGCTTTGCTCTACACTAATGCCCATAGTTAACAATATAGGATTGTATACTTAAAACGTTGTTGGGGGCGCCTGGGTAGCTCAGTTGGTTAAGTGCCTGACTTGATTTCGGCTCAGGTCATGATCTCAGGGTTGTGATATCGAGCCCCTCATTGGGCTCTGCACTCAGTGCAGAATCTGCTAGAGATTCTCATTCTCTCCCTCTGTCTCTCATCCCACTCTCAGTCTCTCTCTCTATAACAAGTAAATAAAATATTTTTTTAAATAAAACTTTTTAAGATGATAGATTGCATGATAAGTATTCTTACTACAAAGAAAGAAAAACAAAAGAACCAAGGATACTTATAGAGGTAATGGATATGTCTATTACCTTGATTGTGGTATCAGGAGTGTATGCATGTGTCCAAACCAATAAAATCATACATATTTAGCATGTCCAGTTCTTATATACAAATTATACCTCCATAAAACTTTTTAAAAAGAGAGTGATTGGCAAGTAAGCAGAAACAAAGACAGGAAGCTTCACCCTTGAAGCTTAACTGGAAAAGGGAGGAGAAAGATGTAAAGAAGCTAGAGGCAAAGGCAGAGTCAAAGGGTGTTTATCGTTGCTGATGTTTCATTTTAAAAATGCTATTTAAGATTGAAATTATTTGCAAACTATGGTGAAGTAGCTGGTATAAAGGCAAATATCGAAAATACAAAAGAAAAATAACTAATGAAGCAAGGTCCATTCTCAAGCCCTTTGAATAGATTTGTTTATTCATTAAATATTTACTGAGTATTTTTGTTTGTTCGGTTTTGTTCGTGTGTGTGTGTGTGTGTGTGTGTCTGTTTTATTGAAGTATAGTTGACCCACAATGTTACATTAGTTTCAGGTGTACAACATAGAGATTTGAGAAATTTATACATTACGCTTACTACTTCCTATGTTGTTTTTAATGTGAAAAGCACACTAATGAGGCATGACTTCCCACTGATTCATTTTGCAAGAGGACTGCTGCTCAGATATAAGGCTAAATTATAGCCAGCATGGGTGAAAGGGAAAAAATACTGAACAGGCCACTCTACTATGGTAATTTGGTAGGAGAGGCACTCCCCCCAACTGGAGATATTAGAAAATATTACTTCCATGAAATTCTTCTTAAAATGGTAATGCCAAATTTATGAAATGTTCTTAAGACATCTGAACTAAATATGCTACATAAAACAAATTCCAAGTAAATTTTCCAATATAATATTCTTTTGACAGAAAAATTTAAAATCTTATGCTATATGTAACTTTCCCCTTTTTAAATCACTTTTTATGCTGATAGTTTTAGGAAAATATTTTCTTGAAAATTAAATAAGACTTTACAACCTGATGGTCACTCTTTATCTTTATCTTATCATTTGTTGGACCACAGTTTGTTGGATCACAAACTAAAAGCTAATTAGGAAAGACTACAACCTAGCTATTAATTTTCTCAGAGGTTAAAGATCATTTTCCTGTAGTGTTTTATGTTAGTATGAATGGATGTTTTCCAAGTACAGTATTTCCTGTCAAACATCAGTGGTGTTCTAGCCAACATCACCTCAATCTCAACCTTCCTACCAATCAGTCAACAGTTGGGGAAGAGTTTTCCCCACACAAATACTTTAGTAGGAATTTTCACAATGCACATTCTGATCAGATAAACATGGACGTCATTTTTTTTAAGTAAACTCATTTTTATAGTTTTGCCACACTAGGTTAAATCAGGGTTTCTCAATTTTGACATTATTGACATTGGGGCTGGATGATTCATTGTTATGGGAGGCTATCCTCTGTACTATAGGATGGCTAGCAACATTCCTGGCCTCTACTCCTTGGAAGCCAGTAGCATTCCTTACTTCTTCCCCACCCCTCAATTATAACTACCAACAGTATCTCTAGACATCACCAAATGTCCCCTAAATGGCAAAATCTTCCCAACTTGAGAACCACAGGGTAAAGGGCAGGCATTACTGCTATAGGGGAGATAGTTCTAAGGACATTAAAAAGCTAGCACAATATTTAGTGCATTAGAAATACACATAAACAATAAAATGTCCAGGATCTATAATGAATAAATACTTGTTTTTCTTGGATAATGGATATGCTTAATCAATCCCACAGGAGGAAAAAAAAAACCACTTAACTCTTACCCTATAATGATAGGAAAGATTCATTAAATTCTCTTCAACATGGAAATTTTTAATATAGAACACATTCGCAAAATATTAGCTTAAGAGTCATACCTACGTGAGGAACTCACATCAGAGCTACTCAGCAATATAAGCACCAGCTTAATTTCCATCTACAGTAACAATATATCTAAGAACTCAGTCAAGCCTGTGCATGGCTGCCCTACAAGACTCATAGATTTGAAAACTCGGATTCACACTGTAAGTATCAGATCGTTTCTCCAGCAATATCACCACAAATCTGAAGTAAAGTCAACAAGCTAGGTAGCATTGAACAATGAATGCATAGGCAGTAAGTTATTGGGCTCTAAAGGACTTAGGCAGAGGGTAATGAATATAGCTGCCCAATTGTCTAAGAGTGATTAATCTATTACTAATTGTCAAGGACCGGGGAGTATGTATGGTCTTGCCAGATAAATAAAGAAATCTGGTTGCTTATCCTTGGCTACTCATTACACATTCTACCCGAAGAGGAGGTCTAATTAACCTGACAGCATAAGAGTTTTCAGAGAGCTTCTTTAAAGACAGAGCTGTTGGGACTCAGAACAGCGCAGCCTACAAAGGGATTTATAATCTTTTTCTATGAGCTATTCCTATGAGATAGTCACTGTGCTTTGCTTTATCCCTCGTGTCTAATAGTATCCCCACCAGATTTGCCAGCTGTAAAAGGACCAAGGAAACATAGAACACCAAGCCCACTGAGCTTCCAGGGCTATCCTATACTTGTAGGAAGCTGGGAAGTTGTGGACCTGTCAAAATTAATACTTCTAAAATAGGTTTGTTACTAATCTCCACAAACCAACCAACCATTTAGCAGACATTTAGCCCTTGAACTGTGTGCTAATGCATTTAAAATGATTGCCCATAGGGTACCTGGCTGGCTCAGTCAGTAAAGCATGTGACTCTTGATCTTGGGGTTAAGAGTTTGAGCCTCATGTTGGGTGTAAAGATTACTTAAAAATAAAATGCCCAGATACACTGGAATAAAAGTGCCAAATCTATATAAATTATAAGCCTAAATCTCTAGTGCCTTTCAAATGTAATAACACTTGGCCTCTAGGATGAATCCAGAAAATAGGCTATTGTTAAACTTTGGTGCATACAATGAATGCTCATTGTTTAAGCTTCACCTCAGGCAACAGGAATACTTACTTTTCCCCTGCTTTCATACTGTTCAGCTGTCCCTCTTCAGGGCTGTGATATCACCCTAAATGCCCTCTCCTATCAAAAATCCTAACACCTGGAATTGTAATTGTTTATATATCCACTTGGCAATGGGCTCTGTAAAGGCAGAGGTGGTGTCTTCTGTTTTGACACCTGGAATAGGTCCTGATCCCTAGTAGGCAGCCATTAAGTAATGGTTGAACTATCTAATGGAATTGCCTTTGTGTCTGAGTCTCTGGCACATGCAAGCCTTTCTATTTTACACATCCTATTTCATATCTCACTTCACAGACTCAGAGGCAAGAAATGCAATCCTTATTGTTTTTGACAATTTACCTTTTAAGTATCCTTCTACTAAGGTGGCAGAAATCAATTCCGAGATTTCTACCACTTTTCCAAGGCTCCAAGTCAAAGTTTTTATGCTTGTGTATGTGTGTGGGGGAATACTACTAATCATTTTACTGGCACCTTTTGAGACAGTAAACATCCTATCTGTCTTTCAGTTGCAACACAGACATCCCTAGTTCCCATCTCATGGCCTTTTAATCCCAAGGAGCTCTTTTTTCAATTTCTGGGGCATACTGAAATCATGCCACCACTCTATTCTATTCATTTTTTAGGCACTGAAAATTCCCTGAGATGTCTAAGGCATTGGTTTTCTGGAGTTTTACCATCTCCACAAGCTCTAACAGGAAAATGGAAGGTAGCCATGACCATTCCACCCCTCTTGACTTGCTTCTTCTCATAGGCTGAAAAATTGGTTTCTGGTCTTGAGAACACAAAAGTTTTACATCAACTCATGAGGGATTTTCTGAAATCTTTCAACTCTGCTCCGCGTTTTTCAATTCCCCCATTATGAAGAAAACCCTCTTTTTTGTCTCCTGCTTTCTGCTCTGACATTCCTTCAGTGAGACATGGGCAGAGAGTGGCCTAGCTCACAGAATGAGTGGGGAGGGCTTGGGGAGACCTGTTCAAAGCTACAAAAAACATTGAGATTTAAGTTCCTAACCAATTCCAAAAAATAAATGTTCTTCTTTCTAAAGCTCAGTAGTTCTCAACTGGGAACAAATGTACACCCCTTTCCCAGGGAACATTTCACAATATCTGGAGATATGTTTGGTTGTGGCAACTGGGTGGGTGAGGGAAGTGGTTGGTTGCTATTGATATCCAATGGGTACAGATCAGAAATGCTGCTAAACATCCTAAATTGCACAAGAGGGCCTCCTACAACAGTTATCTGCCACATAATGTCAGTAGTGACAAAAGTAAAACACCCTGTACCTCACTCTTTAATATACTACCCAAAGAGATTTTGGTTGTTTTTGGCTATAAAACTACATATCTTTTGGCAAATCAATAACTGTTTCTCACCATTAATAGATCAGCAAGAGAAAGGAGATGAAAATTGATATCGCAAAAACTCATTCTGTGCCAGGCACTATGCTCAACACTTCACATTGCTGCATTTAATACTTGTGAGAAAAATATCAGGTAGTTTCAATGGCTATCTACATTTTACAGAGTCAAAAAAAGAAAACTGAGTTGCAGTAAAACTAAACAATTTATCCAGATTACAGCATCTAAAAGTGGCAGAACAAAAACTTACTGTTAGACTGTATGACTCCACGGCTGATGCCATTTCAGACTCAGGAAGGAGATCAATTGCTTGATTCATGGATCTTTTCCCCCAAAGTTTATTAAGATATAATTGATATATAACGTTGTGTAAATTTAAGGTATAAAATGTGTTGATTTGATACACTTATATACTGCAAAATGGTGACCACCTTAATATTAGCTAACATTTCTCTCACTTCACATAATTACCATTTCTCTTTTGTAGTGAGAATATTTAAGATCCACTCTCTTAGCAACTTTCAAGTGTATAATAGAGTATTATTAACCATAATCACCATGCTGTACATTGTATCCTGAGAACTTACTCATCTTATCACTGGGAGTTTGTACCCTTTGATCAGTATCTCCTCATTTCCCCCACCCACCAGTCCCTGGTAACCATAAGTCTACTCTCTGTTTTTATCAGTTTGGCTTTTTTAGATTCCACATATAAATGCTATCATACAACATTTATCTTTCTCTGCGTTATTTATGTCATTTAGCATAATGTCCTAAGGTCCATCTGTGTTGTTGCAAATGGCACGATTCCTTTCTTTCTCATGGCTGAATTATTTGTGTGTGTGTGTGTGTGTGTGTATACACACATACTACATCTTCTATATTCATTCATCCATCATAGGACATTTACATTGTTTCCATATCTTGGCCATTGTGCATAATGCTGCAATGAACATGGGAGTACAGATATCTTTTCGAGATCCTATTTCATTTCCTTTGGATATATGCCCAGATGTACAAGCATTGGATCATATGGTAGTTCTATTTCTATTTTTAATTTTGTGAGGAACTTACATACTGCTTTCCATAGTGGCAGGATCAATTTACATTCCCACCTACAGTGCACAAGGGTTCTTTACCCTCAGGCATTTTCTTTTGTACAGATTTTCACTTTTTTCTAATGGAATGTCAAGCATGGAAGTTTGGCATTCAACAAGGAATACTGTATGACTTTCTTGTCCTGAAAAAAAATCTTCAATAATGAATAATAATGAATAATAGGCTGTGAGGCTTTCTAGGAAAGCAAACAGAAATATTGCAGGCTTAAAGAATTTCTCACACCAAAACTGACCAAAATGAACAGAAATAATTAATCAGTACTTAAATTTGGAAACAAAAACCCTACTCTCATTCAATATACCTCTAGAAGTATGATTCAGATACAAAATGAATTGCCTCATGTTGAAAGTAGACTCAAGAAATCAATATATGACCCCTCTTGCCACCTTAGTCCAGATCTTCCAGTTTGGAGAGGGAAGGGAATTAGATTTGAGCAGACGTGAAAAAAATGTAGAATGTATTGTGTGGAGTGCATTTCTTCACTGCAAATAACCAGCCTTGCAAAGTTAAATGCTGGAAGAGATGAGAAACCATAAAACCTATATGACTGCCTGCCTACCTACCTATCCAGCTATGTAGTTCCTCCTCCGTCTAGCCAGGTAAAACGTCAGAGAGAAATAGAACTAGAAAATGACAGCCATGAACAGCTTTCAGGAAAGGAGAAATACAGTTGTACAAAACTAAGTTTACACAGAAAAAAACCCATCAACCCTGGACTTTTTTCATGAAAATGGATTCCCTACTCTGCAAAAGAATATAATGAAACATGAAGGGCACTCTCCACCAAGAGATAAGAGTATGCCCCGTCAGTATGGGGCAGCTCAAACCAGTACAAGGATGCCAACAAAGTCAGAGAAACTAGCAACTAAGAAAAAAAAAAGTAACCTCATCTGCACACAGGCCTAGATAACTCTTTGCTGTCCTTCAGCACTATCCTCATCCTTGACAAAAAAGCTGAATGGTGAACACAGAGTAGAAACAATAAACCCAAAGCTGTTGCATGCATGTTCCAAGACATTGGTCCATAAATGTAAATCCACAGACCAGTTTTGGAAGGTGGGCTGAAAGGACAGATTCAGAAGCTCTAAACTTAATGTTGATTCAATAGGTCTGGAATTGGGATAGACACTTTCAGTTTGTGCATCCATGTTTGAGAAACACCATTCAAAGCAGAGAGCAGGTGAAGCCAATAATTGCTATGTCAATCAGCAGGGATATCAAGAATTCCATACCACTCTCTTTGGGGGTGGAGGGCAACAAATGATCCCAGTTAAACATAAATAAGTACAGCAAATAATAACAACATGGGACTTTGTGTAAAATGCTCTAAAATAGAAGAGGGAAGAGAACAGGAATATAGCAAGCAAAGAGAGCTCAGTAACTATTTTCCAGCTTCTATAGCAGTGGCTAAAGTGAATAAACTAAAAAGGTAATTCTAAAATCATAGATACGTAACAAGTGAATAAACTAAAAAAGATAACTCTAAAATCAGAAGCAATAAGAAATATTTCAACTCTGTAAAAATTTGGGTCAGTAGCCTCAAGTATAGGCTTGGGAAACACAGGGACTAAAGGGCAAACAGACGAGCGTGATATATAGCATAACATAAAAGAAAATAAACCTAACGTTAGGATCTCCCTTCTAAATTAGGCTTACTAACTGTGGAAATAGACCGCGATTGGGAAAAAGTAGAAGTTCAATAATTTCTTCACTTTAACATATTATGATTTGAGCCTTTAAAATCAATCAAAACATATTCTAAACATAGTTTTCACAAGAAACAGTTATATGACCCTGGTTCAACATCTGCTTTTTATCTTCAAATTGATGATGAAAAGTGCACCTGTCTCACAAGATTATTGTGAGGTCTAGGTGATGCCTTCAAATTCCCAAGCAATTACAAAGAAAAGTCTCAATAGGCATCAGCTACAGCTCTTAATATTTCATAGAGGAGAATTCAAAGAAACTCTTGTGTATCTAGAACTGACACTTGAAATTTTTAAATTTAATGTACTATCTAAAATGTTTAAAACTAAAACCTAGCTGAATTAAAAACTAGTTGGCATATTTGATATTGGTCAGATGGGAAACAAATATCACATAAGGACTAAATATTTTTTTTAAATGAAGCAAACTGATGAGTGAGAAAAAATATATGGGCCCAATCACATTCCCTTCTAAATAAAACTTCCAAAGGAAAGTAACTCAGAAAAGCTGAAAGTGAAAATCTTTGACAAAAGATTACCAGATAATACAAACAAAAATGGGAACATTCATTTCTTTAAAGGGCAAGATCTGGAAATGGCACATTTCTCCTCATAACTCATAACTCAGTCTTTGTACTGAGTTGCAGAGTTACAAAGGAGCTGCGGAATGTAGTCTGGGAATCCATGCACCCAGATCAAATTCAAGAGATCATGAAATGGGCAAAAGACACGAACAGAAATCTCACAGAGGAAGACATAGACATGGCCAACAAGCACATGAGAAAATGCTCTGCATCACTTGCCATCAGGGAAATACAAATCAAAACCACAATGAGATACCACCTCACACCAGTGAGAATGGGGAAAATTAACAAGGCAGGAAACCACAAATGTTGGAGAGGACGTGGAGAAAGGGGAACCCTCCTGCACTGTTGGTGGGAATGTGAACTGGTGCAGTCACTCTGGAAAACTGTGTGGAGGTTCCTCAAAGAGTTAAAAATAGAGCTACCCTATGACCTAGCAATTTGAAAATTTAACACAGTGTGCATGTTGTCCAGTTTTTCTACTTGGAATTGATTGAGCTTCCTGAGTATGTAGATTAATAGCCTTTATTAAATTTGGGAAGTTTCCGGACAATAATTTTGTTTTCAAATATTCTTTCTGCCCCTTTCTTTTACTCGTCTCTTTGTATTCACATTATGTGTCTTTTGGTGTGTTTAATTGCATCCCACAGGCTTCTTTTTTTTTAATACATTTATTTTTTATTGGTGCTCAATTTACCAACATACAGAATAACACCCAGTGCTCATCCCATCAAGTGCCCCCCTCAGTGCCCGTCACCCATTCATCCCCACCCCCCGCCCTCCTCCCCTTCCACCACCCCTAGTTCGTTTCCCAGAGTTAGGAGTCTTCATGTTCTGTCTCCCTTCTGATATTTCCCACACATTTCTTCTCCCTTCCCGTCTATTCCCTTTCACTGTTATTTATATTCCCCAAATGAATGAGAACATATAATGTTTGTCCTTCTCCGATTGACTTACTTCACTCAGCATAATACCTCCAGTTCCATCCACGTTGAAGCAAATGGTGGGTATTTGTCGTTTCTAATGGCTGAGGAATATTCCATTGTATACATAGACCACATCTTCTTTATCTATTCATCTTTCGATGGACACCGAGGCTCCTTCCACAGTTTGACTATTGAACTGGTGCAGCCACTCTGGAAAACTGTGTGGAGGTTCCTCAAAGAGTTAAAAATAGACCTGCCCTACGACCCAGCAATTGCACTGCTGGAGATTTACCCCAAAGATACAGATGCAGGGAAACGCCTGGACACCTGCACCCCGATGTTTATAGCAGCAATGTCCACATTAGCCAAACTGTGGAAGGAGCCTCGGTGTCCATCGAAAGATGAATGGATAAAGAAGATGTGGTCTATGTATACAATGGAATATTCCTCAGCCATTAGAAATGACAAATACCCACCATTTGCTTCAACGCGGATGGAACTGGAGAGTATTATGCTGAGTGAAGTAAGTTAATCGGAGAAGAACAAACATTATATGGTCTCATTCGTTTGGGGAATATAAAAAATAGTGAGAGGGAATAAAGGGGAAAGGAGAGAAAATGAGTGGGAAATATCAGAGAGGGAGACAGAACATGAGAGACTCCTAACTCTGGGAAACGAACAAGGGGTAGTGGAAAGGGAGGTAGGCAGGGGGTGGGGGTACTGGGTGATGGGCACTGAGGGGGGCACTTGATGGGATGAGCACTGGGTGTTATGCTATATCTTGGCAAATTGAACTCCAATTAAAAAATATATATGTTAAAAAGAAAAGAGAGATCTAGTAGTCAAGAAAGAAGAAGAGGTCATTGCATATCTAGGAATCTCTGACACAGGAATATGGATGACCCTGAGGTCAGGGGCAAAGCAAGGGTGTTTGTCAGAACAAGTACTTCACATTCCTATGGAAGTGCCAGGCAATGCAATCCAATCAGAAGACAAAATAAGAGGCACAGATAGCAGAAAGTAAAAGGCAAAATCATCATTTTTTAAAAGAGAATAAATATAATGTTACATTATCTACATTACTGGAGAACTTTAATAGAATCAGCTGAAGATATATTAAAAGCAATAGGAGAGGAGAATAAAAGGGAAAAATACATTTTTAATAATTCTCTCTGATTAAACAATACCTATTTAAGAACTATAATGAGAAAAATAGTCACATTCACACAAGAAATGAGAGCAGCAACATTAATAGGAACACAATAAGAGCACTAAATACAATTCTTAGAAATCAACCTAATATGCGGTACATTACATCCCATGACTCACTGATTTTATAATTGGAAATTTGTACCTTGCAGCACCTTCACCCATTTCGCCCACCCCACACCCTGCACCTCTGGCAATTGCCAATCTGTTCTCTGTGACTCTAGTTAATAATGGTGTGCTGCGTATTTGAAAGTTACTAGGAGAATAGATCTTAAAAGTTCTCATCATAAGAAAAACAAATTGTAACTATGTGTGGTGATGGATGTTAACTAGACTTGTGATGATCACAATCTAAAGAGATACTGAATCATTATGTTGTACACCCGAACCTAATACAATGTCCATATGGCGATTACACCTCAACTTAAAAAATTAGGGCAGCCCCGATGGCTCAGCGGTCTAGCGCCGCCTTCAGCCCAGGGTGTGATCCTGGAGACCAGGGATCGAGTCCCGCGTAGGGCTCCCTGCATGGAGCCTGCTTCTCCCTCTGCCTGGGTCTCTGCCTCTGTGTGTGTGTGTGTGTGTGTGTGTCTCTCATGAATAAATAAATAAAATTTTTTAAAAAATTAACTGAATATGAATTGAACAAGAACGATGTGAAGTAGTTACTACAGAAGTCTCCATAGTAAAGGACTTTGCCGACTGCAGTTTAAAAGAAATCCAATTTTCTTTCCATGGTCTGGACCCCTCTGACCTCATGTCTCATAACTTTTTCCTTTGTTTCAACTTTCACCTTCTAGGTAAGAAATTCGGCCACATCAGCCTCCTGTTTGTCCCTGTCCCTGAGCACATCAAACTAATTCTTGATTTAGGGCAATTGTACTATTTCCACTTCTTGAAGGCTCTTCTCTCAGATTTTTCTCATGGCAGATCCTTTTTATCAATTCATGTTCTAAAAATACTATCCAAAAAAATTCACGTTCTAGCTTAAAACATCTTAAGTCCAGAAGCATTTCCGACCACGCTTTTTTTTTAATACCACTCTCACCAAGTCATTGTCTATTACACTGTTATGTGACAATATCTTATGAAAAAAAAGCTAAGTTCAAAAAAAAAGAAAAAAGCTAAGTTCTACTACATCATATATAATATAGATACATTATTCCCAAGAGAAGATTGAATATCAGTTTATAACATATTAGATAATGGTTAGTGGTGGGGCTATGAAGTCGGAGAATTGGATGAAGGTGGTCAAAAGGTACAAGTTTCTAATTATAAAATAAATAAGTCATGGGGATATAATGTCTAGCATATTAGATTACTTTCTATGTATTTTGCAATTATGTGTGCATAATATTATATGTTTATATTATCATACATAAAATTAATTATTTTCATAGTATATTATATTAATGTAGTTATAAAAGTGAATTAGGTAATGGAATATTTCCCATGTTATACATAATATATATATATATATATATATATATATATATATATATATATATATAATATATGCAAGAAAACAGAACTTTTAAGATCTAACAGGTGAGATTTTCAGGTAATTCCTACTTTATCCTTTATATTTTGTTCTGTCATCTGATTTTTAATAGCTAATAGATACATAGATGAAGAGATGAACAGACACATTTAGGGAAAAGAAAGTTGAATCAGTGAGTACACAAATGTAGAAAACCCTTTCAAAGTGACATAAACAAAAATGAACTTTATTAACTCACTTTCCCAAAATATGTGAAATAAGTGTTGTTTTTTTTTTATTTATGATAGTCACAGAGACTTTTTTGTCTTTTTTAAGTGTTGTCTTTTTTTAAGTGTTGTCTTTTTTTTAAAAAAAATTCATGTATAAAATATAGTGATTCAATAATTCTATACATTACTCAGTGCTCATCAAGATAATTGTATTTTTCGTCTTCACCTATTTCACCATCCCCCCTCCCCTCTGATAACCATCAGTTTGTTTTCTATAGTTAAGAGTTTGTTTCTGTGTTTCCTTTGTTCATTTGTTTTGTTTCTTAAATTTCACATATGAGTAAAATCATATGGTATTTATCTTTCTCTGACTTATTTCACATAGTATTATGCCTTCTAGATCCATCCATGTTGTTGCAAATGGCAAAATTTCATTCTTTTTTTATGGCTGAGTAATATTCCATTGTATAAATATATCACACCTTCTTCATCCGTTCATCTATCCATGGACACTTGGATTGCTTCGGGAAGAAGTGGTTGTCTTCATTTATGTAGTCAGTTGGTCAAAAGAAATTTATTAAGTACATAATTATATGCCTTTTAGTTTCTGAGGATATAGGCAGTAAGAAAGACTGTGTCCCTGCCCTCGATTATCTTATTTCCTGGAGAAGTTAGAAAATAAATGAATAAACACATATGTTAAATATATTTGGATACATTTCAGGTTCTAATAAGCATGATGAAGAAGCTAAGTTAAAGAAATGTGGTAGAGGGTAGCAGTGGAGATTTGCTTTGGTTTGAGTGATCTGGTAAAGTCCTTTCAGAAAGAGGTATCAATTTCAATTAAGGTTTGAATGGCAAGACTGCTCTGCAATGATACAGGGGAGTTTTAGAGAGAGAGAATAAACAGCAAGGATAAATAACCTCAGATAGAAAATATGATTGGAGTGAAATGCATCAACTAGGGATCAAATAGAGATGAAGTAAGAGAAAAAAAGCAGGGCCAATTTTCTGAAAGTCTTTAACTCCCTACATCAATTTTGTGAGGTCACTCTTACTTTATATATAAAGAAACTATTATTTTCCTATTGCTGCTATAACAAATCACCACAAACTTAGTGGCATAAAATAATACAGATATATTCTGTTACAGTTCTGGAGGTCAGAAATCTGAAATGGATCTCACTGGGATAAAATCAAGGTTCCAGTAGAGCTATGTTCCTTCAGGAGTTTCTAGGGGAGAATCCATTTCCTTGTTTCTAGAATCTTCTTGCATTTCTTGGCTCATGGTTCTGAATGACTCTGACCTATGCTTCCATCTTCACATCATCCCTGATTCTGAACTCCCTGCCTCCCTCGTATAACGACTTGTGGTGGCATTTCATCCACCCAGAAAAATCCAAAATAACCTCCCATTTCAGGTATTTAATCACACGTACAAAATTTCTTTTATCATGTAAGGCAACGTAGTCACAGGTTCCAGGGAATAGGGTATGGACATATTTGGGGAAGGGGACATTATATTGCCTACCACAGAAACTTACATTTAATAGAGTGACATAGCACATGTCACATCACTCTGAAGAGCCAGAGTCTTTTCCAGACCCAGGCTTGGTCGTTAGTTAATGTTCTTAGTGGGAAATTATACTGAAGGGTATTCCCAAGGCATAAGACTTTGTAGGTAAGTCTGATTTGTTAAGACACTAAAAAAATGGCACTGATCTGGCCAGTACATCAACCTAAGTGTCTTTAGGCTGAGTGACAGCATAGCTTAGTAGTTAAGAACTACAAAACTCAGAAGTCATATAAATCTTGCCATGATGCTCAGCTCTACCATTTACTCCTTGCAGGACCTTGGTTAAATACTTCACCACTGTTGGCCTCAGTTTCCTTATCTGTAAAATATCTCACAAAGCAATTAGAAAGATTTAATGAGGGATGCCTGGGTGGTGCAGTCAGTTAGGTGACTGACTCTTGGTTTCAGCTTACATTATAATCTCAGAGTTGTGGGATTGAACCCCACGTTGGGCTCTGCACTCAGCATGGAGTCTGCTTGAGACTCTTTCTCCCTCTTCCACCCCCTTTCTCTCTTTCTCTCAAATAAATAAATCTTTAAAAAAAAGAAAGAAAGATTTAATAAAACAATGCCTAAGCAACAAAAAGTAACGAATGCATATTCAAACAACCACAACTATTATTAGGATATTATTTAACTTAGTTTCCCAGGGACAGATTTTAAGTCAATTTTTCATTTTTCATTAAACATTGCTATAATTTAGTGTTTTGCTTTCAAGATAAGGAATCAAAGAGAACATACACAGTAAGAATGATCACATTCTTCCAGTCTAATTTAGAAATAGGAGTTTCATTTTTGTAGCCTAAAAAATCATTTCATTAGCAAAGGAGTTCTTTATCAGTCCTATAAGTCATGTCAAAAAGATACAATCACAAAGTTGTTTTGTGCAACAAAAATATAATAAGTTGTTCCCCATTCCTTGGTCTCTCAATACTTACATTACTTCACTTCTAGGAGAGAAATGACCCAGAAAATGCAACAATTTACTTATTAACTCTAAGCAATGCTAATTAGGAAATTTTAGTAAGTATTCTGAGAGGTCAGGATCCTTTTCTGACTTTAGTGGTCTCTATTTTTAAATCTCTATGCATACTTGTCTTTGCCAAGAGCTAGAAGAACAGTGATTTAAGCCTCTTTGTTCTCCTTCTGGTTGCATTATCAGAAACAAAGTTATATTCAAAGAAATATTTAAACTCATTTTATACTTAAAATAGCCAAGACTAGGAAGACAAAATCTCTACTGTGTAAACTGTATTAGAACTCCATCTAGCTTTACTAGTATACAGGTCTCAAGAGGCATATGCGAGTGTAATATCTACACAGTCACAATCAGTCACTGTCCCCAAGATAATTCAGGACACACACACAGAGCACATAAGCCAGACTGCCCTTGGGTGCTCTCTTACTTATTTCCCCCTTTTTATTAGTTATTGTCACTTTCTGTATCTCCTTTACTACATTGGTGCTAACTACATCCTGAGATTGGTTCTACTATAGTAGAAACTGTAAAGAAATCTCCTGGATCAGTGAAATCTTGTTTTGGGAAATTGCTTTCTATCTGGCTTCTAAGACTTTAAATTTGATTGCTTTAGCCTTTTATTCTACCCATTCCAGACCACTGACTACTTGAGTCATATTGCCTTCCAGGATGCACATCTTCTTGACTTTTATAAACCTATAAATATACCTTTTGACTCCAGATCACCATTAACTGTGGAATTGATGAAGTCTTTCATTTGGCATGTCTTCTAGATTTCTGAGTCATGACTCATTCTGACATTTGTCTCATGTAATACTGGTCTCCTGACACCTTGGCCTGGCTTATTGCTGAGTTCTCCTTAATACAAGAGCTCACATCTGTCTTCTCTTAGAATTTGGTTACCACAGAATCACCACTAGTTCATGTGCCCAGGCACACAGCAGTCTACCAATCACAGATGAACAGCCTGAGAACTAGCTTAATTTTAAGTAGCTCAACCAAGGCTATATGGAAATCCAGACTCTTTACAATGGCCTGCAGAGCCCTGTGCAATCTTCTGACATCCCATTACCTCTCTGACATCATCTCCTATATCTTTCCTGCTTTCTTAACATGCTAGAGCCACAGTGGTCTTCCAGTCTGTTGACCATGACAATCTGGTTGCTGTCCTTGGCATTTATTTATTTATTTATTTATTTATTTATTTATTTATTTATTTTTAAATGTCCTTGGCCTTTTGTACATGTTTCTCTCTCTGCCTGAAAGAAAGGCTTTTCCCCTAGAAGTTTTCATGGCCAGATTCTTCTCATCATTCAAATTTCTGCTCCAACATAATCGCAAAGAGGTTTTTTTTGACCATCCTATTTAAAGCACCCCTTCTACTCTGTCATTTATTTGTCCTCTGTTTCACTGTAATAACCACCATTAAAATTATTTATTTCCATGTTTACTGCTTAACACCTGCTCCCACTGGAATACAAAATCCTAGGGAAGATATTTTGTATCTATTTCTTTCACTTCTATATTCAGAATTGCTAGGTATTTAATAAATATTTGTTGAATGAATATGAATTAATTAAATGATAGCTTATGGCTCAGGTTAAATTTTATGAAACTATTTTCTGCCTTGTTTGATTTTTAAATTAAATCTACTTAAAGTCTTTTAATTAATTTTGAATCCTCCAGATATTACCTTACTTGATATTTTTCTTTGATTTTACTCAAGAATGAATAAGAATAGTAAAATGGAAATTGTATCCCTACAAAACATTTATTTACTACGAAATGAGGAAGAAATAACAAGAAAGTCTAAAATAAAAACAAAACAAATTGGTATGAATATATTTTATCCCATTAAAGAAGGGAATAACAAAATCAGTACAATTTATTTGCAAATACAATTAAAATTTAAATATAATTCAAAATATGTTTATTAGTTTCCTAGAGCTGCTGTGCAAACTACCACAAATTGGGTGCCTTAGAAAAACATAAATGTGTTCTTTCATATTTCTGGAAGACAGAAGTCCCAAATCCAGAGGTGGACAGAGTTGATTCCTTCTGAGGGTTTCGAAGGACAGTCTGTCCCAAGCCATTCTCATAGCTTCAGTGTTACTGGCAAACCTATGCTTTCATTCTTGGCACCATATTCACCTTCTCATGTTTCTCTACTATTAAGTCTTTCAAAGAGCTCATCTCCTTAATGAGATATACCAGAATACTGTCTTTAATACTTTAATCTCCTGTCTTCTTTCCTGGCACTGCCAATCCTCCCACATTGCTTGAATTTTCTTTTTTTTTTTTCTTTTTTATGGTACTTATCAGTCTCCAACAGTCTGTACTCTAATAGCACATACATTATTATTTTTTACTATTGACTCTTTATTATCTGTCATCTCCTATTAGAATGTAAGTTCCAAAATTCCAAAAGTTCTGACTGTTTTGTTCATTCAGTAAATATTTGTGGAGTAAATGCATTTGTGGAGTAAGTGAATGAATTTGCTTTGCAAATTGATGCAATCTTCAGGAAATTATTAAGTGGCTATATGAAATTAAAATCTTAAAAATGTCCATATCTTTTGACTGAGAATTTCTACCTCTTAGGAATAATCCTAAAGAAATAAAATGAAATGCAGAGTAGAATTTGTATAGAAATATTTATAGCACAGTTGATTACAATTTGTGAAAATGTTAAAACAAATCCTAACATTAGGTAAATGCTAAGTAAATTATACTTGAAATAATACACAGGCACTAAATTTTTTTTATTATTTTTTTTAATTTATTTTTTTATTGGTGTTCAATTTACCAACATACAGAATAACCCCCAGTGCCCGTCACCCATTCACTCCCACCCCCCGCCCTCCTCCCCTTCTCCCACCCCTAGTTCGTTTCCCAGAGTTAGCAGTCTTTACGTTCTGTCTCCCTTTCTGATATTTTATTTTTAGTTTGTAATGACATAATGACATGGATATATTCCTAAATAAAATATCTTCTTACTTAAAATGTTAAAAATAACAAAACAAGATAGGCAATTCAATATTCCAGTGGCTCCCAAATGCATTCATTCACTAAAAAGTTATTTATTTGACATCTTACTATAGGTACTGGAAATGTGGCAGTGGATGAAGCAGACAAAATATCCTGTTATCACAGGCCCATATTCTTGTGTGATCAAACAGTCATAAACAAATAAATATAATACAGAATCAGATGTGATAAGTTTTATGAATAAAACTAATCACCCTTCAGTGTAGAGAGTGATGGGGAATGCTATTTCAGTTATGATGGACAGAGAAGGCCTCTCTCTGAGGAGGTGATATTTGAGTAGTGACCAAAAATAAAAGCGATGACCGAAAGAAAGTAGTAGGAAATAAGCTTGGAAAGATAGGCAGGGGTCAGATCAAGCACAGTTTTGTAAATCATGGAGAAGAATTTTTGGATTTTACTGTAGTTGTAATGCACGTTCAAGAGCAGGCTTTGTTTAGAAGAGTAAAATGAACCAACTTATGACTTAAAAGAGTAACTTTGACATTTAGGTTGAAAATAGACAAATTGATAGCAAGAGAAGCAGGAAGACTGGTTTAGGCTGTTGCCTAATACAGTCAAGAAGTAATGCTGGTTTGGACAGGGGTAGTAGTGGTGAAAGATTATGGTAAATAACAAGATTAGGAGATCGTAACAACAGGAATTGCTGATGCATTGGATGTAGGAAGTGAGTTAAAAAGGTAATCAAAGTTCAATTAGGATTGGGTTTGAGCATCTGAGTAAATAATTGTTCCATTTTCAATTGTTGGAAACAATGAGAAAGGAGAAAGGCAGGTTTGTTGCTGGGGGACGTTAATGATGTTCTATTTCAGAGAATTGTAAAAAGTCTCTTAATCATCCAAATGTGCATGTCAAATAGGTAATTCAATACAGATATCTAGATTTAAGGGGCTACATTTGGGCTAGATTTATACATTTGGAAGTCATCAGTATATAGATGGCATTTCAAGCTGGGAGACTGGATGAGATCATTAATGATGGGGAAAATATTTGAAGACTAAGCTTAGTTTCCCTAACACTTGGAGTGTAGCTCGAAAAAGACATAGGTGAATGCCCAGTAGGTTAGGAGGAAAATCAAGAGGATAAGGCATCTTGGAAGCAGAGTAAAAAAAGCATTTTAGCCCTAGATAATGTGATAAGACAAGTAAAGGAAATAAAAGATAAACAGATTGCAAAGGAACAAATAAAACTGTTCACAGAAGACACCATCATTTGTGTAGAAATTTCAAAAGAATCAACAAAAACCTCCTGGGACTAAAAATTGATTATGGCAAGGTTGCAGGATACAAAAGCTAATGACTTTCCCATATACCATCAATAAACAAGTATAATTCTAAATTTAAAACATAATACCATTTTAGTTAGCCCTTAGGTATAAATCTAACAAAATATATGCAAGGTCTATGAGAAAAACTAAAAAAATTAAATCAAAGGAGAACTAAATAAAAGAAGAGCTATTTCTTAGTCACAAATAAGACTCAATATTGTCAAGATGTCAGTTCTTTCCAACTAGATCTATAGATTCAACGAAATCCTAATCAAAACCCTAGAAATTTATTTCGCAAATAGTGAAAAGCTGATTCTAAAGTTTATGGGAAAAGGCAAAATACCCAAACTAGTCAGCACAATATTGAAGGAGAAGAACAAAGTTGGAGGACTGTCACTCTCCGACTTCAAAACTTATTATCGAGCTACTGTAAACAAGATAAAGTGGTATTGGTGAAAGAATAAGCCAGTAAATAAGTAGAATAGAATAGAGAACCCAGAAATAAACCCATATAAATATACTCAACTGATCTTTGACAAGGAGCAAAGGCAACATAATGGAGCAAAGATAGTCTTTTCAAAAAATGGTGCTCAAACAATGGGACATCCACATGTAAAAAAAAAAAAAGAGAGAGAGAGAGAAAGAAATTAGGCGCACACCTTTACACCTTTTACAAAGATAAATTCAGAATTATAAATGAAGATGTAGATATACACAATGGAATACTACTCAGCCATCAAAAAGGTTGCAATCATACCATTTGCAACAACATGGATGGAACTGGAGGGTATGCTAAGCAAAATAAGTTGATCAGAGAAAGACAATTATCATATGGTTTCACTCATACATGGAATTTAAGAAACAAAACAGGATCATAGGGGAAGGGAGGGAAAAATAGAATAAGATGAAATCAGAGAGGGAGACAAGCCATAAGAGACTCAATTCTAGGAAACAAACTGAGGGTTGCTGGAAGGGAAGTGGGTGGGGGGATGGGGTAACTGAGTGATGAGCATTAAGGAAGGGCACATGATGCAATGAGTGCTGGGTGTTATATGCAACTGATGAATAACCAAACTCTACGTCTGAAAATAATGATACACGATATGCTAACTAATTGAGTTTAAATAAGACATAAAAATAAATTCAGAATGGATCATAGATCTGAATATAAAACAAAGAAAGTAAGTAATTCCTAGAAGATAACAAGAGAAAACCTAGATGACTTTAGAGATGGTAATGACTTTTTGATACAAAGCATGAACTGTGAAAGAAGTAATTAGTAAGCTGGACTTCATTAAAATCATAAACTTCTGCTCTGCAAAAGACACAGTCAAGAGAACGAGAAGATAAGCTGCAAACTGGGTGAAAATATCTACAAAAGATATATCTGATAAAGGAGTGTTATCCAAAATGCACAAAGAACAATACTCAACAGTAAGAAAATAGCAATCCAATTTAGAAATGGGTGAAAGACCTGAACAGAGGCCTCACCAAAGAATACATACAAATGACAAATAAGCATATGAAAAGATAATCCATATTATATGTCATTAGGGAAATGCGAATTAAAACAACAATGAGATGGGGCGCTTGGGTGGCTCAGCTGGTTAACCATCTGCCTTCAGCTCAGGTCCTGAATGAGGGTCCTGGGATCAAGCCCCGCATCTGGCTCCCTGCTCAGCAGGGAGTCTGCTTCTTTCTCTCCCTCTGCACCTCCTCCCCACTCTGCTCCTCCCCTCACCACATGCTCCCTCTCTCTCTCAAATAAATAAATAAATAAATAAATAAATAAATAAATAAATAAATCTTTTAAAAAGGCAATGAGATACCATTACACCCCTATTAGAATAGCCAAAATCCAGAACACTGGCAACACCAAATGCCGGTGAGAATGTGCAGCAACAGAAAATGTCATTCACTGATGGAGGGACTGAAAATGGTACAGCCACTTTGGAATTTTAGTTTTGTGAAGAACTAACTCAACATTATCTTACCACACAGTCCAGGAGTTGTGCTCCTTGGTATTTACCCAAAGAGTACACAAAAACCGATACGCAGATATTTGTAGCAGCTTTTTTCATAATTGCCAAAAACTTAGAAACAACTACGATGTCCTCGTAGAGCTGAATGGATGAATAAACTGGTCCATCCAGACAACAGATTTTCCAGTGATAAAAAGAAATGAGTTATTAAGCCATGAAAAGACATGAAGGAACTTTAAGTGCATATTACAAAGTGAGTGAAGCCAATATGAAAAGGTTATATACGGTATAATTCCAACTACATGACATTCTGGAAAAGGCAAAACTATGGAGATAGTAAAAAGTTTATGATTGCCAGGCATTAAGGAGGGGAAGGGATGAATAAGTGGAACACAGAGGACTTTTAGGGCAGTGAAAATATTCTGTGTGATCCTGTAATGATAGATACATGCCATTATACATTTGCCCAAACCCATAGAATATAAAACACTGAGAGTGAATCCCCATGTAAACTATGCATTTTGGGCAATTATCACATGTCAGTGTAGGTTTGTCATTTGTAATAGATGAGTCCTCTTGTGGGGATATTAATAATGAGGGATGTGTGGGGAGAGGAGGTATATAAGAACTCACTGTATCTTCCTCTCATTTTTTCTATGATCCTAAAACTGCTCTAATAATATGAAGTCATTTTTAAAAAGAAAGCATTTTAAAGAGGAGGAAGTGACGAACTGTGTCAAATGTTGCAGTTAGCTCAAATAAGATGGGAGTGGAAAATGGACCGTTTAATTCAACAATGCAAAGGTCACTGGGTGTCCTTGATAAGAGCAACTTTGATGGGTGATGATCATGACAGAACTGCTGAGTGAGTTCAAAGAAAAATGAGAGGAGAAGTAGCTACAGAGAGCAGAGAAACGAGGCTATACCTGGAGGGGGATGTAGGTTCAAGAGATGATTGTTCAAAGATGGACAATATTACATGTTTCTATACTGATAGGAATGACCTAGAGAGAAAGAAAAAATGCTAATGCTGAACGGGGGGGGGGTATTTTCAATAGTAAAGCCCTTAAATAAGGGAAAGGGATGGGATTCCTTAAAGAAGTAGAGAGTGTTCATCTTTGATAGGAATAAATATAGTTCATTTTAAAAGGAAGACAGAAGCATAGATAACGATTGAGGGAGGTGGGTAGATCGGGTGCCAGAGGCATGCATCTTTTTAAAAATAGCTTTAAAAATCGTTATTTTAAAAATATCTTTATTGAGACGAATGCACATACCATAAAATTAATCCACTTAAAGCATACAATTCAGTGAGTTTTTTTTTGTATATTCACAGAATTGTGCAACCATCACCACAATATAAGTTAACATTTTCATCACCCTGAAAAAAAAAGCCCATATATATTATCAATCATCCCCATATATCCCCTCTCTAGCCCCTGACAATCACTAATCTACTTTCTGTCTCTATGTATTTGTATATTTTGGACATTTCATATACATGAAATCATATAATATGTGGCTCTCTGTGTTTGGCCTCATTCACTTTCCATAATGTTCTCAAGGTTCATTCATGTTGGAACATGTATTTAGTGTTTCATTCCTTTTTATTTCTGAACAATATTCTATTGCACAAATATAAAACATTTTGTTTATCTGTTCAACATTTGTTAGATATCTGGCTTGTTTCTACTTCTTGGTTATTATAAGTAATACTGCTATGAACATAAAATGTACAAGTTTTTGTGTGAACATATGCTTTAAATACTCTGGGGTATATACCTAAAAGTAGAATTCCTGAGTCTTATGGTAAGTTTGTGTTCAATTTTTTTGAGGAATTTTTAAACCTGTTTTACAAAATGGCTGCACAATTTTACAATCCCACCAGCAATTTAATCACATCTTCCTCAATTCTTGTTCTTATAATAGCCATCCTGATAGTGAGTGGTATCTCATTGTGAGAAGTTCTCATGATGGATCATATTTTCTCAGTGAAATTAGGAAGCAGTGTGATCAGCTGAGAAGAGGGGAGAGGAGTTATTTGAGGGGTGAGAACAGATGAGAAGGCATGAAATAGAATTATCTAACAGTGAAAGAAAACATTTATTAGGGATAAGCAGTAGTATCAGAGGCAATGTTAAGGGCTCAATTGACCATGTATCTTAAAAAAGACTAATAGATATACAATGGAATATTTCTCAGCCATTGGAAACAACAAATACCCACCATTTGCTTCGACATGGATGGAACTGGAGGGTATTAATGCTGAGTGAAATAAGTCAATCTGAGAAGGACAAACATTATATGGTCTCATTCATTTGGGGAATATAAAAAATAGTGAAAGGGAATAAAGGGGAAAGGAGAAAAAATAAGTGGGAAATATCAGAAAGGGAGACAGAACACAAAAGATTCCTAACTCTGGGAAACAAACTAGGGGTGGTGGAAGGGGAGGTGGGCGGGGGGTGGAGGTGACTGGGTGGCGGGCACTGAGGTGGGCACTTGACGACGGGATGAGCACTGGGTGTTATTCTGTATGTTGACAAATTGAACACCAATAAAAAATAAATTTATTTAAAAAAGACTAGTAGATATTTTTTTCTATCTTTTTTTCTTTCCTAGTCCACACTGCTTGCACACAGTCATGCTAATAATTACTGTCAAGATAAAGTTTTCACAAGTTCCTAATAAAGAAAATTAAGAACAATACTGATAGTTTCTTATAAGACTTTGTTCAACCTCAGTGGCTGTATTATTCTGAGGTTATATCATTTCTACACTATAGTGTTAAAAATCCTTTTATAAAATGATGGTGATAGGAGATAATAGAGTTTTTAAATTGCTGTTGATTGCCTAATGTCTTGTTTTGGCTTGGGCATTACTTGGCACATGAAAAGTTGGGAATTTTATGCTGTCCTCTCTATTTTTAAAAATTATTTGAGAAGTCCAAAATCGTAAATCACAAAAACATCTAGTATTACTGGCTAAGTTAAAAGAAGAACAGAATAACAACTGGATAGAGATACAGTAAAATTTTAACAGTGGTTATCTGAATGATGGGTTTATGGATGATTTTTACTTTCTTCTCTGTACTTTAATATCATAATGTTTCTATAAATACCATGTTTTACGAACAACTGAGTTTTTTTATGAATCAAGAGAAGTTCAAAAATTTTAAAGGTGCTATGCATTATGAAAAATATAATGAATATTTTAACTCAAAAGTTTGCTTTAAAATGCCATCTCCTTTCCTAAAATGTAATACATAATATCATCTGATTTTTCTCTCTCAGTCCTACTATAGTTCAAAATTGAGTCTGCTTTTTCTATACGGCACTTAATTCTCTAGTGTCTTGAGGTTCACGTAGGGTTAATTGTTGTCCTGTTGCTAGAAAAGTACATGCTGACTAGAGAATACACTACTGATGGGTGACCTTCAAAAGGTTTTCTGCGAAAAAACAATCGCCCCAGTGGATATAAGCACTGTTGAAAACATTTTAACAAAGACATGTTGCTGCCAAAACCAAAGAAAGGTTATCAGCAGCTAGCAAATGGTATTCTGAAAGAGCTGTCATAATTAAAATAATCTTTCAAGACTGAAGTCTGGAGTAAAATAAGGTTGAACTGCGGGAAAGAAAAATTCAAGAATTAGACATGCCAACTCAAACAATAAGACACATTGGCTACTTTATTCATTTAGCCTTGATCTTGTAGGACACAGAGCCATATCCTCATCCTTAGTCACTGATGTGACCAGTTAAAAAAGTCCTATTGGATAACCCGTAGGGAGGCATGGGATTATTTAATTTACTGTGGCTAATAAAAACACAATCTAAGAGTTTGAGAGACAAGGGTCAGTGAAATACTTTTCAAATGAAAAGCTACTCTAGTCATTGGTTTGCTAATCACAGGGTGGAAAATATCTACAGAGGTGACAGTTACCATCCTCAATAAAAGGAATGAGATGTGACCTGAGAAAAAGTTGGAGTCAGTAAACTTAATCTTCAATCTCAATTAAAATGATCCTTTAAAGTAATCAGCCAGCTCAATATTCTTGGACAATTAATGTTTAAAAATTACGTGCTAACTTCTAAATCACCATCCTCCATAGCGTAAGCATATTCTTCTACACTCTTTCCCTCAGTCCTCATGCTCAACTGGTTGCCAGGTTCTGATGATTAAATCTGCACGATGTGGCTCACGAATCCATCCCTTCCGTTTTATTACATCTTCTTCAGTTCAAAGGCTTATCATACTTCTCTAAGAATTTATCAAACAAATGATTCTCTTATTTCTTCTCTCTCTCTCCAGAACAATCTATCCTACATATTACTGGTCCTTCTTCCACAGGAGTGGCTTTACTCCCATGGAAAGCTAAATCTTCATCTGCTCTTGAAACCATTTCCTCTCAATTTTCCAGTGAGTCTGTTTCTGTAAGTTACTACATCTTCATGCTGAACATCTTCTCTACTGGATTATTGATATCAGCCTGTTAACATGCTCAAGTAACCACTGCTGAAACAAAAGCTCTCCCTTGACCTAACAACCATTTCCAGATACTATCCCATTTCTTTATGTCCATAGCAGTATTTTTTCTAAGGAGTCATCTGAACTTTCTAACACAACTTTCTCACTTCCTATTCACTCTCTCACAACTGCAACTATTTTTCCATTAGAGTCACTCTGCTACAGTTTTCTGTAAGTCTTACAAACAACCTCCATTTTATTGGAGTAGACAATATAAGCAAGTCACCATGGCTCATGCTCACTTTATTTTCCTCTTATTACCCCTAGTTTCCCCTTGTCCATTCCTAGTTTCTTGTACCCCACTTAGGGAAATTTGGAATTCTTTCTGGTTCAATCCTGACCCTTTTTTTTTTCTACACACTGATCACTGATCTCATCCATTGCCATGTCTTTGAATACTACCTACACAAAAATAATTTTCAAATTTATTTCTTTTTTAAATATAAAATAAAGTAGGCTAATATTTATTGTACATAATTTAAGGTAAATTACTATAGGAGAAAAAATGTATAATATTTTATAATTGTCCACAAGAAGCTCACAGTTTTATAGGGACAATTAAGGTGTGACCCCATAAATTTTAAATACTAATTTGAGATTCACAAGACAAAGCAATTGATTAATTACAATTTTTTTTTTCCTGAAATGCTCCTCAGAGCTTGAGACTTATCCAAAAGTTTACTTGACATCTCTTTTTGGATATCTCACAGTTATCTCAAACCCAATATTCACAAAATTGAAGTCTTGATTTTAATCTCAAAATCTTCACCCAAGGGTGCCTGGGTGGCCCAGTCCATTGAGCAGACAACTCTTGATTTTGGTTCAGTGTCATGATCTCAGGGTAGTGAAATCAAGCCCGGCTTCAGGCTCTGAGCTCAGCAGAGTCTGCAGGAGATTCTTTCCTCTCTCTCTCCCTCTCCAGAGTCCAGCTCATGCTCTCTCTCTCCCATCTCAAATAAATAAATAAATAAGTTCTTAAAAAAAAAAAACCTTCACCCGGTCTTTGTTTTCTTAGTAGATGATGCAACCATCCAGTTATTCAAGCCAGAAAATATGAGTCATTCTCAATTATTTCCATTTTCTTTACCTATTATATCCAACAAAATCTATTATCCAGTTATACTGTTTTGTGTAGCTCTTGCTCTATACCAAGCCCATCAATGTTTCTTATCTAGAACACTGAAGTAGTCCCTGTATATATCTTTGGCCCTGACCTCTCTTCTGAGAATAAGTACTGAATACTAAAGTAAACTTGGGCTGCTCATTGCCATTTTAGGGTGGAATCATAGGCTTTAAACAATAACATATCTCAGTACCTGCAAAAGCTGATCACCTTACACAAATTAGATTTATAGACCTTTGAAGGACATAGCAAAAGTGTTTAGAAAATTATACTCTACTAGGTTCATATTTATGAGCAATTTATAACCTTGTCTGGCAAGAGAAAACAGTGAATAACCATGATCCTCAGTAAACAAATAATATTCTTAGTGCTTTAAAAACTGCTTACTTGAAAAAAACTGCTTACTTATGAACCAATACTTGTGTGAAAACTGAGACTAAGTCTACACCATGATGTGTATGCTCATTGTAAGGTAATTAATATTCAAATTGACTGAACATTTATTTAGACCTGGTATATTGGATCACAGAATGTTCATATTTTAATTTGTAATTTTTATTTTTTATTTTTTTTAATTTTTAAATTTTTTTAATTTTTATTTTATTTTTTTTTTAGATTTTATTTATTTATTCATAGAGTCAGAGAGAGAGAGAGAGGCAGAGACACAGGCAGAGGGAGAAGCAGGCATCATACAGAAAGCCTGATGTGGGACTCGATCCAGGGTCTCCAGGATCACACCCTGGGCTGCAGGCTGTGCTAAACCGCTGCACCACCGGGGCTGCCCAATTTGTAATTTTTAAATTAAACTTTGATTTCAAGATATTTGTAGATTCACATACAGTTGTAAGAAATAATACAGAGGGATGTGTGCCCTCTATCCAGTTTCCTCCATAAGTAACATCTTCCAAAACCATAGTACAATGTCAAAGCCAGGATATTGACATTAATACAGTCAAGATATAGAATATTTCCATCACCACAAAGATCTCTAATTCTATTCTTTTATAATCAAACCCACTTCCCTCTGGCCCTTATTCCCTCCTTAACCCCCAGTAATAATTAATCTGGTCTCCATTTCTATAATTTTGACATTTCAAGAATGCTACATAAATTAAATTATGTAGTAAGTAATTTTTGTCGTTGGCCTCATTTCATTCAGTATTATTTTCTGGAGATTCTTCAAGGTTGTTACATATAATGCTAGCTCACTCTTTTTTTTTTATTATTGCTGAATAGCATTCTAAATTATGGATTCACCAGAGTTTGTTTAATCATTTACCCATCAAAGGACATTTTGGTTGCTTTCAGTTTCTGGCTATTATTAAGAAAATTTCAAGAACATTCATGAATAGGGTTGTTTTGTGTGTGTGTGTATGTGGAAACAAGTTTTCATTTTTCAAGAATAAATGCCTAAGGGTACAGCTGCTTGGTCATATAGCAGTAGCATGTTTAGTTTTTGTTTTGTTTTAAGAAACCGCCAAAATGTTTTCCAAGTATTTATATCATCTTACTTTCCCACCAGTAATGTATGAATGGCCAGTTTTTTGACATCCTCTCAAATTTGGTGTTGTGGTTATTTTTTTATTTTAGCCAATCTGATAGATGTGTGATGAAAGCTCATGTGATTTTGTCTTTTCTTAATGGCTAATGATGTTGAACATCTTTTCATGTGCTTATTTGCCATCAGCATTTTTTTCTGTAATTTTGTATTTTCAAAAAAAAAATTTTTTTGTATTTTCAATCCTCCTATGAACAAACTGAGCTTTGGCATATGTCTAGACCATAAATTTTGATTATGACTTTGGAAGAACTCATAAGGTGTCTGAAAGGCAGTGGCTCGTTTTTATTTACCTCTTTAACTACAGAACTGTAATGACATTTTCTTAAATCCTTCAGCAGATACTACTTCAGTCAATTAATCCTAAAAAAAGCTTTATATAGGAAAAGCCAGCCCCACATATTATATGTGTAGAAAGTACTTCAAACATTCTCTGCAAATTTTTTTCTGCCTTGAAAATAACCTAATTGATTGTCATGGGGCTAAATTGATAGCAGATTGTAAAGCTGTCCAATGGAAGTGATTTCCAATAGCATGAAACCAATGATAGTTCAAAATAGACACAGAAAATAGGTAGGAACTCTTATTTATGAATATATTACCTCAATGAGAGCTCATAGAAAGTTTACTAGCAAATGCAAGATATCTGAAGAACGGATCTTTTGTTGGTGGGCTATTAATACTTTTGTCCTCTTAGGGGGTGGTGAGTGAGGAGTATACCTTTAGTAAATGCAGATTCATCAAGTCCCATACTCATTACACACCTGCTGCTAGATCTACTAAAATAGGAACAGAGGAGAGGAGAGAAGTAAAAGGCTTCCTGCTACTTTCTCCAAAAGTCAAAAGGAGCCTTATGGGTCTTCTCTTTTTCAATCTGCTCCCCAACTTATGTTTTCTAAATCTCATTCCAAATTGTCTATATAAGAATTTTCCCTTCAGAACACTATAGCACTACAGAATGACCCAGATAAAGCGAATGAATTCAGCAGTAGTAAGGATTATAATCCATTGTTTATAATCAAGTTTCTTTTTCAACAAAGTGTGAATATTAGCACCAGAATTAAGTAAAAAAAAAAAAAATTACCAAGCCTTGAATACCGTATTCTGTGTAGTTAAAGAATTTTACTAGGATTTAGTGTCTACAGACCTGACTGAACACTAGATGCTAGGAGAACAGTTTAGGGTTAGACTTTTTGCTTTCAGGTACATATAACAGTAATCTTAGCTACCATTCAATGAATTATATACTCTGTGCCAGAATTATGCTAAGGAGTTTTCAGATCACTCATTTAAATCTCAATCCTCAATCCTATCAGATAGGTATTTTTACTGCAGTTTTACATATGAAAAAAAACAGTGCTCTCAGAGATAAGTCATTTGTCCAGAGTGACACAGTTAGCAAGTGATAGAACTGAGCTTCTCTGTCTCCAAGTCCATACTTTGTAAAACTGCTTTGATTTATGATGAGCAGTCATCACGATAAATTCTCCGGGTCCAGGGAATGGGGGTGTGAATAAGGTGGAGATTGAAACATAAAAACAACTTTGAAGTCACTGAGTAGTCAATTCCTGGTTGCTCACTCAGTAGCTATCCCTCAGAAAATTCAAAACTAAATAACATATCTCCCTGACAACCATCCGTGTGTTATTTCCTCCTGGATTTGCTGATACATGCCCTGGAGAAAAAGCATTGTTTTTTTTCTAAGACTAGATAAATACAAATATATGCACGATGGTTAATCCACCATCAACACACACACACACACACACACACACACACATTTGAACAAACAATGCAAACATACCTCATTTTTTTTTCCATAGAAGTTGTCTCTCTACCCCATCTCCCACGTATACACTGATCATCTATTTTTGAAACAGGATGTGTGCGTGGTGTTGGATAAATGATTGTTCAGGGGACACAGCATCTTCCTGGAGAGCTATCATCTGAAAACATCAGCAAGGGACTCTGCAGGTCTGTGTAAGAATGAGAAAATGAAAAAAAAATGAGAAAATGGGTATAGAAAATGGACTTTGTCTACTTTTTAAAGACACAGTAATAGTAATACTAGTAAATCTTATTGAAGGCCTACTATGTATCACGCACTGATCTAATATCTAAATATGGATTAAGCCATTTATTTCTCATAACAACTCCATGCAATGGGTTCTAGTACTATTGCCATTTTTATAAATGAGGAAACTGGGATGTAGAACCATAAAGACACATACTCAAGCTCACACAGCTCATGGTTAGTAACTGGCTCAGCAGAAATATGAACCCAAGTAGCCTGGCTCCACAGCTCTTCTCTCCTTACCCACTCAGCTCTACTATGTGTGTTTATGTTTGTGTGTGTCTTCTTCATTTATAAATAAAAGATGAGCCAAAGTGTGGGCTAGCCGAGTGCAAAGGAACATATCACTGGGATATCACCTGTCCTCTTGCCCTGATCTGCTGTTACTCAAACACTTCAATGTATGCCAGCACACATTTACACTGCACTGCCTGTTGTGGCCCTCCTATGCAGACTGTTGAGAAAACACATCCCCGTTGCCTTTGAAAGCTCTGTGAAAAAACAGCCAATTCTTTTTAAAAAACATAGTAGGAACAGTCAATAACAGCCCCATGATGATAAAATGGCTAAATATTGCCAGAATTTATGAGAAAAAATGCTTAAAAATTCAATTGAAGTTAAAAAACACTGGTCTTATGATACGTTTAGAGATCCACAGGCTATCAGGTATTGATATTATTGGTTGCTCATGTAAAGAACAAAATCATATTTATTTATAAAACAAAGAGGCTAAAGAGGAAATACATAAAAAATTACACACATTAAAATATTAGAGTATATTTAAAGGAAAAAGAAATGGGCTTTAAATAACCTGCTTTTGTTCTAGTGTTTCAACAGATAAAATATAGGTTTTTGACCTGAAAATTGGTATATGTGGTCTAACAAGTCCAAAATAGCAAGAAAATATCTACTTGAATTTAACCTCTTGCAAAGTTTAAGCAATATAAAAAAAATTAAGCAGTGTAGTCTGCTTCTTCTTATGAAGAAGAATTGGCTGTTTTTTCACAGAGCTTTCAAAGGCAACGGGGATGTAGTCATGGTGACTTTGTGGCTGAGAAACTTATGAAGCAGAGTTTGAGGGGTATGACAATTCATCTAGATTTATGGTTTTGCTATAATAAGGCTTGTGAAAGTACCCTCCACTATAATGACAATGAAGATGATGATAAACCCATCACAGAAGGAAGATGGAATGTAAGATTTAGATGGGTTAATAGGTTCTAAGAATTTAATGTCCTAACTGCCTATATTACCACAAGTGTGCTAATATCCTTATTTTTCACATAAGGGAATCGAGGCTCTAAATATGTGTAAGATCCTGCTGTAACCAAGGAGAAGCTTCAGGTTTTTGGCAAAAAGGAACTTAATCTGTCCCAGATTACAACCAGGTACCACTGGTAGTTATGTGCAAAGATTGACATCAGGGCCATCCATCATAATCCTATATTGGATTAGATCATTTTCTCAAATGCTTTCTAAGTTCCTGTATTCTTAGTTCCTATCAAAACTGTAATTAATCACACAATATATTTTTTAAAGATTTCATTCATTCATTCATTCATTCATTCATGAGAGAACACACAGAGAGACAGAGGCAGAAACACAGGCAGAGGGAGAAGCAGGCTCCCTTCAGGGAGCCTGATGTGGGTTTCAGTCCCAGGATCCTGGGATCACAACATGAGTCAAAGGCAGACGCTTAACCACTGAGCCACCCAGGCATCCCTAATCACATAATATTTTAATAACTTCCCCCACTAGATTAGCCTATCATCTCTATACAGGTGGAACTTTTTCTGCCCCACTTATTTCTGCAGCTCTAGTACTCAGTACAGTTCTCAGCACATAGTTAAACCTCAATAAATATTTGCTGAATAAATGAATGGGAGCAGAGATGGGGTCCCAACTGGAAGTCAAAGGAGAAGGAATTATGTAGACATTGTCCAGTCATTTTTGCTTTAAAAAATAGAATTTGTCAGGTCCCCACCAACTGCCTCCATCATAATCACCACTCATCCAAGTGGCTGCAACTCCTGGGTTCCTATCTCATTAAATGACACCACTATCAAATCAGTCACAATAGTCGAACTGTGGAAGGAGTCTCAGTATCCATCGAAAGATGAATGGATAAAGAAGCTGTGGTCTATGTATACAATGGAATATTCCTCAGCCATTAGAAACGACAAATACTCACCATTTGCTTCAACGTGGATGGAACTGGAGGGTATTATGCTGAGTGAAATAAGTCAATCGGAGAAGGATAAACATTATATGTTTTCATTCATTTAGGGAATATAAATAATAGTGAAAGGGAATAGAGGGGAAGGGAGAAGAAATGGGTAGGAAATATCAGAAAGGGAGACAGAACATGGAAGACTCCTAACTCTGGGAAACGAACTAGGGGTAGTGGAAGCGGAGGAGGGCGGGGGGTGGGGGTGACTGGGGTGGCGGGCACTGAGGGGGGCACTTGATGGGATGAGCACTGGGTGTTATTCTATATGTTGGCAAATTGAACACCAATAAAAAATAAATTTATTAAAAAAATAAAATAAAATAAAAATTTTAATACATTAAAAAAACCAGTCACTTGGATTGGTAACCTTGAAAACCTACTTGACTTTTCCTTTAAATCTCTTCTTTAATTTCTTGGTTAACCCATTCATTCTGTAGTAGGATGTGCTTTAACCTCCATGCATTTGAGGTCTTTCCAAATTTTTTCTTGTGGTTAACTACAAGTTTCATAGTGTTGTGGTCTGAAAATATGCATAGTATGATCTCAGTCTTTTTGTACATGTTGAGGGCTGATTTGTGACCCAGTATGTGATCTATTCTGGAGAATGTTCCATGTGCATTCGAAAAGAATGTGTATTCTGCTGCTTTAGGATGAAATGTTATGAATATATATGCCAAGCCCATCTGGTCCAGGGTGTCATTCAAAGCCCTTATTTCCTTGTTGATATTCTGCTTAGATAATATGTCCATTGCTAGAAGTGTGGTGTTCAAATTCCCTACTATTATTGTATTATTATCAGTGAGTTGGATAATAACATTTATTATTAATTGATTTATATATTTGGGTGCTCCCTGGTTGGGGGCATAAATATTTACAATTGCTATATCTTCTTGTTGGCTAGACCCCTTTATTATGATGTAGTGTCCTTCTTCATCTCTTCTTACAGGCTTTGTTTTAAAATCTAGTTTGTCTGATATAAGTATGGCTACTCCAGCTTTCTTTTGACATCCATTAGCATGATAGATGGTTCTCCATCCCCTCACTTTCAATTTGCATGTGTCTTTAGGTCTAAAATGAGTTTATTGTAGGCAGCATATAGATGGATTTTGTTTTCTTATTAATTTTGATCCCCTATGTCTTTTGATTGGAGCACTCAGTCCATTTATATTCAGAATGATTATTGAAATATATGAATTTATTGCCTATTGTGTTAGCTGTGGAGTTGGTATTTCTGGTGAGGTTCTCTGGTCCTTTTTAGTCTTTGTTGCTTTTAGCCTTTTTTTTTTTTTTTTTTTTTTTTTCTCTCCTCAGAGCCCCAGTTAGAATTTCTTGCAGGGCTGATTTAGTGGTCACAAATTCCTTTACTTTTTGTTTGTCTGGAGGAACTCTTTATCTCTCCTATTCTGAACAGGTATGCTGGATAAAGAAATTCTTGGCTGCATATTTTTCCCATTCAGCATGTCAAATACTTCCTGCCACTTTCTTCTGGCCTGCCAACTTTCTGAGGATAAATCTGCTGCAAATCTGATCTGTCTTCCCTTGCAAGTTAAGGGTTTTTTCCCCTTGCTGCTTTCAGGATTCTTTCCTTGTCTGTGTATTTTATGAAATTAACTATGATATGCCCTGGTGATGGTCACCTTTTGTTGAATTTAATGGGAGTTCTTTGTTCTTTCTTGGATTTTGATGTCTGTGTCCTTCCCCAGATTAGGAAAGTTTTCTTCTATAATTCGTTTACATAAACCTACTGCCCCTCTTTTTACTCTCTTATCTTCTGGGACTCCTGTGATATGACTGTCATTATATTTTGATAAGTCACTGAGCTCCCTAAGACTATGTTTATGATCCACTACCCTTCTTTCCCTCTTCTTTTCATCTTCATTATTTTCCATAATTTTATCTTCTCTATCACTGATTTGCTCTTTCTTTTGTCCATTGTTATGGACATTGTTATTGTTATTGTTACAATAACATTGCATTGCTATTGTTATGGCCTCCATTTGGGTTTGCATCTCAGCTATAACATTTTTAATTTCAGACTGACTAGACTTTAGTTCTTTTTATCTGCAGTAAAGGATTCTCTAGTGTCTTCTGTGTTTTTTTTCAAGACCTGTTAGTATCCTTGTATTCATCGTTTTATTTTTTCTATTTATGTATATTTATTTATTTTTGTTTTATTAAGTATTTAATTTAATTTTATTTCTTTTAATTTTTATTTTTTAAAAATTTTTGCATATTTTTTATTGGGGTTCGATTTGCCAACATATAGTATAACACCCAGTGCTCATCCTGTCAAGTGCCCCCTCAGTGCCCATCACCCAGTCACTCCATTGCCCCACCCACCTCCCCTTCCACTACCCCTTGTTTGTTTCCCAGAGTTAGGAGTCTCTCATGTTTTGTCACCTGCTCTGATTTTTCGCACTTATTTTCTCTCCTTTCTCCTTTAATCCCTTTCACTATATTTTATATTCCCCATATGAGTGAAACCATATAATGATTGTCCTTCTCCAATTGATTTACTTCACTCAGCATAATACCCTTCAGTACCATCCACATCGAGGCAAATGGTGGGTATTCATAGTTTCTAATGACTGAGCAATATTCCATTGTATATCTAGACCACATCTTCTTTACCCATTCATCTTTCCATGGACACCGAGGCTCCTTCCACAGTTTGGCTATTGTGGACATTGCTATAAATATTGGGGTGCAGGCATCCTGGTGTTTCACTGCATATGTAACTTTGGGGTAAATCCCCAGCAGTGCAATTGCTGGGTCATAGGGTAGCTTTATTTTTAACTCTCAGGAACTTCCACAGTTTTCCAGAGTGGCTGCACCAGTTCACATTCCTACCAAGAGTGCAAGAGAGTTCCTCTTTTTCCACATCCTTTCCAATATTTGTTGTTTTTTGTTAATCTTGTTAATTGTTAATTTATCTTAATCTTGTTAATTTTCCCCATTCTCACTGGTGTGAGGTGGTATCTTATTGTGGTTTTGATTTGTATTTCCCTGATGGCAAGTGATGTAGAGCATTTTCTCATGTGCTTGTTGGCCATGTCTATGTCTTCTTCTGTGAGATTTCTGTTCTTTTGCCCATTTCATGATTGGATTGTTTGTTTGTTTGCTGTGGAGTTTAATAAGTTCTTTATAGATCTTAGATACTAGCTCTTTACCTGATAGGTCATTTGCAAATATCTTCTCCCATTCTGTAGGTTGTCTTTTAGGGATGTTGATTGTTTCTTTTGCTGTGCAGAAGTTTTTTTTATCTTGATGAAGCCCCAATAATTCATTTTTGCTTTTGTTTCCGTTGCCTTCATAGATGTATCTTGCAAGAAGTTGCTGTGGCCAAGTCCAAAAAGGGTGCTGCCTGTGTTCTCCTCTAGAATTCTTGTCTCACATTTAGATCTTTCGTCCATTTTGAGTTTCTCTTTGTGTATGGTGTAAGAGAGTGGTCTAGTTTCATTCTTGTGCATGTGGCTGTCCAATTTTCCCAGCACCATTTATTGAAAAGACTGTCCTTTTCCCAGTGGATAGTGTTTCCTGCTTTGTCGAATATTAGCTGACCATAGAGTTAAGGGCCCATTTCTGGGTTCTCTATTCTGCTCCATTGATCTATGTGTCTGTTTTTGTGCCAGTACCACACGGTCTTGATGATCACAACTTTGTGGTACAACTTGAAATCCAGCATTGTGAAGCCTCCGGCTCTGGTTTTCTTTTTCGTATTCATTGTTTTAAATTCTAGTTCAGACTTCTTATATCTGTATTGATTAAATCCCTGTTGTGAGTTATTTATTTATTTATTTATTTATTTATTTATTTATTCATGATAGACATAGAGAGAGGCAGAGACACAGGAGGAGAGAGTAGCAGGCTCCATGCAGGGAGCCTGACATGGGATTCGATCCCGGGACTCCAGGATCACGCCCTGGGCCGAAGGCAGGCACTAAACTGCTGAGCCACCCAGGGATCCCCTTGTTATGAGTTCTCTTTCCTGTTTTTTCTTTTGAGGTGATTTTCTCCATCTTGTTACTTTGTTCAGGAAAGAAAAGAAGAACACACACACACACACACACACACCAAAACAAGAAACATAGAAAAACAAAAAACAAAGAAACAAAAACACCTAGATCTTGGATGTGTTTTGGTCTGCTTGTTTTTAGATCTGCTTGAATTTAGATCTCACAATAAGAAAAAGGAAATAAAATAAGAAAAAATTAAAATAAACAAAAATTTTAAAATATATAAATATATATAAATTAAAAGAAAAAAATGAAAAAATAATAAAGAATAAAGGTAAAAAAAGGAAGCTAGATCATGTTTCCCCTAGAGCAAAAGCTTTATAGCACTATATGATAAGTAGACATGGTGTGAGCAAGTTGTTTGTGCTGGTATCTGGGGGAGAGAGCCTTCTCCTCTCAGGTTGACTTGTTTCAGTGGAATTGAGCCTCTAAGAAGCAGGGGGACAGGGCTTGATGTAAGCAGCCCCAGCCTCCACTAGGTGGGACTGTTTTGCTCTCTGAAGGCTCTCAACGCTGATGGGTGGGATGAGTATGGTCCTGCTCTCTCTACCCCAGAGGTTGAAAGTTGACACCCCCACTCTTCAGTGAACCCTCACGAGCATTCAGTACCCTTCTTGTGTCCTCAGGTTCCATCTGACCCGTGTGTTCACCCTACCTGTGTCGGAGCTTTTTTTTTTTTATCTCAAGCTTGCCACTGAATTTCAAAACTTCAAATTTTAGGGACTCCTGAAGCATGGACCTGTGCTGTTTCTCCAGGAGAGGGTCTCACCTCGCTTTTGTTATTTGCTGGCCAGTCCCAGGAAAGTGGTCACACGACCACATAACAGTTTGAAGTTTATGGCAAAGCAGAGAGCAGAAAGCAGGCACGAAGACCCTCTGCTCTCAGCTGGCTTCCCTGCATCTATACCTGGGAACAGTGCAGCATGTTGGTGCCACCTCGTTTTCTTGCCCACCCAGGATAGCCTCAGACCACAGTGTCACACCTAGGATTCCACCCCACTTCACCCCCTGAGCACCTTTAAGCCAGGCACGTTCTCCATGGTAGCAGACTTCTAAAAGTTCCAATTTTGCACTCCACCATTTATAATACTTTCTGGTAGCCTTCATGAGTTGGATCCCTCCCTGCTACCTTACCCACAGCTATATTTCCCCCAAGTCAACTCTCTGTACCTCTTACCTTCTAAAAGGTGGTCACTTTTCTACTTGTAGACTTGCAGGTTTTGTTCTCTAGGATCTCCCATTGATTTCTTGAGTGTTCAGAATGATTTGATAGCTATCTAGCTGAGTTGGAGGGATGAGACAAGCTTATGGTTCCCCTACTCCTCTGATATCTTAACTCCCCCCTCCTTTAAATTTCATAATGTATCATTTGCCAAGTCATGTCAGATCTACCCATCCTTCAATCTCAAACTCCAATACCATCTTGTCTATGAAGCTTTCTTTATATATGAATGCAGGAAAAAAATTTTTAGACTTCAATTCCTATGATCTATATATGGTACCTCTTCCACAACATGGATTATTTTGTACCTTATATTACAATTTTTATACGTGTGTGAAAGGGTATCTGTCTATGTATCCAATCTATCTATGTATCTATGCATCGATTTAACTAACCAAAAGCACCCTCTGCAGAAAAAAATATCTTTGAAGTCAGGAAAAATATGTAATTTATCATTTAAACCCCCCACTGCAACTAACAGAATGATTAGCACATAATTAGTTGATAAATAAATATTTGTTGAATAATGTGACTTGTTAAATTACTCAACAAATATTAGTGCTATTCCCAGCATGAATTGTCTTTAACATCCAGATAGAAGGCTGTCAGTTAATTAATATTTTTCATTAAAGAGACACATTTTTTCCCCACCAGCAGTATGGTCACATTAGAGACCCAGAAAAATGAGTGGATGCTTGAGTCAACTAGAGGAATGTTTATGTAACCCAGGCCTTAAGTTCCCAGTACACCTTTAGGTTGATATCCTCAGAAAAATACCACCAATGACTGTCTTCTCAGCACATATAGACACATTTAGATTAGACTGAGGGCCTTTGAAGACATGGTACATTCTTGAAATTCCCTAAAGATAGGAAGAACTTGCCAGATGCAAGAGTTGGCCTGTTTTAGTGTGTATGTGATCCATTACTATCATTTACAGAATTCGTCAATAATGAAACTTTTTATAGAAAAAAATCCAATTAGGTTGTGTAATGGTTGTTATTTTTTTATTTTTTTAAACCCTTTATTTTTTATTTTTTTAATAATAAATTTATTTTTCATTGGTGTTCAATTTACCAACATAGAGAATAACACCTAGTGCTCATCCTGTCAAGTGCCCCCCTCAGTGCCCGTCACCCATTCACCCCCACCCTCCGCCCTCCTCCCCTTCCATCACCCCTAGTTAGTTTCCCAGAGTTAGGAGTCTTTATATTCTGTCTCCCTTTCTGATATTTCCCACACATTTCTGTTATTTTGTTTAAATGTACATCATTTGTGATGAGCACTGGATGTTGTATTGGAAGTGTTGAATCACTATATTATACACCTGAAACTGATATTACACTGTATGTTAGCTAATAGGAATTTACATAAAACTTAAAAAAATAAATAATAACTAGAAATAAAGGTACACACATTGAACATCATTAGAGATTGCTAGGGTACCAACTCCTTATTCTGAAATTTGGCAATTAGAAGTAAAGAACTAAATATGTATCCTGCCTTTCCTGTATGAACTTTATTAGAATAACTAAAATCATCCATATTGATGAAGATAAGCTATCACTTACAGAACAATTCTAACTACTAAATATGGAAGAAACAATAAAATTAGAAAATAGTCATTTTGTAATCCTAAGTGACAATTGATTCAGACAACAATGTTAAAACTGTTATACAGCAACTTCATGGGGAAATTAACAACTGAGAAATCAGGCTATCAATATAAATATATATGTGGGAGGCACTAAGAGGTAAACATTTATTTCTGGAAGTCCTTTTAGAATTATGTTAGCAATTTAATAAGCATACATTTATCCCCCATGCACCAAATAGTTCCCCAAGGCCAAATTAGAACAATGAAATATGAGGTTAACATAATTTCTCTTTCAATGTGTCTTTGGGTTTATTGCTTGTGGATGTCTGTAAAAGAGACAAAAGTAGTTAGAAAGTCTGGGTCAGCAAGAGAAGAGTGAGAACATTGGAGGGTGGAGATAGTAAAAAATTAAATAACCAAGAAAGAAGAAAAGAGAATCATATATTGAAGAGTTAGGGAAGGTGGAGAGGACAGATTATTAAGATAGTTAAAGGCCAATCTCCAAGGTTCACTAACTCATTAATGTATTCATTCATCAAATACTAAATCACTTCCTATATTCAGGGCAATATATGTGCTCAGCAATGCCTCCTTCTTGTAAGAAAGATCAAATGCCTATGCAATTAGGATACAATGAAGAATATGAGAAACTCATGAGAAGCTTGGGATATTTCTCTGGGTATACAAAGAAGGGATAGATTGCAAAAGCTGCAGTGGATCAATCAAAGTTTTAGGAAAGATGTGGCATTGGAATTGAACCCTAAAGACAGTTGAGATTGGGACCTTGGAGATACTGAAAAAAATATGGGAGAGATTTCTAAGTAGAGGATACAGGAAAACCATTGGCATAGAAGTATACAGGGAACTGCGTACTTAGAAAAGAAGGTGACTAAAAACTTACACTGGAAGGTTAAACTGAAAAAGTGCATTGGGGAGAAATGTAGGAATTTTCAAATACAAAAGACTTTGACTCTTAATCAAGAGCCAAGAGCAATTAGTCACTGTTCCTGAAAGAGGACCTGGGTTGAGATGAAAGAAGATAAAGGATAAAACTATTTGCATTAGTTTTCTATTACTGTAAAATAAATTAACACAAACAGCAGCTTAATGTAACAAATTTATTATCTCACAGTTTCTCTGGATCAGGAATCTGAAGATGGAATAGTTGGGTCCTCTGCTCAGTCTCCCTAAGGCTGAAATCAAGGTGTGGACTATGGACCTTGAAATAATAGACTATACTCTATTTGAGGCTTGGAATTCTCTTCCAAATTCATTCATGTTTTGGCAGAATTTAGTGGTTGCATGATTGAAGTTTCCTTTTTTCTTGCTGACAGTCAATCAGGAGCCACTTAGAGCTCTTAGAATCCATGTTCATTCTTTGTCTCTACCTTCAAGCTTGCAATACAGTTTTCTTTCATGTTGAATCTACCTGTTCAATCTCTGACTTCTACCATCTCTGACATCTAGACTAAGATTTAAAGTATCACTTGATTAGCCTGAGGTCCACACTAATATTTTCTTAATATTAAGGTCAATTGACTAGGGGCTTTAATTACAACTCCAAAATCCCTTCATAACAACACCTAAGTTGGTATTTAATTCAATAAATGTAAGTGTATATATATCAAGGGCCAGGAATCTTGGGAGGCCACCTAAGCATTCTGCGTACCACAATACCCAGACCAAGCCATCTATTTTTGCTTATTTTTAACCTGTTAAATAGATCATTCCAGCTTATGTACACAAACACACACACACACACACACACACACACACACACACACCTTAAAAGTATTCATTATAATTGCAAGTACTTCTGATATATAGATGTACCAATAGTAAAAAATGCATGGCATCATTCAGGTTACACTTTCTATCAGATTTAAATTAGGTATAAACTATATTTTGAACATCTAGAATGAAGTTATTCATAATGCTAGCTAATTTCAGATTAATCAAGGTATGTTCAGCAACACCTTATTGGAAAAACTGAATGTATGACATGCTCAATGTGTAATAGAACTTGATATGTATTGGTTTAAGAATAAAATACTGTCCAATACAAAGACAGCCAAATTCTATGAGGTCATTCTTAGGCTTGCTAGGGTTGCAAAAAATGGGATATGCCTCAATAATAAGTATAAAGTAGTATCATAAATGGGCAATTGCATAAAGGGAGTAACCACATACATTGGCAAATTTGTTTCTTTTGAAGCAATAAACCACTTTCCATTCTGCATATTTATGGTGTCATTTGGATTCATAATTATGATCTTAATGATATTCAGTAATTTTTTATAAAATCTGTTGGTCTGTGATATTCATTTTTCTGAGGGAAAAACTAAATCAGAAAAAAATATAGAGAGATGTGAATCTAATCTCCATACACACATGAGTAGAGAATGAGTGGCAATTTGTATTTTTAGGTCATACTCTGTTGTTGCTTAGACAATTTCTTATCATTGCTCATTCCTGAATCATTAATGATTTGAGACACACATTTCAGTTGGAACACTTACTTTTATGTGTGGTACCTTCAGAACATCACTTGCCTCATGACCAGCAAAATAGACAATGCACATGAAACCAACAGTCTCAGGTAGTCCCTCTAATATGGTCCTCTGATCATTGGTGTCACTGTATTTCTAGCAAAGATTAATCACTGCAATCTCACCAATCAGATAACTTTACATCAGCCATGAGCATCAACAATCAGATAAATGGGACAATATTACACAGATTTTATATGTGAACACAGCTTGTATATTATTAGTTAAATTTCAATATCAATTTTTAAAAAAATCACTGGTACCTGGGCTAACATACATCCTTGTTTTGTGGATAAGTTGCCAACATTGTGATATTATTATTTAATACTTACAAAAATATTTTTCTAATTATACCTTAAACAGAGAAAAGAAATGGTCTTCACCCAGGATTCAAATGTTTTCTTTTAAGCATTGATATTGGAATATTGCCCTTAATGATGAACACATTGGGCTTTTTCAACTCTTAAAACAATAGACTTTGAAATAATAATAATGAGAGTATAGATGTTGTAGGAAAACCAAAACACAAGAAACAGAAATTAGAAAAAATAATGGAACAGGAAGTATGAAATAGAACTTTGGGTTTAGGTCACCTAGTTTATTATTCAAGAAAAGATACAACTATGGACAAGTCACTTAACTCAAGCCTCAAGTGAATTTCTATCCTGCCTAGTTGTTAGAATAGTGAGCTTGGAATGAAAAGTTTTGTGATAGCTATCCATAAGCATTTTAGGGCTTCACTTATGTATTGTATCATTGCTGAAACACATGGATCAAAGCTGGTTTTTAAAATTCAAAATGATGATTGGCTGATTCAAAGCTTAATCAAAATGAATATGATGTTCTAAGCCAAATTCCAATTGTGGAGTACTGGCAGATTGGAAATCAGAATGGAGGAGGTAGGGAGACACAGTCAAGGAAACACATTTGGCATAGTTGATCATCATTTCCTGGATAATAAATATAGCCATTATACGACCAAATACAAGACAACATTTTAAATCAGATTTTTGTTGATTTATAAATTTGTTTTGTTACATCAATAATCTTCACATTCTTATTCACATTTTTACTCATTAATTTATGAAAAAATGTCAAAATCCAAATTAGGATTTACAAATTTATTGTTGGTTTAGTAACTTTAGAATGCCAGTGACAGTTGGTAAGTAATAATATTGTAGTAGAAGTACCAACATTAAAAAGTACTCCACATATCTCCAAATTTTGGATCCCTCAGTGTTAAACTGAGATCTCAACATTTTGATTAAGGGAAAAGCCTTTAGAAGATGTGTAAGCTAGAATTTAGTTCTATAATAGATAAACTAGAGTTTACATGTTGTATTAGTATATTGAATTCAGATATGTCTGTTCCAATTCTGAAATTTCTAGACAAATTTTAGGAAAAAAATGGTTGTTGGTGCAAACTGCAGAGTCTGTTAGGTATTTAGTTCAAACTAGATTATTTTATCATACAAAAGCAAAGTTCATGTCTATTTATTATGACCTCCACCATTTGCACTGAAAAGTTGTGCAAAGCTATTTCACAAAGTGCAAAATAAATACACAATCCTAAATTTTATTATGATGATAGAGCACATTGAAACATTAGGCAAGAAGACAGAATGAAGATGAAATAAATATTATTTAACAAGTCCTGTGTAAAGAAGCAGTCTAGAAGTGTTTGTGAAATATGAGATTATATTTAAAATATTTTCATCATATATTAAAAGGAGGAACATTTCAAATGTATGTTTAATAACATCTATAAAAAGTAAAAGCAGAAAGGGAGACAGAACATAAGACTCCTAACTCTGGGAAACGAACTAGGGGTGGTGGAAGGGGAGGAGGCCGGGGGGTGGGGGTGAATGGGTGACGGGCACTGAGGGGGGCACTTGACGGGATGAGCACTGGGTGTTATTCTGTATGTTGGCAAATTGAACACCAATAAAAAATAAATTTATTATTAAAAAAAAGGTAAAAGCAAATGACTCAAACTATTTTTTTCTCATTATCCTCATATCCTGTTTATTATTATTATCTCAATTTTTAAAATATTTTAAATGTGTATTGTCAATGAAATGCTGTCCAATAAGCTCTAAATCACTATTTTATTATTGCTACCTATGTGAAGAACTCCTGTCAACAGCCGTGGAAAATCCTACTGTACCATTGACAGGGTCTGAGAAAGGGATGAACACAATTTATTTCTAAATTTGGTAATTGTGCCAATAATTGGTTATAAATGGTTTTAATACTCAGCCCCTATATCACTACTATGTTTCCTAGTTCATTTTTATAGTTTTCTTTTAAATTTGTAGAGTTCTGTATTATTCCCCGTGTGCTCCCCTGTGTTTTAGTCTGTCTCTCACCTTCTCTGTGACTGTAACGCCCTCCCCACCATAGTGGCTGTAGAGATTTGTTTCTCTCTCAAACCACAGGTCTGCACTTCCTACCTCCTTCAGTGTAGCCTCTTCTCTACCTTTAGCTTTGGAGTTTGTTCTGTCGGTCTTCAGGTCAATTTCCGGGGGTATTTAGGAAGATATGATAGTTATCTAGTTGTATTCATAGGAGGATACAAGTTAGGTTCCTCCTACTGTGCCACCATCTTCCAACCTTCATTTTTATGGCCTTCCAAACTGAAAAATCTAACAACTATGTTCTTCAGGGAATTTTGTATTTTACAAAGCAGTGAGCTCTTTATCATTGATAACATTTGAGTAGAATATATTATATATTTTTATTTTATAGAATTTACATAAATTATATGAATTATATATACATGCATATATATGTATAGGCATGTATATAAGTTGTGTATATATGTGTATATATGTACACACTCTAATCTATACCCAGATGTCCTAGAAACTTCCTGCCTATAAACATGGAAAGTAAAAGAGCAATTGTTTTACAACAGAATCTTACCCTCAGTGGCCATAAATGATTAATCCAGGGAGAGTAACTGACCTAAGATGAGCCCTTTATGTGATTTTTGGACTCAGAAACCAGAGAATCAAGTCAATGTCTCTTGGGCACATTTCTATAAAACTTAGGAACTGTAAAAAAAAAAAAAAAAACTTAGGAACTGTAAAAAGTCAAGTATGGTGCTCTGTGGAGAAAGAATGGAGCTGACATAGAGTGAAAATCAGACAAAGTTATTGAGCCCTGGGGATATTTGAAACTATTTTGTCCTTAGACCCAGTTATAGTGCTGCTTTTGACTCCCATGAAATTCTCCACTATCTTTACAATAAATTGCCCTATTTTATTATGCCAGTTTTGGTTGGATGTCTTTACTTGCAACCAAATGGTTAAAAACTTGCAGGGATAATATAGAAAGCCATCTAACTTTAGAGGAAAAGCTGAAGTTGATGAGTCCTAAAATTAGATGAAATTCTAAAAATTCAATGACTATGACTATGAACCTGCTTATGATATCTTTTTGGCAGTAGAGTTCTTTACTGCTTATTTTTATTTATCATAAAATGATACTATTTGTCATAAATGAAAAGGATTAAGGAAAAAACTGTCCATAGTCAGTACAGGTTTAAAAGCAGACATGAGCCATGGTAAGCTAAGGGGTGTCAAAGAGGATAGGATGGAGGAGGTGCATACTAAAGCGACATGGACTTAACAGTGTGCAAGATTAGCAATCAAGATCAAAATTCAATTTGTGAAGGCAAATTACTCCGATTCTGAAAGAAAAAAGAAAACATGAATCAGGACTCCACATACCAGGCTAAATTGAGAACACTGGGTAAGATAAGATCTGAAGAATATTTGAAAGACCAGAAAAAGGACATATGCTGAGCAGAGGACCTCACAAAAGGCATGGTTAAGATTTATGGACAATGGCCCAAACATGCAAAGACTTGAAAAAAACAAATGAGAAAGAGATGATGAACCCCAAGTCTAGAGACTAATCTATAATAGGGAGATGGTTTCACAATAAAGAGTAAAAGGACTGAGGAGCACCATCAGTTTGGTAAGATTATTTGCCCAATCACTGGCTGCTTCTACTCTACAGACATCTAGCACATCTTCCTCTGGACTGAAATTTGAATGAAAATGCTCTCAGCCTCGTCTAGCCAATTAAGCTCCACTGACTGAAAGAGCAATCTTTTCAATCTTGTCCTTTTGGAGTATTTTCCTAACTTTTAAAATAAAAGAGAGCCTAGCTAGGCTTAACTACAGCCCTACTATATTAGATTTGCCCTTCTATATATTTTATTTTATATATTTCTTATATAAATATATATTTTATGTGTTATTTATATATTTTATATATCTCTCTATATTTTATTTCTTATTATTCATAATTTCTCCTTCAAATTTTATTTTTCTTGTAGTTTTTTTTAAAATGGAGATCCAACATGCACAGTGTTAAAAAGACAGTCCTTAAAACAATTAGGATCTGTTCTTCCAATTTAGTTTCTAGCTCTCTAGAAGCCCTTTAAGCCTCTGTAACTATTCTTCTACTTGAGAATAAAGAAAACCTAAGACCAAGTGGTTAAATAACAGGTAGAAGGTAGTCAGAATCACAACAAAAAATGCTGGTCACATTAAGCCAATAGAGTTACAGGCCAGTATTACTCTTCTTGCCTCTAAGGAGGATTAGAGTAGGATTCCTTTAGGTCTGTCTTTTTGTTTTAAAGATTAGTCAGTATCTCTCAGTTTTCCAGTCACTTTCTATTAAGTAGTAATGTAATTGTGGATTGGATGTTACACCCAAGGAAGAATTTCCCAATGAAATGCCAAGGATTGGGGAATAAGGTCAGAGGCTTGAATAGAAGAATTGGGTTTAACATTAGCATTTCCATTTTCCTATAATGACTTATAGAATGTCCCTACTATATATTATTGTCTGGCATACACTTGGATTAGAAGATTGCACAAAATAAAAAATGTGATCATTTCAAAAATGTGACCTTTCTCTTTTAAAAGATAAAATGGCAATATACTGAAATGTGTAGAAAGCACGCAGAAATAAATACCCAAAGTAAACCAAGTTGTTAATTTTGCCATTGTTTTTCAAAGTTTTCAGAGTGAAAGACATTTGAGAATTCATTTGCTCTGCAATCTCTCTCTTTAGGCATGAACACTTCTGACATATCACTGGAAAAAAAATCAATCACAGGAAACAGAGTGAGTTCTAAAAATTTTCTAATGTATGTACTTTAGTTTTCACAAATACTTAAATTTGAAGCAAGCCCTTTTGCTTACATTGGATATAATCAACTTTCGTTTAATTAATGTAATGGAATATATAATAAAACAATTTATTTTCATATCTAAAAACGCCAAAGGACCAAATATGTTGATCTTGTTTTATACGCAATTTATTGAGATGATATTTCTGTTCTTTATTATGGTTTATAAAAAGAAAATAACCCAAAGCGAGAATTTACAGTAATGATGACAATTCAAACAAAAACGAAAATACTACTATGAATAGGCAGTAACACCTCAGAGAGAAGAGCACTAGATATTTATCTTTAGCTGTATTACCATGTCGCTATTTTCATCTTAATGACAATTAATACTATTCCTTAGGGAGGTAGGAGATTTTTAGAATGGAGATTTAATGGAAGGAGACTGTAGGCAGGAAAGTAAGACAGTATGGCTTAAAGGTTAAAAATGTGATTCTGGTTAGGTTTATTCCTAGGCATCTTATGGTTTTGGGTGCCATTGTAAATGGGATTGACTCCTTAATTTCTCTTTCTTCAGTCTCATTGTTAGTGTATAGAAATGCCACTGATTTCTGGGCATTGATTTTGTATCCTGCCACACTGCCGAATTGCTGTATGAGCTCTAGCAATCTTGGGGTGGATTCTTTTGGGTTTTCTATGTACAGTGTCATGTCATCTGCAAAGAGGGAGAGTTTGAATTCTTCTTTGCCAATTTGAATGCCTTTATTTCTTTTAGTTGTCTGATTGTTGAGGCTAGGACTTCCAGTACTATGTTGAATAGCAGTGGTGAGAGTGCACATCCCTGTCATGTTCCTGATCTTAGGGGAAAGGCTCCCAGTGTTTCCCCATAGAGAATGATATTTGCTGTGGGCTTTTCGTAGATGGCTTTTAAGATGCTGAGGGATGTTTCCTCTATCCCTACACTCTAAAGAGTTTTGATCAGGAATGGATGCTATATTTTGTCAAATGCTTTCTCTGCATCTATTGAGAGGATCATACAGTTCTTGTTTTTTCTCTTGTTGATGTGATCTATCACATTGATTGCTTTACGAGTGTTGAACCAACTTTGCTTCCCGGGGATAAATCCTACTTGGTCGTGGTGAATAATCTTCTTAATGTACTGTTGGATCCTATTGGCTAGTATTATCTTGGTGAGAGTTTTTGCATCCATGTTCATCAGGGATATTAGTCTATATTTCTCCTTTTTGGTGGGGTCTTTATCTGGTTTTGGGTAAAAAATCTATACCCTAAAAACTACAGAACACTTCTGAAAGAAACTGAGCAAGACATGAAGGGATGGAAAAACATTTCATGCTTATGGATTAGAAGAATAAATATTGTGAAAATGCCCGTGCTACCCAGGGCAATTTACACATTTAATGCAATCCCTATCAAAATACCATGGACTTTCTTTGCAGAGTTGGAACAAATAATCTTAGATTTGTATGGAATCAGAAAAGACCCTGAATAGCCAGGGGAATATGGAAAAAGAAAACCAGAGCCAGGGGCATCACAATGCCAGATTTCAAGCTGTATTACAAAGCCGTGATCATCAAAACAGTGTGGTACTGGCACAAAAACAAATACATAGATCAATGGAACAGAATAGAGAACCCAGAAATGGGCACTCAACTCTATGGCCAACTGACACTCAACAAAGCAGGAAAGACTATCCATTGGAAAAAGGACAGTCTCTTCAATAACTGGTGCTGGGAAAATTGGACATCCACATGCAGAAGAATGAAACTAGACCACTCTCTTGCACCATACACAAAGATACACTCAAAATGGATGAAAGATCTAAATGTGAGACAATAATCCATCAAAACCCTAGAGGAGAACACAGGCAACACCCTTTTTATACTTGGCCACAGCAACTCTGGCAAGATACATCTATGAAGACAAGGGAAACAAAAGCAAAAATGAACTTAATCAAGATAAAAAGTTCTGGGGGCATCCTGGGTGGCTCAGCGGTCTAGCACTGCCTTCGGCCCAGGGCATGATACTGGGGACCTGGGATCAAGTCCCACATCAGGCTCTGCCTGGAGCCTGCTTCTCTCTCTGCCTCTGTCTGTGCCTCTCTTTCTCTCTGTGTGTGTTTCTCATGAATAAATAAATAAAAATATTTTTTAAAAAAGATAAAAATTTTCTGCACAGCAAAAGAAACAGTCAACAAAACTAGAAGACAACCTATGGAATGGGAGAAGATATTTGCAAACGACATATCAGATAAAGAGCTAGTATCCAAGATCTATAAAGAACTTATTAAACTCAACAGCAAAGAAACAAACAATCCAATCATGAAATGGGCAAAAGACATGAAGAGAAATTTCGCCAAAGAAGACATGCACATGGCCAATAAGAACATGAAAAAATGCTCCACATCACTTGCCATCAGGGAAATACAAATCAAAACCACAATGAGATACCACCTCACCCCAGTGAGAATGGCAAAAATTGACAAGACGGGAAACAACAAATATTGGAGAGGATGTGGAGAAAAGGGAACCATCTTGCATTGTTGGTGGGAATGCAAACTGGTACAGCCACTCTGGACAACTGTGTGGAGGTTCCTCAAAGAGTTAAAATTGGAGCTACTCTATGGCTCAGCAATTGCACTACTGGGTATTTACCCCAAAGATACTGATGGAGTGAAATCCCGGGACATCAGCACCCCAAATTTTATAGCAGCAACGTCAACAATAGCCAAACTGTGGAAGGAGCCACGATGTCCTTTGACAGATGAATGGATAAAGAAGATGTGATATATATATATATATATATATATATATATATATTACTCAGCCATCAGAAAAGACGAATACCCACCATTTGCTTTGACGTAGATGGAACTGGACAGTATAATGCTGAGTGAAGTAAGTCAATCAGAAAAGAACAATCATCATATGGTTTCACTCATACGTAGAATATAAGAAATAGTAAAAGAGATTATAAGGGAAAGGAGGGGAACTGAATGGGAAAAAAATAGAGAGGGAGACAAACCATGAGAGACTCCTAGCTCTGGATAATAAACAAAAGGTAGTGGAAGAGGAGGTTGGTGGGAGTATGGGGTAACTGGGTGATGGTCATGGAGGAGGGCGGGCACTGAATTGGATGAGCACTGGGTGTTATACTATATGTTGGCAAATTGAATTTAAATTAAAAAATGTAAAAAATGCCAGATATTAAAAGAAAAAAATGTGATCCTGGAACCAGCCTGCCAAGACTCAAATAACAGTTTTACTTACTATGTGTGTGACTTTGAATAAGATACTTAATTTTCTGTACCTTAGTTTCACTTCTGTGATTGAAGAACACCAACTAGAGAAAAGGCAGTAGAGGTTGGACTGAAAATAAAACCAGACTATAATGGTTGTAGAAAAACCATGTTTCAAAAAATAGAAAAAGGGGAATCCCTGGGTGGCGCAGCGGTTTGGCGCCTGCCTTTGGCCCGGGGCACGATCCTGGAGACCCGGGATCGAGTCCCACGTCGGGCTCCCGGTGCATGGAGCCTGCTTCTCCCTCTGCCTGTGTCTCTGCCTCTCTCTTTCTCTCGTGACTATCATAAATAAATAAAGAAAAAATTTAAAAAAAAATAGAAAAAGGGTAATAAGACCACAGAAGTGCTCCACATTTTGAAGTAGTATATAACAGAGAATAAGAAAAAAAACATAAGATATAGAATATAGATCCAGAACATCTAAATTCAGTACACAATTCTGAGAAAGAAAAATGGGAGAAAATTGGGAGACAAAAGGAATAAAGAGAAGCAACTATTATAAATAATAATAGAACAAAACTTCTCCAAACTGAAGATATGTGAAATGAAAAAGCCACATAGTGTGAACCAGGTGAATGAAAACATGCCACAAATCTTACCATAGTAGTGATAGTTTGGAATATGAAGGTCAAGAGAAAATCATAAGATCTTTTGGAGAGTAAAAAATAATTATCTACAAATAATAAAACTATTTTTAACTTTATACTTCTCATTGGTAACCTGGAAAGAACACAATGCAGAAAAGATTCAATTTTCTTGAAGAATTAAAACTGTAAAAAAAAGTTTATCTCTATGCAGCAAATCAATCATTCAAAACTTAGAGTAAAATAATGATATTTTCAGACATGCAATATTTTCAGTTTAACAACTCATAGGTCCTCCCTGAAATAAATGCTAGAGCAAGAAAAAAAAAAAGATTAATCTGGAAAAAGGAAGTAGGAATGAAGAAGCAATGGTGGGCAAAGAAGTCAGAAACTAAAAGATCTGTATTACGTTCAAACAAGCATTGATTTTAAAATAATAATAAAAATCTAGAAATTATTTATCAATATGGGATGTAGCTGGGACAGGCAGAGAAATGAAAGAGTAAAGTATGTAAAGGTTCTTAGCATTGTAAGAGGGAGGAAATATTAATTAAATATTGATATTGGGAAAATATGTTAGGTGTGTGTATTAAAGTTTAAGGGGAACCACTCCAAGAATATAAACACACAGAGAGAAATTAAGACATTCCCAGATAAACAAAATCCAAAGAAGTTCATTAGCACTAGACTTGCCTTACGAGCAATGCTCTAGAGAGACCTACAGGGTGAAATGAAAGGACACTAGACAGTAACATGAAGCCATATGAAGAAACAAATATCTCAATAAAGGTAAATACACTGGGAATTATAAAATCTAGTATTATTGTGACAGTTGTTTGTACTTCCCTTTTTGTTTTCTACATAATTTAAGAGATTAATATGTTTTTAAAAATTATATGAGTGTTATAACTTCGGGATGTTAATTGTAATTCCCATTGAAACCACAAAAAAATTGCTATAGAGTATACACATAAAAGTAAATGAGAAAGAAATTTAAACACTTTACTAAAAAAAAATCAAATAAGACAGCAGTGCAAGAAATGAGGGGCAAAAAAGCTAGAAGACATGTAGAAAACAAATGGAAAAATGAGAAAAATAAGAGCCATGTTATCAGTAACTACCTTAAATGTTATTTGGATTGAATTCTCCAATGAGAGGACAGAGGTTGGCAAAATGAATAGTAATACATGATCCAATTATATGCTGTCTACAAGAGACTCATTTTATTTTATTTTTTAAAAGATTTTCTTTATTTATTTGAGAGAGACAGAGATAGTGAGAGAGAGCATGAGCGGGGAGGAGAGGGAGAAACAGACTCCTTGCTTGATCCCAGGGGCTCCATCCCAGGACCCTGGGATCATGACCTGAGCCCAATGTAGATGCTTAACCGACTGAGCCACCCAGGTGCCCTGAGACTCATTTTAGATTCAAAGTCATAGATAGATGGAAGTGAAAGAATAGAAAAAGATATTTTATGCAAGTAGTAACCAAAAGAGAGCAATTATGGCTATACTTTTATCAGACAAAATAGACTTTAAATTAAAAAAAAATTACCAAAGTCAAAGAAGAACACTGTATACTAAAACAAGGCTCAATACAGTAAGAAGAAATAACAAACACACACCTTTTCATAGATCAGCCAAGTATATGAAGCAAAAACGGATGTAAATAAAGGGATAAATGTTCTAAAGTAATATCTGGAGAGTTCAATACCACTCAATGATGGCTAGAACAACCAGACAGAAAATAAATAAGGAAACAGAAAACACAATAAACCCACTAACTGAAACAGATGTATACAGACCACTGTACCTAATAATAACAGCACACACATTCTTCTCAAGTGCACATGGAACATTTTCCAAGATAGACCATATGTTAGACTACAAATTAAATCTCAATAAATTTTGAAAGACTGATGTAATACAAAGTATCTTCTTTGAATACAACATGATGCAGTTACAAATCAACAACAGAAATGAAATTGGAATATTAACAAATTTGTGGAAATTAAAGAATATACTCTAAAATAACCAATGTATCAAAGAAATCACAAGGGAAATTAAAAAATACTTAGATACTAATAAAAATGAAAGCACAGCATACCAAAAGATATGGGATGCAGTGAAAGCAGTTAAGGGAGAAATTTATAGTTATAGAGCTTAGATTAAAAAATAAGAAAGATCTCGAGTTCTAGTTAAGGATAGAAATGTAGTAAGACTGAACTCACTTTCTCCATAAAACACACCAGATTTCACTTATTAATAGAATAATTCCTCCTGAAGAAGAACTGAGGGCTCACTGAAAAGGTACTGGACAGCCAAAGATAGAGAGAATGGTTAGACACCAGCAAAAGAGATGGAGACACGTCATGGTTTAAAAGAGTAACAGCCATATATAGCCAGAGCCCTAGCCAGTAAGCAAAATTCACCAACCACACACACTCTGCATAGCAGACAAGACCACTCCTTCAACTTTAGGAGAAGTAGACATTTTGCCTAATCCATAGAAACAAACACAGAAGACCAAGCAAAGTGCAGAGATAGAGAAATATGCTCCAAAAGAAAGAACAACAACAAAAGCCTCAAAGAAAGAACTAAATGAAACAGAGTAAGCAATATGCCTAAAAAAATTTAAAGTAATGAAGGAGGGTTCAATACTCACGAATCAGTCAAGGTCCTAATCAGATCAACAAAATGAAGAATAAAAATCATATGATCATCTCAATAGATCAGAAAAAGCATTCAGTGAAGTACAACATCCATTCATAATAAAAGATCAACAAAATGGGGTTAGAGGAAACATAATTCAACATAATAAAGACCACATAGGAAAAATCCATAACTAACATTATCCTCAATGGTGAAAACTGAGAACTTTCCCTCTAAGGCCACAAACAAGACACCACCTTTATTCAACATAGTACTAGAAGTCCTAGCCACAGAGATTAGAGAAGAAAAATAAGAAGCTTCATATTGGTAAAGAAATTAAACTGTCAGTATTTGTAGAAAACATGATACTATATATAGAAAGTCCTAAAGACTCTATCATAAAACTACTAGAAGTAATAAACGGATTCAATAAAGTGGCCAGATACAAAATGAATCCCCAGAAATTGGTAGTGTTTCTATACACTAACAATGAGGTTGTAGAACAAGAAATAATAATAAAAAAAACACTGCTTGTAATCTCACCAAAACCAGTAAGATACCTAGGAATATACTTAACCAAAGAGATGAAAGACCTTTGTTCTATAAACTATAAGACATTGATAAAATAAATTGAAGATGACACCAACAAATACAAAGATATCTCATGCTCATGGATTGGAAGAATTAATATTGTCTAAATGTCCATATTACCCAAGTAATCTACAGATCCAATGCAATCCATATTAAGGTACCAACAGCATTTTTCACAGAACTAGAACAAAATAAACCTAAAATTTATATGAAACCCCGAAAGGCCCCAAATAGCCAAAGCAAATCTGAGAAGGAAGAAAAGGTTGGAGGTATCACAACTCCAGATTTCAGGATATACTACAAAGCTGTAACAGTATGGTCCTGGCATGAAAATAGACACATAGGTCAATAGAGTAGGATAGAGATCCCAGAAGTAAACTCACAATTATATGATCCATTAATCTATGACAAAAAGGCAAGCATATACAATGGGGGAAAAGAGAGTCTTTTCAGTTAATGGTGCTGGGGAAACTGGAGAACTACACGTGAAAGACTGAAACTGGATTGCTTTCTAATACCATACACAAAAATAAGCTCAAAATGGTTAAAGACCTAAATATGAGATCTGAAACCATAACAATCCTGGAAAAGAACATAGGCAGTAATTTCTCTGACATCAGCTATAGTAACATTTTTTTCTAGATTTGTCTCCTGAGACAAGGAAAACAAAAGCAAAAATGATCTATTGGGACATCAAAATAAAATGCTTTTTCACAAGAAAAGAAACCATCAATAAAACAAAAAGACAATCTACTAAATGGAAGAATATATTTGCATATGATATATCCCATAAGGGGTAAACATCTAAAATATATAAAAAAATTTATGCAACTCAACACCATCAGAACAAACAATTGGATTAAAAGCTGGGCAGAGGAACTGAATAGACATTTTTCCAAAGAATGGTTAGCAGATGGTTAAGAGACAGATAAAAAGATGCTCAACCTCACTAACCATCAGGGGTTAGTGAGGGAAATACAAATCAAAATCACAATGAGATATCACTTCAAACCTTTAAGAATGGCTAAAATAAAATAAAAAAACACAACAAATATTGGGGAGGATGTGGAGAAAAAGGAACTCTTATGCACTGTTCTTGGGAATGAAAACTGGTACAGTCACTGTGGAAAATGGTATTGAGGTTCCTCAAAAAATTTAAAACAGAAATACCATATGATCCAATAATTCCACTATTGGGTCTTTACCTAGGGAAAACAAAAACACTAATTTTAAAAGATATACGCATCCCTAAGTTTATTGCAGCATTATTTACAATAGCCATTTGTCCACCAATAGACAAAGGGATAAGGAAGGTGTGATATACACAGACACATAGATACACACAGACACACAAACACACACACCACACACACAGACACTGGAATATCACACAACCATAAAAAGGATAAGTTTGTGCCATTTGAGACAACACGGATGGACCTGGAGAGTATTATGCTAAATGGAATAAGTCAGACTGAGAAAAACAAATACTATATGATTTCACTCATAAGTACAATCTTAAAAGAAGAAACAAACAAAAAGCAGGATCAGAACTACAAATATAAAGAACAAACTAATGGTTGGCAGACAGGAGGGGAGGTTTGGGCAAAATGCATCAAAGGAAGAGGGAAATACAGGCCTCCAGTTACGGAATAAGTCACAGGAATAAAAAGCAGAGCATAAGGAATACAGTCAATGATATTGTAGTAACAAGGTAATGAGACAGACGGTAGTTATACTTGTGGTGAGCACCGCATAATGTATACATTTGTCAAATCACTAAGTTGTACACCTGAAACTAATGTAACATTGTGTGCCAAGTAGATTAAAAAAAAAATCCCTCGAATCAACAACTTAAGTTTATAACTTAAGGAACTAGAAATAAGAGAAAAAACTAAACCCAAAGCTAGCAGAAGGCAGGAAATAATAAAGATTACTGCAGATATAAATGAAATAGAGAATAATAAAACATAGAAAAAATAGTTGAAACCAAAAGTTGGTCCTTTGAAAAGATCAGCAAGATGGACAAATCTTTAAGCTTAGAAGAACAAGAAAAAAGACAAAATACTCAAACTACTAAAATTAAAAATGAGAGTGGGGACATCACCATTGATTCTATAGGTAATACCAGGTCAAACCCATCAGGATGACTAGTATCCAAAAAAAAAAAAAAAAAAAAAAATATATATATATATATATATATATATATATATATATCAAATGATGAGGTTGTAGAGAAATGAGAACCCTTGTGCACTGTTGTTGGGCATGTAAAATGGTACAGTATCTGTGGAAAATAGTATGGCAGTTCCTCAAAAAGTTAAAAATAGAATTACCATATGATCCAGCAATTTCACTACTGGCTATATACCCCCAAATTGACAGCAAGGTCTTGACATATTTCTATACCCATGTTCATAACAGTATTATTTATAACAGGTAAGTAAAACGTGGAAGCAACCCAAAAGACCATTAACAGATAAATGGATAAGCAAAATGTGGTATATAAATGCAAAGGAATATTATTATACTGATTCTTATTCAGCCTTTAAAGGAAAGGAAAATATGACATATGCTACAACATGGGTGAAACTCAAGGACAGTTTGCTCAATGAAATAAGCTAGTCACAAAAAGACAAATACTGTATGATTTCACTTATATGGGGTACTTAGAATTGTCAAAATTATAGAGTCAGAAAGTAAAATGGTGGTTGCCAGAGGCTGGGAAGAGTGAGGAATGGTGCTTACCATTTAATGGGTATAGAGTTTCAGTTTTACCAGATTAAAAGAATTCTGGAGACAGATAGTGGTGATGGTTACACAGAATTGTAAATATATTTAATACCAATGAACTGTGCACATAAACATGGTTAAGATGGCACATTTTACGTGTATTTTACTACAATAAAATATTTAAAATAAATCTAAAGAGAGTATAAGAGATTAATAAACAATACAGGAAGAAAACATTAGAGTCAGTTAATATAATTAAAGGGTGTTTCTTAAAAGTAACCAATAAAATAGTCACATCTAGAACTAGAAAACAGAGAAAGCATAAATAAATAGCATTAGGGACATAAAAGATTATCTTTAATAAGTCTTAAAAAACTAATGATACAAAGGTGATGTGAAAAATTTTAGTCATTAAAAATACTATGTCCATCTTTAAAGCAACAAAATAAATCATCGCCTAGAATAAATATGTACTAAAGATACATATATGATAATATACATATTAAAATTGTCTCAAAAAGGCAGTTTGTCTTAATATTAAATCCTGACTCTACCATGAAGTGACCTTGAGGAAATCAATACACCCCTCCAAACTTTTGGTTCTAATTATTAAGTGGAGGTAATATAAGGCCAATGGTATTAGTTTTTTATTGCTGTTGTAACAAATTACCACACACTTAGCATATTAGAACAATACAAATTTACTACCTCACAGTTCTGGGAGTTGGAGGTCTAAGTGGGTTTGGTTGGCTTCTCTGCTCTAGGTCTCACAAAGCCAATATCAAGGTATCTGCCAACCTGGACTCTTTGCTGTTGTTGTTGTTGTTGTTGTTAAAGATTTTATTTTATTTTTTAATTTCTTTTTATTGGAGTTCAATTTGCCAACATATAGTATAATACCCAGTGATCATCCCATCAAGAGCCCCCCTCAGTGCCCATCACCCAGTCACCCCATCCCCCCACCCACCCCCCTTCCACTGCCCCTTGTTCCTTTCCCAGAGTTAGGAGTCTCTCATGTTCTGTCTCCCTCTCTGATATTTCCCACTCATTTTCTCTCCTTTCCCCTTTATTCCCTCTCACTATTTTTTATATCCCCCAAATGAATGAGACCATATAATGTTTGTCCTTCTCCGATTGACTTATTTCACTCAGCATAATACCCTCCAGGTCGCTCCACGTCAAAGCAAATGGTGGGTATTTGTCGTTTCTTTCTAATGGCTGAGGAATATTCCATTGTATATATAGACCACATCTTCTTTATCCATTCATCTTTCGATGGACACCGAGGCTCCTTTTCTATTTGCTGTCTACAAGAGACTCATTTTAGACATAAGGACACTTACAGCCTGAAAATAAAAGGTTGGAAAACCATTTACCATTCAAATTGTCCTCAAAAGAAAGCAGGGGTAGCCATCCTATCAGATAAAGTTTATCCTAACCTGGACTCTTATTTTGAGGCTCTGGACATGAATCTACTCTTCCCTTCCTGTAAGCCATTGACAGGATTCAGTTCTTTGTGATTATAGGACTGAGGTCCCGTCCCTGCTTCTTTGTTGGCTGTCAGCTGGAATCCTCTCTCAGCTCATCACTACTTGCATTCCTTGTAACTTTGTCCCTTCCATCCTCAAAGCCAGCAAAAGGGCATTGAGTCCTCACCTCACACATCAGATCCGTCTGATTTATCTATCTGCCATACTTCTTACTCTAGCCAGAGAAAGTTCTCTTCTTTTAAGGGCTAATGTTGATTAGGCTGGATGCACAACAATTATCCAGAATAACCTCCCTACTTTAAGGTCTCTTACCTTAATTAAATCTGTAAAATCCTTTTTTGCCATGTATGATAACATATTCACAGGTTCTAGAGGTTAGGGTGTCATTCTGCCTACCACACTACCTGATAAGATTATTGTAAGAGTTAAATGAGATAAGATATATTGGGTGCTTAATATATTCAATGAAGGGGAGGTATTCCTATGCATTGTTTTTATTTGTGTTTCTTTTTGTACTTTGCAGTTTTGGGAATCTGTGTATTATACTATAATATTGCTTTTCTTATATGCATCCATTCCTGTAAGACTCCTTTTTCTGAATAGCACAGTACTTGTTTTGCATTCATCACACACCAGATTCCCTCTCTCATATTCAGACTGCAAACTCTGACCAGCCAACATCTAAGCATTATACCACAAAATGTCCACTGTTGTTATGATAGTAAGAAATTGGAAACAACCAACCAAAAAATATCTAAAAATATAGGTATAGCTAAATAACTGACATACAATATAGCATTTGCAGCCCGTATAATTAGACTCATGAAGACTAATGACACAAGAAATAATTTATATTAACATAATGTTACTTGAAAAACTATAAACTGTTTATATATGAAGCAAAAGATCAAATGATGTGTGTATAATGATATTTGCATAAAGAAAAACCTAGAAGTAAATGTTTCAAAAGCAACGAATATGGTGGTTATCTTTACTATAGGATTACTGGTGATTTTTCTTCATATTTTTTCCTGTATTTTAAAACTCAAAAGGTATGTATATTATTTTGTTCTAAAAACCAATTGTTGCATGCAACAGGGATGAATGTAAAAGGCATACTGCTAAATTTAAAAATCCAGATACAAAAGACTCTTTATTGCATGATTCCAGTTATAAAACATTCTGTAAAAGGTGAACTTACAGGATTATAGACCAGCAATCAGTGACTACCAGGGACTGACTGCCAGGGACTGGGTGTAGAAAGAGAGGATTGACAGGGAAGAGACATGAGAGTAGTTTTTCATGTAATGGGAATAATTCTGAAAGTCAGTAGCATGATTCTTAAGGATCATAGAACTGTATACCTTAAAAAGGTGAATTTTACTGGATGCAAATGTTACCTCAATAAATTTGACTTTAAAAATAGTTTTTCTTTGTTTTATTGGACCAAATATAGTAGCATGCTTAAATACCTAAAGAATATACATCCCTACTTACAGTTTACAAATGCTATCATTTAACTGATTCTTCAAGGCTGCAAAACTATTTTAGAACTTTTTCATTAATAAATTTGGTTAAAGCCAGCCAACCAATCAATCAGCCATACAGTCAACAGAAACAACAGTAGCTTAGAAGATATTACCCCCAGACCATATCTTTAAAAGACTGGGTTTAACGCTATCTTCTGTTTGGTGTTGGCTTTTGCTTATGGCTGTCCCTTGTCATACTACATCACTATCTCCATCCTCTTGTCTTTTTTTTTTAATTCCTGGACATCCTTTGGTAAGTCAGCCATTCTTTGTGACTGCCACATCGCACTTTATGGACTCTAGTTGGCAAGAATGGATCTCACCTTTAAAGATTTGTTAAGACGATCGATCTCGCATTAAGTGTTCTTAACCAAACACAAAAAAGAGAAGAACACGAAGAAACTTTTGGAGGTGATGGATATAGCTTATATTATTGATTGTGGTGATGGTATCGTATTTGCATATGTCCAAACTTATCAAATTGTATACATTAAATATGTGCAATCAATTATACTTCTCTAAAGCTATTTCAAAAGAAAGCTATTATATTAATATAACACACTCAAAGAATACACATTTGGACTTCCTGAAGTAGACTCAACTGTCAACATTTTATCCACTTGCATAAGCAATAAAACTACAAAGACAGCAACTTAGATGCATGGTATTAGAGTTTTAACCACGTCGAATTAGGACTCAACACTCAGTCCACTAAAAGGGAGTCAAAGGTTGTCTCCACTGACATTCCTATTGCCTGTCACCCTATAGTTCCAATTCTTTTTTTCTGCTGTCTTATGTGTGTGGCACCTACAAGGTATTCAGTTTCTCACCGTCTGGAGCTAGCAGTGTTTAGTGTTCACTAGTATACTGGAAAGCACCCAAAGGATGATATCTTAATAAAGAAAAGTATAAAATGGATGTGTCCTCAATTTATTACACAACAATTCAGAGCATTGAATATGGGGTAAACTGCTCATATGTTTCTAATATGATTTGTTAATTAAGAAAATGGTAGGGGAAGAGATAAATGACCCTCATATTACATAGCAAATTAGAACTCCAACCTAATGCTAGCATTCATTATCTAGCTTCTTAATTTACCATTGCTTTCCCCCAAAAATGGATATATTACATACATTCCTAATGTCTCCAATTTCTTTTTATGATAAATTTCATATTTAGGCCTAACATCTATATATAGAACTTATTTTTTTATCACAAAACTGGATTTTAATGCCTCACTGAGAATATAAAGTTTTAAAAGACTGTTTAACAAAGCCAGAGTATTTTTTTCAAGTCACGATGAATGCATCCATTTGTATTCCCCTGTGCACAATTCACTGAACTTCATTTGGAAAATGTCAAGGATAAATATTCTTCAAATGCTTCCATTAAACAGACGATAACCATAGTAACAGTGTATAGTTTGATTTTACCTATATTTCTAAAATTCTCTCTTAAAAATAAAATGATATTCAAATTGAAGTTGCAAATGGGAAACACTTATGTGGTTTTTACACACTGTTCATATAGGGATATTAAAACAAAGATACAATATACCTCCTAATGCATTACATTTAGTGGTGCCTATTGTCAAAAAGGCTTTTTACAGTAGCCTTTTTTTATTGTAACATGCTCTAACTTGGAATCAACTATATCTTCACTTGAGAATGCAGGGACACTGCTCTTTTCTAAACTCACAAATATTAGCTATCTCCCTTTTACAAATACATACCAAAAAATGACAGACAAGATAGATTAAAATGTGCCCTAGGTCTAACCACATGATATTGAAGTGGAAAGAGAACCTACAGATCATTGAATCCTGCATAGTTATTTTTACTGATAGGAAAAGGGCCACTACCTATGACTGAGCCTACAGGCAAACAGTTACATTACTTCAAAAAAGAGAGTAACATAAAGAGAGTAATGATCAAGTCATGCACACTTCGTGCTTACTTCACATTTAAATCATGTTAATGATACAAAACAGGAAACTGAGAAAAAGCCCATAAAAATAAGGAGGCCCTGAGAGATACACAGGTAGGATAGCAAAGATGATGGGGTGGATCCTTATCCACGAGGTGTTGCTTAGAAGTCCTACAAAACAACTAGCTCCAATAATCAATATTTTTAATGATTACCAAAGCCCCTTCTCAACTATGAGCTGAGAAGATTAGCACATGTTGAGAATATTTTATCTGAAGTGAAACGTTTTTTTCTTCCTCCTCTCCAATCCAATAAGAAGCTAAAACATAGCCAGAAGTGAAGTCTGAAAACTCAAAATACAAAAGCTTAATCTGCAGAGCTACTAAACAAGATTTCCAAAATCCCTGAGAAATCTTAGGTTCTGTGAAATCACTTTATCACATCAGATGAGATGTAGAACACACAGAAGGGACGATAGGAGCTGGCAGTACCAATAAAAGCAGGTTGATAGTTTTCAGATTCAAAACCTTTGTCATCTTAAGAGAAAAAAAAAAGATCTTAGTCTAAACCGAATCAACCTAGCAGGAAATTGTTATTTCGTAGGGCCACTTTCTTGAAAATTAAACAATCTACCCATGAGGGGTATTTTTTTCTATAAAACTACACTACATGTTGGCATGAATAAAAGCTCCAATTTTTCAGTACCCAAAGCCCACCTTTGGTCACAGGTGCAATTATTTTAAGAGTTTTCAACAACTGGGCCTTGTCTCTCATAGTCTTGGTAGAGCATGAAGAAAGCCTGTTATTCTGGCTCACAAAAGGATGCCCCGTTTCACCTGATAGCTATTACTTAAGCCAAATGAAATATTTTAAAATTGATTTTCAAAGTAATTAAACTGACTTCTGGAGTCATTCCTTGTGGACGGGGTCCAGAATATTCTCACTTTCACCAATACAACTGTAACCGAAAAGAACAAAGGTACAAGGTATGGTGACTCTAAGAAAGAGAACATACAAAGTGGGTAGGAGTTTCAATCTTCAGTATGGACCAGTCAACTTGTGGTGTTCAGTTTCTCAGCATCATTTCCTGCAATTCTATCCTGCTGGCACAAAGTTTTGGCACAAATCTAAAGCCTCTCTTGAGACTACATTACAAACTTGCCAATTATCTTTGCTCGTTTTCTGTATACAAAGATTCTGATTTGAGACTACGTTCTCAATCAAACAGTTCTCTGGAACATGAAAGGATTGCCACAAATATATTCTAAACAATTACATTAAAATATGTCATTAGAGTCAAAAAGAGTTTGAGTATTGATAGTATCTGATCACTAAAAATTCCTCCTCAGAATTTTGCACAATAGGCATATGATTGGGGGGTAGGGAGTATAAACATTGCAGGGTGGGGCAGAGTGGTAGAAAGAACCCTGGATGTAGAACACAGAGGAAAGGCTGAGTTTTGTGGGTATTTCCTTTGTTAACCCTGACAAATCACTTCCTCTCTCTGAATTAAAGATTACTGATTTGAGAAATGATGGAGTTAGATTATCTTTGAAGGTAGAGTAATTGGCAAATTTTAATTCACATGAGATCACCCAGGAAGCTCATTAAACATGTAGGTGCTTGGGTCCCATCCCTAGAGACTGATCCAATTGGACTGGACTGTGATTTTACAAAGTGGATCATGAAAAGAGGACATCTGAGACAGGTATTCTCAGACTATACTTTGAAAAAACACTGTACTAAAATATTTTCTTGATTAAAAAATTCCAAAGTCTATGAGGAATAGACAAGAAGTAATGACACTTGAAGAAGATAGGGAAAAAAGTTATATAAATTTCTTGTACTCTGTCATAAGTAGCTGGGGAGTAGCATGCTTGTACATGTGCATTTATCTGCGAACCAAATCCTAATGACAGTAGACAATACATTTACACAACAATCTCCTGATGAATTAAACTGCCACTGCTCTTTTTTCACTGCAGAAGGATAAATGTAAATAAACTGACCTATAGACAGTCAATTCATTGGCCTGTGTCTCAGCCTAGGATTAAATGTCATATCCTTTATATGTGAGAATGGTACTACACTTCATGTACACTGGTGACATGTTTGGGGAATTTGATTTTTTTTTTAGTAGGAGGTTTGATGACTCCTTCTTTTCATGGGCTCCTCTGTGACCATAAGGATAATTTGGAGAGGCTCCTGGGTAGTGTTAGTGGTACTGCCTGTGACCACAGAACAGAATAAAAACATCTAACCTAACCAGGGACCTTGGCCTTGACATCTCTACAAATCTGGGTGGTAATATTGACTCAGCATATGCTGATGACAGTCACTCTGTAAAGTATCCTGTTTATCTATGAAAGAGATCAAGGTAATGCTTTACTGTCTATACTCATTAAGGGAAGGATGAAAAAAAAAGAAGGGAAGGATGACTCACATTGTGTTTTAGAGGGTAAACCTTTATCTAAGTTAAAACAAATCTGATCTTCCTACCTCTATGCCTTTTTTATCCTCTCTTCACTCAGAATTCCTTCCCCACCTTTCCATTTGTGTAAAACTTTCTCCTCATAGGAGATCCAGCTGCTTGAGGCTCTGCTTCAATGCCCAGGTAGGATTAACCATTCCCTTATATGAACTTCCATAGCACTGAGGCTGCACTTCTAGGGGGTACTTTAAACCTTTGCAGGCCTTAGTTTATTCATCTGTGGAAGACTGGCTATTTGTTTGTTAAGTTGTTTTTTGAAATACTATAGGGGGGCCTGGGTGTCTCAGTTAGGCATCTGACTCTTGGTTTTGGCTCAGATCATGATCTCAGGGTAGCAAGATCAAGTCCTGAGTCAGGCTTCACACTCAGTGTGAGGTCTGCTTAAGATTCTTTCCTTCTCCATTTGCCCCTCTCTCCACTCACATTTTTTTTCTCTCTCTCTCAAAAAAAAAAATACCCCAAAGACCCCACCAAAAAATTGCTAGAACTGATACAGGAATTCAGTAAAGTAACAAATAGAAAATCAACACACAGAAGGCTGTTGCATTTCTATACACCAATAATGAAGCAGCAGAAAGAGAAATCAAGGAATCCATCTTATTTACAATAGCACCAAAAACCATATCTAGCAATAAACCTAACCAAAGAGGTAAAAGATCTCTACTCTGAAAACTATATAACATTTATGAAAGAAATTGAGGAAGACACAAAGAAATGGATTGGAAGAATAAATATTATAATGTCTATACTACCTAAAGCAATCTACACATTCAATGCAATCCCTATCAAACTAACACCAACATTTTTCACAAAACTAGAACAAATAATTCTGACATTTGTATGGTTCCAGAAAAGACCCTCGATAGCCAAAGCAGTCCTGAAAAAGAAACACCAAAGCTGGAGGCATCACAATTCTGGACTTCAAGCTATATAAAAAAGCTATAATCACCAAGACAGTATGGTACTGGCACAAAAACAGACACACTGATTAGTGGAACAGAATAGAGAACCCAAAAATTCTATGGTCAACTAATCTTCGACAAAGTGGAAAAGACTCTCCAGTGGAAAAAGGGCAGTCTCTTCAATGAATGGTGCTAGGAAAACTGGAGAGTAACATGCAGAAGAATGAAACTGGACCACTTTCTTACACCATACACAAAAATAAATTCAAAATGGATGAAAGACCTAAATGTGATATAGGAATCCATCAAAATCTTGGAGGAGAACACAGGCAGCAACCTCTTTGACCTCAGCCCCCGCAACTTCTTGCTAGACATGTCTTCAAAGGTAAGGGAAACAAAAGCAAAAATGAACTAGTGGGACTTCATCAGGATAAAAAGCTTTTGCACAGCAAAGGAAACAATCAACAAAACTAAAAGGCAGCCTACGGAATGGGAGAAGATAGCAAATGACATCAGATAAAGCGTTAGTATTCCAATTCTATTAAGAACTTACCAACTTAACACCCAAAAAAACAAAGAATACAGTCCGGAAATGGGCAGAAGACATAAACAGACATTTCTCCAAAGAAGACGTACAAATAGGCTAACAGACACATGAAAAAAATGGTCAGCATTACTCATCATAAAGGAAATACAAATCAAAACCACAATGAGATATCACCTTACACAGGTCAGAATGGCTAGAATTAACAACTTAGGAAACAACATATGTTGGAGGGATGCAGAGAGAGAGGAGATCTCTTACATTGTTGGTGGGAATGCAAACTGGTGCAGCCACTCTGGAAAATATTATGGGGGTTCCTCAAAAAGTTAAAAATAGAGCTACCCTACGACACAGCAATTGCACTACTAGGTATTTATCCAAAAGATAATAAAATAGTGATTCAAAGGGGCACATGAACCCCAATGTTTATAGCATCAATGTCCACAATAACCAAAATATGGAAAGAACACAGATGTCCACTTGTGGATGAATAAAGAGGTATGGTAAAGAGGGAACAAACTGAGAGTTGCTGGAGGTAAGGTGGGTAGGAGGATGAGGTAATTGGGTAATGGGCATTAGGGAGGCAGTTGATGTAATGAGCACTGGGTGCTCTATGCAACTGATGAATCACTAAATTCTACCCCTGAAACTGATAATACACCATATGTTAACTAATTTGGATTTAAATTTATTAAAAGAAAAAAATATAATAATGCTATAGTTAAAATTTTAAGTGTTAATTATGTTTCATTTCCTTCCCTAGATTCTGAGCTCACTGACAGGATGTATTTTGTATTCTTTTTTTTTTTTAAGATTTTATTTATTTATTTATGAGAGACACAGAGAGAGAGGCAGAGACACAGGCAGAGGGGGAAGCAGGCTCCCTGCAGGGAGCCTGATATGGGACTTGATCCCAGGACCCTGGCATCATGACCTGAGCCAAAGGCAGATGTTCAACCACTGAACCACCTAGGTGCCCCCCCCTTTTTAAAAATTGTATTTAATTATTCATGAGAGACACAGAGACAGAGGCAGAGGGAGAGTATTTTGTATTCTTTGTTATATCTGCCCTATCTTGCTTAGAATCTAGATTATAATTGATAAATGTGTTTTGAAGAAAGGAATTAGTGAGTGAATGATGGATTAAGTGAACCCAAGTATCAGAGGTAAAAATCTCAAAATTTTCCATTGGTTAAAGGTTGCCATTTGGGGGTGCCTGGGTGCCTCAGTCGATTAAGCATCTGACTCTTGATTTTGGATGGGGTCATGATCTTGGGGTTGTAGAATTGAGCCTCTGTGTGGCACTCTGCACTGAGCATGGAGTCTGCTTGTCCCTCTCCCTCTGCTTCTTCCCCTGATTGTGCTCTCTCGCTCTCTCAAATAAATAAATAAATAAAATCTTTAATTTTTTTTAAATTTTCCCATACAGTCACATGGGATGAAAATACTGTTCAGACATGGGGCTGTCATGAAGTAAGCACACCCTTAGGGAAAGCAGATTAAGGAACGGTTTCCCCTCAGGATTGCGTGCTGAAGAGGAGTTATGATTCAAAACACAAATATGGGAATATTTTCCCAAGTTAATGGAGCAAGTCGAAGGTAAAGCAATTTAACTTTAGTTTGACTGATCTTCAAATCCACTCTGGAGCGACAGTTCTGTTGCATGTTGTGAAGCCTGCCGTGAAAATTCTCCCAATTGTCCTGCTTCTGGAGGGGGTAAAAGTTAATTCATCTGAGATCCAGTTGACTGCCACACAGGTAATTTGACAGCATGGTGCTTCTAAAGCACTTCAATTATACTACTCATTTTCCCAAAACTTAGGACAGAACTATTTTAATGCTCAGGGGTACTTTTGTGGTTGATAAAGAAGAAAATGTTCAAGTATTCTTGTTTTATACATATTAAGCATTAATCTCACCAGGAATGGTACAGTAGTGGGTGTGTTTAATTTTCTTTGCCAAATACTAAATTAAAAATATTATGAAGGAACTATACCAGAAAGGAAAAAAATTACACTAGTAAAGCATAACTTTCCTTTTACAAGGTTTGTTGAAAAAAGAAAAAAAAATGGTTGATCTCAATTTCTGTTTTTCTTTCTTCTACTCATTCTTTCTTTCTCTCTGTCTCTCTCTATCAAAAGGGGGCAAGTTTAAAACACTTAAAACCAAAAATAAGTTTGGGGATATTGGCTTACAATTTATAATCCAAATTGTCAGGTCTGAAAGGGATTAAAAATGAAATGTCAATCATCTAACATTTGGAATAAAGTTATGAGCATAAATCCTGGAAATTACACAAGGTATGGCCCTTAGGCATTACAGATTTGTATGCTGGTTTTCATGTCTGTGGACTGGGAATTTTCACCATCCTGTTATTTTACAAGAATGGATAAATCAGAGATGAAATATAATTTATAGATGTTCTAAATTAGAAAATATGAATAAATACTATATTCATGTGTGTACATATGTATTCACATACCTACTTTTTATACAAACTTAACTAAATTATAGAATTTATTCTTAATGCTGTCTTAGTCCAAAAGGGAGGATCCGTGCTTTTTACCTTTTACCACTAAATATGGTATGTAAATCCATTATAACTCAGAAGGTGTGGGCCTAGCACATTGCTAAAGCCTAGACAAATTATTTCCTGAAGCTGGTCATTAGTGGAAAGTAGCTTCAGACCTCTGCTAAAATAAATTCAATGCAACTTCAATTTTACGAGTTTTATATTTAATACTGAGGACTTGTTTGATTAACAAGACTAGGACATCTATTAGGCAAAATAACCAGGAGCCTCAGGGAGAACTACAAGCCTGAAGATCTGGACCAGGGCTAATTAGGGAATTCAAATGAGCCTCCAACCCTAGGTTAGACTGGGTTGCTTCAAAACTTTAATCACTGCCTTCCTATTCATCTTTGGACTGGTAGTTTTCAGTGAATAGAAAATAAATTTTGGTGCATGTATTTGCAAATTATTGAGGACAGTATCCTATTTAGGTACAATACAGTATGCATTTGAGTGTTATATGAGGATTAACGTTTGAGTTTAATGTAAAATAATAGGTTACTACATTCCTACTGTCTTATCCTCAATGTATGAAGAATATACAATGACCATTTACTGTGGACCTAAAAAAGTATCTGATGCTGATAGGAGCTGAGAGATGGATGGTGGGATTAATAACCCTATAAGACAAGTTTTATGTACATATGTATTATGTATACATTCTATAAATATAATAAATATAATATATTGAACTCAATATAATATAATAATTACTGAGCATCTGCCATGTGTCAAGCATTGCAATAGACACAACAGATTCAGTGGTGAGCAAAACTGACAAACTGACATATACTTGGCCATCATGGAGTTTGCCATTTAAGGAGAGTAGTGTTAAATTGAATATTAGGAGTAAGCCAAGGGAGGAGGGAAGCTTTCAGGAAGGAAATACTATTTGAAGTACTTATGAAGTATACCTGTATTTTCAACCTTGTAAACACCAACATGCTGTTCTTTATAAAAACCTTGCTTGCTCTTGGACTCATAAGCACAAATGGGGTACACACAGGGATTGTTTTCCTACAGCTGAAATACATCACTATTGAACTACCACCCACCCTCAGCTAATCTCTTCCATAGACACACATAGTTACTGAGTGACTAGACTAAATTAGGCTATGGCACAGTGTGAAGACAATTACTTTAACTAGAAATTAAATCAGCAACTTGTGTCCCTTTGGTTTACTTTAATTGATTTAATTACCAAATAGCTGCATATATGGTCAAGCTGGGCACACAGGTGCATGGGCACATGCATTATTGCTTTTCTAGTCTGTAGACAAATCTCTAAAGTGAGCAAAGCAGATGCTGTTAGTCCCATTTCACAGATAAGGACAACAAGACTCCATTTAAGGTCAAAATATGTAATAAGAGTTATTCCAAAGTTCAAAGTACAAGTCTTCTGGCCAAGAACTTTGCTCTCTCAGCCGACTATGCATATACTTGGCAACATTATATAAAAAGTAAACTGGTTATTTCTGTGTACTTTAAGCCTTATAGGTGTATTCTATCAAAGACATTATAAGATTATATTCATTCAATTCAAACCAAAATTGCATTAAAATTCATAAATGAGATACTTACTTGGTATTAGTCATGATTCAGTGGGTAATCATGCAATACATGCTTGGCAGAGATATTATTCACTAGATAATAATGAAGTGATGCTTTCTTGGATAAAATTCTACTTTCAGGTCTGCAGAGTAAATGTCAGTTTGAATCTTCTTTTTTTTCTGCTTGCTACTATAGAAAAAAAAACCCTGTATATTTCAATAACAAAAACTGTAGCATTTTTATTATGTAAGTTTATGCTCCAAACGAATGTAGTAGAAATTCAATTTGCATAGATCCCCATTGAAATTTGAGAATAGGTAACTGAAAATATCTGGTCTGAAAATATGTATAATGTCTATAGTATCAAATATCTATAATACAGAAGAAGAAACTAGAAATAATAGATTTATAGCAAAGAAAGAAGAACCACAGGCATAGTAGCGTCTCATTGAAGAATTCTGCTTCATGACATCGGTCTTGGCAGTGATTTCATGAGTCTGACAACAAAAGCAAAGCAACAAAAATCAAAACAGTTGGACTACATCAAACTTAAAAACATCTGCACCACAAAGAATATAATTAGCAGAGTGAAAAGGCAACCTACGAAATGGGAGGAAATATTTGCAGATCATATATTTGATGAGGGGTTAATCTCCAAAATATCAAAGGAACTCACACAATGAAGTAAATAGCTTAACACTTCAATTTTAAAAATGAGCTAAAGACTTGAACAGACATCTCTCCAAATCAAGACCTGCAAATTGCCAACAGTCATATGAAAAAATGCTTATTGGCACTAATCATAGGAGAAAACAAATAAAAAACCATAATGAAGTATCACCTCACATTTGTTAGGACGGCCATTATTTTATTTTATTTTGTTTTTTTCTTTCTCCAAATTTTTATTTAAATTCCACTTAGTTTAATATACAGTGTAATATTAGTTTCAGGTGTAGAAATTAGTGATTCATCACTTATATACAAGACCCAGTGCTCATTACAAAAAGTGTCTTTAATTCCCATCACCTATTTAACCCTATTTAAAAAGTGTCTTTAATCCCCATCACCTATTTAACCCATGTCCTCCATCCCTTCCCTTCTAGCAACCCTTAGTTTGTTCTCTATAGTTAAGAGTCGGCTTTGGTTTGCCTCTCTTTCCCTCCCCTCCATGCAGTGTTCATTTGTTTTATTTCTTAAATTCTACATATGAGTGAAATCATATGGTATTATCTTTCTCTGACTGACTTATATCACTTAGCGTAATACTCTCTAGTTCCATCCATGCCATTGTAAATGGCAAGATTTCATTCTTTCTGATACTCAGCCATCAGAAAGAATGAAATTTTGCCATATATATGTATATATATATAGAAATAACAGATTTATATATATAAAAGAACCACAGGCATATATATATACATATATATATATATATCAGAACATGGGAGATATATATATATGCCTCTTCTTTATTCATTAGTCGATGGACATTTAGGCTCTTTCCACAATTTGGCTATTGTTGATAATGCTACTGTAAACATTGGGGTGCATGTGCCCCTTTGAATCAATATTTTTGTATCCTTTGAATAAATACATAGTAGTAACAATTGCTGAGTCATAAAAAATTTCTATTTTTAACTTTTTAAGGAACCTCCACACTGTTTTTCAGAGTGGCTGCTCCAGCTTGCATTCCCATCAATAGTGCAAGAGGGTTGCCCTTTCTCTGAATCCTTGCCAACACCTGTTGTTTCCTATCCTGTTAATTTTAGCCATTCTGACTGGTGTGAGGTGGCATCTCATTGCAGTTTTGATTTCTATTTCCCTAATGATGATGACATTGAGCATCTTTTCACATGTCTGTTAGCCATCTGTATGTCTTCTTTGGAACAGAAAACCTAGAAATGAACCCATAACTATATGGTCAATTAATCTTTGACAAAGCAAGAAAGAATGTCCAATAGAAAAAAGTCTCTTCAACAAATGGTGTTGGGAAAAACTGGACCTTCTTTCATGCAAAAGAATGAAACTAGACCACTTTCTTACACCATACACACACACAAAAAAATTCAAACTGGATGAAAGACCTAAATATGAGATAGGAAACCATAAAAATTTTGGAGAAGAACACAGGAAGCAACCTCTTACTAGATAAGTCTCTTGAGGTAAGGGAAACAAAAGCAAAAATAAACCATTGGGACTTCATCAAATTAAAGTGTCTGCACAGTAAAGGAAACAATAAACAAAGCTAAAAGACAATCTACAGAATGGGAGAAGATATTTGCAAATGACCTATTTGATAAAAGGTTAGTATCCAAAATATATAAGAAATTTCTAAAACTCAATACCAAAAAACCCCCAAATAATCCAGTTAAAAATGGTCAGAAGACATGAAAGGACAGTCATTATTTTTAAAAAAGAAAAAAAAAACAAAACCAAAAAAACTAAACAAAAAAAAAAATAACATGTTGGCAAGGATGTTGAGAAATTGGAATACTTGCCACTGTTGGTAAGAAAGCAAAATGGTAAAGCCACTATGAAAAACAGTATGAAGAGTTCTCAAAAAATTAAAAATGGATCTACCATATTATCCAGTAATTCCAATTCTGGGTCTATATACAAAAGAATTGAAATCAGGACCTCAAAGTGATATTACCACTCCCATGTTCATTATAGCACTATACTTGTGCTTATGATACAGCTAAGCTCTAGAAACAACCCAAACGTCCACTGACAGATGAATGGATAGAGGAAATGTAGTATATACACACAATGGGGAATACTATTCAGTCCTAAAAGAGAAGGAAATTATTCAATATGACACACAGCATGGATAAACTTTGAGGACATTAATTACATTAAGAGAAACAAGTGAGACACAAAAAGACAAGTACTGTGTGATTCCACTTATAGCAAGTATCTAAAACAGTCAAATTCATAAAATAGAGACTGGAATGGTGATTACCCGAGGGTGAGGGAAGGGAAAATGGGCATTTATTAATCAACAAGCATAAACTTTCAGTTAAATAAGATGAATAAGCTCTGGAGACCTGCTGTAAGGCATTGTATCTATGTCAACAATAATATACTGTATACTTAAAATTTGTTAAAAGGCTAATCTCATGTGAAGTGTTCATTACCATAATAAATCAAATAATCCAATCATGAAATGGGCAAAAGACATGAAGAGAAATCTCACAGAGGAAGACATAGACATGGCCAACAAGCACATGAGAGAATGCTCCGCATCACTTGCCATCAGGGAAATACAAATCAAAACCACAATGAAAAAAAAAAAAACACAATGAGATACCACCTCACCCCAGTGAGAATGGGGAAAATTAACAAGGCAGGAAACAACAAATGTTGGAGAGGATGCGGAGAAAAGGGAACCTTCTTACACTGCTGGTGGGAATGTGAACTGGTGCAGCCACTCTGGAAAACTGTGTGGAGGTTCCTCAAAGAGTTAAAAATAGACCTGCCCTACGACCCAGCAATTGCACTGCTGGGGATTTACCCCAAAGATACAGATGCAGGGAAACGCCGAAACACCTGCACCCCGATGTTTCTAGCAGCAATGTCCACAATAGCCAAACTGTGGAAGGAGCCTCGGTGTCCATCGAAAGATGAATGGATAAAGAAGCTGTGGTCTATGTATACAATGGAATATTCCTCAGCCATTAGAAATGACAAATACCCATCATTTGCTTCGACATGGATGGAACTGGAGGGTATTATGCTGAGTGAAATAAGTCAATCGGAGAAGGACAAAAATTATATGGTCTCATTCATTTGGGGAATATAAAAAATAGTGAAAGGGAATAAAGGGGAAAGGAGAAAATTAAGTGGGAAATATCAGAGAGGGAGACAGAACATGAAAGACTCCTAACTGGGAAATGAACTAGGGGTGGTGGAAGGGCAGGTGGGCAGGGGGTGGAGGTGACTGGGGGGCGAGCACTGAGGTGGGCACTTGACGGGATGAGCACTGGGTGTTATTCTGTATGCTGACAAATTGAACACCAATACAAAATAAATTTATTAAAAAAATAAATATTTTTTAAAAAAGAATGTGGTTGTCATGTGGGGTAGGTTATACATTTAATATAAAAGAAACAAGCAATTCTAGAAGATAATTTCTAAGTGTGCATGAGTGTATGAGTATATATGCACATATTTGTCTTTTAAATTTTTACTAATAATCACAATAATATTCATTGGAGAAAATTTGGAAATTAAAAAATTGTAATACCACCATTCAGAAATGACTGCTATAAACTTTTCACTGCATTTCCCTTCAGATCATTGATTATGTTTGATATTTCTCATGTATTTTGTAGTGATTATCCCTTCATTGCCATCTGTTCTTTCTTTTTTTTCATCTATTCTTTCAAACATATTTTAATTCTACCATATTTCATTTAAGTGTTCCTACATTGTAGAATGTTATGAATTTGCCCAGTTACTTTTTAAAAATTGTTTTATTTAAGTATTTTAGAGAGAGAAATCATGAGGGGTTGGGCAGCGGGAGAGGGACAAGCAATCTGACACGGGGCTTGATCCCAGAACCCTGGGATGGCTCTATCCTGAGACCCCAGGATCATACCTGAACCAAAGGCAGATGCTTAACCCACCAAACCACCCAGGTGCCCCTTTTCCCAGTTACTTTTAAATATTTTCCAGTTTTACAAATTGAAACAATATCTCAGTGATATACATTTTATTTCTTTGACTATTAGTGAGAGTGAACGTGCTTCCCAATATTTGTTGACTAGTTCCATTTCTTTCTTTGTTGGTTGCTTGAGAATGTTCTCTTTTTTATTAAGGACAGTAGCTTCTCTCTCTAAAAAACAATACCATCAACAAAACCAAAAGCAAATTACTGAGAAAAAAAATGTTTTTAGCACATTTGGCAGATAATATACTATGATGGTCTCATGACAACACTTCCAGCTTGTTGCCTTAGAAATGGGATTTTGTTTGCAGTGATCTTGAATAACAAAATTCACCTTTCCAAAATCAGCTTTAGGGGTTAAATGATAATAGGAATATAAGTGAACCCAAAGGAGGCAAAGAAGGTCACTGTGTCCAGCCCCTATAGGCAGCTGATATTGGCTACTAAAGTCTGATCGATGCACAAAAACTCTTTCCCATCAATTATTCAGCCTTCTGGCCTTTCATATCCATATTAACAGTTAAATGTCTCTAAGCCATCCAGGAAGGATTTATAAATCAGAATGCAATCTTTATACCAGTGACTCATCTTAGAAATCTATTTCTGACATTACAAGATTAATGCTTTGAAAAAGAATGAAAAAAGTTCTCATTTGGCATATATATGAAAATCTTTAAATGATACAAACTTTTAAATCTATCATTATTACCGTTAGTAATAATCATATTCCATATAGACACCTAATTTTTCATTTATCTTATTTGATCCTCACAGCAACGTGTAGAGCTAGAAAGGAGAGGCATTTTCATGCTCTTTATAAAGAAGTTGAGGTCCAAAAGACATTGGATAAAAACCCAAGATCATACCATTAATTAGTAGCAGGGAAGAGGCTCAAATCCTGTCCCTCTGATTCTAAATCCTCTGCTCCTTTTTTCTTAACAATGTCATTGTCAGAGTTCTAGGCTTCTATCAATACTATATTTGGCCAATAGGTAATGTTCATGTACATCTGTCTGTTTACCACCAATCTAGTAATTATTAATAAACAGAATACAGGAGTTTTAATTTGAAAGTGTCTTAAGGGAACTGAGAGGGTAGAAATATCCTTTCAAGAGAATATATGCAAAGTATAAATCTCTGAGTTAGTCTGACCTAATATATTTTGCACACCAATGTATCTATGGCTTTGTTCATATAGTTTCCTATGCCTGGAATGAACACTTATATTCTCTATTTGATCTCTCTCTCCTTTCTCCCTCTCTCTCTCTCTCTCCCCACTGTCTCTTTCTCCTTCCCTCTCCAAGGCCCACCTCATATGCCATCAACATTTCCCATTATTTCCCACAAACTGAGTATGATATTTCTGTCCCTGAACACATACTTTATATTTACTGAACTTTATTTCTTATTTCAGATCTATGAGTTGCTTTATTCCCTTATCTGACTAGGAAATGTTCTATGGTTGTGACTGGCATATATGAGAGCTTGATATCATTAAGGAAAATAATGCATAGATATATACCTAAGGAATTATTGGCATAGATGATTGAAACAGGTATATGAACCCCCAAGATGGGTTAGAGTTACAGCTCTAGAACTGCCCATATTAAAGTACATCTACATTCCTAATCCTGATATGTAGCTGAAAACAATCCACAGAGACTTAAATATTCTGCAGGGGAGCCCTTCAGAACCTGATTATATTTCAAAAGCACATCCAACTTTGATATAATGACCTCATCTATTGTTATTTCTCTAAATTCAGTGACGACGATGTTTGCTATTGCCTTCTAATTGGAGCTTTCTTTTTTAATATGTCCAACAGCATAAATTATGTAGGTAGCAATAACAGAAGCAGAAAATATTTCTGTCCAAATGCTATTTGGGAATGAATATCTATCTGCTCTAGGGTTTACTCTAGGATGCTGTGCTGCTTTTTTGACTTCCTGAGCATTGATCTTTTACATTGAAAGGTAAAAGTCGGTACACACAATCCATAGTGCTTGAGTTGTAAATAACTGACCAAGAGTCAAGTATGATAGGACACCAGGCCCTAAGTAAGCAATTAAATACGAAGACAAGATTCCTTCTCTTTTCTAGGCTTCTGTTAATTTATCTATAAAAGTACGTTGTATTAGATCAAAATTTTCCAAGTCTTTCTGTGCAGGAGAATCTCCTGGGAAATTTATGTAAATACAGTCTTTTATCTCAGTCCTAGTCCAATAGAATGGAAATCCCCAGGGGTCATTCTAATGGATCCAGTCCATAGATCCCTATTAAGAAATAGTAGACAAGATGATTAGGGTCTCAGGCATTACTGAGTTTTTTATTTTTTATTTATTTATTTTTTTTTTTATTTTATTTTATTTTATTTTTTTAATTTTTTTTTATTTATTTATGATAGTCACAGAGAGAGAGAGAGAGAGAGAGAGAGGCAGAGACTCAGGCAGAGGGAGAAGCAGGCTCCATGCACCGGGAGCCTGATGTGGGATTCGATCCCGGGTCTCCAGGATCCCGCCCTGGGCCAAAGGCAGGCGCCAAACCGCTGCGCCACCCAGGGATCCCATTACTGAGTTTTTTAATCCCTAAATATATACTAAGTCCCAATGAGAATAGGAAAGTGCTTTTTTATCCATCTGGAATCATTTAAATAAATAAAAAAAAGAATATTGAACTGAACACCAAGAGACCTGAAATGAATCAGGAATTTTCCATGTCTCTTTGTGATCTTGGGACACATTCTTCCCTTTTATGGCTTCAGTTTTTTTCATCTGTAAAGTAAAATGATTGCATTACATCATAATTAATCTGTGGGGCCTTGCAAATTATACCTGCAGAAGTCCAAACAAGACAAATGGTGATGAAGCCAACACAAAGACTTGTGTCACCAGGGGAAAAGCTGCTGACTGCCTCACAGTGACACATTAATTATGGTGTTGCCAAGGTCTGGGATCTAGCTCTCAACCTTGTTGACTCAGGGATTTGAGTTGTCAGCACATCTACAGTGAACTTGCTACTTAAGAGGTAAATTCACAATGCCTTGGCTCAAAATATTAATCAGAAAGAGAAATGTTCATTTACAGGGAGAAATTGGACTATGATAGTAACTGGACACTGTAGTTGAGATATCTATTCCCCATAGATTTTCCCTATAGCCTATAACAGTTGTAATATGGAAAGCCACCTATAAGGAGAATGCCAGGAACTTCATTATAGTGAGAAATATAACTTTAAAGGGAATAGGACATGAATTATTCTGGTGAGAGCAGTCTCTTCTTGAAAGCAAGACTCACCTAGGAAACCCAATAATTGTCAGTATTCCCACCGTGAGAGCTTAGAACAAGAACAAAGGGAGTTAGATAAATTGACAAAAAATTCAAGCACATCTCCTACTGTTTTGATCTCAAACTCCATTTAGCCTTCCCAAAATTAGCTCAGAAACTGCCATGAACCTAGACTTACAGGTGGGATCCAACATAGAATTGTCTTTTCAGAGGCTGAGAAAGGCAAATGAGCATCAATGAGGTGGGGGAAAAGTAGAAATGGGAAATGACTTTGAGGATAAATCATGGAGGGCTCTAAGTTCCATACCAATGAGTGTAAACGGAATTTATAGACAATGGAGAACTACTGAAAACCAAATCTCAGTTAAGTGACATATACAACATAGAATTGAATCAGAGTCAACTGGTGATAACTTAAAATGTTAGTCAATGAACATTATCAAATGTGTGGCTGGTGACTAGAACATTCAAGTGTGTTATGTAGTATCCCAGCAATCTAGTAGAAAAATACAGTATCTGAAAAGGGGTAGAAATTAAGACTTAGTATAATTCAGAGGGAATCCAATTTGAAGTCCAGTAAAATCTGAATATAGAACTCAAGGGCACTCTCATTGGCCAAAAAATGGCACAGATTGAGCAGTAATTAATGGACAGAAACATCAAATATTCTTAAAAATGCATGAATCCATAATGATAAAAAAATTCACTAGATAACACTTAAAGTTGCTAAGTCAGTAACTCATTATTCTGAAAACTGATGAATAATGACAGGAAAAATGAACCACTTACCCTCTTTTTCCAGATCAATTATATTTCAGGACAACCAAATAATGAATAAAGGAGAGTGCTTCTTTATAGAAGAGCATACACTGATAAATTCAAGAGCAATACAGAATGAAAAAAATCTCCATTTTGTGACATCTAAAGGAATGATATATCTTGCCATGATCAATTAATGGTAAATTCATTAGATGAAATGTTGAAAAACTTAATGATAAAAGAATTAAACAACATCACTTGAACCCCCATCGATAGTTTACATTACTGAAAGTAGGACAATCAAATATCATGTGCCTCCAGATGTGACAAAACAGGAAGTAAACAACAACACCCACAAATATTCTTGCCAAAAATATGCTTAAGCCTCTAGGTCTACCTACAAGTTTACAGGAATCACCAGGATTAGAGGAATACATTAAATGGCACATGAGGAAGCAATCTGACAAATCCAGAATGTGGGGCATTCTATAGGACAAATGATGTGGTTTCTCCCTCAATCAATTGCATGATGTGAGTTATCATCGGCGATGGGGGGGGGCAATTATAGAAGAAAAGATACTCAGGAAACAAATCAAAAACAATACACAGATCTTGTTTAGATATAGATTAAAATAAACCTACCTCAAAAAATATATCTGAGAGAATCAGCAAAATTTGAATATAAGTGGTATTAATGATATTAAGAAATTTAGTTAATCTTCTTGGTTAATTTATCAATGTTGTTAGGTGTGATAGTTGTTAGGTGTGATAGCGGCATGGTGATTATGCAAAAACTACTCTAAATGTTCTTGTCATCTAGAGAGGTTTATTTAAATGTCTTTGTGTAATACATAATCCTGGGATTTCTTTTAAACTTTTCTTGAAAATAAGAAAGAGTAGTGAGGAATCAAAGAATCAAGATTCAAAAGTAGTGATGATTGCTAGAGGTATGTGATACGTACATGGTACTTAATTATACTGTTCTTTTTACTTTTGTGTACATTTGAAATTTCCCATATTTTTTTTAAATACTGAATATGACTAAAGATGCAGAGATGGATCTAACTAAACCAGAACAAGCGGAAACTGTGTCCAAGAGATGCTACAGAGATACAAATCACAGATACCTCTTCAAAAAGTTTCACAAAATGCAGTGTTTCTTCTGTCATAGCACTTATCACTCTATGTAATACTTGCCTACTCAATTGCCACTTTGCATACGTTATATGTTAGTTATTGTCCATTTGTCTCTGTAGATCAACTCTCTATCCCTTTCCATCTTACTGTGTTCCAGAAACCTGGCTTGGTTAGGATCCCTTGCCTCTGGCGTCAACTAGATGTAATCAAAGGAAGATGCCAGCAAGATATCTGAGGGTGGCAAATTGAACACCAATAAAAAATAAATTTATATAAAAAATAAATAAAAATAAAATTCAAATAAAAAAAGATATCTGAGGGTGGAAGGAGAAAGGTAATAAAAGTATTAACTCTTCTGCTTCCCTCTTCTGGGCTGCAGGTGTTCCAGGCTGCATTTCTCTATTTAAGTCAATAGTTCTGTGTTCAAAACTTCCCAAGACACACAACCTTCTTTCTGGGTTCCAGAAAGCATCATCTTCCTTTGTCCCTTCAGAATAAAGGATACCTGTAACTTTAAAATCTTGATGACCCAGGTATGCTTTCTTTTTGTTTTCCTTGACCCTGCCCATATCTTTGTATCTTTGTTCAGCATAATCTCTTGAATTACTCCCTTTGAGTGTGTCATTGTGTCATTTGTTTCTTGCTAGAACCTTGAGTAACACAGGGTATAAGTTTCTTGAAGGCCTGGAAATTGTTTCTCTCTCTTTGTTCATTGTGATTTGTACAATACATGACTGTCTGGCACCTAATAGACATAAAATAAACATTAGTTAAAAGAAATTAAAAGACAGAAGGTAATGCATAAAATTCAACATTAGTTCCTGATTTAAAAGACATAAAATAAGGAATAGAGAAAAACATTTATCATATGTTCTTTTAAAAAAGCTCTATCCATTAGCTTCATGCAGAACGCAATAAATTAGGCATATTTGTATTTAAAGGGTCATGAAGAGGATAAAAATAAGTGATAAAAATTGAAAAGAGGGGGGGCCAAAATTAATATTTTTTCAAGTCATACCCTAATAAAATCCTAGTAAACACTGTCAGTTCTCCCTAAATAAATCAATAAATGCAATTTAATTTCATTTTATAATTTGACAAAATGATCCTTAATTTCATGTGGAAAAATGATGAGATTAGGCAAGAGGTTGTAAAATAAAAAGGGTAAGGAATTTGCTTTACTAAGCAATAACATATAGTTAAAATAGGATAGCTATTAAGAGAATTCTACTTCTGACAATAGTGTACCAAGTGATTTGGAACAAACCTCCCTCTAAGAACAACTAGAAAATACACACAAATACTATATTTAGTATATATGTACACACTCTAAATAAAAGCTGTAATTTAGGAGGGAGAGAGAAGTGCTGCCCAGCTTCCAATCATCACAATCCCTGCTAGTTTACTTGCCATAAGCAAACAAATTGTCTCTTTCTTTTTTTTTTATTGGAGTTCAATTTGCCAACATATAGCAAAACACCCAGTGCTCATCCTGCCAAGTGCCCCCCTCAGTGCCCATCACCCAGTCACCCCAAGCCCCCACCCACCTCCCTTTCCACTACCACTTTTTTGTTTCCCAGAGTTAGGTGTCTCTCATATTTTGTCACCCTCACTGATAACAAATTGTCTCTTTCAAATATGCCATAAAGCTAGGCCTCAATGTATTTCCACAATTCTTAACATAAAAGTAAGTTATTCAATTAAAAATAACCAGGCACTGAAGGTTCTCATGGCTGTAGGTACAAAAAAATGATGGATAGAGGTGGAGGAAGAATGGTTGGGTGACCCAGACAGACATCAATCGAAGAGATGACAGAAAGAGGGTTGGCGTGTATATTGCTGACAGTATATTTTGACAGGGTTTAAAGGGAGACATGGATATCCCTCTCAGGAGATTCTACATGATGAAGGAGCTCAGGTAAGGCTGAGGAAAATCCAAGGAAAACTATACACATTAACGCTGGGAAGACTATAATACTAGGTTAGGCGACCCTTAGATGAAAGTAGACTAAACCAGAGCAAGACCAGGAACGCTTTCCATGCCAGGCTAGGAAACAGAGGAAGAGGTCTCTGGACCAGTCTAAAGGTAGGGTGAAGGAAAGAGCAATACAGTAGATTACTCTCTCCTCTCTACCTCCAGGGATATATGACTTCAAACTCCACCTCCAGAATATGACCTGCTATAGGACAAACAGAGATGAAACTAGATTTGAATTGAGGTAGAGATCGAAATTGTAAACTCGATTGGACTGAAAGTAACCAGAAAGTTACGGAATCTACCTAAAATAGCATCTATGAATGAGAACCAAAGCAGTGTTTGAAAAAAACAAAACCCTTGCTTGTCTATTCTCCATTGAGTTGAGACTTCTTAATAAATCATTATACTTAATAAAAACTTACCATGTGTCTCACACACTCACACATACACGTATGGATGACAATTTATTGAACATTTACTGAGTGTCTCAGGCACTGTGCTAAGTGTTTATTTAATTCTCACCACAATCTTATATGGTAGATACTTGCTTTTAGCACTGAGAACAGAAGCTCAGGGTGGTAAAGTGATTTATTTAAGGGCTTATACCTCGTATATGATAGAAGCTGGATCTGAATCCAGATTTCTTTGACTCCAAGGCCCATATGAACAACCACTTGAAAATGGAGGGTGTCTTTTTCAGTTTTTTTTTTTTTTAACCTGCCATAGGGACACCTGGGTGGCTCAGTCGGTTAAACGTCCAACTCTTCATTTCAGCTCAGGTCATGATCTCAGGGTCGTGAGATCCAGCCCCAGGTTGGCTCTGCACTCAGCAGGGAGTCTGCTCGAAATTCTTTCTCTCCCTCTATCTCTACTCCTCCCCCAACACTCTGTCTTTCTAAAATAAATAAATAAATCTTTTTTAAAAACCTTGCCATTGTTTATAAATTAAGTTTTATTAGAACACAATGTCAATTCTTGTACATATTGTGTACAGCTACTTTTGTGTTACAAGAGTTTAGTAGTTATGAAAAAAACATAAAGCCTACCAAGTGTATCTGGCCTTTTACAGGAAAAGCTTGTCATCCTCTGCCTTAGATAGTACTTGATAATGTTTGCTTTAAAAGGAATGAGGGTCTTTTAGACAAATGCTTTATTTACCACTTATAGCTTTTCTGCACATATTACCATTACAGCTCAGAAAAGTCCTACTCTGTTTTTGCAAGCTTATTTTGTCATGAAAGACTTTTCTTCTATTTTCTAGTCTTTTCCAAAAATATATTTTTCAGCTTGAAATAAAATAAAATCTGAGAAACATCATTTTGAGAAATGAATTAGCTAATAAGTGACAACTTCTTATCCTTTGGGTCTTTATTTTTATGTACTTTTTGTTCTACAAAGTTGCTGCATATCATTTTTACTATTATGGCATTACTTAAAATAGGGTAATTACCTCTAAGCTTATTTTTCATTGATATCATATGTAACTTGTATGATTTTTTAAGCAAGAAAATAATCAAACAGCACATCAATTACTGAAGCCTAACTGGCTATTGAAATTGGAGAAGTCTGGTCAGAAGATAGAACAACTAGATATGGTTCACTTGCCACAAATGGGGAAGCTGCAATGACTAGAAAATTATTAATATTTCAATATTTATTGAATAACTGATTACCATATTCAAAATCAAACCCACCTTTCTCTTATTGTATCAAGAATGTTTATTTTGATGAACTATGTATAAGATTGGTTCTATGCAAGCTTTGATGAAAGGAAGTGATAAAGAATGTTAATTTCCCTTTTGCTTGTGCCCTTAAGCAATGTAAGTTTATGAGGTAATTGAAATTAAAGAAAAATATGGAAATTTTATTTTGATGAAGCCAAATAGCTGCCTAATGGAAACCTGTTGCAGAAATTAATTTAGCTCCCTCTTCACTTCAATGACTACGTTGGAATGAAGGAGCTCAGAGGTGTCCACTAGCGGCATCTCACAAGAAAGTCATCCAGAATAACCACACTGAGAATCTTTCTAATTTGATCATAAATTCTTTGAAGACAAGTTTCATTGCATGCTATAGCCTTGTAGCCCCTTCGGTGCCTAGCATAGCTCCAAACACAACGCAAGTACTCCGTCACTTGAGTATGTAAAAGGTTTAGATTTCCTTTATATGCCAATTTCATAAAATTGCTGTAACTCATTAACTTTAAGAAAAAAAATATTTGCTACAAAATTATAGGAGACTGATCCACAGAAATGTTCAATAAGTTAATTATACACAGTCGTATATTGTCTAAATATTTCCCTACAGATTGTTCTATTATTTTGTGAATAAAAGGCCAAGAATTTCTCAGAAGATTTTAGATTAAATATTTTCTACCTTGTATGTATATCTGTGTACATCTGTCTTGTTTTGTAAAGAGAGACATACATAGGTAAAGATGACTATTGTATTTGGCCTAGTTTGAGGGCTTTTTTTTTTTCTTGTTACTATATTTTTATGAATTGTTTAGAAACATTTCTCATGGGTGACTCAATCTATAAATGGGACATTATCTTACAAAAAACACAGTACTGTCAAGGTTATTGGCTCTACTTCCAAATTCTCCTATATATTGTATTCTAAGTCAACAAGGATAAGAATGACAAAATGAAAAATTGGACATTATGTTCATTATGCAATTTGATTTGCATTAAATCTCTAATCAATGCTTTTTAGAGGTCTTAGTAAGCAGATTAATACAAATATTATTGGACTCTTCAGAGTGTGTTAATAATCATTTGTGAATAATGGGATTCCTTTTTGGGGGGAGGGATTTATTTAGTATATCTGGATCATTCTCTTTTGAACCTGTCTACACAAAGGAAATATCATCGTTGGCCAGAACTGGTAGCACTTACAGGAGTGGTGGGCAGTGTTTTAATGAAAAAGGAATATTTACCTACGAAAATTACACATCAAAATGTTTGAAAATCACTAGATTCAGAGATCTGGAAAAAGGTAATTCAGGCAACATGGTTAATTTATACCTTAAGAAGACCAATGCAAATGTGGGCTGAGTGCGATAAATACATCAAGATTGGCATATATTAAAACTTTGTTTAACTTACAACTTTCAGTTATCTATTGGCCACAGGCCACGGGAATTAAATGAGAAGCTACAGAATTCTTAGCACAAATTCCTCTGGAGAGAAGAGTTTGGAAAAGCTGTCATTGACTAGCCATTGTCCAACACAAGGTCCCTCTGATACTAATACTTGCCTGTGTCCCACTCAGATCCTATGTCAAGCCTGTGGATTCATTTTCATTTGACTTGAGAGGAAAAACAGTGACATGAATGGTAAGCGGCATGGGAAGATACTGCAAATGAATTGGAAAACAATTTGAAATTGGAGTCAGAATGTGTCAAGTCCGGATCATGTGGGTATAGAAGTAGACTGATATGGCTAGGCCATGCTGCTAGCTCGGCAGCCTTCATGATGCTCACATGCAGGTGCTGTGTACTCTCGATAATGTCTTAAGAGAATAAATGACTTGGCCTGGCATGTAGAAAAAAAAATGTGTTCTGTGTTTCAGGAGACCTGGCTTCTATCGCTAGTTCTGTAGTTGATAAGATATATAATCTGATGGTGTCAATTTTCTCCATCTGTGAAGTGGGAGGCAGTTGAAAAGATGATCCTCTAAGATCCTTTCTTTCAAGCCCTAACCTGGTGTGGTTCTGAGGTTTTCCTATGTGTGCACTTTTTGAGCTTAGAAGGTAATGACTAATAAGGGAGATGAACTTAGCAATAAGCAGCAGTAATAATAGTAATAAGAAACAGAAAGAAAATGCACTAAGTGTGAAGACAAGCAAAATTCCAAGGGCACATATAAGAGTAAATATTTATTTGGATTCGAGGGTTATAGTACAGAAATTTTCAGCATCTGAAAAGAGCACTGAAGTAAAAAAAAAGAAAATGAGAACTATTTTGATCTGTAGGGAGGGAATGTCAAGGCATAGAAGAGCTAGAGAAAAAAAGACATGGAGACATATGGACTTCTGAAATAGAGGTATTCAAGTCACGATACATAGGCCAGTGTGGCCTGGCTATCAGAAATATGAGAGTTAATGCCTGGCCACAAGACAAACTGGCTATCCAATCTTGAGCACATTGCCTATCCCTTTTGAGCCTCAAGTTCCTCATCTTAAAAATGGAAGCTTATAGAAAGGTTGTTGTGAAAATTAAATTAGATAATTTATATAATGGGCTTATACAAATTCACAACATATTATAAGTAAATAATCCAAAATGAGCTATTATTATCATCATTATTATTATTTAGAAGGATAATATAAGGAAAATTATTTGAGCCTAATTACAAATGACTCTGAATACTATGATAAATAATCTCACTTCTATTTTGTACAATAAGGAGCTATGGACTATTTTGAGGAGTGAAGCAAGATAAATAAAAACTGACAAAAGAAAGAGAAAGAAAATCATATAGCTTTGCTGAAGAAATGCTCAGCAATGAAGTAAAATTAGTTTTAGTCTGTTTCTTTAAAAAGTCAACCAGTCTAGACATGTCTCCAATGAGAAACTCAATTTAAATATTAATAGAACACATCTCAGCTGTCGCTCAAGTCCCATTTCTTTGTTGCTCAGTTGCAGTCTGTGTGGATGCCAACTTTTGCAACATGCCAGTGAAATTTCGTTCTTCGTGCATCCATGGTAGTTCCTTTGAGGTATGAAAATGGAAATATGATGAGAGAAAAAAATTGATGATTGACAGTCAAATTCAAAATCAAGAGTCCATAGCAACTTTAAGAGACCTCAGGAAATGTATTCCTATTTCACTGTGACCATAATAAATACCAAATTTGATCACAAGTGCATCTGCACAAGGGTGATTATCAACATTAATCAGTTTTCATTCTAGCAAAGGACAAGTTGTTAAACACTGTAAGTGATGCCCAGCGCATGATCCTGATTTGAAAATTTCTTTGCTTTTTTGACCTGTACCAAACACATGGGAATCATTTGCTAATCTCTTCTTGTGTGTGTGTGTGTATGTGTATTTAAAGAATCAATATTAAAAGGAGAAATCACAAAGCAGACTAACAGATTTCATTAAATAACAACTAAATTACTTTGAACATTAAAAAAAAACTAAATTAAAAAATTAAATGGCAAAAAAACAAAGTGAACCACATGTGCAGCTCCTAAGACTTCATGAGGAAAGAACCAACTTGCAAATAGATGAATGAGTAAAAGGTTTATATAAAGCTAACTCATTAAAATGAAGTGTAAAATGTTAGCAAAGATAAATGAAAACGTTCAGCTTCACTAGCAGTAGCCAGACCTAAACAATATTAGCACATGCGCACTATTTCATAGTAACTATTTTATATTAGATAAATTCTAGCTCTGTGTTCCTACCTTTGGTTAGTTTCCCAGGCAGGATGGGAGACTGAACACATATTAAACCTCCTCCTTCACTGAAGATATAGAAAAATGCTTGTTTTCTTTTTAAAGAATGCCTAACTGCATTAAATACAAGGGTAGACTATCCATGGGCCAGAACACTGGCGAAAGCTGAAAGATTATAGGAAGCCATGATCAGAAACAAGCACTGGGGGCCAGGATTTTAATGTCCTGTGATAGCAGAGACTGAACTGATTACTCACGTGGTTAGATAGCAAAACTAGTCTTCCCTCATGAAGCCAAGCCTAGAGTAGAACTCTCGGCCCATATTCAGGGGCAGATATAACTGTACCCTGCAAGGTTGCCTGTCCTACCAAAGGACATTAAATGCCACCATAAGATTGGGAACTCAGCCTGTGCCACTTGAAGACATGGTGACTAGAATTGTGGCATTGAAATAAAGAGCTCCAAGCTGCTCACAAAGACTCTCTGGAGTCTTGAAACCCCAAACTGTCTGTCAGAGGCAACAATGACGTTGCCCAACATGGAGAGACATGTATAATTTAAAACAACTTCCCATTTTTGCTTTTGTTTCTTTTGCCTTCGTGGATGTATCTTGCAAGAAGTTACTGTGGCCCAGTTCAAAATGGGTGTTGCCTGTGTTCTCCTTAGGATTTCGATGGAATCTTGTCTCACATTTAGATAAATGAACTATTGGGACTTCATCAAGATAAGAAGCTTTTGCACAGCAAAGGATACAGTCAACAAAACTCAAAGACAACCTACAGAATGGGAGAAGATATTTGCAAATGACCTATCAGATAAAGGGCTAGTTTCCAAGATCTATAAAGAGCTTATTAAACTCAACACCAAAGAAACAAACAATCCAATCATAAAATGAGCAAAAGACATGAACAGAAATCTCACAGAGGAAGACATAGACATGGCCAACACGCACATGAGAAAATGCTCTGCATCACTTGCCATCAGGGAAATACAAATCAAAACCACAATGAGATACCACCTCACCCCAGTGAGAATGGGGAAAATTAACAAGGCAGGAAACAACACATGTTGGAGAGGATGCGGAGAAAGGGGAACCCTCTTACACTGTTGGTGGGAATGTGAACTGGTGCAGCCACTCTGGAAAACTGTATGGAGGTTCCTCAAACAGTTAAAAATAGACCTGCCCTATGACCGAGCAATTGCACTGCTGGGGATTTACCCCAAAGATACAGATGCAGTGAAACGCGGGGACACCTGCACCCCGATGTTTATAGCAGCAATGTCCACAATAGCCAAACTGTGGAAGGAGCCTCGGTGTCCATCGAAAGATGAATGGATAAAGAAGATGTGGTCTCTGTATACAATGGAATATTCCTCAGCCCTTAGAAACGACAAATACCCATCATTTGCTTCGACGTGGATGGAACTGGAGGGTATTATGCTGAGTGAAATAAGTCAATCGGAGAAGGACAAACATTATATGGTCTCATTCATTTGGGGAATATAAATAATAGTGAAAGGGAATAGAGGGGAAGGGAGAAGAAATGGGTAGGAAATATCAGAAAGGGAGACAGAACATGAAGACTCCTAACTCCGGGAAACGAACTAGGGGTGGTGGAAGGGGAGGAGGGCGGGGGGTGGGGGTGAATGGGTGACGGGCACTGAGGGGAGTACTTGACAGGATGAGCACTGGGTGTTATTCTGTATGTTGGCAAATTGAACACCAATAAAAAAATAAATTTATTATTAAAAAAGAATATAGGGACATCAGAGAAGTTGTCTTAGAAAGATATACTCATTAATTTTAGATTTTTTTTAAGATTTATTTATTATTTGGGAGGGGGAGGGGCATAGGGAAAAGGAAAGAGAGAATCCCAGACAGATTCACCACTGAGTGTAGAGCCCAACATGGATTCAATCTCACCACCCTGAGATCATGACCTGAGCTGATATCAAGGGTCAGCTGCTTAGGCCAACTGAGCTGCCAAGGCACATCTGATTTTAGATATTTAATAAAAATTGTTATTTAAATATCATTAAAACACCATAAAACTTACACTTTTAAACTATACAACTTAGTGTTTTTAGTATACTTACAGAGTTATGCAACCATCAACACTTTTATTTTAATTTTTTTGATATTTTATTTATTTATGTATTTATTTATTTATTTGAGAGAGAGAGAGTGCACAGAGCAGAGGTAAGGGCAGAGGGAGCAAATCTCAGGCAGATTCCATGATGAGCATGGAGCCCAAAATGACCTGAAGATCATGACCTGAGCCAAAACCAAGAGTTGGATGCTTAACCAACTGAGCCACCCACATGCCCTAACCATCAACACTACGTTTAGAACACTTTCATCACCTTAAAAGGAAACCTTTACCCATTAACAATCATTCTCCATTTACCCCATTCCTCTAGCCCTAGACAATCACTAATCTACTTACTGTTTCATTTCTGAAATCTGGTCATTTCATAAAATACAATCATAATTTGTGGCTTTATGTGTCTGATTTTCACTTAGCATAATGTCTTCAATGATCATTCATGCTGTAGCATGTATCAGTACTTTATTTCTTATTATTGACAAATAATATCCCATTGTGTGGATTATTGTGTGATGAACATTATGTTCATAGATAGACATGTTCATGTTGATAGGCATTTGAGTTGTTTCCAATTTTGGCTATTATAAACAATGATGCTATGAGTATTTGTATATTGAGTTTTCGTGTGGAGATTTGTTTTCATTTTTCTTTGGTATATACCGGGGAGTGGAATTTCTGTGCCATGTGTTAACTCTGTGTTTAACATTTCCAGAAACTGTCAAACTGTTTTCCAAAGTGTCCACACTGCTTTACAATCACACCTGCAATTTATGAAGGTTTTAATTTCCCCCTATCCTTGTCAACACTTGTTAATGCCTCTCTTTTTCATTCTAACCATTCTAGTAGGGGTGAAGTGGCATTTCATTGTGGTTTTAATTGGCATTTTCCTGTTGAGCATCTTTTCATATTCTTATTGGCCGTATGTATACCTTCTTTTTAAAGATTTATTTAATTGAGAGAGAGAAAGAGAAGCAGAGAGAGGGAGAGAACTCCAAGCAGACTGGGCATGGAGCCCAATGTAAGGCTCAATCCCATGACTCTGAGAGTGAAATCAAGAGTCAGAAGCTTAACTGACTGAGCCACTCAGGTGCCATGGCCATCTGTATATCTTAATAGAGAAAATGTTCAAGCCCTTTATCCATATTGTAATTACTTATCAGTCTTTTTGTTGTTGAGTTTTAAGAATTATTTATATATTCTGGGTACAAGTACCTTATCAGATATATGATTTGCAAATACTTTCTACCATTCTGAGGGTTTTCCTTTCACTCTCTTGATAGAGTCCTTTGAAGTATAAATATTTTTATGTACAAATGTTTTTGATGAGGTTCAATTTACCTATTTTTGTTGCTTAGCTTTTTGATATCATATTTAAGAAATTATCGCCTAATCTGAGGTTACAAAAGTTTACAACTATGTTTTCTTCAGTAAGTTTTATAGTTTTAACTCTTTTGTTTAAGTCTCTGACCCATTTTGAACTGATTTTTGTATATGGTTTGAGATAGGAGTCCAACATCATTCTTTTTGCAGGTAGATATCTGGTAGTTCCAATAATTTCAGACTTTTGTTTAAATGGTAAAAATGAAAGGAAAATAAAGAATAGAATGTGATAAAGTACTCAAGTAGAGCAGGAACAGAATAAAGCTCAATAATCCAGTAGGAAACAGGAAAGGAGAACAGAAGGAGTAATGCAAAAACATGGTAAATACACAAAATAGACCAATGATCTCAATAAATGGAAATAGATTAAGCATTCCTATTAAAAGCCATCTAAACCCGAACAAAAATAGTTCCTGCTATATGCTATTTACAAGAATCATATCCAAGCAAAATGACAGACAAGTTTAAAATAAAGTGTTCAAGTAAACTACTAACAAAAGAGAGAAAAGTAATGTTAATATTCAGAAAAACAGAATTGGAGGTGGAAAATATTAATGGGAACAAAGACAGAGATTCCACTCTGATAAAAGAACAATCCACCAAGAAGATGACAACCATGACAATCATGTATGGACCAAACAGCACAGCTAGAACAGTATGAAACAAAGCCAGAAAGAAACAAGGAGAAAAAGTAGCACTTCCTATAATTTCTTATCTGCTTATAATTCACTGCTTTGCCAAATTAGATATGATTTGGAAGTCACCTTATTTTATTGTGGCATTGTGTCATAAAAATGTGTATAAGTAAATACATATGAGATAAATTATACTATTATCTTCCACCTTTCAAATTTGTAAATGTCTTCAGAAATGGATAATTCTCAATTGATGCTGGCAGCAGTGTCATCCTGAGCCATATTGGAGCCTGAGGCAAAAGGAAAAAAAAAATCTCATCCTGTCTTTATTTAAAATGCTATTTTGTTCACTATGAATTTTTGCAATAAATTTTGTTGTTCTCAAATTCTGAATTAAAATATGTAAATTTGGTGTCCAAGATGAGGGCCTCATTCACCTCATCCTTGTACTTCTACTGGCCTGTGTGGCAATGTTCATAGCCTTTGGTCTACTAATTCCACCTACTAAAAGTGAACCTAACTAGTAAATGTGAAATAAGGAGAGAAAAGGGGAAAAATTTACATAATAGATTTTAATTGCAGTGCTTCACATAAAGGAATACAAAAGAATAATTAAATCAGCTACATGAAATGACATGTAATAAAAGGTGTATTTTAAAATCTGACCAATATATGCCTGTGACAGATTAAACAATCTCAGAAAGTGCTTTAAAAAGGAGTTCCAAAATTCAGGATTTGGGAGGAGGAGTACATGAGATTCACCTAGAAAGCATACTTAACAAAATATTTTCCAAAACTGCACATTTCCGTAAGACCTAGAGGTGAGACCATGGCATCTATAATTTTAACTGGCTCTACACAAGATACTTATGTAGTCAACCTGGCATTTGGACATTTGGAAATCATGATTTAGGACAAAATTTGGTTGATTGTTAGTTACTGTATAGAAGCTTACGTATTAGAGGAATTTTTTTTAAGTGATCTTATTTTACAAGCCGGAGTGACAGAGTGAGTCATCTTAGAAGGCAAAACCAGGGTAAGAATTTGAAACTACTATCTTTGTGTTCTCTAATAGATCTTGCTGGATTTTCTGAGCATGAAGACTGCCTCTAGACAGAAAATATAACAAACCAATAGAGTTTTTAAATTCAGTTTCATAAATTGGGCCTTCATAGACTGGGGCAGACTTATATTCATTTAAATCTGCATTCCTCTTTGAGAAAGAAAACACAATACTGCCCAGTTTTCCATGAGAACTGCAAGAGAAATCATTCAAAAATATTTTTCTCCAGAATGTGTATATTCAATAGCTGTTAATAACGCACAGCTTCCTTTAAATCTTTTTATAATAAAAAGCTTTTAAAATGATTAGAATGGTCTCTTGATTCAGATGCTAAAAATGAAATCACAGGATGTTTTCCAGAACATCTGCAAATCAGTGAACACACAAATGGAATATTTAAAATGGCTCTTCCGATATTGGTAATTGTATCCACCATGTGTTAACATTCCGTCTGCTACCTCATTTCATTCCAGCTAACCCTATACAACTGCCTCCCAACTCCTCATCCCATCTGATTGTATACAAGACAGACATATATTCTATTGAACAAAGGACAAAGGATGATTCACAATGAGAAAATACTCTTATGCTAGGCCATATTCATAACTTTGAGGGTCATTGCTTAATAGAAAAAAATCTACCCAGGAAGAAACATGTTAAGTAGCTGGCACTTACCGTACTAGGAAACCTTGTTACAAAGAATGAGTGTAATTCTGAATCATCGAGGGAACCCTTTCAAACCACAATTTCTGCTCCAGATATATTCTAAATGCAGCCAGGCCACCTGTTGACAACTGCTGCTGTGAAGCAAGGCACTCTGAGTCTCTTTTTTGCCCTGATAACATATAATTGATATGCACCCATTGGTGACTGCTGAGAAATATTCAGTTGTGTATTCATTCTAACAACTATTTAACAAGTGCCTATTCTCTACCAAGTTTATGTCCGAAGAAATAAGACTATAGTAGTGAACAAATATGCAGAAATCTCTGCCCTCATGCAACTTGCTTTTTTTGGTGTTCTGGCTATAAGTATCTCTTATTTTAGGTAAGTGGAATATAATGACATTTAATTTTGCAAAATGCATACTGTATTTTCAAACATTTAAATGGCTATTCATGCAAGTCTGAAATTGAGTGGTCTGTGACATGAAATAGAAAAATCAATAAGATTATGTCAGTCTTAGTAAGTTTAAATTAAAATCTATAATTGCTCACTAAATCAATCAATTCTAGGTCTTTGGGTTAGATTAAAGTAGTCAAGATTGTAACCACCTTTATTTCATGACTTACATCTACAATTAAATTATATTACAGCTATTCTTATCATCATATTAGAGGAATGTTTCTGAATAGTGGTATAAAACGTATTCATGTTCATTTAATCCTATTTCAATGAAAGCTAGGAAGTGAGGCATATTTTTTTTAAAGTACCTATCTTTTTATAATGAGTACCTATTTTGTTATTTAGGAAATCTCTTTGTTAGGAAAGCCTGAAGGTCACAGCCCACATACCTGCACACCAGAAATTTAAAAAATTAAGCAATGGCTTATGTTGCCTTGGAGGGAAAAGAAGCTTGAAAGGTCGAGATAACAGTTTTGTTAAAATAACTAGTTAGTCAAAACAATATGTCAATAATGGATGCTCCCAATCATGCATTTTATCATTAATTGATAGTTTAAAGCGTGTGTTGGAGTAGTATGACACCATTTTTGATTCCTTAAATAGAATCTAAAAAATATGTATTAAAAATTTGTCACTGTTTTGCTCTCCATCTCAAAGAGTAAACTTCCTGAGGCCAAAGCTCACTTTTATCATATACTAGCCGTGTGACTTTAACCAAGTAACATAAATTCAGAGTCTCAGTTCCCTGATTTCCAAAATAGCACTAATAATAGGGCCTACATCAGTGTCATTGTGAAGACTAATGAAATAATTTACAGAAAGCACTTTCCACAATTACTGCTTCATATAAGCAACAAATAAATGTTAACCATTATTATGAGCTATTTGGGTTTACCTCTAAATAATTTTCTGTCAACCAAGCCTACTGTTGGTAAAAGTGAAAGTTTGGAAGCAAGCTGAATGCCCAACGAAAGTGATTTAGTTAAATTATGATTGTTCTAAATAATTGAATACTATGTGGTAATTAAGCTCATGTAAGGGAAAATATAAAATAACAAAATATTTTGCTTCGTTTTCTAACAATAGGAATCACTACATATTCACAGAAAATCAAGATATAACTAAAAGTACTGAAAAACATGTGCTGAAAAGTGTATAACTTGAGGCAGTGTAACTGGAAATCAAGCATTCTATGGTTTTGTATAGTTTGAGAAAAGAAAAATGCCAAATTCGTTACATTACACATACATATTAATTTTTTTAGATGAACTAGAAAATATTTAAAATGGATTGTGCATATACCTTCTAAACAGTGTTATGAAAAGTAGAACCAGGGATCCCTGGGTGGCTCAGCGGTTTAGCACCTGCCTTCGGCCCAGAGCGTGATCCTGAAGACTCGGGATCGAGTCCAATGTCGGGCTCTCCGCATGGAGCCTGCTTCTCCCTCTGCCTCTCTCTGTCTCTCATGAATAAATAAAATCTTTTTTGAAAAATTTATTTTACATTATTTACAAGAGTCACACAAATACAAAGGCAGAAAAATATTTAAGTAAAAGAATAGGAAACTACGCAAAATAAATGTAAACAAAAAATATGGCTTAGCTACATTAATATCAGACAAAATAGATTGTCGGCAAAAATTGTTATTATAATTTATAGAAGAATCAATTCATCATAGAAATTAGGCAATTCCAAGCCTGATAGAATCTACTAAAAATAGCTTTTAAAATAGCTTGGAATTTTATTATGTAAAATTTGACATAACTACAAGAAAAACTAAATGACCAAATCCACCATTATATTGAAAGTCTTCTACATACCTCTCTAAACAGTTGATGGATTAAGCAGAAAAATATTAAGTATCTGGAAGACTTGAGAAACATAAATGCATGCTTAATCTAATGAAAATATATAGAACATGGCACTCAACAACTGGATAATGTACATTCTTACACACATACCGAATATTAATATAAGCTGACAGTGTACTAGACCTTAAACCAATTCTCAAAAAAATTGGGAGACATGCCCTATCAGATAATCCAGTATTTTTATACAGCTATAGTTATTAAGATAATGTGTTTAGAGCTCAGGGATAGACGATAAGTACAATGGAACTAAACAGAGATTCTGGAAGCCAACCTATACACATGATGATCAACAAAGACTAACCTTAATTTGAAAAGATAAGCCTCAAACTGGAAGCAGCATATAAAAGCAACAATGGTTTAGTGTCCAGAATACATGAAGAAAATTTCAAAATCTTCAAAATGACAAACAAGTCAACAGAAAAAACAAAGAGGTACAAATCATGAATGGGCGTTTCACAGAAAAACCAAAAACAAAGACAAATGGTCCACAGTCATTTAAAAAGATACTGAAATTCGTTAGTAACGACAGAAATTCAAATAAAAACCACAGTAATACATAATTTCACACTCACCAAATTGGTGAAGTTAAAAAGTCTGGCAATATTATATATTAGTGAAGATGTGAGGTGATGAGAGTTCTCATACAACTTCAAGCGGATATGTAAATAAATATGACCAATTTGGAAGTAAGTTGCACATGTTTATTTCCTGTAACATAACAATCATACTCTTAGGTATATATCCTAGATAACTTCTTGAAAATTTGGACCATAAGAAGAGTTGCCAGATCTAGCAAATAATAATACAGAGCATCCAATTAAATTTGAATTTCAGATAAATAATAAAAAATAGCATATATCTCTATATATCTCTTATGTATTGTTAGTGACATACTTATACTAAAAAAAATCTGTTGTTTGTCTGAAATTCAAATTTAACTGGGTATTTTGCATGTTATCTGGCAGCCCTAACCATGAGATATGTACAAAAATACTCACAGCAGCATTGTTTGTGCCAGTGAAAAGCTGGAACCAACGAAAAGATTCATGGACAAAACAACTGTGCTACAGCCCTGCAATGAGATACTATACATTGTGGAAAATACATGAAATATGGCTATTTTAAAATTTTAAAATTCTATTTTCAAACAATGTTTCTTTTATTTATTTGTTTGGCAATGTTCCCATGGTTTTAAATGGTGACATTTTTTTCCCTGAGTTTTGAAGCAGTCTTTTTTTTTTTTTTTCCAAAAAGTAAGTCTTTTTTTTTTTTTTCTTTTTCTGTATGAGTGTTTGTTGAAATCTATACATTACACTGAAGAGCTCAAGTGCGGTCAGTTTATCCTTTTCTAGGCAACTTACGGCCTCTTTGAAGATCATCAAACAGTTTTGGAGAAGCAGGATATACTTTGTTTTACTATCATTTTTTTCCCACATTTTCATCCTCGATGCATTTACTAAGTACAGAAAAACATTTTTCTTTAACCACACTTTGAAAATATGATTTTATGGCAGGCCACCACTTTAACATGTTTCCTATGGCCAATAGCAGTGAGAGCCATCTTCTCTGCACAGTTCTAAGGAGGCTATCTCCTTCGATTTCTATAAAGTAAAAATCTCATCAAATGTTTTCTGTGTGATGGAGCATCCAAACACTTTCACTATGAAAGCCTCAATGCCTTAGGTAAGCAAAACACATTCCTTTCTAGCAGGATTGTGGACAAGGTCTACAGAACATTTACCAGAAAAGATCTTTTAATTTTCTTCCGTAAAAAGTTTATAAACTGAAAGGAATTTGCCATAGTTTACCTTTGCAGTATCTGCTAAATATAGATAAGCAAAGTCTAATTTGTATCTTTTGCTCTATGTTTCCTATAGTTTTAATCAAAATCTCCTTTTTAAAAAAATAATTTATTTATTTATTTGAGAGAGAGCCTGCACATGAGTAGGGGGAAGGGCAGAGAGAGAGAAGCAGACTCCCCAGTGAGCAGGGAACCCAATTCAGGGCTTGATCCCAGAGCTCTGGGATCATGATCCAAGCCATAGGCAGACATTTAACTGACTGATGCCCCTCAAAAATCTTAGAAATAAAACGACAACAACAGTTTGAGGGGCGTCTGAGTGGTGTAGGCAGTTGAGCCTCTGACTCTTGGTTTCTGCTCAGGTTGTGACGTCAGGGTCCTGAGATCAACCCCTGTGCTTTTCTCCATCTGTCCCCATCAATAATGAGAAATCAGAACTTTTCACATGATAGGGTGGAAGTTTCCTGGTAGGCAGGACTTTAAGGACTAAAACTATCACAGATATGGGGGAAAAGCGTCATTTGGTCCCTCAAGTGACACATTAAAACATCATTCAGTTCAACCACATTTTTTCTTCCAGAAAGAAAGTGAGGCTAAGAAAGAGCAGGTCAAATTTACCTAGCAAATCAGTGCCAAGTTTAACACCCCTCACCCTCTATTCCTGACCTCCAATTTAAAGATCTTTCTAACTTAGGTGTTATACTATATGTTGGCAAATCGAACTTCAATAAAAACAAAACAAAAAGAAAAAAAATAAAGGTCTTTCTAGTAGAACATCCGATTTTCATTGATTAGAATCTGACTGACCAAAATGTATTAGAAAAGTTAAAAAATAATGGCAATATATAGGCAAGCAATTGAGATCTGAAGAAGATATTTCTGACTGTCTTTATAGATTTAAAGTTGGAATAAACCGCTACAAGTAATTTCTTGTTCCACCATTATGTGCAAATGTTTGAAACTTGTTTCACCAGCATGTAGCATAAAAGTTTACAATATATATAATCTTCATATGTTATAGACTGAATGATTGTGTCCCCCACAAATTCATATGGTGAAACTCCAATCCCCCCACAGTGATATTTGGAAATGGGGCATTTGGAGGTAACTAGGTTTAGATGAGGTCATGAGGGTGGAGACCTCATGATGGGATTAGTTCCCTTATGAGAAGAGACACCAGAAGGTGTTTATCTCCCTCTCCCTCTCCTCTCCCTTTTCCTCTCTCTCTCTCTCTCTCTCTCTCTCATTCTGTTCAAGTATGCAAAGAAGAGGCCATATGAGCACACAAGAGAAATGGCAGCTGCCTACAAGCCAAGCCAAGAGGCTTCTGACTGAAACTAATCCTGCTGGCACCTTGATCTTGGACTTCCAGCCTCCAGAACTATGAGAAATAAAATTCTGTTGTTTAAGCCCCTCAGTCTATGGTACTTTTTAGAGCAGCCCGAGGTGATTAAGATGTCATCTATACATTTGGAGCAAAAGATTATTCTCCTCACACTATATGATATAAGCTATTTACAAGTATTGTCAAAAATAACTAAATTTTATAAAGGAAGAAATCACACATAATATTAGATAATAATTAACACCTTGAATAAAATATAATAATATATTTTTAAAAAGCAGTCTTAAGGAAAATGTAGAGTGGAAATTGTCGATTACTGTGTATATATGCGTATGTGTGTGAATTTGAGGTACACAAACCCAGTTTGTGTTTGAGCCACACAAACCCAGTTTCTTTATCATGTTTTGGCAGCCTTCCCATTCCTTCCAATTCTCACTTGTATGAACTCTTCCTTGTTACCTCAGGCCTTGAGAGTCTTATTGATCCGGTTTCAGAAATGTAATCAATTTAGACGCGTGAGCTGAAAAAGCCATTCTTTATTCATGCATTAGTGGTGTTCTCTCCATGCCATAGCTGCGCATTGATGCAGTCTCAATTCCCCATCCCAGCCTACTGGATTATGGCTGCACACCTTCCCTAACATAGCACATGATGACTTTATCTACATTAGACCACACCAGAACATTCCAGAATGTTCTTTCCTGGTCCTATTAGCCTCTCTACACACTTCAGTCCCTTACAAAGATAAGAGATAGGAGTGCAGTCTCCACGTTACAGATTCCATTTCCATCTGCTTTTTCACTCTCACTTAAAGCTGCTTTGCAATAACTGTTCCCTCTGCTCTGCATCCATTCACATTCCTTTTGCTTTTCCAAACCCTCATTTTCCTCTCTTTAAAGTCTCTCCAACAGTCAAATTTTGATATCCTTGGCTAATACACTGTATTGTTTTGCATTTCAACTGAGCTATTCTTTTTTTTTTTTTTCAACTGATCTATTCTTAGTTACATATCATCCATAGAAGCTGTGGAGCATGGAGATTAAGAGTATAGACCCTAGACTAGAGCCATTCTGCTTGGGTTAAAATAGTTTCCTCTCCCACTTCTTACTTCTATGACCTTGGGCAAAGTTACTTAACCTCTTTTTGTGCTTTATTTTTGCCTGTTCATAAAGTAATGATAATGAGAGTAGACTTTTTAAGGTGTTTCAAGGATTAAATGAGATGATCCGTGTAAAGCACTTATGTACCTAGTACAAAATAAGTGATGAATCAATTGTAGCTATTAATAATCTATCCTTTCTACTATCTCCATGCTACGGTGCTAGGTGATATAGGTCAAATTTGTGATTTGAACGTATTGCATGGTTAGGTTACAGCAATTTTGAAACATGCTCTAATCTATTTGTTCTCTGGAATACATTACCAAAAATATTTCCTAAAATGAAATTAATAGGTTCAAGTCATACTGATTAAAACAGTATCGGAAGAATTGAACTTATACTGGACATTCAAAATTCCTCTTTAGAAATAATTCAGAAGAATCAGTAAGGCATAAATTCTGGTAACATGACTATCATTAATATCTATAAGTTTGGGCATATCATTAAAACAAATTCAATTGGAATTTTCACACATGATAAAATGGGAAGATTTAATTCATTTCAAAAATATTTGTTGAGCTACTACTATCTGCTGGTGTCTTTAGTAGATGACTTATATATATTATGTCATTCATTTGTATAGCAGTGCTATGTAATAAGAGCGATTATCCTTATTTTGTAGCCAAAAAACATTGAGGCTTTGCCTGTCTATCTCCCTGGTTAAGAAGATCAAACGCATGAAAATGTGAATATTTTCTAAACGAGAACATTAAACTTCCCAAACACTGTATTACTTTAAATTCAATATACTTGTTTTGACAAAGTACATCATTTCAGTAATTAAATTCTTGCCTATTTTTTCTTCCAGTGTTTTGATGAGATATCTGAATCATGAGAACCACTGCCTAGTGTTTCTGGATTTGGATATGACGATTAAATTAGAATCTTTTCAAGATAATTAATGAAATACTAAAAGAAGCTTTGAAAGAAAAATCAATTTTAGATTGGATAAATGGCACTATTTTAGAAATATATGTATCACACCATTCATTATGCTATAATGAATGATTATTAATGTGTCATTAATTAATGCTTATTATTAATGATTATAATATACAATAAGATATTTATTAAGCAATTTGTGCCACAAACTAAAACAGCTAATGTTTGTGTGTATTTTGAATCTTGAGAACTTTTCATCACAAATACTAAAGAAAAAGGGATTTTGAGACCTATGAATTAAATTTAACTGGTTTTGAAAACAGAAGAAGCCAAAAAAAAAAAAAAAACAAAAAAAAACAAAAAACCTCAAATTGCATACAATTGTTTTTCCCATGATAGACTCACACTTTCCTTATTTACCACCTGGGGATTTCTTCTTATAAGTTGATGCAATAGATGGCAATCCAGAAGTGCCATGTCTCTGCAAAGGATATCCAACCATTTTTATTGGACAAGTGTCACTTTTAAAATTGCTGAATAGCAAATGTGAAGTAGTAATATCTAATGTCGAAAAATGAAGCCACCTAAGGAGCAAGAAATGATAGATAACTTGGTGGTGTTTCAATATCATAAAAGGTTCATAAATGAAGAATAGTTTTGGTGATGCCTCAGTTTTGATGTGTGGCCTGTAGCTCCAGCATACCATTTCAGATTGACCCTTCTTTGTAGATAGAATAAAAATAAAAGATCTCATTTCCTCCTGAAAATACCCAATATGACTGTATAAGTATGTATTTGCGGGCTATTGAAACACATTCCCTGCGAGTACTCCATAAACTCAGCAGGGGTCCATTGGGACCTGGAATTTGGCCTGCAGAAATCGGTAATAGCAATTTTAAGCACTTGTAGGATAATGAGAAAATTTAGGCATTCTCAATAATATCATTCAATGCAGTGTATCTTCATTTCTTTAATAAAAAAGGAAATTCCTGCTGATCAAGTGTTACATAGCTTAAGGCTCATTTGGGGGGATGTAATGGCCAATGCCTAATTTATGTTCTTAGGGTTCATCTCAATATTAACCTTTTATGATTCCAGTGGGGTTAGAGGCTTAATAGAATGAGGTGAAGTTATTAAAACATATAACTTTATAATATACACATTTCTCACTGTTCCCTCCGGAGTCAAAATGTTTCCTCTCTATCTGAATGAGGCAGGGAATGATTTATCCACATGTTCTTCCCAGTTCGCGTTTATCTTTAATGAGGACTTTGCCAGTTAGTTTATTTTTGTAATTAATGATACTTTGCTCCAGAAAAAAAAACTGATGTCAATCAGTTTTATATATATATATAAACTAATATATATATTGGCTGTCTTTTATTTTATATGTATATATGTGTGTGTGTGTGTGTGTGTAGAGAGAGAGAGAGAGAGAAGCAATTCAGAGTCCTCGTGTATGTGTGTTCTGTACTCTCTATATCATTTTAAAATCACAATCATGACTTTCTTTTCCAATGTTCATTACTAAAGAAAGTTTTGCAGAAATGCTGCCTAATGCTTCCTGAAGGTCACCTGAAAGTGAGTCTGTGGCATGGTCAGATAAGAGAACACTGCCTAGAGCCTTGCTATTCACATCATTAATCAGAAAGTGAGGAACTTAGAAGTCAGTCTGGAAATATGAGTTATGTGGGTAAGAGAAGAATATATAATCCCGTTCAGTAGAGTGTGAAAGTTTCCATATATCTGCTACTCCTAAATCAGTAATAGCTGAGGATGAAGCTTTACGAGCTTTTTAAACAAAATGGTATTCTTGATAATATATGCCAGATGTCTCTGAAGCAGGATCCAAGGCCACACAGTAAGTCACCACTCCAAATTGTCTTAGTAAAGGTATTATTTTGAGTTTTGAGAGAACTATATGTGGGTTGCCACGTAAATCTGTCTTACATTGGATCATTCAAGAAAGAAGCAAAACACCACCAAATATTTCATGTTCCTCTGAACTTCAAGGCAACTTTAAATATTTAGGGTGCTGGGATGATTGGCTGAGGGGGAGTGGCTAAGTAAAAATATGCTGAAGTCATACTATATGCCAGATTGATGTGGATATTATTTAATTTATCCGGCACACTACATATGCATATGCAAATATGCAGCTACTGAGGTGGGAAATTTAGACATTAAGTTAAAATAACTTCCAAGATTATGAGACGACAAAGTTGTAGACTTGAGTCCACATTACTCCAAAAATTAATGTTCTTTTCCTGTGAGGAATTGTGTGCCCTGCTATATTTTATTTTAGTAATGTACGCATATTTATACCCATGAAACCTTCAGCTACAGGAAGGATAGAACCTTCATGCAACTCATTTTTGCAGCCTCACAACACCTAGCTCCATGCTATGCAACTAGTTGGCGCTCGGTGGAGGGGGGTTGGCAGATTGAACTAATGAATACCGACCTCAAGTATTGGCAATAAAATATAAATGTAAATGTGGTGAATGAATGAATATATTTTGGAAAATTGTCTCAGCAGAGACAAGGTGGAACAGTTCATATCTAAGGAGAGAACCATCGATACTTCTGGTCAAGGGATGACTTCCTTTTGGTTCTGTTGGCACATCTGCCTTGGTCCCAGTTCTTATATATTTGATTGGTAGGTGATGCTTTTAAGGATAAAAGATTCTCATAACCAATTTCAAAGTTGGTCACTTTAACATTTTATTACCATCTACCCTGAGAATCCAGTTCTTAAGAGGACAGAAAATTATTGGAGAGGGCAAACAAACAGCATTGACAGGGGTTCCCTTTCACCTGCTATGGTCAGAACAAATATAGCTTTAGGACAGCAGAGGAAGCCGTCAGATGATGTGAGTACCTTCAGCACCAAGAGCTTTTTCCTACCTTGTCAGGCTTTCCCACTTGCTCCAGGAATTAGACAGTTTATATGATTTTACAAAAATAGCTCTTTAGAACAGGTATCTAGAAGCTCATCCTTCTTGCCCTTGGGTTCTGTCTTTCTACTTGTAGTCAAGTTTGGCATGGCCTTGGTGGTCCAACATTTTACAAAGTAATCTACATAAAGATATGGGCATTGTTTTTTTTTAAGATTTTATTTATTTATTCATGACAGACACAGAGAGAGAGAGAGAGAGAGGCAGAGACACAGGCAGAGGGAGAAGCAGGTTCCACGCAGGAAGCCTGATGTGGGACTCGATCCCGGGTCTCCAGGATCACACCCCGGGCTGAAGGCAGCGCTAAACCGCTGGGCCACCAGGGCTGCCCATATATGGGCATTGTTTTTTAAAAAAATAAAAGTGTTTTTAAGAGGAAATATACAAGCTTATACAAAAAAAGGCTTTGTAACTATTTTACTGGCTAATCGTCAAACAGAAGTTTATTGTTACTTTTTTTAAATATATTTTACACACAGTCAGAGGGGAAAAAAGGCATTGTTTGAATCCCAGACTGGGAAAAAGAAGCCCTATCCCTCTGCCCTTGGTTTTTCATGTTACACCATGATAGACACACTATTATAATTTCACAGGAAAAATATTTATATGTCAGTGTGTTTGCTGGCCTACATGACCTAAACCTACTAAAAAAAAAAAAAAAAAAGAAAGGAAAATGCATGTTATAGCTGGAAGAGTTGTTTTCAGTCCTAGGTAAGCATTACAATCATTTTTAGGGCTATATAAAGCTTCCAAAGCAGGGGCCCCATTCCTTACCAATAAATCAGAAATTCCAGAGTTGAGGCTCTGGGGAATCTTTTCAGATCTGGAGTTTTGAGTCCTTCAGCTCTTATATTATTATTTCTTTGGTAATTCCTGATTCACCATTTTATGTTTTCTCTTTGAATATGTTTCCTACATTGTCTCTGGATTTCTGAAACATTAGATGATCTTTACATTGCTTGTTCACAGTTAAGAGTAAAACCAAGTACACACTGATGGAGACGTCACTTTGCAAAGGTGGAAGTACATGAGGATCAGGTGGTAAACTGGTCTCCTTACTGAGGAACCACTGGAATATCCGCCTTTCAAAGTTTTTTTTTTTTTTTTTTTTTTTTTTTTATTTATGAAGTCAGTTTCCCAGGAGAATGATCTACCAATATTATGCCACGTTGACATAACCTGCTCTGTGAGGAGGAAAGGCAGGGAAGGCTGGGAGTCTCAGTGTGCACACTTTCACCTAATCCTTTTGTTTTCAACTCGGTATCTCACCCCTGGCCTCCTTTGTGATAGGTTTCCCAAAGTCTGGAGCTTTCCAAGTTCAGCTTTCAGAAACAAAACCTTTGATCTCTTATTTGGGAGGAAAAGAAAGTGGGTCACTACTGTGGAGGGTGAGGGTGGAGATCTGGATGTCCATCAGCTCTACACACAGACTTTCAACACTTCCTTCTGGTTTCATTTCAACTCCCCACTCCTGTTTACTGCAGTGTCTGATACTTCAACATGAGCCATTCTGATTTTTGTGTGGAAAATCACCTTGCCTCTATTTATGTCTGCCCCCTGTTGGCATTTTTATGTTATAACTTCCTCCACTTTGTTAAATCAATCACCACTCTTGCATCCACTTCCAGGTTTCTTTGGAAAACACACCTCCTCCACTAGAATATAAGCTATAGGGTGGCAGGGATTTTTGCCTGTTCTGCTCACGGATTTGTCCCCAGTGCCAAGAACAGTGCCTGGCACATAGCAGGTATTCAATATGTATTTGTCGAATTAATGCTGAAATTGTTTCCTTTTTTGACAGTGGAACTTGCCTTATTTACTTTGTCCTTAATTTTTATGCCATTTTTGCCACTTTATTCTCATTTCAGCACTGTTTCTGAAGAGAAAGATGGTAAACATGAGAATTTAATCCATCATGTGAGTAAGTGTAACTTATTTTAAGATGTCTAAATTAGATTATCTGAGTATCCTCTGAAAGATGGTGAAAGGGCTTCATTTCCCAGACTCCTTATAAATTATAGGCTTTGCCCAGTCTAGCCCTCACTGCTTTCTCAGACATCCCAGCTCGTATTCTTAATGAATAATTCATTAATTTCTTCATCCACTTATCCACCTATCCCTTCATTCTTTACATGTACCCATTCATTCATTTATTTTAGATATACTTATTGAGGATCCACTCTGTTAAATACCAGGACACCAGGAATACGATGAGGCATAGGCCATGCCCTTGAGGTGCTCACACTTCCTGAAAAGAGGTCTGCATAGGGGTTGAGAGAGAATCGGACACCCTTTTTCAAGCTAGCACATGACTCTAATGAGAGAATTGAGGTTTTATCTAGCTCCCCTCCACAAGAGGACTCTCAGTGGCTAAATGGGAAGGAGCCCTGTGATATAAATGTATCTACCGCTAGGCACACACATCCAGACATGCAGATCAAGAGTAACCTGCTTCCACCATTATTCTAGACCAAGAAAATACTTTTCTTTGAGTTACTGTCCTTCCTTCTCTACATCGTGTTGAAGGAAAACAAGAACCACATCAAAAAAGCAATTTGGTACAAAATAATGCATTCAAATCCTTGCTGTTTCCTTTAGAGAAATTAAATAGTGAATATACTTTCTACTTGTACAGTCCCATAATCTGCCTAACACCCTGAAAATCCTATAAAGGTGCATTTTCCAGCAGATTGACAGAGTTGGCCAGAAAAAAACCAACAGACCCATTTAGAAGTATCTTCTTTTTTTAAAGATTTTATTTATGTATTTGAGAGAGAGAGAGAGAGTACAAGCAGGGGAGGCAGAGGGAGCAGACTCCCTGCTGAGCAGGGAGCCCAACATGGAGCTCAATCCCGGCACCCTGGGATCATGACCTGAGCCGAAGGCAGATGCCTAACTCACTGAGCCACCCAGGCACCCTAGAAGTATCCTTTTTGAAAGGGTTAGAGGACAATGTACATAAAGTTGAAAAGGCAACAAGAGCAATGTTTTTACATTGGTAGCCTTTTTCAAGCTACCTATCTGACTATCTGCAAGGCTGCTCTAAAGAGCAACCACAACAAACCACAAGCTTGCTAGACCCTGTGCTGAGTATAGTGCAGATGCAGGGGCAAGCAAACTTTTAAAATTATTTATTTATTTATTTATTTATTTATTTATTTATTTATTTATTTATTTATGAGAGACATACAGGGAGAGGCAGAGACATAGGCAGAGGGAGAAGCAGGCTCCCTCCGGGGATCCCGGGATCACAATTTGAGCCAAAACCAGATGTTCAACCAGAGCCACCTAGGTTTTTTTTTTTTTTTTTTTTTTTAAGAGGGGCAAGCAGACTTTTAATGCCAGGACAAATCATTAGGGTGGCGCCAGCCTGAATCTTGCATCATACAAATCAGAGGAACATCAAACAAAAGTCATTAACACAGAAAGCAAACACCCTTGAGTTTTCCTGTTATCAACTATTTGTTAATTTACTCATCAACAAGCCTTCATGGGTTTTCTTTAGTGAAGCAGAGTGAGAAAAGGGGAAAAGAAGGAATCCGGAGTCTGATGAGTGTATGCAAATCCTGTACCTCCACTTACTCTGTCTGACCCGGAGCTATTTATCTGAACTCTCTGAACCTTGGTTATTCCCTGTGTTGAAATGGAGATTAAAATAGCTTTGCTGCTTCACTGGGCTGTTATGAAGTTTAAATGAGATAATGTATGTAGGAGCAGGCTTGGAGTAAATGTATTTGTAATTGATATTATATATACACGGATGGTACACTCAATCTGCAATTACAGTTCCTGATGATAAAGTTATCTGCAAATAAATTAAAAAGACATAGGCCCCGTCTAAGCTTCAGGCTTAAACCTGAAAAGTGGAATTGCTGTCTTTACTGTGTGGGTGCTTTGTAGAATGTATTACTTTTGAGAAGACGATCATTTTAGTCTTATCGTACCATTTATCACACAAATGTTAGATGCCTGCTTAGCATTCACCTCGTCTCTGAACTCTGCTCACTGTTACTCGCAAGACTTCCTCATACTTCCTGTCACTGATGTCCTATTTCCTCCAGGCTTCTAAGCTTTGTCTCTTTATCACTGTTTTATTCCAGCCTTTTTTCTCCAAAGCCTGGCAGGCTTCATGAAGGAGATTGAGCTCAGCAGTCAATGAAGAGAGAAAGCTAAGGAAAGCAGCCATGATCAAGGACTGAGACCAAAGGAAAGAAGGTCAAAAAAGATGCTAGTTGCTCTGAGGTAAAGAAAAGTAGAAGAAAGACCTGAGAATCAGGAAAAGAAGATAAGCAGTCAGTAAAAGAATGTTGAAGGAACTGTACTCCATTTATGGAGTACTTGTTCGATGTAAGGGATTATGGGAGGCATCTATAGTTATTATCTAATTTAAGACTCACAATGAGCCTATGAGGGAAGTACTGGTATAATGTATCTGCAATATCCCCACTTGGAGAACAACTTTCCGTGACAGAACAGTAATCTTTAGATGTATGAAAAGGCAGGACATAGGCATAGGCAGTATAATTAAATGTGAAGAACTATGAGCTTTTAAGGAGAATGGAGTTTTATTCCCAACTTTGTCATTTTTGCTATTTTTTCACACAAGTCCCTCACCTCTCTGAATTTTAGGTTCCTCTTCTGGAGAATCTAGATAATAAGTCTGGCTTACTTCACACTGCTGCTGTGGATCACATGAGGTCACACACAGTCATAATTGTTAAAGCTATGAGTTTAAGAGCTATGGAGCTTGGCTTCTAAACCTGAGTAAGTAACTTTATAACTCTGGGCAGTTGTCCACCTCTCAGTCCTTCTGTCTCTTTTCTCTCTGAAGTAGGGACAAATTCCACATTTCTTCTGGTTATAATGGAGTATCTGATGCTCTAAAGTGTGTTTTCAATCCTTTCCCCTTCCATCTCGTAAGGGAATTAACTTTTAAAATAACCGTTTTGTGTTATCTCCAGTTACATCATTGACTTGTCACACCCACATTTAAATTTGACATTTCCATCTTAACGTTTGCCCCCTCCATTTCCCACCAGTCACTACCCTATATCTGTTATCTGCCTTCCCTACAAATCACTCTTCTATAATTAGCATTCTGTTCCTACCCATCTTTTGAAATCACCCTCATAAGCTCACTGACAATCTTTTCCTATTTCTCAGTCTTCTGACCCATGGCCACTTCTCACAGCACTCTGAGCAAACTCATCCACTCCAATGGACTTGATGAAATAAAATGCAATTACCATCAATGAAATCAATTCTCAGTTAGAGCCCATAGGGAAATTATTGGAATATCCAGAAGTGAATGGTTGGGAAGAATGTGTAGTTTTAAAAACACCTATTACAAATGGCAGTCATTGTTAATACAGACTATTGAATATAAACTCTAAAAGTATTGAATAGTAGGGAAAAGGAAAGGTTACCAGAAAAGATTTTATTCATAAATTATATCCAGAGATATCCCAGGGAAACTTCATAACACTGAAGATGATGAAAACAAAGAAAAAACACAATTACCTAAAATTTGACGTAGACTACTTAATAGCAAGTAAATTGACAATATACTATTTCACAGCAAGATTGAAACGAGGATATTATAGGATGAAAATTACCAAATTTTGAGAGAAAAAAACTGTAAACCTAAAATTCTATACCTAGGTAGATTATCATTCAAAAGAGGAGGCAAAATAAGGATTTGGGACCACGAAAGTCCTGAGAAACATTACAATGAACACATCTTTACTAAAGGAAATAATAAAAGATGTAATTCAGAAAGAGGGAAGGTTAACTGAGATAGAGGGAATGAGAAGCCAGAAGTAATTGTGAACAAAGCCATTCAAATATGCATTGGTAATTCAGAACAAGAATCAATTATTTGAAATAACAATATCTGTAATAATGATTATTTGGGGAATAAAGAAGTTTCAAAACTGAATTTAAAATGTAGAAAAGTTTAAAAACCTGAATAGGCTAAAATTCATAACAGCATAAGGGCAGAGAGCAGGCTGCTGCGAGATGGGTCACTTTGGCATGAAGATTATTTTTAGCTAAAAAGCAATCAAAACTCAGGAGATTCCATAAAGGCTCTTTACCTCCCCCTTCAGTTGCCTAAAGATAATTTATGTAGAGAACTTGCTCCAGGAAGAGAGCTAGCACTATAGGTAGGTATGTTATGACATAAACTAATATGGTAGACAATGAGGAACCTAATAAGACCTGTTTGATCCAAGTCCTCTGTGTCTCATTGTTTCCTAGTGGCCCAGCAAACATCTGTTTACCAAACATTTACTCTTTTTCATCTTCCTGTGAAGTGCATTCTTTCCCCTTAAAGTCCCATACCCCAACCCCTTCTCCTTGGTTCAGAATGACATATATACCTCATTTTGTTTAACTGTGTTTGGAATCTCCACGTCTGTGTGGGTTCTCCATATGTACTCTATTAAATTTGATTTTCTCCTGCTAATCTGTCTTGGATCAATTTCATTCTTAGTCCACCTAGAAGAACTTTGAAGGAGACAGGACAACAGGAATTGAATCAGTAGTTAGAAAACAACTATCTTCTTTTCCAAACAAAAGCATTTAGAACTTTAAAAGCTTACATTTCAAAATATTCAAGGACCAAATAATCTTTCTTTCCATCTTTTACAAACTAGTCTAGAAAATCTTAAATGATAGAATGCTTACCAAGTTTGTATTGAGACCTTGGTAAGATAAAAGTAATATAAGAAAATTAAAACTTTAGGTCAATTTCATTTGATTATAGTCAGAAAAATGCTGAATATATTAAAACCCAACTAAATTCAGTAAAATAGGGACACCTAGGTGGCTCAGCAGTTGAGCATCTGCCTTCAGCCCAGGGTATGATCCTGGAGTCCTAGGATCGAGTCTTGCATTGGGCTCCCTGCATGGAGCCTGCTTCTCTCTCTGTCTATGTCTCTGCCTCTCTCTGTGTCTCTCATGAATAAATAAATAAATAAATAAATAAAATTTCAAAAGTAAGTAAATAAATAAATAAATTCAATAAAATAGGGATGCCTGGGTGGTTCAGTGGTTGAGAGCATTTACCTTTGGCTCAGGGCATGATCCCAAAGTCCCGGGATGGAGTCCCACAGAGTTCCCTGCATGGAGCCTACTTCTCCCTCTGCCTATGTTTCTGCTTCTCTCTCTTTCTGTGTCTTTCATGAATAAATAAAATATTAAAAAATAAATACAGTAAGATATATGTGCATACAGAAATAATGTGTATATGTAAAATTTATATGTGAGTTTGTATGTGTGTCCATGTGTATACTTATATTATACCACTAGAAGGCTTTACTCAGGAATGTAGCCATGGTTTAAATTGAGTCAACTATTTAATGTAACTCATCATGTTAATATGTTAAAGGAAGGTAATCACAAAATCATCTCAGTAAGTAGTGATAAAGCATTTTGTAAATTTCAGCTATTCTTGATTTTTAAAAATGCTGAGAAAACTAGGAATAGAAGGCAATCTTTTTATTTTTTATTTTTGTTTTTTTTTAAGATTATTTCTTTATTTATTCATAGAGACACACAGAGAGAGAGGCAGAGACACAGGCAGAGGGAGAAGCAGGCACCATGCAGAGAGCCTGATGTGGGACTCGATCCAGGGTCTCCAGGATCATGCCCTAGGATGCAGGCAGCGCTAAACCACTGTGCCACTGGGGCTGCCCGAAGGCAATCTTTTTAATATGATGAAGTGTAACTTTGAAAAACCTTCAGCAAACATCATACTTAATGATGAAATATTTAAAGTCAAGAATAAGGAAAGGGCATGTGCTGTCATTTTTATATTCAACGCTGCACAGTAGGTCATAGCCAGAATTGTAAGGTGAAAAAAATATGTAAGAACTTGTAAAGTAAGAAAAAAGAGAGACAGACAGACAGACAGAAGTTCAGTATTCCCAAGTAATATGCTTGTTTATATTAAAGGCCAAAAAAACCTATGCTATAAAACCATTAGAACAAATAAGGAAATTCTACTGAAAAAATGAGAGACAAGAAAATATAAATCACATTGTTACACAACCCTAATGATTAGACAATGTATTTTTATGAAGACTGCTATTTGCATATGGTTTAAAACTAACTATAAGATACCGAGGAAAATATTAATAGAAAGTATGCAAGTTCTTTGTGGAGAAAACTATAAAATGTTATATGAAATAATAAAATAAATCTAGATGAAATATATGGCATGCATTTGTCTGGAAATAATATGAATAATAAATATACCGGTTTTCCATGAATGTACAAATTCAGTGCAATCCTAAACAAAATTACAATAAGAAATTTTTCATGGAACTTGAGAAGTTGATCCTAAAAATTAAATGGACTTGTAAAGTGCTCAGAATAAGTAAAACAATTAAAGTATTGTAAGGGGCTTCCTGTATTGGAGAGCAAGAATTATGATAAAACTAAAGCTATAGCACCTAAGACAGGATGGTACATGGAATTACAGACAAATGGACAAAAGGATTCTATTATGGAGATTAGAAACAAACTTATACTGTATGGACCCTTGATATGTAATAGATGTAGTATTATAAATCTGAGGGGAAATGATGGAGAATTTTAATAAATGGTGCTAGTACCACTGGTTGTTTACATGGAAAAAAATAATTCCCTACCTCAAATCATACACAAATGTCAAGTCTAAACAGATTGAAAACTTACATGTAAAAATCAAATTATGTAATTTAATGAAGTAAACAAACAAGATGAGATGGGCATTATGGGCTCAGGTTAGGGAAGGACCTCTTTAAAGAGGCATACAAAAGTTCAAACCATGCTACGATGAGGGTGGACCCTGAAAATACCATGCATACTGAAGGAAACCAGTCACAAAATATGACAGATATGATTCCATTCATATGCAATGCGTGAACAGGGAAATCTATAGAGATAGAGAGTTGATTGCTTCTGGCTGGAGGGATGAGCATTTGGAGGATCTGTTTGGAGGTCTTTTTTAAGGTACTAAAAATGTTCCAAAAGGGACTGCCGTGATGGTTGCACACAAGTATGAATATACTGAAAACCACTGAATTTTACATGTTAAATGGGTGAATCATATGGAGTGTGAATTTTATCTAAAAGCAGTAAAAATATAAGGTCAAATGATAAATGAATAGGTTGAGACACAGTCCTTGACAGAAACTGTAATTTAAAAAGTTGTGTAGAAAAAAACAAAATATAAACAAAGTGAAAGGACAAGCAACAGACTCAGAGAAGGTATTTACAGTGCATATAAATAACAATAGTACTCCCAAATTTCAATGAAAACACGAGGAAAAAAGGCAAAGTATATGTAAATTTCATTTCTGTACGAAAAATAGGCATACGAAGTGGTGTTTTATTACACCGGACATCAGGAAAGTGCAATTAACACCGTAAGACTGACAAAAATGAGAGTGTCTGACAATACCTAGTGTTGGCAGGATGTAGAAGCAGGAGTTCTCATGTAGTGCTGGTAGGAGTATAAACGTCTATAATCAGAGAGGAGAAATTTTTGACAAGATCTAATATTGAAGATGCATGCACTCAATAACCTAATAATCCCATTCCTGTAAAATTGTCCTAGTATTGTAGGAAATGTGCAATAATCTGGCATTGTTATTAACAATGTAAAATTGGAAACAACTCATTAATAGAAGAATGGGTAAATGCATCATGGTTCATTCAGGCAGCAGAATAATAAACAGCCTTTAAGCTGAAAGAACTCTAGGTGCACGTATCACATGAATTAATCTCAAGAACATAACATTAGATGAAAAACAGGCAAGTTGTGAGAAGGCTTAAAAAGCTTAACAGCCTAGATGTAGAGATTTAAAACATATAAAACATACCACGTGTTGTTTATGGATGTATTAGGACCGTCTGGGCTGTACTGTGATAAAAACAACCAAGGTGACAAAATAATCTCAGAAGTCTCAAGCACCAAAGATTTATTTCTCACTTGTGTCACATATCAATTGGCAGTTGCTAAAGGGTTCTCCTTCACATCATCCTTATTCTGGGGCTCAGGCAGATAAAACACCCACTATCTGGAAAACTGTTCGCTGTCATGAAAGATAGAGTATTTGAGGGTCTCAGATGAACAATTAAATGATCTGGCCTCAAAATAACATGTGAACTCAAATCATTGCTTATTGGCTAGAAGTAATCCCCTACTTCTAGGGGATTGGTGGGTTGGTCCCCTTCAACCACAAAGGGGGTGGGAAGTGTCATCCTCTTATTTGCTCAGGGTACTAGGAGCTGAAAACATTCAGTGAATAGAATCAACTACAAAGTTTGGCATGTGTTGACAAAGAATTCAGGATCCTACTAGGCAACATGGAACAAGAAGTGAATAAAGGATGGATACAAACAGAGATTCATTCTATCTTTAATGTTTTACTTTTTTTACAGATTTTGTTTATTTATTCATGAGAGACAGAGAGAGAGAGAGAGAGAGAGAGAGAGAGAGAGAGGCAGAGACACAGGCAGAGGGAGAAGCAGGCTCCATGCAGGGAACCCAACGTGGGACTCGATCCTGGGTCTCCAGGATCACGCCCTGGGCTGAAGGCGGTGGTAAACCCCTGAGCCACCCAGGTTGCCCTAATGTTTTACTTTTTGAAAAAGTAAAGGGAAGCCTGAATGAAATGTAGCAAAATATTGAGGTTTTTCAAAAGTGAATGGTACACTTCAACAGATGAATGGATAAAGAAGATATGGTCTATATATATTTATACATACAATGGAATATTCCTCAGCCATTAGAAACGACTAATACCCACCATTTGCTTCGATGTGGATGGACCTGGAGGGTACTATGCTGAGTGAAGTAAGTCAATAGGAGAAGGACAATCATCATATGGTTTCACTCATACGTGGAATATAAGAAATAGTGAAAGGGATTATAAGGGAAAGGAGAGGAACTGAGTGGGAAAAATTAGAGAGGAAGACAAAGCATAAAAGACTCCTAACTCTGGGAAACAAACAAAGGGTTGTGGAAGGGGAGGTGGTGGAGGGATGGGGCAACTGAGTGATGAGCACTGGGTGTTACACTATATGTTGGCAAATTAAATTTAAATTAATTTTTTTTTACGACCCTGCAATTGCACTGCTGGGGATTTACCCCAAAGATACAGATGCAATGAAACACCAGGATACCTGCACCCCGATGTTTCTAGCAGCAATGTCCACAATAGCCACACTGTGGAAGGAGCCTCGGTGTCCATCGAAAGATGAATGGATAAAGAAGCTGTGGTCTATGTATACAATGGAATATTCCTCAGCCATTAGAAAAGACAAATACCCACCATTTGCTTCAACGTGGATGGAACTGGAGGGTGTTATGCTGAGTGAAATAAGTCAGTCGGAGAAGGACAAATATTATATGGTCTCATTCATTTGGGGAATATAAAAAATAGTGAAAGGGAATAAAGGGGAAAGGAGAGAAAATGAGTGGGAAATATCAGAAAGGGAACATGAAAGAAAGACTCCTAACTCTGGGAAACGAACTAGAGGGGGTGGAAGGGGAGGAGGGCGGGGGGTGGGGGTGACTGGGTGGCGGGCACTGAGGGGGGGCACTTGACGGGATGAGCACTGGGTGTTATTCTATATGTTGGCAAATTGAACACCAATAAAAAATAAATTTACAAAAAAATAAAAAAATAAAAAATAATAAAAAAATAAAGTGAATGGTACCTAAGTACATAGGTACGTGTTTATCATTTTACATAATTATTTATGTAATGGAACTACTAAATAAGACTGAACATATGAGAAGAAAATAAAAAAAAATTAACAGCTGGTTATCATACTTAAGAAGAAAGAGAATATATTAGGGAAAAAAAGACAAACAAACCTCTAGCATAGAGATCATTAAAATAATTATAAGAGGATACATTGTACAGTTCTATTGTTTTATGAAACCTGGCTGGAATGGGTGTTTCCTAGAAAAATAAATTCTCCGAATGACTCTAATAGACAAAAAGCAGAAATGGACTAATAATCATTAATCCATTTATGATATAAATTGATAAAGATATCAAAGAACTACATTTCCTCCTTCCTCAAATTGTCAGAAGTAGATGGTTTCACAGACAAAATCTTTCATATTTTTAAGAAGTTGATAATACAATTTTCATTTATTTAATGTCTTTGGAAGGCATATGCGAAGTGTTCTACATTTATTATTTTATGATGTCTTCTGAAGAGACCTATTTGATTAATTTTATTATACCCATTTTATAAATTTCAAAACAAAAGAAAAGTAGCAGGGCCAGATTTTAAATCCATTTCTTGGGCTACAGAGATCATTCCTTTAGAATTCATATCCTCTGATAAAAGAAAACCACACGCCCAAAATGGCTTCACTTAGGCTAAGTCCCAGAACTGGGGCTTACTACATAATCTAATTGCAGTTTCAACTTTCCTCAGGGATGTAGTCTACATAGTCAGGAATTTTCTGATGGGCGCCTTGTTCTGCCACCTTAGCCCCCTCCATCACCTAAAGGAAGATGAAGTAATCTTCGCAATACAGCCCTCTACTCTTGTCCCTAAGGGAAAGCAACCCTGCCTAGAACAATCCTTTTCTTTCGCTAATAACTTTCCTGCCCTGCCCTCACCCCTTCTTCTATTTAAAAACCTTCCATTTTTTACTTGTTAGATGGGATGCTGCCCAATTCAAGAATCATTTGATAAAACCAATTAGAGATTCAAATTTTCTCAGTTGAACTTCGATTTTTAACACCCTATAACGTCCATGCATTTTAAACTATTTTTGAACAGTGAATGACAGGGAAGCTTCTCCAATTATTTTTTTAAGGCAGCATAATAGTCTTACCCAACCCAAACCTGATGAAGATAGCAAATGAGAAGAAAATACTGAAAAGTATGTATTTTCAAGTATTGATGCAAAAATCGCAAAAGAAACATTTGCTAATATAATCCAACAGCAGAGCAACAGAATAATATATAATGATGAAGTGGGAGGCATTCTAGGAATGCAGAGTTCAATAACAGGAATCCCATAAGAATTGCCTAAATATAGTTTACCATGTTAATAAGTCAAAAGAGGAAAAAATATGGACATCCTGGTAGATGCCAATAAAGGAATTTATAAAATTAAACCATTAAAATACAAATACTTCCTGAAAAACTATAATATATGACTCAAATTAAAAGCCTTATATTTTATTGTAAAAAGAATAAATGAAAAGACTGAATTTAATTCCAGGAACAAAATTAAGATGCTGCTTTCACCACTATTATTTAAAGTTGTTTTAAAAGCGCTAGATAATGTATTTAGATAAGATAAAAAAAAACTCAGATATTACATATTTGATATGAAGATAAATGCAAAATTAATATCCAATGATTAATATCTTCCATTTATACAAACAAAACAAATTAAAGTGTAATGGAAAAAGCCCATTTACATAAGCAGTCAAAAATAAAATGAAAATTAAATACCAAGGAATAAATTTCACAAGCAATGCATACATACTAAACGAAGAAAACTACCATATAAAACTTTACTGAGGGAAATTAAAAGAAAAAGACCTGAATAAAAGTAGAGCAATGTAGAAAAGGCAGTATTTTAGAAATGTCAATTCTCCATGTGTCATAAAACGCTGATTAAAATGAGATATTTTTCACCCTTTGGATTCATAACAAAAAAAAATATATTAGCAAAGAGGGATGAATATGAAGAAACCTGTTGTTAGGGAAGGTGTGGGAGTGGGCACATTCATGAATAATATTGAAAACTCAAATTGTTCCAGCTTTTTGGAAAGGCAATTAGCATTGTGCTTTCTTAACAAATTAGATGTGTGACTCAAATTAAAAGCCCCGTGTTTAATCATAAAAAATTTTCAACATCAAAATTAATGCCAGGAACAGGAGAAGAATGCTTATTATTATAAAATTATCTTGAAAGTATGAGGTACTTATGTTATGGAAAAGTACGGATAGAACAATGCAGTAAACTAGAGAGTGTAGACATATATATAATCATATACTGTAATTGGGAATATAATACAAGTAGCATTCTAAATCTTCGAGGGGGGAAATGTGTTGTGCCCAAGATTGCGAATCCAAGAAACCACCAAGGAGCCGACACCGATGCAAGCGCATGAGGGTTTATTAGCAAGCTCGAGCTTGGGTCCAAGTATACCCGACACAGCGGAGCAGGGACTTGGACCCCAAGGTAGGTTACAGCTGGGTTTTTTATAGGCTGGTCTAGGGGATTTTCAGAAGGGGTGGAGGAATTTCTCAAGTTCTGTCTACATTCTGATGTGGGGCTTAAGGGCATTGAGCTCTGCTCTCATTCTAATATGGGACTTTCTACCAGGGCGTGGGCTCTGTTGTCTCTCTGATATGGGATTCCCTGCCGAGGACATTGAGGACATTCTGCAGTTTTTCCCATAAAGTTCAGCTCTTATTCACAGGGGCCTGAGATGGCTGTACTTGTGCTAATGCTAAACTTTAGGTGGGATGGCCTTAATTTTTCTCGGCCTCCACAAATGGACTAATCAATAAATTATTTGGGGGAAACAGATTATCTACTGAAAATAGCAATAGTAATAAGACTAATTCAAGATAATATCAATCATATACTTACTATGTACCAAGTTTTGTTCCGAATTCTTTGGATGGATTCCTTCATTTTCATCACAAGCTGATGAGTCAGTGAGTATGATCACTCCCTTTTTTACAGATGAAGAAACAGATTCCAAGAGGTTAAGTGATTTCTCGCAAGGTCACTCAGCTACCAGGTGGTAGAGGCCAGACACAAGTCTTTCTTATCTTAGAGTCTAAGCACTAGCTGATTACTAGCTTGATTACTACCTCACTCCAAAGCCCTCAAATAAATTCCAGGTAGATAAACATCTAAATGTTAAAAATCAAACCACAGTAGAAAAATATATTTATAAATGCTTTTTGTGTTCCTGATGCCGGAAATGGCTTTCTAAGCCACACTGGTATATGTAAAAGCCACAAAATTTTGATAAATACGATCATATAAAAATGTAAAGCTTCTTTTTAGCTAAAAATACTATGATGAAAGTTAAAAGACAATCTGGGAGGAAGCATTTGTAATACATTTGACAGACTAATTTCCTTAATATTCACAGAGCTTGTATAAATCAAAACTAAAAAGATGAGCGACATTATTTAAAAATGGGCAAGGAACATGAAAAGCCAGTAGAAAAATAAGAACAAAAAAGGTTTATTAAAAATAACAAGCTCACCTTCACTAGTTATCAAAAATGTAAATGAAAATATTTTCCTCCTTCAGATTGGTAATGAGAAAAAAATATTAACAAAGATGAAAGAACATGAGGAAATCCCCTGTTTGGAAAGGTGTAGGATATGGGTGTATTAGGGCACTGATGGTGTGAGAGCAATTTATTCCAGTCTTTTTTGGAAGTACAATTAATTGTGTGCCTAACATTTATTTTAGTTAAATATTCTTTGGCTCAGTATATCTTCTATTAATATTTCCTAAGATGATGGTCAAAAAGTGCATAAAGGGGAAGCCTGGGTGGCTCAGTGGTTGAGCGTCTGCCTTCGGCACAGGGCGTGATCCCGGAATCCCGGGATCGAGTCCCACGTTGGGCTCCCTGCATGGGGCCTGCTTCTCCCTCTGCCTGTGTCTCTGCCTCTCTCTCTCTCTGTGTCTCTCATGAATAAATAAATAAAATCTTTCAAAAAAAGTGCATAAAGGTGCGTGCCCAAGCATGATCTCTGCAGCACTGTTTTTGAGCTATAAAGCCATGAAAGAGAATGCTCAGCAGCCATGAAAATGGGGATGTGAATGGGCATGGAAGGGGATCCACAATACACTGGTGAGTGAAAAAAAGCAAGACATGAGACAGCATGCATGGTACGGCCTTATTTGTGCAAAAGTGTATGCAGATGTGTGTGCTTACATGTACACATATACAAATATAAGACTTGAAAAGTCTTGGCCTCTTGTTCTCCCGCTAAAGCCTGTTTCCATAGGGTGTCTCATTCAAACAATGGTCTATCTCCTGAAATATTTGAAAAGCAACTTTACTCTTTGCTTCCTATTCTTGAGAAGTGCCAGAGTAGAGAATGCATTCATAATGCACAGCAAACCTTATTAGACACTCTCTCCTTCTCTTTGTCTCTGTCTTCCTCTAGGTCTTCAATGCTTCAATTCCTGTAATTGGAAGTACAGCTTTAGAAACCTCTGGTGCATGTTACTGGTTTAACAACCACAGCCAGGGAGAGAGAGAAAGAGAGAGAGAGACTGTAGATTCTTTTTCCCAGTGTCTTTCCCCAAATTATCAGGAACAGGGCTTGCACTGAATTAAAATGACAGCTCCCCTATTACTCAGGTAGAGGAGATAAAGGGGATAGGGCAGGGGAGGGGAAGAAAATTCATAGAAAAAAGGCCCTGGGCAGATAAAACTATAAAGATAACTACAAAGATAAATATATATTCTTAAAGCTCCTTGGTTATTTTCTAAGATAAATGGGTTAATTTGTGTGCATTGCAAGGTTTCCCGTTTTACAATATTCTTAGTATAAGAATTCATTCTCTAGCATTAGAAAAAAAGTTTCTAGGGCAGCCTTGGTGGCGCAGGGGTTTAGCGCCGCCTGCAGCCCAGGGTGTGATCCTGGAGACCCGGGATCGAGTCCCACATCGGGCTCCCTGCATGGAGCCTGCTTCTCCCTCTGCCTGGGTCTCTGCTTCTCTGTGTGTGTGTGTCTCTCTCATGAATAAATAAATAAATCTTAAAAAAAAGAAAAAAGTTTCTAGAACTTTCCTGTGAGCCTTCCCTGTGCGCACCATAAAGATTCCTGTTATGTTAAAGATCTGTAAGTTCATATGTAATTGCTTGAATGATAGGTGGACATTCTTTATGTGCTTTTTTCAAAAAAAATTCATTTATTTATTCATGAGAGACATACAGAGAGAGGGAGGCAGAGACACAGGCAGAGAGAGAAGCAGGCTCCATGCAGGGAGCCCAACATGGGACTCGATCCTGGGTCTCTAGGATCACACCCTGGGCTGAAGGTGACGCTAAACCGCTGAGCCATCAGGGCTGCCCCTTTACGTGCTTTTAAATTAGACCAGAACTTTTTAACTTTGGCACTATGGACCAATTGGGTTGGATGATTCCTTTTCCTTGTTGGAGATGGGAAAGCTCTCCTATGCACTGTTGAATTGTTAGTAGCATTTCTGGCTTCTAGCAATTAAACGCCAGTAGGACTTCCCACTCTCCCTACCCATCCCCTGACACCCCAGGTTGTAACAACCAAAAATATGTTCAAGGGCAGCCCGGGTGGCTCATCGGTTTAGTGCCACCTTCAGCCCAGGGGTGATCCTGGAGATCCGGGATCGAGTCCCGTGTCGGGCTTCCTGCATGGGGCCTGCTTCTCCCTCTGCCTGTGTCTCTGCCTCTCTCTGTGTGTCTGTCATGAATGAATAAATAAAATCTTTAGAAAAATATGTTCAAACATTGCCTAAAGTGCAATAGGGATCAGAATTGCACCTCACTGAGAACCACAGTAGCTGAAACAGCTCTTTTCAGGAGGGTGAAGACTATATATACACATACATACGTACATCTATATGTATCTGTATATATTATATATATATGTAATTTTTTGTATCATGAGAAACTTTGTTTCTGATTTGTGAAATAACCAAAGCGGATCATGTCAAAAGTAAGCACCCGAAAAGCCAAAGCTCACACAATAAGTACACATTTATTTCTAAAATTCATGAAAGGCTGATCAGATAAAAAAAAATCATAAGAAATGTCATTATAACAAAAATTGCACTGATAAAAATGCAATATAGAAGTGAAAAATGCAACTATCAAGGGTGAGGAACCGGCAGAGTTCAGCCAAAATCTAATTAGAACGATTCTATGGGGAAAACGGAGGGCTACTCAAATTTATTTTTTAATCATTTTGTTGTTTCTGTCTTTCTTCAAGGCAGAATATGCTTAAGCTCATACTGGGATTGTTTCTGTATAATTCTTGACTGATGGAATGAATCAGAGAATTGCATAAACTCCCTGGTGAATTCACCATCTGCCCATGCCCTCTGAATATTTTCTATGACTGAACTCCTTAAACAAGTGAAGTTGAAGGCATTGCTGAGCAGAAAGGAACAATGAGAATATAAAATAAAGTGAACACACAAACATCAAAACTCTTGCTAGTTTAGAAGCCCACACTGCAAACTTGCTTTGGGGAAATTTGTCAGTATGCCCAAAGAGCTTCCTCTTGCTTTCTGAACTTCTTGCTGTGATGAATATCTTTGGTGACACGGTGGTATCAGATTCATCTCCAGCACTAAGAGCTACTAGAATTAAACAACAACAAACAAACAAACAAATCAAAAAAGTCCTAGGGAATGCTCCTGCGCGTGCATGCCTGGAGTTGGCCAAGCCATCCATAAGGAAAGCTTACAGTACACAGACCTAGCGTTAAATCTTAGTTCAAACGCTGACTCTGACAGTGATTTCCAGGACACTTTCCAGTTTTCACGTTTTCCGACTTTTCAGTTGCAGAATTTAATCAAATATATCTAACAGGCCAGTTGGCCATATACTATCTGCAGAAACTCATGAGAACCCTTCCTTTCCCTCTCTGTCCCATCCTTTGTAAAATACTCTCTGGTAGTCAAGAAGTCTTGTCGTTCATTTCAAAATAGCAATGTTTTTGATAACTTAAAAATTAATCCAAAGTAGATTTTGATGCATGTCAATAAATTAGCTGGGTTGGTATGAGTGTATATATGATTGATTCACATGAGATGTATTGAAGTTGGAATAGACAAGAATAACATTTTGTGGCTATATTAATTGTTCTATAACTTTTGTTCACTTAAGATTCTCCCTGTTTCTATCATAGTTCATGCAAGTCAGTGCTGTTCTTAGTCAGCTGTACCCAAAACCTGGCCGATGGTTCTCCAAATTCTCAGCTTTATCCAGATTTTTTAAAAGCTGAAGCACATAAATAAACTGCTTCACTAGAGAGACATCTTTAGGCTAGGCATGTATCAAATATAGTTCTTGATATATTGGTTCAAACAGGAAAGGGAAGAGTTGACACAAAATCCTTTATTGCAGCTAGACCGGGGGTCAGCAAACTAAGTCCCAGGGGCCAAAACCAAGCCATCATCTGTTTTGTAAATAGAGTTTTATTGGAATGCAGTCATGCCTGTTCATTTACATATTGTCTACAGCTGTTTTTGTGCTGTAAAGGCAGAGTTGAGTAGTTGTGACAGGAAAATCGTGCCCTGCAAAATCTATTTGCTATCTGGCCCTTTGCAGAAAATGATTGCCAACTCCTGGCATAGACTATCAAAGGGAACGGATTGTACAAATAATCCAATCTTCTTATTTTATGGAAGGGAAAAAAACTGAGGCCTAGAGGGAGTACATGGTTTGCCCAGAGTCACACAGCTTATCAGTAGCAAAATAGTTACTGGAAACCAGGTTTCTTGATGTCCTTTGAGAGAAATGGATCCTGCCTCCAAGAATTATAACTAAGGTCCACAGTTCTCTAGAGTTCATATTTCAGCCTATATCACAATGCTTTTGGCTTTTTTTTTAAATTTTATTTACTTATGATAGTCATCAGAGAGAGAGAGAGAGAGAGAGAGAGAGGCAGAGACACAGGCAGAGAGAGAAGCAGGCTCCATGCACCGGGAGCCCGACGTGGGATTCGATCCCGGGTCTCCAGGATCGCGCCCTGGGCCAAAGGCAGGCGCCAAACCGCTGTGCCACCCAGGGATTCCCCCTGCTTTTGGCTTTTAGATAGAAGAGTGAAAAGACAGATCTGTGAACTCCCTTGCTTTTTCCTGGAGATTAGGTGAGATGATGTATGTATGTATGTGTGTAGCCTGATACGCCACTCATGTTAGTTTCCTTTCCACTTTCATTTTTCTGGATGAGCAAACTGAAATCTGCTGGGTATGTAGCTTATTTGGAGGCCATACCTGCAATGAGGATTCAAAATTGAATTCATCCTTGGAATTTAGAATTTCAAGTCTAGTCTTCATCCTATAATGCCAAATGAACAATTCAAACATAGAACACTAGAACCTCGGAATCAGTTGGGGTAGGTGTTTCTTTGCATTTGCTTGTAGTTTGAAATAACAAATGAATAATCATTGTTTCTTCATTGGCCTTCCCCAACTAGAGTAAAAAGTTCCCAGAAGGTTACCAAATGCAATTTTCCTTCCAAGTAGGCACCAGCAGCTGCCTATTAATAGTTTCTTATCAGGGAGTGTGAAAAGTAATCTCCCACTTGCGCTGCAATGACTTGTAGTAAGTAAGAACAAGAACTAGAGATGTGCTCACATGGCTGCCAGATGCGAAGACCATCCACCTTCCTGTGCTCTGTACTGTTGCAATTCTAAGCAAAATAACTTATCCTGTCTGGGAACAATAATAAGAGGAAGTGCAAGAGAAACAAATGGCCTAAACAAAACAAACACAACTGATCTTACACAGACATAAGGAAGAAATGATTTCTTCCTCCATTTTCATGGCTCTATCCAAGGCTCTTCTCTTCAAATTGAATATAATCCCCAGTGTAATTTTAGGCATTTTAGAATGATGAATTACATCGCACAAATGTGGACTATGGCTTATATGAGGAAGGCAAGAAAACCAGGAAAGATAATACTGCAAATATCAAGTTGAGAAGTAATGATGTGCTGAATTAAATAAAAATGAAGATAGAGATGACCTTGTTTGAAGATATTAACTGAGTAAGAATCTTAAGTCTTTTCTAAAACAACATGATAATGGAAGGGAGTGATGAACCACCATTAAGGAGATAAAACCCATGAGATTTTTTTTTTTAAACCCACAAGACTTTCGATTATAGATTGGATAGAAATGATGGAGAGGGAGAAAGAAGAGTTAACGGTGACTGTATCCATTTCCTATTGCTGCTGTAACAAATTACCACAAACTGAGTGCCTTAAAATAGCAGAAGTGTATTATTTTAAAATTCTGAAGGTCAGAAGCCCTAAATGAATGTCGAAAATCTAGGTGTATAGGGCTGCATTCCTTTTGGAGTCTCAAGGGGAATAAAAGAGAAGTAGGGAGGGTACTAGTGTGAGAGGCTTTGGTCCAACATTGCTGGTATTGAAGATGGAGAAATAGGGCCATGAGACAAAGGAATGTAGGCAGCCGTTAGAATAAATGGCTTTGAATGACACACTGGACCAGAAGGACTTAACAGATATATTCAAAACATGTTATCTCAGGGGTGTCTGGGTAGTTCAGTCACTTAAGTGTCTGACTCTTGATTTCAGGTCAGGTCATAATCTCAGGGTTGTGAGATGGAGCCCCACATTGGGCTCTTGCTCAGTGCAGAGTCTGCTTGAGAGTCTCTCTTCCTCTGCCCCTCCCCCCACTTGCTCTCTCTCTCTCTCTCTCTCTTTAAAAAAAAGAAGAACATTTCATCCCAAGACAGCAGAATACATGTTCCTTTCATGTGCACAGTCTCTAGAATAGATCGCGCACTAGCTTACAAATCAGGCCTCAAAGAGTACCAAAAGATCTGAGATGATACTATACACATTTTCCTACCACAATGCTATGGAATTTGAAGTCTACCACAAGAAAAGAATCGGAAAGACCACAAATACTTAGAGGTTAAAGAATATCCTACAAAAGGATGAATGGTTCAGCCAGGAAATTAAAGAAGAAATAAAACAAGTGAAAATGAAAATACAATGGTCCAAAACCTTTGGGATGCAGCAAAAACAGTCATTTTTTAAAAATATTTTATTTATTTACTCATGATAGACACACAGAGAGAGGCAGAGAGAGAGACAGAAGGAGAAAGGAGAAACAGTTTCCTCGCAGGGAGCCTGCTGCAAGACCCGATCCCCAGACCGAAATCATGTCCTGAGCCAAAGGCAGACGCTAAACCACTGAGCCATCCAGGTGCCCGCAGCAAAAGCAGTCATAAGGAAATATATAGCAATGCAGGCCTACCTGCAAAAAAATTCTCAAATAAACAACCTGACCTTAAACTTACAGAAGCTAGAAAAAAAATACACAAAGCCTAAAGCCAAGAGAAGAAGGAGAAAATAAAGATAATAGCAGAAATAAATGATATAGAGATAACAATAGCAACAAAAATACAGTAGAATAGATCAATGAATCCAGAGGCTGGTTCTTTGGAAAAATTAATAAAATTGATAAACTCCCAACCAGACTTATCAAAAAGAAAGAAGAAGGATCCAAATAAATAAAATCATAAATGAAAGAGGGGAAATAACAGCCAACAATAGAGAAATACAAACAATGATAAGAGAATATATATATATATATATATATATATATATATATATATATTTAAAGATTTTATTTATTTATTAATGAGAGACACAGAGAGAAAGAGGCAGAGACACAGGCAGGGGGAGAAGCAGGCTCCATGCAGAGAGCCCGATGTGGGACTCAATCCTGAGACCAAGGATCACACCCTGAGCCAGGGGCAGGTGCTCAACCACTGAGCCACCCAGGGATCCCTGAGAATATCATAAAAAACTTTATGCCACCGAACTGGAAAGTCTGGAAGAAATGGATTAATGCCTAGAAAAATATGCACTACCAAAAGTGAAATAGGAAGAAATAGAACATATGAACATACCAATGACTAGGAAGGAAATGGAAACGGTAATCAAAAATTTCCCAACAAACAAAAGTCCAGGGCCGGTGACTTCAAAGGCAAATTCTACCAAACATATAAAGAAGAGTTAATACTTTTCTTCTCAGATTATCCCAAAAAATAGAAAATATTTGTCTCATGGCCCCATTTTCTATCTTCAACACCAATAATGTTGGACCAAGGACTCTCCCACTAGTACCCTCTCTGCTTCTCTTTTACTCTGCCTCAGTTTTTCACTTTTAAAGATCCTTTTGATTACATTAGGCAAACCCAGATAATCTCCCTATGTACTGATCAGCAATCCTAATTCTATCTCAACCTTAATTCCTCTTTGCCATGAAGGTCACATTTTGATGGACTACAGGGATTAATACATAGACATCTGCAGGTGGCCACTATTCTGCCTACCACAGTGACTTCTTGAATTCTTCTTCAAATCACCGAGATGTGTCATAGTTTAAAATATACATGTCAGGGAACATTCCTCAGCATCCTAAAAGCCATCTATGAAAAGCCCACCGCAAATATCATTCTCAATGGGGAAACACTGGCAGCCTTTCCCCTAAGATCAGGAACAAGACAGGGATGTCCACTCTCACCACTGCTATTCAACATAGTACTAGAAGTCCTAGCCTCAGCAATCAGGCAACAAAAAGAAATAAAAGGCATTCAAATGGGCAAAGAAGAAGTCAAACTCTCCCTCTTCGCAGATAACATGATATTGTATGTAGACAACCCAAAGACTCCACCCCAAGATTGCTAGCACTCATACAGCAATTTAGCAGTGTGGCAGGATACAACATCAATGCCCAGAAATCAGTGGCATTTCTATACACTAACAATGAAACTGAAAAGATAAATTAGAGAATCAATCCCATTTACAATTGCACCCAAAAGCATAAGATATCTAAGAATAAACCAAACCAAAGAGGTAAGGGATCTATACCCTAAAAACTACAGAATACTTCTGAAAGACATTGAGGAAGACATAAAGAGATGGAAAAAATATTCCATGCTCATGGACCGAAAGCATTAATATTGTGAAAATGTCCATGCTACCCAGGACAATTTACACATTTAATGCAATCCCTATCAAAATACCATGGACTTCCTTCAGAGTTGGAACAAATCATCTTAAGATTTGTGTGGAATCAGAAAAGACCCCGAATAGCCAGGGGAATATGGAAAAAGAAAACCAGAGCTGGGGACATCACAACGCCAGAGTTCAGGTTGTACTACAAAGCTGTGGTCATCAAGACAGTGTGGTACTGGCACAAAAACAGACACATAGATCAATGGAACAGAATAGAGAACCCAGAAGTGGACCCTCAACTGTATGGTCAACTAATATTCAACAAAGCAGGAAAGACTATCCACTGGAAAAAGGACAGTCTCTTCAATAAATGGTGCTGGGAAAATTGGACAGCCACGTGCAGAAGAATGAAACTAGACCACTCTCTTACACCAGACACGAAGATAAACTCAAAATGGATGAAAGATCTAAATGTGAGACAAGAATCCATCAAAATCCTAGAGAACACAGGCAACACCCTTTTTGAACTTGGTCACAGCAACTTCTTGGAAGATACATCCATGAAGGTAAGAGAAACAAAAGCAAAAGTGAACTATTGGGACTTCATCAAGATAAAAAGCTTCTGCACAGCAAAAGAAACAGTCAACAAAACTAAAAGACACCCTACAGAATGGGAGAGGATATTTGCAAATGACGTATCTGATAAAAGGCTAGTATCCAAGATCTATAAAGAACTTATTAAACTCAACACCAAAGAAACAAACAATCCAATCATGAAATGGGCAAAAGACATGAACAGAAATCTCACGGAGGAAGACATAGACATGGCCAACACGCACATGAGAGAATGCTCTGCATCACTGGCTATCAGGGAAATACAAATCAAAACCACAATGAGATACCACCTCACCCCAGTGAGAATGGTGAAAATTAACAAGACAGGAAACCACAAAAGTTGGAGAGGATGTGGAGAAAGGGGAACCCTCTTGTGCTGTTGGTGGGAATATGAACTGGTGCAGCCACTCTGGAAAACTGTGTGGAGGTTCCTCAAAGAGGTAACAATAGAACTGCCCTATGACCCAGCAATTGCACTGCTGGGGATTTACCCCAAAGACACAGATGCAGTGAAACGCTGGGACACCTGCACCCCGATGTTTCTAGCAGCAATGTCCACAATAGCCAAACTGTGGAAGGAGCCTCAGTGTCCATCGAAAGATGAATGGATAAAGAAGCTGTGGTCTATGTATACAATGGAATATTCCTCAGCCATTAGAAACAACAAATACCCACCATTTGCTTCAGTGTGGGTGGAACTGGAGGGTATTATGCTGAATGAAGTAAGTCAATTGGAAAAGGACGATCAGTATATGGTCTCATTCATACGGGGAGTATAAAAAATAGTGAAAGGGAATAAAGCGGAAAGGAGAGAAAACGAGTGGGAAATATCAGAGAGGGAGACAGCACATGACAGACTCCTAAGTCTGGGAAACTAACAAGGGGTAATGGAAGGGGAGGTGGGAAGGTGGATGGAGTGACTGGGTGACGGGCACTGAGGGGGGCACTTGATGGGATGAGCACTGGGTGTTATATGTTGGCAAATCGAACTCCAATAAAAATATATATACAAATAATATGCATCTCCTGCTGAGTAAAGTCTAGAGTCTGTACAATGTCTTATAAGGCTCGCTATGTAATTAAGAACTATGGACCTAGAGATAGAATTGGATTAGAATAAAGGTTTTGCCACTTAATAGTATTATAGACTCATAAACGATATTTCTCATTGGCTCGGTTTCCTCATCTGCAAAATGTGGAAACCAGTTACAGTCAACAAATACGGTTATGGTGAAGATTGAATACGTTGATGATAATAATGTGTTTAGTACAGTACCTGACTCAGTAACTATTAGTTCTTAGTATAGAACAGAAATACAGGTCAAGGATAGCTGGGTTTTAATTTTGGACATATTGATATGAGTTACCTGAAAAACACCTGTTATACACTGAATGTGTCCCCCTCATTCATATGTTGAAGTCTCAACTTCCAATGTGATGGTATTTGGGTGTGGGGTTTTAGGAAGTAATTAGGTTTAGATAGAGTCCCAAGTGTGGAGTCCTTAGGATCGGATGAGTATCTTATAAGAAGAGACTGGAGAGCTAGCTCTCTCTCTTTCTGCCACGTGAAGATGTAGCAAGAAGGTGACACCTGCAAGCCAGAAAGAGTCCTGTCAACAGAACATAACTATTCTAGCATCCTGATCTCAGACTTCTCAGCCTCCAGAATTGTGAGAAATAAGTGTCGTTTAAGCCACCCAGCCTATGGTATTTTGTCATAACAGCCTGAGCATTAACCCTTGGAATTCAGGATTCACCACTGGAAATTAGCATCCATATTTATCCCCTTAATATATTCTTTTCCCCAGTTGCGTAAACGACCATTTCATACTTTCCCTTCTTTCCTCAAACTTTTAACATCTTGCTTTGCTCATACTCTGCAAAATATATAAGCAATCAGAACTTCCCAAAGCTCCCTCTTCTTCATCTACACATCTACCTGTACCATGGTCATGTATTTAACTTTCTTTCTTGTAGCTACGGTTGACTGTTCATGCTCCTAAGCCCCAATCCTCCTCCACTTGTGCACTAGATTCCAACTCTGTTTGCCTACCCAAACAATTTCCCCTCTCTCCTCTGCATCTCCAAGCTCTCTCCACTTCATGGATCATTGCCTTCCACATACAAACATTTCAATATCAGTCTCATTATACACAAAAAAACTCTCTCAACCCCATTTTCCATCAACTACTGCCCCATTTTATCCTTCCCTTTATAGCAAAGCTCCCTGAAACAGCTCTCTACATTCCTTATCTGAAATTCACCTCTTCTTATTTTTCTTGAACTATCCAAATAAGCTTTTTAAGAAAGATTTATTTATTTACTTGAGAGAGAGAGAGAGCATGCATGCACACATGAGTGGGTGATGGGCAGAGGGAGAGATCTCAAGCAGACTCTCTGTTGAACAGGGAGTCAGGCTTGAGGCTCCATGAGAGGTTCCATCTAATGCCCGTGAGGCTATGACCCATGAGACCTGAGCCAAAACCAAGAGCCAGATACTCAACCGACTGAGCCACCCAGGGTCCCCTATCCAAATAGCCTTTTTACTCTACAACTCTACTGAAGCAACTCTTATCCTAGATTAGCAAATGGCATTCACATTGCTAGATCCAGAGATCATTTCTGACTTCATTTTATCTGACCCATCAGCAGGATTTGACATTAGCTGATCACTTCTGACTCTGAAGCACTGTCTTCATTTGATTCCTAGGACATCATACTCATTTTGTTTTCTCTACATGTTTGGCTAATTTTTGCTAGTCTCCTTTGCTTGCTCTTCTTCATATTTTGTCCTCTAAGTATTGGAATACTACAGGTTTCAGTCCTCATATCATTTGGCTAGTCTCTCTACTTCCACTGCAAAGGTAATTTTACCCTGTCACATGATTTTATATACCTATATGCTGATGACACACAGATTAATATCTATAATCTGAACTCAGCTGCACATTTTTATATCCAAATGCTTAACATCACCACTTGGAGGTTTAACAAATATTTTTAAAATCCATGGATGCAAAACAGCTTCTGACAATCTCTTCAAACCTGTTACTCCCATAGTCTTCCCTAACTCAATGGATGGTAACTCCACTTGTTTTGTTGCTCAGGCCCAAAACCTTGGAGTCATCCTTGACTTCACTCTTAATTTCAAAATATACATTTAATCCAGCAATACTGTGAATTCTAACTTCAAAATATATCCAGAATCTGACAATTTCTCACTATCTTCACTCCTACCACCCTGGTCCTAACCATCATCATCTACTTCTTGAATTATTGCCAGTAGCCTCCTAACTGGTCTCTCTACTTCCATCCTATAGTCTGTTCTCAGTATGAAGGCTACAGTGATCCTGTTAAATTCCACTAAATCATAAGTTACATCATGTTATTTCCTCTCCTGAAAATCCCCTCAGTGCCTTCCCATCTCGCAATGAATAAAATCCGCAATGCAATTCCCAAAGGTTCTATAGCAGTGGTGTGCTGATGAGGGTTAAGCAAGTAGTTCTATGCTAAAGAAGTATGTATGTGTATTAACACACACACACTATAAATATAATAAAATTTACTGATTTAAAAGATGATTAGCATACAATTTAGAAATATTTACAAAATATCCAACATTTTACTTTGTAAATTCCATATGGCCAACTGATTCTTACAAAATTCTTTCACTTACTTTTGCAAAACTCCTGTATCTATAGCCAAACTATGGTTGGGAGTTGATGAATGTGTTTAGTTCCTACACGAGTATTGATATTTTCATTTACTCTAATGAGTAAGATAAAAGTGAAACAATAAATAAAGATGCATGTTGTAATTTCAGTGATTCATCAATGACAGGAATGATATCTTCATTGAATCCGATTATAGTTTTCAAATACTAAGAGGATATTGCCTCAATATTTTGTACTATTCACAATGTAATACCTACAGCCACAACACGTTTTTAATTTTAATTTCCATTGTTAACGTTTTCTATATCACATCATTACATCTAGAATATCAACCCAATAAACAAAGCCCTTATTTGCAGTATTTTCAAATTTGCATTGTATAAATATTCCCATCATAGCTGATTTTAAACTATAAACTTGATGTCACTGAATGCAGAAATTTTAATAATTGTTTCTTACACTCCATTATATAGTATTTCTACCAGGCAGATAAAATAGACTTTTATTATAAAAATTGGAATCATGGGCACAGGTTATAGGTTACATTCAAGGGCATTCTCTGGGGAGAAGGTAAGCTCCTCTCTGAAAACAATGTTGTAAGACCATAGTTAAAGGTCACATCTACCCTTGAAGGTGTCAGAATTAAGCTAAGAAGTACCCAGGACTTTGTTGGAGAAGCTTGGGTCTTAGGCGTATGAGAGTATCCATAGCTAGAGCTTAATTTTATGTGTCTGAAATGTAATCCTTTTCTGTTCTTTCCAAGTCTTTGATAAAGTCTTGCTAAATTTTACAACCCATCCTCAGCTAACAATGTAGAGAATGGAAACAAAGTTCTTTCCCTGAACTTGTAGGAAAGAGTAAAGGGAAAAATGACAGCTGAGCAATGGAACCAAGTTAAGAGATGGCTGTAGGTAGACAGTGATCTGGAATCAGGCAGCTGGTTGAGATAGAAAATGAGAAAAAAACTGAATGTGTGGAACATGGGCAGATTCTTTTGGGATTTCTAGAAATACATGAGGAAGGAAATTCATTAGAAGACAGGACTTCTTACTGTTGCATAAGATAAAGGCTTGGATTTGTGATTTGGGAGTTTTTTTTTTTAAGGCTCTACTGAAGATTGGAGAAGCCAGCTACCTAATTACAGTGAAAAAGAAAGTGTCACTACATTTTAAAAAATAAAAAAAAAAGAAATCCATGATCAGATGCTGAAAAGACATACTATTTAACATATATATATATATATAACGCTGGTTAACATAAAAATTGATGGATACATCCTTAACATAAGAAACAAAGTAGATCAAAATGAGGGAAAAAATGAGGAAAAAATAACTTTCAGAACAGAAAAGTGATTATAACACAGTCTTTCCATGTAAGCAAAAATAAATCTGTATCTCTGCATCCACAAAATAAAGTAAGTTTAGAAGGCTTAGGTTATTTATAAATCAATCAATGGATCAAAAATATAAAATTTCCCAAAGTAAAAATTTGCAATTATAAAACAGTAGTGTGGGAAGGTAAACTGAGAAATATAAATTTCCACTATGGAAAAAAGTATAGAGGTTTCTCAAAAAATTAAAATTAGGTACTATCTCTCTTTCTTAGTCTCTTTCTCTCTATATATATATTTAATTATAATATATATTAAATAATATAATTTAAATTTCTCTTCATAATAATATGCAATAAAAATTAAAAGACAAACTACAAAATACATATGCAACATATATGAAAAAGGGCTTTTATTTTTTTTTATTTTTTTTTGAAAAAGGGCTTTTAAAAAATAAAATAAGCAAGTGAAAAGATGAGCATAATAGAAAATATCTAAAAATGACATGAAAAACATTTAATAAAGAAATTCTGATGGTTATGAACCAAAGTTAATATCAGTCTAATAAGATGTCATATTTCAACCTATCAAAATATTAGGCCCTCCCTTTCATTTTTTAAAGACTTTATTTATTTGAGACAGTGAGCGAGAGAGAGAGAGCATGAGCAGGGGAAGTAGCAGAGTGGGAGCCCAATGTGTGGCTGGATCCCAGTATCCTGAGGCAGATACTTAACCAACTGAGCTACCCAGGCACCTCCCCTCCCTTTCATGTTTGGTACAATAAGTAATTTGACAAGCTCTATTAAAATTTTAAGTGCATATAATCTTTTATCTAATGACTCTGTTTTTAAAATTATACTCAAATATACTAACAGATGTACAGAAAGAAATGTCTACAGTAATGTTCACAGTGGCATTATTTATGACATCAAATACCTAGAAATAGCCTAAATGTCTACCTACGGCAAATTGGCTAAACAATTTATATTCTACCTATAAAAAGAAATAAAATGTCACCATTTAAATTACTGTAGTAGATCTTCATGTGCTGATATAGGCAGATCTCAAACTGCATTAAGTATTAAGAATCAAGATGCTACACAGTTTATATAATATTTTCCCTTTAGTATGGGCTAAACTGTGTCCTCTCAAAATTATTTGGAGACAGTGCCTTTACAGAGGTAATTAAGGTAAAATGAGGTTATATGGGTGGGTCCTAATACAATATGACTGTTGTTGTTATAAGAAAAGATTAGGATACAGACAGTGCACAGATGGAAGGCCATGTGTGCATATAGCCAGAAGGTGGTCATTTATGGCCAAGGAGAGAGGCCTCAGAAGACACCAACCTGGGCAGAATCTTGATCTGAACTTCTAGTCTCCAGAAATGTGAGAAAATAAATATTTTATTTTAAGCCACTCATTCTGTGGTATTCTGTTATGATAGCTCTAGAAAACTAATACAGGTATAAAAACTGTGTGTGTGTGTGTGTGTGTGTGTGTGCGCGTGCGCCTATTTAAGTGGCGAAGTATGGACATGGAAAATTTCTGGAAGGGTCACAGCAAACTGTTAGTAATTGTAAACTTTAGATGGTCTATATCAACCTAAAATTGGCAGGAGGCAATGATTAAGCAAGAGGATTTATTTGGGATCACAGAATTGCAACTTGGGGTACTCAGATTTGGGTAGAAATACAAATAGGGTCTCACTAAGGAGCAAAAGTCAAAAGTCAGGGGCTTTTCAAGTAAAAAGGGAATGCCTGTATATGTTGTTTACAAAAAATTTTTGATTGGTGTTGGTGGCAGAAATCTAGTCTTGACTCAATTTAATTGGTAGCTAAGGACATCACTAAGCAAAGTCTCTTACTGTAGCAAGTTGTAGGTGTTCTGTCTGAGTCTTTGGAATATTTTCAGTTTGGCCCATTTCAAAAGTTCATGGTTCTACTTGTAGGATGTGCATAAGGCCCATCTCCTTAATGGCCTCCTGGCTTCATTTAAAAACCCCTTGTGACCTCATTTCATTTCACAGTGAGCGTAGAGTTCTGTTTTGGGATGGAGACTAATTTACTATTATTTACCATTTTTACTATATGTATATATTATTTTATACTTTTTTAAAAAATTGAATTTATTTATTTGAGAGAGAACATTGGTGCGGGGAGAGGGAGAGGGAGGAGTAGATTCCCACTGAGCAGGGAGCCTGATGTGGGGCTCCATCCCAGGACCCTGAGATCATGGCCTGAGCCAAAGGTAGACGTTTAATCTACTGAGTCATCCAGGTGCCCTGTTTTTATACATTTTTAAAAATCAGTGAAAAAAATCAGCACACTATTGAAAATTAAATTTCATGAAGGACTATGAACAAGAGAGGAAACAAAGAATCACTGAATATTTGATACAAAAAAGTAAGTCTACTAATATTCAAAGGTGCAAATAAAAACATATTACCATATTTCATCCATCAAAATGACAATTTTTAAAACATCAATACAACATTAATGTAGGGGTGTGGGGATGAAAATCTTGGACTTTGCAATGAAAAAGGCCAGAGGTCTGCTAATTGCCAGCTAAGAAAATTATTTATTGAGACTTAGTCTCCACATCTGTAAATAAGGACAAGAGTACCTACCTCAGAGAGTTATTTTAATTAATAAATGAGAAAAAACATGTATTGTGACTGGCTCACAGTAAAGTGTTAATAAATATTAACTATATTATGTTGTGCAGAGAAATTGATACCTTTTAAAATTGTCATTGAGAGTATAAGCTCACAGAAGTCTTTTAGAGAGCAACTGGTAATATTTTTGAAGAGCTTGGTTCAGCAATTTCACTTATGGTAACTTATTATAAGGGGATAATCGGCTATGTGCAAAGATTTATGCACAATATTGCTAATAATAGCATTATCTATAAGCCACAAAAGCTGAGAATATTCTAAATGCCATGAAGATGAGACTGGTCAAATAAGATAAGACATATCCACATAATCAAATTCTGTGTAGTTTTTATAAGTCATATCTTCAAAGCATATTTCACAGCATGGGGAAATTATTAAAAAATAATGTAAATTACCAAAAGTGGAAACAAAATTCCACATACACTATGAATCTTGTTTTGTTTAAAAACAAGAAAGATAAAAAAAAATAATAAAATAGTGTTAGCACTGGCTATGTTTTGGTTGTGGCCCTGCAGGTGATTTTTCGTACTTTTTCTATATTTTTTTCAAATGTTTCTCAAAAAGAATACATGTTACTTTTTTGCCAAAGTTATGTTTTTTAACTTGATATTTAATATAATATATATACAGAAAAGTTAACACATGATGAGCGTTTATCTTGATGAGTTTTCACAAACCGATTGCATCCTGTGTTACTTCTACCATAATCAAGAATCAAGCATCAAGGATCAGACACCCGCTAACCACCTCTCACCCTCCACCCAGGGTTACCATTCTTACCATTTTCCTGACTTCTGACAGCTTATATTCATTTCGCTTGTCTTTACAGTTTATATGAAAGAATTCATACAGATTGTACTCTTTTGTGTTTGACTTCTTTTGCTCAACAATTTAAATTCGATGTTTATTTATATTCCAATACCCTAAAAGGAAAGATTCCAGTTGAAGTGAAGATAGCAATTTAGGGGGAGGAGCAAGATGGCGGAAGAGCAGGGTCCCCAAATCACCTGTCTCCACCAAACTACCTAGAAAACCTTCAAATTATCCTGAAAATCTATGAATTCGGCCTGAGATTTAAAGAGAGACCAGCTGGAATGCTACAGTGAGAAGAGTTCGCGCTTCTATCAAGGTAGGAAGACGGGGAAAAAGAAGTAAAGGAACAAAGGCCTCCAAGGGGGAGGGGCCCCGCGAGGAGCCGGGCTGAGGCCGGGGCGAGTGTCCCCAGGACAGGAGAGCCCCGTCCCGGAGGAGCAGGAGCTGCACCGACCTTCCCGGGCGGAAAGGGGCTCGTGGGGAGTTGGAGCAGGACCAGGAGGGCGAGGATGCCCTGGGGCTCCCCGGGACAGTAACAGCAACTGCGTGCCCAGGAGAGTGCGCCGAGCTCCCTAAGGGCTGCAGCGCGCACGGCGGGACCCGGCGGGACCCGGAGCAGCTGAAGGGGCTCGGGGGCGGCTCCGCGGAGGGGGCTGCGTGGAGGGGGCTGCGCGGCCCCGCGAGCAGCTCGGAGGGGCTCGGGCAGAGGAAGAGGCTCCGTGCAGAGGGGCCTGCGCGGTTCCAGGAGCAGCTCGGAGGGGCTCGGGCGGCGGCTCCGCGGAGGGGGCTGCGCGGCCCGGGAGCGCGAATCCACCAGCGCAGGCTCCGGAGCACAGGGCGCCGGGACACAGCCCAGGATCCCGCCTCCCCCGGGACAGGCAGAGGCCGGGAGGGCCCAGGACAGCGAGGACGCTCCTGCCCCAGCTGAGCAGATCAGCGGCCCCGCCCGGAGCCTCCAGGCCCTGCAGACGGAGTTCCTGCCGGAGCTGAATCCAGGTTTCCAGAGCTGCCCCGCCACTGGGGCTGTTCCTCCTGCGGCCTCACGGGGTAAACAACCCCCACTGAGCCCTGCACCAGGCAGGGGCACAGCAGCTCCCCCAACTGCTGACACCTGAAAATCAGCACAACAGGCCCCTCCCCCAGAACACCAGCCAGACTGACAACTTCCAGGGGAAGCCAAGGGACTTAAAGAACACAGAATCAGAAGATACTCCCCGGTGGTTCTTTTTTTGTTTGTTTGTTTTTGTTTTTGTTTTTGTTTTGTTTTGCTTTTTGAATTGTTTCCTTCCCCCACCCCATTTTTTTCTCCTTTCTTTTTCTTTCTCTTTTTCTTCTTTTTTTTTTTCTCGTTTTTTTTCTTTTTCTTCCCTTTTTTTTTCTCTTTCTCTTTTCTTTCCTTCTTTCTCTCCTCTCTTTTTCTCTTTTTCCCAATACAACTTGCTTTTGGCCACTCTGCACTGAGCAAAATGACTAGAAGGAAAACCTCACCTCAAAAGAAAGAATCAGAAACAGTCCTCTCTCCCACAGAGTTACAAAATCTGGATTACAATTCAATGTCAGAAAGCCAATTCAGAAGCACTATTATACAGCTACTGGTGGCTCTAGAAAAAAGTATAAAGGACTCAAGAGACTTCATGACTGCAGAATTTAGAGCTAATCAGGCAGAAATTAAAAACCAATTGAATGAGATGCAATCCAAACTAGAAGTCCTAACGACGAGGGTTAACGAGGTGGAAGAACGAGTGAGTGACCTAGAAGACAAGTTGACAGCAAAGAGGGAAACTGAGGAAAAAAGAGACAAACAATTAAAAGACCATGAAGATAGATTAAGGGAAATAAACGACAGCCTGAGGAAGAAAAACCTACGTTTAAGTGGGGTTCCCGAGGGCGCCGAAAGGGACAGAGGGCCAGAATATGTATTTGAACAAATTCTAGCTGAAAACTTTCCTAATCTGGGAAGGGAAACAGGCATTCAGATCCAGGAAATAGAGAGATCCCCCCCTAAAATCAATAAAAACCGTTCAACACCTCGACATTTAATTGTGAAGCTTGCAAATTCCAAAGATAAGGAGAAGATCCTTAAAGCAGCAAGAGACAAGAAATCCCTGACTTTTATGGGGAGGAGTATTAGGGTAACAGCAGACCTCTCCACAGAGACCTGGCAGGCCAGAAAGGGCTGGCAGGATATATACAGGGTCCTAAATGAAAAGAACATGCAACCAAGAATACTTTATCCAGCAAGGCTCTCATTCAAAATGGAAGGAGAGATAAAGAGCTTCCAAGACAGGCAGCAACTAAAAGAATATGTGACCTCCAAACCAGCTCTGCAAGAAATTTTAAGGGGGCCTCTTAAAATTCCCCTTTAAGAAGAAGTTCAGTGGAACAGTCCACAAAAACAAAGACTGAATAGATATCATGATGACACTAAACTCATATCTCTCAATAGTAACTCTGAATGTGAACGGGCTTAATGACCCCATCAAAAGGCGCAGGGTTTCAGACTGGATAAAAAAGCAGGACCCATCTATTTGCTGTCTACAAGAGACTCATTTTAGACAGAAGGACACCTACAGCCTGAAAATAAAAGGTTGGAGAACCATTTACCATTCGAATGGTCCTCAAAAGAAAGCAGGGGTAGCCATCCTTATATCAGATAAACTAAAATTTACCCCAAAGACTGTAGTGAGAGATGAAGAGGGACACTATATCATACTTAAAGGATCTATTCAACAAGAGGACTTAACAATCCTCAATATATATGCCCCGAATGTGGGAGCTGCCAAATATATCAATCAATTATTAACCAAAGTGAAGAAATACTTAGATAATAATACACTTATACTTGGTGACTTCAATCTAGCTCTTTCTATACTCGATAGGTCTTCTAAGCACAACATCTCCAAAGAAACGAGAGCTTTAAATGATACACTGGACCAGATGGATTTCACAGATATCTACAGAACTTTACATCCAAACTCAACTGAATACACATTCTTCTCAAGCGCACATGGAACTTTCTCCAGAATAGACCACATATTGGGTCACAAATCGGGTCTGAACCGATACCAAAAGATTGGGATTGTCCCCTGCATTTTCTCAGACCATAATGCCTTGAAATTAGAACTAAATCACAACAAGAAGTTTGGAAGGACCTCAAACACGTGGAGGTTAAGGACCATCCTGCTAAAAGATAAAAGGGTCAACCAGGAAATTAAGGAAGAATTAAAAAGATTCATGGAAACTAATGAGAATGAAGATACAACCGTTCAAAATCTTTGGGATGCAGCAAAAGCAGTCCTAAGGGGGAAATACATCGCAATACAAGCATCCATTCAAAAACTGGAAAGAACTCAAATACAAAAGCTAACCTTACACATAAAGGAGCTAGAGAAAAAACAGCAAATAGATCCTACACCCAAGAGAAGAAGGGAGTTAATAAAGATTCGAGCAGAACTCAACGAAATCGAGACCAGAAGAACTGTGGAACAGATCAACAAAACCAGGAGTTGGTTCTTTGAAAGAATTAACAAGATAGATAAACCATTAGCCAGCCTTATTAAAAAGAAGAGAGAGAAGACTCAAATTAATAAAATCATGAATGAGAAAGGAGAGATCACTACCAACACCAAGGAAATACAAACGATTTTAAAAACCTATTATGAACAGCTATACGCCAATAAATTAGGCAATCTAGAAGAAATGGACGCATTCCTGGAAAGCCACAAACTACCAAAACTGGAACAGGAAGAAATAGAAAACCTGAACAGGCCAATAACCAGGGAGGAAATTGAAGCAGTCATCGAAAACCTCCCAAGACACAAGAGTCCAGGGCCAGATGGCTTCCCAGGGGAATTTTATCAAACGTTTAAAGAAGAAACCATACCTATTCTCCTAAAGCTGTTTGGAAAGATAGAAAGAGATGGAGTACTTCCAAATTCGTTCTATGAGGCCAGCATCACCTTAATTCCAAAACCAGACAAAGACCCCACCAAAAGGGAGCATTACAGACCAATATCCCTGATGAACATGGATGCAAAAATTCTCAACAAGATACTGGCCAAAGGATCCAACAGTACATTAAAAAAATTATTCACCATGACCAAGTAGGATTTATCCCTGGGACACAAGGCTGGTTCAACACCCGTAAAACAATCAATGTGATTCATCATATCAGCAAGAGAAAAACCAAGAACCATATGATCCTCTCATTGGATGCAGAGAAAGCATTTGACAAAATACAGCATCCATTCCTGATCAAAACTCTTCAGAGTGTAGGGATAGAGGGAACATTCCTCGACATCTTAAAAGCCATCTATGAAAAGCCCACAGCAAATATCATTCTCAATGGGGAAGCACTGGGAGCCTTTCCCCTAAGATCAGGAACAAGACAGGGATGTCCACTCTCACCACTGCTATTCAACATAGTACTGGAAGTCCTAGCCTCAGCAATCAGACAACAAAAAGACATTAAAGGCATTCAAATTGGCAAAGAAGAAGTCAAACTCTCCCTCTTCGCCGATGACATGATACTCTACATAGAAAACCCAAAAGTCTCCACCCCAAGATTGCTAGAACTCATACAGCAATTCGGTAGCGTGGCAGGATACAAAATCAATGCCCAGAAGTCAGTGGCATTTCTATACACTAACAATGAGACTGAAGAAAGAGAAATTAAGGAGTCAATCCCATTTACAATTGCACCCAAAAGCATAAGATACCTAGGAATAAACCTCACCAAAGATGTAAAGGATCTATACCCTCAAAACTATAGAACACTTCTGAAAGAAATTGAGGAAGACACAAAGAGATGGAAAAATATTCCATGCTCATGGATTGGCAGAATTAATATTGTGAAAATGTCAATGTTACCCAGGGCAATATACACGTTTAATGCAATCCCTATCAAAATACCATGGACTTTCTTCAGAGAGTTAGAACAAATTATTTTAAGATTTGTGTGGAATCAGAAAAGACCCCGAATAGCCAGGGGAATTTTAAAAAAGAAAACCATATCTGGGGGCATCACAATGCCAGATTTCAGGTTGTACTACAAAGCTGTGGTCATCAAGACAGTGTGGTACTGGCACAAAAACAGACACATAGATCAGTGGAACAGAATAGAGAATCCAGAAGTGGACCCTGAACTTTATGGGCAACTAATATTCGATAAAGGAGGAAAGACTATCCATTGGAAGAAAGACAGTCTCTTCAATAAATGGTGCTGGGAAAATTGGACATCCACATGCAGAAGAATGAAACTAGACCACTCTCTTTCACCATACACAAAGATAAACTCAAAATGGATGAAAGATCTAAATGTGAGACAAGATTCCATCAAAATCCTAGAGAAGAACACAGGCAACACCCTTTTTGAACTCGGCCATAGTAACTTCTTGCAAGATACATCCACGAAGGCAAAAGAAACAAAAGCAAAAATGAACTATTGGGACTTCATCAAGATAAGAAGCTTTTGCACAGCAAAGGATACAGTCAACAAAACTCAAAGACAACCTACAGAATGGGAGAAGATATTTGCAAATGACATATCAGATAAAGGGCTAGTTTCCAAGATCTATAAAGAACTTATTAAACTCAACACCAAAGAAACAAACAATCCAATCATGAAATGGGCAAAAGACATGAACAGAAATCTCACAGAAGAAGACATAGACATGGCCAACATGCACATGAGAAAATGCTCTGCATCACTTGCCATCAGGGAAATACAAATCAAAACCACAATGAGATACCACCTCACACCAGTGAGAATGGGAAAAATTAACAAGGCAGGAAACAACAAATGTTGGAGAGGATGTGGAGAAAAGGGAACCCTCTTACACTGTTGGTGGGAATGTGAACTGGTGCAGCCACTGTGGAAAACTGTGTGGAGGTTCCTCAAACAGTTAAAAATATACCTGCCCTACGACCCAGCAATTGCACTGTTGGGGATTTACCCCAAAGATACAAATGCAATGAAACGCTGGGACACCTGCACCCCGATGTTTCTAGCAGCAATGGCCACGATAGCCAAACTGTGGAAGGAGCCTCGGTGTCCAACGAAAGATGAATGGATAAAGAAGATGTGGTTTATGTATACAATGGAATATTACTCAGCTATTAGAAATGACAAATACCCACCATTTGCTTCAACGTGGATGGAACTGGAGGGTATTATGCTGAGTGAAGTAAGTCAGTCGGAGAAGGACAAACATTATATGTTCTCATGCATTTGGGGAATATAAATAATAGTGAAAGGGAAAATAAGGGAAGGGAGAAGAAATGTGTGGGAAATATCAGAAAGGGAGACAGAACATAAAGACTGCTAACTCTGGGAAACGAACTAGGGGTGGTGGAAGGGGAGGAGGGCGGGGGGTGGGAGTGAATGGGTGACGGGCACTGGGTGTTATTCTGTATGTTGGTAAATTGAACACCAATAAAAAAAAAATATTGGAAAAAAAAAAAAGATAGCAATTTACTCTTCTTGTGTGATGCAATGACCTTTGTAAATTAGTGGCCCCCCACAGCTATTTTTTTTGTCTGAAATGTCAGGATTGTGCAGATTCTAGACAACTCTTTTCCAGCGCATTATATGCTGATAAATTAAAATAATAAAAATGATAATGAAATAAGAGTAATAGCAGTAATAAGTAAACCATGATGTCTCAAAGAAGAAAAAGATAGTCTGTGGAAATTTATTTTAAACTAGTAGATTAGAGTCTAAGTGAAGATACATTGGTTGAGAATAAATTAATATATTTTATTTAGGAACTTCCATTTGTGGGCTCTTACTATGTGCTTGGAATTTTACATATGTTGCCTCATTGTTTAACCTTCACAATAAACCTACAAAGTAGATGCTATTATTATTGACGTACAGATAGGAAAACTGGGACTCTGTGAGGTTTTCTGCTCCAGACTTCTCAGATAATTAATGGAGGGTCCGATATTGTAACCTAGGTTTGTCTGATTTCAAGTCAGTACTCTTTCTACTGTGATGCTTGCTAGTAGGTATGTTAGGACACTGTGTTTGTTTGACTTCCTTTTGATTTCCCATGCTAGCGTCTGGTTTTAATTCAGAGTGGGGATAGCCCAGAGAATTTTTAGCAGTAACAAAGGAGAAATCCCCAAAAGGTCTGCTTATGCCTTGTCTGTTTTACTTGCATCAGCAACGCAAATTATATATCCATTACTACTGAGGATGCACTGTGAGCTTCTTAAGCAGCCTGAATTTAATGGAAAATTAATGCATAGATTTTTCAATCAGGTTTGGGAAAAGAGAGGGAGGGAAAGAGGGAGAGAAGGAGAGAGGAAGAGAGAGAGAGAGAGAGAGAAGAAACAATGAATGAATAATATTCAGAATTATTCAATGACTCCTCATTTCATCATGAACCCCCTATAGAGCATATCCCTTTTAAATTTATTTTTTTAAATATTTTATTTATTTATTCACGCGAGACATAGAGAGAGAGGCAGAGACACAGGCAGGGGGAGAAGCAGGCTCCATGCAGGGAGCCTGATGTGGGACTCGATCCTGGGATCCCGGGATCATGCCCTGAGCCAAAGGCAGACGCTCAACTGCTGAGCCACCCAGGAATCCTGAGCTCATCATTTTTAATGCTCAGCAAATAACATACCATTTCCATTTTGTCATGATAGCTAATGATCTTTGACATATGGTCTTCTAAGTGTGAAATGATGCTTGCTTATCTAACACTGGGAAACAGTATTGGCCCAATGTCTTCAAACACTGCATATTATCACCAGTAAAAATGCACCCACTGTCTTAGGAAAACAGCACAGTTTGTTTGCAATATTCTATTTATTGCACTAATAGATCATCTCAATTTTTTGAAAATGTGCAAAATTTAATCTCTTCCTGACAAGTTTTACAGTATGCAATAAAATGAGAAGGATGGTTATGCGATAGTTCAGAGCCCTCTAAGCAGAAGAACCCACGTAGGTATTCTAGGTGAGCACAGCAAGAAAACTACAAACCTAGAGCAGTGTTTCTCAAAGTCTGGCTCAGGGACCCCTGCACCAGGATCACCAGGCATGCTGGGTAGACATACATAGCTGTGAACATACTACAGTGCTGTATAGGTGAGACAAAGGACTTTCCATGATAAACTTTTTAAAGTCGAGAGCAGAGTTTCTCAGCCTTGGCACTACTGACATTCTAGACTAGTAAGTAATTCTTTATTGTGGGAAGCTATGTTATGCATTATAAGAGGTTTGGCATCATACTTGGCTTCTATTCATTAGGTACCCCAAGCAAACTCCCTCCCCCTGCCCACCCCACCCCTGCAGTGTGGCAGTCAAAAATGTCCTGGGAGGTGACAAAATTGTCCTCAGTTGATAACCACCTCTTTAGAGCAAGGATTCCTAGGGTTAGGCAACTAAAAAAGTCATGGGAGGTAATGATTAATGAAATGAGCTTTATTTGCAGATTGAATAAACCCAGGCAACTCTCAATGAAGTATTATTTGGAAAGAGAAAGTGCTCCAGATAAGCTGAGACAATGGTAAACGTACTCTCTATTCCAATATTCAACAGATATTTATTGTGCTCCTCTTAGAATACCACTTTCCTTCCTAAATTATTTCATTTATTCGTTTGTTTATGGAGTGAGCAGGGGGAGGGGCAGAGGGAAAGATAGAAAATCTCAAGCAGGCTCCCTGCTGAGCACAGAGCCCAAGGCAAGACTTAATCCCACAACCCCAAGATCATGACCTGAGCCAAAATCAAAAGTCACACACTCAACCAACTGAGCCATCCAGGTGCCCCCTTCTTAAATGATCTTATAATTTCCAAAGTTTGGCCCTCACTGAAGGAGCAGCTCCTGATGGGAGGGTAGAAAGTAAGGAGTACAAGCAGCTGACCCATTGGTGCTGCGTCTGTCTAAAGAGTTCCATCTTAACCTCATGGTTCTTTCACTTGAATGAACTGTCCTAATTTAAAGACAAGTTCCTGCCTAGGCAGACGAAATTATTAACTGACCATTTTTCTGGCACATGTCCAGACTCCAGATAAGCCCATGCATTAAGAGAGTTGGACTTTGGGGAGAGTGAGGATTAAATGTGTTAATACATTTAAAGTGCAGAGCACAGTGCCTGGCTCATAGTAAGTGTTCAATAAACTCTGGCTATTTGTTTAATTATTCAAAAGGAGATATCCATGAGCTTTCTTCTATCATTCACTATCATAAGCTATGGCCAGGGCAATTGCACTGAACCCTTGAGTAGGCCTTCTGGCACAAAAAGGCACAAAACAAGTGAGTCTGTAATGGACTCAAGAAGAATGTCCAGATGTATTTAACTGCATAGACCTCCTGAATGCTAAAGTGTTCTTCTCTCTGTGTGTACAACCCAAAATCATAATCAGTATAAAAAACAGTTGACATGACAGTCTAAATGACACAGTGGTCTTGGTAGCTTGTAAGAAATGAAGAATCAAATTCTTATTCTTCATTTCATGGCTGCCATGACCACCATGCACAAGTATGCTTTTGTGAGAAAGAGGAGTTCATCTGATTTCCTAGGCCACTGCCTTGCACCCTTGGCTTCTTGTAAGTCTTAATGCATTGCCTGTCAGCAGACTCCATGGTAAACCTGTGTAAAGGTAACACAAACCACATTTGAGTTGTCATTATCAACAATCTTTGAATCTGCAGCCTTTATGATTTGGTCTAGTTAAACCTGTGTGCCTACTGCTCTCAAGTTCTTAAAATAACTTGCCCTTCTGACAAAAAGCAGGATCAGTATAATGGGGGAAATGTACCAACTGTCAGTCATTTGGAACTGTCTGAATGACACAAAAAGTTTAATATGTTAGCCTGCAAAAGGTCTTTGTTATGTATCGCTTAGTTTGTTAGTCCCTGTATTTGTTTCTTTGTTTGTGGGGTGAAGATGGGGCCAGAACTTTTATTCTAATAGATAAATTGTCTCATTGTCTTTTAAATGGTCCTTGGTTCCCCATTTCTATGATGGAGGAATGGAGATGACCTCAGTACTATAACATTATTTATTTTAATCACATTATTTTGCCTTTTTCCTGGAATAGCCAATTATCCTATGGCCAGACTGATTGCTCCACCTGGGTCAGGCTAGCAAAAACAGCAGGCATACTTCCCAGCAGGCTGTCTGCATTTTGACTTCCTGATTCACCAGAAGCCAGAAGCCTAGCTTGTCCTACAATTCACTTTGCTGCCATAATTACAGTCTTGGACCTCTAAGTCATATGATCACTAGTTATCTTTCCTTGTCACCAACAGCTCTTAAATCAACTCTATCACAACATGACTTTAGTGACAAAAAGCAAATCCAATGTGCTTTTCAGTTGAGCTGATAAAGCCAGTCATATGGAGGTATATAAATGACTGGCAGGGTTTAATGTATAAATGACTGACAGGGTTTAATGTATTAGTCTTCCCAAGGATTTACCAAAAAAAATATTTATGTTTAAGTTTCAGTGTTATTTTTGTGAAATCATTTAGCAGATTACTAACCCTGTCTCTTTTAGGTAGTCGTCCATTTAGAATACATTTTTTACATCATGGAAGACTCAGATCTCTTCACCAATAGTTAAGATTTAACATGAGTTTCCCCACACAGCCAAGTGAATTTGATTCTAGAGTTAGTGTCACTGCATCCCCCAGCTCAGGTCAGGGTTTAGTGGGCAGACTTCCCCATAGACTGCATGTTGGCTTCCTGGTTCATTCAAAGTCGGCCATGGCACTTTCCTATCACCTAAAAAACATGACTGATCCCTTGGCTTCAGCAAGCCATGAGGCTCTGTAAGTGATGAGGGACATTCCCACTCACTTCATTTTGGAGGCCTAACAACTAGCACCAATTCTATTTTCTTAGAAGGGGAGGAAGAAACAAACAGGTAAGAATCAGAGAGAGAAGGATTAGGTTGGGTAACTCTAAGGCAGGTGCAATTAAGTTTTCTCTTTGCAGGGAGGAAGAGCTTAGAGAGGTTGAAGATGCCATGAGAGAAGAAAACTTGATAATAGTTATATGTCTAGGGCTTCCTTTTTTTTTTTTTAATCTGCTCCTACTATATATGTTACATTTTCTCCCTAGTAGCAGCTTCTCATTGGCCACTACTCTAACAGGTTTTGGTACCCTCTCTTTCCATAGCAGCAGTATAAGAGAGAGGAATTCTGCTTAATTCTTCTTAGGCCAGTTGCCTTCTGACTCTCAGACCAGTATTCTCAATTCTCCCCACTCAGATTTCTCTGCATCTATAAGCCCCAAGGCAATCTGTTCTACCACTATACTGCAGTGTAAGCTAAGTCCAGGAAGGTTCAGCCTACACTGGGGTTTCCATTCTCAGCACTATTGACATGTAGGGCCAGAGAATTCTTTGCTGTTGGGGGCTATCCCCAACACAACACAAAAATGTCTCCAGATATTGACAGTGTCCCCTGGGGAAAAAATCTTTCCCAGGTAGAAAACCACAGGCCTACATTGATGAGAAGACAGCAGGGATGTGGGGCAGAGGGTCTTCTGTTCTTGCCACTCAGGAAAAGAAGGAGGCTGAGCTGTGGCCTGAATTTTCTTGAGTGCTTCGTCCCCACAAAACACAGATATGACATAAAGAGGCAGGTGCTGTTAAACCTAGAGACATGATGAATGGCTTCTCTGATCACTCTGTGTTTCTCAATTAATTTCTGCTCACTCATCAAAAGTATAAAATAGGGATCCCTGGGTGGCGCAGTGGTTTAGCGCCTGCCTTTGGCCCAGGGCGCGATCCTGGAGACCTAGGATCAAATCCCACGTCGGGCTCCCAGTGCATGGAGCCTGCTTCTCCCTCTGCCTATGTCTCTGCCTCTCTCTCTCTCTCTGTGTGTGTGACTATCATAAATAAATAAAAATTAAAAAAAATTAAAAAAAAAGTATAAAATATTTTCCCAATATGTTGGTCCAGCGAACAATGAAATTTCTCTACATTAAATTCATTTTAGTTGACAAATTGTCTTATCCTTTTTTAGGCAACATAAGTATGTGCCTAAATATGGATGAACTAGAAGGCCTATTTTTTTATGTTACTAAGTCAGATACTGTGGAATATCTCCATGTAGAACACTACTAGAGCTTTTGGGTTTCCTGACATCCCGCAGACAGGAAAGACCAAATGGGTTAGGGCAGGAGGCCTTTCCTTATGCCTCTTAGCATCACTTCTACTTTCTCAGAGGCCACAGGAAATTCAGATTGCTGAGCTTGTGCAAACACTGCCACCCCTTTTATTCATGGATCCCAGACCATGGCTCTAGCATCCTTTCAGAGCACCCAGTATTGCAATTATTTCTAAAGAAACAAAGGCTAACATAGGGAAGCTTCTTCAGGGAAGACCTACCATTACAAAACCTTGATTTATAGCATGGCTTTTAGTTGGTTTTTTGTTTGTTTGTTTTTAACTCTGTTACTTTGAACAAATGTCTTACTCTTCTCTGGGCTTTACTGTGCTCATCCACAAAATATGTATGATTACACCTGTACTATCTGTATCACAGGGTTTCCATAAATAGCAATTGAAGTATTGTAAGTGGCAAAGCACTAAGCAATTTCCAGGCATTATTATCATTCAGAGGCATTCTGACTGATGTGAGGGGCTGAAGAAAATAAATGCATACCTAAGACAGGGTTTGCCCTTTTGTGAATACCTTTAAATACAGAAGGGATTCTCGTTTTGCCCCAAGACGCTATGATCTTCTCAGTTACATAAGAACTTAGCTCTTTAGGCCATTGTCAAATTATAAAATACAGTAATTGATAGATCATCTCACCAATTCTCTTCATTTTACAAAAGTGACAAATGAAATTCATAAAAGGTAAATACTATCTTTAAGATCACATAGTCAGTGACAGATGCAGTATGGGAACTCAGTCCAAAAGGCTTTCTATCAAGGTCAGGTTTGATCTGGTCATATTAAATCACTTGCTGGTCCACTTGAAGAAACAAAGAAAGGGAAATAGTATTTCACTCATACATGGAATTTAAGAAATAAAACAAATGAACATGGGGGAAACAAGAGAGATGTAAACCATAAAACAGACTCTCAACTATAGAGAACACACTAGGGGTGTCTGGAGGGGGATGGGGGTGGGGAAATGGGCTAGATGGGGAATGGGCATTAAGGAGGGCACTTGTGATAAGCACTGGGTGTTATATGTAAGTGATGAATTGCTAAATTCTATACCTGAAACCAATATTACACTTGTATGTTAACTAACTAGAATTGAAATAAAAACCTGAAACTGCAATCAATCAATCAATTTAAAAAACCCTGAGACAGTAGGAGTAAAAAAAGAAAGAAAGAAAATATATGGCTTCTAAATATAATCATCCATTGAGCGTATAAAGAAGGTTAAGCACTCAATTTGTTCAATTCCTTTGGCTTGGATTAGCTCCTGTGGTGTTTTCTCAGGATTTTAGATAGCATGACTTCTAGCTCAACGAATGGGAATTGACCTTAGAGCCTTGTAAACACCCCTTCCAATTTTCCTCCTTGGGATTAATTGGGGATTGGGTGGTGGTGGAGTCACTCAGCATGGTTTAGGGGAACTAAAGATTCATTTCATCTTCGTTCTTCTTATTCCCCAAGTGATCTCGAGTCACGCTTGGCTATAATCTTTTGGCTCCAAACTTCTCAACTCTAGAGTAAACTAAACATTATTGTTGTCCCCACTTCAAAGCTGAAAAAACTGAGGTTTAGAAAGGCTAAGTCAAGGTCACATAGCTAGGGAGTGACAGTCAGAATTCAAACCCAGATATCCCTGACTCTAGAGCCTGAGAAATAGATACAGAGTTATATTGATAAGGGACATATACATGTCAACATAATACAATTCTAGATATTAAAAATGTGAAGGCTAAAAGCATCTGGAAAGGTACAAAGAAAAAAAAGTAGTAAGGTAATCCAAGCAAACGAAGGAGCATGCAAAGGGCATAGAGGCATAAAAGTACTTTTTGAGTTCTGGGAATAGCAAGATCAGCGATGTGGAGTATAATAGTGGGTTCTGGAGTCACAGCACCTGGACTCACTCTCAGGCTCTCTCAGTTACCAGTAGTAGTACTTTGGACAAGCTGCTTAACCACTTTGAGCTCTGGTTTTCCTATATGTAACATCATCATCATCATCATCATCATCATCATAACAATAATAATAATATCTGTCTCTGATGCTTGTTGTGAGTTAGAAGATCTTGGCTGCCCATTAGAATCTACCAGGGACCATTTAAAAAACTCCTATGCTGTTGACTCAGGCCCAGAGAGCCTGATTTCATTGATCTCGCACAGCTCCCTTTAGTAATCTGAAATAAAATTCATAAACTACTTATATACATAATTTCTAAAAAAAAATCAATACAGTGCATTCTATATAAAATAAAGGAGACCTTTCTAAGGGCAATTTGTTTTAGAAATGTGTTTCAATATGCACATGTTAAGGCATGACCACACTAGATAGTAAAATATGACATCATAACATTTCCAAAATGATCCTTTGGAGAAATGTGGCTACTGATGAGAACTACAGTTCTAAGTAAATTCTCTGTGCTTGTGTACATTAGATCCCAGCCCCTCAGATATATTCAAGGACTTGAGACTAAAAATCATTCTCATTCTCTACTACATCATCAGATTATTCCTCTTTAATACATCAGCAAAGGAGCGTTTCTTCTATCTTAAAGGAAAAAAGCAAAAAACAAAGCAAACAAAAAAACCCTCTCTTGAAACCACTGCACCTTTTCTCTTGCATCTATAACAAAGGATTCCTGGAAAGAGCTTTCTATACTCACTGTTTCCTATTTTCATCTTCCATTTCTCTTTTAGAACTCACTTCCCACTCCATGGAAACTACTCTTTTCAAGGTTGCTAAATCTACTAATGTTCAACTCACAGATCTCAGCTTACTTGATATATCAGCACCATTGGACCTAGTCGATCATCCATGTATCTTTGTAATATATCCTTCACTTGGCTTTCAAGACACTACATTCCTGAATTTTCTCCCGCCTCTGGCTATTCCTTAGCAGTCTCTTGTTGATACTTCCCCATCTTCTGGAACTGTCAGTGTCGGAGCTTCCTGCTGTTCAGTCTTAGACCTCTTATCTTCTCTTGTACTTTCAGTCTCTAGGGGATTTCATCCTGCCACAGTACGTTATTGACTCCCACATTTGTATTTCCTGTCTTCCATCCTTCCAGTTACTCCAGACAAAAGCTTTGAAACCATCCAACCATGGTATAGTAGTTAAAATCATGGACCACATGCCCAAACTGTGTTTGAGTTCTGGGTCCACTACTTAACTAGCTGCATACCATGCGCAAGTTACTTATCCTCTCTGTGCCCCAGTAAGTGAATATCGAGTACCCATATGTGCCAGAAACTGTTTCCTCATCTTTTCTGGGAACTAAATGAGTTAATACCTACAAAAACTTTAGTAGGGTTGCATAGGTAATAATTGCAATTTCCACTGTCTCTTATTAGCATTATTATGCTTGATTCATTTCTTTTTATCATACCCCAAATCCAATTTATCAGTACACTCTGTCAGAACTGGCCTACTTCTCACTATCTTTACCAGTACAACTGTGGCCCAAACCATCATCATCTCTCACCTGTATTATTGGAGTAGACTCGTAATTGATTAGTCTGCCACCACTACTACCTATCTAGAGTTTATTCTGCACACAGGTTCCAGAATAATCTTTTAAAAATACATTGCCCCAAAGATACAGATGTAGTGAAGTGAAGGGGCACCTGCACCCCAATGTTCATAGCAGCAAAGTCCAGAAAAGCCAAACTGTGGAAGGAGCTGAGGAGCTGTATATACATACAATGGACTACTACTCAGCCATCAGAAAGGATGAATACCTACCATTTACACAGATGTGAATGGAACGGGAGGGTATTACGCTAAGTGAAATAAGTCAATAAGGAGAAAGACAATTACATGGTTTCACTCATGTGGAATATAAGAAATATTGCAAAAGACCATAAGGAAGGGAAGGAAAACTGAATGGAAAAAATAAGAGAAGGAGACAAATCATGAGACTCTTAATTCTGGGAAACAAGCTGGGGGTTGCTGGAGGGGAGGTGGGTGGGAGGATGGGGTAACTGGGTGTGGTATTAAGGAGGGCATGTGATGGGATAAGCACTGAGTGTTATACTCAACTGTTGGATTATTGAAAACTACGCCTGAAATTGATGATGTACTGCATGTTGGCTATTGAATTTAAATTAAAAAAATAAAATACATCACTCTTTCACTCAAAACCAGCAATGGCTTTCCAGCTTGTTCAAAGTACTTTCTATATGATCTGCATCTGCTATCTCTGTGACCTTAGCCTCTACTACTGTATCTCTTCCTTGCTCTTCTCTAAGTCAATATTACCCCCTCATCGTTCTTCAGTAAAACAAGTACATTCCTGCCTCAAGACCTCTGCACTTGTTTATTTATGAATCACTTTTTCCTCAAGTGTCCACATGACCTCTTCCTTCACCTTTTCTAGTTTTTTTTCCCCTCAAATATCACTTTTCAGTGAGGTCTTCCTTGACTTCTTATTTCAAACAGCATCCTTTCAGTTCCACCTGACCCTCAACTTTCTGCATTATTTCCTCCATTGTATTTATTACCATTTGATATAGTATATATTTATCTTATTTATTTTTGCTTATTACCTGCCTCTGCTGAATAGAATGCAAGCTACATGATGGCAGAGAGAAAATTTAACCTGTTGTATCCTTGTCTAGAACAGTCTCTGATCCAAAATAGATGCCCTGTAATAATTTGTCGAATAGACAAACAATGCACAAAATCACTTAAATTATGCCTTAAACATAGTAAATAAATATAAACTAATAGAATTATTAGCAGCCGTCTTATTAATGTACCTAGAGCATGAGATGCATGCATAAGAGGGGTAAATAATACTTTTAAGTAGAGGAAATATATGATGAAATCTGATCTCTAGAAATGATAACTTCTATTGAATATATACCCATTATCTCATTAATCTTTGAAGCAATCCTATGAGATAAATAATCTCATTACTAATTCACAGACAAGAAACATAAGATCTAGAAGGTTAGGTAACTGACAGGGATATGATAAGGGAGGTCTCTCTCCCCTCTGTCTTTCACAGTCCTTTCCTCAATAAATCTTTTAGACTTCTAATTCTTCCTTGACATCTACTTCCCAGAGGACCAGAAATGATCCATGATGCAATGGAGAGTTCTTCTCTTCAAAATGTTTATAACTAGGATCTCAATAAAGCTTTAGATTGAACTACCAGTTTATATGACATACAGGAGATGTAGGAACATGGTAGATGACACCATGAATAAACAATCAGACAAATCCAGAAGGTGGGGCATTTTTTTCAATGCCATTAAAAAAAGTTAGTGGGGATCCCTGGGTGGCTCAGCGGTTTAGCACCTGCCTTCAGCCCAGGGTGTGACCCTGGAGTCCTGGGATCGAGTCCCGCATCAGGCTCCCTGCATGGAGTCTGCTTCTCCCTCTGCCTGTGTCTCTGCCTCTCTCTCTCTCTCTCTCTCTCTCTCTCTCTGTCTCTCATGAATAAATAAATAAAATCTTTAAAAAAACAGTTTTAAAAGAAGTTACAGACATCCAGATGGAGTGTGAGAAACATAAGAATTAAATGCAATACATAGTCCTTAATAAGATATGTTTCAACAAACAAGCTGTAAAAATCGACTTCAGGTAAATTTAAATATGAACTGGATATTAGAAGAGATTAAGGAATGACTCTCACTTTTGTTAGCTCTCTTAATAGTATTGTGGTATATAGAAAAATCTTACTTTTTAGGGATAGATACTAATAAAATAAAGTATAAAATGCCAAAATGTCTATAATGTTTCTTAAAATACTTTATAGTATAAAAATATACAGAAATCAGAGCATCTGGGTGGCTCAGTTGAATAGGCAACTGAATCGTGATTTCGGCTCAGGTCATGATCTCATGGGTCCTGGGGCGGAGCCCCGTGTCAAGCTTTGTGGCCAGCGAGGAGTCTGCTTGAGATTCTCTCCTTCTGCTTTCCCCACACTTGTGTGCATGCGCATTCTCTGTCCCTCTCTCTCTAAAATAAATAAATAAATAAATCTTTTAAAAAATGTGGAGGAATCAAACATGGAAAAAGTCTCTAGTGGGTATTATCCCTAAAGGAAGGAACCAAATAAGGATGCTACCTTGTACCATCATTATCAAACTTTTTTTTGAAAGTTGTAGCAAATAAAATACCAATATGGCAACAGCAACAATAAACCCTTTATACTGCTTACTATGTGCCAGGCACTGTTCTAAGCATTTTGCATAAACTAAGTTATTTGATCTTCAAAACCACCTTATCAAATAGGTTAACTGTATCTCAATTTTACAGGAAACTGAGATAAGGAGATGTAAAGTAACTAGCCCTAGTGAAGCACAGCATGGAAGTGGTGAAGCCACATTCAAATGCATACACTCTGGTTCCAGTAAATAAATAAATACACATATGTATGTGTCAGACAGATCTTATATGTGGAATCTAAAAAAGTCAAACTCATAGTAACAGAAAGTAGAATGGTAGTTGCCAGGGCTTGGGTGGGGAGAGAATGGGGGCAATGCTGGTCAAAGGGAACAAAGTTCCAATTATAAGATGAGTAAATTCTAAGGTTCTAATGTATAGCAAAGTGACTTTAGTTAATAGAACTACTGCATACTTGAAATTTGCTAAGAAAGTAAATCTGAAGAGTTTTTACCACACACACACACACACACACACACACACATACACACACACAAGGTAACTTTGAGGAGATGGATGTACCATTTAGCTTGACTGTAGGAATCATTTCACAATATCTATGTATATTAAATCATGCTGTAAAGTTTAAAAAATCACATTGTACAACCTAAATATATACATTTTTGGTCAATCATACCTCAAATAAGACTTAGAAAAAGCTATATATCAGCTTGCCATTGAATCATTCCATCATCAAAATCCCGACTGCAGTATTTCTCCCTGCAACATCCTACTTAATTTCCTTTATGACAAACAATATATTAACTTATCTTTCACATTGAGTTGTGTATTTTTTGCCCTCTAAAGTTTCCCTAGAGTAGGTAAGATTCCTTCCAGCTTCAAGAGTTGGTGGTGACAGTAAGTAGAAATAGGAAAACTAGAGAACACCCGCTGGGCTGAGACTTGCCCAAATGTCTCTTACAGGCACCTGTGCGGAACCAAAAACATTAGGGATCTCTCTGCAAAGAAATCACTTTCCTAAAATGAGTAAAATACTAGACAAAAGGTATATTTTCTGATGCTATATGTCACTTTTGTTATACATTCACCTCTCTTTTCTAACTTAGCCAATTATTCGTTATCTAAAGCAACAATTCCATACACTTGGTAGGAAATTTTTAGCAATATCCACAAAGTCAGACCTATGTGACAGATTAGGAAACAAAAGTTTCCATGGTTGGATGTGAGATCATGTGGCAGCATTTTGCAATTTAAATTAAAAAAAAGTGTCTTAGTGATAAATAGACACCTAGAGCTTTTGTCTGATGGAACTAGAATAAAATATGAAAATTTTCTATGGAAACCTCGGGGGAACGGGGGTGGGGTGGGTGATTTCACTGTTAGCAAATGGAAATGCACTGGAGTGATGACTAATGTTATTTTCTGTGTTCCTGGGAGATAACACAATTGCATTCCAGCAGCTTTTAATGAGTTTTTGCTTGTGATACAGTGGGTACATTTGCATGTCAACTAACAGAGACCAAAAATATATTTCATGTCATCACTGTAGGAGGATAAACCATTTCTGTGCTGTGTGAAGTAGAAGAAAAGTAGGTTCTTGGACTGCCTTCCACATCAAAGAGAAATAATTGAGTTCAGTTAGCATATTCTGACATAATCTGAAAGGAAGAAGTGAGTCCAGTAACTCCCATTTTATAACTGGTTTTTTAGGTAGATCTGAAGAATGATGATACAGACATATTTCATGAACTTATGGTAAGAAAAAATGGTAAACAATTAGAATTTAGTACCCTTCTTGATATCTATATTCAAACAGATGAAAATTTACCTACATTTTGTTTCAAATGATGGCTTTGACAGTCACCATGTACCTTTCCTTTTGAATGGCTTTTCAGAATTTCACTGGTGATTAACAGAAATTTTGCCCTCAGCTATAAAAGCTTAAAAGGAAGAAGAGTATGGCTGTATTAGGAGTAAACACAAGCTACAACTGTAAAGTCAATAAGAAAATGTAAAAGATTTTTATGGCATCCTTAAGTCTTTGCAATCACTTCAGAAATGCAAGTTTCAAAACTACTTTTGAATACTAATTTCTGTAACCTTTCTAAATAAAAAGCACAAGGTCATCATAATTTGAATGTAGACCTGGTATTTGTTAAGACTGTCATGGCATAGAATTCAGAATATGATGGGCTTTTGGATTTAACCTAGGATGATTTAGTTATTCAAGCATCACGAGGTCTTTTACTTGCTGTTTTCTTCCACCTGTCTGACGATCTTACAGCAAGTATCCCAAGGTCACTGCTAAAGTGAGATTCTGGTATAGTATGAAAACACAGCCATGTCACCTCCGGTTTTCTCTTTAAATATTAGATGTGTTCAGCAATGCATTTGAGCTACACAGTCTGTGTCAGATTTACCCATTTGGCCCAAATAAGCAAGTAGTCCTTGGTTCAGATAATGGAGGTACTTCTTAAAAAATATTATGATGATTTATTAGAAACACAACACATATTACCTTGCACCAAGGAAAGTCTCAAATTCAAGACACTACCTTTCCCAAAAGGGAAGCATTATTTATCTGTTTCTGTATTTAATTTTAGTTTGCATTTGGGTTCACTAGGTTTTCCTGAAACAGGGTTTCTATAAAATATTACAAATAGCCTTCTGTTCTCTAACTTAGTAAGTTGCTTGATGATGATGTTTAGCAATTATATAACTGCCCTGGTATTGAATCTCTTCCTTGCCTGTGCCTTGGCCTCACCCATGGTCCCCCACATCACCATCACCAAGGACAGAATGGTCAAATCTCCAAGATCTTCCTGATATACTGTCTACACACCTTTCTGGCCTTATCTCTTGACACTTTCCCCCTTGAAACTACACATACTCTAGACATATCAAGTTCCTGCCTGATTCTTAGGCACTCTCCAGGTGGTTTCTCTATGCCTCTCTTGATTTGCGCAAAATCCCTCCCCTGCTTAGAGACCCAGCTCAAATGTCCTTTCCTCAGTGAAAATTCTCCAAACTAAACATCCACCTGCATGGGGCAGTACTAGTTCTTCTTCCCGCTAATGTTTCTAAAAACATCCCATAGGTTTCTAGTACTACATTTCTCACACTGTACTTTTAAATCTGCTTCCCCAAACAGAATGTATACACCTTAAATTTCAGGCAAGAAAGGTATCTTAGCATCTTTTTATCGCTTAACGTGGCTGCTACACAACTGACACCTCATAGGAGCTCACTGACTAGTAGACTGAATAAATGAACACTGTTATTTAATCCATTTTAATCATAAGAGTAGGTCCTGGGGATTCGGTGGGGAGGGGCAAGTGAAGAATTGCCTCTGAAAATTTATCGATGTAATTATCTGGTGGAATCAAGAGGCAGGAAAAAAAAAGAGTAGAGTGTCTTGGAGGAAAGGAAAGAGGACACTGATAAATGTGCAAATGATATGCTCTCTGACTCTAGAATGACTTCCTTACCACACATACAGGTCTACTTTGCAGAACTATGGTGTTGGTACCTTCAAACAAAAGTTTCCTCAAATTGCCACCAGATTTCTAGCCCCATCTCTCTCACCTGTCTGTTTTAGTCCTAGCCCATTTGGGATTAATATCAATCTCTGCATTTCCAGAGCACTTTGGGAGAGGTCTGCTCTCTTACTGCTCACATTCACCTGCATATTCACAAGAGCTTTCTCCCCTGTCACCCCATGAGTCTAGGACCCTTTTTAAATTTCCTTTACAGGGGATCCCTGGGTGGCGCAGCGGTTTGGCGCCTGCCTTTGGCCCAGGGCGCGATCCTGGAGACCCGGGATCGAGTCCCACGTCGGGCTCCCGGTGCATGGAGCCTGCTTCTCCCTCTGCCTGTGTCTCTGCCTCTCTCTCTCTCTCTCTCTCTCTCTCTCTCTCTCTCTCCCCCTGTGACTATCATAAATAAAATTTAAAAAAAAAAATTAAAAAAAAATAAATCTCCTTTACAGTGCCCAGTTCAGGGTATTATTACACAGTGTAGGGAATCACCACATAAATGTTTAATTACAATGAAGAGTATGATCTGCTTAGTATGTTAATTGGCAGTTCTGTTCAACCCATTCGTGCTAAATCCCACTCTGCTGGGTTAGCAAGCAGGAAAATGAGAGACCGTGTAGATGAAGGTGTACTGTGGCTATGGGAATGACATTGGAGCAACCTAATTGCATAAACCAACAATGTGGAACTATCTCCTCTGAAAGCAAGTGTATACAAACCACTAATAATGTATTGGGCATTCGCATGTCACTTAGCACTAAGTAGACCTACACATCGTATTCCTCTGGCCAGAAAGCTGCTGGAAGCTAGCATGAAACCACCTGATGATGGAGTCAACACAGAAGACTGGAGTAGAGTGGTGGGAGACAATCTGAAGATATCATTTAAATTTCTTTATATAGGCATCCCAGAAATAAGATATACACACCCTGTTTACTTACTTGAGCCAGCAAGTCCTCATATTTGCTTAAATTTGAGAGATTTCCATCATTTTCAGAAAACTGTCTCCATATAGAAATAAAAATGATTATAATATCAGGTATCATTGCATGTCCACATATATAACTCACACTACGCTAAATACTTTGCTTCTAATATCTCATTATAACTAGGACAACCTTGAGTCAAGTCCTAGCATTCCCGTTTTAAAGATGAACAAATAAAAAAAAATAAAGATGAACAAATAATTTTATAAGTGTTGTTGCTACTCATGATAGTGGCTATCGATTTGTCCCGCTGTAGTGCTTTCTAGGCTTTATCCTAGGAGATTACCTATCTATCTAGCATTCATAACTATACATATATAATTGTGACTTGTAAGACATAAATATTGGTGATTCAGACAACAAAAATACATTTCTTATGTATATTTGGACTTTATACATGGCTTCTGGCTCACAGCTCTCCACACTCTTGAAATTTCCTGAGTGATAAAAGCAATGGCATGATCTTTTGTTATAATGTTTGGTCTCTTGTCCTCAGTTCCTGACATTGTGTCAGAGCTATAAAGGTGAAATGGATGTCTTGTTATTCATAACAAGCCTTTTTCCACCATAACTGGGTCTATATTAATGAGATGACTTTTGGAAATCACCTAAGAATGAGTGGTTGATTGCCAGGGGACAGACCATGAATAGAAGGTTGGAAATTTCAGTCCCAATCTCTGATTTCTGGGGAGGAGAGAACAGCTGGATGTTCAATCAATCAACAATGATCAATGATTTAATCAATCATGACTATGTAATGAAGCCACCATAAAAACCCAAAAGGCCAGAGTTTGGAGAGCTTCCAGGTTGGTGAACACATGGAGGTTCTGGGAGAGTGGCACATGAGTAAAGGATGTGGAAGTCCTGTGCCCTTCCCACATACTTTGCCCCATGCTCCATCTGGCAGTTTCTGAATTATAACTTTTTGTAATAAACCAGTAAACTCGTTAAGTAAAATATGTCTCTGAGTTCTGAGAGCTGCTCTAGCAAATTAATCAAATCCAAGGAGTAGGTTGTGGAAACCTCCAATCAGTAACTGATCATTCAGAAGCCCAGAGAACACCCTGGGTTTGCAATTGGTATCTGCAGTGGAGGAGGGACAGTCTTGGCAGACTGAAACCTTAACCTGTGGAATCTAATGCTATATCTGGGTAGATAGTGTCAGAATTGAGTTGAATTGTAGGATATTTAACTGGTGTCCTGTAAAATTTCTTGTTGGTGCAAGGAACCTCCACAAACTTTGGGGACTGGGGCTCAAGACATCTATTTTTTATATATTTAAACATTTATTACATATGTATTCGTCATCACACTATTCATTGAAATAGGCATTATTGTTGGCCTCAAGAAAATGGAAACACAGAGAAAATAAATGACTTGTCCAAGGTCACATAAGTAGTAAGTGACAGATGGAAAATTGAAATAAGGGGATCCTTGGGTGGCTCAGTGGTTTAGCAGCTGCCTTTGGGCATGATCCTGGAGGGCATGATCCTGGAGACCCGGACCGAGTCCCGCGTCAGACTCCCTGCATGGAGCCTGTTTCTTCCTCTGCCTGTGTCTCTGCCTCTCTGTGTGTGTGTGTGTCTCTCATGAATAAATAAATACAATATTAAAAAAATAAAATTGAAATATCTGATTGCCCTTTATTTGAAAACTATATTCATAATCAAGAGAATTGAATTCCATTCTTTTATCCAGACCTTATCTTCCAAGCCACTTCATTTCTCTGAGTCCCACTTTCTTCACAGTAAAATGAGGATAATAACTCAATACATTCCATACCTTTAAGAGATGTTATGAAGCTCAAGTGGGGAAGTGAATATAAAAACATAACACTTCATATAAATGTAAGTTGTTATGATTATTACAGTTTAATAATAAAAATGGGTCCCACAGCCAGATCATTAAACATATCAAATCAAGAATTCTCTCTTAATAATGACATTTATTATTATTTGGATGTCTTAACTATACAGCTAGAGTTTCAGTGTCAAAAATCAGAAATTAACATATCTTTCCTCCTAGAGCCATATGGTCTATTAATAGGGGACTCTCATTCTCTCACTTGTATTTTAGTGATATATACACATTTAATTAGTTTTATTCAATCTGTCACAAAAAGGTGCTATACTATGTTCATTGGTGTCAATTATTTTTACTTTTAAAATATTTATTGCACAATTTTCTCAGGATCATTGCAGCTGCCAGGACAGAATGTTTTGGAGTCTAGAAGCAAGAACCCTGTAAAGGAAATCTCAAACTTTCAAGCCTGAGTTCATTTAGTTATATCACTTAAAAACTGTGATCTTGATCAAAGTGCAAATAAAATATCAGTCTATATACTTTAACTTATTTTTAAAAGATTTGTATTTATTTATTTGTGAGAGAAAGAGCACGACTGGGGATTGGAGCAGAGGGAGAGGGAGAGAGAATCCCAAGCAGACTCCCTGCTGAGCTCGGAGCCCAATCTGGGGCTCGATCCCACAATCCTGGGATCATGACCTGAGCTGAAATCAAAAGTCAGACACTTTATCAACTGAGCCATTCAGTCACTCCTATATACTTTTAAATAGGAAACTGGGGATAACAGATAATGAACAGAATACATAGAGATATTGCTAGAAGAAAGGTAAGTATAATAGCCATGAATATGCTTTGAAGAAATAAAAGCAATTGTAGGAATTCCACGGGAGACAAATCCATTCTGCTCAGAATCCTGTGTCTGACTGCTGTGGTTCTAATGGACAGGGCTAGAACATGGACAACTCTCAGCTTTCATGAGAAAAAGGGAATGAAGAGTCCTGGCTAGAGTAAAGGTGAGGTAATAATGGTCTCATGAAAGGAACAGTCAGCTGGGCACTGAGGACAAACCATAGGGCTAAGCAGCTTTGTGGAGAGAGAGGGGAAAGGAGATTAGTCACTGCCTTGAGGTCACAGAGTAGTATAGAGGGAAAGGACTTCATCATACACACTCTAGCTTATCCAGTCCCTCTTAGCCAATCCCTTTCTCCTTGGTCTAGACAGAAAAGTCTCTGGGAGGTCAGTGGGAAAACAGCAAACCAGATAGGAAGGAGGGGATGAGCTCAATTGCCTACGGAGTAAGTCAAGAGTTTCAGGAGTCCAAGCTTACTATTATGATGAGTCCTCTGGAAATGGACTAGAATTCCCTCAGCTGTTCATGTGGCTCACTTCCTCACCTCCACAGCAAGTCTTTGTTCAAATGTCACCTTCTTAATGAGGCCTATCCTGACCACCCTATTTAAAACTATAACTTTCTTCCCTATGCCTTCCCCACTACTTATCCCTTTTACCCTGTTCTATCATCTTTTTTTTTTCATAGCATTTATCACATTTTAATATACTATGGAATTTACTTACTAAGTTTGTTTGTTTTCTGTCCCCCTCTCCCAATGAAGGCAAATATACTGTCATCTGCTTTGCTCACTGATATGTTTGTTCACTGATGCATCACAAATGTCTAGCCATGAGCAAGAGAAAAGCAGTTTCTGACATCCAGGCCTGACAGTCCCAGCTAGGCCTTGGTGTTCAGTTGAACATGATTTCTCAGAATGTCAACATCCAAGGCCACTCTGGGGTCACAAAGGATCAAGACAAATACAAGAACACTCTGTAATCATGTTTGAACATTGTCCAAAACACAAAAATAACTAAACTTCTTTAATGTGAGTGATTGCTGCTTCTTTACCAATTGCAGCTTTTCCCTTGCTTTACTTTTTCCTCCTCTGAGACTTGACATACTGAATCACAAAACTGACCCTGTCTCCTAACAGCATTCAACCCCGAGCAAAGACCTGCTTCCTTAAAACATCCTCCAGATCACCCAATATAAACCCAAATCCTATCAAAAGTCCTTTCTGACACTTACTGAGGTTCCTTATAGTATGCATTCCCACTCCTGGCTGCAGTGAGCAATAGATTCAAGTGGTTCAACTTGGTGGCTTTTGACTGGAAGGTTTTTATAGTAGGTACAGAAAATAAAATATTCATTGAGGGTGTCTGGGTGGCTCAGTCAGTTAAGAATCTGCCTTCTGCTCAGGTCATGATCCCGGAGTTCTGGAATGAGCCCTGAATTGGACTCCCTGTTCCAATTGGAGTCCAATTGGACTCCCTGTTCAGTGGGGAGTCTGCTTCTCCTTCTCTCTGCCCCTCCCCCTCCTGTTCATGCACACATGCTCTCTCTCTCTCAAATAAATAAAATCTTTCCAAAAAATTCACTCTATGAATATTCTGGGCTTCCTGTTTAAACACTAGGGGTCTAGGGGATTCCTGGGTGGCTCAGTGGTTTAGTGCCTGCCTTTGGCCTGGGGTGTGATCCTGGAGTCCCGGGATTGAGTCCCACATTGGGCTTCCTGCATGGAACCTGCTTCTCCCTCAACCTGTGTCTCTGCCTCTCTCTCTTCTGTGTCTTTCATGAATAAATAATAAAATCTTAAAAAAAATAAATAAACACTAGGGGTCTAAAGTTATGGTTATTCCAGATATAGGCAAAGTTTCAACCCCATGCTGTTCTGCACAAAGTGATGTTAGAGCTCTCTTGCCTTGCAGATTGCATTTCCTCATCTAGCAAGTGCAGCCAATTTGTGACAACAACCTTTGCCATTGTCTTAGGAGGATTTTTCAACTTTCCTGTAGTTCATATGTAAATCTGTCAGCCAAGATATGTGCCAGTTGGCATACTGATGAAGGACATAAATCAGGGACTCAAGCAATAAGCTGTCTTGTGATTAAGATCCTTTAATGCATATGGGAAATTCTGTAGGACTCAGGGGTAGTAAAATGGGTAGAGCAGCAGGGGTGTGAGGGGGTTCAAAAGACAGAGGCAGAGGGTTGCAATGACAAAATTGTTATTTTTCATCTTTCTTATTAATGTTCTCCTCTCTCCCATTTTCCAAACATGGATTATTGAAGTTTACAGTTGATGGGGGGCTGATGTGAGGAGAATATTGTGCTAAAGGACATATTTTTTTATGGCATATAAGATTTTGTCAAATATTTACCACTTGGAGTGACTGAATGAATAAACATCTGTACCCAGAGACCATGCTTCTCTAATATCAGTGGTTAGCTTCTGAAATAACAAAATAGGGAATAGAATGTAGAGGCATGCAATGGGTGTCCAAATCTGAAACTTCTTTGAGGGCATGCTTGATAGAAAAAACTAATATAATCACTGGGTCTGCATTACCTGAAGACTCACAATTTATGTACTTGATTTTAATTTTTTTCCTGTATTAATTTAGAATTTTAGCTGGGCAAGGAAACAAAAATATCCATAAGTAGTGTGAGAACTGCCTTCCAATAATAGATTGGCTGCACAAGAAAGAGGACACTAGTTCTACAAGGTCTCAAGAGGCAAAGCTAGGACGATAAGAGAGAACATATGGAGCCAGATTTTGGCTCACCAAAGGGAGAATTTTCTCACAGATAGGTCTGGAAATCTATGAGACATCGAAAAAGAACCAAATGAAAAGCGGCACCAATTGAACAGAAGTGAAGTGATTACACTTTACACTTGACCTCATGCGATTAAGAAGAATGACTTTGAGCAGAGCAGTTACTTTTTCAGCTTCTCTGGCAGCTCTCAGGTGTCTAATGGCTAGAAGGTAAGGGCTACTGCAATGTCCACTTCACTATGGAGTTAAACTTTTAAAAAATGAGTCACTGCTCTATTTTTTTTTTTTTTTTTTTTTGCCTGAGAGCACAGCTGCTATTTGACAATTTTCCTCTTTACTTTTCTTTGATTTTTTTGGACTTCATTCAAAATCACCACTTTAAAGTTAGTTTTAAATTATAGTATGGTTGTTAATTCACAAAAGCAAAAGTACATGAAGAAAAGCAGTCTTCAAACAGAATACGGAAGTGTCAAATGGGGTGGGAGGGTGAGTTGGTAGGCAATGGGACTATATTTTTTTGAATGCATATATTTTGCCGGGCCCTGTGCTAGGCAGTCTGCATACACAATCGGATTCTCATGATAGCCCCGTGAGGTCAATATGCTTAACTCCATCTAACAGAAATATACACTGGAGTCCTAATAATAGAGCTCACATTTATTATATTCATATTACCTGCTAGACGCTATTCTAAGCATTTTGCACATCTTTTCGTTTTTCCTTCTAATGGCAACCAGACAGGTAGGTGCTTTTACTAATTCCATTTTACAGAGGAAGAAACTAAGGTCCAGAGGGATTTGCAACTTGTCCATGATCGTACAGTTCATAAGCAGTGGGGCCAGAATTTTAATCCAAGCATTTTAACTCCAAAAATTATTGGGGTCTTCTAAGAGATGAAATCAGGAGTTGAAATACTTCTATTTTAATGACTCATGTGTATGTGATAGAGGAGGTCAGAAGGTGATAGGTGGGATAAAGTGTTGAAATGGGGACTAAAGTATAAGGGCCAGTGCTTTAAAGGAAAAACATTTTCAAATATAGCAAGATCACCCCCAGGCAAAGAGCAGAGACATGTCCAAGTATGACAATGAATGCCTTACATCTGGGTCCACAATGGACTTGAGAAAACACATGTGAGAAGCTCCTGAGCAACTGTAGTCTTTTTGATTCCAACTTGAGAACCAGAGGAAACTATTGAAGAATACAAAGCAAAGGGCAGATTTGAAGATGAAAACTAGCCTGCAGTGAGGTGGACATTAGGAAGGCGCTTGCTCCCTCCGTGTCTTTGGTATTGTACAACTATGAACAGTAAGGGAAACCCTGTTCTGCACATTTTAAAAACATGTAACCCTGTTTTTATGCTGTTGTCTCTTTTTTAAGGATTTTGTTTGAGAGAGAGAGAGAGAGAGAGAGAGCATGAGAGCAAGAGCACAAGCAGGGGGAGGGGCAGAGGAAGAGGAAGAAGCTGGCTCCCCACTGAGCAGGGAGCCTGATGCAGGACTTGATCCCAGGATGCTGGGATCAGGATCTGAGCTGAAGGCAGACGCTTAACCAACTGAGCCACCCAGGCGCCCTTATATTGTTGTTTTTTTTTAAGTGGTCATAAAAGAAAAATCCCTAGTAATAACCTAGGTCGAAAAGTTGTAAGAATTGTTTGGTTTTATGAATTGTATAGACAATTATGTACAAAGGAATTCTTACAGCAACCACAGCTACAGATGGCAGGGCCGGGTAGGGGTGTTTAAGAAGCTGTGTGATGCAGCATATGCTAGTTGGCCAGAAAGGTTTTCCCACTAAGATACCACATCCTTTGGGGCTGTAAACTGTCTTCAGCTAAACCACCCAACCCACGTGGAGTTTTTGCTCCAGCACCTTCTCCACTGAGAACAAGCTGGGACTTCAGTGTAGTTAAGGCTCTAAGTAGAGCAGTTAAAATGATAAAGGTTTTCATGGCTAAAGTGGCGGGATTCAAGCTAGGCTTTGATGCCTTGGCCCTCAAACAGCAGGAACAGCTGGAGAAAGCAAATCAAAAAGCAAATGGAAATTGCAGGAGCCTTGTTGCACTGCAAATAAGCAGGCTCCTGGGGACCAAAAGAGAAAAGGCAGGATAAGGTAAGCCACAAAATTGAGAGAGCTACCTTGCCATTATAATCAGAAACAGAAACAGATGGAACTAGGTGGAGTTTTGACCTCAGGCTACACATTCCTATCTCTGGGCTTTGGTTTCATTATCAGTAAAATGATAATGAAACCTCTCCTATATTGGATTATTGTCAGGCACAAATGAAAATGTGTGTTAAAACACTTTAAAAATTGTAAAGTATCTTAACACGCTAATGAAAACACTTGATCCTTATGCTTTTGGTCTATTAATTTTTTCTCATAGTTGTTAGCCATTGTTTTTCTTTTCTTCTACTTTAAGTGGTAATATTTACAAAGGTTTTAAAATTAAGTGCTGGGATCCCTGGGTGGCGCAGCGGTTTGGCGCCTGCCTTTGGCCCAGGGCATGATCCTGGAGACCCGGGATCGAATCCCACGTCGGGCTCCCAGTGCATGGAGCTTGCTTCTCCCTCTGCCTGTGTCTCTGCCTCTCTCTCTGTATGACTATCATAAATAAATAAAATATTCAAAAAAATGAAATTAAGTGTTGATATTATTTTATTAATGTTGAGCCCCTCTAAATTCAGTAGGGGAGTGGTTCAATTTGTAGCTGGTAAAATGAGTGAAAATGTCAGTGAGGGTAACAAAACATGAGAGACCCCTAACTCTGGGAAATGAACAAGGGAAAAGTGGAGGGAGGAAAGTGGAAAGTGGAAAGGGAGGTGGGTGGGGGGTTGGGAAAAAAGTGGAAAGTGGAAAGTGGAAAGGGAGGTGGGTGGGGGGTTGGGGTGACTGGGTGATGGATGGGCACTGAGGGGGGCACTTGGCGGGATGAGCCCTGGGTGTTATGCTATATGTTGGCAAATTGAACTCCAATAAAAAAAAATAGTAGCTGGAGAATCACTAGGTGAAAGATCTGTCCTTGAATGCCGAGAGAAGGCACGGGAATTGCTGAGCAGGCACAGTGGACAACCCTATTGCTGACTGAGGAAATGAGAGAAGTCAGTGGGAGGACCCAGGATGCCCATGAAGGGACCAACGCAATTGGGTATGGAAGGGGTAGGTTCTAATTAAATACACACACACACACACACACACACAATCTGGAATCTGTATGCCAGTCTGTTTTACTTAACCCAGAAGGAAGAAAACTAAGGCTTGTTGTGAGAAGCTATAGGTCAAAAACACATGTTTTTTTCATAGAAAGAAGAGCCCAATAAATCTGGAGTTACCAACCCATTCACAATCAAGCCCAGGGTTAGAATATCTGAAACAAATCTATATGAGTGATTCAATGGGCTGGGATCAGAAGCAAGTTGCACTATCCAATTAGCTTAAAAATCACGTCCCTAGAGAAATCTTTCCTTAATAATTGCTCTACACAACTGGTCCCTTGTAATCTCTCATTGCAGAGATTGCTTCATATCATCAATCAATCAGGGTGTAACATTTTCATGTGATTATTCATTTAACATATGCCCTCTTCCCCCATTAACCTGTAAGCTCCTTGTGTTTGCTGAATGAATAAATAGACTAATTAAAAAATAAAAAAAAAAAATCCATGACCAAGGGTTTATCTCTTTCAAAATGACACCTCATGGTTGGTGGAGACTAGAAGAGTGCAGAGCCTAACAATGCTTGCAGAAAAGGCATACTGCCATCAAGTGCGAATTACATGAATTGCAGGCAAAGGTACTGGTCAAGTGAATATCCAGTTACCTAAACTTTTCTGAAAATAAAATCACTTGGAAGCACTGATTAAAATTCAGACTGGTAGGCCTATAACTGGCCAAATCAGAATCTCCAGGTAAGGGCTGGAAACCTATATATTTATCAATGTCCTCAGAGTATTCTGAGCAACAAGGAAATTTGAGCAACCTTGATCTATGCTAAAGTACTTCTGAATTTGGTCCTTAGACATCCTGCTAAAGAATCACCTGGAGTCCCTGTGGAATATACAGAGACCTAAGATGCACTCTATACTGACTGACCTTTTTCTGGCTTTTTTGTTATTAAATCAATGCCACTCCTGCCACCAGATAGAAACTGTCTCTTCCATTATAATTACAAAATTTCTATGGTAATGCCTCACATTTACCCCTCTTAGGTCAACCCTTGACCAACCAAGTGTGGTTGCTCATGATCTTCATGTATGTGGGACAATTTTTCTCAGAAAAAAATAGGTTTTAGGCCAACAAGAGAGGGAAATGAAATAGAAATGTCTAAGGCCAAATAGTGCTGTGTTCATAGTATTCTTGATTAATTCCAAAAGGGGCTTCTGTCAGAAACAACCAACTTAAGTAACAGTTTTATAAGAGCAGGCTGGTAGCCCAGGGGTGATCCTAAATATATTTTTGAATTGTTTTAGAAGAATTCGGACAAATTAAGACAAAATTTAAATCCAGCAATAATATCTCCAGTTTTAGAATTCCTTCCTGCTTTTATTAAACATTTGCCTTGATTTCAAAAACTTGCCAGCGTTCTACTGCTTATTTTCATGGGACCTATGGAAATAGCATTAAGAAATGTATTCCTTCCAACTACCAATTTGCTCTTAAAATTCTAATGTGCAACTGTGTGGTTAGTCTTTCAAGCATACCAAGTTGACCTAGTTAGCAAGCCTTACAGACCTCTGATCACTAAAGTAAATCCACAGTCTCTAATTTATGGAATAAAATATTCAGCATTCAATGGCAGTTCCTGGAAATTCAGGTTATTTAGAAAGTTGGTTTAGCAAAATAACTAGTAAAAGCACTTTGTGATTTTTAGTTATTTTGTTTCTATCTTTAAGCGAAACTTCTGGCCTAAATTTTATAGGCTGTAACAGGTACAAAGATACAGTTGATACTCATGGTTCCTTGATGAAGATAATAGATGTGAAACCAATAATAGATAATGGATGTTAAGCTAATTTTAATCACATGGTCTTACTTTTATCATAACTACTTTAAATTTTTTTAATGAATAGGAAAGATACACATTTTATGTAAGCAGCAAATTGTTTTCTGACTAATAGAATTAATGTCTGATAAATACAATTTATGAACTTTTTAAAAACGATTTATTTATTTATTCATTCATGAGAGACATAGACTGATAGAGAAGCAGAGACATAGGCAGAGGGAGAAGCAGGCTCCCAGCAGGGAGCCCGATGGGAGACTCAATCCCTGATCCCAGGATCACTACCTGAGCCGAAGGCAGGCGCCCAACCACCAAGCCACCCAGGCATCCTCAATTTATGAACTTTATAGGAACAAATCTGATGACTTCCATCACCACCCAGATTCAAGTCTTCATCATTTCTTACCTGATTACCTATTGTAATAGCTTCCTAATTTGTCTTCTTGCTGATACCAAGACCAGAGTTTTGTTTTTAAATAAATGACATTATGATCTTCCCATGTTCAAAAACCATCAAATGGCTTCTTATCTTACCAAGAATAAAATTCAAAGTCCTCGGTCTAATCTGTAAAGATTTGCATGATATGGTCCTTAGCTAAACTCCTACTCCTTATTTTCTGCCACTTTCCTCACTCACTTTGTTCCTATAGCCCTGGACTCTTTGCTATTCATTGAACAAGCCAAGCACATGCCTATTTCAGGGCCCAGGTACTTCCTGTTCCATCTGCCTGGAATTCTCTTCCCTTAAGTAATCACATGCTTCAGTCCTGAGTCCTGCTCCAGTGTCACACTTTCGAAGAAATTTTTTCCTAATCCCTCCATACTAAATAGCAGCCCTCCTCACCTTCTACCCCTTAACTGCTTTATTTTTCTCATAGCATTTGTAACCACCTGACATATTATTTACTTATCTGTTTGCTTACTGTTTTTCAATCTTAAAAGAATATAAGCTGCACAAAGAGGGGTTTTTTCTACCTGTTTACTGGTATGTCTCCAGGGTTTGACACATAAGCACTCAGTAAGTATTCACCAAGCTAATGCATGGATAATTCTTAAAAGATATCTTACAGTTGAAAAAAAATACAGTGTCTTAAGCAAATAATAAAATTGCAGGATATTATAGATTTAACTGATAAATTAGTTTAAATGCATCAAAAGGTTTTTAAAAAGATTTTATTTATTTATTCATGACAGACACACAGAGAGAGGAGGATACACAGCAGAGGGAGTCCTCTCAGGAAGCCCCATGCGGGACTTGATACCTGGACCCTGGGATCATGCCCTGAGCCAAAGACAGACGCTCAACTGCTGAGCCACCCAGGTATCCCAAATGCATAAAAAGTCTTAAAGAATCCAAGGGTAAAACTGTGGAGCTATTAGCCAAAAAATGTAAATAGTCACTATAAATTTTGAAAGGATGACATTTGGCATCCATAGAGTTTTAGTGGGGAATCTTATAGCTAAAGACTGACAAATTTCACCTGTATATCAAATAAGTTAATGAAAGATAGATAGATAGATGATAGAATAACTGAGTTACTCCAGAAGATATATTCATTGTAGGAAATGTGGCTTCTACAAGGGGAATCATGTTCAGTTACTCAGATTGAATTATTTGTGGATAACTGATTTGGACAAAATAGAACAAGCAGATATGTTATATTCATTCTTAGAGCATGTTACATAATCTTAAACCAGAGTTACCATGAAGTTGAGAACACTATTTTTGTCATGAATATAGATGGATAAAGAAACAAAGAGTAGGGGAAAATTGCTCCAGACAGAAACGACAAATGGAGATATTTCTCAGAGGTCAACCTAATCCAACAATTTTTATAAGTGATTTAAAGGACACTATGCAATTGACATTAGCTCTTCTGGAGATACTGAGATACCAAACTGGAAGGGACAAAATGCAAGAAAATTACATGAGGCTCTATACAAGGAAAGAAAATTAGAAATAAGGGCCAGGGAAAAAATACACTGCTTTATTCCAAGCTATGAGTTATCTTATTACTATAACAAGACTTGTGCACTGTCTAGGGCGCTGTTCCCTAGGGCCAAAATATGTCTAGAAAGTATTAGGCTTTATTAGAAAATATATTGGAATAAAACAAAATCCAGGATTCAACTGACATACAGGATTGTGGTGTGTTCACACCAGGAGCATTGTGTTATCACATCTCAAATAAGACATAAAAGAGCTGAAGAAAATCCAGAGGGAGGCAACAGAAATGATCAGTGAAAAGGAGGAACTGCCATATGAGAAAAGAATCAAAAGATTCTCTTTCTTCAATCTGAAAGATAAAAATACTGAAAGCATATCATTGAAGTCTATAAGATCTTGAAGAGGGGCAGAGAAGGAGGATGTGGTCATGTTCATCACATTGTAGCTTATCAAAATCAGTGGGGTTCTCTTGAAGCATGAAAAAAAATTAATTTTAGGGCAAAGAAAGAGGAATTCTACTATAGATAGCAGAGAGCAAACCTATTCATCTATTTGAAGATTTGATGAGTGTCTGTCATGCCCCAGATACCTCAGGTTATGAAAAAAAATTTTTTTTCATTAAATATTCCCAGCTGGGAGTGGAAATACAGAGACGAACAAGATGTAGTCCCTCCCTTTAATGGGCCTGAAGCTGTAAGGGGAGAAAGGCAAGTAAACATATAATGATAATAGTATCATATCAGATATTCCTGCAGATATTTCTTTAATCCATTCATTTCAATTTCCACAGCCTGTATTCTGGCCTAAGCCACCCCCCCACCCCATTCTTTGCTCGGGTCACTTAACAAGACTCTTAAGAAAACATCATCCTCCAATTCCTTCCTCCCTCTAGTCTATTCTCCTTATAGTATCCAGAACAATTTAAAGAATTACATCATATCAGAATACACTTCTGCATAAAAGACTTCAATATCACTCCACCTCTATCTACATGCTGGCCCATAAGGACCTGCATGATCTGGGCTCCTGCCCTTCTCTCCAGTCTCAGCTCTGTTTATTTTTTTTCCCATTTGTCTGGACATGGGCCTTCCCCCTCCCCCCCCACCCCCGGTTCTCACAATATGCCAATATCTTTACCACCTTGGAATATTTGCATATGTTGTTTCCTCTGTCAGGAATATTCTTCCTCCTGCTTTGTGAATGGTTAGCTCCTCATCCTTCTGAGCTCAGCTTAAATGTCATCTCTTCAGAGGGCACCTCTCTGCCCACTAAGCTAGTTGTCCTACCCCTGCTGGCCTCTACCACAGTACTGCCCTTCCTTCTTTCATCATTCTTGACAGAGTCCATCTGTTTGTAACTGAACCATACGTTCCACTGGCAAAGATACTATATCTGCCTTGTTTGCCTTTGGGTCCCCAGTACGTAGCTCTAGTACCTGGCACATAGTAAGCATGTTACAAATTGGAATGGAAAGAAATGAATAAATGAATATGATAACTTCTATAAAAATGATGAAGGGCATTTCAACTACTTAGAAAAGAACATAATTCATGGTATATCCTTTATGTATTCATACGTTTTGAATCGTGTTTCACATAAATTAACCTTAAAGATGGGAATATAGAAGAAAGAGGAAATTAACCATCTTATGAAACTTCATTAGCTTGAGAGGTGATGGAGCCCGAAAAATTGCTTGGCTAACTCCATGAATAGTAACTACGATGAGTTATTAATAGAAACTGTGATGTTTGCCATGACATCCTAGCCTTTGAGACTTGTATCAAGAAGACAGCGATACTCTTAAATATCACTCTCTTAGTTCCCCATGGGTCCAACACAGGCAGAAGAGAACTTTTAATGATCTTATACTCTTATTATATTTGCTACATTTCCTTTAAATTTTCAATAATTGCTGACATAGCCTCAAACATTTATATCCACTCAAAGAACAAGAGTTTTGTTTCAATATAACTGTCAAAAGTCTAATATTTAAAAGACTTCCAGTTCACAGTGTTGTTTTTAATGACTACAGTCATATTAAAATCTTAAAAACGTTGTTTCAATGTTTTGAGCCTTGCTCAAAATTCAATCCACAATCTCTCTGAGCTAGAAGAAAGCTCTCACTTCTGTGATCTTTCAGAGCATTTGCACGTTCCTACATTATGAAATACATGTGTTCATTCATTTAGGAAATATATATTGTCGATTAAATAAATAGGCTTAATGGGTCTATCATGTCCAGATCTACCTGGCTAGATCCAGTGCTGGGCATACTTTAGGATTTACATACATGGCTTAGCTCTGTGGCCCCTCTCCTTGAGAGCAAACAGGGCCTGTAGGTAATTCTTCCCTGCATCTTTGACAGAACTCCTCAGGGCTTGACACATATGAAGTGACTGATAAAGGCAAATTGATTGAATCAAAATAGTCCCCCTAAGAAACCACCCATTGATTTTGATTACTGTAGCATTGGCTCTATACTTAAACTCTAAAAATCACATGAAAAACATGTAAAGTCATTACTGGTGAGCATTCAGCCTCACATTCACCTCCTAGTAGAGCGAATCTAGAAGCAGATTCAATGAATATGGGATCCTCACATTGACATTGCAATTGGGGATTTTACCAAGAGAACCTTTATGAAGCCTTAAAAAACTGTTATCCTAGCACAGCAAAATTGTTATTGTTATTCTGAATAGTACTCTCTTAACCAAGCAAATGGGCTGGACTTAATTTAACTATATGGTAGTACATTAAAATGGCAAGAAAAAAGTTTTTAAAGTTTCCTAATACATATTTGTATAATAATAGTTAATAGCTCCTAAGATAGTGCTAGAGACCTTCACATTTAATACTTAAAATGACCTAAAATTTGGATTTGCATTATAAAATTTAATGGATCATATGGGAAAATCAAAATCCTATAGATAAGCTATGAGCAGTTTTATTTTATTTATTTATTTATTTATTTATTTATTTATTTATTTATTTATTATAAATTTATTTTTTATTGGTGTTCAATTTGCCAACATATAGAATAACACCCAGTGCTATGAGTAGTTTTAAAAGTCTCTTGTTACACGTTTAGTAAGAGGCCAGAGAGGGACTTTAATTACTGACATGATGATTTGGACAACTGTGTACTTTTTAATAAGTACATCTTAATTGTTCACTTGCTGCCATCATTTTTTAAAGTGTTAATTTCACAAAAAATAAAGGACGATTCTCAAAGTATTCTAAAACTATGGGGGTGCTCCCAGTTTTGGTAAATCAGATGAATAATTTCCAACCAATCACAGAGACAATATGTTATAAAAGGAAACAAATATGGCTTTTCCCTTTACCATTAAAAAATTAAGTGTCTTTTGTCTTTTCAGAAGCAATTTCATCTAAATTAAGGTGACCAGATAATTAGGCATACAGAGATTCAATGTACTGGTATTATATATAGAGAGCAGGTTTTTAACTAGGTTATCTATTTTTCTCTTAATAATCTTGCTTGATTTTCATTATCTTGATGCTTTATCACAGCTGTAAAGTGAAGTCTTCATACTTTTCCTCCTCAAGAGCCATTACTTTTCTTTATATAAAAAGTATAATCACAAAAATCCAGCTGTGCAGAAAAGACAGCACACTTCATCTTTTATTTTCTGTCTTATGGGTTATTATTCAAAATTCATGTACCTACTTTGACTAGAATTTACCATCAATTAACCAGGGTAATGACTTGAAACTTCTTTCTGTTTTAATTACAAAATCTCTGGTTACTAATATTAAATCACTCTTCAAATCACTTTACCTACAAGCATCCTGTTTAGAAATAATAAATATCCAAGAGCTTTAATGCATGTTATTCACTTGAAAACATTCTACTAGATCAATTCAGAGAAGTTTGCTCTTAATTCACAGAAGGATTTTTTTCATTGCGGTAAGAACACTTAACGTGAGACCTCCCACTTTAACAAAATTTTAAGTGCATAATACACTATTGTGAACTCTAGGCACTCATTTATACCTGTTGAATAGCAACTTCCCATGTCTTCCTTCCCCCAGACCCTGCCAACCACCATTGTATTCTCTGTTTCTCAGTTTGACTTTTTTAGATACCTCATATCAGTGGAATCATGCACTACTTGTCCTCTGCAACTGGGTAATTTCATTTAGCAAAATGATTTTGCTCCATTTTTAAAAATATAAGTTGTACTACATATAGTATTGCTTTTCTGAGTCCATTGACCAAACAATAAGCTGGCCCAGAATTATAATTGGAGACTAGGAAAGATAATTTCTTGTAAGATTCACACTGAGGCTGCTTAAAAATCACTTCTCTTTATAGAAGATGTGCAAATAAAACTCTCTCAAAAGCTCAAGGAACAGCTCTTTGGTAGAAATAAAATTCCCCTGAAGATAGTTCTCTGATTAGCATGCCAGTATGTGAGAATACCCTGAGACCACATTCCTAAACGGTCCTGATTAATTCCTAAGAAGAAATTATTAATAAGGAAATTGATCATCATCTCATGAAAATTTATTTTCATCTTTCTTCTCTTACATTTTCACACTCTAAGTGATGCATTGTTGGGTATATGGAAGCTTGTCTCCAGTCAACTTCCCTTTTTTTTTTCTTTTTGGTATCTGTCATTTGAAAATGATGCTGAGGTACCTGTGTGGCTCAGTTGGTTAAGCATCTGCCTTTGGCTCAGGTCGTCATCCTGGGGTCCTGGGATTGAGCCCTACGTTGGGTTCCCTGCTCAGCAGGGGGTCTGCTTCTCCCTTTTCCTCTCTCCCCACCCTCCTCACTTGTGGGAGACAGATCTCTCTCTCAAATAAATAAATAAAACTTCAAAAGAAAAAAGAAAATGATGCCCAACCAAACGCTTCTGTCTTCTCTTTAGCAATTTTTCAGTGGTCTTTCCTGCTACTATCTTTATCCATTTGTCTTCTATTCTTCTCCCTGCCTTCTCCTCCAGGGAGAAGAGTAGAAGACTCTTCTCCTCCCTGCTCCTACTCATGTGGATCAAAATCCCATGGATATTGGAAAGAAATCCCCAGTGTTCCAGGTGTATGTAAAATGATCATGCTCTGAAGTGAAATGGGGGACAGCAGTAGCACACATGCTCTCCTAATATGCCCACACAATGGAGAGATACTATACCCATGCACTCCATTTAGATGGCTCATCTCTTACTAAAACTATGAAGGCAAGCCCATATCAGAAGAGACAAATTTAGTGACTGTAAATAAGGGACACCCAAGACACAGAGTCCCTCACAAGTATGAAAAACAAGAATCAATGAAATAATTTGGTCATTCATAAATATTCCACCGAAATTGGACAAATTATGAACGGCCTGAAAATAAAAGAAAACCAGAGAATTAGAATGAGTAAAAATGGGAAATGAATTTTAAAGTATTGATTCAAAATTACTTCAGAAAAAAAAAACACAAAAAAACAAACAAAAAAACACAAAATTACTTCAGAATAATATAATGTGAAAGATTGGGCTAGATGAATGCCGAGTTCTCTTTCACTTTTTTTTTTTTTTCATTTTGCAGGTGAGGTCTTGAAGTGATTTTACCAACTTATAAGCTGTGTGATCTTGATCAAATGACTTAGTCTCTCCAGATCTTTGGTTCTACATCCATAAATGAAGAGAACCGTTGGGAGAAATGAATGTGATAAATTTCAGTGCTTGACAGGTCATGTCATGGTGTTGGTAACTGACTACTAGTAAGTTCATAAGTAGGAAGAGGTTTAATGCTTTAGTAAATTACTGTTTAGTGGATTCAAGGGCAACAGTAATCAATAAATAATTTTTTAAATGCATTTAAATTTTGCATGGTAGTTGTTTTCTAAATGCTAGTCACTTTGCTGGGTTATTGAAATATAATTGCAGATAAAATATAATCTCAGACCTCATCTGCCTCATTCACAAAGCTGTTTTGTGTCCTGATTCAATTGTTTCCTACTTTTCTCTCACCTATTTCTTATTTTTTCCTTTGTATAACCTTTAAGTCATCTTAAATCCTTGCTGAAATAAGTTGCAATACAAATAAATAAATAAATAAATAAATAAATAAATAAATAAAAAATAAATAAATAAATAAATGATTTACTTTGTCTATACATGCATACACACACAAACTAGCCCTTTCTTTTGTAGGGAAGCTACACCTACACCATAAACAATCCCAGCCCAATGTGATATACAATGTCATCAAGGCATGTGCCATGAAGCACAGAGAAGAGAATTAGCTCATTTTGCAACCGGGGATTGTCCATTAGAGGCTTCCCCCAAGAGGTAATATTTGAATGAAGCCTTGATGAATGAGTAAGTGTTTATCAGGAGGAGCAAGGTTTGCTACCCTCAGGAAACAAAAGTGAAGAGGCAGGAAAATGTCCAGGGAATGAAAAATTGTTCAAGTGGTAAAGCACAGGGGGCAGGGCACTGAAGTGTGGTAGTCCGATGGCTAGGGCATGGTGAATGGTGGGGGGACAAAATACCAAATAAAACAATTAATCAAAGTAAAGTACAACACAGTTTCCAGACAATAAACTCAGAGCCATTTATCTTCAGTCGTCATTAGGTATTTTCCAGTGGCCTTCTGTGTCCACCTGGCATTGTGCACCAAGCTAGTACATTCTTTATCAAAGTAATTCTTTAAAATGTCAGGTCCTTTTGCTGTTTAGGCATGAAACACCCAGATTTCCAGCAAGAACTTAGAGATTTCCAATTGAAATATATTTTCATGGTAAAATAGATAAAAGTTTTCCTTTACTGACCCTAAATGAGGGCATTTTAAGGAATTCTGGGCATAGTTAGAAGCATTTATTAAAGCACAAGTATCCTCTCACTACACAGAGCTGAGCAAAAAGCTGTCATAGATGCTATGGTGAAAAAGGCTGGCTTAGTTGTGTGTTGCTCAATGTCTATTTTTATTCTAAATCAACATGATCTTTTAGTCCCTCAGATGTCCATGTCCAAGGAAATCACAGAAGTATAGCATATTTTGCCTTTTTTCTGTATTTATTAATAACCCTCTAGCCTACATTTTTTGTTGTAAAAGGCCTACAGTTGATAAGTTGGTGCTTCAGGCCTGCTCTAAGGCCTTAGATTATCAGTGGCCCACACTCCGACCTCACAACCAAGAGGATGGCTCATCTCTAGTAGCTTACCTTTAAAGTGAAATTCAAACTAACATCAGGAGAATTTCTGGTTGACCTGTAAGCCTATAGCAATTGTCTGCCAAAATGATGACAAGTACAGTATCTGACAAAATGTTTGTGCCCTGAATGGTCAAAAAAAGAGTATCTTGGAATCCTTAGGATGCCTGGGTGGCTCAGAGGTTAAGTGTCTGCCTTCAGCTCAGGGCATGATCCTGGAGTCTGAGGATCGAGTCCCACACCAGGCTCCCTGCATGCAGCCTGCTTCTTCCTCTGCCTGTGTCTCTGCCTCTCTGTTTCCCTCTGTGTCTCTCATTAATAAATGAATAAAATCTTTAAAAAAAAGAGTATCTTGGAATCCAACTGGACTCCTCTTATGTTAAGCCAATCTATGTAAGAACAAATGTGTTTCTTCAGTGAAGAATTACATATAAATAAATATCATGGAGCTATGTAACCAGATAAGTAATACTGATTTAATTCTTATCCATACAAACTTTTAAGTAAGTCATTTAGCCTGTGTTTCAGTTTTCTCATATTGAAGATGGATTCAATGAAAGATTTGGAGAGGACTTTATGAGGTAATCAAGGAAAGCACTTAGCACTATGCTTGGCACTTAGCAAGTGTCATGATCACTATTATTGCTATTAATTGTCTGGAGTGACTCTACAGAGTCACCAGAAACAAGGCCACTAGAATTACTTAAAAATTATTGAACTGTAATAAACTAAAATATTTTGAACACTACTTGATTCAATAAGCATTTACCGTGGGTTTATAAATACTGACATTTATGGTAAAGACAAATGATGCAGATAAGCTCTATTTCCAAAGAATTTATAATCTAAGGGTATATACAGACACATGCATAAACAACTTGATACAACTTATCTGTAAAGCTTGTTATAGTAGATATGGAGAGGGGATTATGGGAATTTAGAAGCCATAGGTCTTGACTCTGATAACATACAAAGTGTGACCTTGAAAGAAACATTTATTGGAAACCTTTTATGGGCTAGTTTCTGTACTAAGCACTGGTTATACACAGTTGAAAACAGGACAGGCATGATTACTACCATCATAAGATTTCTATTAAATAATGCAAGAGGCTTTAGCTTGGTGGAGAGAGATGAACTCAGTTTCAAACATTTTGAGTTTGAACTTACTCTAGAACGTTTAGGCATAGTAGCCATTTCCACTTAAAATGATGGAGATGGAGCTCAAAAGAAAGATGAAGACTGGAATCTTCTCAGGAGAAAGAACTTTGCCATATCAAGTGTTGTATCCCCAGCTCCAAAAAAACCTTGGCACATAGTAGGTATTGGTCAGCATTTTAAAAAACATTTTATTTATTTATTTGTGAGAGACACACAGAGAGAGTTAGAGGGGCTCCCTCATAAGGAGCCTGATGTGGGACTAGATCCCTGGACCCTGGGATCAGGCCCTGAGCCAAAGGCAGATGCTCAACCACTGAGCCACCCAGGTGTCCCTTGGTCAGCATTTGTTGAATGAATTAGTACCAAAAGACAAAGATATTATTATTATCATTCTTCTTACTCTTATTATCAATACTATTTCTCTATAGTGACTTGAGAAGATAACCAGAAATAGAGCCACTAAAATAGGCCCTGCTGAAATCCTCAGATTTAACGAGATCATTGGGGGGCATTTGATGCATTGTGTATATAACAGTGCATAGCTACTGTTGAATTTGCATTTTTCTGCCTTAATGCTGGTCATTCTTGGGAAATCACTCTAATCTTTATCCATTCTTTTATTTATTTAAATAACATGTCATGTTTCACTCATATGTGGAATTTAAGAAACAAAGCAAACAAGCAAAGGGAAAGAGAGAGAGAGAGAGAGAGAGAGAGAGAGAGGCAAATCAGGAAACAGACTCCTAACTATAGAGAACAAACTGATGGTTACCAGAGGGGAGGTTGATGGAGGCATGGGTGAAATAGGTGATGGGGATTAAGGAGTGCACTTGTGATGAGCACTGGGTGATGAATATAATTCCTGAATCACTATATTGTATACCTGAAACTCATACAGCATTGTATAACTCACTGGAATTAAAATGAAAACTTTTAAAAAAAGAATAAATAATGTCATAAATACCATATTTTGCCAAGTCCCATGATAACTGCTGAAAATGTAATGACAAGCAAGTTATCTGTCTGTCTGCAAGAAAGCTTGCAGTTCTCAAATGACATTGCTGACATCAAGGTCAGGGTGGCAGGAGAGTATAGTCAAATTATACAAAGAGGTAACAACAAATAGTAGCGTGTCTAATTAAAATTATTACATCTGCTTATTTCCATCCACCAAATCTAAAATCTTATTTCCATTACCAAATCTAAAATCACTCCATCGATAAAATCCTTCATTCTAATGTCCTTGCCTTGTCATCTAGATATAATAGAAGACCATATATAAATATGTCTTGCTAGACCTGGAAGGAGGATTGTTTTTCATATACCAGAACACAGATTCTTTCTTCTGAGGAGACTCAAGATTCATCACAATGAGCCTAAGTTAATGGACCAATTCTTTAAGTAAAGGTAACAGCATTGATTAATGAAAATGATGAAGTGGTTTTATGTTTTTGCACCAGCCTGTTACAGATATGCAAATGATGAAAATGGGGAAAAGTGTCCAGCCTCCAAAGTGACCACGTATGCAAGCTTTCCCGTGATCCGCAAAATGGCAAAAATAAAGAATTGTTTCTCTTCTTCAGCAAATCCCTGCTCAGTTATTTGCGGACACGGAGAGAGGATAGGGAAAATGAACCCTTTTTTGAGCCCCGTGGATTGCATTAAAATTTTGGCTGCTTAAGATTTTCTGGTAGTTGGCCTTGAGAAATGAGCTCCAAAATATGTTAATAAGGTTCAAAAGGAATTAAACTAGCCCTTCATGATTACTTCTGTTTTCTAAAAATGTTTCAGAAATAGATGTTATTTACAGAGATCTTGGGATACAAATGTTTATGTATATCATAGGATCTAACACACCTGAATCTCAATCTAAATATGGCACCTAGATTATGAGATATGCATATTCACACATAAACATGTACACAGATACACACCCTCATGGATAGCATGACCAATTTGACCCAATTTGTTAGGACTGTCCTGGTTTTAAAATTGAAAGTTCCATGTCCCAGAAACTCCTTTATTCCTGGGAGAAATGGGACAGTTAGTCACTCTACCCATGGAAGACAACAATTATGGAAATCACAATGCTACTCTAAGTTGAAAGTGCAGCATGCTTTTAAAGTATAAGCTGAACAAAGAGTACTATACAAATTTCACAAAACTGCACATGTTCATTTTCATTCTTTCCTTGAGTGTCCAACATTTCAGGATTACTAGGTGAGCAACCACCCCCCCACCCATGCTGGTTCACTTTCTTTGGGAAACATATCAAAAGAGATTGCAAAAAATGTTTACAGAAAATCATTTACACAAATTTGCTCAGCAGTGGTTGACACAGAGTAGGCCCTCAATAAATATTTGCTAAATACAATATCTTAATATTTCTACTTCAATGGATTCAATTTCTGGTAATAATAATTTGCAGGATCACCGCATTGGCTGATCCACATAACCTGATTTATGGGAAAATGCATTTTTGCAATAGCTAGCATTAAGCTTACTATGTTCTGGTCTTCCCATGACTTCTGGCACTTTATCTGATGCCCATAATGATAATAATGACCTTCTTTAATCACTTACCATGCTAACTAATGTGTTTGAACTTTTATAAACATTCTTTACTCTGTGCAGTGACTCTTGGAGGATAGCTATTGCTATCATCCTTATTTTACAAATGAGAAGACTGAGGCTTAGAAAGATAAAGCAACTTCAACTTGGAAAAAGTTAAATTTAAGTCAGCTATATTCACCTAATCATTTAGATATACTATATACTGTCTCTCTAATATATTTCTTCCATCCACTTATTCATTCATTCAGTAAATATTAGTTGGGCACCTACTGTGTTTCCAGCACTATTACAGACAGTAGGAATGTCACATTGACTTAACTAGATGAAGTCACTATTTTCATGAAGAGGGGGTGGAGGAAATTAGGAGAGGTTGGTAAAAGGGTACAAACTTTCAGTTATAGGATGAAGCTCTAAGAATCTAATATAGCACATGATGACTGTAGTTGATACATTGCATTGTGTAAATTGAAATTTCCCAAGAGAATAGAATTAAATGTTTTCACACACACACACACATACACACACACACACGGTAAATACGTGGGGGTAATAAATTTGTTAATTAACTGGATGGGGATATCTATTCATAATGCAAACATAGATCAAATCATCATGTTTAACTCTTTAAACATCTTACAATTTTATTTTTCAGTTATACCTCACTAAAGCTGGGTGCAAAAACTAAATTGGGTAGAAAATGTGAACCAAGGAATAGAAATTTGAATAAAGGGATAAGTAAATAGAGTGAGGTACAGCTATAATATAGAAAATTATTCATAAATTGTTAAAAAATGTAGTTATATATACTACCATGGTTTGTTATCCAAAATATATTATATATATTTTTAATAAAAAAAACACAGAAAACACTATATATTTTCTACATTGTGTGTGTGTTTATGTATGTGTATCCACACTGGTCTACATTTTATTACTTGAACAAAGCAATGACAGTGTGTTTTGTTATCCTTGCGGTTCTTGCTTCCTGGAATAGCTTTACCCCACTCATTCATCCTTCATTTCTTAGCTCAAGACCCACCTCATCAGAAGGCCTGCCCTGGCAACATAAAATAAAGTAGGTATTATCAGTATCTAGCCTTTTGGGATTTGATCTTCATAGCACTCACATTTAGGATTTTTAGTAATTATGACTTCCTTTTTATATGTCTCTCCTAAGTGGAAGGTAACAGAAAGGCACAACTATAATCTTAATCATAACATCTAGCAATCCTGCACATAAGTAAGCTTCAGAAGACAGATGTCACATCTTGGACTTCCCCCTCCAGGTTAGACAGCTCCAATTACTTTGATCGTTTCTGAAAATAATTTCACTCTGAATAGTCTTCATTCTTCATTATTCCTCTTAAACATTTGCACCCCCTTCCAAAATGAGTAGATTGCTAATTACTGTTGAGCAGAGTGAAGTTACTATCTCTCTTATTTTAGACAAAATATTCTTCTTTATGCAGCCTAAGATAGCATTTGTTCTTTGGGAAAATGACACGAATTATACTGTGACTCATACTGAGTTTACCATTGACATTAAAACCAGATGTCTTCTACAAGTGCTGCTACAAAATTGTGCCTCTCAACATGGATGTGTGCATTGGGTTTTGATCCTAAGGGTGTAGATTTACATCAACTTTTATTAAATTTCATTTTGAAATATCTAGTCCACCATCTCAGTCTTTTAACACATTTTTGGATTCTGATTCACTGATATAAACTACATGCTGTCCCTTAAAACTCTGTATTATCCATACATTTGATGACCAAATACTCTATTTCTTTATTTAAATCACTAATAATAATGACAATCAGGACAGGGCTTGGGTTAGAGTTCTGTGACACACCTTTAGAAACTGCTTCATAGTGGAAATACAATTAAATCAGGTATATTCAGCCAGTGAGAAACCCAGTCATGCTTCTATTTCCTTGTGTTATCTACAAAGACAGAAAGAAATCTTTTCCACATATAATAAAAGTGATAACATTTTACATTTATTAAGTACTTATATGCTATGTAGTAGGCTAAGAATTTTATATACAATATTTCTTTTAATCCCCTGAAAAATCTGAAAGATAAGCATTTTTTTTAATATTTTGAAGATGGAAAAACTGAATCTCTGAGAAATTAAGTCAGAAGAAATTATAATTCCTCTGACATAACTTATTGTTAATTAAAATGAGCTTTCGTTGTTTGTAAACTTGTACTTCTAAAGCAATAATATTTTGTCATGTAGCATGTTCTCAAAATAATTTGAAAGTCAAAATAATACGTTCTGAAACAACAGTGTTGTTTAAAATATCAACATTGCTAAATATCAAATTGCTAAGGAATAAGAGCATGAAACATATTGATACTATTAAAGGAGATATGGTGCTGCCCCATCCTAGAAAAAATTTCTTGACATTTTAAAAGCCCATAAAATTTCACCATTCAGCTTACTTAAGGAGTTCTAGTAAAAAAAAAAATCCATAGTCCATTCTAATGTGACGCTTATGATTCCACCAAGCAGATGTTCTCTTCCCTTGAGACTTCAGTACAAATCTTATCTCCTCCTACTATTTACTGTTACCAGATGAGATTTTTTTTTCAAAGGCAGTCTCCTTCTCCTTGGCTATCAGAACTGAGAGCTCTAGTCATGGTTTATTGGTCCATGCAAAGCAGAGAAAAGGGACAAACTCCAACTGGAACGTGAGAGAAGTTTGAGGACTGAGACATGTGGAACTAACGAGAATTGTCCTTTAAGAGCATAACAAATGTAGATACATTGCTTTCCTAAAATCCTGTTTTATTAACCTTTATCAACTGCTGAGAAACTGGGACATGATGGAATTTTTGAACTTTCCTGTCAGCAGCTAAAGGGTAATGCTTGTTATGATTGCTACTTGGCAAAAAGCCAGCCTTTCATTCCAAAAGGTCTCAAATTAACTTTGTTCATAACTGATTAGAGAGCACAAAGACTACAGGGTATTTCTGCCACCTTTGTGTCATATGTAGGTGAGAAATATTTGTTGTCCTTGATATAAAACTACCTATATGTGTTGTCGAATCGTTGGCACAGTATTTACTACTACTGAGTTAATGCAGAAAGTTGCAGGGGGGTGATTGAGAATACATTACAGTCTAAATGAAAATTGTGAAATTTCACTTTTCCTCATTGGAAAGGAAAATCAGTTTCTCCTTATTAACAGGTTTTGAGATTTCCCTACAGTGAGAGAGCTTATTTTAATCTTGGAAACATTGTTTTTCCTCCAATGATAACAGACCCTAATGTGTGAAGATGTAGACTAACATGTCTGACTGTGGATATGTCTGAAATATCCTGAGAGAGAGAGAGAGACAGACAGAGAGAGAGAGACAGAGTGAGTGACTGGGGTGAGGGGTGGTCAGAGGGAGAGGGAAAGAATGCAAGTAGACTCCCCACTGAGCATGGAGCCCAATCCAGGGCTCAATCTCAGGACCCCAAGATCATATTCTGAGCTAAAATCAAGAGTTGGACACTTAACTAACCAAGCCACCCAGGCACCCTGAAATATAATTTTTAAAAGGTCAAAGCCAAACTTCTATTTCAGACTCTAGACCTTCCCAAGCAACACGTGTTAGCTTTTTAGCATTACAGTGTAGAGTCTAGGGCTGAGGGCTTTAGAGTCAGTCTTCCAGGGTTTGAATTCTAACTTCACTGATTGTTACTTATTTGCTCTCTCTGCCTCTATTTTCTCATCTGCAAAATGGAGGTAATAATCATATAATAGTTATCTTATTAAGCTGTTGTAAAATTAAATACATATTATCTAGTAAGAGTGTTTTCTGTTACTGTCATTAATTAGGTGACACAGAAATGAGTGATCTAGATCTAGGTTCTGGCTCAGCTTTACTATTTGTAACCTATGTGATCTCAAATGAAGCATCTGACCTCATCTCACTGGGTGTTAAGCTTCCCATCCACAGCTTGGGGATAATGATGCATAGCTTCACATTTGGTGATAACATAAAATAATTCAGGTAAAGTGCTTAGCCTAGCATCTGGCACCAAGCAAACCAAAGGAATCACTTACCATTAATACCATTTTGTGTGTGTATATAAGAATAATTTATATATTTGTCAATATGAGTAAGAAAAATTTGCATTTTCTAGAGCACAAATGAGATTAAGTAACCTTTTTATGTGTTTGCTAGTCATTTGCATGCTTTTTCCATGAATTACCCCTTTATAACCTGTGCCTGATTATTCATTAGCTTGTTTCTGGTTTCATTTTGATTTGTAGGAAAAAATATATGTTTTATTATTGACTGAATGCTTCCCTCCAAAATTCTTATGTTGTAGCCCTAACTTCAAGTGTGGCTGCATTTGGAGATAGGGCCTCTAAAGAAATAATTAAGATTAAATGTGGTCATAAGGATAGGTCCAGGGCAGCCCAGGTGGCTCAGTGGCTTAGAGCCACCTTCGGCCCAGGCCCTGATCCTGGACACTGGGGATCGAGTCCCACATCAGGCTCCCTGCATGGAGCCTGCTTCTCCCTCTGCCTGTGTCTCTGCCTCTCTCTCTTTCTCTCTCTCTCTGTCTCTCATAAATAAATAAATAAATAAATAAATAAATAAATAAATAAATAAAATCTTAAAAAAAAGAAGAGACACCAGAAAGTTCACACTTTCTCTGCCATATGAAGACACAACTTGCCATCTGCAAGTTAGGAAGAAAGCTTTCACCAGAATTATGACCATGCTGGAACTCTGATCTCAGATTTCCAGGCTCCAGAACTGTGAAAAAATGAATTCTGTTTTTAAGACACCCGGTCTGCAGTATTGTGTTATGGCAGCCCAAGATGAATATATAAATATAAATATATATTCTATTATATAAATATATTTCAATAATTATATTAAAATATATTCTAACCAAATAATATATTTTCTATTAAATATTATTGAAAATAACTTTTATTTTATCCTAAATTTACTATCTATCTTTATCAAAATTTATGTTTTTTGTAATCTATAGGTGCGTGTGTGTTTAATGAAGATAAACCTATTAGCCCTTTTCTTTATGACTCCTGAGTTTTTTGTCATTCTCAGGAATGTCAAGAGATATAACACCTATCCTAGATCTTCTTCTAGTACTTCCATGGTTTTTAATTTTCATGTTTTGATATTTAACCCACCTGGAATATGTTTTATATATATTGTGAGATTGTCATCAAATGTTTATCGTCATATAGAAAACCAATTGTCTCACCATAGTTTACTAAACAGACCATTGTTTCACCACAAATTTGAAAATTCAACTTTAATATAAAATAAACATACTAAAGTCTTCCTGACTTCTTAGATATATCAGCTAGATCTATTTTCTCTAGTAGCAAATCACCTTTTACTACTATAATTGGGTAGAACACAACCCCATTCAAACGTCTTAGCATATCCTCATCTATATATTTTTTATTCCAGATGAACATTATATTTATTTCATCAATTTTCAGTGGCTGTTTTTAAATATTCAAGGAATTTAAAAACTATTAAAACTCATGGTGTATATTAACAAGTAAGGAAATAGTTAAAATACCATCTTCAACTATTTAGCCTACAGAGGGTAATTATGGTGCCTGCTTAGTTTTCGAGAGTGTATTATACAATAACTGCCAGAGAGTAGTAATTAAGAGCATGGACTCTGGAGCCATATTGCCGAGGTTCAAATTCCAGATCTGCCATTTGTCAGTTGTACAACTATGGAAATGTTAACTTCTTAGCACCTCAATTTCCTCAACTATCAAACAGTATTAATAATACCTTTGTCTCGGGAATCCCTGGGTGGCTCAGTGGTTTAGCGCCTGCCTTTGGCCCAGGGCGCGATTCTGGAGTCCCGGGATCAAGTCCCGCGTCAGGCTCCCAGTATGGAGCCTGCTTCTCCCTCCTCCTGTGTCTCTGCGCCTCTCTCTCTCTCTCTATGTCTGTCATAAATAAATAAATAAATCTTTAAAAAAATACTAATACCTTTGTCTCAAACTATAGTGCAGATTAAACACATTGATGTATGTAAATCCCTTAGGAAAAGTTACTGACACAGAGTATGATCCATGGTAAATGCTGGTCAGATAAAATAACTGCTTCAGAAAGTTACTTTTCTTTCCTGTGAAATAAGAAATGATCTCAAAGGGCACTGCCCATTGACTACAAAATCCAATTCTGTCAGTAATGGAATTTGGAGCATGAGGGGAGCCCAAGTTGGTGTCCTTTGTGTTAACTTCTCTGGGTTACATAGAGCAAAGTGTTTCTCTCGAATACTCTGGCGATTCAGAGCCTTAAACATGTTTGTGCCCAAAGTGCACATTTATTCATATATTTGTCATATTTTCTAGAATCAGGAACTTCTAGAAGATCTTGTTCTATGAAAGTATGTATTTCTGTATGAAGCGGATTTAGGCCACTTTATTCTGTCCTCTAATGCTCACTGCAGTATCACTCTATCTAGTTGACAATAGCTTTAAGGTCAACTTCCTGAAATAATATTTTTTTAACTCTAGGAATATTATAGAGTAAAAAAAATTGTTAAAGATACAAGATCAAAGTGAGCCACGAAGCACAACTAAATTGGGCTTATCAGCATGTCTAAATGTGATTAAGGCACAAGCATTTCAGAGAGAGGTAAATAATACCCATCATAGCTATCATTTGCTGACCTCTGACTATGTGTTGGTCCCTGTGTTTGATATAAATTATTTAATTTAATTCTCATAAAGCTTCTGTGATGTTGACATCATTATCTCTTTTTTACAAATGAGGAAAGAGAAGTTCACATAACTTAAGTGACTTTCTCAGGGCAACAGCTAGTAAGTTTCAGAGCTGGATTTAAATTCAAATTAAGGTGAGGGTTTTTTTACTCTATTTTTATTTTCCTCTTAGTAATATACCATACATTTACTATTTATATTTATTAGAAAGGCTAAAATAGAGGAAGATGATGGTGGAGTAGGAGGATCCTAGGTTCACTTCATCTCACAAACACAACTAGGTAACTAATCATCCTAAATACCCCAGAAGTAGACCTGAAGACTGACAGAACTAATTCCACAACCAAAGGCAAAGTAGAGGCTACGAAGAATGTAGGAAGTGTGGAGACATGGTTTAGGGGAGAAATAGATTCTGGGTGCTGTGGGGGGGGGGGAGAAAATCATGGCTGTGGAGAAGAGTGAGAGAGGAACACACAGGTGAACACATGAGAACATTTCCCCAAAGCCACTGGCTTATAAAATGAGAGGGGCTGAATTTCCTGAGTTCTTGCAACCAGCAGGTCTTAATGTCCTGGAGTTCTAAAGGTCAGCGAGCCTAGAGGGGACTAACCTGCTCTTGAAGAAAAGGCAAGCAAACAAACCAGGGGCATACAGCATGGAAACAGAGATCTGAAGAGCACCTGGGGCACACAGTGGGGATATTATTCACTCTTCTCGGAGCATGCCTCTTGAGAGGCAGCTTTCATTGAGAAACCTCTCTAAGAATAAAGGAGCTGGCCAGCACCATTTCACTCCCCCACCCATCAGTGTAAATACAGAGCCACCTGTGGGAAGCAGCACAGCATTGACAATGGCAGCCTAACTTGCTAAGACCAAGCAACACCCCTCTGTGCTCTGGTGGAACTGTACTTTTCATTCATGCTTGCCTTAGTCCCAGTACAGTGGGCCCCTCCCCAGAAGACCAGCACAAACCTGCCCAAACCACATCTCCCAGGCAGAGTTTTGCAGGGCCTCAGTTCCAGTGGAGGTGGTGGAAAGTCTCATTTCACAAGTGGATCAGAGCACACCTAGTTAAAACTTGCTACATTCAGGTCAGGTACCAAACACTGCCCACAGCAAGCAAGGAGAGCCTCTGCAGTTGACTGCCCTAAAGGGCAGAAGATCCAGAACACAATAGCAGACTGCCTGCAGCACACATCTGGGACAGTTCCTGAAGTGCCAGGCCGTGGACACTGCATGACCTCTTCATAAGGCCATTACTTTCAGAAGCAGGAGACATAACCAGATTTTCTAACATAAAGAAGGCAGAGACTGACAAAACACAAAGATGGAGGAATTTATCCCAAATGAAAGAACAACATAAGACCATGACCAGAGATCTAAGTGAAACAGGAACAAGTAACGTGCCTGATGAAGAATTTAAAGCAATAATCATAAGGATACTTACCGGGCTTGAGAAAATAAGACATCAGTGAGACCCTTACCACAGAGTTAAAAGAGCTAAAAAAAAAATCAATCAGAGATGAAGAGTGCAATAAATGAGATTAGAAATACTCTTGATACAATGAACAGTAGGCTGGAAGAAGCAGAGGAATGAATTAATGCCTAGAAGAAAAGGAATGGAAAGTGATGAAGCTGAATAAAATAGAGAAAGAAGAGTTATCCAAAATGAGATTAGACTTAGGGAACTCAGTGACTCCATCAAACATAATAACATTCACATTATAGGAGTCCCAGAAGAAGAAGGGAGAGAAAAGGGGGCAGAAAATTATTTTGAAGAAATAATAGCTGAAATTTTACCTAATCTGGGGAAGAAAACAGACATCTATTCCTGGGGGCATGGAGAAATCTTATCAAAGTCAACAAAAGAGGCTAACACCAAGATATGTTGTAATTATATTTGCAAAATATAGTGATAAAGAACAAAATCTTAAAAGCAGCAAGATAAAATAAATCATTAATTTACAAGGGAAAACCCATAAGGCCAGCTGCAGATCTCTCCACGGAAACTTGGCAAGCCAGAAGAGGGTGACATGATGTATTTTAAGTGCTGAATGAGAAAAAATCTGCAGCCAAGAATACTCTATCCAGCAAAGCTAGCATTCAGAATAGAAGGAGAGATAAAGAGTTTCCCAGACAAACAAAAACTAAAGGAGTTCATGACCACTAAACCAGCCCTGCAAGAAATATTAAAGGGGACTCTTTGAGTGGAAAGGAGCAACAGAAAATGATAGTGTAAAGGCAAGAAACACAAAAGCAGTAAAAATGAATGTTTCTGTAAAAATCAGTCAAGGAACTCACACAGAAAAAGGACATAGAATATAATAACATATACCCAAAATGTGGGGAGTATAGGAGAAAAGAATGGATTCAAATGTGAATGACCACCTACTTAATAAGGACTGCTACTTGCAGAAGAGGTTACATATAAACCTAGTGGTAACCATATATCAAAAACCACTAATAAAAAGAAAACACTAATAAACATGCAAAGAATAAAGAGAAAGAAATCCAAATGTAGCACAAAGGAAAAATTTTTTTAAAAAAATGAAAGAAAGACAAGGATCAGAGAAAATTTCCAGAGACAACCACAAAACAAGTAATAAAATGGAAATAAAAACATATCTATTGATAATTACTTTGAATGTAAAAGGACTTAATGCTCCAATCAAAAGACACAGGATGTCAGAATGTATTTACAAAAACAAGAATCATCTATATGCTGCATATAAGAGACTCATTTTAGACCTAAAGACACATGCATATTGAAAATGAGGGGGTGGAGAAACATTTATCATGCTGGAGTAGTGATATGTATATTGTATAAACACTATAACAAGAGACAAAGAAGGGCACCATAGAATAATAAAGAAATCTATCCAACAAGAAGATATAACAATTGTAAATATTTATGCACCCAAAATGGGAGCACCCAAACATATAAAACAATTAATAACAAACATAAAGGAACTCGTTGATAATAATACAACAATAGTAGGGGACTTTAACAACCCACTTACCTCAATGAACAGATCATCTAAACAGAAAATAAAAAAGAAAACAATGGCATATTGGACCAAATGGACTTAACAGATATATTCAGAACATTCTATCCTAAAACAGCAAAATATGATTTTTTTTTTAATGCTGACACAGGAGTTCAAAGAACGCTAACTATGCTATTATCTTTATTACTGTCAATACTGTTGTTACAGTGGAAGGGACTTTGGAGTCAATGGAGACCCAATTTTTTTTAATAAAGATTTTATTTTTTCATGAGAGACACACACAGAAAGAGAGAGTCAGAGACATAGGCAGAGGGAAAAGCAGGCTCCCTGTGGAGAGCAGGAAGCCTGATGCAGGACTCAATCCCAGGAGCCTAGGATCACGACCTGAGCCAAGGGCAGACACTCAACCACTGAGCCATCCAGGCATCCCTGATTCTTTTCAAATGAACATGAAATGTTCTCCAGAATAGATCACAAATTGTGTCACTAAACAGACCTCAATAAATATAAAAATATTGAAGTCTTAATCATGCATCTTTTCTGACCACAATGCTATGAAACTAGAAGTCAACCACAAGAAAAAAGCTGGAAAGGTCACAAATACATGGAGGTTAAAACATGCTGCTAAACAATTAATGGGTCAACCATGAAATAAAAAAGAAATAAAAAATACATGGAGACAAATGAAAATGAAAACACAATGGTCCAAAACCTTTGGGATGCAGCAAAAGTGGTCCTAGGAGGGAAGTATATAGCAATACAAGACTAGCTCAAAAAGCAAGAAAAATCTCTGATAAACAATCTATCCTTATATCTATAGGGGCTAGAAAAAGAACAATAATCAAAGCCTAAAGCAAGCAGAAAGAGGGAAATGATAAAGATTAGAGAAGAAATAAGTCATATGGAAACAAACAAACAAAAACACCCACAATTGAACAGATCAGTGAACCAGGAGCTGATTCTTTGAAAAAAAAAATTAAATTAAATTAATAAAACCATAGCCAGACTTATCAAAAAGAGAAAGGACTCAAAGAAATAAAATCACAAAAGAAAAAGGAGAATTAAAAACTAACACCACAGAAATACAAACAAGTATAAGAGAATATTATGAGAAACAATATGCCAACAAATTGGAAAACCTAGAAGCAGATATATTTCTAGAAACATATAAAGTACCAAAATTGAAAAAGGAAGACACAGAAAATTTGAACAGACTGATAACCAGCAAGGATATTGAATCAGTAATCAAAAAATTCCCAACGAACGAAAATTCAGGACCAAATAGCTTCCCAGGGGAATTCTACTAGACATTTAAAGAAAAAGCTAATACCTATTATTCTCAAACTATTCCAAAAAATAGGAAAGGAAGGAAAACTTCCAAATTCATTCTGAGGCCAGCATTACCCTGATACCAAAACCAGATAAAGACACCACTAAAAGAGAGAACTGCAGGTCAATATCCCTGATGAACATAGATGCAAAAATTCCCAAGAAAATACTAGCAAACCAAATCCAATAATACATTAAAAAAATCATTCACCACAATCAAGTAGGATTTATTGCATTGGATTGCAAGGGTGGTTCAATATTTGTAAATCAATCCATATGATACATCACATCAATAAGAGAAAGGATAAGACCCATATGATCATTTCAATAGATGTAGAAAAAGCATTTGACAAAGTACAACGTTCATTCGTGATAAAAACCTCAATAAAGTAGGTTTAGAGGGAACATGCTTCAACATAATTAAGGCCATATATGAAAAACCCATAGCTCATGTCATCCTAAATGGGGAAAATCTGAAAGCTTTACCTCTGTGGTCAGGAACAAGACAAGGATGTCCACCCTCATCACTTTTATTCAACATAGTACTGGAGTCCTAGCCACAGCAGTTAGAAAAGAAAAAGAAATAAAAGATGTCCAAATAGGCAAGGAAGAAGTCAGACTTTTGCTATCTGTAGATGACATGATACTCTATACAGAAAACCCCAAATAATCCACCAAAAAACAGCTAGAAGTGATAAATTCAGTCAAGTTTCAGGATACAAAATCGATGTACAGAAATCTGTTATGTTTCTAGACACCAATAATGAAGCAGCAGAAGGAGAAATTAAAGAAACAGTTCCATTTATAATTGCACCAAAATTCATAAGATACCTAGGAATATATCTAACCAAAGAGGTGAAAGACCTATACCATGAAAACTATAAAACACTGATGAAAGAAATTGAAGGTGACAGAGAAATGAAAGGACATCCCATGCTCATGGATTAGAAGAACAAATATTTTTAAAATGTACTACCCAAAACAATCTACACATTTAATGCGATCTCTATTAAAATACCACCAGCATTTTTCACAGATCTAGAACAAACAATCCTGAAATTTGTATGGAACCACAAAAAGCCCTGAATAGCCAAAGCAACTTTGAAAATAAAAAATAAAACCAGGGGCATCACAGTTCTGGACTTCAAGTTATATTACAAAGCTATACTAATCAAAACTCTATGGTAGTGGCACAAAAATAGACACACAGATCAATGGAACAGAATAGAAACCCAAAAATGAGCCCACAATTATATGGCCAATTTATCTTTGACAAAGCAGGAAAGACTATCATTGGAAGGAGAGTCTCTTCAACAAATGGTGTTGGAAAATCTGGACGGACACATGGAAAAGAATGATACTGGACCACTTTGTCACACCAGACACAAAAATAAATTCAAAATGGATTAAAAATCTCAATGTGAGACCTGAAATCACAAAATTCCTAGAAGAGAACACACATAGTGACTCCCTTGACATTGGCCATAGCAACTTCTTTCTAGATATGTCTCCTGAGGCAAGGGAAACAAAAGCAAAAACAACCTATTGGGACTACTTCAAAATAAGAAGCTTCTGTACAGTGAAGGAAACAATCAACAAAACTAAAAGGCAACCTATGGAATGGGAGAAGACATTTGCAAATAACATATTTGAAAGAGGGTTAGTATCCAAGATCTATAAAGAACTTATACAACTCAACACCCAAAAACCAAATAATCCAATTAAAAATGGGCAGAAGACATGAATAAACATTTTTCCAAAGAAGACATCCAGATGGCCAAGAGACACATGAAAAGATGCTCAACATCACTGATCACCAGGGAAATGCAAATCAAAACTACAGTGAGATACCACCTCACACCTGTCAGAATTGCTAAAATCAACAACACAATGAACAACAGTTGTTGGAAAGAATTCAGAGAAAGGGAAACTGTTGCAGTGTTGGTGGGAATGCAAACTGCTGCAGCTATTCTGGAAAACGGTATGGAGATTCCTCAAAAAATAAAATTACAAATAAAACTTCCCTATGATCCAGCAACTGCACTACTGGGTATTTACCCAAAGAACACAAAAATTCTAATTCAAAGGAACACATGCACCTCGATGTTTATGGCAGAATTATCTACAATAGCCAAATTATGGAAATAGCCCAAGTGTCCCTCAATGGATGAATGGATAAAGAAGTTGTGGTATATACATATGTTGGAATATTACTCAGCTATAAAAAGAATGAAATCTTGCAACTCGCAATGACATGGATGGAGCTAAAAAGTATTACTCTAAGTGAAGTAAGTTGCAGTCAGAGAAAGATTCAAATGACACATGATGTCATTCATATGTGGAATTTAAGAAACAAAACAAATGAGCATAGTTGGGGGAAAGCAGCAAACCAAGAAACAAACTCTTAACTATAGACTGACGCAGTGAGTGCCGGGATGGATGAACTTGGTCATGGGGATTAAGGAGGGCACTTGTGATGAGCACTGGGTGATGTGTGGGAGAGATGAATCACTATGTTGTACACCTGAAACTAGTATTATGCTGTATGCTAACTAACTGGAATTTAAATAAAAACTTAGAAAAAGATAAAAAGAAGTTTGGGCTCCTCTCTCACACAAAATGAATAAAATTCTGCATGGTTTAAAGATGAAAATGGAGAAGGACAAACATTATATGTTCTCATTCATTTGGGGAATATAAATAATAGTGAAAGGGAATAGAAGGGAAGGGAGAAGAAATGTGTGGGAAATATCAGAAAGGGAGACAGAACATAAAGACTCCTAACTCCGGGAAACGAACTAGGGGTGGTGGAAGGGGAGGAGGGCGGGGGGTGGGGGTGACTGGGTGATGGGCATTGAGGGGGGCACTTGACGGGATGAGCACTGGGTGTTATTCTGTATGTTGGCAAATTGAACACCAATAAAAATAAATTTATTATAAAAAAATAAAGATGAAAATGTTAAATAAAATTAACAAACTGAGGGGTGCTGGAGGGGAGATGGGTTGGGGGGATGGAGTAACTGGGTGATGGGCATTAAGGAGTGCATGTGATGTGATGAGCACTGGGTGTTATATGCAACTGATGAATCACTAAATTCTACCTCTGAAACTAATAAAAATATGTAACATTTAAAAAATAAAATTAATATAGATATTTTGAAAGCTTAGGTATAGTCTAAGAGTCAAGAAACCTTTTTATTCGAGTTAGGAAACCCAGACACTATAGAGGAAGCTTTGACATATTTGAGTACCTCAAACTTAAAAGACAATCATATGGCAAAAATAAAGGTAAAACAGAAAGACAAATAAGAGAGAAAAATATATTTGCAGTAGATATTACAAATAAAGCGTTCATATCTAACATATAAAAATTTCCTACACTTTAATAAAAAAAAGACAAACACCTGAATTGAAAGTGGTTAAAAAGTATAAGGATTCACAGACGAAGAAATCCATGTTGCCACTGAACAAGTGAAGTTACTCAACCTCACTAACAAGGATGCTGAAATTAAAATAACAAAGAAATATCACTTTAGGGCCATTAAATATGTTACCACATAGTGCTGGAGGGTGGTGGAAGTTAACATGTTATCTCATACATCTGCCGAGGGGTATGTGAAGTAGTAAAGGCATTTGGAATTCAATCTGGTAACATCTATTAAAATTAAGAATTCACATAAACTTTAATTTAGCAATTCCATTTCTGAGGCCCTATTCCATGGAAATAAAAGCAAAAATATACAATGATGAATATAAACAAAATACACACACACACACACACACTCAGATTAATTGTAACATTGTGGTGGCCAAAACCTGGAATCACCTTGAATGGCCTCGATAGAGGAATGGTTTAATAATTTGTCTGTCATTCAAACCATCACACTTCACATATCTACTTTAAAAAGTGTGTTATGTCCATACCAGATGATGTGGAAAAATTTCTGTGAAATGTTTCCAATTACGTAAAACAAGATGTGGTAAAGAGTAACTGGTGCCCTACTCATTTGTATGTATATGTATATATGTTACATTATTGTATGAACATGGAGAAAGATATGGAAAAGAGCACAGCAAGCTTTTAGTACTCATTATCCAGTGAAGGAGAGGGTAGTGAAATGCAAAAATTATATGCAATGCAAGAATTATATAGAGTTAAAGGTTTTCTCAGTATTAAAAAAATATAAAGTTATTTTACTTATGTAAATGGACATGTGTTTAAATCAGTGTAGAGCCATGCACAGAAAGATAGTTGCCAAAATTGTGCTTATTGCAGGGTGTTTTAAGTTTTAGGGATTATGGGTTTTCTAAACTTGGTTCCTGATATTTCGAATTTCTAGTAAGAAAATTTTTAAATGACTTTAAGTTTAACATTTTCTAAGCAAATATTACAGAGCAGATTAAGGAACCGATCCGGTATGTACAATGACTTGTTTACTCCTTCAGTTGTTTATGAATGCATTAAGCAGTCACCATGATATTGTGTTAGGTGTGTTAGGGAAATTGGGATTATACAGATGGATAAAATATGTTCCTCGCTGTTGCATATTGCATATCAGGGGAGATAAATATGTAAATGAATAATTCTCATACAATGTGGCAATTGCTTTAAAGTATTTGTAGGATAACAGGAGCAACTAACTCTGCTTGGCTTTGGTGGTAAAGAGGCTTCAGAGGGGAATCACCATTTGAAATTAGCCTTGAAGAATGAATAAGGTTTAATCACTTACCAGCCCAAGGTGGGGAGGGGAAAGCAACCCCTTCAAAGAAGGAAACAACATCTTGTCCTATTTCATTTGCACCAAGGATGTGGAGGAAGCAGTAAACAGCTTATGAATCTTAGTCTTAAATGATGATAATGCTCAAAGATGGGGAAATATCAGAGACCATAAAAAGAAAATAAAAGCATCAAGGGAACAAGGAAGTGTGGAAGAGAGTTCTGATCAGGAGGTAATAAAATGAGAACCTTTGAAAAATGCAAACAAAAGGAGAAAAAAAAATGAGTGGGAAATGTGAGAAAGGGAGACAGAACATGAGAGGCTCCTAACTCTGGGAAATGAAGTAGGGGTGGTGGAAGGGGAGGTGGGCGGGGGGTGGGGGTGACTGTGTGACGGGCACTGAGGGGGGCACTTGATGGGATGAGCACTGGGTGTTATTCTATATGTTGGCAAATTGAACACCAATAAAAAATAAATTAAAAAAATAAAATAAAATAAAATGTACTTTGATATATATATAAAAAAAGAAAAATGCAAACAGAGTTTTCTGAGGGAAGAAAAACTCAAAGCTGCATTTAATGGAAAGAAGCAACTGCCAAAGCAACCCGACTAAACGCAGAAGGTTATGTTTGCAGTTAGGAGTGAAACGGGTTGCTGTTCATTAAGGATTATGGAAGGAAGTTGGAGAGAAGAGGATAGATTGTCAAGTGATGATTCATTAGATAGAAAGAGGGAATTTTAAAGATCAGCTATCACTGCCACTTCATTATATAAATTAATCGTAAGCCATATACAGACATTTATTGTGAAGTATCTAAAGGTACCAGAATGACTCACTGTTGTGAGAAGATGCCCCAAAATACTCGTGTCTTCAAGAAAAATCAAACAACTGTTTGGTAGTCATGGGTTAACAGCAGCTCACACAAGACATATTAGCTCTTGGGGAGTGGGGGTGTGGGAAGAAACAAGAAGGAATATTTATTTACTTATTTGTCTACTTATTTATGTATATTATTGATGATAATAACAGAACCCACTTAATCAAATGCTTATTATGAGTCTAATTATAATGTCAAGCATTTCACATAAATTACCTCATTCAATCCAAGAATGACTCTAAGACACAGACACATATTATTTCCATTTTACAGGTAAGGAACCTAACCTTAGACATGCTAAGAAACTTACTTGAGGTCAAATAGCTTTTAGGTGGTAAATCTGTATATGGAGGTTGGACTGCAAATCACATGCTCAAAACTGTTCTACTCAACACTAAGTTGTGTTCCCCCCCCTGCTACAACCCTAGTCCCAGCCACCATCACCTCACCCCTGTACTGCTGCAACACAATATCACCTCTCTGGTCCTACACAATCTACAACATCCAGTGAACTTTTTATTTTTTATTTTTTATTTTTTTTAAAAGATTGTATTTATTTATTCACGAGAAACACACACAGAGAGAGGCAGAGACATAGGCAGAGAGAGAGGCAGGCTCCATGCAGGGGGCCCGATGTGGGACTTGATCCTGGAACTCCAGGACCACGCCCTGGGCTGAAGGCAGGCACACCAGTGAACTCTTTAAACATAACTCAGACTACATCACTTGTATCAAACCATCCAGTAGCTTTCTACTGCACATAAAATAAAATGCAAGTTCTCACCTTGCAAGTCCCTGTTTCCGGTGCAGCCTCATCTCTGCCAGCTTCTGGTTTCAGTCATCACCTTCACCCTGCCCCTGTCTCTGTACTCCAGTCACACTCACCCTTTTGCTACTCCTTAACGCATTGTTTTTGTTCTTACCTCATGACATTGCTACTTGCTGTTCTTTCTACAAAAATGCTCTTCTTTCAAGTCTTCACACAGCTTACTCTATCTCATTATTTAGGTCTCAGTTCAAATCTCAACTCCTCAGAGATTTCCCCACATCCGCTGGCTGAAGCAGCTATCCTCTGCTCCACAGCAACACTCTTAACTATCTCTTCATTCATATAAATGTGATTACGTGACAGCAGGAACTATAGACCTTATGTTCTTCATGGTAAGCCCAGGTCCTAGAACACTGTCTGATACATACTAGTCACTCAGGATATATTTTTTCCTGAAATACTGGTATCTTTCTTAAAGTACCATACCTACATACATGCCTAACTAATCTCTCTCCTTCTCTCTCTCCATCTATGGCATTGAATTTCTGTGGAGTATGTGAGCTTGTTGTCACCTTGCAGAAGTAGGAGGTATACCCCCCAATCAAAATTTAGTTCAAGTTTCAAGACTAATGATGCCACACATGGACCAAGAGGGTACAAAAAGATTATTACTTACATAATGAGTTATGCATCAAAAATAGAGTAAAACAAAAAAAAAAACGGTAAATATGTGAAGTGATGAATAATTAGATGGTTGTGATTATTTCACAATATACATATATATCAAAACATTAAGCTGTACCCCTTAAATATATGCAGTATTTGTTTATTTTACTTCAATAAACCTGAAAAAAATGGAGTTAAACTCTACTTCAATTCATCCCTAATGTTTGATAACAAAAATATTTCATGGTATATTTAGCTTAATTTGGACTTGTTTATTCAAGCTATTATGGCATCTGTAGCCTGATACCAGTAGGAGAGGTAAATGCTCCATTGAATATTTTGTTCAAGAGCCCAGCATTGTGTATTCTGAGAATTGAAATGAATGCCTTGGTCACTATCAATGTGTAGAACTCTGAGGATGATAAGCAGTGACATGGTGAGACCTTGTATTGTGTCTTTAATAGGTGAGGAGAAATATGTGACCTTAATTTATATTTTAGATATTTTAGGTGAGGCAAGACATTCCAAGAGGTCTCTACCCTATGTAAGGCAACCCTGTGTAAGGAATTGTTTGCATTGGCCAGAACAGATGGTCAGACCATTGGCAGTGGCCCAAAGATCTGTAAAAAATGTGCGGATGAGACCAATTGTTGGCCAAGACATCCAGTGCTAAGATGACTGCCTAAAGTTTAGCCAATTGAGCTAACCCTTGGGTCCTGTCTTTTATCAGAAACATCCTGATTAAGGGATGAAAAGCAGCAGCTCTGAAGCAAGCTCCATTAAGTGTGACAGTGATAATATCATTGATTAAGTGAATTAACTCCTTTTGGCATTCTCTCTGTTGATCCTAAGGAGATCCCCAGGTATTCAAAAGTTCTAAGAGACAGATAACCTCTTCTAGCACTATGGCATCTGGCAAAAGATTGAGTGCAGGGGAAGTTTCCCTCTCCAGTTGGTGGGTTATACAGAAAGCCCTGCTTGGGCTTCATCCTGGAGCAAGGAGGCCTCATTGGCCATGCTGAGCTTGCAGAGTGCTGCTGTCATAATCAAAGTCATAATGAGCAGCTGGATATGGAGAGTCACAGCTTCAGGACTTGAGAAAGCCTATATTTCTAGGAAAGTACAGTATGTGCCATACTAATGGCATATAGCATTGGGCCAAGGAAGGGAGTTCCTTGTATCAGAAGTGCATGGGCAACTAATGGACATTATGGATATTCTAGGGACTCCAAGAAATATTACAGGAGGTTAAAACCTCTACAGTAAAGGAGTCTCTGGGGGGGCCTAATAGGAGCGCCAGTTCCAAATCAATTTAGAAAGATTCTTAGGCCTTTTATTTCAGGGCACCTCAGTCAAGGTAGGCCTATTTGCAAGCAAAGGAACAAATGGACTTAAGTAAAATTTGTATTATGAGGAATATTGCCCCCAGAGTCCAAAAAAATGTCTAAAAGATTTTAGGCTTATTTTAACAATTAAGAAGGCTATTAGAAGGTATTAAGAAGGCTAAAAGGTGTCTCTTCACACCAACAGGACTGGAGCAGTCCTTAGCTTACCACGTAATTTTCAAGAACTTAACTGAGGTGGTAGGGTCCTGTACTGTGCGTGGGAGTAATGGGTCATCCTCTTTTATAAGTTCCTTTGTGACAGTGAATAGGCATGTCATGAATGCCTATGACATGAATAGGCATGTCACAATCATCTCCTCAAAGGATGTCATTAGTGTGATGTCATACCTGTACATATGGGAAAAGCTAGATTAAGGTATTAAGATATTGCCTGCAAGATATTAAGATATTGCGGGCAAAGATTATGTGAGATGATAGGAATGGGAGAAGTATCCCATCCGGTACCCAGGTAAAGGTATAGTGTGTCCCTTTCAAGGTGAAGGTTAACTATAGCTGAGAGACTGCTGAAATAGGCACTGAATACAACATGTTAACCAAATACCTTGCTGTGCCTTCAAAGTATCAGTTACTTATTGGATGGAATCAGTAATTTCAATAATACTAAGATATGAAGTTCTAATGGGTGGGGCCATGACATTAAGGGCATGAAAATTCACACTGAGGCACCATTCATATTTCCCAGGTCTAAAAACAGAGTCCAATTTGACTGTTAAATGCAGAAACAGTGGGGATAATTACACCTTGTCTAAATAGGTCTTATATAATGGGTTTCAATCTTTCAAGTCCCTGTTTTCATTTAGATTGGGCCTTTTAAATAAAATCAGGGGTAGAAGGTGTTATTTTCACTAGGGATGAAGGTCCATAGGGTTGTATTTTTTCAAATTGATAAGCTCTTGGTTTGGGTTCAGGTCATGACCTCAGGGTTGTAGGATTAAGCCCCGCATTGGCCTCTGTGATCAGTGTATCTGTTTAAGTTTCTCTCTCCCTCTCCCCCTCCACACCCCCACTCAAACTCTCTAGAAATAATCAGATTCATTATTACACACTGCCACCCCCCATATATCACCCATCTCCCTATCTGGAACCCCCTAACCTGGAACACACAGAAACATCAAGTCTTTTTCTCACTCTCTAGTGGGATAATGTGTTAGAGGAAACTTATCTTCAGTCTGCAGTTCTCATCTAGTCTTCGTTCCCAATTTCCAGCTAACTATGGACCAGCTGGTCTGGGCCCCAAACTTCAAGGATTCCACCTCCCTCCCATCTCATACACTTGCCCCTTTCCTTTCCCCTCTCACCGTCAGAGAACACAAAGACACAGACACACATCTCCATTTGCAACTTGTTGTTTTAATCAATATCCGTGCACTTCATTGGTCTCCTCACAGGTGACCACCATGAAAATTTTGATCTCTACCTAAGCATCCATCTCTCCAGTGCTTTTTCTGGGGAGGTAACAGCTACTTTGAGATCTTTGGCCCCTGGCAGGCATAGGGTGTTGCCCGGAGTGGGGACAGGCTTTCTTCTTCCGTCTTCATCTTCAGCTGATTTTCAGTCTTCACTTTGCTGTGTCTGCGGTAACAGACCAGTATGGTCGATTTCCTTCCTTTCTTACGCTTTTCTGCATTGTCCTGAAGGGCCGATTTAACTTTTGCAAGTATCTTCCGCAGCTGGAAGGAAAACAAAGTGAGCCCGGAAAGACATTGGTTTTGGGGAAGGCAATGGAAAATAATTGGGAAGGGGGACTTTAAAAGAATGGGCGCATCCTAAGAAGGGGTTTTGTGCTAGACAAGGGCAGGATAGGGGTCTTGGGTAGGGGATCGAAGGAGAAAAAGAGGAGGTACATGAGTAGGGTAATCTGACCTTCTCACGTTCTTTGTCCTTCGATTGACAAGGGGTCTTCCTCTCTTTGATTTCTGGAACTTTTCTCACATCTGCGATTTCGGTTTTGTTTTCAGCATCTGAATTAGACCCCAGCACTGCCTCAATAACCTCCGCCATGTTGTAGCAACACTGGCCCTCTCCAGGGCCCCTGAGCCCTTTATATACCCTCCAGGGACAATGGGGAGCCACGCCCTTTAGCTTTGATTGGTCAGCAGGAAATTCCTCCAGCCAATGGTAGCCCTGGGGTGTTTGGCATCACAAAGCACCACCTGTGCACAGCCACTGGAGGAGGGGAAGAAAGCAGAGGAGCTCAGATGCTCTGGTTAGAGAAAGGGGGAGCTTTCTCAGCACTTCCTAAAGAGCCCTCTCAAACTGACCTGTTATTCATTCTCATCGACCCTGGTTCAATTCTTGTGGTACACATGGCAGGGAGAAGGTGATTCCTTCAAGCCATTCCCCATGGCCACTCCCATTCATTGGTCCATTCTGTCATCTCCTAGCGCTCAACAGTACCTGGTATTTTGTGCTTTTTAAATAAACTTTTAATTTTAGAACAGTTTTAAGTATACAGAAAAACTGTGAAAATCATACATAAATATCCCATGCCCAATTTCCCTTATTTATTAATGTCTTATATTAGTATGATACTTTCGTTAAACTTAGTGAACCAACAATGAAACAAACTATTATTAACTGAAGTCTGGTCCTTATTCAGATTCCCTTAGTTTTTACGTAATGTCCTTTTTCTGCCATATAGGATACCACAGTAAATTTAGTTAACTTTTTAGGCTCCTCTTGGCTGTGACAGGTTTTAGACTACTTGTTTTTGAGGATCTTGACAGCTTAGCGGTGTTTTTTGTTTGTTTTGGCTTTGTGTTTTCTTACATTAGACACTATTAATCAGACACTATTAATCTTATAGCTGAAGGTTTGCACCTTTTCCCCAACCTTTCCCTATTTCCTTTACTCCTCAGGCCTTGGTAATCTCTTCCATTCTCTATTTCTATGAGTTAGACTTTTTTTGGTGGGGGTAAGTGATAAGTGATACCATGCCTATTTGTCCTCTGTCTGGTTTATTTCACTTAGCATAATACCCCCTCAAGTCTATTCATATCACAAAAGGTGGGACTTCCTCTTTTTTCATGGCTGAATAATATATATAATATACCACATATACATTGCCTAACATTTTAGATGTCTTACTTAAAGCCCCTCTGAGCTAATGGGCCCATATTTAAGTCTCAGTAGAGACATGAATTATCACACTTCCCTCCAACACTTGGCTCTACCAGGCAATTTTTCCAGGGTGTGTGTGTGGGGGGGGGGGGGGTTACTGGATATACTTCAGTGGGTTCTTTTCTGCCTGGCTCATATTTATAAGTTTTTCTTCTGGAAAACCCCAAATCAAATCAGTATCATCAGGGTTATGAACCTCCATGGCAATGGTAGAGTTAATCCTTTGGCTTTGTTATAGGAGTGCCATAGATATTTCTCTATAGAACCCTGAGGATCAGTATCTCGTGTGTGTGTGTGTGTGTGTGTGTGTGTGTGTGTGTGTGAGAGAGAGAGAGAGAGAGAGAGAGAGAGGTATAAACAGCAGCAGAAACATTTTGTAAGGTCCTAGTGAGTAGTCTGCTTTTAGAATTGTGACTCAGCATCCCACATAGCAACCATTCTTCCCCCGCCCAATGAGCCTATATATTAAACAGACCATCAGTCTCAACACCTGGTTGAGACACAACCAATATTTATAAGGTAAGAGTCATTCACTTGAGCTTAGTGCCAGTCACATAGTACTTTGTAATTGAGACACATGATTTAAAACTCACATATAGGTCCAAGATGAGACACATAATCTATGACTGCTTTAAGGAAGGCTCCAATCCAATCTTGTCACTATATGCCAATTTGCTAAACTGACTTATATTGATCAAATCTTCAGCACACTCTCAGTAGAATCCACAAATGTAGTACAAAAGATCACAGTTCAAAGTACAAGTCAGCCAGTGGGCAGTAGCTAAGAGTGCATGCTCACCAGCATGCAGCAGACCCAGTTAGGAAGCCAAAGCAAGAGAATAAAGACCCCTGGTGGTGGTGGAAAGTACCCTGGTGTCCGGCTTACAGGGCCAATTACTGTGATCACTCCACAGAGACAGAATGGGTCCTTTACCCCAAATTTAGTTGGATGTCAAGACTAAGGGCACATTCACCAAGAGAGTATGAGAAAGCTTGTTACTTACATAATGAGACTTTCTGGAGAGAGCAAGGCAGGCTCTCAAACAGGTTCAAGAATGGCTTGAGAGGGCAGAAAAAAGAGACTGGTTTGGTTTTTATGGTGGCAAATGAATGAAGCTGGACTAAGTGTTCCCACACAGAGGTCAGGGCTTGAATAGTCTAAACTTCCTCCTGGCCCCACAGGAGAAAGTACCAGGGCTTTCTTATCAAATATACTTAAGTAGAAGAAGAGAAAGTTCCAGGACTTTTTTACAAAACAGTGCTGTGCAAATGAAAGATGTTCTACCACAATTTAGAATTCTCATAACCACTATAACCAAGCTTCTCATATTGTTTTTAGTTTAAGCTGCTTTTCACTGCATTAGTATTTTCCAAATTATGGTTCTTTAAATATTATTTAAGGTGGCTTAGAATTATCCTGGTTCATTAACAGAGAAGCTGTATAAGAGAAGAGACTGCTAACATCAGCAAGCCTGACAATCTATAGGATAGCAGACCTAATTGCACTATCTGCTGAATTATGTAGGGTTTCTTATATTTTCGCCATCCCAGCTGATTACTGTGGCATCCAAAGACTGTAATAATTATAGAAACTAACGTTTATTGACCATTAACTCTATGTAGGAATTATGCTAAATATTCATATCCATATTTAAAACTCATCACAACTCTATTGAGGTAAGTGGCAAAATAGCACTTATTGTCAGCTCTGCTGGGACTCCTAAGGCCATCTCCATTCCATTTGCAGAAGTAGAAAAGAACATGAAAGAGGGCACATGGGAATATTTATGGACCAGGATCAAAAGAGACATGCATTACTCCTACCTACATTTCATTGCCAAAAACTCACATAGCCACACCTAATTGCACAAAGAAGAAGAGAACTTGAACTGAGAGATTAGCTAGCAATTTCTGTCTCCACTATCCTGTTACATCACAATCTCCAGTATCTAGGGTAGGGCCTAGCACATAGTAGTAAGTGGTCACAAGTATATCTATTGAATGAATGTATTTGAGCTCTTCTGGTTAGTTATGGAGATTGGAAACAAATAGAAGTTTGTTAAGCAATGGTTTGTTAGATATGACACCAAAAGCACAAGCAAGCAAGAAAGAGTAAATTGGACTATATAAAAATTTTAGAAGTGTTTTCTCCTGCAAACAAATACTAGCAAGAAAGTGAAAATGCACACTAGAGAAAAAGAAAAATATTTGCAAATCATATATTTGATAAAGATCAGTCATCCGGAATACAAAAAGAACTCTTACAACAAAAATACAAATTACCCGATTAAAAATTAGATAAAGGACTTGAATAGACATTTTCCCAATGAAGATATACAGATAGCCAACAAACATATGAAAATACACTCAATGTCAGTCATTAGGGAAATGCAAATCAAAACCATGATGGGATACCACTTCACACCCACTAGGAAGACTATATATATATATATATATATATATATATTTTTTTTTTTTTTTTTTAATTGAAGAGGTCCAAGATGGCAGTATAAGATCTTGAACTTTCTTCCTTCCATGCACACACCAAATTTATAGCTACATATGGATCATTTCCCTCTGAAAGGATCTGAAAACTAGATTAACTTCTCTCCACAACAAAAGATAAAAGGACCACATTTAAACAGGTAGGAGAGGCAAGGCACAGTCTTCCCTCCCCTCACACACAAGCCCACCCGCCTCTGCATGGTTACACACAATAGAGAGGGATCTCACCAGACAAGTGCTTCTCCAGAATGAATGAAGGGCTGATGCCCTACATAGGGCACCCTAGTCCCTGGGATCTGCACCAGAAAGATGAGTCCTCAGAACATCTGACTTGAAAAACCAATGGGGCTGACATCCAGGGGCCCAAAGTGCTATAGGAAACAGATTCCCTCTTGGATGGCTCATATGCAGTTTCACTTACTCTGAGACACAGGGGGGAAAAAAAACAGCAGTTTGAAAAGTACCTAGACTATATATGAGGGAGATTCATATGTTGATTTGGGGGCATCTGCTGGAGGGACAAGGGATAGAGTTAAGATGTTCCCTGGAGGCAGGGATGCTGGTGGATGCCATTGAGGCACCCTCCACACAGCCTGCTAGCACAGGCAGGTAAGCTCAAACACAGCACCCTCCCACTATGTTGCTGTGACTGGGATGGGCAAGCAGTCCCAGCACTTGTTGAGGCTGGAGAGTGTGAGTGATTGCAATGCTCCCCTGCTCCCTGGCTGGGGCAGTGTAGCACAAACAGCCATGGAGTTCTCCACTCTGTACCTAAAGTCTGTGAATGTAGGTTGTTGTGACAGTCCTCCACTCCCTAGCTGGGACCAGCAAGAATGAGAGGTCATGGCATTCTCCTGCTCTCAGACTAAAGCTGGCACATGTCCATCGACAAGTGACTCTCCCAGTACATTGCTGAAGCCTGTGGGAAGGTAGAGTCAAAATATTGTCCCACTACCATTCTGAAGCCAGTGAGCATTCCCTACTTCCAACATTTTCCAGTTGCCATGCTAAAGCCAATAAGTGCACACAATCCACCCAGAGGACACCCCTTGATTGTCTGGACCTGTGGCCAATAGAACTGGTATTCCAGAGATGCATGAGACTGTAACAATTGGAAAGATAGATCTTGGCAGGCCATTACACCCAGGGCATTGCATAGACAGCAGACTGAAAGATAATTCCAGTCTCCTATGAAAAAGACTTATTTACTTAGCCTGCAGCTAAATTCTCCAGTCTAAAGTCATAGAGTGACTGAATGGATTTAAAAAGGAAGACACATCTATATACTACCAAAAACCTCATTTCAGAAATAAGGATACATGCAGACTGAAAGTGAAGGGATTGAAAAAGATGTTCAACATACATGGGAATGAAAATAAATATGGTGCAGCTATACACATATCAAACAAAAGAGACTTTAAAGACTGTAATAAAAGACAGAGGAGGGCACTACATAATGATAAAGGAGCCAATTCAACAAAAAGACATAATATTTATAAACATATATGTACCCAGCAAAAATATATAAAGTAAATATTAACAGACTTAAAGGAGAAATTGATGGCAATATAATAATAGTAGGGGATTTTACATCCCACTTACATCAATGGCTAGATCATCCAGACAGAAAATCAATAAGAAAATATCAGCCTTAAACAACACATTAGATAAGATGGATTTAATAGATATATACAAAACATTCCATCTGAAAGCAATAGAATACACATTCTTCACAAAGAACATTCTCCAGGGTGATCATATGTTAGGTAACAAAATAAGTCTAATAAATTCAAGAAAATTGAAATGATATCAAGCATCTTTTCCTACTATGATGGTAAAATACAGAAATAAAAGAACACTGAAAAACTACAAATATGTAGAGACTAAACAACATGTTATTGACTAACTACTGGTCATAGAAGAAACCACAAAAAATAAAAGTAATTTACAGATTCCATGCAATTCCTATCAAAATTTCAATGGCATTTTTTATAGAACTAGGACAAATAATTCTAAAATATGTATGTAACACAAAGGATCCTAAATAGCAAAACAATCTTGAGAAAGAAGAACAAAGCCAGAGGTATGTTCCCTGATTTCAAATATACTACACACCTATAGTAATCAAAACCATACAGTATTGACAAAAACAGACACATTGATCAATGGAACAGAATAAAGAGCCCAGAAATAAACCCATGCATGTATGGTCAACAATAAGGAGGCAAGAATATGCAATGGAAAAGATGGTCTCTTTAATAAATGATATTGGGAAAACTGGATAGCTACATGCAAAAGAATAAAACTAGATGACTATCTTACAGCATGTATAAAAATTAACTAAAAATGGATTAAAGACTTGAATGAAAAACCCAAAACCATAAAACCCCTAGAAGAAAACATAGAGGGAAAGCTCCTTAACATCAGCCTTAACCATGTTTTCTTGGATCTGATTCCAAAGGCAAGGGAAACAAAAGAAAAAGGAAACAAATGGGACTACTGCTCAGCTAAGGAAACCATCAACAAAAGAAAAGGAAACATACTAATTTTGGAGAAGGTATTTGCAAATCATATATCCAACAAGAGGTTAACATCCAAAACTTATAAATCAGAGAGGCTGACAGAACATGAGAGACCCCTAACTCTGGGAAACGAACAAGGGGTTGTGGAAGCGGGAGGTGGGTGGGGGGATGGAGTGACTGGGTGACAGGCGCTGAGGGGGGCACTTGATGGGATGAGCACTGGGTGTTATACTATATGTTGGAAAATCAAACTCCAATATAAATATACAAAAAAATAAATTAAAAAATAAAAATAAAAAAAGAATTGTTATATTCTATATTGTACACCTGAACGAATATAACATTGTATGTTAACTACACTGGAATTAACATTTAAAAATAAAAAATAAAATAAAGGTAAAATGTGCTCTGAAAAAATACATAATTAACTCAAACAACTCAATAACATAAAAACAAACAATCCAATTAAAAAATGGCAGAGGATCTGAATAGACATTTTCCCAAAGAAGACATATAGATGGCCAACAGGCACATGAAAAGATGTTCAACATCACCAATCATGAGGGAAACGCAAATCAAAATCACAATGAGCTATCATTGCCTGTTAAAATGGCTTATGCCTGTTAAAATAGCTATTATGAAAAAGGCAAGAAACAGTAAGTGTTGGTGAGGATGTAGAGAAAAAAGAATCTTTGTGTGCTGTTGATGCAAATGTAAATTGATGCAGCCACTATGGAAAAGAGCATGGAGTTTCCTCAACAAAATTTAAAATAGAACTACCATATGATCCATTAATTCCACTACTGTGTATCCGAATAAAACAAAAACACTAATTCAAAAAGATCTATGCATCTTTATGTTCACTGCAACATTTCTTACAGTAGCCAAGATATGGAAACAACCTAAGTGTCCACTGACAGATGAATGGATAAAAAAAGATGTAGTATATATACATAAACAATGGAATACTATTCAGCGATAAAAAAATCTTACTATTTGCAACAACATAGATGAACATTGAGGGTATCATGCTAAGTGAAATAAGTTAGACAGAAAATGACAAACACTGAATATTTTCACTTTTATATGGAATCTAAAAACAAGATAAAACTTAGACTCAGAGATACAAAGAACAGATTAGTTTGTTGCCAGGGTGAGATGGGATGTGGGAGGGCAAAATGGGTTAAGAAGTACAAACTTTCAGTTATAAGATAAATAAGTCATGGGGATATAATGTATAGTATGGAGAATATAGATAATGATACTGTATTGGGATGCCTGGGTGGCTCAGGGGTTGACTATCTGCCTTCTGCTCAGGACATGATCCTGAGGTCCAGGTATTGAGTCCTGCATCAGGCTCCCTGCATGGAGCCTGCTTCTCCCTCTGTCTATGTCTCTGCCTCTCTCTGTGTGTCTCATGAATAAATAAATAAAATCTTCTAAAAAATATTGTATTAACTTTGTAAGGTAACAGATGGTAACAGATGGTAATAATAACAGACTTATTGTTTTGACCATTTTGCAATGTATATAAATGCTGAATCACTGTATATTGTGGATCTGAAAGTAATATAATGTTGTATATCAATTGTGCCTCAATGACAATAATAAATAAACAGAAAATACCAAGTATTGGCAAGGAGGTGAAGAAATTAAGACCCTCACACACTTACAGTGGGAACATAAAATGGTGTTGCCTCTGGAAAACAGTTTGGCAGTTCCTCAACAAGTTAAACATAGACTTGCCGTATCACCTAGCAATTCCACTTCTGAGTATATGACCAAAACAATTGAAAACAATGGGGGGGCAGGTAAAATGAGCATTACAAAATCAAAGGGCTGATCATGTATAAGAAGGAAAAAATAGTCAACTTTATTAAATATTTTTCATAGGTAAGATGGGGACAAAGGCTACTGAACTTAGTAATATGGAGGTAATTGGTATCTTTTTAAAAAGGATATTAAAATAATGGAAAATATTTAATATAAACCTCAATAGTGTGTATTAAGGAGATCTTGTGAGGTGGGGATGTGGGTGGTAAATAGGCAATTTCTTTTGCAAGGATTGGTGCCAAGGAGAGGAGAAACTGGGACCATAGTCAGAGGGCAATTTGGTATCAAGAGAATATATTTTTAAAAGGGTATATTTTAGAGCACATCTGTATGCTGATGTGAATGATTCAATAAAATTGATAATATAAAAGATCAAGGCAATAGTTGTCAAAGAAAAAATATTGAGAACACTAATGGAGTATTTAGAGCAATGGTAGATAGGATACATAGTAAAAGTAGAAGGGTTCACTTTACATGAGAAGAGGTGATGTTTATATACTGTACAGAAAAGAAGGAAATGATTACCAATGCAGGTAAGATGATGGATTTGGTGGGAAAGATTTAAGGGAATTCTCCGTTGATTCTTCATTTTTCTCAATGAAGGATGAGGCAAGGTCATAAAATGATAGGAGCTAGTCTGGGGTGTTTAAGAACTAAGAAGAGGATAAGATGTTGAGTATTTATTTTGAAAAAATGGAAATGGGCACATGATATGGAAGGATTGCTGATTTGAGATTTGTGGTCAAGAATTTAAGGTGGTATGAGTTAGCTCAGTCTTGTAAATTTCTACAACATTCATCACTCATTTATAGGAACAGAATAGACAGATAGCTAGATTTCACAAGGGTTGTGATTTGTCTAGGAATGTACTAGAGTGTTACAGTAGGCATGGAGATGAAGGTCTATGAAAGTAAGTGATAATAATGATGAAATGTGAACTCTATATTGCTAAAGAATGAGGAAGTGAGGAATAAGAAGGGTGAAAATTACAGTAGATTTCATAGACTGCAATTCAAAGTTGAAGAACTGCTGGATTTGTGTGTATGTGTGTGTGTGTGTGTGTACATACATACATGTGGAGGAGGTATTTTTTGCAGAAAGAACAACCAGTTGTAGCTCAAGAGATGTATGTTTTAAAATAAAGATTTCAGAATTGGGGATCCCTGGGTGGCGCAGCGGTTTGGCGCCTGCCTTTGGCCCAGGGCGCGATCCTGGAGACCCGGAATCGAATCCCACGTCGGGCTCCCGGTGCATGGAGCCTGCTTCTCCCTCTGCCTGTGTCTCTGCCTCTCTCTCTCTCTCTCTCTGTGACTATCCTAAATAAATAAAAATTAAAAAAAAAAGATTTCAGAATTGGTACGATTTATGAGAATGGCAATGTCTACAGCATGAGCATTAACGTGAGTGGCTTAAGTATGATGGAAGAAAAATATCATTGGACATAAGGACATGAAAGATTTGCAAGGCCAAAACTGTTGGATGAATACCCACATAGATGACAGATGTTGAAGTTGATAAAATGGTGGCAGTGAGAAAAGTGGAGAGGTAAAAGGGACTCCAGAACTAAAGCGTCTAATGAATGAAAGGAAAGGAGTAAGGACATGATATTGTTTAATAATGTGAACTACAAATGAGGTCTGGATTTCCAAGGAGAAAGGAGCAGAAATGGTCAGAAGTGATAATGAGGAGCAAAGCAGCCAGCTACTCCACCTCTACTCCCTGGGGTATATGAGGAGACTAATGTTTGCCTAAGAGTACTGCAGGGAAGTGATTTCCTCAATGCAGAACAATATTCTACTTATAAAACAGAGATGAACATTGAGAGAAAAATTTGAAGCTACTGTAGAGTTTCTTAACCATCAACTATCAGTTACAGAGGGCAGAAAAGAAGAGCTTATGAAGATGGGGAGAGTTGAATCCAATTCTGTCATGTCTAGTAGAACAGTATGTGGATAAAAATCTAGGTAATGATGGATAATATACCAGGTAGTGACTTAAGTATAAGTGATGAGACAAATAAACCTTGCCATTGCATGGCAGTCTGGGAGGTAAGTAAAGCCCTCCTGACAGGGGATTGCTTAAGATTGACCTAGAACCCAGAAGAATCCAAAAACACCAATAGGAACATGTTTCCTCTAAATATCATGTATCCTGCATGATGTAGCCTTCCAAAGATAGATTAGGAAGGACATCTAAAAGGGTAGATTTGAAAGGAAAGGAGTGTGTATGCTCAGGAGTGTGGGTGTGTATGAAAAATAGCAGCATATTCTAATGTCAGCAGGTTGCTATTATAGGCATATGGGGCTGTGCACTATTTTTAGACAACCCAAGATGCCCGCACACATGTGGCCCAGATGTAGGTACCAGCATTGGCCAGCTGCAAAGCTTAAACTGGGGAAGCAAAGAGGTCAAGGGGAAGTGGTATTATCCCAATACAGGAATGCATCTCCTTAGGTCTCCTAAATGGCAGGTGAAAAAAAATGGAAGGAAAAAAAGTGAACTTTTCCCCCCTAGCATCTCTCTTTAGGAAGAAGTACTTGGAATTGTATTTCCTACATAAATTCACCTGCTAAAACTCCAGGGAGCTCATCAGTGGGCAGATGTTCCCACCTAAGTATGGTTACCAGCAAACATTTAATCAAAATCATGGCTGCATCTGGCTCACATTAAAAGGTTTCTCTTTGTCAATGTCTTTTAAAAGAACAATTCCCCATGCTTATAAATCCAGACTCAGAACATCAATTCAACCTGCCTCGGGAGCTGTGTGGCTACCCCCTTTCTTCTGGGAATCAGCACTGTCCCCAGATAATCAATTTGCGAAGTATCGCCAAAGTGTTTTTTTTTTTTCTTTTCAGTGTTTATCTACTGGAATGTCTAGGAGTGAAGCATAGACAGGCCAATGCAATCCTAAGATTCAATTTATTTCTTCAAATACATACAGTGTATATGAGCATCAAGGCAAGAGAATGGAGAGCTTTAGTTGAACTTCTAATAATAGATTGGGGCTCAAATCTGGGAATCATACCATATTAACCCTGTGAGTTAAGCTAGGTACCTAACCACTCTGAACCTGTTTTCTGATCTCTAAAAATAGGAGGGATAATATCTCATAAGGCTGTTATAAAGATCAAATGAAATAAATCACTTAGAGAATATAGCACAACACCTCACAGAATGGGAGAAAATATTTGCAAATCATATGTCCTATAAGAAATTTTTATCCAGAATATATAAAGAACTCTTACAAGTCAATGATAAAAAGATAAATAACCCAAATAAAAATGGGCAAAGGATCTGAACAGACATTTCTCCAAGGAAGATATACAAATGACCAACAAGCACATTAACATTCCTTGACATCATTAGCCAAGCAAATAAAAACCACCGAGAGGTACTACATACACACTAGAATGACTAGAATATAAAAATTCAGATAACGGTAAATATTGGTGAGAATGTAGAGAAATCAGAACTCTCACCCACTATTACCAAGAATGTAAAATGGTGCAGATGTTTTGGAAGAGTTTGGCAATTTCTCAAAAAGTGAAACGGAGTTACCATATGACCCACCAATTCTAATTACAGTGTCTCCCCAAGATAATGAAAATATATGTCCACACACAAAAAAATTGTACATGGATGTTCATAGCAGCAATATTTATAATCCTCAAAGTGGAAACAACCCAAATGCCCATCGACTGATGAATGGATAAACAAAAATGTGGCATATCCACATAATTAAATAGCATTCGGTCATCACAAGGAATGAAGTACTAATCCATCTACAACATGGATGAACCTTGAAAACATGCTAAGTGACACAAGTCAGTCACAAAAGACCACATAGTATATCACTCTATTCACATGAAATGCTCAGAACAGGGAAATCTACACAGACAAAGCAGATTAGCAGTTGCTTCTGGCTGAGGGAAAAAGCTATTGGGAAATGATAGCTAAAGAATATAGAGTTTGGGGATCCCTGGATGGCTCAGCGATTTAGTGCTGCCTTCAGCCCAGGGCGAGGTCCTGGAGTCCCAGGATCGAGTCCCACGTCAGGCTCCCTGCATGGAGCCTGCTTCTCTCTCTGCCTTTCTCTCTCTCTCTCTCTCTGTGTCTCTCATAAATAATAAATCTTTTTTTAAAAAAAGAATATACAGTTTCTTTTTAAGGTGTTGAAAATGTTCTACAAAGGACTGTAGTGATAGTTGCACAGCTCTGACTATATTTTAAAAATACTGACTTGTGCACTTCAAATGGGTGAATTGTATGGTATGTGAATTATATCTCATAAAGCTAATTAAACAGCCTGTGGGGTAGGCATGGAAAAAAAAGAAGAGTGCAGCATATCACCTGGAACATGTAAATGCTCATTAAGTGATAGCTATTATTATTCTATCATTTATTATATTCCTCTGACAAATTTCATTTGTCAGGTTCAAAATCAACCCAGAGCAAATGATTAATTACTGGGAAGGAATGAAATATGACCAATAAATCCCAATGACTGACAGACTGATCTTTGGAGCCAGCCAACAATGGATCCTTCATTACTAACATATGGCCCTGAGCATATTAGCTTCTCAGTTTCCTCATCTGTAAGCTGGAGGTGATAATAGCACCTGCCTCATATAAATATTGTCAAGAATAAACGAAAGGCCAGCACAGTAACTGGAACATAATAATTGTCAGCAAAAATTAGATCTCCCTATCTCAAGGAAATTTCCCAGATGTTCTAATTTCTCCAAAAGATCTTTTAAATATTTATATGCTACCAATTCTATTTTAAATGTCAAACTTTTCCTGGAAGTTTCTTCCAATAATGGTTCACTGCTTGAATATTGTCAGCTGCCAAAATGTCAATTATTCCAAAGGGCTACATTTTTATTCTCCTGTCCTCTACCGGTAACTTGTTGACGGATACAAGTCACTAATGTTCATTGGGTTAATAGGTATTCTTTATTTTAACCAACTACTGGTGCATCTTTGCCATTCTTTTACCCACCAGAAAGAAAATCATTCATTGAAAAGTCAACAGAATAAATGCGATTCAATGAATATGGCTGCCAATGTTAGAAATGAAAACTACTCCCAGCTAATTCAAGATTGTGCTATTGTGAAGGCTTCCACTCCCAAGGGTTTTGTTTTCAGATTTGCTCAGAATCAGTGACCTTAAATAACTAAAGAAAAAATAAAAAAAAATAAAACAAGATGTTAACATGTCAAGATGTGCTTGGAAATCAATACACAGTTTCTTTTAATATAAAGAAAGCAAGACGAAACCTCCACAAAATCCCTGCTGGAACAAATCATGTTCTTCGCTCTAGGGATTAAAGAGAAGAGCAATTTTGTCACAACTATATATCATCCATCCAGATGTGTGACTTTTTTCAAATCTATGAAACCTGCAAATTTCATTCTGTAAACTTGAAACACATACACTGAATTTAAAGATAACCATATGTACTTTCGTAATCAAGCTTCAATTATACTACAGTGGAATAAAATACATTTTTATGCCTTACAACTTTATTCAGAAATTCAGCATAGGAATTGACTATAAACGTCTCAGACTTCAAATATAGCTTCTGAAGTTATGCTTTTGTTCTGGAATTTTAACTGTTTTAAACTAACTTAACAGAAACATTAACAAAAGCAAAACACACATTACAGGCTACTTCAGGGAAAGGTGTGCCCTGCAGCAAGTCTCTACACAGGGAATGGCACATGTCAAGTTCATTGCCTTTTTGCCAAGGTGTGAGCATGTGACAGGCCAATGTGAGAATTTAAATCCTCAGAAGAAATATCATGATGCTACTTCTGAGAACAAAGGTTGTTCTTGAGAGGAAAATCTCTTCAAAGTTTCACTCTGGTCTGCACAAGTCAGTAGCATTATTTGTCACCCTTCTCTCTCCTTGGCATTGTCTCTTCTGAAATGCCTCTGTATGTTCTCTTGCTGGGCCATGCCAAGGTCAGTGCCATGCAGATAGCTTCTCTCTCAGAGTCCTCTGAGTTATCTCATCCTGCCCCACTGCCAGGCCATTTCCCTGAACACCTTCTTCATGTTAATAGATAATGTCATCAGAGCTAACATTTATTGAGCTTCTATCATGCACCAGACCCTATTCTAAGCACTTCACATGCATTACCTTAACTGATCCTCCCAACAATCTAAAAAGTAGGTTTTATTATAAGCTCCACTTATCCATTTTACTGAATGTATGGAAATGTTTCTCCTTTCATTAGTGTCAAATGAAATGAGGAAAAAATATTGAGTAATGTGTCAGTAAATAATCCAATTGACACCAGTAAAATTAATTAATTAAGAAATTAATCTTTCTTAAATTAATTGACCATATGCATTTTATTTTAGGAGTTACCTAATCAAATCTTTGCCCATTTTTCTATTGGGACATTTATATTTTTTTATTGTTTCCTTAAAAAATCTTTATGTATTAATCAATTCTTAAATGACACATGCATTCCTTTTTTTCTGGTTATTTGGCTTTTATTTTGTATATACTTTTATATACAGGATTTTTAATTATATTTATGCAGGAAGAGCCTTGCATTTTTGAAGCACACTTAATCCATAATGAGAATAATAATATAAACCTGAAATAGCAATAATATTGATAGTAACAGTATCAATAGATGTCTGTCTATTCCTATTTTACTTTCATAGCTCTTGTGGACAATGGTAATGGTAGAAAGAACAATCTAATTAACAGGCTGCTGGAATTACACTAATTACAGGTCAATTTACATGGGCAGCTAAAAGAAGGAATTTCTGCCTCTTCCCAGTTCAAGTTCCCTTGCAGAGATTGATGTCAAAGATAAAAATGGTAAAACAATATATATTTCTAATCATATAATTTCTATACTAGTTTAAACCAAGTCAATGGATGACAAGGCAGGTCGTCAGTGCCCACAATCTCAGGAGTCAGCAGACTTAAGTTTCATTCTTGTATACAGACACCAATTCCTGATAGCCTCATTGCTTTGTCTATGTATAAATCCTACCAAAATTCTTCCTAATATCTTTCCCCGAAATGGAATTACCTTGACACAGTGCCGCTCTGCTTCTTACTATTCTTTACTTCCAGGAATAGCAAATTTTTCTGTAAAGGAACAGATAGTAAGTCTTTTATTTGTTTCTAAACTTCCCCTCCTCTTCCTCTTCCAGCTCCTCCTATTCTGGCTCCTCTTTTTCAAGTCACATTTTTCTTTATGTAATGCCATGAGATTTTGGAGAGTGCAACATGAGTAAGAATAGAAACATTATTTTTTAGTGGACCGTTTCTGTTTACCCCAGGATCATGTGTTCCCTGCTTTTATAGGCATCCCAGATTGGATGTGATCTGCTGACTCACAGGCAGTGGTGTCTGGTGCTGGCACAGACCTGCTTGAGAGAGTTGATTGTATGTCTCTTCATAATTTTGTGTTTGATGACAGTATATTGGTAGGCTGAAATTAGCCATAGTGGGAATATTTGCTTCATGGAATTAGGCAAATGCTATAAATCAGGTGTGTTAGTTTGCTTGTGCTGCTGTAACAATTACCAAAATCGGGGTGGTTTAATCAACAAACTGATTTTCTCACAGTTCTATAGGCTAGAAGTCTATAGGCTAGACTGGTAGGGTTGGTTCCTTCTGAAGGCTCTGAGAGAAGGATCTGTTCTAGTCATCTCTCCTTCGCTTATAGATGGATATCTTTTCCCATTGTTTCTTCACATTATCTTCCCTCAATAATGTGTCTCTCTATACATGGCATCTTTTTATAAGGTCACCATATTGGATTAGGGGCCCAACCTAGTCCAGTATATTATATTATACTATATTATATTATATTATATTATATTATATTATATTATATTATATTATATTTTTTTGCATTTTTATTTTTATTTATTTATTTATTTTATTTATTTTTTTAATTTATTTTTTATTGGTGTTCAATTTACTAACATACAGAATAACCCCCAGTGCCCGTCACCCATTCACTCCCACCCCCCGCCCTCCTCCCCTTCTACCACCCCTAGTTCGTTTCCCAGAGTTAGCAGTCTTTACGTTCTGTCTCCTGATATTTCCCACACATTTCTTCTCCCTTCCCTTATATTCCCTTTCACTATTATATAATATAATATTATATTATATTATATTATATTATATTATATTATATTATATTATATTATAACCATATCATATCTATAATTATTTATAATTATATAATATATTATATAGTATAATAATTATATCTGTAATGTAACTGTTTGGAAATTAGGTCACACTTTGAGGTACTTAGGCTTAGAACTTCAGCATATAAATTTTGGGGGGATACAATTCAATCCTTAACATCTGGTCTTTGTTCCTTCAGAGAACCATTTGTTAAACATTTACCAGCATACCAATGGCCTACAGGCCTGAGATTGGTCTCTTCTTCAATTTTGAATGGAAATGCAAACACCTGATGACTGTAACTTGTTAGAACTTAGTGGCACTATGAATCCAGTGTTCCCCTTTCTTGAAAAAAGGTACTAACGAAAATGTAGAAACCTAAAACCATAAAACTCCTGGAAGAAAATATAGGAGAAAGGCTCCTTGACTTGGTCTTAGCTATGATTTTCTTGGTATGATTCCAAAAGCACAGGTACAAAAGCAAAAATAAACAAGTGAGACTATATCAAAATAAAAAGCTTCTGCACAGCAAAAGAAATGATCAAGAAAATGAAAAGGCTACCTATGGAATGGAAGAAAATATATGTAAACTATGTATCCAATAATAGTAAATATCCAAAATATATAAGGAACTTATACAACTTAATAGCAATAATAATAATAATAACCTAATTAAAAGTGGGCAAAGGATCTTAATAGATATTCCTCCAAAGAAGACATCCAAATGGCCACCAGGTATATGAAAAGGTGTTCAACATCACTAGTCATCAGGGATATGCAAATCCAAACCACAATGAAATAATCACCTCAAACCTGTTAGAATAGCTACTATCAAAAAGTCAAAAGATAAGTGTTGGCAAGGATGTGGAGAAAAGGGAACACTTGTACACTGTTGGTGGGAATGTAAATTGGTGCAGCCACTATGGAAAACAGTGTGAGGTTCCTCAAAAAATTGAAACTAGAACTACCATATGATCCAGCAATTCCACTTCAAAGTATATATTCAAAGGAAATGAAATCAGTACCTTGAAGAGATATCTTACTCCCTTGTAGACTGCCGCATTGTTTACAATAGCCAAGATATAGAAACAACCCAAGTGTCCCTTGACAGATTAATAAAAAATTATGTATATAATTTGAAAATATAAATATATAATTAAAATATATAATGGGATACTATTCAACCATAAAGAAGAAAGAAATTCTTCCTTTTGCAACGACATGGATGAACCTGAAGGACTTTAAGTAAATAAGCCAGACAGAGAAAGAGAATACTTCACAATCTCAATTCCATCTAGAATCTAAGAGTCAAACTCATAGCAACAAAGAGCAGAAGGGTATTACGGTCTAGGGGATGAAGGTAATGGAGAAATGTTGGTCCAAGGGTAGAAACTGTCAGTTTATGATGAGTAAGTTCTAGAGATCTAACATACAGCATGGTGACTATAGTATTGCATGCTTAAAATTTGCTACAAGAATAGATCTTGAGTTTTCACACACCAAAAATTGGTAACTATGTGAGGTGATAGATGTATTAATTAGCTTGCTTGTGGTAATCATTTCACAATAGGTATATATATCAAAATATCACATTGTTCACATTTCATGTATAAAATTTTGATTTGTCAATCATGCCTCAATACAGCTGGGGAAAAGGACGTTTTGTCAATATAAATAAAGTATCTTTAAAAAATAGAAAATGTAGAACTAGAAGATAAAATTCCCCTACAAGATTAGAAAGGATTACCTAGGAATGTACTGTATACATTTCATCAAAAGGCCTCAGAAAAGATGATTGAAGTGTCTGTGAGAGTTAAGTAGTTGGTGACCCTTCATACAAATCTTACTTCAGTTTAGAAAGTATACAGATTTAATCAATATTATTCAGTTATCATCAAAATTAATTTTATTAAGTGTGAATAGCAGTAATGACTTTACAGGAGCATATCCACCTGAATCCAAAGCAAATCAATCCATCTATTTTACAAACCTAAATGAATTCACAAAAAATAGATCAGTGAAATTGGTAAATTAGTGCCTATCAAAGGAATTTTCTAATTTTTAGCCAATTACTTTGACATCACATTGGTCACAAGGTAAGACTGACATATGCTAACTGAGTAGACCAAAATAGGGTGGAATTGGCACGGGATGGGCATGTGCAGACCTCATTCACAGCTAAATTGACTTTTTCAGAAATGGTGACTGAGCAAAGTCATGTAAGCTTCCTATGGCAACAGAGAACCTAAAATAACTTTGCCTGAATAAAATGAAGGCTTCACTCTGCTCCTTCAGAGTCATAGGGCATTTAATTTCTGAAAACCACCTCTAAGGTATAAGGTAGACACTGAGTGAAAGTTCTGGAGTCATATTCAGATAACTAGCAGATTTTCCCTTTTCTCTTTCTGTTGTTTAGAAATACACGATGGTTCACATTTCTCCTTTTTTCTTTAAAAAAAGATTTTATTTATTTATTTATGAGAAACAAAGAGAGAGGCAGAGACACAGGTAGAGGGAGAAGGAGACTCCCTGTGGGGAGCCTGATGCAGGACTCAATCCCAGGACTCCGGGATCACGACCCAGCCAAAGGCAGACACCCAACCACTGAGCCACCCAGGCATCCTCACATTTCTCCTGTAATGCCATTCATGTGGTCCACCAACCCATTAGTTTATTTTAGGAATATTCTTTTTCTTGTATAAAAGCTAAGACAACAACTCCTATAGCTAGATAAATGAGACTAGTTAGTTATATAATCTGGCTGGTTTGGTTACGCTGGTTTGGTTACGCTTACTAACAAAACAAGCATGAATATGCTCGATGTGGTTTCCTTTCTTTCTTTTTTGCTTTTTTTTTTTTTTTTTTTTGGAATGGGCACTTAGTGAATGGGCAAAATGCTTTACCAGCTCTCTGCTCATTTTGGTCATTAAGAATTATCACCAAAGAAATTTCTAGGATCTCTTTCTCTGAGGACTGTAAGCCTCACAAAGAAGCAAACAGAAATTGTGTCTGTTTTCCCTCTCATCCTTCCTTAATAGTTCTTGGCAGTTATTGATAATTGACAACCAACTGTAATTAATAACCAATATAAATTTTGAATAAATGGATCAATTGGTTAAGCAAGCATTCAATAATCATTGAATGAATGCTTGCTTTGCTGCTGCCATCATGGGAAAGGTTTCTGTCATCTTTGGAGCCATCCTTAGATCCTAGAGCCAAGCTCTAGGTTTCTTTTGCAAGTTAAAAAAATGTTCAGCTTTATTGGGACGCCTAGGTGGCTCAGCGGTTGGGCACCTGCCTTCTGCCCAGGGCGTGATCCTGGAGACCTGGGATTGAGTCCCATGCCGGGCTCCCTATGTGGAGCCTGCTTCTCCCTCTGTCTATGTCTCTGCCTCTTTCTCTCTGTGTCTCTCATAAATAAATAAATAAATAAAATCTAAAAAAAGTTCAGCTTTATTAAGGTATAATTGATATATAAAAAGTAACCATACATATTTAATGTGTAAAATTTGATAAGTTTGGACAGTATGTACATCTGTGATCACATCACAATAAAGGTAAGGTTCTTCTGATTATACAGAGGAGATGAAAAACAAAAGCAAAGAAGTAGGTATTTACCCTGTCGTAGAGGTATTTAGTCTAACAAAATAAATTACAGTGTAAACTCAGAAGTTGTCTCTATCATAATATATTTGGGGAGCCAAAATGCACAGTAAGTTAGTCAAAAGGAAGTTAAATTGTAACCATTTGCAGATAAGGTCAAATGCAATTTCTTTTTTTTTTAATAAGATGTATTAATAGGGTAATGTTTCATTCAAAATTTTTTGTTCACTCAGGCCTTGCTGATAAGTGATTCGAACTTCCATCTCCAAAGAGATTAATCATATTTAATGTGTTCATTGGCACAGTGACATGCCTAAAGCAAGTAGGTGGAAAGTGATTTTGCCAATGTCATTGGGATGTGTTTTTGCCAAGCTCTGAATGATATTACTTAATGGCAATTCTAAGACAGATGATATATGTCTTTCATCTGAAGAAATTTCTTTCTCTCTACTTAAAATAATTAAATGTATAGTCAAGTCTGTTTTCATATGTATGTAGTAAGTAGATTTCTTGAATTCCTACATCTATTCTGAACCCAGGCACATTTTCTTTTCAATGTTGGGAAGACAGACATGTGACTTCATAGGTGTGCTATCCTAATCCCCTATTAATGACTATAGTAGATAGAACAAAGGTAGCCCAAAGATTTCCATGTCCTAATTCCCAGAAACTGTATTTTACTTTACATCATAAAAAGGACTTAGCAGTTATTATTAAGTATTTTGAGATGAGGAGGTTATCCTAAATTATTCATGTGGGACTGATACAATTGCAAGAGTCCTGAGATGGGGACAAAGAAGGCAGAAAAGTTAGAAACAGAGAAATGGTATCATAATAAAAACTCCACCATTCATTGCTAGCTTTGTGAAAGAGGGCCACAAGTCAAGGAATGTGGGAAGTGTCCAGAAGCTGGAAAAGGCAAGAAAGCACATTCTTCCTGAAAAAGAAACCTTTCAGAAAGTAATATAGGCCTGCTGACATTTTTATTTTAGCCCAGTTGAAACCCACTTTGGACTTCTGGACTCCACATCTGTAAGATAATAAGTTTGTGGAGAATGTAGATGGAAAATAAGAAAGCTGATATTGTATGTGTTTTCTGTAACGAGTTCTAGGCAACAGGATTGTCAATCAACTAGTGATGCTATTTTGAGGAATCAGAAGAGACAATAAAGCTGTGAGAAGGTGTTAACTCTTCTAATCAGGTAAGAAAAACATCTGGACCATTATTTCCTACTAAATTTAGGGAAGCAATGGTTTGAAGTGCTGTAGAGTGAGCCTTTGATTCATCAGCACCAAAATAATACATTTCATGGAGAATTTTCCAGCAAGAGAAAAAGAAACTGTGGAAAGGAGTTTCTCTAGAGGCAGTACTACATTATAGTGAACTTGACAGCTCATATTATCTGAATCCAGCTCAAACTACATAAACAATTGCACAAAAATCAAGCATTTTCGAGTTATATAACTCGAAATTAATATATTCCCTTTTCACTACAAAGAAATGGAATTTATAAGCCCAATCTGGGCTATAGATGAAATCAACGTTTCTTTATATGTATCTAGGAAGTCTTTGTGGAGGAGCGAAGAAGTGTAATGCAGCATGCTAAAAGGAAGGCATCATAATCATTACAGGTATGACCTGACAGTCAGAGAGGCAGGAATGTAATGAATACCAACAAAAAGGAGAAAAGGCAAAGAAACTCACAGTTTTGAGATATGAATCCATTCAAATTTTCTGGATCTATGAGAAGAAGCCATTATACTTTAGAACTTGGAAACAATAGAGGTCATATACCTGACAATTCTAAGACAGATATTAACCTGGAAATACATGCACACTGAATCCCATAATCTAAATGAGATGCTTTCTCTCCATCCTCTCAAAATATATTTATTCTTAACATTCTTAAATTAGCAATAGATATCCAATATTGTAGTTGAAGAAATAAACCTTAACTATTCCTCTAACAAATTTCTCTAAGAATTCCTCTGAGATGTCCCCTAAAGAACACTGTAATGAATTTGGGGATCTCATTGGTAGTAAACTCATTCAAAATGTCATTTTTAAAATTTATTTGAGAGAGATAGTGAGGTGAGCCACCCATTCAAAATGTCAAAGAGATAACCTAATATGCTGGATTTATGTTCAAAGTCAGAAAGTGTCTGACTAGACAAAGGGTAGTCAAGTGGTAAGGGCCTCAGGCTACAATGCAGGAGACCTGGGTTTTAGTTCTAACACTGCCACCAGCTGACTAGAAAATCTTCAATAAATCACTTCTCCGATTTGGGTCTCAGTTTATGTATCTTGCAATTATGGGGGATTTAAAGAAATTGAAGAAAGGCATATTTGGAGAAAACAGGCTTCCCCTAGTTCCTCTTTCAGTCATGACAGATACTTATAATGGATCATGGCACCCTTTTTCCTGAACCTGGATGAAACCTCACAATCTCAACTCAGCAATCCAGGCAGCTGCTTCAAGATCATCAGAGTCAACACGCAGGTGAAACATATTCCCCTCCTTGGAAATGATCTCCAAAATGCCTTCCGCCTCCAAGAATTAATGTTTCTGTGCTTTTTTTTTTTTTTTAAATTTCATGTTGCCTGTCCTGGCTATTTTTTTGTCCTAGCTGTTTAAAAATAGGCTTGATACAGTACACCTGGGTGGCTCAGTTGGTTAAACATCTGCCTTTGGCTCTCAGGTCATGATCCCAGGGTCCTGAGATCTGACCCCTGCATTGATGTTGGTGTATCTGGCCTTAATCTGCTGAAAGTAGATAGTAGTTTCAATAATAAGCATAATAATGATCTGTGAAGAAAACAAATTGTATATGGAAGGCTAAAATTTAGTCAAACGATAAAGTTAACTAGAAACAGGAAGTAAGATGCCCAAGAAACATGGAGGCAATCCTATGTGTTGGAAAGGGCACAGGCTCTAGAATCAGGCAGGCCCAGATTAAAACAACAACAACAGCAAACAGTTCTGCCATTTGAGTTCTGTGCAACCTTAGGCAAGTCACTGGACTTTTTAAAGTCTGTCTTCATATGTAAAAGTGGGCATAAAAGCTACCTCAGAGAGTTGCTATGGAATTTAAATGAGATGAGTTTATTAAGGCCAGTGAAAACATCCAGCGTACTACCTGATACATAGTAAGTGCTCAATAACTGTCAATTTCCTTCCTTCTTTCCTTCCTTTTAAAGAGAAAACATGATTTGAAAAACCTTTCCTTATGCCGAAGTCTATCTACAAAGACTGTTGCATTCTTACTTCCTGAGGTGAACTTTTAAGATTTAGAAAGAATTTTTAGAAACTAATTTTTGATGTAAAGAAATCACTGTCAGATTAACTGCTACCTATAGAGTATTTCTGCATATTTATCTCAAGGTGGAGATTAAAAATTGGAATAGGAGGACATTTTGTAGTTCAGCTCTGAGAAAGTCTGATTGAACTGGGATTTTCTGATTAGGTTGGTAACATAAAAATGTTATTTAGTAGAATATAAAATCACTGGTAGTAATTCTACATCGAGCTGAATTTAAAAGGCAAATAATAGTGTATATTAACTGACTCAGCTGGGGCGGAGGTTTGAAAAATGTGGCTTGCAGATCTTCTGGGTCAGATGCTCAGAGAGGAGAAGGAAGGCAGAGCTGCTATCCCTAGAAAAGCAGCATTGCCTCAGGATACATCGCAGTGTTGGCCAGCAAGACCACTGGGAACTTCCAGGATACACCTTGCTGTCTTAAAGGTTACTGTACAAATGCAGGAACATCAGCAAAGAACACAAAATAATGCAAAATCACAAAATCCTTCATCTCTTGAAAGGAAAAGGAATGAAAATATATAATTTTGAGACCTTTGAATCCCACAAGCATGCAATCCCTAGTGCAGCATGGCCTGTGCTAAATAACAATCTCATCAGGATGCCTTGAGGAACATGATTGCTGTTTTCACTGCTGCTCCCATCTCAACCCGTTTTGTCCTTGGCATCTGTACTTGCACAGTCAAATACTGTAGTGCAGTGGGGATCCCTGGGTGGCTCCGTGGTTTAGCACTGCCTTCGGCCCAGAGCATGATCCTGGAGTCCCGGACCCGAGTACCACATTGGGCTCCCTGCATGGAGCCTGCTTCTCCCTCTGCCTGTGTCTCTGCCTCTCTCTCTCTCTCTCTCTCTCTCTCTCTCTCTCTCTCATCTCTCATGAATAAACAAATAAAATATTTTTAAAATGTTGTAGTGCATTTTGAATAACTGAGTATATTTTCTGGAAAGTTAATAGGATTTTTAATCCTTTAGAAAATGGATAACTTCTTGAAAAAATTATTTCCATCCATGGAAAAATAACACAGAGGTGTCATTTCAAGGGTTTCCTATGCATAAATATAAAGTTTGGTAAAGTTCCTTTAAATCTCTACAATCCACTAAGTTCTAGATGAACAACTTATGAAGAGCTGCAATAAAAAATGGCAGATAACCAACAAAGAGGAGTAGCGCTTATATCGTTGCCACTTGCTTTCTAACCCTTCATCTGATGGAAGATATTATCCTGGTACCATTATATTTCCTTCAAACTCCTACAAGAAGAACTATGTTACTGGAGGGGAGAAATGTTCTGGACTATGAGACAGGTATACAGCATAAAGCGTGCAAAATATCTTTCCCTAAGTCACTGTGATTCTCTCACCTTGGGGCATCAACTATATAACCTACATTAAGGCCAGCTGCTAACATCAAGATCCAATCCAATACAGAGGTCTGCATCCAAACGAACAATAGTATATTATAGTGTGAGATTATAGGAAATTCCCCTATTTAAAAAAATATATTTCTTTGAGTGCATTTATTCTTTATCTCAAAATCATTTATTGATCATCAGCTATATGCTACTCGTTATGCTAGGACATGCTGATACAACGTTGAACAAAAACAGACACATTTCTTATGGACCTTATCTTCTGATTGGCAAAATATATATTAATTATATATTGTATTAATCAGATATGTGTATATTAATATATTAATCACATATGTACACATACATTGCCTCTTGTACATGATAAAATATTATTCAGTCACAAAAAGAAGGAAATCTTGCCATTGGTAATAAACATGGATGGACATGGAGGATATTAAGCTACATGAAATAAGCCAGATTGAGAAAGATTAACACTATATGATCTCACTTACATGTGGAATAAAAAAATGCAAAGTCAAGTCAGAAGCAGAGAGTAGAACAGTGGTTACCAGGGGCTGGTGAGGTGGGGGAAATGAGGAGATGTTGGTCAAAGGGTATAAAGTTACTGTTATGTAGGATGAATAGATATAGAGAGCTAGTGTACAGGCATGCTAACTATAATTAACAATACTGTATTGAACTCAAAATATGCTGAGAGTAGATCTCAGATGCTCTCATCACAGAAAAGAATGGCAACGATGTGAGAAAATGATACGTTATCTGACTGTAGTAATCATTTCACTATGTATATCAAATCATTATGTTTTAAACTTTATGTATAAATTTTATTAATAAATAAATAAATAAATGAAGAATAAAAATATAAAGGGTCAAAAAATAATTTTTTCATGTTAAGGTCTATTGTACAGATGATAGTCCATTTTGTTCTGTCTTTAGGAAACATAGCTCAAAAGGCGATGGGTTATTTCACCACATAGGTAACTATCTCCTCCGTGTACCCATGGGACCAAATGTGCTGATCATCATTCTCATAGCATCCTATACATTTTCCTTATGCTACTTTTCACAGATATAATCGAATATTTCTTTCTCTCTCAGTGTTGGCTTTAAAGTATCTAGCCTGATAGATTTTAAACTCCATAAAGTTAGCAAATGTGCTTCATTTACCATTGTATGCCTAGTGCCTAGCATAATGCTTGAGTCTTAATAAATGATCCATAACTCTGTGTGAAGCGAAAGACTAGAGGGAAGGAAGAAAAGAACCTAAGAAGGAAGGGAAGAAAGAAGCAAGAAAGAAAGATGAAGGAAATGAGGTGGATATGAAAGTTATTTAGTGCAATCAATGTGACTTATGGATGAATAGGTTGTTAATAATCAACCATTTTAAAATCTAAAAAAGCAGCTTACATGGCAATGCATGGCATCTACTAGACAGTCACGTTCAGTTCTAACGTGCAGAGTGGATGTATGGACTATAACTTGTTTGTAGACGTTTGAAACCACTTTGGTTTTCTCATACTTTATCCTCTGTTTTCAAATGAATTCTGGTCTTTTTTTAAATGCAAGTATCCTGTCCAGAAGTCTTTGAAGTATGCGTATCACATGCACTCAGTAGTGCTACTCAAAAACCTCAGTTATTCTTGACACTTTTTTCTCCCTTATCATACATGTCCAATTCATTGCCAATTTGTCAATGTTGCTTCCTTGATACTTTTTTGAATCTGTCTTTCTCTTAGTCTCAGTCATCACTGTTGCAAGTCTATCCTAAACTATATTTCCTTTGGTAAATGGAAATAACCTCCCAACTGATCTCCCTGATTCCACTCCAGATCCTTCAATTCACCTTCTCTTCTGCAACTAGATGGTTTCAGAACACCAACATGGACACAACTGCATGCTCAAAAGTCATTAGTGACTCACCACTCTTAAAAACCAAACTTCTCAGTGACTTCTTAGTGACTTACATGGTGCTGCTCCCTTCCCATTCCCGCCTCCTGTTGCAGCACTCTCAGCTTCACCTCTACACTTGGTCACTCTGGTCTCATTTGAGTTCATTTCACGTATCATTCTACCCTGCCATTAGGTTATTATTCTACTGTTTCTTTCACCTAAAATGTTCCCACATACCTAGGCCTTTACCTAATCAAGGCCTATTCATGTTTTGAGTCTCAGCTAAAGTAAGATTTCTTCAGGGAAGCTTTCCCTAGTCAGCCTTGCCCCCTTAATCTAGGTCAGGTTCCTTTGTAATATACTCCATTAGCCATGTTCTTGACATTAATAACATTGTTCTCAGATTGGAACGATACACTTACTTATGTGATTATTTTGATTAATACATATTTTGCCAATTAGAAGATGAGGTCCATGAGACCCATGTCGTTTTTTGTTCAACATTTTATCAACATCTCCTGGAGAAATGAGTAGCACATAACTGATGATCAATAAATATTTTTGAAAGAGGTAAACAATAAGTGTACTCAAGGAGGTGTGATTTTTAAAATATTCTCATAAACATAAGGCGATTTTCTTAATCTATTTTTTTCTTAATCTATTTTTAACCTAAAGATGAAGACTCAGATTTAATGTTTAATTAACATCTCCTACGATTATAAACAAAATAGTAACATCACTATTGTCCTTGGTGACAGTTTTTTTATGAAAAATATTAAAACATTAGAGTTGTATTATAACTTTGTGATAAACCAAATTTATATGCTCTATATATCTTGATCTCATCATCAAATCACCTTTAATTTGAATAATGAAATGTCTCCATGAAGCCAAGGTTTTTTTTCTTTTTTTTTTTTAAAGATTTTATTTATTTACTCATGAGAGACACACACACACACAGAGGCAGAGACATAGGAAGAGAGAGAAGCAGGCTCTACGCAGGGAGCTCAATGTGGGACTCGATCCCGGGATTCCAGCATCATGCCCTGGGCTGAAGGCAGACACTTAACTGCTGAGCCACTCAGGCATCCCATCAAGGTTTTTTTTTCTGTGTTCACATGCCTGCTGATGGGAGAATGCTGCAAGTATATATTCAAATGATATCAAAGAGTTAGGTGAGATTATGGACTATGTCAAGAAATTGATTCACTGATCCATTTTGATAGAAAATGTCCTCAGAGACTGTTTTTACACTTAAAAGCATTGGGTCAGCCTTAGCAGCAACAAAGCACCTTAAGTTCTGTTATTTAAAAATTGTGATCTCTCTCAGGCCCCTCTTGGCTAAAACAACAAGGAAAATGGCTTTCTGTATCTCATGACACATACTGTATCTTGTTCTTACCCTTTTTCTTCCCCCGTTCTTATTCTTAAATGATAGGAAACATGAAGGTTCATTCATGATGCTAGCAAAAAGGTGTGGACACTACTAGTACTGAATGATTATAGCCTGGGGCTTAGCCAAGAAAGAGCCAAAGCAAATGAAACTACAATGTAGGACAAAAATTCATTCAGGACACAGTATTCACAAGAAAAAAGTAAAATTATTTATGGGAAAAGTAAAATTATTTATGGGAATACTTCAGGCTCTTAAAATTAAAACCAAAGTGTCAAAAATAAGCAAAATAAGAAATAAGAATTTCTCTAGCGTTTTTCTAATGAACGCAGGTTCTACTATCTTTACAGTTCTTATCTGGGGACAGAAGACTTCAAACTTGCATTCACTTGATTTTTGAAATGATTTTTGCTTAAATCTTGAACAACCTTATTTTAAAACTGTGCAAGTTACTTACAGCCACCTCCTTCATCTCTTTCCATATCTGTCCCTTGGCCTATCCCTCAAAAAAGACTATTCATGATCCTTTTCTATTCAAAACCTTTCAAGGACTTCCCATACTTTCCAGATGGATTCAAAAACTTTTAGGAGGACATCCAAGTTTCTTTAGCATAGTTTTCAAAGCATTCAAGGACCTGGCCCCAGCTCAACCCTTGCCACCTTGACATGCAGATCCATACAAAAAGTGAACCCTTTTCAGTTTCCAAATCCATCCTTTTTTTCTCTTATTTCTCTCTGTCTCTGTGTATATGCTGGGAATATCTTTTCTCCTGAAGTTAATTCCTCTTAGTCCTAAAAGGACCAGTTTAAGCAATAATCTTTTACTATCTCTGAAAAAGCCTTCTCTGGTATTCTCATTTTGGGTGAGGTATCAACCGTGTGCTCCCAGGTCAAGAATGAGAATAAATAAGCTCCATACCATTAAGTACAAGGAAAAATTATTGCCACTAAGGATAAGAAAACCCCTCTAACTGTATATATAACTAAGTAATATGACTTCATAGTGGAGCTGAAAAGGCCATACGTGTCCTCTACCCAGCAAAGTTTTACCACAGAAAAGTGACTCCCACAATGTAAGATGGCCACCTTGGCACGGTTGGTATGTTTTAGAAGTCCACTCCACTGAGTAATTTATAGTTCATCTCTGCAGGGATTGGAGCAGTAACTTCCTCCACAATACAGCAGGAACTGGTTACTCAGTTATCACAGATAGACATAGTGATGATGGTGAGGGTTTCTGCTGTAATCATCATCGTATATGTCTGTTTGATACACTGATGTTTTGGAATTAACTGATAGTCAAACTCTACTCTCCTTTCTCCAAATACCTGGTACCTGAATTGGAATGTTTACCCCAGCTGCAATCTCACTATCACTTGGGGACAGAAATGACATGTAAATCAAACTACAGTTATGACACCATTTTCTATCAAGAAAAGGGATCACTAACATTTCTAGACAATTTTTCCCAAATCCCATGTGACCCACAAAATGTAAAAATAAACTCAACACCAAAGAAACAAACAATCCAATCATGAAATGGGCAAAAGACATGAACAGAAATCTCACAGAGGAAGACATAGACATGGCCAACATGCATATGAGAAAATGCTCTGCATCACTTGCCATCAGGGAAATACAAATCAAAACCACAATGAGATACCACCTCACACCAGTGAGAATGGGGAAAATTAACAAGGCAGGAAACAACAAATGTTGGAGAGGATGCGGAGAAAGGGGAACTCCCTCTTGCACTGTTGGTGGGAAAGTGAACTGGGGCAGCCACTCTGGAAAACTGTGTGGAGGTTCCTCAAAGAGTTAAAAATAGATCTGCCCTACGACCCAGCAATTGCCCTGCTGGGGATTTACCCCAAAGATGCAGATGCAATGACACCGGGACACCTGCACCCCGATGTTTATAGCAGCAATGTCCACAATAGCCAAACTGTGGAAGGAGCCTCAGTGTCCATCGAAAGATGAATGGATAAAGAAGATGTGGTTTATGTATACAATGGAATATTCCTCAGCCATTAGAAATGACAAATATCCACCATTTGTTTCAACGTGGATGGAACTGGAGGGTATTATGCTGAGTGAAGTAAGTCCATCGGAGAAGGACAAACAGTGTATGTTCTCATTCATTTGGGGAATATAAATAATAGTGAAAGGGAATAGAAGGGAAGGGAGAAGAAATGGGTAGGAAATATCAGAAAGGGAGACAGAACATAAAGACTCCTAACTCTGGGAAACGAACTAGGAGTGGTGGAAGGGGAGGAGGGCGGGGAGTGGGGGTGAATGGGTGACGGGCACTGAGGGGGGCACTTGACGGGATGAGCACTGGGTGCTATTCTGTATGTTGGCAAATTGAACACCAAAAAAAAATAAATTTATTATTAAAAAAATAAATGATTAACTCATGAAATTAGGTTGAAATCTCTGCTCCATGCACATTAGTGATATTGATAGAGATAGTTACTATTCTAGAATTTTTATACTGGTGTAGTTCAGCATCAGTAGTTGGTTGAGGGAAGTGAAAAGAAAGGCTGGAGAACTTGTCCTGGCTACAACTTGTTCCCTGTTACAAGAGTCCAAAAGCATGATCACCTCCAAAATCTACAAATAGAAGCTGTCTTAAGCTGAACTCAGCATTATTGTACCATGGGTTATAGGGGCCAGCCTGCATGGTATATATTTCAGTCAATAGCCAGGCATTTGTATACACTGGCTCTCAAGTGGAATAGTGGCCTTGATCAGTGATTCTCGATTTCTATTGCCCATGAGAAAAAATGATGTTTTCATATGCAATATACAATGCAAGGACCTTTCTGCAGAATAGAGAAGATAGAATTCAAGGTATGCTTCTTTCTCAGAACCTCAGTTATAACTATCCGTTCCTCTTACACTCAAAAAAGCATACTAGAATGCAAGTGAGTTTGTGAGAAAATGACATTTTTATTGGTATAGTTGGTATATGAATATATCTGTCCAAACAGCTGAGCAAGAAATACAATGCTGTTTTTCTATAATTGGGCTTAATTTGCATGTGACAAACTTAATTCAGGATCTCTGTCATATCCCCTAGGGTTGTATCCATCTGACATCTCCTGAGATGTGCATCATCCATCTGGACCTTTGTGGTTGATTCATACAAAACACTTCTTTGTCATCCCTCGATCCCAACCACAGAGACTTTTCTAATTCCAACTCTCTTTAAGAGACTTCCTGGTCACACTTAGGGGCATGGGAAACATTTAACTGTTTCCTTCCACTATTCTGATTCTTCAAGAAACAAGGTAGGGCCTTTAGAGGACATTTATTGCCTGAGTGCTACTCTCAGGTAGCACTCTTACTTCTGATACACTGTGCACAGAAACACAGTGCATGGTAACCATGGAAGGCAGTCTTAGGCCCATCTTTCCAGGTAGAGCACTTGGACATTTCTTTCAATGTCCCACTACTCTGGCCTAGAGGCAATTTTGTCTCTTTTATCCTCTCAAGAATATGTATATGCTCTCATCTCTGGTTCCTAAACCTATTATTGGTTTCTTACATTTAATTATCCTCCACCCACTCAGGAGCTGTAGGAGCATGGGTTGGGAAAGTTCAGCGTACAGTACTCCATCTCATGCATCAACAATATCTATTTACTAACTGTAGATTATGGTTACACATCTCTTCATTCCACACTTCAAGGATGGATCTTCACATGGTCGAAGAAATTACGACTATCCACTAAGATATACTAGTATTTGCTGGAGAAACAGACAAATCCAAACTCTTAGTGGCTTAATATAACAAAGATTTAATTTACACTCATGCTAAATAGCAAGGGTGAGCTATAAAGTCCTATCCACAGGACACTGACTATCTGGATTACATACCAGCAAGTGTGTCAGAAGGAAAACAGAGTCATGGAGCATTTCATATCAGCAATTAAGTATTCTGGCCCAGAAATGATGTTTGCCATTTCTGCTACAGTTCATTGATCTGAATAAGTCATGCCTCTCATTGTCCTTCCCCACCCTAACTGTCAGGATTGGACATATAATTGCTCGTACCAAGAAAAAGGAAGTGGAAAAAAACTAGCAGAAGTTGTAAAACCCACAGCATAATTCTTCATGTTCTATGTTTCTTCCACTACAAACTGGCAATGCCTTGCTTCCTCATTCAGCCTGCATCCTAGAATGAAGATGTCATTAAATAGAGCCATAGCTAACATGCAGTCAACAAGCAGCATGAGCAAGAAATTAAGTTTTATTAGTGTAATCCATGGAAGTTTAGGGTTGTTCGTTACTGCAATGTAACTGTTCCTAAACTAATTTATATAGTCTAGAAGGGAGGGGAACTGAAATATTTGATGAACAGCACTAATGACATATCATAAACTTTCTATGTTCTGAACACCTGGGTAAAATAATTATAGACTTGGAAAAACTTGAATTTATGGTAAAAGTAATTGGGGAAGTAAGAAAAAGTGAATCTATTTGAACCTATTGCTTGAAATATGCTCCTTAGAATGGCACTGATGTTCTGACATTATGCCCACAGAGAAAGAAATTTAATTAATCATACTATTGTTTCACAGTATGTGATATTTATATAATCAAGATAATATCAATATTTATGGTTGTCTACCTATATAATTAACTGGATGTAAATCAAATAATACTTAAGATAATCAGTTTTGTAATGATAGTGATCAGCCTTGGCAATATAAAATAAATGTAATGCTTAAAAAGCCTGGGTGCTAGAAAGAGGTAAGAATGGGTGCAGGGGGTATACAAGGAAAGAAGAAAGAGAGAACTACCAATATTTCATTCTACAAAATAGGGAGTTAGGAGAAACTGTTTCTGGTTGGTAAAACAAGAAATGGAGATTCAAATACTCGGTTTGAAGTAAAAGAGGTGCCCAGTGGAGAAACTGGAATAGTAACGTATTGTTGGTCAGAATAGGCTAAATCAGAATCAGCATCTGACATGCTTCTTATTTTTGTAAATAAAGTTTTATTGGAACATAGGCACCCCCATTTTTTTATGTCTTGTCTGCGGTGCCTTTCACACTGCAACAGCAGAACGGAGTAGTTGCAAGAGTCCTAAAACAGAGTCCTGGCTTAAAATATTTACTATCTGATTAATTAAGTAAAAAAAGTTTTGATAACTCTTGCACTAGATTATGGTGTAGTAAAAATTTAGTCTCAGAAACAAAGTGACCTATCATTAACAAGAGTTTTTTTTTTTTTTTTCTCACAACATGTCCAGCATAGGTCAGTAGAAACCCTGCTCTCCATGTAGTCACTCAGAACTAAGCTGCCTGAGCATCCGTCATTTTACGAGCCTCCATATCAAGACAAGGTTTCAGAGTTTGCCACAGTATAAGAGAAGTTCACATGAAAATTCCAGGGTGCCTTTTGAGTGCTTTGGGCTAGAAGCAAAATATTAGTTCTCTTCATACCCCATTAGCCAGCACTAGTCACATGGCCCTAAAACTGCAAGGTAGCTTGAAAGCATAATTTTCCAGGGAGTGTTCTGTGTGCCTGAAAGGAGAGGAAACACAGATAGTGGTGAGCACTAGAAACATCTAGCACAAATGACATAACACTACTGAAAGGAAGATGGAGACATAGAAGTGGAAGGTTGCAAAGAATCTAAATACATATCTCTCATTGCAGGGAATCAACAGATAAGTTGCTAAAGAATGGCACAACTACATGACTTTGAGAGAAGGAATTAACAACCAGAAGAACCTAAAACTAGAAAGTCAACAATGTGGTTTCTTCTGGGGCCCAGAACTGGGAGACGAATAGTGTGGACATAGAACTATTATGTTTCCTTACAAACTCTTCTATAGTCTTGCTCGTTTCTTAACTTAATGCATATATTACTTGGATGCTTTATTTAAACTGGATCATTCAAAAAAAAATAAATAAACTGGATCATTCTGGGCATGAATACATAACCTCTCTATACCAGCTTATCACACAGTTAATATCTGTCTGTTAAGATCTAGTTCACTGACAAACTAACAGATTTCCCTTTTTTCCCATCCAGTCTTCCCAATGAATTATCCACACTTTGCTAGAATGATCTTTCCAAAGTGCAATTAAATTATTTTACTTATTCTCTCTAATTTTTTTCCAATGTTTAGAGGTTCTGAAATAATAGGATATAAACTCAGTAATATGCTGACAAATGTTTATCAACTGGCTCTCAAGAAAAGCGCTGATTTGTAGCATTTGTAAATATGTGTAAATATTACCATCATGACTGCTTTCAAGCTGCCAACATGACTTCACCAAACCCAGAGTTGGGAAGAAATGCACAGTACCACATCATGATATATATAATATGCCCACCATGCAGATATAATAGAAGTAAATATCCTCAATAGCATAGATAATAGTTAAATGGGGTAAAATAATTAGGAAATGATTAGTTTTGAGTAGATACTATCTTGGTTTTTAATATATTCTGTTTAATTGCATATCTCACATAATTTAATTTTGGTTATTATATTATCTAAAATTAATACTTTTTAATAATCAACTAGGTCAGGAATTCTAGCACACTACTATAAATCTTCTTAGCAAGGCTTACAAAGCCCTTCAGAATCACATCCTAAGCTTAGCTTTCCAGCCAATTCCATTCAGCATTCAGATCATAAAGAATGATTAATGGTTCCCTAAGGATGCTGTTCTATGTCCGTTTTCTGTGCATTTATTCTAAATTTCCTCTGCCTGGAGGGCCACCCTTTTCATTATGATAATGGAAAACTCCTAGTAGTCCCACAAGATCCAGATAAGGAGTGATGACAGTGAAAATAGTGGAATAAGTATCTCTACAAATTTTCTCTTTAATAAAAGCAAAGAGAAAACTAACAAAATTTATAAGAATCATCTCTTTCAAAACTGTGGACATTAACAAAAGACTAGTAACAATATGAGAATTATTTAATCAAGAAAAATGGTTGAATGCAGGTAAGAATAGTGAGCTTTATAGCATTTTAACTTGCCCTAGTCTAATACCCAGTTCTCTAGCTCCACAGGAGCCTTGAAAACTAACAGCCTGCATTCACAGTGAAACCAGTAGTCTGGCAGCCACTGGAGGGACAGAACAGTGTGAGAGCTTTTGCAAAGCTACATTCCCAGATGAATGTCATCATTTGATGTGTCTGATGTCTCCTTGGAAGATCCCACTTGCAAGGATGTCTGTATTTGACCTCATTCAGAGATCATCTACTAAGAGAAGCCCTTTCCCTGGAGTTTGAAGAAAACCATTAAAGGCAATTGTTTCAATTCGAGAGCTTCTGAGGAGGTGGATAACTGTTAAAGTGAACAACAGACTAGCCAAGAAAGCTTAAAAGGAAAAGCTAAAGAATGATATGGCTATAAAGACTTCAAATCCAGAAGGCCAAGTACATACAAGTGGCTAAGCATATGGCCAGGGCTGTGTGCATGTTCTGGAAAGACCTAAGAAGGCTCTATGCTCTCGCTTTTGCCTGCCCCCAAGGCTTGTAAAGAAGAAGTGAAAGATAAGCCAGAATGGTCAACTGCCACCCCCAATACACACACAGAGTCCCTTGGCAAAGACTGGAAGGTTTATTGGTTCCAAT